>NC_086172.1:27482500-28740000 GCF_023053635.1 Elgaria multicarinata webbii
CAAACTGGAAATGAGCCGAAGTCTGAAAGGTTTGACTCCTTGTGTAAAATATACAGTATGTTGTTACACAAACTCAGCTGTCACTCACAGGACTGAACTTACGTTAGAACAGAGGCAGCAACAAGACTTACCTTCCCCAACCCAGTGCTCTTCAGATCTGTCTGACTACAACTCCCATCCAGCATAATCAATAATAATGGGAGTTGTAGCCCAGCACAACTGGAGAGCGCCGTGATGGGGGAAGGCTGATCTCGACCTACTGGCCTGGCATTTGCAGAAATCACTTGAAGATGATAGCTTTCATAATTGAACACAGAAGGACGGTCACAATCAGACCCCAGCCTCTACACAAAGCCAATCTCTTGCCTTCAGTGGCCCTCTTCCTAAATATCTGTGGAATTTATTTCTGGAGGGCTGAAAGCTCACTTTCAACGTGACTTTGCAATTAGCTTTATATTAGGCTTTTAATTAATGGTTTGACTGGCAAGAATTACACGGCCTCTGTAGGGAGGAGAGGACTGCTCTGCTGGGATTCAGATGTAGAAATGATCCTTTCTCAACACAGTAGGTGGAGGGGAAGCCGGTGGCTGGTTGCTCCTTCCTTTGCAGCTGCAGACATTCTGGCTCATTATCTTTGTGCACTGGAACATAGAAAGCATCCCTTGATCCGCTAGGAGGTGTTTGAACTGTCTGCAAAGTGACATCCCCATAGAATTTCACACAGGTGACTATCAAGAAGGAGCAACAGGGGTGAATTCTGCCTTGAATTCATGCCTGACTGGCACAGAACTCTGCCTTTTTATTTTGTAAACTTACGTAAGACAACGGTGTAAATAAGAGTTGGCTTTGGAATGGGTACAGTAATTATGCTCCCCTGCAAACATCTTTGAGAAACAGGTGTCTAAGCTTCTGTCTCTCTTTATCCAAATGCGCTTCCATGTTCCAGACACTATCCTGTTTAGAAATCTTGGTGTGCTCTTTTACTTCAGTTGTTGAAGCTCAGGGATAGTTAAGGCCTGAGCCTTTGGGCAATTTTGCTCCTCCGGAAAATTCACACTATGTGACAGCTTAAATAGGAGACGGTAGAAACCTGCGAAATTGATAGTGAATTTTGTTAGCATTTTTTTTTTTTTAGCACTGGCTACCTATTGGTTTCCAAGTCCCATTTAAAGGGCTGGTGGTTACCTTTAAAGTCTTAAATGGTTTCAGACCAGGTTACTTGAAGAGGCTTTGGTGATAGATCCGCCAGCAGGTACTGTGAAGCTGGAAGGTACACAAGATAGGGCCTTTTCATTAGCTCCTCAGCTCTGAAACTCTCTCCCTTGACAGACATACTTAGCTCCTTCCCATTTTTCTTTTAGGCCTTAGCTAGACCTAAGGTTTATCCCGGGATCCTCTTGGGGTCATCCCTGCTCATGTAAATGACACACAGGAGCAGGCAGGGATGACCCCGGGACGATCCCGGGATAAACCCGGGATTAAAAGCCCTAAACGGCTTGGGGCCTGGTTATTTGAAGGAACGCCTCCTCCCATATGTACCTGCCCGGACCTTAAGATCATCCACAGGGGCCCTTCTCCATGAGCCCCTGCCAAAGGAAGTGAGGCAGGTGGCTACTAGGAGGAGGGCTTTCTCCGCTGTGGCACCCCGGCTGTGGAACGAGCTCCCCAGAGAGGTCCGCCTGGCACCTACACTGTACTCCTTTCGTCGCCAGCTGAAGACCTTTTTATTCTCTCAGTATTTTAACACTTCATTTTAACTTAAATTTAAATTTTACTGTTCTAATTCTGTATTTTAATCTTATATCAATTTCTGCTGCGTGGTTTTATCCTGGTTGTGCTTTTTATACTGTATTTTGTATTTGTGTTTTTAGACTGTTGGTTGTTTTATTATGGTTTTAATTTTTGTGAACCGCCCAGGGAGCTTCGGCTATTGGGCGGTGTAAAAATGTAATAATTAAATAAATAAATAAAAATAAACCTTAGGTCTAGCTAAGGCCTTAGACAGGCCCTAAAGACATCATTGTCGTCGTCATCATCAATTCAAAACACCTTTGGAATGGAAATTGGGCTGATTGAATTTATTGCTGCTTGTGATGTGCACCCCTCCTTTCCCCAGGCTTTCCCCTATTATCCCATAATGCCTAGGATAATAAGCCCAAGGAGTGGGACGTCACTGCCAAGTCAGCTGTACCCACTGACCTAGCCAACCTTCCACCCAGCCACAATCAGACCAAATGTGCGTCAGATCTATCACTGCTACTATAATTTCTAGTTTGGAAAAGTGGGTGCTGTCTGTTCAGTGCTAATGTATGCGGTAGCATAAACAAAGACTAAGCTGGCGCATGGATTTAACTCAGTTACACAAAATACAACTTTATTATTTACAAGATATTGTTTCAGTGCTATAGATGTCATTTTCGTCACTAATAATTGATTATTAATCATTAGTTATTGATTATTAATAATTAGCCAAAGACTGCCTCACTACCCCTCTTAAATCCCACCTCAAAACTAAAATGGTGCTTCACTAAACTTCAACACCCACCCCCACCCACCCCGGATAGAACCAAACCAGCCAATCACAGGTAAGCCCTCTCCTGTCCACAGTTAACCTCTTTCTGACCTGTACATACAGTACCTGAAAAAAATAAATATGTTCATATTAATATAAAAAACACGTTAACCTCAAAAGCAGGTGATTTTGTTATACTACTCCTAATTGCACTTAGAATAATTTGCGGATTTATGCTGGCTGTTGGATATGTTTTAGGGCTGTTATTTTAGTTTTTTAGTTTTTTTTGAAGAAAGATTTTACATTATTCTTTGGTTTGTTTTAATGTTAGATATTGATTGTTGCGAGCGCTGGATCTGTGCCTGGTGGCAGTCACAGGGTGGATTGGGGTCAATAAACGTAGACTGAATCTTGATAAGGTGGGAGTCCCTCTCCATTTTTATCCTCACAACAACAACCCTGTGAGGTGGGTTGGGCTGAGAGTCTGTGACTGGCCCAAAGTCACCCAGTGGGTTTCTATGGCCGAGTGGGGACTAGAACCCGGATCTCCTGATGCCCAGTCCACCACCTTAGCCACTACACCACGCTGGCTCTCTTAATATTGTTGTTACTCACCCTGGTTTTTTTTTGTTTTTTTGTAATGAAGAGTGGGATGTGAATCTAACTGATATTGTTTAAAAATGTTCTAGGATCAACCGCTTAGCTCTCCCTCTCTCAGGGCACAGACAGAAGTTTGCCCAAGGAGAATGAGACCCAACCTTGGATCTCCCCTTTCAGCCCCTGGGAAAAGATCCGCAGCCCTTACCTCCCTGGACTTCTAATGTTGTGAGAGGTAAAAAGGAGGCAGAAAGGGGGTGTGGTGTGGGCAGAAAGAGGGAGGCTTTGGAGCTGCAGGGATCAAAGCTCTTCCAGTCTCCAAACATGCCCCCAGATTGGGGAAAGAAATTTATGCTAGCCCTGGATTTGGTGTAAATTTCCCCAATCATAGCTTGGAAATCACCGGAACCCCCCTGAAACAGGAAGGAAATGTGTGTTTGCTTGAATGCAAGTAGAAGCTGCTTTCAAACCTCCCCGCTCAACAGAGGCAGGCAGAGATGAGAACATTGAGGGTTGTGCTTTCCTGGCCAGCCACATCCGCTCGCTACTTTTAACCCTCTCACAATCTGACTGAACACCTACATTGGGTGCTTGTTATGAGGGAATATAAGTAGGGTAAGAGTGGGTGTGAAGTCCAGAGGTCCATTCCATTTTCTGACTTGAGGGGAAGAAGAATTGGACTGGGGTCAAAGAATTGATCCTATACACTACAATCAACATCTGAAGTCCTCCTCTGAGTGTGTCCTCCAAGGGATATTTGGACATAGAGAGCCTTTATGGTGGTGGCCCCTTGATTGTGGAATGCTCTCTCTCAGTGAGGTCCACTTTGCGGCAACATAGTTAATTTTTTGGTCCCAGGGATTTGATGGCATATGATAAAGCTTTCAATGTCTGGGCTTTTATTGGGTCCTGGTATTTCATTGTAACTTTTTAAAACGCTATTTTAAACTGATTTTTAAATTTGTGCATGTTAAAGATTTTATGTTATGTTTTTGTGTATTTTGGATTGTAATCTTTTAGAACTGCCCAGAGAGCTTTGGCTATTGGATGATACAGAAATGAAAAAAATATATGAATGAAATGAAAAAGTGGGGGTTTGGCGATTAGGGCTGCCTCCTTCCCCCATCTCTTCCTCCTAATACATCTACCTTTAACATTTGAGCTGCTGTTATACCTCTCCAAACACCTACAAGGAAATGTAGAAGACAGTGACATTGCCAGTGTCTCGCAAATGATTTTTGATTCGCACTTTCTTTGTCAAAGCAAACGATCTTATCACATTGTATAAACATTTGGGAAAGTCAGGAATAATCACATTATATAAACATTTGAGAAAGTCAGGAATAATAACAGGCTAACTATTAATCGTGTTGATAGTGAATGTCATAGTGTGTGAAATTGTTTCTCTCAAATGGAAGTCAAATTGTACGGCAATTATCACCGTTGTGCAGTCATGCGCCATTAATTTTTAAGCTCAAGAACAGATACAAGCCTTTGGTGAGCAGCCAATATTTATAAAGTGTGCCACATATACCATAAGAAATGTTTTCTTATATCTTGTTGATCTAAACTTTGAAGCAATTAAAATTTCTTTTTACCGCTTTTGGTAAAATAAATGTCTTTTAAGTTGACAAATGCTTCTGAACACTCCTGTGGAAAGAGGGTTCTAGCTGAGAAGAAGTATATACAAAATCCAGGAAAAGTTGCATATTCTGATATTGGGTGAATAACTGTGAACTATGAACACGAGAAGAGCCATGCTGGATTGGAACAAAGCCCATCCAGATCCAGGATATAAAAATATATATGTGCAAATAGGGTTACAACTTTTCTCAAAGAAGGGTCATTGGAGCGACCCCACCCCTCTTTGCAATCATGACCTTCCAGAGGTGGGGGTGCTCATGTAAAGAGGTGGATTTTAGATGTTGTACAGTGGTAGGGTGACCATATGAAAAGGAGGACAGGGCTCCTGTATCTTTAACAGTAGCATAGAAAAGGGAATTTCAGCAGGTGTCATTTGTATATTTATTTATTTATTTATTTATTTATTTATTATTTTATTACATTTATATACTGCCCCACAACCGAAGCTCTCTGGGTGGTTTACAACAATTAAAAATAGTAAACATTAAAAGTATACAAAAATTTAAAAAAACATAAAAACAGTGTAAAAACAACAGTATCCATTTAAAAACAACAATTCCGGGGCCCATTAAAAACAAACTTAACGTTGTTAAATGCTGTTAAAATGCCTGGGAGAAGAGAAAAGTCTTGACCTGGTGCCGAAAAGATAACAATGTTGGCGCCAGGCGAGCCTCATCGGGAAGACCATTCCACAGTCAGGGGGCAACCACTGAGAAGGCCCTTTCCCTTGTTGCCATCCTCCGAGCTTCCCTCGGAGTAGGCACTCGTAGGAGGACCTTAGAAGTTGAGCGCAGTATATGGGTAGGTTCATGTCGGGAGAGGCGTTCCATCAGGTATTGTGGTCCCAAGCCATGTAGGGCTTTATAGGTTAAGACCAGCACCATGGAAAACCTGGTGAAATTCCCTCTTCATCACAACAGTTAAAGCTGCAGGAGCCCTGCCCTCTTCAGCTAGAGTGATAAGATACAAAAGAGAGCAGGGCTCCTGCAGCTTTAACTGTTGTAAGCCTCAAGGTTGTAAGCCTGCAGCACTATATCCTGCGTATCTGGGAGAAAGGCTCATTGAACTCAGTGGTATTTACTTCTGGGTAGACACTGTAGGATTGCAATGTATGAGTTTCCTTAGTAACTTTCTCCTCTTCCTCTACATCTAACTGATGCTTGTCTCCTGATGACTTTTGTAGAGTACAGTGAGGCTACTGAATGTTTTCCAGTAATGAAAAAATGAGGACAGTACATATAAGAACAGTTTTCATGACAACGTGAGCAAATATGAAAAACATCAGTTTCGTGTCTCAGGGGATATTATTTTACCGAGGCACTGAGAACTTCTAGTAAATATTAACTAGAAAAAGCAACTGCTAACAGTACATATGTCTAAAATAAAATGCATGTACAGTAACCTCAAAACATCAAGAATGCAATCCTAAGGCAAGTCTTTGCCAGTCTGATGTGGGATTAGCCCCCACTTCTCCGCTTGTTGTTATATTAGATGCCAGAGAATCCAAGGTCCCAGCCAGAGATCAGTTTGTTTTATTCTCCTGCAAAACTGAAATATAGAAATCTTAGCTGGTGGAACTGGAACAAGCTTTAAAAAGAAGGGGAAAACAACAAGTGATTTAAAATGCCTTCAAGGATGACTTTCTGTATTGAGAAGGTTTTTGTTTTTTAAATGGAACTCTTTCCCTCTTTTTAATGTGTTCTTGAAAATTGCATAACCCATAAGATGGAGCCATGCTTTTTCCTATGCCGACAAACTGATATGTATCACTTCACTACCTGCAAATCCTGCCAAATGCAATGGTGAATTCTGTCCATAAAATTGTTTTCTTACTAGTATGGCTATATATTGTCACTATATTATCTGTGTGAAAGGAAGTTTGAAGCACATATAGCTGAAACAGTTTGATGTTGATTGTTTGGGGGATTCGTAATGCAGGGTTTTTTATCATTCAAATTTTGAAAAAGGTCTCGTCCGTGGATGAGAACAGCCTTTGTACATCAGACTGCAGTTGAATTTCCCTTGATGATCAGCAGGATGATGGAGCTCAAAATGTGTTGGGTTTTTAAGTTGCAACCCTATGCATGCTTACTTGGAAGTGAGCCCATTAAATGAAATGGGACTTACTTCCAAGTAATCATGCATAGGATTCTGCTGCTGCTGCTGTTGTTTTTACTGTAAACCTGCTTTTCATTCATTTATTGATTCCTAAACTTCTAATGATGGCCAGAGCTTGCAAATTATGGATAGTCCATAAAAATTATGAGTGTGATGTAACCCTAATCTAGGCATCCAACCAATGGTTGGGCAGGTGCCATCTGGGCATGCAGTCAGTCAAAACCAGTACAGTGGAAAAGGAAAAGGATAATGGTGTAGCCTTGCTTTTCCTAATCTGGGAACCAATGGTCAGATTGGTTGTGGATCATGGGAATTGTAGTCCAACACATCCAGAGGGCCTCAAGGCTGAGAAAGTGTGGAGTAGCCCATGGCTGTCATGTAGCTGCTTTGGGCTTTTCAAATTCCGATGGGGCAGGAGGTACCCTTACTCATTTTGGCCCAATCTGATTGATCACAAAATCTAAGTGGCAAAAGATTAATTAGGTATGTTCCCCCCTTTTTAGTGCCTTGGCCAGGGATGATTGCATTGAAATTGAAAGAGAGTGTGTCCCACTGATAGCTGTGTAAGTGGGAACTCTATATAAAATATAGATTGGGGAGTGAAACGCAATCTAAAGTGGGTCTCACAGTACCATTTTTCTTTCTTTTTTATTTTAGTTTAGGGGTCTTTTTTATTTATTTTAAAAAAGAGGAGAACAAAGGTGAACAGAGAAAAGAATTGAAGGAAGAAAAAGAGGGAGAGAGAAGAAAGAAGATGGACATTTACAGTGGAAAAAGTGAAAAGTATGTCTTTGCTATGCAAATATTGAAGAGCATTACTCTGTATCAGGGATAGGGGACAAAGGGTTCTCCAGATGTTGTTGGACTGCAATTCCAATCATTCCTCACTTTTGGCTATGTTCACTAGGGCTGGTGGGAACTGCAGTCCAGTAACATCCGGAGGGCCACATATTCCTCACCCCTGCTATATATTATAGAAGATGCAGAATAACCAGAAAGATTTTTCTGAAAATAGACGTACCCAGTAGTCTATTTGATGCTGAAATATGTAAAAGCAGAGATTCTGGGGACCAGCCTGCCTCTTTCATAGATGTCCTCCCCCCTCATCTCAGATATGTAGTTGTTGGCCATGATTATGCAGTGGTACCCATAACTATCCTCAGAAGAATGCTCTATTTTATTACTACCATTGCCCAGGCTCCAGAACTAACTGTTGATCGTCACATAAGACAAGAACCTAAGAAGTGCCCTGATGCTGAATCAGACCAAGGATCCATCTAGTCCAGCACTCTGTTCACACAGTGGCCAACCAGCCATCGGCCAGGGATGAACAAGCAGTACATGGTGCAACAGCACCCTCTCGCCCATGTTCCCCAGCAACTCGTGCACACAGGTTTACTGCCTCGAACACTGGAGATAGCACACAACCATCAGGGCTAGTAGCCATTGATAGCCTTTGCCTCCTGGAATTTATCCAACCCCCTTTTAAAGCCATCCAAATCGGTGACCATCACTACATCTTGTGGTAGTGAGTTCCATAATTTAACTATGCGCTGTGTGAAGAAGTACTTCCTTTTATTCGTCCTGGATCTCCCACCAATCAGCTTCATGGGAGGACCCCGGGTTCTAGTATTTTGAGAGAGGGAGAAAAATGTCTCCCTATCCACATTCTCCATACCATGCATAATTTTGTACACCTCTATCATGTCTCCCCTTAGCCTCATCTTCTCCAGGCTAAACAATCTCAGCTAATATAACCTTCCCTCATAGGGGAGATGCTCCAGCCCCTTAATCATTTTAGTTGCCCTTTTCTGCACTTTTTCCAGCTCTATAATACTCTTTTTTAGGTGTGGTGACCAGAACTGTACACAGTATTCTAAGTGTGGTTGCACCATAGATTTGTATAAGGGCAGTATGATACTGGCCGTTTTATGGAGGTAGATGATCCTGATTATGTTCTTACATTGGTTTATAGCATTGTTCACATGTATTCACATGTAATTCTTGATGACATCTTTAAAGTTATATTGTCTCCATTTTGGACTTGCCTAACTGAAGACTTCGGGCATGTCTACACCAGCCCTCTACCCCAGGATTGTCCCTGTGCATCCAAATGCCACACAGGGGATCCCGGGAACAGGCAGGGATGATTCCACCATTTTCCTGGGATAACCCTTAAGGAGAAAAGTCTGATTTCTTCTCTTGCGTAGGAAGCCTTGCTTAAAGTCCTTCCCTGCCAACATAATTACTCTTTCATTTTGCTTTTAAAAACCCTGTGTTTACTTGTATGTATTTTGTTTAACGATGCTGTGGTGGTGCTAGCTCACAACCTAGATTGCATGCAGAGATCAGGTCCCAGGTTCAACCCTGGGCATCCCCACTTGGGTGTGACTCTTACCTGTGACCTTGTAGAGTTGCTCTAGCAGTGACAGGATGGATGGCTCCGTGGGCTAACTCAATATAAGACAGTCCCCTATGTCCTGTCCTGCTTGGGGGTTCCTGATCAACACCTGGTTGGCTTCTGTGTGAACACAATGCTGGACTAGATGGACCCTTGGTCTGATCCAGCAGGGCTCTAATGTTCTTACATCCTTTTACACCCATATAAGTGTGCTGTGAAGCCTGAATGGTACTGGAGAAGGAGAGGTACCTTACAATCTGGTTACTTTTTCTTGTCGTGACTTTCCCATCTATTTTGGCTTGCGTAATCCAGGCCCTCTGAGCAAAGACTAATTATTCCCAGCCAGCATGGCAGCTGGCTAGGACTTGTGAGAGTTGCAGTCCAACACAGCTGCGGAACGCTGTTCTACATAATCACCAATGTTTCTTAAGCTTAGGAAGCAGAGAGAACGCCACTCAAAAGTTCCCCCAACTCAAGTGTGCTTAGATTTAGGGGAGGGGGGGAATCCTTCCAATCTACATAAGGAAGAAGGCCTGGTTATTCCATTCCCCCCCCCCTTTTAAAAGCATAGACTGGATTATTAAATACAAAGTGATAATGCTCTATTATCACCAAAGTGTTTAAAAAGAAACGCACACAACCCAAAACTATTCCGCCTCAAGGGTAAGGGTGTTACTGTGAAGTTAACAAGGTCATCTTGTACTATCATGACAAGTTTATAGCATATCATTAAAAATAGGTGTTTACAATTAACAAGAAGACCTGAAGACAAAAGAACATCACAGGCCAAGGGGGTCATAATTACACCGCTGTGAACCCGAGGTAGCTTTGCTATGTTGTGTCACATGTACAAATGTAAAGAAATATATCCTTATGCTACTAGGAACTTAGTTTACTGTTTGTTCCATTTTTCAAAATATATCTGTAGAAGCCGTGTGTGTGTGTGTGTCTTGAATCCGGGCTTCTAGTAGAAAGGCTCTGGCTATACCACTAGCCACTGTGAGCCTGAGTCAGGGGGACACACTATCTGCAGTACTGTCCTGCTTGAGCTTTCCATCAGCTGACCCCAAGGGGCCAATCCTTGTGCAGTAAGCCTTATAAAGCCCTAGCCTCAGGACTTGTTCCTCAGTGTGAGCAACTTCTCATCTGGTGTGAGGATGTTGCCTGTGCTCCTGTGTCATCTGACCTATCTGATTCTTATTTGTTTTGAGTTATGCTTCTGGCTCAGTTGGCTGTCTTGTGAAGATTGAGCTGCCTTGTCAAGACTATATCCTAAAAGCAGGACCATTGCTAGACCTGAGCCCATGGAGCCTTGGCCCAAAAACTGTTTCCCAGGGCCCAGGGTCTATTTTCCAGGGCCTTAAGTGTGTGTTGATGGCAGTTGTGTTGATTTCTTTCTCAGCTTAATTGCCATGTGGTGATGGTGGTGAGGATTTTTGAGGATGATTGCAGCTGGTGAGGGGAGAGTTAACATCCCCCACATGCCTGAATTGGTATTAATGGAAGCTTTAAGGAAGGAAAGGAACCTCTCGTGCAAGCACTGAGTCATTACTGACTCTTGGAGGGACACCAGTTTTCTTGGCAGGCCTTATAGCGGGGTGGTTTGCCATTGCTTTCCCTGGCTGTTATTACCTTTCCCCCAGCTAGTTGGGTACTCATTTTACCGACCTCGGGAGGATGGAAGGCTGAGTCGACCCGAGCCGGCTGCCTAAAACCAGCTTCCGCTGGGATCGAACTCAGGCCATGGGGGGAGTTTCAGCTGCAGAAACTGCTGCTTTACCGCTCTGCTTTATTTCTAAGTTAATTGCATGAGGTGGGGACAATTTTCTTCCAGGAAGGAAACAGGGAGTGAGAGATTACAAATTAATTGTAATTGAAAGGAATTACTAGTTTGGGATGATCTGGGGTGGGGTGCAGAGTCTGGCCTTCAGTTGACTCCTCCTCTGTACAAATTCTTGTTTTGGAGATCCCCAAAGATCTAATTATTTTGGTCTCAATATTTCTGGGACTTGCACTTCAGGGGAAGAGAGACAGACAGACATTTAAAATAAGATGGACGTATTTTGACTACATATCCTTTGCCCTGAAAACAATGCCCCAGAATGTAGTTAATGCATGTCAAACTCAGTTCCGCTAGTCTTTAGAACAGACTCCTTCAATCTGGTCCCGCCAGATGTTTAGGATTACAATTCTCATCATCCCCTGCTAACATGTCCAGTGGTCAGGAATGATGGGAATTGTGATCTGAAACATCTTCAGTGTATCAGGTTAGAGACGTCTGCTTTATAACGTAGGTCTGTTTTTATCCTTCCACTTGGTTTCCTATCTCAGAGCAAATTCTAACAAATTCTATCCAAACACATACATCTGCAGCATGGCTGCTGGTTCCAGAGTTCTGCTCACTGTCCATATTACCCATCCACGCAGCAACATGTTCTGAAGACCTTCAGCTTTCTCCTCAGGGGTCCTCCTCAGGGGTCCTTCTCCGTGAGCCCCTGCCAAAGGAAGTGAGGCAGGTGGCTACCAGGAGGAGGGCCTTCTCTGCTGTGGCACCCAGGCTGTGGAATGAGCTCCCTAAGGAGGTTCGCTTGGCACCTACATTATATGCCTTTAGACGCCAGGTGAAGACCTTTTTATTCTCCCAGCATTTTAACAGTCTATAAATAAATTTTAACTTGGTGTTTTAAATTTGTAATTTTGCATTGCTGCTGTTTTTATCTGGTTGAGCTTTTATATTGTATTTTATATTATGGTTTTATACTGTTGTTTTATACTTTGAACGGTTTTAATTTTTGTGAGCCACCCAGAGAGCTCCGGCTATTGGGCGGTATAGAAATGTAATAAATAAATAAATAAATAAACTTTACTTTGCTGTTGTCAGCTCTCACCAAGATCCAGGTACCAGATCCCCATGTTCCAGGACTTACAAGGAAGCTGGCTGGAACTTATTATTTATGGGTCATTTATATTATTTGTTACATTTATATCCTGATTTTCCACCAAGGAGTCCAAGGTGGTGTACATAACCCTCCTCTCCATTTTATCCTTACAACAACCCAGGTTAGGGTTGAGATTCAGTGAATGGTCCAAAGTCTCCCAGTGAGCTAGGGTGACCATATGAAAAGGAGGACAGGGCTCCTGTATCTTTAACAGTTGCATAGAAAAGGGAATTTCAGCAGGTGTCATTTGTATGCATGTTGCACCTGGTGAAATTTCCTCTTCATCACAACAGTTAAAGCTGCAGGAGCTATACTGGAGTGACCAGATTTAAAAGAGGGCAGGGCACCTGCAGCTTTAACTATGGTGATGGAGGGAATTTCACCAGGTTCCCCATATATACAAATGACACCTGCTAAAATTTCCTTTTCAATACAACTGTTAAAGATACAAGAGCCCTGTCCTTCTTTTCATATGGTCACCTTACAGTGAGCTTCATAGCCAAGTGGGGCCTGGGACCTGGGTCTCCTGACTCCCAGTCCAACACTCTAAGCACTACACCACATGGGGTCTCATTTATGTGCTGCCTTTGAGGCAGGGGTGTTGATAGCCACTTAAAATCCCACCCCTCTTCAGACACAGATGTGATTTGTGAGAGCAGCACCTGTGTCTTTAAAAGTAAGAAGGAACGTAGCTGAATTCACAAAGATTCCTTACCCAGAAAACCAAACAAATGTGCTTTAAAAAATAAGGGAGAACTGTGCCAGCCCACACTGAAGGACACCCTGTCATATATGCGCAGGATGAAAGCTCCTCTCAGTCGCATGAGATTAAAGTTGCCGGAAAGAAGGCTGGAACATCTGGTCACTTCATTCTGGTATTTCTTAATTTATAAGGATATAAAAATTTGAATGCGATATTTGAGAAAGTTACCAATCTGATAAGACTCCCGTTCCTCTTGAGTGAACATTGTTCTTGTGAATATGGTATGAAACTATTATGGTATCGGCTGCGTCTGCAACTCATTAGCAAGGAAAGGAAAGAAATGTACATTTTCTAAGTTGGAAATCCAGACATTTAACTCTGTGGCAGGGTCATGGTAGGTACGCGTCACTCCAAAGAAGTGCTATGCGTCTTATTCAAATGCAGTGTGACTCTCTGAAAGAATTCATCAGTTTCAACGTCAGGCCGAAGCCTAACGAACATTAAACAACTCTTGTACATTTGTCGTTGTCATGATAGTAATCATGCAGTTATTTTTGTGGGAATTGCTTGTGAACACACACACACACACACATATACACACTGTAGATGTCAGCATTCTCTGTTCTTTCTTATAAGTGACCAACTTTGGATTTTCACATAAGCTCCCTTCAGTCATTAGCATTACCTTGCCCCTGCCCACTGAATGTCTGGATATTGACTGTAGATCAGTGGTCTTCAACTGGTCCAGACCCCAGACCCACCTCAGACACCCAACCCTCAACATGGGACCCACTTTCACAATTGCCCAAGATGGTGGCAACAGCTTTCCCACAACCCATCTGGACTGATCTCGTGACCCACTTTTGGGTCACAATCTCCCAGCTGAAGATCACTGCTATAGATGACTGCAAAGGGGAAGCCCACTCATGTAGACTTCCACGTGACTGGAAATTCTGTGCAATCAAGGTTCCCAATTGTGTGGAAGCTTAAACATTTACTGCTCTGTGTATGTAGGCTTCCCCTCTGCAGATGTTCAATGCAGTGTGCAGATGTCCAGGGGCCAAGACATGAGGGAAAAGGGGCCAGATCAGGAGATGAGATGCATTCACATGTAGGGCTACTGTTAGAAGAGGACTATAGTCTAAAAACACCCTTCCCTAAACTGGTACCTTCCAGATATTTTGGACCAACTCCCATCAGCCCCAGTGAGCATGGCCAATGGTCAGGAACGTTGGGTGTTGTAATCTAAAACATCTGGAGGGCACCAGGTTGGGAAAGCTGGTCTGAAATGAAACAAAGTGATACTGTCTACAACTACTACTTTGGTTAGGGAGATGGGAGCTTTTAATATCATTATGTTGTATAACTAAAAGGGACGAAGAAGTCATCCAGTCCTATATATTGTGTAAAGGCACAGGAAGCTCAGCGTGTGTCCAGAAGCACAGCGTGAGTATAGCTTAGTGCAGGGGTGAGAGTCGTACAGCCCTACAGATGTTGGTGGACTGCGACTCCCAGTGGGAGGTATGGCAAGGTATGATTGGAGTTACAGTCCAGCAACATCTGGAGTGCCACACATCCCCCGACCCTGGAGTAGTGGATGGACTTGGAACTGGAGAGTCCTTGGTTTGAATCCCACCCGTTTTTCTTCCATAGCAGTCTTGTCAACTGCAATCTATTTACACATCCCATAGAACTTAATGGGAGCCACTGACCATTGAATCTACTTCCTCTCTGCAAAGCCCCACTCCTTCATCTGCATAGGTCCACTCTGGTTTTCATTTTTCTGGCTGCACGATGGCGATTTGGTGACAGAACCCAGGATGTAGCACTTAACGATATGGTTATGACGTCATATTGTTGAACATGTCATATACAGTAAATGTCATACTGCTGGTGGGGTGTGTCCAGCTTTCTGGATGAAAACTTAGGTAGGCCCATGTGGCATGATTTAATGTGATTTATCAATGCAATTCTGGTACTTCTGGTTCTCGTATGATGGGCTGAGCATATACCTCTTGCATGTTGGAAGCAATTTCTCCAATTATCGTTAAGTACTGCAATGGTGTGAAAGGGCAGTGTTGTTTTGTGTTTCAGGAAGCTGGCTAAACTAATAGAGATTTTATTTTCTGGTGAGAATTATTTAGGGATTTTGACATGGTGTGTTATCAACCATGTAGTCTGGAGATTGGATTGGGGGTATCTTTGCTCTCCTTGAGAAGGTGTTCATAAGTAAGAACTTAACTGTGCTAGGTTCGGTATTCTTCAGGCAACGGCAAATTTCATTCTCAGAAGTGGGGGAGCGTTTGGCCCAAATTTTTAAGTGAAACAAGCTGATTTGTAGTTCCCAAACTAATACATGCATTGGACCACAGTTATCCTTTGGTTTTTGCACTTTGAATGTTGTGATACAGCTCAATGAACTCATAAAAGTGCATATTAAAAGGCACATTTTAGGATAATATGTGCACAAAAAAGTAAAATTTAGGATAATATGAGCACAAAAATGTACATTTTAGGATGATATGCATGCAAAAATCCATATTTTATGAAAAAATACATTCAGTGGTGCAAATTGTAATGTGTATAGATCCCCCCCCTCTTAAATTGTGGATGGACGCAGGAAATGGGACGGACTGGTTTTCTGAATGAACTATGTGAAACTGGCGTGGTCTGAAATAGACGGATTTGTCCATCCCTACTCAGAGGAAAGGAAATTATGTTTCTTAACCATCCTTACTCTCCTATCCAAGCGAGAGCAACACTGAAAAGATAAAAATGCCGCTAATTCAAATAGTCAGTTGGGGAATCACTGGCTCCTGTTTTAAGCACTGTAATTTGCTTTAGGGTCTGTCGCCTAATTCTTTCCTTTGAGTTAATTAAAATATGTTTGAGTGTGACAGGCATTTCAAAAATCTCTCTGCAAACCAGCAGGAAGTCTCTCTCTCTCTCTCTCTCTCTCTCTCTCTCTCTCCCCCCCCCCCCCCCGCCAGCCAAAATGCTCTTCCACCAAGAACAGAGGGGCTCTCTCTACGCTCAGAAGAATTTTACTACAATGCTGCAAGGTTGTTTACCTTAGCTCCTTCACAAAAGATAATCCAACAAATTACATTAATTATAAACCAATATGTTCTGTTCAATTCCCCCATGAGCCAAACCTGGGTATGAGCATCTGCTCTTATTTTCTAAGCTGGGTTTTGAGGACAAGATTCACAACAATGCTCAATCCATAATTAACAGAAAAATTAAAGATGCAACATCCCTTGCATCCGCCTTTTGAGGCAGTTATGTTTCAAAATATGCATTGCATTGTCCTGGCAGCTTTTAAATTCAACTTGAAGAAAGACTTTTATTGCTACTTCTGGTGGGGCTCTGTTTGTTTAAAACATTTTCATTTGTGTTGAGTTCAAAATAAACATGAAAAAATATTTTCCATATGGGTGGGGGTGGGGGTTGTGGTTCATAAATTTCCTGTGTGATATGCTTTTCTCCATCTTCTTCTTCAGTTGTGGTTCCCTCTGTCCTCCTTTACCCCAACCGCTTTATCCCAAAAATGTGGTTCAGTTATTTATTAAGCACATTATTTGCCTTGTGGACAAATGAGCTGTTTGCAATGTGATTTTTAATGAAGCTGTTCGGGATGGGTTCCCCTTCCTGTTCTCATCTGACCTTGTTACTGAAGACCATTCACAAGAAAATCCATTAGACAGTGTAGGCTGGTGGCTTTGATTTCGGTAGGGCTGTGGATCCGTTCTGGGTTTCAGTCAGAAACAGCCAGTCTCTAAAAGAGCTATCCATGGTGCTAAACCCATTTTTGGGGGTAGGTTTTAGAGCACTTTGGATCGCTCCTTTAGCATTCTGAAAGTCTTTCCCCAGCTCAACCTGGAGATGCTGAGGATTGAACCTCAGACTTCCTACTTGCAAGGCAGGTGCGCTTCCACTGAGCTATGGACTTGGTCAAGCCTCCATTACTTAACTAACATGATGGGGATAATAATGCTGATCAACCTAACAGGTTTGTTGCAATATGTTCCAACTGAATCTGAAGTGCTTTGAGCACATCCTATATAAACATTATTATTTATTAACTCTTTTGAGGCAGCAGTTCTGGTCCCTGAAATGCACCTCTAGATCCATTGACTTCATAGATTGGTTTATGGTCACATAACCAGATAGAGTATTGGAGGCTAAAGAAAGTACATCTTATAACTGAGACTAAAGAAGGTACATCTTATAACTGCACGTCTTTTTTCTAATGAATGCATGCTTAGCAAAAACAGTAATGGGTGATTCAGAAAGAAATGGTGATTCATACATGATCACAGAGGACTTTGTAGTCTGTCAACAGAAAGTTTTTATAGATGGAAAAAACTTCCTGTTCTTTTATCCACCTTGAATATTAGGTGTGTATTCTGTTGTTGCTGGACAACCACACATTATGCAAGTTTCCTGTGTGCGCGTGCGCGCACACACACACACACACACACCATTCCATGTTCATTGCTTGGGAGTGGGTTACATTAGTGTCAAGAATGTCAATTAAGGAAGGGTCACAGGCAATAGGGCTTGAGTTGGGAGAAGCAGATTCACAGTGGCACAGGGGTAGAGTTAATGTTGAGCATTAGGTTTTGGAATGTTTGAGACGGTGTTGGTCTTGGATCGCGAATGCCCTTGGGGTGCTGTCACATTTTGGGGGGCACCACTGGTGGAGGAGCTCAAGACTAGGGCGTGGCAGGCTTGCACCAGCCCTCCAATGAGGTTAAAGAATTTGCTGAAGTTCAGCTGTCCATCACAGTTCATGTTGAGTTTTTTCATCATGCAGTTGAGGATGCCTGGGTCTTTCTGGTTCTTTGAGAAAGACACCAGCTCTGTGTTCATGAAGGTGAGGAACTCCACCTTGGAGTGGGTAATGCTCTTCCCATCCCTCCCCTGGCCGACGGGGTACTTTGACGACATAGCTGCGGAGAGCAACATGGAGCCGAAAATTGGCCGATTGGCGTGTGGTTTTTTGGGGAGAGTTAATGAAGTGAGTGAGTCAAGAGATTTGGTGCCTGGGGGTTGCAAGGTGCCTGGGAGAAAGGGTTGGCCCTGGGCATTGGACAAGATGGCTCAACCCACCACCCCATGAACGGGAGCAAAGTAGACTAGCAGCTGAAACTTGATTCATCACTGGCAATGGGACAGCACCCTCCACCACACATGAGGACAGCAGGCTGACTTAAGGACCTACGAAGAACCCATCTGGATCAGACCAAAGTCCTCTCTAGTCCAGCATTCTGTTCACCCAGTGGCCAACCAAATGCCCCAATGGGAAGCTGACAAACGTCACCCTCCTGCTTATGTTCTCTAGCAAGTGATGTACAGAAGCATCCTCCCTCTGATACAGGATTAGTATAGCCATCATGACTAACAGCACTGATAAGCCTTATCCTCCAAGAGAGGTGCAGGGTGGGCTGTGTGACACTCCCAGCTCTGTCCTCCAATGCAGGGGAATAGCTGGTGTGTGTGTGTGTGTGTGCGTGTTTAGGAGGAATGGCTGTGAGGGGTGCTATTGTCACTCTACCCAATGGAAGGGCCAGTCATGATGGGAGAGGACGAGGATTGGCTTGAAGAAGGAGGCTGGGTCAGGTGGATGAGAGAAGGCTTAGGGGCATTGGGTGAAGGCTTAGCTGAATCAGGAAGATGGTAAAGGTAATGAGCAGGGTTAGATTCCGCCCAGGGTATTCACATCCTAAAATGGGTGGCCAAGCACTATCCCCAAATTGTAGGCAGTCACTCCGTAAAGACAGCCAAGAACTGTATTCTGGCTCTTTTACTAGCTACAGTGTTTATAGGTTTAAGCAAAATCTCGCACTGAGACGGGAAAATGTAGAACTGTGTGTATGATTTCATTAGGCCAATAACACACAATCACATGGAACCCCAACACCATGGAAGTGATAGCACTATAAAGCATTTTTATATTATTGGATTTTGGAGTTATTTTGGAGTATTAGGATATTAAATTTCTCTCCATTTACATTTAGCTTTAGGGTGGCCTGCCTGAGGTTTCGCATTGTCTGATCTTAGGTATAAATAGCATTCTTCTGATTAGATTTTTCCCCTCCCCTCTTCTTCGTCTTCTTTTTCTTTTTCTTTAATGCTATAAAGCAATGTATTAATTACATGTGAGGTTTTTGCTTTGGAGGGAGCTCAGTTTCTAGAGGATTAAATGGCATTTCTACATGTGTAAGGCATTCAATAAATCTGAGTGGCATTTATGGTATGATTTTGTTTTTATTTATTTGCAAAGTGCAACAGGGTATTTATCACTGGGAGCAGAGTGAGAGGCAGGGCCACAAGAGAGATCAAGCCAAGAATAAACTAAACAGGAACAAATTAAAACGATAAGCAGAACATTCTGAAATGCAATTTTTGTTCTCCATCTATTTATATGGTTGTTGTTGTTTTAAAGGACATATTTCTAACTCTCACAGCTTGGATAAACGGCGTGCAAAAATGTGGGTGATACCTGCAAAAGTCTTAGCCAGTCTTCTCATTTTATATCAATAGTATGAAAGCCATGTCCAAAAGTAGGCAGAATGCAGTAGTGATAGGAAATGTCTAGGCCTTGTATGAGGAGTCCCCATGCCACCATCGCTCCAGTTTCTGGAGGGCTTCTATACTGTCAGCAAAACATAAATAGGCTAACAGAGCTGTCCTACACATGATCAATGGGACTTTCTTCTAGGGAGGTGTCTAGGGCCTGATCTACACCAAGCAGGTTATGACACTTTGAGAACAGTATGAAAACTGTCTACGGAGTGTGTCCTAGGCCCCAGCAGTTGTCACTACTGTTATAAACCATTTTAAAGCAGTAGTCTGAATCCTGCCTAGTTCTAGGAGCACAGGAAGCTGCCTTATATTGAGTCAGCTCATTGGTCCATCTAGCCTAATATTGTTGACAATGACTGGATCTCTAGGATTTCAGACAGGATTCTTTCCTAACCCTACCTGAGATTGAACCTGGACCCTTCCGCATGGAAAATAGGTGTTCTACCACTGAGATTGCAACCTAAATCAGAAAATAGAAGAAATCCATGTAACAGGATCTGACCTTCTGCGGTTTGTGGATCTCACTGAGGATGGGCTGTAGCTCAGTCGTAGAGCACCTGGTTGACCAAGGCCATCCTTGGGAAAGGGCCATAGCTCATTGGCAGAGCACCTGCTTTGCATGCAGAAGGTCCCAGGTTCAATCCCCAGCATCTCCACATAGGGCTGGGAATTTCCCTGGGCTGAAACCCTGGAGAGCAATTGCTGCCAGTCAGTGTTGTCAATACTGGGCTGGATGGCAAGATGGACGGACTCAGCAGCTTCCTATGTCAACTCAGCTGCCATCTGCACCCAAACTTTTATTTATCCAGATTTCTAATTGGGATTAAACTATTCCAAAAGGAAAAAGAAAGAAATCGGGTGTTTCCAACAGCACCTACAAGATTCTGCTCAAGGCTAACAGCATGCATTGATTCTTGGAAGCATTAAGGGACTGTGGGGCTTCTCTTCCCCGGCTTCTCTTCCCCAAGGATTGCATCCTAGATTCTGCTAATTTCTAGACCTTCAAGCAGCAGGGATGGTGGATCAAATGGTGGATCCCCTTCCTGCAAAGGAGGGTAGAAGAAGATTTTTTTTCCAGATCACAGCTGTGGAGGGATAGGGATTTTTTGTGAGGTTGTAACTAATCTGATAGGAAGTTAAGCAAAAGAGTGTGGTGCTTTCCGTCACATGAATCTCATGATCACTATTTATTGCTTGTGATTTATTGCTTGTCATACTCTAAAGGAAACAGCTAATGAAAGAAATAAAGAAAAGAAAGGACAAATCCTATGTAATCACTAGCCTTCAGGGTGGCAGCATGGTCTACTTTATAGCGGACACTCCTCTTTTGAAGGTGTCAGAGTTCCTTCCATGTCCTGGACCCTTTGAGCAACTCTTTAAGGATCTCCTGCCTTTTTAAGAGTCTCACCTTGCTTCTTTTATCTTTCCCTTCCCAGTAATGTGGCTGTAGATGTGAGCTGAGGGACACTTCAGACACTTGTGGCTTAATGCAACTGTTTGCTAGAGAAATAAAACAAGCAAACTACAAATAAAGGTGGCCATTGGAACTGAGTGATACAAAAGGCATTAAAAGAAAATAAAAGTTACAAAACTGCACATTCTTTTACCCTAAGCTGCACCTAGACTTCTTCAGGGCTGCTTCATTCTGTCCTTCCTCATGCTTGGACTTTCCCTCTCTCCTGGCTGGTTTTCTCCTCTCTTTTTATACCCTCTTCCCCCAACACAGGAAGTACTGTTTTAACCTTGAAGAAATGTAACTTAACTGGAAAAATGTAACTTAACCAAGGAATGAATCCTAGCCAGAGAAATGAAACAACTCCTCTCAGGAATACCCCTTCCCAACAGAAAACACTCAGGCCTCTAAGCCTGACTTTATTATCTTGCCTGTGGGCTTCAAACCTTTACAGAAGGTGTCCTCTGTCTAAAGGGCTCTCCAGTCCAAGGCTAGTTTAAAATAAAGAAACATTAGCTGGAAAAACTTAAAGGGGCCTTGAAGTTTCCCATCAAAAGTGAGCACCTGGGCTGCAGCCTAAGCAAGGTACATAGGTCATGGGTCATCGTCGTCCCCACTATGGCAAGATGTGTTGTATTTCTATTTAAGTCATACCCAATTTTTCTAAATTTGTATTTGTATAAATGACCATATGCAAATTTTACACAAATCTGTGCCCTCTTTTGGAGGACTGAAGGAGAAGAGTGGCCAAAATTGGTTCGCCCTCACCATGCCACCGCTGCAGCCTGCACCCCCGCAAACCGGGCCCTGTGAGCCTCTGCCAAGTGTTCGCAACCGCTCCACAACCGCCCACACTGGCTTGCTGCGTTCATGGTGGCCACCACTAATGCAGCAGAGGGAAGGGCACAACTTCTGGATGATGCAGAAAGTGTGCATTTCCCCATTTCCATTCATGGTGGCTGCAATTAGTGTACAAGGGGGAAAGGTGCACTTTCTGAGGCTCTGGAAACCGCATGTCCACCCTCCCTCCGTGCCAGTGAGGGGAAAGGGCATGATGCCGTGAGCCAGGGCTGACCCGTGCTCAAGAACTCATGTGGGGGGGGGGCTTGTGAGCGCTCGGGTGCAAGTCTGCCCTTGGGCTGAGCCTGCCCACATGGGTCTCTGTGAGGGCTGGATGTGGCCGAGGTATCCGCTGCCCTCACAGACCCAGTTGGATGCTTGCAGCATCGCTAGAGAAGGATGGACCTACTTCTTCCTGTGGTTGTGGCTTGATAGCATAGAGGTAGGAGGTGAGCCAGTGTGGCATGGGACAACAGCATGGCTTCTTCCATGCTCCATCACCATTCACTGGCAGTTATCCCACAAACCTGTACCACTACTGTGGGGTATCCCCATTGTGGAGATGTTCGCCAAGCCTGCTTGTTTTTTAGATTCTGGTAACTAGTTAAATCTAGTTAAATCATGAGGTTTTGGGCTGGGTACACAAATTCTGCTTGTTGTTTCCCTTGTCTTTTTAAATCTGTGTTTTGTTTTGTTTTGTTTTATTATTTTTGGCTGCTTTTCACTATGACAAATTCCACAGGGGGCTAGCAGTGTTAGTCTGCTGCAACAAAAATAAGACAAAGCCTTATAGTACTTTGACGATTGGCAGATTTATTGTGGCATCAAATTACCGTGACCAGAGCCCAGTTTGTCAGAAGCAGGAAGCGGTAATTTTTACGGGTAGGAGCGCAGGAAGCTGACGTACACTTGGGCAGGATCTACACCGCTGCTTTAAAATGGTTTATAATAGTTGTGACAACTGTTGGGGCCCAGGACACACTCCATATATAGTTTTCAAACCATTTTCAAAATGTCCTATTCTGCTTGATGTAGATCTGGCCCAGGTCAGACTACTGGTCCATGTCTTCTCCTGAGAGCAGGGCTCTTTAGGATCTTATGCAGAGGCCAATCCCATACTAGCCCTGATGGTTGTGTGCTATCTCCAGTATTTGAGGCAGTAAGCCTGTGTGCACCAGTTGCTGGGGAACATGGGTGGGAGTGTGGTGTTGCACCATGTCTTGCTTGTTCATCCCTGGCCGATGGGACCCTTAGTCTGATCCAGCATCAGGGCTCTTCTTATGTTCTTATCATCTGCTAAACTAGGCAGGGCCAGCGTCAAGGGTAGTCATGGTTGGACCCCTGCCAAGGTCCCACATCCCAGCCCCTGCCCCCTTTCTGACATGAGCCCCTGGATTTATTCTTCCTCTTCCCCATTGCAACCTGCATGTTCACCTGCCTCTCGCCCTGACCCAGGCAACGATGGTGGTGAGATGGAGGAGTATGCCAGTGCCTCTTTGCTAAGCAATTCTCTGCCTGGCAAGCAAACAAGTGGAAGCCACGAGAAGGAAGAGGAGGAGGAGCAAAAGCAGCTGGTGACAAAGATGGTGAGAACTTGCTGAGGAAAGGGGGCACGTTGAAGGTGTTTTGCCCAAGGGCCCTCAAAAACCTGGAACTGGCACTGAAACTAGGGATGGGCGGAAGGTAAATACACATTCTCCATTCATTTCCTTCAAAGGAAAGCTGACTTTCCAGATAGCTTTGATGGGAATTTTAAAGAGGCTCTGAGTAGGGTGATGAGATACAAAAGAGGGCAGGGCTCCTGCAACTTTAACTGTTGTGATGAAGAGGGAATTTCACGAGGTGCTGCATGTATACAACCGACACCACCTGAAATTTCCAGTCCCATGGTATATTTGATAAGACTGTGCATTTGATCTCTGCTTACCTGCCTCTGCCGTGTTAACGACAATCATACATGACCGAAATGCGAAAATGGTCGGAGACTGTCAAATCTTGCATTCTGAAAGCATAGATTTATTTCTGCCGTTGCAAATTCATCTCTTCCCTAAGCTGAACTTTTACTGGAGGTGTGACTTGTTTTGCTAGAGTAACTTATAGCAGAGATGGAAATAAAATAGAGCTGGATCTACTCATAGATCTCTGGGTGATCTGCAATAGATTCACAAGAAGTTTTGACTCCTATTTGCTTAGTAAGAGCAGCCTTAAATTCTGTTGCTGAAATGAAGAAAGCTTGGGGTAACCAGGGCAGGATTTACACTATTGCTTTAATGGTTTATAATAGTGGTGACAATTTTGGGGGCCCAGGACACACTCCACAGACAGTTTTCAAACTGTTTTCAAAATGCCATCTCCTGCTTGGCGTAGATCAGACCCATGAGTGGACGTTTGTGCGGAAGGGCTGTGAGCTCCGTTCAGTTCAGTTCTGGTACTCAAAACAAATTCATGTGCTCAGTCTGTGCTCAGAGGCACCATGTATTAAGGATGTACAGATCTTGTTAAATCCATTCTGTCTGTGTTTCATGAATTGTCCAGTGTCTTTCAATCCATCGTCAACTCATTGATGGAATCAGATTGATGCAATTGGCGCTTGGGCAAATGCACATTTGTCCAAATCTCCCCCCAAAGTAAAACAACAACAACAGTAACAACCTAGTCTGCAAGTCCATGGATTCCATGCGACTTGGAAAAAGCTGTTCTGCTGTGGATGGCACAGATTGGATTCATCCAAACCCATTTGGATCCATTATAGATTTCTCCGACATCCCTACCATGAATATCACTTTTGCACCAGGCTCTGCTTGGTGGATGTTGTAGTTCTAGTAAAAATCAGAGTAAGTCCAACAAACCTGAAGTCTGCCCATCTCTATGCTAAACCAGCTCCCCCCTTTCAAGCTGGAGATTGAACCCGGAATCTTCTACCTACAAAGCCAGCATTCTCTATCCCTCTTAGGGTGTCCATTTTCTGAACTTCTTTATGAGGTTGATGTATTTCCACATCATGTGGCTAATTTGGGTGCCTTCCATACTGATGGTGTTTTGAATTATGTCCCGCTGTGTTTTACTGTGTGTGCTCAATCAGTTTAGCTGCTCTTCTTTATGCCTGACTATTGTATGCTGTTTCGAGGACTGTACAAATCTAAAGGAGGCCTAGAAGTAAATAAATAAAGCCATGATAGAACTGATTCAATCCTATTATAATACTGGAAATACTGACCCTCACTTTCCTTCGACACGGCCTGTTGGCATTAGCTTTGGAGTCTAACTCCTTGTTAACATCGCATTAGGAATGGCAACACCTTGTAAATTGTAAAATTTATGAAAATAAAAAAATGGATGAATATTTAATGCCGCCTTGCTGAAAAGCAACTTAATTGCTCTCGTATTATATTATTTATAAAACATGGAAAACAATTTATCATGTTTTACCTAAAAAAAAATCCGCTTCAGAGCCATGAGCTGCAGAAGCTGAACAATGTCTCCTTGCAGGAATAACTTTTGTGTGGTTTCTGTCTAGGCCAGGGGTGCAGGCCCTACGCAACCCTCTGGGTTTCTTTAGAAGGCCACGCCCCTTCCTCTGGCCCTACCCCCTGTCCCCCCAACCACTGAGCATGGTGGTTTTGCACAGTTTTTTCTCTATGCTATTATTTATTTTATTACATTTCTATCCGGCCAATAGCTGAAAGTCTCTGGGCGGTTCACAAAAATTAAAACCACAAGTACAGCATTCTAAAAAAAATTGAATGCCTCTCTTAATGCTAAATTAGTAGCAGCAAGAGCTTCAAGCTATGTACAAGATGCTGACATTTTGGGGCCTGCCCTTTGTGCCTTTTGCCACACCCACCAATGGAATGTGGGCGGGGCTGAGAGCTTCTTCGAAATGAAATCTAGCCCTCTGGCTGAAAGAGCCAATCAGGCTTCCATCATGACATGGTGTTTTTGAAACTGCAAAGGTGGAATAGTGTGAGACAGATTTTGCTTGGTTTTTAGAGCTACATTTGCTTGACATCCCAAGCGAAGGCATTCACAGAAATAAAGGAAGCCTGTGAACTTCCTAAAGATAGCACTTCAGTTGTCCCACAGGGCCAGAATAGAGAGACCCACAGTACTTCCTATCAAGTCTACAAAAATAAATGCAAGTTTTCTGTTTATTAAGCAAAACAAGTTCATTTCCCTTTGTGTTTTTGAAATGTTTTCATTGCTGCTGATATGAGAATCAAAGTGCAGCGAGCAGTTCCCTTTCTGTTTCATGTAAAAGTAAATGTGGGGAGATCGAAATTGTGAGCCCAATGGGGAGAGAGTGAGCAGATTTAGGGCTCATCTACACCAAGCAGGATATTCCACTATGAAAGTGGTATGTAAAAGGCAGGAGCCACACTAGTGCCTTATAGCAGTATTGAAGCGCACTGACAACTGTTGGGAACAACTGACACATCCCATATACCGCTTTCATACCACTTTCATAGTGTTATATCCTGCTTGGTGTAGACGTGTCATGGGCCCCAACAGTTGTCAGTGCACTTCAGTACCACTTTAAAGTAGTGTGGCTCCTGCATTTTATATACCACTTTCATACCATTTTCATAGTGGAATATCCTGCTTGGTATAGATGAGCCCATAGTCCTTCCATCCTAATCTGCAACCACCCTAAAATCAACCCCCTGAGTGACAGCCACTGAAAGTAAAAAGAAAACTCCATTAGTTCCACTGGGGGCCTTTTAAAAAGTATTTATAACTGCTGCATGTGTGTGTGTGTGTGTTTTATTTTGAGGCTCCTCTCCCCATGCACTGTGGTTCCTATTCAGATTGGAGCACCCCATCCTTACATTTGAGTAATACAAAAACAAAGGGAGCTGCATGTGATATATTTAACATAACGTGTAGTTTGACCCTAAGAATTTTATTAGCACCAGATCACCCTAGTTCTACAGATGTAACATCATAGAGAATGGCTGCCATGGCAACCTGGGCCTAACAAGGCCATACTCCTATGCTGCTTGTTAGTTGCCAAGTCCATTCTAGTGATGGGTGGAACTCCCATTTCATCCTGGAAATAACTTTGGGAAACTGAATTATGTTGCTGAATGTTTTCCAGAGATTGGGGCAATATATTCCGGCAAGTAGTGAGCTCTCTCCACCACCAGGGCTGGCACCCAGGGCAGGCATGGTTGGACACCAACCAAGGGCCTGGCCACACCCTTGTACGGGTCCATTGATTAGACCCCCTCGGAGTTGTTCCTCCTCTTCACCATTGCAACCCCCTTGTTCACCTGCCTTCCACTCTGGCCCAGGGGGCTGCCTATACGGCAGTGGGTTGCCTCTGCGATAAGCTAAACCCTGTGCTTTTGCCATGTCAGGATGGCGGAGGCTAATCCCGATGCTGCAGCAAAAGCAAGGGGTTTCTGAGGGCCAGGCCTGCCCTCTGCCCAGGGGGACAGCAATCCATCAGGGGTTGCTATCCGCCCAGCCTTGCCTCTGCATCAACGATGGAATGCAGTTAGACAGCTGAAGGGCCGTGTTCACCATACTCCATCCTGAAAAGTTGGGGTAAGTCCGCAACTTTTAAAAAGTGGGGCTACTATGGAAATAATTGGTGCAGTGCCACTGCGGAGCTACCTGGTGGTGGAGAACGTTTAGACAACTCCCAGGCAACAGTGGTGGGTGAGAAGGAGGAGCAGTAGATGCCCCGGCCTACTTGCAACCTGGCTCTCTGCCTGTCAAGCAAGCCAGTGGTAGCAATTTTGAGGATGAGGAGCAATAGCAGCAGGTGTCAACGGTGGCAAAAAAGTAGCCTCATTGAGGAAGGGGGACTATTGAGGGTGCCTTGCCAAAGGCCACAGAAACCAGGAACGGCAACACCTTTCCCATGGTTTCTGGCAGCACTGGATGCTACAAGGATTCTTGCATCGGTGTCCAAGTAATAGAGTCCCACTGTGGTGACCACCATGCTGCCACATCAAAGTAAGCCCTGGTAAAGGGAAGGGCATAACAGGAAGGGCCTGTGGGCTTGAAACAAGTCCATTTGGAAACACACCCACACACCCATTTTCTGGAGGGATCTGGGCTTGATACAACATGGATATAGGCTCGATCATAAAATCAGGTGTCTAATCGGGATTTTTTGTAAACCGCCCAGAGAGTTTTGGCTGTGGGGAGGTATAATAATAATAATAGTAATAATAATAATAATAATAATAATAATAATAATAATAATAATAATAATAATTCTTTCCTTTTGGGCCCCATCCCATCACTAATTAGTACCAGATGCCAGTATAGATGGCTAATAAGTGATGACTTATTTTCTGAAAAGCAAACAAAAAGAGAAGTGACACACACACACACACACCCTGCAGAGGTGCACATGGAATTCGTTATTAGCCCAACATATTCCAAGTTTCACGATTTAGAGTTCTGGCTGGATCTGAGTGAAACCTGCAATGGATTCAGAGCTCCACCAAAATTGGAGCCACCAGCCTCCATTGTAAGCCTGTAGAGGATTGCAGCAGCAGGTCCCCGCTGAATAGCTGATTGTTGCAATTACTGCTGTTTTGACAGGGCTCTGAAGATGCAGCCATGGTCATTGCGGATACAAACAATTTCGGTCAGGAATCAAGATTTTATCTCAGAATTTGGAATTCCAATTTTTTAGATTTCCAAACAAAGATTTCAGAGAAAGTGTGCGTGTGTGTGCTGCCATGTACAGAAACAGGCACTCACACACAGAACCCAAGATTTAAGCCTTTCATACATTCTAAGATATCTCAGAATTTTAAACAGCCATAACCATTGCATTGAAAAACAGAGCTGGATCAAAAGCCTTTGGAAAATAATGCACACCATCCATTTTTTTTTAAAAAAAAAAGCTTTTGGAGAGGTTCTTTATTCCTGCCCCCACCCCCAGTAAATGTAGCCTTATCTTTGGAAGTACATGTGGTCATCAAACTTTGTGAGTTAACTTTGTATTAGATTATGAAGAGCCAATAAAATAATATAAGGATGCATAAAGACTCAGCACTGAATAATCTATTGAATACTCCTTTTAAACACGCTATTTACCTTTAACGTTGTTGAGTAAAAAGAAATCTGAATATGTGTTTATGTTAGCCTTCAACTTTTCACATCTGTATCATATATTATTCTTAAGAGTGACATCTCCTGTTACTATGGAAACAATTTTGGCATTAAAATACATTTATTGTTGGGCTATCAAGAAAGTGATTCTTAAAAGAAACAGAAAAGGTCAAAATATCAGAGTAATTCATATTACGCTATACAGTTTATCACATTCCTTCAAAGATGGATGAAATGAGCTATCGTCGTTTAAAAGAAAGCACTTAAGCGTGGTCCAAATACGCTCTGACAATGGTTGAATATAGTAAGATGTTGAAATTACTGTCTTAGTTATGCCATCATTGAATATGGTATTGTATTTTTCCACCTACAGTTTATTTTTTCTCATGCTGCCAAGCATTTCCTCTATCACAGACTCTCCCACCCTCTCCGATATCACAAACATTTCGGTTGATTTTTGCAGTAGATTTTAATGGGGCAATGCCCTATTGCGAAGGCACCAACAGTTGTATGCAGTTGTTTCAGGACAAATGGAAAATGTAGCCAAATATGCCCATTCATTCCATTTGGATAACAGAGGGAGGGGCATTAGTTCCATGCAGAGATATTCCAGTGGCAGCAGCAGCTGCTGGAGCTGTCGTCTTGCTCATCCCTAAATTTTCTTGCACACCCCTAAACACACATTCACATCATGATGATTTTTCATATCATGACAAGTCATAGGGCATGTCTACACCAACCCTATATCCCAGGATCGTTCCTGTGCATCCAACTGCCACACAGGGGAGCCCGGGAACAGGCAGGAACAATCCCTCCATTTTTCTGGGATAACCCTTAGGTGTAGAAAGGGTCATAGTCTATACAGGGGTATTCCTAAGAATTGTACCAACATGACTGCCATGTTATAACTAACCCTTTCAGGCTAGTAATGCAAAGTAACACCAGTCAAAGTCTAATTTGGGTCACCGAATCGAATTTCAGACCAGAACATTATTTCACCTGTTTGTTTTCAATTTTGATAAGACTGCCTTAAGAGAACTGGGTTTAGCCTGTGCTGAGGACATTTAAATTGCAGGTAATTCAGCACCGTTTCAGGAACTTAATAATTTGGGCATTCCTCCAAATGAGGGAGGTATGCAAATTTTGTTCCTGTTCGAAAATCATACAAACACGTTCTCAACCCAAAAAGAAACATGAGCGCAATTGTCAGGAAATGTTTGCAATTTCCCGAACTTGCATTTGTGTGCTAAAGTGCGCATTTTTGGAAGGTTAGGATTCTTGAATCATCAGGGTTCCCAAATGCCTGAGGCTTCTACGCATGCACAGTGGAACACACTTAGAACCTTCCTTCAGACCTTCACGTCAAACAGATAGAGGTCAGAGGTGGAGAAGATGGGGCCATATAAACAGGATGTTGAGGGAGCGGTCCTCTTCATCTGTTGTTTCCACACAGAAATATTATTTCCACATATACAAATCAAGCAAATCCCAAGTTGTTTAACTGAGTCTTTATTCACCTTTACCTTGGAGCTCTTGCCTTGAAAAAAGACCTTAAATAAATAAAAAAATGTTTCTTTTCAAATATGTAAACTTGAGTTAAATCTCAGCTTAGACAATACTGTTTTCACACAATCTTCCATGGCCTACCAGGTATTCTTCTGGAGATCCTTTGTCCAAGGACATTGCATTGTCATGAGTAGATGCAGGAGGAAGATGCAGTATTTCATCAGCATGATATACAGCCTTGAAAATGTCTTCTTATAGAACTCAAAGAAGTTTCCCTACTCAGAGCTGCAACCTGTACCACTTTTCACTGGACATGCTGGATGATTCAAAGTAGTGAAGAGAACTTGGAAATGGCCCTTTTGCAGCTCCAATGGTAGATTGTTGGCAAAATGCTTTTATATAGGGGTGTGATCCGCTCCGATTAGGAGCGTAGAAGCAGTAGCGGATTGGCCTGCTCCGCCTTACCCAGAGGCGGAGTAGGAGCGGACCGCGGACCCCCTAGAAGCAAGGCGAAGAGAAGCGCCCATTTTTCGGAGCTCCGAGTTCAGGCGGAGCGCTCCGGTCGCCATCTTGAAAACATTTCACCATAGGATTGCATTGCGGCAAATAATCGCGCATAACTACGTTCTTTTTGAAGCTATCGTTCTAGAAATTCTTGTGCTCAGAGAGTCGTGGATGGGGGTCATTTTGAGACCACTCTCACCTCTCTGCGTTGTCTGGGTCGCATGCTATATTTTTGTGAAAATCGGGTCAACCGCGCGGCTCAAACGGCGTTTTCGGCTTTTCGCCCATAGGATTGCATTGAGGGAAAGACTCGGGCATAACTGGGTTGGTTTTTAAGCTATCGTTCTGAAAATTCTTGTGCACAGAGAGTCGTGGATGGGGGTCATTTTGAGACCACTCTCACCTCTCTGCGTTGTCTGGGTCGTGTGCTATATTTTTGTGAAAATCGGGTCAACCGCACGGCTCAAACGGCGTTTTCGGCTTTTCGCCCATAGGATTGCATTGAGGGAAAACTCATGCATAACTGGGTTGGTTTTTAAGCTATCGTTCTGAAAATTCTTGTGCACAGAGAGTCATGGATGCGGGTCATTTTGAGACTACTCTCAACTTTCTGCGTTGTCCGGGTCGCGCGCTATAAGTTTTTTAAAAATCGGCGGGAAAAATACCTTTTTCAAAGGGCTGAGGGGCAGAGTCAGCTCCCGGTCATGATGATCCCAAAGTTAGAGGAGGGCATAGGCAAAACAGGTAACTTGGGATTCTGGGAAACTTCTCTTTCTTCATCTGAACGGGCTTTTCCCCGTGTTTTTTAACACAGTAGCCCCACCAAATGCACAAACACAACCTGAAATCATATACTAAGCCAAGAATAAGAGATAGAAACACAGCACTGCTCCCCACCCTAACTTTGGGGAACAACTGAAAAGATGTGGTGCAAGGGGATGAGCTCCCCTAGGGCATCTCATGGTGGACGTGCCCCCACTCTCTCCTGCACTGGAAGGCCATTAGAGCCTTCCAAAGAGAGTAAAACGGTGGAGCAATGCCTATCATGAGTTGAAGTGAATGTTCACTTTTTAGTGGTGGAGCGATGCCTGTTATGAGTTGAAGTGAGCGTTTACTTCTTAATCTCAGAGCTGTTGGTGGCTGTCTTGAGTTGAACTGGCAGCTGCTTCCCCCTCCCCCGGGCACGTCCCCCTATTGCTGGTAAAAGATAGATATAGCCTTTTTTTAAAAAATCTTCTTGCTGTTTATTCAGCAACACTGCTGCTTTTAATTCCACCCCTCCTTTGTTTATTTATTGATTTATTCCATTTTATATGCATTACTGGCTTATCCTTGGCTCACTTCCTTATGCCCCCAGAAATGCCAGCTGCATGCCTGCCTGCCTTCCCTCCCTCCTCCCCTGCCCACCTCGCAGGGATGTTGTGTGTGGGGTGCCCGATTTTCAAAAATTCGCCAAAAATCAGGGGATGATGGGATTGCTTTGAAACTTGGCGTGCGTGTGTATATCCCCATGAGGTGTCATGGTGCCAAACATGAGGTTTCTAACTTGAACACAAAAAAAGTTGTATAATTTTTTAGCTTTCAATGCAAGCCTATGGGGGGGGGGAAACGGAGCTCCGGATCCGGATCCGGAGCTCCGGGCGGAGCGGAGCGGAAGTGGGCGGAGCGGGGGCGGGGCGGAGCGGCCCAATCCGGAAAATGGCGGATCTGCAAGTGAAGCGGAGCGGGGGTTCCGTGCACACCCCTACTTTTATATAACAAAGGGAATCCATCTAGCATTGGAAACAGGGATGGATGAAACGGCCCAGGGTCCTTGCAAGAATATTGTGGGCAGGTGAAGTTCCAGGTTTTTGTAGGCCTTGGGCAAGGGACTTCTTTCCTGTACAGATTTCAAGTAGAAAACAAGGAGTTAAATGTTGGTCAAGTCGTAGTTCGCTCAGCAAACATTGTATCTCTGCATATGTTCAGCTGTATCTGCCACATAACCTTGGACACTTGAGTCTCTTTTATTGAGAGAGAATGTTGACTAGGACGGGACGGGTGTTATCTCTCATCTTTTCAGTGTGTTCCGCAGGTTTGCTAGTCCGCATTCTCCACGGGGAGAGAGACCTTGGTTCGACACCTGCTCACAAACAGTATTAATGTAAAAGAGGTAAAGAGATTGTTATCTTTATGGTATTGAACAAAGCCAGATCCTTGAAGCTTAAGGACACTAGTTAATATTTTAAATAAAGCCCATGCAAAATGCATTCCATTTTTGAAAAAAGCACGAAGTTAGGCACAAATTTATCCTAGTTGTAATTGCTACTACTTCAATGTAGTTAAATTAGTTAATTTAGATGCCTTTTCTACCTATTCCAAGAATGGGATATAAGGCATCCTTAGTTCATTTTATTCTTGCAAGAAATTGTCATACTATATTAGCTTACAGCACAATTATACATATATATTTATTGTGCTGCAAGACAAGCTAGGCATGTATTCTAAAGGGCATGGTTGGATTTTCCACATTTGCAGCAGACTTGTAGCAAAAGAGTGAAGTATAGTAATCAGAATGGATCCTTTCTGAATAATAGCAGGATGAATTCTCTTGTGAATTGTGATAGGCTGTATTAAACAACAACAACACCACACACACACTCCACACACCCAGCAAATTTGATTGAGGTTAATTGTGTAACATTTTGCCCAGCAAATTTTACGTTGCAAGGTTTGACTTTACAAATAGATACTGTTAAGTGTATATATGTTCATGCATGCCAGCATTTGGAAAAATAATCTGATGGTGCAGTTTTATACCTGTCTACTCAGAAGTAAGTCAGTTCAATAAGGCTTACTCCTAGGTAAGAGGGTAAAGCATTGCATGGTTACTCTCAGAGTTTGATTTCTTGTGAAAAGCATCGGATCAAATTCTAGGAAAGAATTAAATATACTTAAGCACATTGAAATCTATGTTGTTTGCTTTGTGTCAGTGGGACCCCCTGGCCAGCGCAACAGAAAGCTCGTGCTTCCTAGAGCAACCCTGGAAACAAGCCAAGACACTCATTTCCGGAACAGGACAGGTGAGCTGAGCTCCCTTCTGTGAGCTCTGCTCACCTTTTCCATTCCAGAAACAAGCAATCCAGCTCGCTTCCAGTAGCTTTAGGAAGCGCTACGTTCCTGTTACGCCGGTGATGTGTCCTGATGCTACCTGATGGAAACAAGTGTGCCTTGACTGAACTCTACTGGATTTGGGTCTTTCACTAGTCTAAATATCCATTGGTCCAATGGGTGAGACATAGAAAGGCATGTATATTGTGTGAGCTCCCTACCATGACGGTGTTTCCAACTGTAGCACTTTGCCTTTCTCATAGTAAGGAATGGTAGCCATTCACCCTTAGAGGCGTGTGATCAGGACATCATTGAAGTGGACAGCTCCCATTGGAGTTTATGGTGCTTTGATTTGATTTGATTGATTGATTACATTTATATACCGCCCCATAGTGGAACCTCTCTGGGAGGTCTCCCAATCTTGTCCAGTGAAGCTTGTTTACTTTGTCCCTAGAAGCCTAGTGGAGGGTGGGGTGGGGAATGAGCCAGGCCCAACATCAGAGTATGTGTCCAAATATTGAAGAAATGGGATGACCTTTTGGAAACCCATTTTCCTATCTTTAAATATCCATCTATCTATCCATCTATCTATCTATCTATCTATCTATCTGAAAATGTGTTTGATTTTTCAGTGAGATGGTGGGTTAATATTGTTAGCTCATCATATTTAATGTTAAATTAATCTGATAATGTCCTGAGCCGTCTGCAGTCTCCTTAAAAGATGGAAGGTCAGTATCATAGATTAGAGAAATACAATAATATTAAATTTTACAGACCTAATTGTTTTGTCTTAATCTGATTTCATTTGATTATCTGCATATAAGTAGGGCAAATATGTCCGAAGCCATTATGTCATGAATTACAGAGCTAATGCCATTTAGCATTTACTGTACTTTGAGTAATATTCATAGGAAACTTCAAGTGATCAGTGGATGCTTTCATTTGGCTGAAAGCGTGTACTGGATAAAACTACTTTAAAAACTCAGGGCGTGATTTAGCCAAAGTTAAGCCCTTTAACAGCGCAATCCTGTACATGTCTACTCACAGGTAAATCCCACTCCCAGGTAAATGTGCATAGGATTGCAGCCTAAATAGCATTTTATTTCAACTGGAGCGTTAAGCATGTTCCTAATTTCTCCAGCTGAAACACATCTAAGTATTTGGGTGCATGTGCTCCAAGTTTGTCCGTTTTCTTAGCTCACTTGGACAATTCCTTTACTGTGGTGAAACATCCATATGGTGACAATTCTGGGGATCTTCTCAGTGCGTAAGGCACACCACAGTCCACATTCTGCTTAGCCAACATTGCCTTCCCCATCTGCATGAGGGATGAGAAGGATCAATGAAGGACTGTGGTTCCTGCCTGTAGACTTAACGGCATCGGTACATGATTGTGTCATATGAAATGGGAACAGGGGCCAAGCACCAATGACTTCAGTGAGGGCTCCGAGGCCTTGCAAGGTCTCAACGTAAGAAAAGTCCAGATGACAAATGACTGCATCATTTCTTTTTGGCAACTTGAGCATTGCTGTGCCGACCAGCTTGGTTTTTCCTTTTATCTTGAAATCTGTCATTAAATATGTAGGTGTAGTTGTTAGTTAATCCATGGTGGGTAGTGAAAATATTAAAATTTAACTTCTCCATGCTTCATTTCCCTTTTACTAGGACAATAAAAAACCCCACAAGAGCCAGAGTGACTCAGATGCTGCTTCATACATCCCCAAAGTCAAGCCATGCTTTGCTGAGTTGTATTGTAGATCCTCAGTGGAGCCCTTCTGGCTCCTTTAACTCCTCCCCACCCCCTTCTTCAACGAAAGTAATGAGTGATGAGATTTAGACTGCAGCTTAGGCTGTTCACCAGATTGTGCAGACAAATGGGTCTCTCTATTTCTCCAAACATGTTTGCTCTATTTTAATGTTGTATTGTTGCTTGATTACAATGTACAGTAATCAACTCGTATTCTTAAGGTTCAAGGTAGGTGGTAATGAGATATCCCCTCTATCTTCAAACAACTTCAGGTATGTCACTAAACCATCCATTTTACAGACTAGGGTGGCTTCAAAGAAGTGGCTGTCATTTCTCAATGACAGTTCCTCTCACCTTTAGAAACAAAAAAGGGTCATTTTATATTGAATGCTGTGGGGGAGCTGATGCTTCTATCTCCAGGACCAAAATGTTTTTGGAAACATCTATCTACCTATCTATGTCAGTTCTCAAGATCCATGTCTCTGCCATATTATGGTGTGACCCAGAAACCAAACCAGATAGGATTAACATAGGGCACATCTACACCAAGCAGTACATTCCACTATGAAAGTGGTATATAAAAGGCAGGAGCCACACCAAGCAGGATATAGTGGTATGAAAACAGTATATAGTATGTGTCAATGGGCTCCAACAGTTGTCAGTGCACTTCAATACCACTATAAAGCAGTAGTGTGGCTCCTGCCTTTTATATACCACTTTCATAGTGGAATATCCTGCTTGGTGTGGCTTCTGCCTTTTATATACCGCTTTCATAGTGGAATATCCTGCTTGGTGTAGATGAGCCCTCAGATCTCAGTGCTTCAGGCTATAGTTGAGGCAGGGTGCCACATTTGTTCTCTACTTCAGATTCTAGGTAACCCAGACTCTATGGCCAAGGAACCCCCAATATATCTGTGGACATAGAAGCATACTATGCTTACCAAGGTGTGTCGGTAGTATTTGGGTCCTTTATGTTTGGTAATAATCTAAACAGGTTGTGTTTTAACAAAAGGTTTTGCACAAAGGGCAGAGGCAAACCCTTCCAGGAGACAATAGTCATGACACCATTGTCACATGATCACATGACTGTTCTAATGAAGGGATAACCGAGGATTACAGCTGCTCCACATTTTGAAACAGACTGATCTGATTTGCACTTCTGAGATTAATCCATGCATCTAGGGTGACCAGGTTGCCTACTTGACAGAGGACACTCTATTTGAAAGCATCCTCTATTTGATGGGCTGCCCAGTCCAGGGCTAGTTTAAAAATGAAGAACTTTAAGGAGGGCCCTTGAAGTTGTCCATGACAGTAATCACCTGCCCAACAGACTAAGGCTAGATTTACACCAGGCAGGATCTAGCACAAGGAAGACGGTATGAAAGCAGTATATAAGAGGCAGGAGCCACACTACTGCTTTAGAGTGGTATTGAAGTGCACTGACAACTGTTGGGGCCCATTGACACATACCATATACTGATTTCATACGGCTTTCATAATGCTAGATCCTGCTTGGTGTGGCTTGGTGTGGCTCCTACCTCTTGTATAGCACTTTCATAGTGTTATATCCTGCTTAGCTAGATGTAAGGTTTAACCCAGGGTCGTCCCGGGGCCGTCCCTGCCTGCTCACGGGATATCCTGTGTGTCATTTACATGAACAGGGATGACCCCGGGATGATCCCGGGATAAACCTTAGGCCTAGCTAAGGCCTAAGACACTCAGGCCACACACGGGCACAGTGTTCCAAACTATGGAACACTTCTATTTAAATTATAGTAATTGTCCCTAAATTTGCATCTATACATATTTTTTCAGATGTACTTGGCTGGCAGCATTACAGTCATTTGCAGGGGACTTTGAACTTCATATCTACTAAGTTCCCTTCTCTTTCCTAACCCCCTGGTAAATATCTGGCATTCTCTTTTGCTTCAAGCTAGGCTTCTCCCTCCATAGTATGCTAAGGAGAGTAGCATAGAGGAAGAGGAGTCCCCAGCAAATGACTTCTCTAGGAGGCTACAGGAAGACTAACGTTTGATGACTGATGAGTGCAATCCCAGTGCTTGGAGCTGCTGCTGGGAATTTCTTTTGAAAACCGTTGGCTGCCTGACTGGGGGGCATTCGCGTGCCTCGCCATTAGCCTTAAACACACATGCCACCACCTCAGCCTTGACCTCTTAATGGCATTGTTAGTGAAAAACCCAAGCTGCAGGAATCAAGAGGCTTGACAGGTCCCCGAAGTTTGGCAATTTAACCTCCATGAAGGATTGAGTTTTCCTGTGATGAAAGGAGATAAGGACCCAGATATGTAAACATTTTTTAAAAAATTGCTTCAGGAAGCACAGATTTCCCGGTTCCAAAACATAAAAATAAAAATAAATTAACGGAGTATCTTGCAAATGAGACAAAAGGCCAGTTCTTTTCTTATCTCTGGAAACGTCCCCCCGCCCCATTCCTAAGTTTCATTTGCTTTTCTTGATTGGCTACAAGAGGGTCTTATCTCTTTCTATGCCTGGCCAATGGCAAGTGAAGACTCTGTGGTGTTTTGGGCTTTGTGAGCACAATAGAGGCCAATTTGTGGCAGAGAATTGCCCTCCTTCAACCCACAGCAGCAAAGCTGAGGAGCTCAGATATGTTCGCTGAAGCTTTTTCCATTTTCCATGGAGATGCAGGGCTTGCAGAGTGAGCTCAGACAGCATAATCTCCCCCACCCTCCCCACCCTAGGCTCCAGGAGAGGCCAAACACTAAAATCTGAAAGGGCCCAAGAGCAACTACTTTGTGTGTAGAAAGCCACAGGTTCAATCTCTGGTATCTCCAGGTAGGGCTAGGAAGAAATCCTGTCAGAAACCCTGGAAAGCTGCTGCCAGTCAGTGTTTACAATATTGGGCCAAATGGACCAACAGTCTAACTCAGTATAGGGCAGCTTTTTATGCATAGTAGCTGGGCTGGGACCACATCCCTTCCTCCATAGTTGTAGCACTGCATTAGGGCAAATATCAACAATTTAAAAAAAGAAAAGAAAAGCATTTCTTTGAATGAGAGTCTGAGTCTGACAGGTGGTGGCCCCCCAGGAAGTGAGTGTGCACCAGAAGGTGTCCAGCATTGCTAACTAAACCTGGTCCTGGCAAAGTTCAATGCACATAGAACTAATCTTCCTTGGCCACACTTCTCTGCTCCACACATGCCAAGAGGTGGATAAGCACAGACATTATACACAGAAATGATTCATCATGAACCTATTACTTGCAGCCAAAATATTATGCACTCAACATTGGAAGAACATAGGCAGGATCTACATTGCTGCTTTAAAATGGTTTATAACAGTAGTGACAACGGTTGGGGCCCAGGACACACTCCATATAGAATTTTCAAACTGTTTTCAAAGCAGCATATCCTGCTTGGTGTAGATTTGCAATCTTATGTCCCCTAGACAGTGTCTGGGGGAAAATAGGATTGTTCAATTCCTGGGCTCCAAGGTTGGAAATAGGGCTGTGACCTCAGAGCCCAGAAACCATGCTCTTCACCGCTTCTGTCTCCCCCTCATAGCCAGCATGGTTCTGGCTACATCTCCATGTTTGTTCTGGAATGTGGAGATGGGAAAAGGGTTTTTTTTTCTGGGTGTGTGTGTGAGAGAGGAGACCGGGGCATTGGCCATGCAACATTTCAAGTGGCTATCCTAGTCTCCTTCCCTCATCTGAAGCAACACTGCTAGATGGGCAAAATCACCCATCTAGCAGTAATACAGGGCAACTGGAGTGTGGAGGTGAAGATCACCTCTGCAATACAGCCTCCCTGCATTGTATACTCAACAGCCTCTGAGTTCAGAGGCTGCCGACCATCTTCATAGGTCTGGGCCCTAAATGTTTGGATATTGTAGAAATGGACAAATTGGTGCAATCTATATACAGAAGGGTTGGAAATCTATGCGTAACTAACTCTGCAGATAAATGGAATAGTTTTATGGTCTATTAGAACAATAACTGTGCCTATATAAAACTGGATTATATCAAAACAACATCCTGTCCATATAAAAATTAGATAGGGTGTTGTTTAATATAATCTGAGCATGATCTACGTATCTTACTAGTTTTTGTGTGGATCTTTTAGTGTGTGTGTGTGTGTGTGTGTGTGTGTGTGTGTGTGTGTGTGTGTATGTGTATGGATGCATCAATAATCTTACTTCAAGAGTGGTGATAGGACCAATGAGCCCTTTCCTCCACCTCACCTGTGGGCAGCAGACCAGGCTGCCTGGAATACAGTGTTCCAACAGCTGCCCCCTGCACATCACCAAGCATCTGTTGCCTGAGGCGACTGCCTCACTCTGTCTTATGATAGGTCCAGTCCTGAGTTTGGAAATGAAACCAGGTGATCTAGAATGCCAAACTCCAGGGAGAAATTCAGAGATTTGGGCACATCTTTATTCAGTGCAGGTGGATTAAAAATGGTAGCTGCCACGGGCAGCAGCGTGGTGGCAGCTTCCTTATCCAAGATGATTCAAATACTTCCAATTTCTTTTGGAAGTTACAAAAAGACAAAAGGCCTCTTTCTTCTGAATGAGAGAGCATGGAAAGGTATGACATTACTGAGCAGGAAAACTCTTCCACCAGGTGAACCGCACAACTGATGCTGCAACACAGAAAGAGATCAATCCAGTAAATAAACCGCAGTCTCTGCTGCCCCCTTGTCTGAAGGCAGGAGCGCCCACTGCCGTTAAGCGTTCTCCCATTCTCTCGGAAACACGTGGAAGACAGCATATTTATTAACCCTCATGCTGGGATTTTCTTTAATAAATGTGCTTCTGATTGATGGGTTGATTTTTTATTTTATTTTTTGGTTTTAATTTGCTAGAAAGAAAAACAAGAAAGAAAAGCAAAATCACAACTAAATGCCAGTAAGCCACACGTTATAAAAAGAAGCAGCGTTGGAGCAAAAAAAACAACCCCAGCAAAACGAAAAAATGTTTTTGATTTCAGCTTCGGATGGTAATGCGGAATTGGCCGTCGAAGGTAAATAAACTCTGCGTGGGTGACAGTCTAATAGGAAATGGGTGTGCCGTCCTCGCACGGCAGGGCCTGTAATGTGGTCATCATGTTGCGCTCCTCCTAACCCACATTTGGCACGGGGGCCGTGTTCTACGTGGCGCTCTTGGCGGAGGTTCCTTGAAAGAGCCCCAAAAATGTTTCTAACTTTGTAACGAGAGCGGAGACCAGGGGCTGGTTCAGTTTCTATTTTCCCCCCCTCGGTGACAATATGGGAGCTGGCAAACTGTAGCAGCAGCAGCAGCAGCAGCAGCAATAATCAAAGCCATTTATTAACGGTGAAAACAGGGTCTCAGTGACACAGCTCTCGCTATTTTCTGAGGAGAGCGTTTTTGCGGTCAAGGGCTGCACAGAATCGTATGGAACTGCTTAAGAAAGAAAGAAAAACACCCCTAAATCATTTTAAAGAAGGCAGGCCAAGACTCCCCTCCCCTCACTTGTTCTCATCAAAACTCGGCCTCTCACTGTTGTTCTGTCTTAGCCCTTGTCTTGTCCTTCAGAGGACGTTGGTCAGTGGCAGTATATTAGAAATTTGGCAATAATATGATACAGGGGTGACTGAAATGCAAGCGCCCCTGATGCACTAGAGCAGTTCCAGTTTGAGTTAGATCCAGCCCCCACCCTGGGAATTGGTATTTACACACCACCTGCACCAATGGGACACGAGTCCAAGTGGCCAACGAGATACCCCAATGGGAAGCTTGTGGGCTTCCCTTTGGGGTATCTGGTTGGCCACTGTGGCTGGACTAGGTAGGCCTCTGGTCTGATCCAGCAGGGCTCTTAAGTTCTTACCCTCTTAACTGCCACTTTTAATACTATTTCACCTGTTTTCATTCACACCTGAGCCCTGACACTGGAGATGGTCTTGACTATGACTCATATTAAGCTTCGTCTTCTGGGGGAAAGCCTTTCTTTCCCTTTGGGCATGGGTGAGGAACAGGTGAGGGGTAATTTCAATGAGCCCTTCCCGTATTTATGTGCACTGAACAACGTGAAGTAGCATTGTATTGACTGTCCATCTGGGTCTGATAGGGCAGCGGATGCCCCAGTATCCAGCCCTCATAGGCCCAGCTGACCCACCCAGCACTAGGAGGGGCTCTGTCCTGACACGCACCCTTTGTCCCTTTCTCCCCACTGCATTAACTCAGCACAGGGGGTGGGAATATGCAATACCCCCAAGGCTGGGGAAATTGTGTATTTTTCCCTCCACTCTAATGCCATGTTCCCCTCTGCTGATGGGAGCCATAAAGACCCTGTTAAGGTCCCCATTAGCAGGGAGGGGTAGAGAAACATGTGATTTCCCCAAGGCTGGGGAAATTATTATCTCCTTTCACTCAAATGCCATGTTCCTTCCTGCATGCCAATAGGGACTTTAAAGGCCCTCTTAACCTTTCATTAACCTCCCGATTTGCATGGGGGGAATGGCAAAGCGCTTTTTCTGGGGCCTCCAGAAAGTGCACAATTACTGGCCATGCTAATGGTGTGGCGGGGGAATTGCAGCCTCCCAACACTTGGCAAAGGCTCGTGTGGATCAGCTCCTTGAAGTATTACTGCATGATCAGGCCTCAGTGAGCTTGCAGGGCAGCCCCCCACCCCACCCCCCAAAAAAATCTCCCTAAGGTGATGCAAACAATAACCACAGCGGCAACAACAAAAAGCCAAATAAATCTGTCTTCATAAGGTTAAATGATGAGAATAGGTTGACAATGAAAAAAATGGCTTTATTCACAGTCGCCTCATCCAAAGTACTTTGCAGCGATGTAAAGAGAAGATATGTGCAATCATTGTGAATTGCATGCAAAGGACTCGGAAGTTTTCCACCTTATAATCTGCTTTGATTGTGAAGTACTCCCAGGCATCCGGCCTTAATTGTGCTATAAAGCCAAAAGATTCACCGTATTTAGCCCCTACTTTTTGAGAGTATCTTCTGAGCTGCCGCTGGGGCGCAGGAGCAGGATTTTAAAGAAATGCTTACATCTGCGTAAGATTTAAAGTTAAAGACACCAAAATTGGCACAGAAATAGATATTAGGGAGAGCTTTAAGCATACCAAATTTGAATTGAATTGGGTCATCCATTGATTTTTTATGATTTTTTTTACATTTCCCCCCTTAAACTCACTCCCTGGTATGCAAAGAAACGCTGTCGCCCAGTAGCAAAAACAACAACAACCGTGAAAGCTTAGCACTATGGGGATAATTTGAGGGAAGCAGGTACGTGGGATGAAGCTCATGGTCTACTTTCATGGTGATACGACTTGGGAACTGGGCTTCTCCCATATGACCTTTCCTGGGTTTCGAGTTCTTCAGGGAAGGACTTTCTCTTGTTTCTGCCACCATCAGAGACATGTTTGATGGGGACATGAGAAAAGGCCTCAGTGGTTGCTCCCAGGCACTGGAATTCCATGCTGAAGGAGTCTGGGTTGGTCCGCTCTCTGTTGTTCATCAGCCAGCAGACAAATATAAGCTCGGAAGATGGCAACAAGGGAGAGGGCCTTTTCAGTGGTGGCCCCCCAATTATGGAATGATCTCCCTGATGAGGCTCACCTGATGCCAACATGGTTATCTTTTCGGCACCAGTCAAGACTTTTCTCTTCTCCCAGGCATTAAACAGCATATGTTGAGTTTTTAACAGACCCAAAATAGATGAATATTGTATGTAATCTGTTTTTATGCTTTTTATGTGTTCAATTTTGTATATTTTTAATGTTCTGTGTTTTAACCTTTGTAAACCTCCCAGAGAGTTTTGGCTATGGGGCGGTATATAAATAATAATAATAATAATAATAATAATAATAATAATAATAATAATATATTCAGTCAGGCCTTTGGCATATAAACTGGTCTGCTGTTGAAGGGGGCCTAACTGGTTGGGTTAATTTGTGTTAATGTTAAGTTTTAACCAAGGATTTGCTTTAATCTTTTATTATTATCGGTCCCCTTCCCTCAAGTTAACGGAAAGGTGGGATATAAAATAAACAAATAAATAAATAAATAACCCCCCTCCGCTATTTTTTAAAACAAGTATTTATTTTTGTTATGCAGTAGCATAAAGCAAAATGGCATGTATCAGATATCATGTCTTGCCTCAACAACGAACAGGCAAATCTTTCAGCCTCATTTCCCCCACCTGAAATACGCAGGATAACTGTACTGATTTACCTTACAGAACTGTGGCTTTGACCCTATCTGCATTTTCCTGAGGATAAACCCCACTCTCTCTTAATTTAATCTACCTCCCATGGTTGTTGTAAGAATGAAATGAATGAATAATTTTAATAATATCTTAAACTACTCCCCTTGAAGTCAGTGGAGAACCTCAGACAACTGTTGATGATTCTGTCAAATAAAGTGTTGTTTTCGATGTAGTTTTGCTTTAGGTGGGCTAAATGTGTGCTAATCCTTGTGAAAAGTTTGCCCCTTTCCTTAAAACCCACCCCTCGATTCCGACTGATGGCTGCATCTAGTTTTCTTTGATAAAATGGTAAACTAGGACCGTAGCCAGCACCTATAAAAGTAACATTAGTAGAGTTGTAAGAGTCTAATGGTTGTGAGTTTAAACTCTGTGTATTGTGTAGTAAATTTTACAATCCAGCTTTGCAATGTAAAAATGGAAATGAGATGCAATGAATGAGCTCGTCTCCCCCAGGGTAACGGCATAAAAAGCTACTGTAAATTCCTGTCGCCTGGAAAGTCCAGTGCTAGCTGTTTGTGGACTTCTGTACTAAGCAAGGGGGTTCCTACGTTTGGTGGTACAAGGAGGTGCTTTAGGATGGTGGTGGGCCACTTGTGACCCTCCAGATGTTTTGGGTTAAAAACCCCATGATCCTTCACCATTGGCTATGCTGACTAGGGTTGATGGGAGTTGTAGGCCAAAACATCCAGAGGGCAACAGGCTTCCCAGCCCGGTACAGGCAAACAAGTGGTTCCTCTTGTCTAGTAATGAGACAGAAAAATGGAATCCCACTGGGTGATGAAATTTGCTACCATAAGGTGTGGGAATGGCCACTCACTTAGACTGGACCATAAAAGCAGATCAGACCTGGGGTGGCGGTCCTGTAGCCTGGAAGCATCCGGTGGCCCAATTTCATGCATTCCACAGCAGCATCTGACTTTTTGGACACTCTGGGCTTATTTTGCTCTTGGAATAATTTCTCCTTTTGGTGTGTGTGTGTGTGTGTGTGTGTGTGTGTGTGTGTGAGAGAGAGAGAGAGAGAGAGAGAGAGAGAGAGAGAGAGAGAGAGAGAGAGAGAGAACATAAGAAGTGCCATACTGGATCAGACCAAGGGTCTCTGTTCACACAGTGGCCAACTGGCTGTTGGCCAGGGACCAACAAAGCAGGACATGGTGCAACAGCACCCTCCCACCCATGTTCCCCAGCAACTGGTGCACACAGGCTTCCTGCCTCGAATACTGGAGATAGCACACAACCATCAGGACTAGTAGCCATTGACAGCCTTCGCCTCCAGGAATTTAACTATGTGCTGTGTGAAGAAGTACTTCCTTTTATTTGTCCTGAATCTCCCCTCAATTAGTTTCATGGGATGACCCCATTGGGTTCTAGTATTTTGAGAGAGGGAGAAAAATGTCTCCCTGGGCCTATCTACACCAAGCAGGATATAACACTTTTAAAATGGTATGAAAACTGTATATGTAATGTGTACTGGGCCTGAACAGTTGTCATAACTATTATAAACCGTTATAAGCAGTAGTGTAGATCCTGCCCAAATCCACATTCTCCACACCATTCATAATTTTGTACACCTCTATCATGTCTCCCCTCAGCCGCCTTTTTTCCAAGCTAAACAATCCCAGGCCACAGCTAGACCTAAGGTTTATCCTGGGATCATCCAGGGTTCGCCTGTGCCTGAGCACTGGATGCCCTGTGTGTCACCTAGATGAACAGGTTTGACCCCTGGACGATCCAGGGATAAACCTTAGGTCTAGCTATGGCCCCAGTTGTTGTAACTTTGCCTCATAGGAAAGATGCTCCAGCCCCTTAATCAGTTTAGTTGCCCTTTTCTGCACTTTTTCCAGCTCTATAGTCTCTTTTTTTAGCTGTGGTGACCAGAACTGTACACAGCATTCTAAGTGTGGTCGCACCATAGATTTGTATAAAGGCAGTATGATACTGGCACTTTTATTCTCGATTCCTTTTCTTATAATGCCTAACATGGAGTTTGCCTTCTTTACAGCAGCTGCACACTGGGTGGACATTTTCATCGAGCTGTCCACCACAACCCCAAGATCTCTTTCTTGTTCGGTCACCGCCAGCTCAGCTCCCATTAGGCATGGCTGCTACACAGTGAACTCAAGGGTGAAGGGAGATGATGGAGTGTTAGCAGGTGATGCAAAAGAGGCAGACTTACTCAGCTCCTATTTTGCCTTCCACAAGGGGAGTTGTGTTCAGTTTGCGACAATTAGAACAAAAGATGTAAGGCGAGGAAATGGTGAGAGAACTCCTAGCTACTTCAGATGAGTTCAGATCTCAAGGGCCGGGTGAATTACACTCTAGGGCACTGAAAGAGCTTGAAGACTTTATTCCAGAGCCACTGGCTGTAATCTCTGAGAAATCTTGGAGAACGGGTGAGGTGCCAGGAGGTGGGCAAATGTTTCCATTTCCAAAAATGGGAGCAAAGGTGGATCTAGGAAACTAGAGATCAGTCAACGTGATGTTAATGCTGGGCAAAGTTTTAGAACAGAACAGTAAGCAATTGTGTCTATCAGCATCTATAAAAACACTCACACATTGAATACAAGTGTGACAAATGTATACATGTGAAATTGTAATTTAACTTCAAGGCAAAGGCATCTATGTTTTTGGCAAATCGGTAAATTTTGACTTTTTAGAGCTCTACTAGGATTCCATTTAAATGCTTAAAATCTTTCAGAGGTTGCTGTGAGTTTCTGTGTAGCTTTGATGCCCTGCCCCTTAATGGCTAGCTAGCAAGGTGTTTTCCTATTTTTTAAAAAATAAGATGGGTGGAGGAGAAACAATGTAACTGTAGTCAGGCACTTATAAGCCGAATTGTTGGTGTTATAAAAGATATATTAACCACATACGTCAATATCTGCAAACTAATTAATGTCAAGGTGATCTTGCAAACCATAGTAAAAGATATAGGCTTTGCTAAGCTACAGGACATTGACCTGCAGACATTCAAGATATTCTCAGTTCATTTCCTTTAAAGCAAGCTGACTCCCTCTACACCTTTGTTGGGAATTTTAAAGAGATTTTTGAGCAAAATGGCTACCAGGAAGTTCACACCTGAGGCTTCAATGAGCTTTTCCCAAAAGGGTTCTATAAGGGAAATCCAGTCCCTTGGTACATTTGATAAGACTGTGCATTTGATTTCTGTACAGCTGTCTCTGTTATGTTAGCAACAATCATACATGATGGTAATGTGAAAATGGTCGGAGACCATCAAATCTTGCATCCTGAAAGCATAGATTTATTCCTGCCCATGGAAATCCACCCCTAAGCTCTGGTTTTGCTGGAAGTGTGACATGTTTTGCACTCTATTGGAGTGCTGGCGAGTAGATTTTATGGCTGGGCTGCAGAACCTCAGGCCTGGAGACCAAATCCTGCCTGCTTGGGATTTCCCAATCTTGCCCTCCAGCATTCCTCCATTGGTAGGGTGACCATATGGAAAGGAGGACAGGGCTCCTGTATCTTTAACAGTTGCATTGAAAAGGGAATTTCAGCAGGTGTCATTTGTATATATGGAGAACCTGGTGAAATTCCCTCTTCATCGCAACAGTTAAAGCTGCAGGAGCTATACTAGAGTGACCAGATTTAAAAGAGGGCACGGCACCTGCAGCTTTAACTGTGGTGATGAAGAGGGGATTTCACCAGGTTCCCCATATATACAAATGACACCTGCTGAAATTCCCTTTTCAATACAACTGTTAAAGATACAGGAGCCCTGTCCTCTTTTTCATATGGTCACCCTGTCCATTGGCCATGCGCCAGATGGCCAATGACAGGGATTACATGGCTGGAAACACTGTTCTGTTTCATTGTGACTGACCAGAAACAGAAATTAAAGGGGCAATATCACAATTCTCCTTTCTGTATTAATCTGCATTAAAAAAAAAAACCACAGGAAAATTCACTTTTAAATATTTATGTTAAGATTTTCTTTCAAAATGCGTATTTTAAAGCAAGCCGGCAAGCCTCCCCAGTCGAATTTTAAGAAGTGTGGCTGTTATTTTAATAATGTATTAGTTTTATATGTTTTAATCAGTTTTATGTATTTTATAACGTTTTTATACTTTAGGTTGTTCCCTGCCTCGATCCAGAGGGAGAGGCGGGTAAGAAATAAATATATTATATTTTTAAAAAGTTTAAGTAAGTTCCAATTAGCATGCCATTCTTCCAGTGGTGTATTGGGCCAGTTGGTACCAGAATTTTGTGATGATAGAATTCCTCATGCATTGAGATGTGTTCAGTCAGTGCCAATCAGTGCATTTCCCTTGATTTCTTTCCATTTCCCCTCCTTTTACACTGGTCCTAACGCTGAAATATTCCATTCAATAAAACTATGTGATTGATGTGCCAGACTTCCTGCGTGTGTGTGTGTAAACCACAGTGACACACAGTGACAGTGTATGTCAGTGAGCTAAGGCTTTAGAAGGTTTGAAATACTTTATGGACAGTTGCGCAGAGGAGATTTGGGAGGGCAAACATTTCAATCATACCACTTTCTCGCTCAAAACCCCATCACATCTAGGGCCTTATCTAGACCTACCTGTTAGTCCACGCGAGATCCCCCCTCAGTTTACACGTGACGCGTGATGACCTCAGAGAGAGAGGTGTTGCGGCCGCCATTTTTTTTCCTTAACGCTCGTGCACAAAAGGTAAGGATTTTTAAAAAAACCAATTTAATTTCCCCGCTCACCCCACCCCACCCCCAATGGGCGCAGTGCTCCTGAGGAGTGCTGCACCCCGTGCGCGGGTCCCGGCTCCTCACAAGGAACTGTGAGGAGCCGGGACAAACTGCAGCACCCGGCCACACGATCCGCGGTCTTGGGCTCAGCCCGAGATGGCGGAAGTACAGGGCCTAAAGGGGAGGGCAAGATACCAGGGCAAGGGAGGGATCGTCCCTCCCTGATCCCGGGATCCCCTGTGCGTTATGTGGACGCACAGGGACGATCCCAGGGATCACCCTGGGATTTCGCCTGGTCTAGCTATGGTCTAAGTCAAAACATGCGGCTTCCGTCGCTTCTCTGTCATTGCTCTGATGTCACTTCCTGAAAACAGGAAGTAATAGGCCCATTCAGTCTGGTAGGAGAGAGCAGCAACTGGACTTTTTCTGAGGGGTTTTGTGGTGCAACGAAGGCCAGAAGGGCTGGAAGACGCGAGAGAGGCAGACAATGTCATGTGAGCAATCCGTGAGTGCCCCAGAACGAGCGTGCAGTAAAACACTCGTCGGCTGGAGCTTTCAGTCAAAGCAGTCACTTCTTACTGTGCAAAATTTGAAAAACATCCACACTGTGGTCATGTTCGGGTTCTCCCTGGCCCCTGGGGAATAGGAGCAACTGGCGATCATGAATTTGATTCCAACTTCTGCCAGTTATTTTCTCTCACTTTGATCTCTGCTCCAGTCTCCTGTGCAAACAATTCTTAAGGCGCTGCTGCATCATATGACTGCTCACCGATCAGGGAGAGAGACGGGACACCCTCCCAGCAGAAAACAGCATTGCTGTATCCTAATAGCTGTTGGTTGTTGTTGCTTTGTTTGCATTTGCTAATTCACCCTTTGGTTCATTGTGTAGTAGTCTGATTCTTCTGATGATGTTTTCTCCCAAGATGCTTGGGGGGAGTTGGAGGAGGAGGAGAAGGCCTTGGGGAGAAAGAACAGAGGTGTGTTGGGATATGGAACGGAGTTATGACAGCAAAGTTCATGTTATAGTTCCCGCCCCCCACCCAATATTTGTAGATTTATAGGTTAACATTTCCTTGGTGTAGTGTTGTTGTTTTTCTTGGAAGATGGGAAAAAGTGGTTTTTCTTTGATAAAAAGAGGAAACTGTTGCTACAGCCCTCTTTTGACCAGTTTCCCAATACCTGTACTTCCAGTTCCTGCACAGGAATCAATGGAACTTATTCTCAAAGAAGTGGGTATACAGTTTCTGCCTGTACAGCTTAATTTTGTTGAAGACCTTTCCTGGTAAGCTACTTTGAAATACTGACATTTTGAATAATATTTTCTACTCCAATTTTATTAATTTTTATTACGGATAATTGAATGGATTTGAGCCATCAGTAGCCAAGGCCAATAAATAAATAAATGCTGAAAGATACCTTAATTCACTCTGATCTGTCTAAGTCAAATGCCATTAATTTTGCCCCATGGTATCATATGCTCAAGCTTTCCCAGGAATACCAGAGCTAGCTGTTGGGCATATCCAATTGGAAAGCATTAACTCTTTTTACAATTGCAGCAGATGCCTGATAAGATCCTGAATGGATGTCTATTTCAAGGAATTATTTTGTTTTGATCTGTCATTACTCTGGCAGATCAAGTTTATTTATTTATTACATTTCTATACTACCCGATAGCCAAAGCTCTCTGGGCAGTTCACAAAAATTAAAACTACAATGTACAACATAAAAACAATATAAAGTATAAAAGCTTAAAACTATTGTATTAAAATACAACCAGAATAAAACCTCGCAGCAATGCAGAGATTTAAAATACAGCAACAGATTTAAAACAGTAAAGCTGAAAGACCAGGCTGCTAAAATGCCTGGGAAAATAAAAAGGTCTTTACCTAATGCTGGAAAGAATACAATGTAGGCACAAGGTGAACCTTGTTAGGGAGCTCATTCCAAGGCGTCACAGCAGGAAAGGCCCTCTTCCTGGTAGCCACCTGCCTCACTTTCCTTAAAGTAATCTGGCTCCAAGCTTTCTAGGGCTTTGAATGTTAACACCAGAACTTTGAATCTGGTCCAGACAAGTTATAAAGCTTTGAAATTTACCCTTTGTTGGCAGGGTATATTATGTTCCTACCCACTCTCTGCTTGTACCAGATTTATACAGACGGATCTGGTGTGAGTGATGGATCTGGTGGGGCTATCCTCAAGGAAGGAACTTGACTAGATTGTTTTTGGGGATGTTTCATCTCTATATTTCTTTGATGTTGCAATATGGAACCCAAAGTTCCTTCCTCAGCCTATTCTCCATTTAGGGGCTGTGGTTGTTTTTGGGTGTGTGTTTTTATAGGGAATAATACTTTCCCGTCTCTTCATCCCCCAAACATTGAAAATTGGACATTTAATGTTCACATGATTAAATAGAGCTTTTCAGAAATAAAGTGTTCGGATGTTTGTGAGATAAAAGAAAAACAATTACTACTATTGGTTTACTCTGAAAATGGGACCAAGGCCACAGCTAGACCTAAGGTTTATCCTGGGATCATCCAGGGTTCGCCTGTGCCTGAGCACTGGATTCCCTGTGTGGCACCTAGATGAACAGGTTTGACCTCTGGACGATCCCGGGATAAACCTTAGATCTAGCTATGGCCCAAGAGAGACATATAAATGAACTTTTTCTATATCGTCTGTTCTTTAACCTTTGTTTCTGACATAGCTCCTAGAATGTCCCACTTTTGAATAATGGGACGTAAGAGTGTGAAGTGTCCAGCTGTCCACAGTCTTGCAAGTAGCTTTCCCTGGCATTAACAGATGTTCAGCATCATCTTTCTTAGTAATGAAGATGTCCTTGATTTCCCCCCCTGTTTGACATATTACATTCCTTTGTACAAATGACAAGAAAAGCTGACTTCTGTGTCCCTGAAGGATTCCCAGCAGAACACTGGCAGGAAGCTCCGAGGAGCATTAGTTCAATTTTTCAGTTTTCAATCTACCTCCTGGCCGAAAAAAGAAGCACAGATGATGTCAGTGTTATTTGATTGAAACCTGACAGCCAATAAAAGAAGCTTTTAAGCATGAATGGAGCAAAATCGTGGACACCTGCTTGAAACGATGTGACCTAATTCCTGATGCATCGTAAATCCTCTAATGTCCCTCACTAGGTTATTTAATAGGGAAAGTATTGCCTTCTTGGCTATTGGGCAGCTGCTAAGGAAGCTGGAGAGGTAGGAAGGTAACAGGTGGAAATTGGTGAAGTTGCTACTGGCTGACAGGAGGATGGATTGGGTGGGAAATTCTAAAATCTTTTTTAGAAAGACAGTGGAGGTTAGCCTAGGGTGACCATATGAAAAGGAGGACAGGGCTCCTGTATCTTTAACAGTAATGTAGAAAAGGGAATTTCAGCAGGTGTCAATTGAAGAGGGTGAAATTCCTTCTTCATCACAACAGTTAAAGCTGCAGAAGCCCTGCCGGCTTTTGTATCTGGCCACTCTGCTATAGCTAGTGTAGCTTTAACTGTTGTGATGAAGAGGGAATTTCACCCTCTTCAATTGACACCTGCTGAAATTCCCTTTTCTACATTACTGTTAAAGATACAGGAGCCCTGTCCTCCTTTTCATATGGTCACCCTAGGTTAGCCTGAACTTTTCCCTGAGAATGCTCTGGGAAAACTCAGAAAGACCCTTGTATTGAGATGGGCAAGTTTTGCCCATTATGTATGTATTTATTTATTACATTTATATCCCACCTGTCCTCCAAGGAGCTTAAGGTCCTCCTCTCCATTTTACTATCACAACAACCCTGCATGAAGGTTAGGCTGATAGTCAGTGACTGACCCAAAGTCACCCATTGAGTTTCATGACCAAGAGGGGAGTAGGTGGTCTCCCCAGTCCCAGTCCAGCACGCTAACCACTACACCACACTGGCTCTCTTTTGTTTACTAACACCATACTTTTCATTGCTATTGGTGGAACTGATGTGATGTCACAGCTGGCCTGTTTTGGAAGGGATCAGTTGTATCTTCTGCCAGTCAGTGGCTTAGTTGCTCTGAAGCTACCCTGGGCCGAGCCAGCACATAGATGGGAGACTGCCTTTGGACCCATGCATTCTGCTTTGAAGTTTTTAAAGGAACAGTCCGGGAATATGAGGATGTTTTGATTGTTCTCAGGCCCTATAGCTTCACATGTGGCCAGGTAGCTCAGCACTCTGGTGGGACCTGGGAGACTTTAGCATATGAATTCTAAGATGAATGAGCAACTAGTTAAACACCATTGGCTTTTGAATGACCCCTTGCTTGACCCTTTATATTGCCTGAGCCTGTAGATGTAAACAGACGAGGAGACACCGGCTGTTCATGGTATGTGCTGAGAATCTTATTGCTATGTTGGCTGAAGAGAATGTGATGCAAATTAGGTAAAGTGATACACTTTATTGGACCGCGTTTATCTTGTTGTTCAACTACTGTGCTGACACCCTGTAGGAGGGAGCAGTTCAGTTCTTTGGGGGATTCTGGCAGATTCAACCCTGAAGCTCACACTTTGAAGATTATCTTTACGGCTGGACAATATAGGAGTTTGCCTCGCCTAAAAGTGCCGAATCAAACTTCTTTTATGGGAGCAATTGCCATCTATAACGTTCAAATTTGGCGGAAACACAGGTACCATTGAACTGTTTTGCAACTCTGGCAACCTGATTTCATCCAGCAATTAATCAGCAATATGCCTGCAGGTCAAATGCAAAAAGAACAATAAAAATGGGTTCAAGTTACTTTGGCAGTAGGCTGAAGGTATCATAAAGAGTGCCTTAACTTTCAGAATCTGAAGATTTTGAAGCATTTGATCCGCTGACCTCTTGTGCCAGCTCAGTAGCATATCTGAATAAAACCGGGGTGGGGGGGAATGCATTACTTTGCTAATTCTATCCTGGATAACCCTTGATAACCATTTCCAGTTGAAAACTGTCCATTCTCCGGTGTTGTGGAAGAAAGTTGATGCACTCACTTGTACCATGAATATTAGTAAACACAATCCGTTCCAACTTCTCTCATGTGAGCAACGTATCCCACTTCTTTCCCATGAGGGAAGATAATACAAGCAGCCTATTCTAGGTTCTATATTATCTGCAGAGTGACTTCTTCTCTGATGAATCTGACAGTTTTGGTTTTTCTCTCAGTTTCTTATTTTCCCAATCTTAAATTCGGTTCATTTTGAACTTTGAGAATTCTTCCAATAGCTTCATCTCGAACATTGAGATTTTTTTCACCATGGAAATCAATGCATAATTTTGTGCGCATCTCTCTTAATACATGCATTTTGGATGTATTTTTGCCTAACGTACACATTTTTGCAAGCAAGTCTCTTGATATAATGCATTTTTTAACATTACTTAAACTAATATGGACATTTGCGTATGCATTTTATGACTAGCGAGCTTTACTGAAAAATTTGGAGAAGTGTGGATTTTGCAGGATAACTGAGTTTCAATTCATATATTGGTCCAAATGTGTGAAAATTGGTTAGTTCGCATTAAAGTGTTGATGTTTATTTGTTCAGTCACTTCCGACTCTTCGTGACTTTAAAGTGTACACAGAATTGATTTCTCCCTCACCCCTAACTTGTTCTTCCATTCAAACAACCTGGATATTACACTAGTCTACTATCTCTGTCAAGAAAGCAAGATGTAAAGCAACTCTGAGGTTCATGCTGTTTCTTGACTTTGAGGACTTTCAGATGGGGGGAAATTACGTTTCCTTACCATCACTCTGCTTCCGGCTTCTCTTCCACATTTAAAATGAGCTGAATTACATGGGAAGAGACTAGCGACCATGTGGCCTGTAATGTAACATTTCCCAGCCCATACAGTTTAATGGGACAGCATCCTCTAGTGGCAGTTTCATAGCGCAACTTGGACTGCACACAGCAGGAAATCCCGACAAATCCCAACGTGTTTCAGAAGAATCAGGTTTTCTGAGGTTTATTTTTTACAGAAAAAAATGGGGAAAGGAGTGGGAGACACGCAGCAGGCTCACGGTGTTGTCAAATGACCAGCGAACATTCATGAGTGGCCAGTCACCAGCATGCTATTAATCACTCATTTAAAGAAGTCCTTTATTACTGCTACTGTTATTGATTTATAATGCTCCTCCACCTGGTACAGTTAGAGCCATTCTAACTGGGATGAGTGCAGTATTTCCATAGCATCATTTGGACCGCTGATTCATCCCACCTATGGGGAGACAACAAGTTGTTGTTGTTTTTATGAAGTTTAAGGAAGGAGAGTTTGTTTTTAGAAGAAGAAAATGTCTGTTAAAACAGGGGTCCCCAACCCCTGGGCCACAGACTGGTCCCAGTCCGTGGCCTGTTAGGAACTGGGCCGCGCAGGTGAGCTGCTTTCACCCCCACCCCCACCTTAGCATACCTGGGCGCGGGGCGCCATCTCGCCTGCCCAGCCGAAGCGAAGCCAGGACGCTGGAGTGGGGCGGGGGCAGGGGGGCTTCCCAAAACCATCCCCTCAATCCCCCCGGTCCGTGAAAAAATTGTCTTCCACGAAACCGGTCCCTGGTGCCAAAAGGGTTGGGGACCGCTGTGTTAAAACATGCAAACATGCTGGAAGATACTGCTCCCCAAAGTGATGTGCTCCAAAATCTGCTCACCTGACCTTTCCAGATTTGCTGACCCAAGGCCTAGTTTTATTCACACAACAGAATGAAGCGTTGGTTTTCTGAGGTGAAGGATGGACTGTACCATTTAAGTCTTGTAGGTGTTTCTCCTCTCCCGTTTTTATTACATTTTAAATTTATTTATTTATTTATTTATTACATTTTTATACCGCCCAATAGCCGAAGCTCTCTGGGCGGTTCACAAAAATTAAAACCACAATAAAACACCCAACAGGTTAAAACACAATTACGAAGTACAGTATAAAAAGCGCAACCAGGATAAAACCACGCAGCAAAATTGATATAAGGTTAAAAGACAGAGTTAAAACAGTAAAATTTAAATTTAAGTTAAAATTAAGTGTTAAAATACTGAGTGAATAAAAAGGTCTTCAGCTGGCGACGAAAGCAGTACAGTGTAGGCGCCAGGCGGACCTCTCTGGGGAGCTCGTTCCACAACCGGGGTGCCACAGTGGAGAAAGCCCTCCTCCTAGTAGCCACCTGCCAAACAAACCTCTCCGTGCAAATAGTAAGGCTAGGCCTTTTGCTCCAATACCCTAGTGTTTTACTTCAGGGAGAAATAACACACAAAGCCACTGCTAAAAAAAAATGCAGAAAATGATGAGTTGCCAAGAAGCAGCCAAGAGTGGAAAGAAAAGGGGAGAAACAGGAAGCATAGATCACGAAGAAGAAACGGATGGGAAGGTAGAGGTTCAGCAGCTGAGAAGATGAAGACCTTTACCAATCTCCGAAATCACATTCAATGAACATGTGCATGAGGTGGGAGGGCATCAGTTTAGATAATGTAATGTAATTTTAATGTTTTCACTAATAATACACATTTTTGTGCATGCGCTCCCCAATCAGAAATGCATTTTTGTATGCATTCCTGATTGGAGAATTCCACTGCTAAATTCAGAGCATATGAATTTTGAAGGATAACCAAGTTTTGGTCTACATATGAGTTCAAAAGTGCAAAATTCAGAAGTTCAAACTAATTTCTCCTGCATGGGCCCTATTCTCAGCTAATGTATTATTATTATTATTATTATTATTATTATTATTATTATTATTATTATTATTAGGCAATTGGGTTTCTATGATGTCTAATCTGGATACATTTCTACCTTAAATCTTCACACCTATATTTCCTCTTTGGCCCTCCTTCAATAAATTCTGCAGTCTCCATTTGATCACCCGCTAAAGACAGTTTCGTAATGATGGAGGCCAAAACTGTCACAGCTGCCAAACATCATCATTATTATAACAGCAAAACCCATTGAATGCTGGGGTGGTGCCGTGGGTGGGGTGCAGCTGCTGGTAGATTTTATAGGATGCCCATGTGTGTCGGAAACTTGCTAATAAAAGTCTATTTGAAAATACTGTCCTCAACATTTATATTTATAAATATATATATGCAAGAGTCAAAGTAAACAGGGAAATGATCTGAAAAAAGTTTTATGGGCATTTTACTGAAAGAGAGTTTGGATGTGCACGTAAAGCCCTTCTCTCTAATGGCCATTCTTTTCAGGGGAGAAAGAGCATAGTCTTTAAATGGAGCCACAATCAATTTCAGTGCTTCCTGAATTGCTGAACTCCATTTCCACGTTGGAAATTTTTGCTTTCGCATGTTTGGTTATTCTGTAATATTTTAGACAAATGCTCTCTTGGGTTGTATATTATTTTGGAATCGCATACTTTCAATGATGATGACTAAAACTTGCATTTATCTTTATTTAATGGAACCATACCAATTCCTGTGCTGTTTGTTGTTTTGCGTCGTATTGTATTTTATTCTTTTACATATTTACATAAAGACCTTTTTATTCTCCCAATATTTTAACAGTCTATAAATTAATTTTAACTTTGCTGTTTTAAATTTGTATTTTTGCATTGCTACTGTTTTTATCATAGTTGTGCTTTTATATTGTATTTTATATTATGGTTTTATACTATTGTTTTGTTTTGAATTGTCTTCAATTTGTAAACCGCCCACAGAGCTTTGCCTATTCTTTTATAAATAAAAGAATAAATATTATTATATATATATGATCTATGGCATTTTAGTCTTTTGACTGTTTGTAATCCACCCAGAGAACATTAGTTATTGGGCAGATTAGAAAATAAATAAATAAATAAATAAATAAAATTAAAGAACATAAGAACACAAGAAGAGCCATGAGGGATCAGACCAAGGGGAGCCAGTGTGGTGCAGTGGCTAAAGTGTTGGACTGGGAGTCGGGAGATCTGGGTTCTAGTCCCCACATGGCCATGAAGACCTACTAGGTGACTTTGGGCCAGTCATAGACTCTCAGCCTAACCCACCTCACAGGGTTGTTGTTGTTGTGAGGATAAAATGGAGAGGAGTAGAAGAATTATGTATACTGCCTTGGGTTCCTTGGAGGAAAAAAGGTGGGATAAAAATGCAATAATAAATAATAAAAATCTAGTCCAGCATTCTGTTCACATAATGGCCATCCAGATGCCCACAGGAAACCCACAAGCAGGACATGAGAGCATCAGCACCCTTCCACCTATGCACACCAGCAACTGGTGTGCATAGGCATACTGGCTCTAATACAGGAGGTAGCATAGAGCCACTAGAACTAATAGCCATTGATAGCCTCCTCCTCCATGAATTTGTCTAACCCCCTTTTAAAGCCATCCAAATTGGTGGTCATCACTACTGGGGGGGGGGGGAGGCTGAGAGGAAATATAGTGCATTTAAGGAGGACTGCAAAACATGGGATCTACCAAGCCAAAAGTGGTCTGCTAACTAAATATAACAGCCAACTAGACACTCAGTCAACACCCTGCTTTTGCTACACGTATCAATGTCTTTAATTTATACATTTAGAGCTCTTTGTTCTCCCTCTTTGAGAGCATGGACAATGACAGTATGGCCTAGTGGTTGAAGACAATCCTGTGGTCTGTCTAAGGATATTGTCTTCTGTTTTACTACTGAATCTTGTATATTGGATATATACAATTGTATTTTACAGAATCTTGTTTCATTGTAATGGCCTTTGGCTATACAATAAAGATTACAGATTACCTGTGTGAAACTGAAAACAGGGCAGGGGAGTGTTGTCAAGAACCATGCAGGCTGTGATGCAGAGCTGGTATAAGAAAGGCCTGGACAATTAAAGAATTTTATTGCAATAGCCCTATGTGTAATACCCCACATTACATCCTTGACAGCGAATTCAGATCCATCGTATTGATTTGGAGCTCCATCACACCTACTTGTTTCCCCTGGTATGTACCCGCAATTTTGACCTCTGTTTCTTTAGCCCGGCAAGTGCTGGTCCCTTTCACAATCGTAGCTATAGCGGGGGACTGTCTTTTCACTTGTTTGCTCTCCCGTTATTGTGCCCGCCCCATCCCGCCCCTTCTCCTTCCCCCTCCACTTCATTGGTTCTTGTTGAGTGATGGACGTGGGAACCTCTCCCCCTCCTCGCTCTGTCTTTGTTGTCTAGCATTTTACCAATTCCACATTTGATCAGCTAGGTGCCATTTCTGCAAGCAAGGAGGCAAGGAGGGTGGGGTTGGAGCAGCAAAAGCCCATTCAACCGGCTCAGTTCATTCCACATGGTGTGCTGGAGGAGGAGAACCACCCACGGTCCTCTTTCATCAGCAAGCGCACTTTCAAAGCACACGGCCCCAACAAAAAGAAAAATCATGAGGACGGCAATACCCGGGGAAGGGCACTTTAATGGAGGAAATAAACCAGACTTTCCTTGCTCCAAAATAAGATGGAAAAGGGAGGGGAAGAAGCGGGATGAGTGCAGGACAGTGACGACGTCATGTGAGTACCGCGTTGCAAATCCACAAACCAGGCATGACGAGAGTGAGATAAAATGCTGGTGTGATGGAGCTCTACATCAATGGGCCCAACACAAAGGTGTTATTACCATAAGACTCCCATCATACAAACTGTAGGGGTTGGAAATGTGGTTTCAAGTCCTCCCTGCCTATATATAAATCCCAGCATATATAAACGGTAAATCCCAGGATTTGAAAGACCCCATGTCTAGTAGTGGCATGTCAATCCTTCCCCCGCCAACCCCAAATCATACTTGAGGCACTAATTATGAGCTTCACACATGAACAATTTGGGGAAGGGGAAAAGGTCATGCATTTTGCAGTGTTCTAGATTAGCTCACAATGTTTTGTACATTCTTGCAACACCAAACTTCATATTGAAACAATCTATTATATGGAACAATGTGCATGTCCTCCTAAATTACTTGCCGGCTTCTTGGAAATTAACACACGGTCAGCACAGATGGGTCTTCGGGGCCCTCATGACAGCCAAAAGACTTATATTATCACATTGGAAGGATAAATGCTCACCTCCCATAATGCAATGGACTGAAGTCCTAATAACACTATCAACTTTTAAGTAGGTGTTATATAGGCACAACTTGCGAGTGGATAAATACACAGATATCTCGTCTGCTTTTCTTGAAATCTATGTATAACTCCCCCTTTTTTTTAATGAATGGTACACATGATGAAAAATGATGATATTCCTATATATGTAATGGGTGTTTGTTTTTTTACACGTATTTTCTGTTCTGTTGATATACACAATAAAAAGGACAAAATATTTAAAAAATATTCTTGCAACAGCTCTTGGGAATTGTAGTGTCACAAGTCCTGATGCCCTGGCCTCTGATTGGCTGTTGGAATGTGGAGGAGGCGGTCTCAGCAGCTTCAGCAGCAGTCTGACCCATCAGATGGTGGAAGGGGCTCACCCTAGAGCCAGCCCCTATTCCAGTGGAGCGTATTTTTCATTCCATTCCCAGTCCTTCTCCCCATGTGGAATTGGATGAGGAAGATGGACAAATAATCATACAGTAACATGATCTCATGCCACCTCTTCTTACCCGATGATTAACAGTCAAAGGACTGAAGCTGTGGTTTTATATTTTCCACCACTGGATTTTACTAGATTTTCTCCTCTCTTCATTATGGAACAAAACCATCTTGCCTTTCATCCCCTAAAAATATCAGCCTGATGGGGAAAACTGATTAAAAAGAATGTTGATTTCCTCTTTTGGCCCTTCTGAATCTTTTGACACTTTGCTCATTTTTCTTGTACTGTGGAATTTGTGATTTGGATAGTCAAAGGTTCCTTTTAGGCTGCCCATGCTGGCATTATAAAATGCCCTTTCCTCCCCGCCCCCTCACAGAGCCTATATCCTATGTAGTGTTAATGCTTCTCCTTCAATGCCTTTCCTGACTTACCAGCCCTTCTCAGATGCTGTACTCTTGTCGGATGTGATTTGATACAAACACCAAAATTAACGCAACCCCAAGCATGTAGTCATCATGGAGCTAAGCAAGTTCAACCAAATCCACAATGGAGCATTACCTAGTGTTGCTAGTACTTTGCTGAGCATATGGTAATGGGAGCTGAAAAATATGCAAACCCCATTGTACACTGATGGTGTGAGCTAAATGAAAGACTAAGGCCTTTCCTAGATCTACCTCTTAATCTGTTCAGCAGGAGGGTTGAGCCTGCGGTGCAGCTACCGTGGGCTGTCGCTCTAATCTAGACATCAGACGTGAGGGGCTAAAGGAAAGCCCCATCGTGTCCGCCATTTTATTTTGTATTTAAAGGGCTGGATGCGCACGAACGCTTGTGCGCTTAGGCAAGTATTTTTTAAAAATAAATTGTTCTGCCCACTCCTCCCTGCCCCAGATTTCCCCCCAGCTCCAGTTCCCCCCCCCCAATTTCCCTGGTTCCAATCTCCCCCCCGGCTTCAATCTCTCCCCCGGGCTCTGATCTCTCCCCCTGCCCCCGATTTCTCCCTGTGCCCCATGTGCATCTTCTCCCAGCTACGCGAGAGTAAGCGGTGTAGCTGGGAAAAGCTGTGGAACGGGCTAGACCTTCCACGGTCCCAGGCTCAGCCCGGGATTGCAGAAATACCAGGCCAAAAGTGGTGCCTGTTACGCCGGGGCCAGGCAGGGTTGACCCTGTGCAGCATCTGGATGCACAGGGGTGAGTCTGGGTGTCAGCCCGGGCTAAACCCTGGTCTAGCAAAGCCCTTAGAGTGTGTTCATACAAATGCTTTACAGCATGGCTAGCCTGAATAAATATGCACTCTCTTAATCCAGGTCAAGCTGAATGGGGAGGGACATATGAACATGGGCCAGAGTTGGAGAGGGAAATATCTGGCCATGGATGCCTCCCAAGGAAAGAAACGGTACAACTGAGATCCCATGTGCTGCTCAAGGAGAGAGGGCATCCATTACCACAGCTGCCCTTCAAATCTGTGAATAAGCTCTTTAGTCAACTAAGAGGAAGAAGAGGCAATTCTAAGGGCAAATGTAAAGTGGATAATTCTTGGTGTTACTTCCCTCACTTCGGTGATTTGGTGCTTTCTTTTCTCGAATGAAATATATCTGTCCTCTTGCCCATATTTGGAGATGTATCCGACTGGGCTGTGGCTTCTTTGTTCCTGCATTTTATAAAACACACACACACACACAAACCATATTCCAGGAATTGCCCCCTCCCAAATAAAAGTGCTTGGGAACATGGCTCAGATTTTGAGCCCCCCCCTTTTTCTTTTACTAGGGCTGTGTCCAAAGGGCCTCTCAAAGTTCTCCACTCTTATTTGTGAGCAGAAAAAGTACGGGAGGGAGAAATTCTCCAACAGTTTCCCGGGGATCAACATTGGCAGTAGCACAGCTTCAGGGTTGTTGTTGTTGTTGATAGTATTTTGCTGTGGGGGTTATTTATTTATTTATTACATTTCTGTACCGCCCAATAGCTGGAGCTATTTTTGCTGCCACTACAAGTGGAAACAGAAGAAGCCTGACCACCATTTTGCATCCTCCACAATGCCCCAGACCTAGCTTCTTTCCGCAGTATGCAGCTAAATAATTTTAGACCTAGTATTGAATTATCTTACATTGATCCCCTTTAGATGGCCATTCTGTATTATTCAATTTTCCACTCATATAGACTTTTCCCCTTTGCCCTCTCTCTCCAGTTCCAATCTCTAGCCTCGCTATTTCTCTCACCCAAGCCCTTTCCTCGCTATTTTTCCCCCTTCCCCTGTCCCTGAGTCTTCTTCTGTTGCTCCTTCCCTTTCTAGCCTCTAGCCTTGCTCATTCTCTTTCCTCTACCCCTTTGTCTTGCAATTTCCCCTCCCTCCCAGCCTCTAGCTTCACTATTTCCCCCCACCACTTTAGCTCATTTTTGACTAGCCAGGCCCCTATGGCAGCCATTATGTGACTACCGATATCTTCCAGGGGAGCCATTTCGTAATGGTGGTGCCCACAGCACTTTCTCAATTTCCCAAATGTGCTCTTGGGTCCCAAAAAGCTGGGAATCTCTGCTTTACATGCAGAAGGTCCTAGGTTCAATGCCGAGCCTCTCCAGGTAGGCCTAGGAAATCCACTCTGTCCGTTTTCCAGGGCTAGAGCTACGCTACTGCTTTATATTAGTATTTAAGTGTACTAATAACTGTTGGGGCACATTACACACACTATATGCCACTTTCATAGTGTTATTTCCACATTATCCAAAATACCACAACAAATGTCATTGTGTGTCCTACAAGGTATAAACGCGCAAGAGGATACATGGCATGACTACACGGGGTGATAACCTGGGGATCACCCCAGGATCATCCCTCTGCATGCACATGATGTACAGGGGATCCCAGGAAAAAGGAGGGATGATCCCTCCCTTGCCCTGGTATATTGGCATAGCCTTTAATCGCATTTTTTTTCCTGTGGTCTTGGGATGATCTGTGAGTAGCTGTGAGGACCTGGGACCTGGGCACAGAGCTCTTCAGGATCTCCATGCCCATCGGGGGCAGCCGGGGGGCGCGCGCAAGATTTTTTAAAAATAACTTTGCGAAGGAGCGCTCCTGTGCGCCTGTTGAATTAAAACAAAAACAAAATGGTGGCCGCAATGTCCTCTGTCCTCCCAAGACATCACGCACCGCATGCAGGGCTGGCGCCAGACTATATTGCGCCCTAGGCAGGCATGTTCAGAAGCCTCTGCCCCGCCTCCCCGTGCGCGCGCGCGCGCGCACGCTCCCAGCTTTGAAGCCAGGACGCTGGGGGTGGGGGGTGGGGCGGAGGCTTCAAAGCAGCGCGCCCAGAAGTAGCTTCCTGGCGCACCATTCTGAAGCCTCTGCCTCCAACCCCAGTGTCTTGGCTTCAAAGCCAGGATGCTGGGGTTGGGGAGCGGCCAGGGCGGCGGCTTTGGAACAGCGCGCCCGGAAGCCGCACTAGGAGAGCAGCTTCCGGGTGCACCGTTCGGCGCCCTCGTTTGCTTGGCGCTCTAGGCCCCACCGCCTGAGTTGCCTCTATGGCCGCATGTAGATGGAAGGGGGGATCTTGTGATCATCATATCACGAGATCATCCCCCTCCACCGCCCTTGTCTAGCCGTGGCCTTGGTGTTACCATGATGGGATCGCAATGATTTGACACAAGGTGTAGATCTGCCCCTGGTGAGCTGCTGCCAATCAAGTATATATCCCTGCTGGCTTTATGGACAAATAGTCTGTCCTGGTACATTTATATTTTAATATTTTGTTGTTAGCTACCTCGTCTCTCCATTGCAGAGAAATGTGAAACAGAATACGAATGTTATTATAATGCGAACTGCTTCCACGTGATCAAACAATGCCATCAGTATGTGTCCTGAGGACAATGTCACAAGCTCAGGGTGGGTGGGTAAAGCTGCTGTGTTCGGTTGTTGTCATCGTCGTCGCTGTTGGTTTTTTGAAGTATACGTGTGGACCAGAATGGACAAAAAAGAAGAGAAAATGATATTTCCACTTTTTGACATCAAAAGCATTTCTCCACGAACTCACAACCTCGTGAAAGAAAACAGTGTGCCAAGAAGTTATTTACAAAAAAATCAATCAGGAATCTTAAGACAATGAGATGTGTAATCTGTTGGCAGAATTGTCTGCCTGCTTTACCTTGACGAAACACAAACAATGGAGGGGAACGTTGTTTCTCGACAATGGGGACGGTAACCTCCCTTACTGGGGGCGCAGTTCCTCATACAAGTAAACAATTTCAAGGTGACGCACAAATGCTGCCTCAGTTTAGGACTCTGACGGAGGAATAGCCGAGCGCTTGGTCTTCAAACGAACAAGTTCAGGAAGAGAGAAAAAGGGAGCACCCTTGCTTCTCAGGCTTTCAGATAACAAAAAATGCTCCCAAGTATAGAAAACATCCCATAATTTAGAATTTATTGTAAATTATGCCCAAAGGCATTTCTCCCCTGCCTGAGAATTTGTTTAGAATTTGTTCTAAACTTATTGAAAATGTTTCTTCCCTTTCTTTGAACCTGGAATTTCTAAATAAATCAACAACACATCCTGATTTAGTGTCATCTTTGGACCCAAGTAGGTACGGGTGTGTAGAACTCGTTGAAAGACTGTCATTGGCTTTATTGTAACTCTTCTTTGTATTTTCTTCCCTTGTGCCACTTCCTCCCCCCTGTTGAAAATCTTCTAAAGTCACTGCAAAATTTCATCTCAGGCAAGATGTGGTGACAACTGTATGTAAAAGTCAAACTTCTCGCAGTAATGCTGCTATAATTATTATTTATTATTATTTATTGCATTTTTATACCGCCCAACAGCCGAAGCTCCTTGGGCGGTTCACAAAAACTAAAACCATTCAGAATACAAAACAAACAGTATAAAAACCATGATAGAAAATACACATTAAAAACTGATTAAAAACACACCATACATGATTAAAACATCCTTAAAACATCCTTAAAACATTCTAAAATTTCACTGGATAGGCCAGTCTTTATTGCTTTTTTAAATTCTAAAAGACTGTCAAGTTGACGATTCTCCTCCGGCAGCCCATTCCATAACTGAAATGGAAGGAAATAAAGGAGTATCGTACACACAGTCCGACAGCTTCATCTTATCAAAGATGTCTGCAACCAGAGATGGAACAGAAGAGGAAGGGTGATTGCTCAGTCAGTGGCATGCTTTCCATGCCAAAGGTCCCAGGTTCAATCCCTGGTATTGCCAGGTAGGCCCAAGAAAGACTCTTACTTGAAGCAGTGAGAACCCACCACCAGTCAGTGTAAGCCCAGGGATAGGCAACCTAATGCCCACCAGATGTTTTGGTCTACAAATTCCATAATCCCCAATCATTGGCTCATAATCCCAGATGGTTTTGGACTACAGCTGGCTGGGGCTGCTGGGAGCTACAGTCCCAAACCATCTGGAGGCCTGTCCCTGATGTAGACAATAATGGGCTAGGTGGCACAATGGTCTGACTTGGTATGAGGCAACTTCCTGTGCTCCCAATAATAACTTCCTGTGCTCCAAATAATAACTTCCTGTGCCCCTAATAATGTTTGGGGTTCACTTGTGACAATGCCGTGGAGAGTAAACAAAGCTGAGAGTGAGGTCAGCACTTCTTCAACGGGTCAGATGGGCTCTCCCAGCCACTTGGATCCCTGATTGTTCTGACTCTGTATGGCTGAACATCCCTCTTTTGGCATAGTCCCTAAAAGTGGGCTAAAAGGTGTGTGTGCTTTTCACTCTTGCCAAGTGTGCATTGCTTAGGAATACCTTAGGAACAGTCTTCTCTTTGTAAAAGGCACTCTACTAAGCTAGGGATGCAAATCACAGCTTTGAGAAATCATTAGATATATTAGACTAAATGGCTTCAGATTAATCTAAAGCCATGCAAAATCATATTAAGGATGGCTGTTTCTAGTAGAGGGGAGTAAATACCCTGCAGAATCCCTGACAGATCCCAGAGTTATCACACATACACATTTCCCTTCATCTTAAGATCTCCTGGAGGTATGAATTAAAAAAACATTGAATGGTTAAAAATTGTCTTGCTTAAATGTTGTATCAACATAAAAGTAGCTGTAGAATCATAGAATCACAGAATCATAGAATAGTAGGGTTGGAAGGGGCCTATAAGGTCATCGTGTCTAACCCCCTGCGCAATGCAGGAATCCACCTTAAAGATGGTTGTCCAGCTGCCTCTTGAATGCTTCTAGTGTGGGAGAGCCCACAACCTCCCCAGGTAACTGGTTCCATTGTCATACTGCTCTAACAGTCAGGAAGTTTTTCCTGAGGTCCAGCCGGAATCTGGCTTCCTTTAACTTGAGCCCATTCTTCCGTGTCCTGTACTCTGGGGTGATCGAGAAGAGATCCTGGCCCTCCTCTGTGTGACAACCTTTCAAGTACTTGAAGAGTGCTATCATGTCTCCTCTCAGTCTTCTCTTCTCAAAGCTAAACATGCCCAGTTCTTTCAGTCTCTCCACATAGGGTTATTTTTTTCATTTAAGTAGAGATGAGAGCATATTAAAATCATCTGGGGCCATAGCTAGACCTAAGGTTTATCCTAGGATTGTCCTGGCGTCAAACCTGTTCATCTAAGTGCCACACAGGGCATCCAGCACTCAGGCATGGATGAACCCGGGATGATCCTGGGATAAACCTTAGGTCTAGCTACGGCCTGGGTCTCAGGTACCACTTAGGCAGGTCCCAATAACCTATTAGTGAAAATAACAACAATGACTTTATCATTATCAACATGAATAGCAGACAGAAGGGAAAGGGCTTGAAAGACCACAGAACAACTGACTCCCTTATAAGAGCCTCCCCCAATCTGGACCAACATCTTTTGGACTACAACTCCCATCTGTCCCAGTAAGCATGGCTGAAAGTCAGGGATGGTAGAGTTGTGGTCCAAAACATCTGGGGGATACCATTTTCGGGAAGGTTTTTCTGGGAGAATATACGGAATATGGAATTGTACCACTTAGGAAAACTATTTTATACATTATTAAATCTCTTTGGCAGTCAGTTACGACTCCACATGCATCGGAGAGTTAAAGGCATTAAATAGTTTTACAGGATAGTAATGAAGTGAACCACTCCTGGAAACAGTATGCTTCCCCGCTTTTGCATATGTGAATTACTTGTTTCTCCCCCTGTTATTGCTCAGTAAACATAATAAAACTAACTAAAAATTTAGGTTAAAGGGGTTCTGACTGTTAGGAAACATTTATTGTGTCTATAAACTGATGAAGTCCTATAGCTTTATAAACAGGCCAGAAGGATCTGAGATAAAGATTTTCCGGATTATATATTGTTGACTGTAACAAAGGTTTTCAAAATATGTATCAGGCCATTAACTTTTACTTAAATTAGGTGGCAGGTTATAGGTGCTCTTTCATAAAAGTGGAACATTGCAAATGATACCATGTTAACAATAATGTTCTAGAGATGTTGGTGGTCATGATCTAGTGTTTGTGGCCAGTGTTGAATGGAGATGTTCCCACTGGAAAATCTGAAAAGTAAGAGCTCCTCAAACAATTCTACAGCTTTGTCTTCCTATAGCTACAGATGGAAACCCTGTCATTAAATGGGTGGTGATTAAAAGGGTGGTGACATCAGGTTGCATGCAGTGTCATCCACCCATTCAGGGACCATGGCTAGATGGGGCGATATCCTGGGGATCGCCTCGGGATCATCCCTATGCATCCACATGATGCACAGAGGATCCTAGGGGCAGGGAGGGATGATCCCTCCCTTGCCCTGGGATATCGCCCAACATTCTGTTGCAGTTTTTCCAGTGGTCCCAGGTTGATCCTGAGACCGCGGGACGTGTGGCCGGGACCCGGGCATGTGTGGCCGCGACTCAGGAGCTCCGTGCCCATCGGGGGTGGGGTGGGGGGAGCAGGAGCAGCTTGGTTTTTTTAACTCACATTTTGTGCAGGAGCACTTCTGCGCTCTTTCTCGAATAAAATTTAAAAACCAAAATGGCGGGCGTGACGTCCTCTTCCTTCCTGGGCGCTGCATGCCATGTGTAGACTGAGGGGGGATCTCGCGACCATCCTCCGCTTCCACCCCCATCGTCTAGCCATGCCCAGAGAACCGTGTCGTGCCATAACCTTCAACTGCGCCAGTTGAATGGATGCAGCACCTACTGCAGAGGTGGCCAGCTCTGAGGGCTGTGTGGGCAATCAAGGGCTGCACACAAGCATATCATGTGGGATGGGGTGAGATTAAAGCCCTCCCATACACACACACACACACACACACACACACACATCCTTCCACAGATTCTCCTGTTGCTTCCCCTCCATGAGGGGATCAGAATCTTAAACTTTTAGGGTGGCCATACGAAAAGGAGGACAGGGCTCCTGTATCTTTAACAGACGCATAGAAAAGGGGATTTCAGCAGGTGTCATTTGTATGCATGCAAATTCCCTCTTCGTCACAACAGTTAAAGCTGCAGGAGTCCTGCCCCCTCTAGCTAGAGTGACCAGATACAAAAGAGGGCAATTGTCATGGGCATGCCCATTCCCTCTGGCAACCACATGTGCTGACAAACTGACGCAAGACAGTCACGTCAGTGAGACTTCTTTTTATTGAGGAAATCCCACGGTAACAGGCTTAACAGTTACACACTCCAAAACCGCACTTAAAGCTGAATGGTGGTCAGAAAGCTTTAGACTCCATGTTTCAGGCAATCACAAAGGGAATTTTGAAAGGGTTAACAAACCATCCCAAGGGAGCTTCTCCAAATGCAGCCATGGGTACATGGGTTACTTGGGGAACATGGTGAAAGCCTAAACAAGATCATAGGTAGGGTAAAATCTCAGGCACAGGAGCCCCATGCTTTCTGCTTTAGCACTGGCAACTCCCTGCCACCTGAGTCTGGCAGAGAAAGATCACACACCGATCAAACCCAGCCTGCCGAATGCTGAGCTGACCTGGTAGACCTGATCACAGGAAAGGGGATATCTCAGGCACAAGGACTCCTCTGCACACACGTTAGCTCCGATGGAGATCTCTGCCACCTGAGCCGGGCAGGGAAGAAAACCTACAGTCAATCCCAGCCTGCTGAATGCTGAGCTGACCCTGGAAGGTAAACTCTCAGGCACCAATACACAAACCACAGCAAGTACAAGTTCAAGTCTATGAAAAGCCTTACAGTACTTTTCATGGCAAAGTTCTTAGAAATCCACAGTCCCAATCAATGAGTCCATGTGCAGAGTGCTTTCAAAGTCCCAAGTGGAGATGGATCCCAACAGGAGTGATTTCAAGCCTTGCGTTGAAAGTTGAAACCTAGCAAAGGCTCTTCAGCTTTTACTACATTTTATAAAGGCTTGTTCAAAGCCACTTGACAGACAGGACCTGTGACCTGTAAAACATGCTCATGTGCCAACAGGGTGGGCCTGCACCACCCACTAAGATGATGCTACATTCTGAGTGACACTTTCAAACAGTGGCCCCCACTTTTCCAAAACACTCCCAAGTTCCCAGAGAACCAGCAGCTTCAAGGCCAAGACAGGGAATGAGTAAGCTACTCCCCTGGCCTTGTTGAAGACTTATACCTGACAGCAATAGCCACAGTCTCCTCCCTGTTCCCCCTTCCAATCACAGTGCTTAGGGGATGGATTGCAAATTATATAACCCATTTCCCTCCACCCTGGAGCTCATGGAGCAAGAATGAGTCCAAGTTCCACTTCCTATATGCACTTCATCTTCTCTCAAGAAACTAACCTACGAATATTGAAGTCCCCCATGTGTGTTGACTTGGTACCATAGACCATATGTTTAAATTATGGGAGCTGTGTCTGAAATAGAATGAAACTACAACCAATTTTCTTCACTTCTTGAAAAATTGATGTTGGCTGAAAGGAAGGATTTAGGAAAAATGGCTCACAATATGAAAATAATGAAAACCATTCCATGTAAATGAGTTGTCCCAGGAAATGATGATGACTGGCAGCCAGTATAGATCCATGCAGTCCCACAAGCCAATATTAGGATACAGAAAAGAATCTTGTGCCAAAGACTGATCTGTGTACTACAAGTATGGACACAACTTGGCCAGGCGTAAAGTCAAGAGAAGAAGTTTGCTATTGCTAGTACTGGTATCTATCTCCTGCTTTGGACTCAAGTTTATATGCTTTGAATATGGTATTATATTTCTATTTGTTCTTGTCTGACCTCTCATAGGGAGAGCGCGCACGCACACACACACCCCCACACACCCCCACACCCATTTCACCCTATTAGAGCAAATGGTCAGGGAATGCAGCAGATCTCTTTTTTATAAACTGAAGATGCACAACTGTGCATCAGCAAAGTAAAGGATAAAAGGTCCTGCACAGTGTGTGTGTGTGTGTGTGTGTGTGTGTGTGTGTGTGTGTGTGTGTGTATGAGAAGGGGAATGTTTTGAGGGTTTTTTAAAAAGAAATCCAAAAAATCAATGGATGAAGGGACCAGCTTCAAACTTGACATGGCTAAATCCGCACTTAAGAGCTCTCACAGTGCTAGGTTTCATCTCTTTACCTTTAAAAATGACAGAGCTGTAAGCATTTTGGTTTCCCACAGGCTATGATAGGGTGGTTATCGGAAAACAGAATGGTTCTCTGATGGGTAATCTGTCGGCGCGGACAGCCACTCTAGAAATTGGAGCAGAAAATTGCCTAATATGAGCACTGCTCTGATGTTAGGAGTGGAGCAGACCCTCTCTGAACACCCCAAGAAACCATAGAGTTCAGCAAGCTAGAGTGGCAGAAAGTACAGTAGGAAAGTGAATTTTGGGTAGGGGCAGGTAGGGTACTCGTGGGCTGCAGGAGAGACCTCTGAGAGCTGCATGTGGATTGACCTGCATGGTGGTATGAAAGCATATTATGGTTTGCTCAGTCTGAGTGGGGTGTGAGGTTGCAGGAAAAAATAAGAGAGTTTATATTGAGATTTTAGAAAACAAGTATAGATATTTATTTATTTATCACATTCATATTCCACCTTTTTTCCTCCTTAAGGAACCCAAGGCAGTGTACATAATCCTTCTCCTCTCCATTTTATCCTCACAATAACAACCCTGTGAGGTAGGTTGGGCTGAGAGTCTCTGACTGGCCCAAAGTCATCCAGTGAGCATCCATGGCTGAATGGTGACTAGAACCCGGATCTCCTGACTCCCACACCACAGTGGCTCTCTATAAGAGAGAAAGAAGCAGCTTTGGGGATGTAGGTTACTACTGTGGCATGGGTTGTCATGGGAACAGAAGGGCGGGGGAAAGAAGGGAGGGGCAGTTGGGAGCGGTTAGGAGGGGGCCGGGGAGAGAGAAGGAGCAAAAGAGGAGGAAGAAAAAGGAAACGAGGGAGGGTTTTGAGGGATTTTAGGAAGATAAGAAAGAGAAGGCAACATTGTACAGAATGTCTGTAAGGAGCAGGGAATTGGGCAGCCTGCCACGGCGAACAGCATTTCAGGAGCAGCATCAAAAAGTTTACCCGGCCAACATGCAGGGCCCTGCAGGAATGGTTGAACAGCTATTTGGGAGTTGAGATAACTCACAGGGACTCACAGGGTGTCAATTGTTAAGTTGTTAATAATAAATTCTTAAGTTTTGTAAAACGAAGGGCTTCCGTGTTTGACTAAGTCCTGGTGCCTCACCCAGATTCCTGACTTATGGTTATACTACCACCTGTGTACTTGCTTCTGTGCAATATCTGCTCTAGCTGTGCCTTGGTAAATAAGCAGCTGATGACAAAGACATAGTAAGTCCCCAGTGCTTTCGCCTCCTCTGATTTATTTTATCTAAGCATTTTTAAAAATCTTGTCCTTGAGCAAAGAGCGGCCAGTCTGGCTACCAAATCCCAAAATTCTTCTGCACCCACCCCCTTTATTCTCCCAACAGTCCTCCTGTGTGGTATGTTAGGCTGACAGATACTGACATGGCCAAGGTTCATGGTTGAGCGGGGAGTTGAACCTGAGTCTCGCCAGTCGTAGGCAGGGTCTACCCTACTGCTTAATAATGGTTGATAACAGTATCGACAACTGTTGGTGCCCAGGACACGCTCCAGATACCGTTTTCAAACCACTTTCAAAGCCCCTGTTCAGAAGACACCTTAAACCATGGCTTTAACCATGGTGACTAAAGCAAAAAGCCTTGTTCATTGTGGTTAAAGCCATGGTTTAAGGTGTCTTCTGAACACAGCCTGGCTTTCTGGCTTAACCAAGGTGGTTAAAGCTGTGGTTTAAAGTGTCTTCTGAATGGCACCACTGTGTTATATCCTGCTTGGTGTAGATCTGGCCCAAGTCTGCCAAACTAACCACTGCATCATATTGGCTCTCCATTGGACCTTGTAAAGGTCATTTTAGACTTCCCACCCTTTGCAGAAGAGGGAGCATACAGCAATATTTTCAGAAAATCCTATTGGTTTGGAGGATCATGTGGAAACTCTAACATTGTTAGAAAGTCTGGTGAAACACTTTGGGTGAAAGAAATTGGTTCAATCTCTGGCATTTCCAGGTGGGGCTAGAAAGATCTCCTTCCTGAAACCCTGGAGAGTTGCTACTGGGTCAATGTAGTACAGCATTCCCCATGCCTTCTAAATGTTTTGGACTATGACTCCTATCATCCTGGACCACTGGCCATGCTGTGTGGGGATGATGGTAGCTGAAGTCCAAAACTTTTGGAAGGTGCCTGCTCGGGGAAGAGTGGTGTAGACAATACGGATTTATATCGACCAGTGGTATAAGGCAGCCCTGCCATACTGCGGAGAGAAAAAAGCCCTCTGGATAATTCTTGTTAAAATATGTGCCACAGAATGCAGTCAGATGAAATGTAGAGCCTAATCCATTAGCTTTGTAGCCATAATTAAGAAAAAAGACAATACATCAGCACCAATCTCTTCAATCTAACTGCGTGGAAACTGACAGATCTATTTTTCTAACTGCCTTGTGGATGGAAGAGCAATTGTTCTTGGGTTGTAGTTACAAGTTCCTTCTTTTGCCCATGCCATGCTTTACAACGATTTCTTCATTAAGGAGGCTTACAAACAACACTCATTTATGTCACCTACTCTGGGAGTACCTCACAGCCTGGATATCTGGGCGGCATCCAAGGGTGTCATTTCACAAACACAAATCGCACTAGCGCAGCTCTGCCGAATCTTTCTGTTGCCCATCACGCTTGTGTGACCGTTGTTCAAGCAGTTGGCGGTGCAATGGGTTGCGTGAGCATAATGCACAACTGTGTGTAACCCTTTGTGCAACCATAATGCACAACCATTTACGCAACCATGCTTGTGCAAACATATGCAGCCTGCTCAGTGGTGGTCCTCCCATGAGGTGGGGTGAATCTCCTGCCTCAGGTGGGGGATCCAGAAGGACATTGGGTCATGGGCACCCACCATGGGGGTGCCCACCACCACCACCACCACCACCAGGAGGCCTACACGCCCCACCATCCTTTAAATACCCTTTTCAAGTGAGGCATAGCACAGGCAGCCCATCCAAAGAGCCCTGCTGGCTATTCTCTTGTTATGGCAAATGCTGCAACAGAATAGCAGCTGGCACAGCTCCTTGGGGTGGCCCCTGATGCTGCCTGTCCTATGCCTCACTCTGATGACCTCTCAGAGTAAGGCATAGAGTGGTGGGCACTCCAGAGAGCCACACCAACTACTCTCCTGCTGTGGCAAATCTTGCATCAAGAGAACAGCTGGCATGACTCTCCAGAGCAGGTGGCTGAGATCTCACTTTGAGAGGTCCTCAGGGTCAGGCATTGGCCTGTGTGGCACCTCCCAGCCCAAATGAATTCCTCTGAAGGATTTTCCCTTAGAGTGAGGCATTCTGGGTGTGGTGGCCCTCCAGATCACCTGGGCTGCTGCAGCACAAGCAATCTCCAGGTCTATCACCCTGCAAATGCCTCACTCTGAGGAAGGGCCCCTCAGAGCAATGCACTGGTGGGGGGGGAAGGAGAAGATGGAGGTAGCAACATGTCCACCCTCCTCAGGTGGTGAAAAGTCTTGCATTAGCCCTGAGACTACTGTTCTGTTGCAGTTTAGAATTTCCATGTGTGTTGTTCGATGGGAACCATTCCATGAAATTGCTTCTGCATGAGGGGAAAAAAATATTATGCCAGGATTGGCTAACAGAGACAGTGTTAGAGTCCTTCATGACAGGTAAACAGAAGGTCCTGTTGGGTTCTTTGCAGTGCTGTGTTTTGCCACAAATTTTGAACCCCCGAAGAGCTTCGTTGAGTGCATCTTCAGCCACGAGGTCATTTTTTTCCTGAACTTTGGATGACTTCTGATAAACGTGGCATGCCCGTCGCCGCCTCCGCTATCGGCAGAGGACTCCACCCTTTCCTTTTAACCAAGTGCTTAGGTTGGATTGCAAGTCACAGATCCCACCAGGCAGACCAATTGCCACAGCCTGAGCCATGTGCTCTTTCTAATAATGGGCTGGAAATGCAAAAACATCAAAAGAATGAGAATCACAAGGACATCTCTACAAGGTATTTGCTATCACTCACCCTGTAACTATTATTTCAGGCAAAGCATTGTAATTGTGGTTGAATGGCAGATTACAGATTCATACCGACTTCCCTCGGTCAACTCCTACCATTATGCTCCTAAATTTGCACATGTCCACATTGCCCCCTGGAAAAGCGCCATTGGTTCGTCACTTATGGGATAAATCATCTACTTTTTTCCCTCATTATTCTTCCCCCGTCTCCCCTCCCATAAAAGTGGGACTTGCACTATTTATAGAAGGAAGCACATGCCTCTTCTTAAAGTCTGGCTTTTGCCGTAGCCTGTAATTTAGGGTAATATAATAAGTAATTTAGAATTAAAGATTTGAGACAACAGTTCAGCATTAGCGTCTTTAAGACAAAACATTCAAAATAAAACTGAAGCCACAGGAATGAACTCTGTCATTAGATGCCTACTTTCAGCTAAATTTGAACCTATGGCTGTTTAAATCTCCGGCGGTTTCAGCATGACCTCTTGTGAAATAATACTAATAAAAATAGTATTATTCCATGCGGCAGAAATCCAATATAGCATATATATTTTATCCCTGAGGAAATCTTAATTGTATTAATTAGTTTGCCTTCCAAAATCACGGATGTTTTTATTAGGAAAGATGTGTGTGTGTGTGTGTGTGTGTGTGTGTGTGTGCTTGTCTTGCTGCTACACCACACATGCATACTGTGGCATCAATAGAGATGTAAAATTTCCAGAAATGTTGAAGCCATGGAAAAAACCATGTTTTTCCTGGGTTTTTCTGGGAAAAACGGAAATTTTCAGAAAAATTGAAATAATGCAATATTAGCACTTTTTACAGATTGAATGTCACTTTGTTTCTTTAGGAACATAAAATGTAATTATGTCCAGGTTGGTTTGGCATAAAATTATTACATTTGGTATATTAAAAGTACAGTGTATTTGAACAATTATTACAAACTAAATTTACTTTTTAATATTTTTACCTTTTTGGTAACAAATGGAGCTCCTGAACTGTTAGGAACACCTGAACTGTAAGGAACCTCTTTGGTTTTGCCAGTTTATGAGGAACAGGCAAAAAATAATTTAAAAAACCATCAACATTAGTAACAAAGAAAATTATTTATGTCTCTGCTAGTCTTCCACAGTGTCAAGCGGATATAAAGCACTCTTTCCCATAAAAAGAACTGAGAAAAAATGGGGGTGGGGCAAGATTCAATGAATATGCATGAAATTTAATCAGACTCATTTTCTGACCTATAGCTATCACTATCAGTATCAGTCTCTGCTTCAGTGGCAGTGCCCCCTAGAGGCAGAAATGCATCTTGCTCTTGCATTTGAGAGTTGTAGTCTCAATTTTCAACCTAGGACTTACTTGTAATAATCTAATACTGTACACAGTTTTTAGAAATCATTTGGAGAAGTAAATATCTGAACACCTTGTCTTAAACATTTTATTCATCATGCTAAAATAAAACATCCCATAATCCATTTTTTCAATTTTTTGGGAAAAAACCAAAAAAAGGCTTCGGAAAAAAACAGGGAGAAATGGCTTTTTTCCTAATTTTTCCGGGGGGTTTCCAGGCATTCACCGATACATGCATTTTCATTTGTGTGTGTTTCAGCGTTGATGTGACGTGCTTGCATAAAATACTCATTGGAAGTTTGCTACAATTAATTTCATGGCACGCTACAGATACAGGTATGAGGCACACTGCTCAAAAGCTTTTTAATTTTCTCTCCATAAATCAGATTTTATAAACTCCTTTTCCTTCTTGGGATGTACAAGAAGCTGACAGGCAGCTGATGTCAAAGCCAAATGTTCGAAATGCTGTAAATAATGGATGTCAGGTAGTTCAGTCGAGTCCATTAACTGTGTTAAGATGGACTGTTCCCTGGTTATTCCTCTTAACACGGCACATTTTCCCTGCAAATTATGCAGCCCTCTCTCTAGAGCAAGGGATCCCTCTCTGCCTGGTGTCAGCACAGGCTGGAGGGCCTTCAACTAGATAGGTAGACTTTCTAATCCTGAAGGTGCTGCCCTCTGTGTCTACCACCCATCCTGAATTCTTATGACTCTTCTACACCAAACAGGATATCCCATTATGAAAGCAGTATTTAAAAGGCAGGAGCCATACCAAGCAGGATATAGCAGTATGAAAGTGGCATATGGTACGGGTCAATGAGCCCCAACAGTTTTCAGTGCACTTCAATACCACTATAAAGCAGTAGTGTGGCTCCTGCCTTTTATATACCATGTTCATAGTGGAATATCCTGCTTGGTGTAGATGAGCCCTCAGCCTTGATCGTACTTTCCAATGGGAAACCTTGAAGAATCAGCTGAAGCTCAATCACGTTGCCATATAGGTGGATGGGCCATTAATTGGATCTGCTCAGACCCCAATTGGCACATTAGGCAGTATCCACTCCAGTGCTACCATGCACTGGTGGGACCCACTGAAGCCACAATGGAATCCTAGGGTGCAAGCTGGGTGAGCATCCAAGATGAACACAAAGGCCTTAGGTAGACCTAAGGTTTATCCTGGGATCGTCCCAGGGTCGTCCCTGCCTGCTCCTGAGATCCCCTGTGTGTCATTTACATGAACAGGGATGACCCCAGGACGATCCCGGGATAAACCTTAGGTCTAGCTAAGGCCAAAAGGGGAGAATAGTCTCAGGATGCTATAAACAAATTTATTGGGAAAAAGGCCGAAGCATTTCAGCCTCTTGTTTTTTTTTAATTAGGTCTTCTTCAAGGATCTGTAACAATACATCTGTGAACAACCCAGAGAGCTTTGGCTATTGGGCGGTATGGAAAAGCAATAAATAAATAAATAAATAAATAAATAAATAAATAAAACATGAGTGAGACAACACAGAACTAAAATAATTTTCAATTAGAAAACTACATTGCAAGCCCGGTCTGTGCATCCATGTAAACAAGAACCAAATTTCAACCTTACACATAAATGGTTCATAGGGCACATTGCAAGTGAGGCCTGTGGATATATTTAAATCGTATACATCAGTTAAAATATGACATACTCAAAGATTTTTTTTTGTCTAACTGTATAAAAAACATAGCCTTCAGCACATCCCATCCAGTCGCCAGTGTTTATAGCAAGACTATCTGTTGTAAATAATTTCTGCTTTTTGAATTGATAATTATTTAATTCTGTGTTGTCTCATTCATGTTTTATATATGTATTGTAACAGCTCCTTGAAGAAGGCCTAATACAAAGCAAGGGGAGGGAACGTGTTGGTTTTTTTCTCCAATCCATTTATTTATAGCACCCTGAGACTAACCTCCCGCAATGGGAAACTAGCACTTCCTAAGACAGCCAGAAATGAGCTGGACCTTCCATAATGAGCTGAACCACTCATTTCCTTCCATAATCCCTGCTGAATTGTCACATGCTGGAAACAAGTGTTTCGACCCACATTTGGGTTTGCTGTAGGAAGCGCCAGCTTCCTGTTGCCCCAGAAGTGGTTTCCACTGGTGTAGCATAATCAGTGGGGGAATGCACAGGCTGTACTGCCAACTGTCTATGGGGCAGCCATGCCCTTTGTCTCAAATTTGTGCCACTGGAACAGAAACGGAGAGTTTCTATTTTGGGGGAATGTGCCACATCAGTCACTTTTTGGTTGGTGAACAGCCCATAATAACATGAATGAGATTTTTTTAAAAAAATACTTCAGCCTAGGGATGGAGAAAAAATGGTTGGGTTTGAACGTCATACTTCTGAACCAACATGCGAACCAAACCTCAGTTATCCTTCTTTAAAAATGCATTTTAGAGGGAAAGTGTGGACAATTGCATGTATTAGTGAAAAGAATGCTAAAAAAATGCACCTATAATGCAATGGACTGAAAACCTTGCAATGCTTTCAACCTTTGAATGGGTGGTGTATGGATGCCACCTGCGAACGGATACTTATTTGTATATTTGGTTTGCTTTTGTTGAAGTTTATGTATAATTCTTAGAAAAGTGTATTTGGCATTGCTTATTGGTCACAAATGAAGCCAAAATCTTAAATCCAGGTGGTGGCATATATTGGCCAGTGGTACCAGAACACTCTGTTCATCTCTTCCCCGTTGTGGGTCTACAGAGCTTTAAAACAGGGGTGGGAGATTCTTACCATTGTAAGGCTAATGTTTTATTTCAGCCCATGTGTAAAATCTGACTCTTCCTTTCCTAGATCCTGGAGAAGATCCCAAATAGTGGTCTAAATTTAGGAATACTTGGAGCAAGATCATTGGTTTTTCAGGCATCTTTATTATTCCAATGAAAATGACTTGACTATGAGCTAAATTCTGGTTTTGGAAGAACAGTGAAATCAATGAGACTGGCGTATTTGACATCCAAAGGAAAAGTTTGGGCCAATACTTGGAATGACAGATCCTTAATTGAATATATAAAGATGTGGTAGCCACACCCAATGTTTTGAAAAGCTCTAACACCACAACAGTTCTGAAGTTTAATGCAGAACATTTGTTTCCCCCTTTCATCCAAACCGTAATCTCTTGGCTCGTAATGTATGAGAAAGTATGATGGTTCAGTGCTTTTGAGGACCACGTTACTGAAGAATCCCAGAGCATGCCAGTCTATTTGGTGCCTTAAAAGGAAATGCACATTGGCAAATCTAGACAACTAGGGGTTGCCACTGAATTCTAGAAACACTCAGAATAAGGCAGGGAAATCTGGAGCAGGGAGGTCTTACTGATCTGTGCTCTCTGGCAACTGCCCAAGGCAGATCAGGGCCAGATCTACACCTCGTGCCAAATTGTTATGAATGCAGAATAAAAAGCAGGACATAACACTATGGAAGTGGTATATGGAATGCGTCCTGTGCCCCAACACTTATCAGTGCTCTTCAATACCACATGCCTAGGGCACAGCAGAATAGAAACATAAGAACGTAAGAAGAGCCACGCTGGATCAGACCAAGGTTCGATGTAGTCCAGCACTCTATTCACACACTGGCCAGTCATCTTTTGACCAGGAACCCACAAGCAGGACATGAGTGTACATAGGCCTACTGCCTCTGATATTGGAGGTAACACATAGCCCATCAGGCCTAGTAACCATTGATAGCCTTCTCCTCCAGGAATTTATCAACCCCCCTTTTTAAAGCCACTCAATTTGGTGGCCATCACTACATCTTGTGGTAGTGAATTCCATAGTTTATGTGCTATGTGGAGAAGTCCTTCCTTTTATCTGTCCTGAATCTCCCACCCATCTGCTTCATGGGATGCAACTGTAGCTGTTTGCTATACTCATTTCTTCTCCGCATCCCATCCTTCAGATCTTCTCCAATGGTTCAAGCTTTCCTCCATCTGCTGTATCCATTTAGGCCAGCAAATGTACACACAGGGCAGCTGCTTACACATTGCTGAAAAAGAGGACACCGATTTCCATAAAATTTGCAGATTGTAATTTATATGAATTTAGAAATAATTAGTATAATTTAAATAGAAGTGCCATACAGCTCATCATAGTGTAGAAGACTGTGTCCAGGTGACCTGTGTTTCTTCCTCAGTGCATTGTTTGGGTGCTTGCTATTGATGGGCAACTTCATGGCGCCTTTAAACTCTCCCTCCTTATGGTTCTTTGACTTTAAACCAAACTGATCAGCCCCTTAAATAGCAGACGCCTTCATATAGAAGGCTGTTTCTATAAAGCAGGACATATGGCCACCCTATTTGCACACGATTACTCTACTACAGCTGAACATGTGGATTAGAGTAGGGGTGTTGTGGGCGTCCAATGGACTCCCACCCCAACTTGGCCTGCTGGACTGGAGTCCACAGATCCTGCCAGCCACCTGTCCCTGCTGGAGCCACTGGTCAGCCCAGCAAACTCCACGTAGTGAACTGCTAGTTTGCATAAAAATGGTGGCTTCTTAGTCTACATGAAAGGTCTTTTATGCAAATGGAAACTGTAAAGCCTCCATTTACGCAACATTAGAGGCGTGAATGGATCATTCACGCTTCTAATCTTGCTTAAATGGAGGCTTTACGGCCCCCATTCACGGAAAAGACCTTTTACGCAGAACAATGGGCCACCATTTTTACGCCAAATGGCAGCTTGCTAAGGTGATGGGGGGCCACGCAGTGCTCACGGGCCCTCCCCAGGCCATCCAGCAGCTTGTGCAGTGCGGCAAGTGTGGGCAGTCAGCCAGCACGGGTTTGGCGAGCGCCCAGCGGCATGGATGGAGGTCAGGCCGTCCATCCCTATATTAGAGTCTCTGTTCTTTATATTTTTATTTAAATTCATTTCATGTCATTTTATTTTAAGCATTTAATGAGCCACTTGATTAGTCCAAAGGACTCTCAAGGCAGTGCGCCATGTGCTCTAATGTAATGTAATTTTGCCCTTCGACATCTGCCCAAGTTGGCATGAAATACAAGCCTTTCCCCACCAAATGTGTATGCCATGAAGAAATACAGAGAATGGGCAAAACGATGTTTCCTCTTTGTTTTCATCACAATATGTGTGTGTCTGTGGCTGATTATCACACAATAAGAGCACAAGCCTGTGTGTGTTTAGACATGTTTTGTCCTACAACTGCTGGCTGGGCAATGATGAGAGTTGTAGGACTCCCCCCCCCCTATCTAAACATGGATAGGCCTGTGTCCTAAATTGATCATAGAGCCCGGGGAGCAGTTTAATAGTATGTAATCATGAGAAGGCCTGAAAAATGCACTTAGCTTAAAATCCAGACAATTTGCCTTACCAGTGGGAATTTTGGAATTGGATGATTTACCTTGTGAGGGGTGTAAGGCCATGGCTAGACCAGGCCTATATCTCGGGATTGTCCCGGGATCATCCCTGTGCATCCAAATGCCACACAGGGGATCCCGGGAACAGGCAGGGACGACCCCTCCATTTGCCTGGGATAGTCCTTAGGTCTAGCTAAGGCCTAAAAGTCTCATGAAGAAGGGCTGAGAGACAGAAAAATTCAAAATGTTTGCACTGAGAAGGTAAGAAAGGTAAGGATTGGGGGCAGGTCGATTGTTAATCTAAAAACAGCTATGTTGTTCTTTACTTTTACCCTCCGCTCACCAAGGAACCTATGTATTTTAGCTAAAGTTGGAAACAAATCCAAGTAGAGAAATCTGTTCTGTTTTATACTTCAGTGTGAACTTACCTCATTTTGCCATTTCAAATCACCATGTGAACTGAAATTCAGTAATCCTTCAAAATCCGTTTGCACTTTTCCAAACGCCACAGTGGAGTGCTCTGATTAAAAACAAACATACAAATGCATATATGAGGAAAATGGCTTGCAAAAAATGTATATGTTAGTCAAAACTGCATACAAAATGTGTGTACTAGGAGAAATGGGCAAATAAAAAATGCTTGTGAATTTTCAAGCATGCTTAAAACAAAAATCTCAGTGTTCGGGATGAGCCGAATGTAAGACTGAAGAAATGTTCGCAATTCAAAATGAAACGAATTTAAGATTGGAAAACTGAAAACTGAGAGAAACCAAAATTGGCAGATCCCTAGCTGACATGTTGCTGTGCCTGTTTGCACATGGTGCGCAGCTGCGTATATTTCCACATCTGCTTGTGAATGAGTGAGAGTGAGAAGCTGCCATGACTTCACTTGATTTGTGGTCTCTGACTTGGCTCACTGCCTCTAGTGTGCTGACTGACATCTCTTTTGATATCTCTGCTCTGTTTGCTTAGTTTTCAGTCAGAGATAACAGCCCTGGACTACATTACAGGGTTGTCATATGTCAGCTTTAGTATCTCCATGCAATGGACCACATTGTATGTCTAGTATATTTTTTGAAATACTGGGGAAAGTATGAATAGAATAATGATATTATTATTGTAAACATTACTGAGATAATATGACTGAAGTGCTTTCAGTATCTTAATGCAGAGTTATAATTGGTAAATAATCATCGACCAATGAAGTCAAATCAACCCTCTTGTAATTCAGTAAATTTCCTTTTCAAAATCATCATCATCATCATCATATTTATATCCCACTTTTTTTCCTCCAAGGAACCCAAGGCAGCATACATAATCCTCTTCTCCATATCATCCTCACAACAACAACCCTGTGAGGTGGGTTGGGCTGAGAGTCTGTGACTGGCCCAAAGTCAGCCAGTGGGTTTCCATGGCCAAGTGGGGACTAGAACCCGGATCTCCTAACTCCCAGTCCAACACTCTAACCGCTACACCACACTGGCTCTTAAGATCAAATAAACGTTTACTTTAAGAGAGGAGCAAAAGAACTTAAAAATTACTCCTGCACCAAAAATCATGGTGATTGTAAAGCAAGGCACCTACCGTAACCTTGTAACCCATTGTACAGTCTCTCATACTGGGTTGGCTCCAGGTTTAGGCATGTGCCGCTGGGCTGGAAGAAGCAGGCTTCTCTGCCCACCCACCCACCCACCCACCCTTCAGAAAATGCTCAACAGGGGAGATGGGGACCCAGCTCAATGGGATGAGTCAAGGTGTGTGGGGGAATGGGGATCCTCAAAAATCAGAGTTGAGCCATTGTAGTGATGGCTATCAACATAAACCTCTTTAAAGGGGGGTTAGACAAATTCTTGGAGGAGAAGGCTACCAATAGCTACTAGTCCTGATGTTTCTATGCTATCTCAGGTAGTCAGAGGCAGTATGCCTATGTACACCAGTTGCTGGGGAACATGAATGAAAGGATGCTTCTGTTGCACTCATGTCCTGCTTGTGGGTTTCCTGTGGGCAGCTGGTTGACCACCGTGTGGACAGAATGCCGGACTAGGGCCTTAGCTAGACCTAAGGTTTATCCCGGGATCGTCCCAGGGTCATTCCTGTTCATGTAAATGACACACAGGATATCCCAGGAGCAGGCAGGGATGACCCTGGGACGATCCTGGGATAAACCTTAGGTCTAGCTAAGGCCTAGGCAGACCCTTGGTCTGATCCAGCAGGTCTGTTCTTATGTTCTACTAAGTGAGTGCATTGCGTGAGGCCCTAGATCATGCTGTTTCCATCCTATTTGGTGCATGAGGGGTTGTTGTTGTTTTAAAAAAGGTCTTAACTCTTCCCTTAAACTGAAAGGGTTTGTTTCCTTCTAGATTTTTTTCTTGCTTTCCCCTAAATATCACAAAGATTTTGTTTATATATAAGAGCAGACAAAATGTCTTTTTTCTTTCTTGCCCACCCCCCAAACCCGCCCACCCCCAAATCTTATGTAAACTAACTAAATAAATGATGAGGTGAAACTCTGGCCGTTAATAATTCATCCGTGCCATTGGCTTTTTGTGCTTTCTTGCAAAACATTTGTACCCGCTTGTAATATTTCATTGTATTTTTAAATACTTTCGTAACCTTGAGACCAGTGGCACTTTGCCTGGAGTAATTGTTTCCTAGTGGCTTTCCATCCCCCATAAGATTTGAAGCTGAGTTCTAAGCATGTTTAGTCAAAAAGATGTCCGGCTGGGCCCCGTGGCATTTACTTCCTGATGAGAAGGTTTAGGATTGCAGTCTTAAGTAAATTTACATTTTGTGCATGGTTTAAAAAAGAAGCTTCCATTATTATTTTTTAAAAAATAATAATAAAAAGGAATAGAGATCTATTGCAAATAATGTTGTACATGGTTAGGCACGTATTCTACAGCCATGCCTCCCTGTTTGGTCTGTCAACCTATGGTTTTACAATTGCTCTTTCTATGGGCACATTACAGGAGGTGCTCGTGTGAAGAGGTAGACAGGTCAGAAACGGTAAGGTGGTTTTTTTGGAAATTGAAATAATTTCAGCCAGTCATTGTCAATATCAGTGGAGGCTGGTGGCTCCAGGTTTGGTTGGGCTGTGAATCCATTCTGGGTTTCAGACGGAACACCCAAAACTCTAAAGGGAGCTATCCAAGGTGCTGAACCCAACCCCAATAGGTTCAGCACCTTGTATATCTCCTTTAGAGTTCTAGTTGGTTCTGACTAAAACCCAGAATGAACTCACAGCCCAACCAAACCTGGAGCCACCAGCCTCCACTGGTCAATCTTGAGATGGTCTCCAACCCCTGAGGTGAGACCTCTCATTCTAAATATTCTACCTAGCAGGGTGATGTTTGCACCTAATTCACACTTCCTGAATCAATATGTGAATCAAAGTTCAGCTATCCTTTGATACCTGCATCTCTCCAAATTTTTCTCCAATCAAAAAATGCATTCAAAAATGTGTATGTTAGGAGGAAAGTGTGTGCAAAAAATGTGTATATTGGTGAAAGTAATGTACCAAAATGCATTTTATTAGCAAATATCTGTATATCTAGCAAAATTGGGCAAAATTGGGCAAAACAACGTGGACAAAATTTTACATCCATTTTTGTGCAGACAAATCCTAGCTTTCTGATGAATAATATGTGAATATGTAATGTCTGAGTAATATGTGAATTAGACAAATACATGTTTGGAAATATTTGCATCGAAGATATGCTCCTTGATGCATGCCTCTCTGAACATGTATTTGTCTCATTCAAATATTTCATTTTAAGTTATGTGTGTGTGTGTGTGTGTGTGTGTGTGTGTGTGTGTGTGTTTTAAATTTAAATGTACGCCTAAAAATGAAATGATGAGTACGTTGGTTCCTCATGGCTGACCCTGGCTTCAGTGAAGGAATACTGAGAGTGAGGTTGTCTAGAAAGAGCAAGGGGAACCAATCACTGGTGCTATAGGCAGAGTTTGGAATAATAATAATAATAATAATAATAATAATAATAATAATAATAATAATAATAATAATAATATCCTGCCTTTTCCCCAGTACTGGGACTCAAGGTGGTTTACAAAATTAAAACATGTACAATTAAAACATATAAATATAAATTACAAAGGTTAAAATAGAATTAAACCTACAGTAAAATTAAAAACGTGTTAAAAAATTTAAAAACTGTAACAGGTTAAAAGGGGGGGGGATCCAATACATTAACACAGGTCCAGTATAGTTCCAAAAGCCTGCTGAAACAAAAAAAAAATGTCACTAGAACCTCAAGTTCCACTAAATGGAATCTGTTGCCAAAGACATACACAATTTGTCTGTCCCTTCACCTCGTCCCGCCTCCATGAGAGTTGAATCTTCTGCATCAATTTCTGCCACTTCCATAGAAGCTGGTATTTATAAGAACTTGGTAACTTTCAGAACTGATATATGAGTTTTCCCTTCCACACATTTTTTTTCCTTTTGAGGGATGCCAGTTTTCAATACAACTGTTAAAGATACAAGGGCCCTGTCCTCCTTTTCATAGGGTCACCCTACATATATCTAGATGCTGTCAGCTTTATTATGGTCCTGACTCCTTCCAATGCCTGGAGAATGGAGACCCTGAGAATAGAGATATTAGCCAGCCCTGCTCTAAAAGATCTTAGAAATCAGACTGATACTATTCACAGGTTATTCCAGTGTCCTAATCACATGGACACTGAAACCAAATTGTTGTGTAATCAACCATTCATCGATGATTTTGGTTCTAATCATGTCTAGGCCAGCCTTCCCCAACTGGGTGCCCTCTAGTTATTTTGGTCTACATCTCCTATCTGGCCCAGACAGCATGAGCAATGCTCAAGGATGATGGGAGGTGTAGTTAAAAAAACATCTGGAAGACACCAGAAAAGGGGAAGTCAGATGTGAGCAATTGCCAGTAGTACAAACTATGGATGAGCTACAGGTGGGTTTGATTCAACAGAAGCATTTTTTATCAGCTTAGCAGAGGCTTTAGATCGGAGGGATGCAACTCCCAGCAGCCACAGCCAGCATGGACAATGGTCAAGGGTCAGGGCAGTTGTAGCACAAAATATCTGGGTGATGCTGGCTTGCCTACCACAACATTAGACTTCTTTAGGGTGGGTTCCTGCACTGAGCGGGGGGTTGGACTTCCAACTCTACTATTCTATGATTCTGCTCCCCCATGCTTCAGCGACTTTGCTGTCAGAACTTGGCCAATTCTTTCCTGACATTCAGTAGTCAGTTTCTCTCCCTCCTCCCTCTCTTTGTCAGTCAAAGGTGTCAACGTAGCCTCCTCTCTTTCCCCTTCTTGAGTGGTGTCACTCATCCCTCTCTTCTCTTTTTATTAATGATTTTTTGTGCGTGTGCCTGGATATGTCATTACTGCTCTCTACTTCTTTTCTGCAGATGGCACGACTGTGCATTTTAATGGCAAATCTGTTTCTCGCAGAACGACTGAACTGCAAAAAGATTTTGACAGACTGGATCCAAGAAAACAAACTGGATTTAAATCCAGCAAAAACTAAAACAATGCCTTTTGGCTTCCCTAATCATCTGAGCCCAAACTGCGATTTTCCTTTGAAGTCACAAATCTGTTGAAGAATAAAGATGTGAAATTCAGGAAAATCGTTATGATGATGAATGTCTTAGGTAAGTAGGTAGTTATTTAGGGGTGAGGGGATTTCCTCTGTTGCATTCCTTATTGTTACATGCGGGTGGCATTTCTTTTAATCCCACTGCCATGGGAGGCATGTTTGGTGGTGATATGAGAGAGGGCCTTCTTGGTGGCTGCCCCTAGTCTTAGGAATTCCGTGCCATGGGAGGCCAGCTGGGCCCCTTCTCTGTTCTCCTTCAGGCAGCATCAAAAGACTTTTCCCACCAGCCAGGCCTTTGACATGTAAGCTGGTCAGCTGCTGAAAGGGGCTTTAATGGGTTCTGCCCTATTTATTTCTCTCATTTGTTTTATTTTTTAATTCATTTGTTTTTACATTATGTTTTAATTACGCTTTTGTTTCCATTTCACTGTTATTATTGTTAGCTACCTTGGTGGTAAGGCAGGTTGCACATTTAATAAATAAAAAAAATGTTTTGTTTTTCTTCTGGCTTTCTATATCAGCCTTCTTCACCCTGGTGCCCACGAGATGTTTCCGTTTACAACTCACATTAGCCCCAGCCAGTATGGCCCAATGCTCAGGGGTAATGCACAATGTAGTCCAAACATCTGAAGGCACCAAGTTGGGGAAGGAGGTTCTATGTGCATATATGGCCTGATATGATCTCCAAGTAACAGGGCATGGATGAAATGTGTAGTGTTTTGGTCCCATCCAGTATTCAAATGTTATCAAGTTGCCATATGGCTGTTAATCAAGAGGTTCTATATTAGCTTTGATTGCCCCCTTCTCCTCTCCCCATGGAATTACTGCCATCCCTGGGCATTTCCCGTGCCCTCCAAAGTAGGGTGAACATCTGAAAGGGTGTTGCTGGCCTGTATCCCTACATTCCACCCCCTGCAAAAGACCTCTTGGCAAGTGTCACTAGTTTGCAGCTTGTCTTCACTAGGGATGTCTGGTTCTTTTTGGACTCGATGAAGTTCCACAGCATTTATTTATGTATGTATTTATTGCATTTTTATTCCGCCCAGTAGCCGAAGCTCCCTGGGTGCTTCACAAATTTTTAAACTCTTCAAAGTATAAAACAAACAGTATAAAACCATGATATAAAATACAATATAAAAGCACAACCAGGATAAAATCAGCCGCGGTGCAGAAATATGGATTTAAAATACAAATTTAAAAACAGCCAAGTTAAAATTAAATGTATAGACTGTTAAAATGCTGAGAGAATAAAAAGGTCTTCACCTGGCATCTGAAAGAATATAGTGCCGATGCCAGTCGAACCTCCTTAGGGAGCTCATTCCACAGCCAGGGTTGATACAGCTTGATTTGCATTTGTGAGTCTAGCTGCAAACTCTGGGAACTTTTTGTTGCATGTCCCCCCACCCCACCCCACCCCACCCCTTCTTCAATCTGGGCAAATTTCTGAGCAATTGGTGCAAATGCCTTAGCAAGTTGCACAAATTCATCTCAGAAATTTACACAAATTGTATGAGGAGATAACATAGGGTGGCAGCTGTGGAGGCACATGGGGGCAGCTCTGTGTGTGTGTGTGTGTAGGACACTTTGCCCAGGGCCACCTCAAACCTGGCACAGCCACTGTGCAATAATAAGAAAACAATCAAATCTGCATCTACCCACAGCCTGTCCAACTAAATATTTAAAAAGTAAAGGAACTCCAGAGAGTTATAGCTATTTGGGATCCTTACTCTCTTTCTAAGCCCTGCAACTTACAGTTAATATTTCAGGCTCATCACGCAGCTCTACGTTTCCCTCTGAGGTTCTGGAAGTTTCCATCACCCTTGCTACTACCAGAGCAGGCTTTGCAGTCATCAGTGTTCCTGATAAATAGTCAGCGTCCCCTCATAAATAGTAGCATTTGATACTCAATAGCTCTGCTCAAAGGTTAACCGTTCTCCAAGTTGAAGGGGCTATTGACTTGAGCCATGCTTTTATAGGACAGGATTATAAATAGTGTTTAACTAGTGCAAGTCGATGCCATGAGGCTCAGATATCTGAGGGAAGCGCTTGCTCCATCCTCATCAACCTCCCATCGCAGTAACTAGCTTTCAAAATATCGCTCTATAAAAGAATGGTCAGAGATGGGCACATGTTGTTACAATACTATCTAAGGATACTACTGAAGGCTTTCTGTGTGGTCTTGACAAAACACGCACGCAGCTTGCAGTGGGTGGCAGAGATGGAAACTTTAAAGATTGTTGGAGAGTGTCATTGACACCAGAAACAATGCAACACACCTTCTCCTTAACTGGAAAACCTACCTGAGTTGAGATGTTGCTAGATCACATTTCACACGACACCCTCCGTGGGCCTCCTCCTCCAGTGACTCAACCTTCTCACTGTGATTATCACCAGCTGCTATTGCTCCTCACCCTCTTTCATCACTACCGCTCCCTCTCTTGAGAGCCAGTGAGCAAAGAAGCAGTAGCATCTCCTGCTTCTCCTTCTCACCGTTGTCAGGAGCTGGGCCTGCAGGTTGCCATGGTGAAGAGGAGGAGCCAGGTCAGGAGGCTCTGGTCAGTGGGCCCCTGTTGGGATGTGCGTCATCGGCAGGTGCCCAACCATGCCTGTCCTTGAAGCCGGCCTTGACTATATGCGATTCTTCTCACTAATTACATTTCGTGGGATGGGATCGATCCTGCTTTCCAGGGATAGTCAAAACATGACAAAAGAGCACAGGATGGTTTTTCTTTTAAGTAAAGACTGAACTGGATGTGATATGGCAGTCTCCTCAACTGTGCCCCCCAGATGTGCTGGATTGCAAATCCCATTATTCCCAGCTAGCATGTTCAATTGAGTAAATCTTTCAACCCACTGCAATTTCTCTCCCCCTTCCAGACTTAGGCCTGTTTCCCTTACTGTGGAGGAAGGAGTTTCAGGCTACCAGTAGAAATGTACCAGCCTTCACAGGAAGTGGGGGAGGAGATTTTCACAGGCCCTTCAACAGCCAGGGATGAATCTTCACAGGACCTTATCAGTGAAAATCCCACAGTCTGTGGGAATTTAGCAATCCTTAGAGGGGGAAGGGACTTCAGAGTTGGCCGATCCCAGAGTCCGCCGCAGGTTCAAACGTGCAGAGCTAAAAGGAAGCGAGAGGCAATTGGCTCAGCTAGCTTCTTGCCAAAGGCTTCTTCAGAGGAATCCTCCCTGAAGTTAAAGGGACTCAGGGAAAAGACCATCCCTTTTGTTGAAAGGACAATTGTCTTGCTTAGTTAGCCAATTTTTAGCCTAGAGCAAAGTTCCTAGTGTTTCACCTCTGTTCAGGTGTGAAGAGATGTTTATTTGATGAATAAAACTTTGTGGATTACTTGGCAGATGTCTTTATTGTCTTGCACTGCAGTGGGAGGGCTTGAAAACATGACACAGTGCACAATTAAACACGTAAGATGTAGTGATAGCCAGCAATTTGGTTTTAAAGAGGACTAGGCAGATTCATGAAGGAGAAGACCATCAATGACTACAAGTCATGATGGCCATGTGCTACCTCCAGTATCAGAGGCAGTATGCTGGTTGGAGAATACTAGTTGCTGACAAACATAAGTGGGATGGTGCTATTGCACTTGTGTCCTGCTTGTGGGATTCCTAGAGGTATCTGGTTCTCCACTGTGTGACCAGAATGCTGAACTAGAGGGACCTTTGGTTTGATCCAGCATGGCTCATCTTATGTTCTTTTGCCAACACCAAAATGATTCACCTTCTGTAAACGTGTGATGGCACTGGAGGAGGAGAAGGAAGAGGAAGAGGAAGAAGAAGAAGTAGAAGAGAATAGAGAAGCGATTCTCTATTAACACTCTTAACACTCTTTAGTTTCAGTTGAATGCATAGCGAGCAGCAGCCTTTAATGGCATGGGTTAAAATCTTTCCTTCACAGAATTATTGTGCAATCCTATGGGATATGCCCTGGTACTCAAAAACCTCCAAACTCCAATGCAGAGCAGGAGGCACCTTGCACCTCCTGTTCTGCATTTTAGCTAGATGGGTGATTTTGCCCGTTTAGCAGATGCTTTGGAGAGGAAGTGAGAAGGAGGCTGGGGATAGCTGGGGATCCCTTGTAGTCCCACAGCTCCAGTCTCCTCCCTCTCCACCTCTTGGAACACCTCCTTTTCTCTGTCTCCATACTTTTTTCTCTCCATGCCTGTTATGAGGGAGAGGGGGGAACGCGGATCCCTGGCTCCAAGCCCTCTCTATGAGCTTGGAGCCAGAAAACCAAACAATCCCATGTCCCCCCAGGTGCTATCTAGGGGAAATAGGATTACCCTGTGTCCCCCCAGACACTTTCTAGGGGACATAGGATTGCTCCCTTAGGCTACTTTTTCTTTTAAAGCCACATTTGAAACAATGGGCTTTAAATACTTTTATCGTGCCCAGCATTGCACAGCTGCATTTTCTGTCAACTATCATGGCATGTATGTAGCACTACAAACCTAAATCTGGTGTGTGAAGTTTGGCACCTAGAATTTTAGACGCACCCTGCCCGGCATTTTCTTGTGACAAGTGCTTCTGACAGTCAGTATTGTTTAATCATAAATAAATGAAACACAGGTTAAATTCTTGGTGAGAAGTGGCAGCTGCCAAATACGAATGTGGTCTGAATTTATCAAAGGTGATTGATGATTATTTTTACTCAGTATATTAAATGGAAACCAGCCTTCAGAGAGGTTGAAGTAATTTCCTTTCATTTGCTGTATGACTTGTATTTATGTATCAGTGAACATAGCCTTTGAAGTGACCATGTAGTCCTCTCCTTTAACCCTTTTCTGCTACATGTGCCTGGGCTGTAGTGGTTAGAGTTTCTCCCTAGGACTTGAGAGGGATTTTTTTTTACATTGTATAGGATCTTTATTTATTTATTACATTTCAATACCGCCCAATAGCCGGAGCTCTCTGGGCGGTTCACAAAAATTAAAAACATTCAAAGTATAAAACAACAGTATAAAACCATAATATAAAATAAAATATAAAAGCTCAACCAGATAAAAACAGCAGCAATACAAAAATACAAATTTAAAATACAAATTTAAAACACCAAGTTAAAATTAATTTATAGACTGCTAAAATACTGAGAAAATAAAAAGGTCTTCACCTGGCGACTAAAAGAATACAATGTAGGTGCCAAGCGAACCTCCTTAGGGAGCTTATTCCACAGCCAGGGTGCCACAGCAGAGAAGGCCCTCCTCCTGGTAGCCACCTGCCTCTCTTCCTTTGGCAGGTGCTCGTGGAGAAGGACCCCTGAGGATGACCTTAGGGTCTGGGCAGGTACATATGGGAGGAGGTGTTCCTTCAGATAGCCTGGCCCCAAGCCATTTAGGGCTTTAAATGTTAATACCAGCACTTTGAATCGGGCTCACAACAACATACAAATAATAAAAACCATAAAATGGACATAAAAGCCTTCTTCAGTAGCCTAATGACATTGAACCATATCTACAGGCGTTGGCTCTTATATGCAAAGCTTTAAATGAAGAAGAACCAAACAATTCTCTTTAGACACCTTTCCTCAGTCCTCATCCAATTAATTATTTCTCAACATGGTTATGAGAATATTTCCCCCAATTACTATAACTTTTTCCCATAGGATCTCTTTTTCCCTTGTTTTCCTATGGCTATGTATTCACCAAAGCCACTGGTGAGTGAGCCTTCCTTGTTAGATGAAGCTGCTACATTCACAAGTAGGGAATCAAAGCAATGAATGGAAAAATCTCTTCATCAACTACTAAGCTTTTATTAACCATTCACCAAACCCAAGTGTCTGTGCATTTTAATATCTATATTTTTATTTAGGCCATTTGTGAAATTTATTAATTGCTGGGATCAGAAATATACACTCTGAGCAAGATTTATTTAATTAATTAATTTCTATACCACCCAATAGCTGAAGTTATTCAAGAACTACCTGCTACTTACAGTAAATATCTTCCTAAATTAAATAATTTTCTTAGAGAGCAATCCTATGGCCCCTAGGCAATGTTGGGGCATAGGATTGCTTGCTTTATTGGCTCTGAGGTCAGAAACAGTAAACCACTAAATTGTAGAAGGCGTGTGTTCTTTGACGGATGCCATTTGAAGAAATCAGTATGACCCTTTATTGCAGAGATAGTTTCAAAAGTTTAGGCTTAACCATAGTATCCTGTCTCTTGGATGTCAGAATAAATCCTATGGCCTGGTTCAGAGGACACTCTGGGCTTTGTGGTTAGCTTAACCATGTTCAGCTGTGGTTAACGCTAACCACATGTGGAATGCTTGCAGACAACACTTTTAACCCTTTTGTGGTTAAGTTTTCCTTAGTGAGCCTAACAACAATGTGGTTAACGGGGCTGACTTTTAGGGAAAACGTGTGTCAGACGACACCGCAAACCGTGGTTAAGCATTTCCATTAACCATTTTGTGGTTAAGCAGCATGGTTTAGCGTATTGTCTGAACAGGGTCTATCTCTTGTTAAGTTATCACCATCCCCGGGGTCTACTTGTGAGCCCAGTTGTTTCTTTAAAAAGATTGCATAGGTAATGAATAATGTTCTATCTAACCTAAATTTGTCTCCCTATAGGGTTTCAAATAATAGCTTCTTAGTAGGTATGTCGGAGGAATCCATCTTGGGGGTGAAGTTTACTGACCTTTCATCAGCTCAGCCCCTCCGGATCCCAGCTTGTTTCCCCTTGAGCTAGCCCAACTCGATATGCACCATGTCAGGCCAGTTTGCGGATTTATGGAAATTACGGAAATTACGTTTGCAATTTGCTCAAATTTCTCTGTACAGAGATTAAAACAAGCAAATGGAAAATGTTCCCATGTTTCAGGAAAAACCATGGCTTGGCTCACAAATGCAAGCTGAGTTGGGGGCACCACAGAAGTTCAAGCCCCCAAAGGGCCAAATTTCCTGATGATAGACATCCCTACTTCTTAGTGTGTTCTTGTGTGAGTAGTTCTTTCCTTTATTCATTCTGACAGCCTCTTAAAATATTTTCAAACTGTTAGCATATCCTCATAATGCTACAATCCTTTCCACATTTATCTGGGAATAAGCCCTTTGGATTTAATGGGGATTACTTCTGAGAAGACATGTATAGGGTTACACTATTCATGTTATTTTTCAATGCCAAAGCATACCCATCAGTTATAATAATAATAATAATAATAATAATAATAATAACAATAATAAATTTATTTCTTACCTGCTTCTCCACTCTGATTGAGGCGGGAACAACAACAAATGATAAAATACGCAATACTCAATCAAAACACAATATACATAGTTAAAAACATTTTAGTCTGTTCTCATTGAAGGGATCTAGAACCTGCATCATCTTAGCATGAAAACAAACAACCACCTTCTATAGCAGTGGTTCCCAAACTTTTTCAGGTAACCACCCCTTTGGTTCCACAAACTCATGCCCAGTGCCCCCTACCCTACACTATAAAAATCATTATTCAGAATAGCAGTTTTCAACAACCCTCTAAGGAAGTTAATAATAATAAAATTCAAAACTAACAATTAACTGAATATTTATTCAAAATCCAATTACATCTTTTCCCTCCCTCCCTCGGCAAGCCTGGGGTGGGTGCTTCCCATTTAAAGGGTCCACGCTCCTCTGGATCCTGCTGGTCTGGGCACCCGGCTGAGCAGTGGCGGTAGCCGCTGGATGGAGGAACTGAGCTAAGGAGCTGAGAATGAAAAGGGGGCTGTGCTGAGCATGGACCCTTTAAATGGGAAGCACCCGCCGCAGGCTTGCTGAGGGACGGAGGGAAAAGAGAGCGAATGCCTCTGTTTTGCAGCTGGCGTGGCGGGGCACACCAAGCAGGGAATGTCTCTTCATTAGCATTTTGGTGCTTTTGAAACATTTCAATTCACCATTCAAAGGACTCTTCTTAAATGGTATTAATACATGTGTGGATTCTTCCCCTATATGGCTTGGGACAAAACTACCTTTTCCCATAAAAATGTCCTTGGGTTTTAAGACCTTCTGGAGAGGCGCTTCTCAGAAAAGATGACCTTGAGCGCCCCCTGCTGCCTCTTAGCACCCCCTGCCACCCCCTTGCATCTTAACGCCCCCCTATGCAATCCCACCCACCCAAGGGGGTGGTACCGCCCACTTTCGGAACCACTGTACTATAGGATAACTTACCTTGTTGGGCATGAAATCAACTGCATTGTTTATCCACATGGAGAGAAGGATTTTACTATACATTGGCTTCTGAACAGCACTGCAAGCAAGCTGCAAATCGCAAGATTTTCCTCACCACATGGGCAGCAACTCACCATATAATTATATCATCACTATAGTAAATTAATAAATGATAAATATCCATCTGTATTGAAACTAATAACTTTTGTTTGACCACATCCAGTCTCTGTTCTTGGTGGCTTCATTGGAAAAATGATGGGGCCTAGGACTGCAGTCTGAGGGCTTCTCTAAATGAGCGATTTGTAGCACGCTCATGACTGGCCATTCACAGAAGTTTGCAGGTCGATTACATGATGTTGTCAACAGCCAGAATGAATCCTGCACTATCCCCCCTATCCCACTGTCAGAAAGCAGAGACAATCAGAGAGGTTTTTTTAAAAAAAATCCACAAAATCGGCCCCGTGTAAAGATGTTGTTGCACTATAATTACACACTAAATGGCGATGTTTCATTGAGTTGAATGGAGGACACAGAGATAGGAAGTATTCAATCCAAACCACTTGACTGCCTGTGTAATTGAGCTGATTGCAATCCTAGAATGAAAACGGAAGCAGAAAGCAGTGTCTTTTTTCCCCCCTTTTCTTTTTTAACGTAGAGAAGCTTTGAATCATGAAGGCTATAATTCTGTACTCCTGGGAGCAGGAGTATCAACCTAGGGAGTAAGACCCATTGAACTGAATGAGGCTTACTTCTGAGTAAACATGTATAGAATGGCATGGCACAGCACCATTTTAGAGGAGACCCTATTGCCAATGGACTTGAGTAGGATGGTTGTTGGGGAATATGCAAGAAGTTGTTGGATGAAGATAAAATGTTATTTTGCTGGGAGTTTTTTTTCCTTCCAAAAGTGCATCTGGTTGCAAACTATTTTGCCAGGTTTCATGTGAATTTCAGCATTGATTTCCCTTAAAAATGGAGCTGAAGTGGAAACGCTGGCAGAAGGGATGGTGGGTGCTGCTACTGTATATATCTGTTGTTGTCATATTGACTTTTGTGCAATAAAAATAAAGCTCTCAGTCCGAAGCCCCATGGAAATTTGATTGACTCTTCTCTGTAATTGCTTATCATCCTTGAAGATTCTTCTTGGCATTAAGGAACCAGTGAATCTGTTTCACATTTCTTTGAGCTTTATAAATGCACCCTGTTTATATTAAAAGGATAGACATATATACTGGAAAACATGACCACAATGTTTCCCCCCTCTTCTTTATTCACAGAGGAGGAAAATAATAATACCTAAAAACATTTTTTTAAATGGTTTCTAAACTTTTGCCCTTGGCTGGTAGAGTCTTCTTCATATCTTAACAGACCATGATGTGCTTTTTATGCAGTCTTTGTTGTCTGTGAGTTTTAAACTAAAAAAAAACCCACCTCTCTGAATCAACATTGTGATGCCATTGTTTTCTTTAAAAAAAAAAAAGGCTAAGCAATGTGATTTGCGAAAAGAAACATTTTCCCCTTATTGGATATGCATGTTTTCTTTCAGCCATTTGTAAATAAATGCCTTACTAATAATTATTACAAGCAGGATGGAAGAACTATACAAACTGATATACATATGGTTTATGGGGTTTAAAACTGAATGTGTACAAGGCACCTAAGGGCCAAAACAGAAACTACTTTAAATCTGTATCTAGTAACTACATTTTTTAAAAAAATACTCTAGAGTAGGCACAGGGGGCCTGATCTGGATTAGGACTCTAGTATGTGAGGGTTAAGGGAGCTTTCATGGTCCTGAATGTCCCTTCCCAACACCTACTCTACAATATTAATGAAAAAGAAAGGCATTGCTACTAGACTCTGATTTAAAGTAATGCTTGCTTTGGTTCTTAGTTTTTCTGGCCTGCAACTTATTGTTCAATGCAGCATTGGTCCATTGCGTGGGCTCTTCTGTTCTGAATCAAATCGAGCTGTGCTCAAATGGCCTCTCAAAATTTTCCATCTTCTTTACGTGCCAAGAAATTGCAAGGGGGTAGGGAGAAACCATTTTACTAAATGCCGAGAGAGAGAGAGAGAGAGAGAGAGAGAGAGAGAGAGAGAGAGAGACCCCACCCACAGAAGTGTATTCTACCTAGTGCTTCATTGAAATCTGTCCTCAAATTTCCCCAAAGTTTTCTTCCCCAATGAAAGAGCTGCCATTTTTCTGCCTCATGGCTCAGCGTGTTTAACGATTTCTTCTGATCGTGTTTTTGAACTTACCTTATTGTTGAGAGTTGGCTGAAGGTGCTCTGTGTGTGTGTGTGTGTGTGTCCCTTCCTGCCATTACACACCTCTCCTCCATTCTGCAGCCTCCTCAGCTGCCCACACTTCCTGATCCGAAAAAGTGCTTATGGCAGAAGTTATCTCTTTATCTCTTCCCTGGGGCTTTAATCGAAGTGAGGGCAGCCCAAAATGTTGCAGATTGATGCATAGATGGAAAGACACTTACTCCTTGGCCATCTCATAACTAATTTATTTATTTATTACATGTATATCCTACCTTTTTTCCTCCAAGAAACTGAAGACGGTGTACATAATCATCCTCCTCTCCATTTTATCCTCATAACAACAACCCTGTGAGGTGGGTTGGGTTGAGAGTCTGTGACTGGCCCAAAGTCACATAGTGGATTTCCATGGCCGAGTGGGGACTAGAACCCGGATCTCCCGACGCCCAGTTCAACATCTTAGCCACTACAACACACTGGCTCTAACTAAGGTAAGAACAAAAATCCTACACCCCACCCTCAATACTTTTAGCAACATTTTCTTCTCCTTTGAAATTCCCCCCTGAAGGCAATTTCTTTTCCGTCAAATTGAATGAGAATGGTCAGGTGGCATGGGGAATGTGGAAGATATTTTTTGGCACAGCACTGATCTCTACTGCAAACCATTGAAGGGTATATCCATTTCTTCACATGAAACGGCGCCGTTTGATGCACTGTTGTTTTAAAAGCCCTCCCCCCCGATTTAAAAGAAGACAAGTGTCATCTCAGAAGCAAATAAGCCTTTTGTTCAGAAGTACAGAACAACAAAAAATAACTTGACACATTCCGGCATGGAAAGCCAGCTCAAAATACTTTAAACGAAAGTGCTCTTCGGATCTGGAGGCTGAAAAATGGCAGGGGCACAGTTTTCTCTTTCTAGATTTTGAGTAGCCAAAAAAAAAAAAAAAAAAAAAAACCACCTTGCTTGGCAGTTCTTTTTTTATAAACAGTGGGAAGCATATTACGAGTTTGTTGCTAGAAGACAACTAAATATTTCCCTTGTGGAGCCAGCAACTTCTTTTCTTTGAAGAAAGTATTTGAATGATATCTCCGGGCAGCTAGAATGAACTTTTTGGATTGAGATCACTATACAGAGAAATTTCATTCCACCCCTCCCCACCCCCCACCGCTTTGGAGGAAATAATTGTTTAGAGGCAGAAAGTAAAGTTGGAAATCTTGTTGACGCTTTGAGTCACACCCTTTCCATGGGAAGTTGCGTGTTGGCTGTAGCACGATCCCTTCTCTCTCTCTCTCTTTTTTTTTGCCGCGCAATTTGTGCCGGTTGTGGTATGCCCTTTTATTATCCCGTGGTGACCTCTCAGCAGTAGCTCATGCCTCTGTAACCACAAAGGATTGATTACTATAATTCCCTCCTAGCAGGAGTCACCAACCCGGCATCTAAATTGCCTGCCGCTTATTCCAATGGCCGAAGCCCATTTCTTCGCTGATGAGCATAGGATCAACCATAATTATATTTCATCTTCCTGGCCCGCTTGGAAATTTATTTGAAAAAAACATTCTGCTTTGGTGTGTCCCCATTTTTACTGTCTGCAGATTGTCTTCTCTGATCGTTTGTCAGCATGACAAAAAGAGCAACCAAATGGATTGTTTCAGAAAGTCAATTAAATTTAACAGTTGAACAGAAAGGAAAGTCTGAATCCAAGTATTTCAAAGTCAACGGGACTGGGCTGGCTGCAGCTTTTGAATGACAGAAATGAATATTGTTATCGTATCTAAGCTGACATGCAACATCTAATTAGATTGGCGCGTATTCCTGTCATCTTCTCTGTGCATTTCCCACCCCCTCTTGAAATTTGGTTTGCATGCTTCTTGGGGCAGGGGACTTGCTTTTCAGTTTATCTTAAATCTTCATTTTTTTTTTACAATTCACAAAACAGATCATTTTTTTTATTTATTACATTTATATCCCACCTTTTTTCCTTCAAGGAACCCAAGGCTCCTCCTCTTCATTTTATCCTCACAAAAACAACCCTGTGAGGTAGGTTGGTGTTGTGTTTCTCAGAGAGCTCCTGCTTTTGATGGGAGACAAATGACGAGGCCTACTAGGTAATCCACAAAGCTTTTATTAAGCAGCAAACATCTCTTCTAGCTGAAGAGAGTCTAATCTCTTGGAAACTTCCGCCTAGGCAAAACTATGCAAACTAAGTGAGACAATTGTCTGACCAAGGACAACAGGAAGCCCCTTCCCAAACACCCGTAACTTAAGAGAGCCTGGTGCGGAGGCAGGTTCTGGCGCATTCCTAGTCGGACCGACTTTCTCACACCTTCCTTCCGCTCTGTGCATTTTAGCTTCCGGCAGACCCTAGCATCAGCTAGCTTGTCGGGGCACTTTCCTCTGGAAGAAAGCTCACTTCCCACTGAGTGTGTAGAATTTGGCCTTAAGGAGATTAGCTCTGGAGAGGGCTGACTCCCAGCTGGTGAATCACCCATGAGAGCTTCCTCCCCACTGGTACAGGTTGGCTGGTGTCTGGCGCCTCCTCCTCTAAGTCTGAATCTGATTCTGATTGATTACCTGAAACACCTTCTCCCAAAACAGGGGCAGTAGGGTTATACATGACAGTTGGGCTGAGAGTCTGTGACTGGCCCAAAGTCACCCAGTGAACTTCCATGGACAAGTGGGGACTAGAACCTGGATCTCCTGACTCCCAGTCCAACACTTTAACCACTACACCACATTGGCTCCCACAGAAATAACAAGATTGTCATTTCTGAGCCATTCTGCCATCTGCTCTATTGCTGAGCTATGGCCCTACCCTAAAATGTAAGGTTGTCTTTGAAATATTCACCATCTGCATTTCTCCCTGGATTTTGGTGTTTCAAATTATCTGATCTAGCATCGATGCATCAGAAATCCCCCACTGTCCTGCCTTTATTTCTGGATTATGTACAGAGCACTGAGCATTTGTAATTTGTGTAGCTTTTGGACTACCACTCTCACTGGCCCCAGCCAGCATGGCCAATGGTCAAGGATAATGGGAGTTGTAGTCTAAAACACCTGGAAAGTACCAGATTGGGGAAGGGTGCTCCATATTACCAATACATATCTGCACACTGAAGGAAGGAAGAAGGAAGGGAGGAAAAGTTAATGCAATGTTAATGTGGCTGTATGCATGACTTACATCAAGATTACTCCTGTGAGGAATTTTACTAATTCACATATGTGCTTGCCCTGTGCACATTGGTAAAAGAAGCAAACTTGATGCAATTGTATATAAAGTTGCTTCAAGATCCTTTTTGTGTGTCGTTTTTCCAATCTGCAGTAGCATATGTAAGCGTCAGTAAAATGCTACACGAAAATCATCCTGATGTGCACGTGTGCATGGATAAAACACTGCAAAAAAGCAGGCTTTATGTGATCTTCATGTGTTCTGCAGCCATTATCTAAATGTTAATTTTGCATCATCCCTACAACGGGTTGCTGATGTGGATTGAAAATACTGTTTTTGTGTGTTGCTGTGTGGATCTCCCCCATACCCGCCCCGCCCCGCCCCGCCCCACCCCACCCCACCCCACAACTCTCTGCTTTGCAGGCATGATCTTAATGTTAACTTGCCCTGGTTTGCCTTTTCTGTAGAATAGCTTGATGCTGTGGATTCAAAAGACTGCTTTTGAGTGTTGTTGTGTGGATGTTTCCCTCCCTGCAACCCTTTGTTTTCCTTCAAACATCTTTTTCAAGGCTGAGTTTTGCAGAAAAGCTTCCACTGAAAGACCAGGCAACTGATGCTCTTGAAAGCTCTGAGGCCGCGGCTTTCAAGGAGTGGTAGGCTTAATCGGAGGCTTGGGGTGGTGGACGTCACGCGCCTTTTCTCCCAACACAGAAGAACCAAGTGACAGCTCCCAGCCCTTTCAAACCAAGGTAAGATACTACCCTATAGATTAGTTAGAGGCATGGTGATTGTAATGCATTGCTTAACTGTCTTAGGGTTTTTGCAAGGGACGAGGATGGAGAGATAATAACATCTAGCTGGCTCTGCCTGAAGTGCCCCTTGGCTCCACCTACCATTAGCTGCCATGTCCCACCAGCTCCAATGGGTGCCAGCCACCCCTTATTGGTGGATGCAGGCTCTGAGAATACAGAGAAGTTCAATAATGGCCATGCATGTTTAGCATCCTGAAGGGGAGCTGTCCAACAAGCATCGGAAAGCCTGGATCACCTAAATAAGTGAGATGTTGTTCTAGTAATAGAGAATTATGGATGTTCTCTTTGGACCTATCTGGGCCTTGCAGAGTTAGGCTTGCAAGCAATCAGCAGGAAGGGCCAGAAGTCAGCATGTAGTGCAGGTCAGGCAGAATGGCTCATGGAAGTAGGAGGTATGCCAGTGGAGGCCAGTGGCTTTGTGAATCCATTCTGGATTTGAGTCAGAACCAACCAGAATTCTAAAGGAGCTACTCAAGGTGCACAGAACCTATTTTGGGGGTTGGGTTCAGCACTGTGGATAGCTCCCTAACCCTCCTGCTTTACTTTGACCACTACACCACACTGATTCTCACTAGTATGGATTACCTTCAGTAGCAGAGGCCGGGGAACATGAGCGAGAGGGTGCTGTTGCCAGGGTGGCCCATGTTTCCTACTTTACAGAGGACACTACTCTGTGTGGTAGGCTGCCAGAGGAGCCTCCTGTATTTGAAGGGCTGTCTTGTCTAAGCCTGGTTTAAAGATAAAGAATGGAAAACAGGAGCCTTGTAGCTGATGGGCACCCTTAACAGCAAATGGGCAGCAGGCGGAGCAGCAGGCACATGGGTCATGGGGCCACAGTCTTCCTGACTATGGTTAGGTGTATTGTACTTCTACTTACATTATTTCTAAATTTGCATCTCCCTCTAGCATAAGCATTTTATTGCATATGTGTGTGTCCTCATTTTGTGGGATGGATTTCTTCTTTCTTCTTCTTTCTAGCAATGTCTAAGTGGCCACCTTGGCTATTGCATTCATGTCCTGCTGATGTGGGCTACCCAGTGGGCATCAAGTTGGCCACTGTGAGAACAGAATGCTGGACTAGTCAATGCTGGACTAGTCTGACCCAGCTGGGCTCTTCTTATGTTCTCTGTTTGTTAATGCTCTGCTTGGAGTATTTTTGTTGTGAGTGTGTGTGTGTGTCTTGTCCCCGCCATTAGATTCTCTGCCTTTTTTCAATACAATACAGACGCTAAACACTTCTCCCATTCTTCCCCCTGCCCTAATCCTTCCCTATAGGTTTCCCCCTCTCCTTCTCATATTGCTCTCTATTTAAAGAGTAAAGGTTTCATGTATATAAGTAAAATCATTAAGAAAAAGTTGGATAGTTACATAGAAAGAAAACTATAAATAAAACGAGAGGGTTTAGTGCCATGCACTTTGTGGGCCTGCACTGCTTTTGCGGTGGACCATATTACTCTGCACATAATTCAAGAATATTTACTTAAATTGTTTGGAAATTATTTTCTTTTAGTAATTTGACGTTCTGCATGGATTGATGTTTTGTTAGCCACTGTGAGAACGTTTTGGGGTTGATACACAGGATTTAAGACAAACAAACAAAAGAGTAAAATAATATTCTCGATCATGCCAGAAATGCTTGCCTTCAAGACCGCCGCCCCCCCGCTGCCACCCAAAATAAAACAACTATCACCCAACAATCCTTTGGAAAAGCTCCACTTTGGAGATACCCTTTCCCAACAGTGCCCTAGTTACAGTGCACTGAGAACAGATTCTGTTCTCAGCGGTATTCAGAAGTTGATAATATACTTGCTCCTCAGTGAAGTGCAACTCCCATCAAACAGAGATATTCCCTCTCTTCCCTCCCCTCTCCCCATTCATGCACAGACAAAAATTATTTTTGTTTCAGTCAGCAGGAAGTTTCTAGCAATATGTTTTCAGATTTGGAGCAGTTTGCCAAAGAAAGGGGGGGTGGAGATTGAAGAAAGAATGGAATATCAATATTCTGTTTGCCCTTAACTATCTTAAACCTCAACTAGGGAAGGATGAATCAGCAAAACCTGAGCTCATCAAGATTCTCCAAATTCCACCTCATAGCTTGTATAGTTGCGAACTTTGTTTTTGGTTTCCCCCCTCCTTTTTGCCCCCCCCCCCCAAAATCTGCATCTTTTTGTGCCCATTTTTCTAAACGTAGGTATCCATTTTGTGCCTTTCTCAAAAGGGGATGCCTTGTTCTTAAGGATTTCTCAAACGTGCACATTTCCCGAGCGCTTTCTTTCGTTCCACAAATGACATCGCAAGCTCAGAATTGCTTGGACTTCAGCCGTAGCTTTGGCCCTTGTTCGAGGGAAGCAGAAACGGCTCACTCTTTGCAGGCTTTTTGGAAGACATTGAAGACCTCATCTGAAGGCTGACTGGGCTTGCTCAATTCGTTTACACCTTTAAGATGAAGGTTCTGGCAGTGCCAGTTCAAGGTACTGGAGGGGCCTTGGGCCATGTACTCTCAATGGGGGCCCCTCCCTCACTGAGGCTGCCTTCTCACCACCATTATCACCAGCTGCTCTGGCTCCTCTTCCTCTGTCTCGTCCTTCCTCCCCCTTGCTTGCTTGACAAGCAGAGAGCCAGTGATAGGGTGACCATACGAAAAGGAGGACAGAGCTCCTGTATCTTTAACAGTTGTATTGAAAAGGAAATTTCAGCAGGGGTCATTTGTATATATGGGGAACCTGGTGAAATTTCCTCTTCATCACACCAGTTAAAGCTGCAGGTGCCCTGCCCTCTTTTAAATCTGGTCACTCTAGTATAGCCCCTGCAGCTTTAACTGTTGTGATGAAGAGGGAATTTCACCAGGTGTGACATGCATACAAATAACACCTGCAGAAATTCCCTTTTCTATGCAACTGTTAAATATACCGGAGCCCTGTCCTCCTTTTCATATGGTCACCCTAGCCAGTGAGCACTTAGGGAGTGGCCTCTGCTCCTCATCCTTCTCACCAAAATGTTATCTGGGTCAGAGCAAGAGGCAGGTGGACAATCAGGTTGCCATGGTGAAGGGGGAGGAGCAACTTCAGGTACCCCACCATGCCTAGCCCTGATGGTTGTCCTGGGTTCTAGAATAACTATATTCAGCTGTTCCTGGTTGTTCTTTTGGGGAGTGGGTGACCTGTTAGTATTCTGGTTGATGACAGCTTTTCCTTATTTTCTTTCCTTTAATTTTAATGTTTTATTGTTTCAAAAACACAAAAAAAAAAAAACCAAGCCAATGCCACAAAAACAACAACAATCAAAAACCAAAACAAAACCAAATGAAGTTAAAATGGACTTCCGGTTTTCTCCACAGCAAAGATATGTAACAATATTTTCTCTTACTGTATAATTACAAAAAACAAAAACAAAGTTCCCCTCTTTCTATTATCTTAAAGTTTTCTTCTTATTCGTTGAATCCACAGATAAACAAATCATTTTTTGTAGTTCCTGCAAAAAGTCAATAAGCAGTTTCCATTCGGTTATCATCTAGATGGAGACCTTTCTCTAATTATTGATGTACATTTTGCCATCTCCACCAACTCCAACATCTTCACCAGCCATTCATCCATTGTAGGTAATGTTGATCCTTTCCACTTTTGTGCATATAAGCTTTTCCTTATTTTCAATTGTATTTTTCGATCTGAAAATTATTAAAAAATAAAAATACAATAAATAAAAATGCTTATATAGGGATGGGTGAACCACTTTAGATCCACTTCACGTCCGTTTCACATGTATTCAGTCCTATGCCTGTTCTGTTAATTTTTGCATCTGTCTGAGTTTTTTTTAAAAAAAAATCCCCCCCAAAGGCACAGGAATTTCATGCAACTTTTCCTTACATTTCATATGCAATTTTGGAGCCAAAGATCACATTGCAAATCTGGAGAAGTGCACAATCCGAGGGGTGACTGGGTTCCAATCTGCACAAAGAAGCGTGAATTAAGTCAGCTTGCTTAACAATGCAGACCAAACAAAAATTCTCTCCCCCCCACCCACTGATATCAGTGTGTTACTCAGGTGAATGGAGATTTAAAGGCTGTAGACATATCCCCATGCACTGCAGTGTTGCATTTTGGAAAATTGCTCCTCATAATCATCTCTACTCTTTTTAACTTTCTTTTTCTCAGTTGATCTTTTCTCCTCCTTGAAAGGAAAGGGCTGTGTGACTTCTGAGCTCCTAAATACCTTCATTCTGACAGAAGCTAATGTAGGGTGACCATATGAAAAGGAGGACAGGGCTCCTGTACCTTTAACAGTTGTAAAGAAAAGGGAATTTCAGCAAGGGTTATTTGTATGCATGCAGCACCTGGTGAAATCCCCTCTTCATCACAACAGTTAAAGCTGCAGAAGCCCTGCCCTTTTTTGTATCTGGTCTCTCTAGTATAGCTCCTGCAGCTTTAACTGCTGTAATGAAGAGGGAATGTCACCAGGTGCTGCATGCATACAAATGACACCTGCTGAAATTCCCTTTTCTATACAACTGTTAAAGATACAGGAGCCCTGTCCTCCTTTCCAAATGGTCACCCTAGCTAATGCTTCTCATCTATCTATCATCTCTCTCTCTCTCTCTCTCTCCAGGAGTAAATTGGGGCCTAAGCCAAAGTAGCTGGGGAAGAAACAAGAGGGGGAACGAACAAACACTCAGGATTATTCCTTTGCTTCCCCCACAATTCCTGGAGAGTGCCAGCATGTAGAATATTAATGATGATTCATAAGGTCAAATGCTTGTCGTATAATTATTTTTAAAACACTTGGCTCTTTAAATATAATCTCCCATTAAAAAGGGGGGGTGTTCCTGCAAAACTGTCAGTCCGTGGCATTTGCTTGCCTAAGGGGGACCTTGAACTCCACAGACCAGGGGTCAGGAGCAAGGTTCCTTATTGTTGATCATGATAGCAAATCAACATTTGCTGTGTGTGTGTGATTTAAAAAGATGTTTGTTTAATCTCGCCGCTAAGGAGCCCCCGGGGTCCCAGCTCCTGCTTCACTGCTGCCGGGATGCTTGGTCAAGCCTTAAAAACTTTATAGGTTCTGGCACAGCCCTGGAACAGAAGCTTTGATGCTTGAGACCTTCTGCCTGCTCAGAGCAAATATAATTTTTTATCAGTACAGTAAATGTTTGTCATTTGCAAAGTCAATATAGCTACCTTTTAAAAAAAAAGAAAGGAAAAGAAGAGGCTTTTACAGGCCGTGGGCTTGGCAGACTTGAGTCACAGGTAGGCAGAAGTGCATTAGCGCCAATTAGGTCCCTCGTTCAGATCCAACCTGATGTTGCAGCAATGCCCTTAAACACTAGCAGAGGAGGCTGGTGGCTCTGCTTTTGCTGGGGCTGTGAATCCATTCTGGGTTTCAGTCAGAACCAGCCAGAACTCTAAAGGAGCTATCCAAGGTGCTGAACCTGACCCCTAAAATGGGTTCATAACTTTGGACAGCTCCTTTAGATTCATGACTGGTTCTGATTGAAACTTTGAGCACATTAACAACTCCACCGAAATCAAATCCAGCAGATTCCACTGTACACTAGAATGCTTCTCATCAACTGGGATTGGAGCATTGCTTGCCAGGAGATGTATAGCCATAACAAGGCATAGTAAATCATTCTCTCTCTCTCTCTCTCTCTCTCTTAGATATCGATACATTTGCAGATCAAAATTTCCCTAACATGGAAATGTTGCAGTCCCACTTAAAATGGGGACGCACGTGGTTGGCCTGCCTACTTACTTCAAGCCCAAGAATTGCTCATCAGCCCTTGCCTGTGGCTTCCATCAGTTTGAAAGAGAATCCCATGGAAGCAAGGATAAGACCAAAGACTTACAGCTGCTCAGAAGCAAGTCCCATTCAATTCAATGGGGCTTTCTCCCAGGTAAGGGAGTTTATAGGATTACAGTCACTTACTGTGGCATGCATGGCATTAGCAGTGTGTCAGACTCGTCAAAATCACTCCGATTCAGTGAAGGCGGTGTGCATGCAGAAGCAGACTTCCAGCATGCCCGCCTCCTGCTACCATATTGGGAACTGCTACAGAAAGGTTATGGCGTCCCCAAATGTGGATCTCTCTGGGCATGTCTAGAACTCCTGGCTTTCTGTGAGGGAGGGGGAGGATCCCACGATATGGTGATTGCGGGATCCTTACCCTCTGTCTACACACGGTGCGTGACATCCCGGGAGGACGTAGGATGTCGCACCCGCCATTTTTTTTTATCATAAATCAGTGCAGGAGCGTGCCTGTACAAAGGTACATTGTTGTTGTTTAAAAAAATTCTTGTTCCCTCCCACCCCACCCCAATGGGTATGAAGCTCCTGAGGAGCTCTGCGCCCCATGCCCGGTTCCCAGCTCCTCGCTGTTACTCACAAGGAGCCGAGACAAACCAGGATGGCCAGCTGCATGTCCCATGGTCTTGGGATCATCCCAAGACCGTGGGAAAAACTGGAATTAAAGGGTAGGGCGAGATCCTGGGGAAAGAGAGGGATCATCCCTCCTTGCTCCCGGGATCCCATGTGGATGCACAGGGATGATCCCAGGATCATCCCCGGGATATTGCCCCATCTAGACATGTCTTCAGCTCTTGGGGCTGCACCTGTAGTTCACAACAAGCTATTGAGGACTGTGCACACAGTAGTAGTTGCCCAGCTCTGTGTGTGTGTTTGTGTGTGTACCAAACCAGACATTAAAGATGTACCAAGCAGCTACAACTTTTGTTCTTTTTAACCTAGTGCAAATACAGTGTGTGTGGGGGGGGGGGGGAGGTTGCAATCTGGATTGGGACCCTAGCTTGGGCGTTTAAGGGGACTTTAGCTTCAGATTGGGGGGCCCAGACCTGTGATTTATACTGCCAAATAGTGACCCAAAGTCACCCACTGAGCTCAGTGGGGACTAGAACCCTGATCCCCTGACTCCCAGTCCAACACTCTAACCACTATGCTGCACTAGAGTAAAAAACGAACAAAAGACATAGCTGGTTGTAACATACTGTCTGCTTTGGCCCTGTTAGCGCATGTGCGTGTGATTTAGCTCCCTTCTTTTCCTACTGGGAGATCAGATTCACCCCCATCCCTTAAACGAGCAAAAGCTCTTAAAAACCAAGCTCTGGGCAGTGCTGTGCTGTCAACTCTGTGCTTCTGCACCACTGCAATCATACAATTTGAAATTCCCATATTATTTCAGATCTCACACTATTCTCTTCCCTTCATCAAATCATATAGAAGGGTTTGTTTGTTCTCAGAAGTACGGAGGCATTAGTTACGGCAGTCCTTTCTTGTTAATTTTGAATTCCAAAGTCCAATTTGCCCTCCTGGTCAACAGCTGGGGAACGCCAGCAATCTTAACCCCAACGCATCCGGTTCTTCTGTTTGTCCGTTGTGAAGTTTCACAACACCTATCAAGTACACTAATAAATTCTCAGTAGCAGAGGCTGTAATGGGTTGAATTGCATATAAACAGAAATGGCCTAATCCCTCACTTTTCTAGCACTTTTTATATCTATCTATCTATCTATCTATGGCTAACTAAAGAATTTGAACAGGAAATGGAAATGACTGATAATATTTGGGAAATTCCAACATGTGTGTGTGTGTGTGTGTGTGTTTTAAACAAGTAACATTCTTGTTTTCTCTTTAATTTGTGTGTATGGAGGTTTTAATGGTTGTGGATGTGTGAATGAATACGTAAAAAGTTAAAATGAAAGCCACTGTTGTTCCCCGCCTCGATCCATAGGAAGAGGCAGGTAAGAAATAAATTATTATTATTATTATTATTATTATTATTATTATTATTATTATTATTATTTTGGGATACTCGTGCCATGTAAGATGAATGCTTGTGAGGAAGGGAGGATGACATGGTGGCAAATTCCTGCCTGCACCATAGCTCAGTGTCAGAGTACAAGCATTTCATGCAGAACATCTCAACTTCAAAGGCCATAGCTCAATGTGATAGAGCATCTGCTCTTCATGCAGAAGGTCCCAAGTTCAATCCCCGGCTTCTCCAGGTAGGGCAAGGAAAAGAATTCTGCCTGTAACCCCGGAGAGCCGCTGCTGCCAGTCAGTGTCGACAATACTGGACTAGTTGGATCAATGGTCTGACTCAGTATAAGACAGCTTCCTGTGTTCCTAATGTCAGAAAATAGCTGATTCAGCTTGGACCAATTTGGAGGCTGCCTATTTCAACTTGGGTCCAAATCAGAAATCCAAATCTTTATGCTTCCCATTGACTATCATTAGAAATCAACAAATGGCTGTAACTGTTTGTCAGGCCTTAGCTAGATGGGGGTGATCCCCGGGTTCATCCCTGTGCATCCACATGATGCACAGGGGATCCCGGGATCAGGGAGGGATGATCCCTCCCTTGCCTAGGGATCTCGCCCTCCACTTTAGGCCCAGAACGTGTGGCCAGGCGTTGCAGTTTGTCCCGGCTCCTCACAGTTACTCACGAGGAACTGGGAGCCGTGCATGGGCACAGAGATCCTCAGGAGCTCTGTGCCCATTGGGGTGGGGTGGGATGGGGGGAGCGGGGATTTTTTTTTTAAAAAAAAGGCTTACTTTTTGCGCACGAGCACTCGTGCGCTCCTGTTGCTTTAAAAAAAATAAACAAAATGGCGGGCGTGATGTCCTCTCCCTCTGAGGCCATCGCACACTGCGTGTGAACAGAAAGGGAGATCTCACAATAAAAATATTGTGGGATCTTCACTCCTCCGTCGTGCTAAACCACTAGGTCTAGCTGAGGCCTCAGAATTAGATGACATTTGCAGGCCAGGGAATCCCTTGTGATGGATGTAAAAAATTAAAACCAAAATAAAACTAACAGCAAACGACAACAGCAATGCAAAGATCTATAAAGCACCTACTCAGTTTTTAACACACACACACACACACACACACACACACACACACACACACACACACTGAAGGGCTAAGAGGTCTGAGAGAACATGAAGGTCTTCACCTGGCACTGAGAAGACAACAGCATGTAGGCATGAGGTGTCATTACTGAATGGATGGCACCACTGGTTTCTAAACTTTATATCTGCCTGGAATTAGTAGCACATGGAATTGTCTGTCAAGGATCCCTTGGGCATGAAACCCTTCCTTGCTGTAGACGATTCTGGGAAGTGTCTGTGTACAAGACAAGGGCGATATGATCAAATGGGGTGCCACCACTGAAAAGGCCCTCTCATTAGAAGCCACCTGCCTCACCTTATCTGGGGAGGGGGACCAAGAACAGGGCCTCTGAAGACAGTCTTAGGATCCAAGCATCTATACATAGAAGAAGACATTCCTTCCGGTAACCTGGCCCCAAGCTGTTTAAGGCATTGAGTATTAATACCAGCACTTTGAATTGGGCCTGGAAACAGACAGTGCAGATCACAAAGCTCTGGAGTAATATGATGACATTGCTCTGGTCTTGCTCCCAGCTACTTCCCACAATCCTCTACAGCAAGTAAGGATTTCATGCCCATGGGATCCTTGGCAGAGAGGTTCATGTTTTACTAGTTCCAGGAAGATATACAATTCAGAAACCACTGTTCTAAGAAAATGAATGCTTACAGACAAATGTTTGTTGGCTGATTTATTTACTGACATTTATGAATCACTTTACATTAAGAGAAATTTCTAGGCAATACACAAACAATACAGTATCAAACCATAAACTTCTGTATATTATTTCTGTATACTGAAGATAAAATCTCAATTGTAGGAAAGCTTGTAGAAACAAATACATTTCCAGTAGATGCTGAATGTCCAGAAGGGACAGTGCTTGTCTGATTTGTACTGGTAGGGAGATCCAGAGACAGGAATTTATGATACTAAAAACCCTATTCTGAGCCATCATGGACAAGACTTCCCAAATCTTAGGCACCACAGGAGAGCATCTTCTGATGGGTAAAGCAACCAAAAACATAGGGCCATCTCGTAAGTATAAGTATGACAGTAAATATTCTCTCGGGTCCATCAGAAAGACCTGCCCAAATATGTCAACCAATTTCTGTCCCAACAATCATGTTAATTTAGGACACAAAATCCAGCCAAAGTCAAACTTTTCACATTCCTATTTCTTTTAGTGGGATATCATGAAGCAGTTGCTCACACTTCTTTCCCCTAGCAATGAGTGGAACTAAAAAGTGTTCAGTCTGAGCCATTCCCATGTTTATTATATCAGAATGGTGATATAAATGAAAATAAATAATTAAATAAAGCTAGATCCTTTGGTTGCCAGAATAAGGGACATTTAATAATAATAGGAGTCGTGTATATCACAAAGCCTTATGTGGTCATGGTGGAAGCTGACATAAAATGGGGGATTTATAATGCTGAATTAGCCTTGTGAAACAGTCCTGTACCTTTCATAAAAAGTCCAAAGAGCAATTATTACGGGTGTTTGACTGGCACCGTAAAGCCGTTAGTTCAATCATCATTGACCAATTACTGCTTTTATTATATTTTCTTTTTCTTTTTATGATCAGCGAATGGCATTCTTCCCACAATCAGTCCTTGAACACAAAGACAATAACAATTAAAAAGAAATATTTAAAATCTGGGTTTTATCTGCACAAAGGGACCCATCCGTCTCTATAAAGATCAGCTTTGCGTGCAGTTGCGTCTCAATAAAATATTCTCAGAACTATCTACTTTCTCGATGCAAAGTTTTTTTGGGGGGGATGGGAATATCTCGTTTTTGTTTTGTATTGTTTCTTGGTGGGAAATTGTGTTTTGCAGCCTGGCTTGAAAATATTGTAGCTCCTGGTGCCCTTTTAGAACCCATCACAACCATAGTGCGTGTTTACAGAGATGTGTGCGTGATAAGGTTGCATATGACACTGATTATGGTCCAGATAAGAATGATTATGTTGAGCACTGGGGATGTACTTGGGTGCTATCCAGTATTACCAGCCAAATGAAGTAGATGCATGTAATATATATATATATATATATATATATATATATATATATATATTATCAGACATGCATATACTAATAGTGTGTATGTGTGTGAAAGGAGAGAGAGAGAGGGAGAGAGAGAGAGATTAACTTGTATGTCTAAAGTTGCACCTCAATCAAACCATGCAAATGAAAGTGGGCAGGTTTTGGAGCACATATCCCTAATTGGATGATGAAACCTGTATGCAAACACATGGTTTCCAAAGGACTCCTGCATCCGTGTAAACACATGGTTTACAAAGACCATCCGAGTGTGATGACTGTCTTCGTCCTTTCAGAAAATCTGCAATAATGCAGTCATCTGGATTTTCCTGTCTTCTCTGTCCCCTTCCACTCAAAAAGATGATCGGCACAACTGCTGGTTTTCTGAAATGGCCGTGCTGGTGTAGGCTCTGCTGTTGTATGCATACACAGATGGACTGAGGCCGTTTGGGTTAGCCTGCAATGTGTTGGAACCTCTGGAAATGCTCCTCTACTTCCAGCATTACATACTGTAGAATCGTTGTTCACTTATCCCTGGAATGTCCACCTGGGGGTCTGAAGTCTCCAAGAGGGAAATGGTGGCAATAGGCCAGAGAGAAATTTCTGAAGCTCAGAGTAACAATTACTCCTCTACTGGATAGAAATAAAAGAATCAAGCATTTTTCAAAGGCATTGGCCTCCTCTCTTCCTTGCTCAATGCAATAGCCATAAGAACAAAAGAAGTGCCATGCTGGATTGAACCAAGGGTCCATCTAGTCCACCACTGTGTTCACACAGTGGCCAACCAGCCATTGCCCAGGGATGAACAAGCAGGCAACAGCACCCTCCCGTCCATGTTCCTCAGCAACTGGTGCACACAGGCTTACTGCCTCGAATACTGGAGATAGCACACAACCATCAGAGTTAGTAGCCATTGATAGCTTTCACCTCCAGTAATTTATCCAATCCCCTTTTAAAACCATCCAAATTGGTGGCCATCACTACATCTTGTGGTAGTGAGTTCCATAATTTAACTATGTGCTGTGTGAAGAAGTATTTCCTTTTGTTTGTCCTGGATCTTCCACCAATCAGCTTCATGGGATGATCCTGGGTTCCAGTATTTTGAGAGAAAGAGGCCATTTCTACACATCGTCCCGGGGTCATGCCCATGTATGCAAATGCCACACAGAGATCCAGGGAGCAGGCAGGGACGATCCCTTCATTTTCCTGGGATAATCCTTAGGTGTAGAAAGGACCGGAGAAAAATGTCTTTCTTCTCACGGTAAGTAAGGATTAGCAGTAGTTTAGTTAGGATGGACATATGCCCTACAAGAAGGAGTGAACATCAATTACTCTCAATCTGGGTGGGTGGGTGTGCTGGGGCCTCTGATTTTGGTGGAATTGTGGATCCATTCTGGGTATTAGTCAAAACAGCCAGAAATCTATAGGAGGTATCCAAGATGCTGACCCCTCGCTCAAAATAGGTTCAGCACCTTGGATAGCTCCTTTAAAGTTCTGACTGAAACAGAAGGAACGTTTCCTGCCCTGGCCGACGTTGTTCCAGAGGGACCCCTCAGGGTGGCCACTTATGAATTGCCAAAAGAGAGGAAATGCATCTCTGAAAAAGAGGACCCCAAAAAGGATGTTAGTTTGCAAAGCACTTGCATACTCTAATTTATACATATCGCTAAGGATGTACAGATTGTGTAAAATCTGTTCCACCCGTGTTTTGGGGATTGTCAAGCGCCTTTCATTCCATCATCTGCCTATTCTTGGAGTTTAATTTTCTTCAGTTTGCAAATTTGTGCAAATTCACATGTGTCTAAAATTCAAGCTGTGCACGAGTGGCCTCTCAAATTTCTCCAACCTATTTGTGGGCAGAGAAATTTTTTTGGGGGGGTATTTCACTGAATTTCTCCAAGGGGAGAATAAATTCTCCAACAGTTTCTCACAGGTAGGCCTCACCATTGGCAAGAGTTGCTGAACAGGTTCTTGCTTTCTTTTTTCCTTACGGTTTTGGGGTGGTTTTTTTTTTGCACTGCCATTGCAAGTGGTAGCAGCACCAACAGTCCCCATTTTCATCCCCCATATACTTAGGCTCACCCCAGGGCCTTGAGGGGAAGGAATGCAGCCACCGCAAAAAATAACGGTGAGGAAAACGTGAGGAAATTCTGAAAAGTGGCCTTTTATTTCTAGGGGTAAGAAAAGAAAAATCTCATGAATTTCATGAAAGTTTTTTCCCTCATGAAATGGGCCTCCATTTTTCTGCCTCATTCTCAGGGCATTGGTGGTGTTTTTAACCTTAACTAATCCCTGTGAGATAGCTGAGGGTACTGCCTATATTTATATATCTCACCATTGCTCTACAGTCTCCCAGTCTTCCCGATCTAAAAAAGACCTACGGGAGGAGTGCATTTATGATGCCTTCCTTTGGATGGGAAGTACAGGAAGCCAAGGAGTCTACAGACCGTCAGAGAGATGATTGTACAATGAAAGACAGAACACTCACACACACTCCTCAGTCAGCACAAGAGTAAGGTAAGCACAAGAACCATGATCTGAACCCATGAGAATTTCTCTGATATTTCTTCTTCAGCGGCTATTGGGTGGTATAAAAATGAAATAAATAAATAAATAAATTATTTGAATTTCTTTTCGAAAACAATTCCTTTTTCTATCAAATTGAATGAGAATGGTGAAAATTCTCGTGGGAGAAAGTTTTTGCAGAGCAGTACATTAAAATACAAAAAAAAAAAAAAACACCCAAGTGTGCATTTTCATGCTTTAGCCTGTGGAGGAATGCACATTTTGGGATTATTATTTTTAAAATTTTAGCATATGTTTCTATGATGGAATTCGCACAAATTTCCTGAAGGTTAGAAAAATGTTCCGCAAGTCTTCAGAATCTGCCAGAGAGGGGAAAAGCTGGTCCGCTGGAGAATCTCCAGGGTGGATTCTAAAAATCAAATGTGTCCAGAGTTTGGCATTGGCCATTAGGCATCATAGGATCACAGGAAGCTGCCTTATACAAAGCGCTCATCTATACCAAGCAGGATATTCCACTATGAAAGCAGAATATAAAAGGCAGGAGCCACACTACTGCTTTATAGCGGTATTGAAGTGTACTGCAGGATCTACATTACTGCTTTATAGGCCATAGCTAGACCTAAGGTTTATCCCAGGATTGTCCTGGGGTCAAACCTGTTCATCTAAGTGCCACACAGGGCATCCAGCGCTCAGGCAGGGATGAACCCGGGATGATCCTGGGATAAACCTTAGGTCTAGCTACGGCCATAGTGGCACTGAAGTGTACTGACAACTGTTGGGGCCCAGGACACGTCTACACCAAGCAGGATATAAACACTATGAAAGTGGCATGAAAGCAGTACATGGGATGTGTCAGTGGGCCCCAACAGTTGTCAGTGCACTTCAGTACCACTATAAACCAGTAGTGTGGCTCCTGCCTTTTATATACTGCTTTCATACCAGTTTCATAGTGGAATATCCTGCTTGGTGTAGATGAGCCCATATGTCAGCCCATTGGTCTGTCTAGCTAAGCATTGTTGGTGCTGCTGACTGATAGCAACTCCCTAGAGTTTCAGGCAGGAATATTTCCAGCAGTACCTGGAGATGATGGAGATTGAACCTGGGACTTTCTGCATCCAACACTTGTGCTCTATCACTGGGCTAGGCCCCTCCCCATCACATGGTACTAGTGCTAACAGTCAGTACACAACTGGTTGTGAAAACAGGAGCTATGAACAAGCAGGGCTTGTTCCAAAACCCAGTCTAGCAATTACTTGGTGCTACGTTTCTCTTTTATGCCACTGTTTGTGTATACATTGCCTGCCCCTGGCATGCCATTTGCTGCTTTTAACCACAACGTTGTTGATGTGTTATTTCTGTCGAGGTCTCCTTGGGCACTTCTGGACCCTTCACACAAACAGGGGTCTTTGCTTTTCAAAGAATATAAAAGAAGTGTCAAATCCTTGACGCTACTTGAACTGGTGTCACGGCTTAATTGATTTCAAATTCAATACCAAAGAAAAGTCGTGAAGTTGACATTCTTTTACTCCAACCATTTCAGAAACAAGCTACACAAAATGCCAGCAGATTTATTTTCCGATAACATTTTTGAGGTTTTCTCTCTCTCTGCAACCATGGAGGCTAAGAACAAAACAAACAACACTTCAAAATGGGGGGAGGGGGGTGCTGAAGAAATTAGCAATTGTATATTTTCAGTTTGAGACCATCAAAAGGTTGGATTTTCAGTACATTCCTGAAAGTTCCCAACCTCCACCCAGGCAGGTACAAATCCATTCCTGTGCCTGATTATGTGGTTTGTATCTGGCTTGACATCCTTCTATCTGATAAACACTTCACATTCTATGTAGTGGGATGTATTGGAAATAAATAATACCCCCCATTTGCGTCTATGTATTTATTTTTGTCATTTCTTATAAGCTCAAGAATCTCTCTGATTTCCAGTGCTTAATTCACTCAGGCACTTTTACTAAGCTGTTTTTGCTCTAGTTATATTTCTTTAAGTGGCTGAATCATAGGTAATTTGAGTTCAGATTTCTGTATCAATGGTAGTATTTAAAGAGAGCTTATCTGATTTCCCCCGCCAATTAAAGGCTTACATTTCTTGTTTATATCCCTCTCCAATCTGACAAGGTCCTCATTTGATTCGGGTAGGAAGTTGGGCCTTTGTGGAATATGGACGAGTCTCTGTGCACATTTGTTAGGCAAAATGATCATCCAGGAGTTCCTTTCTCATCTGACAAATAGCGATCGATGGATGAGGGTGGCCCCTGTGACTGTCATTGAAAAAGAAAGGGTGGAACCTGGATAGTGAATGTTTATTTGAGGCAACATAATGGGAGGAGGGCAATGAACAATGAGATGTGGAGTGGGTAGGAAAGATTACAGTGTCCATAAAATATTTCCAGCAAGGAAGCTGGAAGCCAGAGGTTAACGTAACAAGCGTACATCTAGTCAAAAAGGTCAAGAAATCTTGGCCTAGTATGTTCCAAGCTACCAGGTGAGTCTTAACTGTTTGTGGCAACGGAGCCATCTTTGACCAGTCTTTTGAGATTCAAAGGAGGCCACAGATGGATTGAATTATAAAAGCAACAGGTCATATTCATGATGTGAAGAGATACAGGAGAGGCAGACAAGACGAAGTACTTCTTCTCACAGTACATCATTAGGTTGGCCCTCTTTTTCAAAGGACAGTCTGAAAAGTATTTTGAAGCTACTTGCCATTTGTAGAGGTGTCCAGTCTTAAGTCTAGTTTAAAGATTAAGAACCATCATAAGGAAGAGCTGGGCCTTGAAGTTGCTGTCAACAGCTTCTGGACAGCAGACGGAGCAAGGCACACAGGTCACCAGGGCCAGAGCTACACTAAGCAGGATATAATATAATACTTTGAAAGCATTTTGAAAATGGCATATGAAATGTGTTATGGGTCCCAATGGTTGTCAGTGCACTTCAATACCATTATAAAGCCGTAATCAGGTCACAGTCTTCTGTATTTACTGTACTATATTGTACTGTATTTCTATTTAAATTATATTCATTATTTCTAAATCTGCATCTATACATATAAGTTAGCAAATGCAAATATTATGCAAATCAGATGGCAATGGTTTCCAGTCTTATCTCTGGATAGAGATCACCTTGCCACAGTTATCCACATTCTGGAAACTTCCCGGTTGAATTATTACAATGCATTGTACAGGAGGTCCAGCTATGAAAATCTTCCGGAAACTTCAGCTAGTCCAAAATAAGACAGCAAGTCTGCTGATTGAGACTGGACGATACGATCAAATTGCACCACTGTTTTGCCTCACAAAATGGCAGCTTGGCATGGGAGTGGAGGGCTCTGTGGTGATCCCCAGGCACTCACTGGACTGTTCAGCAGCTTGTGCAGAGCAGTGAGTGGGTGCAAGCTGCTGTGCAGCCCAGTGAATGTCCGAGAAGGACACTGGGGCCCTCCGCTCCCATGCCAAGCTGCCATTTTGCAAATAGGGCATTTCCTACAGCTTAGTTACTGGCAGTAAGAGCTTTAAGCTACAAACATGCTGGTATTTCTGTCCCCGCCTCACTTGCCTTTGGCCACACCCACCACTGGAATCCATCCCACCCCCAAGAGCCTCTCTGAAATGGAATTTGGTCCTCAGGCTGAAAGAGGTTCAACACAGAGGTTCTAGCAGGGATGGTGGATCCATGAGTTTGTCTACACTATGGGCCTGTGATTTTGGGAAAAGTTGGATCTCATCCAAAAAGGCATTTCCCAAATCATTTGGTCCACCAAGTCTCCCGCTATCATCAACTCCACCTTCAGATCTACACTTTGTGTCAAATTATTACGATCCCATCATGGCACTGCTATATCCGTCTTGCACATTTATACCTCGTAGGCCACACTATGGCCATTTCTACACTGGCATTTTTCCCCTGGGGTTGTCCCTGGATGCTCAATGACACACAGGGACTCCCGGGGGCAGGGGGGATGGGCACGGGTTTTTCCAGGGATAAAGAAACCCTGGGAAAACCCGACTCTTCCAGTGGTCCCAGGACCGTCCTGAGACTGTGGGAGATGTGGGCATCCATCCTTCCTGGTGCCTGCTTACTCATGAGTAAGCGCAGCACCAGAAATGGGCACAGAGCTGTGCTGTGTGGCTCCGTTACTAGGGGTGTGCACGGACCCCCCGCTCCACTTCACTTGCAGATCCGCAATTTTCGGAGCGGGCCACTTCGCCCCGCTCCTGCTCCCCCCACTTCCGCTCCGCTCCGCTCGGAGCTCCGTATCCGGATCGGAGCTCCGTTTTTCCCCCCATAGGGTTGCATTGAAAGCTAAAAAATTATACAACTTTTTTCTGTTCAAGTTAGAAACCTTACGTTTGGCACCTTGACACCTCATGGATGTATACACACGCACGCCAAGTTTCAAGGCAATCCCATCATCCCCTGATTTTTGGGGAATTTTTGAAAATCGGGCACCCCATTCACACCCCTTGGGATAGCTCCGTCAATTTGCACGTTAGAAACCTCAAACTTGGCACCATGAAAGCTTATCCACATGTCCACATGCACGCCAAGTTTCAAGGCAATCCCATCATCCCCTGATTTTTGGGGAATTTTTGAAAATCGGGCACCCCATTCACACCCCTTGGGATAGCTCCGTCAATTTGCATGTTAGAAACCTCAAACTCGGCACCATGACAGCTTATCCATGTGTCCACATGGACGCCCACACTCAAAGCAGTCCCATCATCCCCTGATTTTTGGGGAATTTATGAAAATCCAACACCCCTTTCCATAGCTCCGTCAATTTTGCACGTTAAAAAAACACCTCAAACTCACCATAATGAAAGCTTATCCAGGGATACATATGCACGCCGAGACTCAAGGCAGTCCCATCATCCCCTGTTTTTTGGCGGGGCTTAAACCTGCAAAATTTGGAACTTCCAAAACTCCAAGTGAGCGCAGGAAGGACTTCTCCCCTGAGTCAAAGCCACACACACACAACATCCCTGCGAGGTGGGCAGGGGAGGAGGGAGGGAAGGCATGCAGGCATGCAGCTGGCATTTCTGGGGGCATAAGGAAGTGAGCCAAGGATAAGCCAGTAATGCATATAAAATGGAATAAATAAATAAATAAACAAAGGAGGGGTGGAATTAAAAGCAGCAGTGTTGCTGAATAAACAACAAGAAGAACTTTAAAAAAAAGGCTATATCTGTCTTTTACCAGTAATAGGGGGACGTGCCCGGGGGAGAGGGAAGCAGCTGCCAGTTCAGCTCATGAAAGCCATTGCTTCACCAACAGCTCTGAGAAGTAAACGCTCACTTTAACTCATAATAGGCATTGCTCCACCACTAAGAGAAGTAGAACGCTCACTTCGACTCATGATAGGCATTGCTCCACCGGGTTACTCTCTTTGGAAGGCTCTGATGGCCTTCTAGTACAGGAGAGAGTGGGGGCACGTCCACAATGAGATGCCCTAGGGGAGCTCATCCCCTTGCACCACATCTTTTCAGTTGTTCCCCAAAGTTAGGGTGGGTAGCAGTGCTGTGTTTCTATCTCTTATTCTTGGCTTAGTATATGATTTCAGGTTGTGTTTGTGCATTTGGTGGGGCTACTGTGTTAAAAAACACTGGGAAAAGTCCGTTCAGATTAAGAAAGAGAAGTTTCCCAGAATCCCAAGTTACCCGTTTTGCCTATCCCCTCCTCCAACTTTGGGATCATCATGACCGGGAGCTGACTCTGCCCCTCAGCCCTTTGAAAAAGGTATTTTTCCCGCCATTTTTTTAAAAAATTCTAGCGCGCGACCCGCACCACGCAGAGAGGTGAGAGTAGTCTCAAAATGACCCCCCATCCATGACTCTCTGTGCACAAGAATTTTCAGAACGATAGCTTAAGAAACAACCCAGTTATCCGCGATTATTTCCTGCAATGCAATCCTATGGGCGAAATGTTTTCAAGATGGCGATCGGAGTGCTCCGCCTGAAATAGGAGCTCCGAAAAATGGCCGCTTCTCTTCGCCTTGCTTCTAGGGGTCCGCGGTCCGCTTCTACTCCGCCTCTGGGTAAGGCAGAGCAGGCCAATTCGCTACTGCTTCTTCGCTCCTAATCGGAGCGGAGCACATGCCTATCCGTTACCATCAGGGGAGGGCCCCCCCTGCATTTTTGCCGTCTGTGAAGGGTTGAGGCCTACACAGACTTGGGTTTTGTTTAAGCCTGAAGGCCCAAAAATCTCCTGAGGAGAGGGGGCATTCTTGAATTTCATTTCCCCCCTAAAGGAGTTAAGTTTCATTTCCCCAGTTTTAGGTTACCTGGTTGTATGGTTTCAGTTCTGGGGGGAGGGTATAAAAGGGGTTGAGTTAACTGTTCAGGAGGAGAGAGGGGAAGAACTACGGAGAGAGCTGCAGAGAGAGCCAAGGAGAGAGATTCTGAGGAAGAACAGCCAAGAGAAGGCTGCAAGGGACTCTAGGCCAAAGCCTACAGGTGAAAGAGTAGATAGACTAGAGGAAACTGCATTTTTATTTCTTTTATTTCTATTTTAAATGCCTTTTAAAGTCTTACAGCGCTGTTTGAGTCAATGCCTTAAGTTGACGTGTCTTTGCCTTATATCATATAATCTAGTAAATATTTGTTGTTAAAACCTGGTGTTCAAGAGTGTCATTTACACCACGCCTAAGGCCAAAACCCCACGTTACTAAGAGGGGAAGGTAAAAAGATATTGGATGAGAAAAAGGGCTCTTGAAGAGGCAAGATATCTTTAAGGAGCGGATCAAGGGGTCCAGGTAAAGGAGGAACCTTGACACCATCCATGGGATGTCGGGGGGAGAGTAAAGGCCGCGATTTCAGGGCTTTTTAAAAACAACAACAACACCTGCATTTGCAATGGAGCAGGGCCTCGCTGTTGCGGGACTGGCCCCACTGCTTAAAATAAAAATACAAATGGCCCCCGCGACATCCCTGCTTCCTCCCAGGATGTTGCGCACCACGTGTGCATGCTGGGGGAGGCTCTTGCTCTCAGGATACCGCGAGACCCTCCTCCTCCCTCCTGGAATGCTGGGAGGTATAGAAAGAGCCTATGACATTTGTTGTAGTATTTTGGCTAATGTAGAATCAAAAGCAGGGAATAACTCCATGAAAGCAGTTATATGGAGTGTAATGTGCCCCTATAGTTGTCAGTGCACTTCAATACCACTATAAAGCAGGAGTGTAGACCTAGGCCAAGTCTAGAATGAGCTGCGTTTATTCCCTCTCATCTAAGCCATTGCTAATTTCAGTCACTTGTTCAGGGAAGAAACCACCAATCTCAACGTGGTACAATTGGAGAAGCATCTGAGCCCCAACCATGCCACTTTGCAATCCACGGCTACTTACTATACTGTTACTATACTATAGTATACTATACTATACATGAAGTGTATATTGGATTATGCAAGATCAGCAGCTTCCACCATGTGGAAAATGCTTTTAGGATGGCGCGTGGCTGCTATCGACAGGTTGCTCCCTTTCCATGAAGACGCTTTGCGTGATGCTACCATGGCATATTTGCCAATGACGGCGGTCTCAGTACAGAGATGCTAACCCTGGGGATCTGCTTGCAAGCGAAGTCAAAACCCTCAGGGACTGCAATCCAGGGATGGGGTGGTCTGCAGGCAAAGAGGGCAGGGTCAAAGTTAAAAGAGGTGGTCGGTAAATACAGAAAGTACCAGCATATTGTAGCTTAACGCCCTTACTGCCACTAACTAAGGAGAGGCATTTCTACCTTTTAGCATGAGCAGGGTGGATGTCCACAGTAGCCAAGAGGCCACCAAAGAGCTGGTGGTTGAGGGAAAAGGGGCGTGGCCTTCTGGGGAACCCTGGAGGGCCAGCCTGGAACTGCAGAAGAGCCGTATTTGGTCTGCAGGCCTGAGGTTCGCCACCCCTGATCCAGGGAGTCTGAGAATGTGGCAGCTGCAATGCTCCAGAGACAATTATAAATAGTGGCCATGTTGTAGCTGGATGTTAACCCTCCGCCCTTAAAAACCAAATTGACTTTGCCTGGATTGTGCCAAATGTTGCTCTCTCTTTTCCTTCTTCATGGGCACAAAAATGTTCTTTTTAAAGCAGAGGAAAGTACAATGAAGGGTCCCCAAATATCCACCAGATGACTATTTGAGAAGATGTCGTCATAACTATTTATGAAATCAGACCTACTGCAATTAGGCTGATTAAGCATTTCTTTTCTGGGGCCCCATAAAACATACAACTGGAAGAATCCCCCCCTTACAGGAATAATAGATTAGGAAGCTTTGACATCAGTGTTTTGTTGAGTAATTACATCAGTCGTCTCGGCTTAATGCAGATAAGATTTCCATGGCAAACATTAGAAAACAAACTGAAATTCTTTATGATGTGACATGAAATGATTTTGTTCGGGATAAAACTAGGGCTGGCAAAATCCTAATGCTTGATTGCTCTTGGGATAATATTTCAGAATGCGAACAATTCTGTTTTAAGGTACCTCAAGTTTACAATGATAAATCTTTGTAGCACTAAAATCCTTACTCAATCAACTCTAGTTCTCGAAATGGCATCTGCCTTTGAGCTATAAAAATAACAGATGATTTTTTTTTGATAGCTTATCAGTTAACAGACTGTTTGGTTAGGATAGCACATTTTTATGCTAATCCTTTGATTGGGGTGGGGGGGGGGAGAAAAGAGATCTAGAGTATGGTTGCATGTGCTTTAAGTTCAGCTCCCTATATGTGCATCCTTTTTCAGAGAGGGGAGTGTCACTTCCACTAGTAGAGCATCAACAGAAATACCACAATGTAAGTGATCTATTGAAAAATGCCGTCAATTGATCTCTACTAGATCCGATGAATGTAATCTGTTTAGCCATGTATAAATGATGTACTGTGTTACATCTATAGTCGTGTGAACTTGTACAATGAATTACAGTGACTGGGAGCTTCTGTCCATTGTTTCCCTCATAATATTAGTGTTGGCAGAACCAGGAGGGAGACGTAGCCCACTGCGTGCCCTCAAAATCTCCTATGGAGTTGAGGGACCCTCTGGACAAAACTTAGAGGGCGTGCATAGACTGACAGAGGAGAGAGAGCAAACTTCTGCTCACTTTCATTGGGTTCAGCCCAGTGTGTTTTAAGTATATTTCTGAGATCATCAGGAGAGGCCCTTCTCACCCGCCCACCACCAAAGGTTGGTGCACACAAAGGACAGGGCCTTTTCAGGAGTAGCCCCGAACCTCTGGAATCAGCTTCCATCAGGGGTTTGTCAGGCCCCTTCTTTGCAGGTCTTCAGGAAGTCTCTGAAAACCCACTTGTTTTTGCCCACATTTCCATAATTTGTGAGATGCAGATTATTTTTATAGTGTTTTATTGTTTTCTTTATTTTTGCATATTTTTGTACTGTTTTTATATTGTACGCCACCTCAAGAGAGGCCTTAGCTAGACTAAGGTTTATCCCAGGGTTGTCCCTGCCTGTTCCCAGGATATCCTGTGTGTTTACATGAACAGGGATGACCCTGGGACGATCCCAGGATAAACCTGAAGTCTAGCTAAGGCCCTTAAAGGCAGCCTAAAATCATCTTAAATAAACAAATATCTCATGGTGAGTTTTTATATCTCACAATAATCAGATACAGTTATTTCTGAAGAATAATCCCATTTGGTCTGAAATAGGAAGCTTCCCTTGCTCTCTCCGAATTGTGACCCCACTTCTAGGAGAAGATGAAATGGATCCCAGGCAGACCTGAATGCAAACATATCTCTTTCTTTAGAAATTAAGCTACTTGTTCCCAACAGTAGCGAGTAAATATGGTAATAGACTAATGAACGTGTCTCACCAGAAAACAAATTAAAATAAGGTGCCCTGTTGAGATTTTTAGGTTAAATCCCTACTTGTTCCATCACTCTCTATTTAAAAAGACATCAGCGACTTTTTATTTGCAACGCAACCATAACAACAACAGACAAATAAACAAAAAAGAAAAAAGGCATTTTTTAATAATCAAACATATTAAAATACTGTAATCATTGACATCTCCCTTGATATAGGAAAAGAAAAAAACACAAGGAGGAGAGGGAGGGGAAAGTATTAACAGTTTCATTTCAAAGATATACATTAATATGAGCGGTCCATACATCAAATAAGAATCCATATGACTTTGGCGGTTGTAGGAGATAAGCTTAAATGTAGCAGTAAGATCTTCTGTCCATTGAATGATGGGTGTCGGGTGTTTTTCCTTCCAAGCTTGGAGTATAAACTCTCTTTGCAACTGTAAAGGCTCCCAGTATCCCCTTTTGCTGTCCATCTATTAATCTCTCTTAAAACAGAAGAGAAAAGAAGTTCTCAGGTGCCTGGATGATTTTTTTTCTCCTGCCTGACACTTTTCAGAAGGAATTTCTTTCCTCGGGGGCTGCTTACCTGTCTTTAGATATATCAATCCTTCCTATGTATCTTCTATCTTGGAATGCATTTCTTTTCTCTTCTATTTGGGGATGCCTTGATGCCTTCCCCTTTTACTGTCCATCTGTTAATCCCCGCATTGTGGGTCGGTAATTTAGAAGTGCACGTGCGGCCGCTATTACCATCGACCTTTCAAGAACAAAATGTCTACAAGCAATGGGTTCCAGTTCAATGGTCCATAGATTTCACAACCGTGTTGGAACAAAGTCCATGTAGTAGTAGCCTAGCCCCTTCTTCACTCAGCATTATCTCGGTGAACTGGAGCTCACCCAGCAAGAGATTGCCCAGGGCTCAACAAGTATCCACAGAAAGGCTCTGTGTCGCAAAATCCAAGCGGCTTCTCCTCTTCCAAGTGCTGCCAGATGCCCTCCTGAGGCTCAGTGACGCTCTCCTTGCACAGCCTAGAGTAGGACCGTCGGATGTCATCCATCTCTGCGGCAGGCATCAGTGTCACTCATGGCCCCTACGTAGATGAGTAATTTAAAGAGAGATCTGAGCCAGAACCCTGGAGAAAACTTAAGAGCAGGAGCTGAAGCGGGAAGTCGACTACAGCTCCCAGAATGCCTGACGAAGGAGGCGGCCGGGTTCCAATCAAAAAGAAGCCACGTCAGGACATGCCCACATCATATGCCTCAGTGTGGCATAGTCCTCCATACCTCGCCAACGTTTAGTAGTGTTCTGTTACTCTCTAGAAAAGAGGGAAGGATGACGACAATGGAGGGGCAGGGAACAAATGTGACCAATACAATAAATATGGATAGCATCCAGGAAAATGAAACACTTGGACAGGATTGTGCCAGCAATAAGGAAGTGCCTGGTGATCCTTCTGCATGCGCGGAGCCCTCCTGTGTGAAGGCCTCTCACACCTCCCCTAGAGCCCTCTCCAGCTGCCTCATGCTCTTGGTGCAGAACTGAGTGAGGCACAGGATGAAGCCACCTTGAATGGGCTGGTACTGTCGTGTTTCTCCTGCTTTTGATGGGAGGCAAATGACGAGGCTTGCTAAGTAATCCACAAAGCTTTTATAAAGCAACAAATGTACCTTCTACCTGAAGAGAGTCTAACCTCTTGGAAACGTCCCCCTAGGCAAAACTAGGCAAACTAAGCAAGACAATTGTCCGTTCATGAAGAATAGGAAGCCACTTCCCAAACGCCTGTAACTTCAGAGCGCCTGGTGCGGAGGCAGGTTCTGGCGTAATCGAACCGACTTTCTCAAGCCTTCCTTCCGCCCCGTGCGTTTGAGCTTCCAGAGGACCCTAGCATCAGCTAGATTGTTGGGACGCTCACCTCCGGAAGAAACCTCACTTTCCACCGAGTGTGTAGGATTTGGCCTTGAGGAGATAAACTCTGGAGAGGGCTGACTCCCAGCTGGGGAATCGCCCGTGAGAGCTTCCTCCCCCACTGGTACAGGCTGGCTGGTGTCTGGCGCTGCGTCTTCTAGTTCTGAATCTGATTCTGATTGATTACCTGAAACATCTTCTCCCAAAACAGGGGCAGTAGGGTTAGACGTAACAGGTACATTACCAGCCCCCACTGTACTGGAGCAGCACGCCTGCTCTGGGAAAAGCATAGACTGCTTTGAGATTCCAAACTATGCCTACAGCATATTTACAGGAGAGGTATGCTGGATCACCCATGAACTGCCGACTATGTATTTGCGCCTAAAAAGAAGTGGAAGTCATTGGGCACTAGAAAACCCATCATAACAATTTAAATTATTGGCATTATTCTAGAGCCCACTTACCTACCCCTATTCCCCTAGGGATAGCTTTCTGAAAGAAATGAGTGGGAGCATCCTTCTTTTGAACAGTAGGGAGAAGATTTGCTAGCTATTGAATGACGATAGGGATGAATACATTACGTATAAAGTCATTGGCCTGGTTCAGACAACACACTAAACCGTGCTGCTTAACCACAAAATGCAGCACGGTTTAGCGTATTGTCTGAACCAGGCTTTTATGTTTGCTCTTAGAGCCCGGCTTGATAGATACAAATTGATTATACAAAATGGGATTGAATGCTCTGGGGATCCTCTATCTTAAAACATATCTTTCAGTCCTGATTATTTTGTTGTGTGTTTGTGATCATCAATGATTTTTAGCAACTATATTTGACTGACTGACTGACTAGCAGTGCACCTGGTTGAAGACTGGAGCAGGACGTGGGGGAAAGCTCAACTGAATGTCAATGGTGAGTTGCTAGGAGTTTAGGGAAGGATCATGTCTGAAGTTAGTCAGCCAGTTAGAGTGAAATCCTAAGTGTAAGCTGCACTGAACTCAATGGTGCTTACTTCTGGGTGGGCATATACAGGATTCTGCTACACAGAGTGCATGTTGGATTGTATTGAAGAACAGGTGGGACACTATTGTGGTTTTGGGGTTTAGTTGCGGGGATCCGATTCTCCATCAAAATTTTGTTCAAAGGAGGCTGGTGGTTCCTATTGCAGTGGGGCAATTAATTTGCTCCGGATTCAGTCAGAACTCTAAAGGAGCTATCCAAGGATCTGGACCCTATCACCAAAACAGGTTCAGCACCTTGTATGGCTTCTTTAGCATTCTGACTGAAACCCAGAGGTAACGCTCTGCCCCACTGAAATAGGAGCCACCAGCCTCCACTGGTTTTGTTCATAGATTTGATACTTTTGCATGTCATACGGTCTGGATGGCACAGTCGGTATTATCCAACGGGGCTGCAGAGCTTCTGCCAATTCCATTCCACAAGTGGAACCCACTGCTTGCACAATTGGTTTAGCCCTTCATAAAAACCATCCCCCAAAGGACCAGAAACACTCATTGCTGGATCTGGACAAGTTGGCAGGGTTCCATTCTATGAACTCCACTGACCTGCTCTCCTCCAAAAATGTGCATTTCCGTTCCTTTCTGGTTCCTATCCAAAGTGCTAAATCCCCATTGCACAAGCTGTGAGTCTCGGTGCTTGTACAGCTTTGGGTCCTGCCCCATATTCTACCCTGTCCGTCTTACAATGAGTAAAACAAGTTTTTGATTGGCTGAGGACTTTCAATGTTCACTTCTGCCAGATGTTGTGAACGTTTAAGGATAAATGGTGAACAGGGTGGTAATGCTGAGAGTTAAGCTTGAGAATCTGATTCACGATTTTTGTTTTGATATTAAACAGACAAAGTGTTATAATTTGTGCCTGCAAGTGCTGGATGAGTGTACAGCTGGCAAATGAGAAGTGGAAAGCACTGGCCATGGCTCCCCCTCTCAATTGGAATCCCCTTGTTATCTCCGATTGGTGATCAGAGATAACAAGGGGATACTCCTGTATGCCACTCCCCCTCTCGTTGATTTCAGTGGAGACTTTTTCCTTATTTCCCTGGAGGAGGATTTGGGGGGGGGGGAATGGTGGGGGAGAAGGTTAGGGGGTGGGGATAAATGAGTGGGTGGAATTAACTATCATAACACTTCTCTATCTGGTCACCTGGGAGTTGTCTTCATGGCGCTGGGTTGGTGCCACCTCCCTTTGAAACTCTACGCTTTCCCTCTTATTAAAATAAGAATCGCAGCATCTTAAAATCCTTAAGTTTAAAATTCATCTTAAACTCAGGCTGTCTTAAACTCAGAGAGAGCATTAAGCTGACGAATCCCCTCCGGCAGGCCATTCCACAGTCTGGGGGCAGCAGAAGAAAAGGTCCTCTGGGTAACAGTTGCCAGCCTAGTTTTGACTGACTGAAGTAAATTCTTCCCAGAAGACCTGAGTGTGTGGGGTGGATTGTACAGGAGAAGGCGATCCCACAGGTAGCCTGGACCCAAACCATGTAGGTATTTAAAGGTGATAACCAACACTTTATACTTCGCCCGGACCCTAATTGGCAGCCAGTGAAGGGATTATAAAGTTAGTGTAATATGGTCACCCCTAGGTGTACCGGTGACCAACCTGGCTGCCATATTTTGAACTAGTTGAAGTTTCCGGGCAATATTTTGTTGCTGAACTTACTTGTAATTCATCTAAAAGCTGAAAATACAGTACAGACTCTGTTGCCTTAATTTCATAAATGTTGCCATGACCTATCTTTACTGGCTTCACTCCACAGATGCATCAGTTCTTTTGTATTAATACAATTTTATAGGAGCTTTTTCCAGCTGAGGGGACTCTTAACATTCCTACTTAATGTACTGATTAATGAGCGTAAACAATGCTTTTAAGACACCTTTTACCTGTGTATAATCAAGCCGCCAGGAACTGCAAATGTCACAGATTTCAATGGTCTCTTTGGGACTTTTAATCTGTTTGCTTTCTATAAAGGAGGCGATTTTATTTTTACATTAAGGAAGCATTAACATCATTAAATGGGCTCCCACTTTATGATAACTGCAAATGTCACATTGATCCAGAAAGATAAGAAAATGTGCTCATCTTTGGAACAATATCCAAGGCAAGAGCAGGCAACCCACACTATTTGCATTAAAAAAACAAATTGTATAAATGTGGAAGATTGATGTGCCATCTGTTCATGTCCTTCACTTTTCTGGCTCTTCTGTGTTGAGATATTTTTATGGAACAGTTACGTTTATTATTTTTGAAAGTGAGCCACAGGTTAAAAAAGTTTACGATGGGTAATATGAGTCAAAGATATTGGTTTACTCTATCTCATGCATTTTAAGAAACACACACCCTGAGGCTGAATCCCAGTTCTGTGCTGTCAAATGAACACCGGCATTTTGCCATAACTCGAATTCTAGGATCTTGGTGACAAAGGCCTTAGCTAGACCTAGTGGTCTAGCGGGATGGAGGGGTGAAGTTCTCACGATTTTTTTCATCACGAGATCTCCCCCTCAATTCACACACGGCGCGTGGTGACCTCAGACAGAGAGGCGTCACGCCCGCCATTTTGGTTTTTTTGGTTAAAGGGGATGATGTGTATGAACACTCATGTGCAGAAGATAAGTGTATTTTTTAAAAAATCTTATTTTCCCTGCTCACCCCACCCCACCCCACCCCTGGGCGCAGTGCTCCTGAGGAGCTCTGCACCCCGTCCGCGGGTCCCAGCTCCTCCACCGTTCCTGGCCACAGTTTGAGCCTAAAGATCTCTTCCTGATCCCAGGATGCCCTGTATGTCATGTGGATGCACAGGGATGATCACGAGGATCACCCAGGATTTTGCCCCATCTAGCTATGGCCAAAGTTACCGCCAATGGTAATGGTTTAAAGAAAAGGGCTTTTCTAGAGCATGGTTTTCAGTCTTGAGGGCTGAATTCCAATCTGGGAAAGGTCTTAGCGGCTGCATTCCATCTGTGGGCAGGGCCAAAAGCAAAGTAGGCGTGTCTGAAGGCAGAGTAACCAGGTCTAAATAGGTTTCTGACCTATTTTAAGCCTACTCGGAAATAAGCGGAATAAATGTCTGCATGTTTATGCCGAAGTAGGACCGAATCTCTCAATAATACTGTCAAATAGCTTCCCCAATGCCAAACCTCCACTTCGGGTCACCATGTGTCCTCTTTTACAGAGGATAGTTCTCTGTTTGAAAGGCTACTGGATAGGGATATTGGAGAAATCTGAAATGGATTCAAATGGGTTTTGATTTCTACCAATTTGAGCAATGAATTCTGCAGCAAACTGGGTTGTTGTTTTTTCCTGAGTTGCATGGGTTTTTATTCAAGTATTTTTTTACCTTTCTAACCTGCACAATAACCGATGTTTTGTAGGCAGATTACAAACAGTTAAAAGACTAAAATGCCATAGAAACTGTTAAAAACAAAATACAAAGCAAATATTTTTAAAAAGCAAATACAATACAACACACATGCAGACTGGTTTGTTTGTTTTTTTGAACTTGGGGGAGTTTTGCACAAATTTGTACTTGTGCATTAGGATGTGCAAATTCGTACTGGTGCATTAGCACACATGAAGTCACACTTGCACATTAGCACAATTAGTACAAGTGGAACTAATTTCTCATACATCCCTAAAAAAAAGTCTGATTCCGTGAGAGGATGACAGCACTTGAGAATCCACAAAACACAGACAGTACAGATTTAACATCCCTACTGCCAAAAGACAGTTAGAAGGTGCCCTCTGTTTGAAAGTCTGAACAGTCTAAGTCCAGTATAAAGACAGAGAACCATCGGAAGGACGAGTTGTGCCTTGAAGCCGCTCATCGACAGCACCTAGACAGCAGGCGAAATATGAAAACACCCATACAAACAAGTGGGTCTTTGTAGCCTCCTTGAAGATCTGCAAGGAAGGGGCCTGGTGAACACTGGGCAGAAGTTGATTCCAGAGGTGTGGGGACACCACTGAAAAGACCCTCTCCCTTGTACACACCAATCTAATCACCCTTGGTGGTGGGCAAGTGAGAAGTGCTTCTAGTAGGGTTGTGTAAATCAGCAAAACCTGAGCTTGGCATGTTGAATTCCATGTTGAAGCTTGTTCCGACTTAGGTCTGTAGCAGATTGCAAGTTTTTTTCCCCACATTAAAATCCGTCTGTATTTTCGTGAGTATTTTCCCCCAAATGTACACCATCCATTGTGGGCATCTTTGAAATGTACTCGTTCTTCTCCCATCCATTAAATCACATTTTCGTGAACTGCCCAGAGAGCTTTGGCTATTGGGCGGTATAAAAATGTAATAAATAAATAAATAAATTTGTGCGCTTTTCCCAAAAAGTACACACTTTTCCCAAATGGATGCATGCTGTTGAATCCATTTTTGGAGGATCTACAAATCAAATTTCAAGCTCGGAAATGTATGGACTTTGACCACAGATGACGTCCGGGTTTGTGTTTGGGCCAGAAGATAAATCCTGACCCAAAATGAACTGAAACTACTTTCCCATACATCCCTAGGCCTCTGTTGATGACATCGGAGTGTGGTCAGGCTGGTATGGAAGAAGGCTGCTCTTCAACTAACATGGGCTTAAACTATACATGGTACGTTAGCCAATTTAGTTGTTTTTAATAATATCCACTCAGTGTATTGGAGCCAAGACAGAGGCATGATCCTATAATTTGATAGATGGGGACCAGAGAGTCCCACCCGTGCCCCCGTTGTCTCTAAATACACCACTGCATGTGTCTAACTCAAGGTGGCCACACATGAAGTTCGATATCTGTCATCAAGGTGGCTTAAAGACCCCGAAGCACACGCTAGGCCCTCAAAGCCCCACTGTCTGGTATAATGTTTGGTTATGGGCATAGGTAATGGCAGTTCTGGATGGCCAATGAGAGACTTCGGTACACAGGATCGGTTTCTTCTCTCTTCCCCAAACCACACAAGAGCTGTACTGGACTTTGTCAGAATAAATAGAGGGAGGACGCGCACTCTGTCTAGTTTTCAGGGGATTCGGGAGTGGCAGCGACTGTCACTAGCTTATGTATTTGTTTGTGGGAAACCTTGTTTGTGCTTTCAGAAAATGCCAGGGTGTGGTGGTATGACTCCTTTTCTTCTTCTTTTTGTAATGGGAACCAATATTTATATGACACAAAGACCGCAGCGTTCACTTCTCTCATTAACTCAACAAGATTAAGACTGCGCCCGAGATGATGGAAGTCAGAGATATCTGGTGTATTGTTAGGCAACCAATGGCAATATTGTTTATGTAATCGAAGATTTTTCCATGATACATTTGTCTGAGAGTCAAGGATAGAAGGCCTTGGATATTATTATTTTTTTAAAGAACTAAACATGCCTAGCGCCAGAATTCTTTTCTCAAATTAAAATACCCAAGCTTTATAAAAATGTGGTGGAGAATCATGGGAAATGCAGAGCTCAAAGAAAGCTGGTGAAGCTGGCTATAAACTAGAACCCACACATGTAAGTGCGTTTGGCCTGACACTTTCCCACTTGCCCTCATGTTTAGGGTGACCATATGAAAAGGAGGACAGGGCTTCTGTATCTTTAACAGTAATGTAGAAAAGTGAATTTCAGCAGGTGTCAATTGAAGAGGGTGAAATTCTCTCTTCATCAACACAGTTAAAGCTGCAGAAGCCCTGCCCTCTTTTGTAACTGGCCAATCCACTATAGCTAGTGTAGCTTTAACTGTTGTGATGAAGAGGGAATTTCACCCACTTCAATTGACACCTGCTGAAATTCCCTTTTCAATACAACTGTTAAAGATACAGGAGCCCTGTCCTCCTTTTCATATGGTCACCCTACTCATGTTACTCCTGTTTTCCCTCCTTCCCCTCCCTTCCATTGCTGCCACAGCTCAATGCTTCCTTTCTCCCAGCTTGAGAAAATAAGCTACATGCTTTGGTGATTGAAGCACTCTATGGTCCTGTTCTGAAGACACCTTAAACCATGGCTTTAATTATGGTGAATAAAGCAAAAAGCCTTATTCACCATGGTTAAAGCCATGGTTTAAGATGTCTTCTGAACATGACCTGGCTTTCTGGCTAAACCACCATGGTTAAAGCCGTGGTTTAAGGTGTCTTCTGAATGGGCCCTATATCTGAGAGAGAGAAAGGGAGAAAGCAGCAGTGGCCATGTCATGGCAGTGGTCTTCTCGGGATGGGGAAATGAAGTGCTAACCCATGACATCTGCCAAGCTCAGCACTTTTTCTCCTCCTCTTCTGGTGTTAACGCCAATGGGCTAATCTACACCTGCAGCCCGTCTGTTACAGAAGAGGGATATTTCTGAATGCTCCCCACTTCTGGGATCGCCATTCACGGGGCACACATGACCGATGTTTACCGCAATTACAGGAGTGCCATTACGGGAGCATGTGTGCCCCATTACGGCGCTTGTGCATGTGTAGCGATACAAGCGGGTGGATCTAGGCAGATGGCTGTGGGCACAGGTTTTTCTTAATAATTTGTGAGGGATGCGCATGAGCACAGGCATGCAGCAACGCATGGGGGTATAGGAACTCTGTTGAATATGTGCTCCTGAGCAGAGATATGTTTGTATTTTTTAAAACAACAAGAACAACAACCACCTATGGCAAAACACGCTGATATCCATCCCTAACATATGTCAGACAGGACCACTCTCACACACCTCTGATACCCCCACACACGCCCCTCATAACTGATGGGGTGTTTGCTGAGCCTGGAACTCATGGCGAACAGCAACGACCTCACAAAGTGGGGCACACCGCAAACGTTCTTTGGAATGGATGCGAAAGAGCCAGGAAAAAACGTGACAAAAGCAATCAGGGATATTCAAGGAAAACTGAGAGTTGGAGCCAAGATCACCACGGGAGCAGGTGAACATCATGTGCCCCATACGTGATGACTCTGATACAATCCTGCAATAAATGGCTGGTGTGGACTCCCTAGATGGTCTTTTGCCACAGTGCAGCAGTAGACTTCTCTGTTGGAGGAATGAAGTGCCACAAAATGGCGGGCGCGACGTCCTCTTCCTCCCAGGATGTTGCACACCGCATGTACACAGAGCGGGGATCCCGTGATCATCATACCGCGAGATCCTCCCCCCTCCCTCCCTCTATGGTCTAGACATGCCCTAAGAGACTGCCAAGTGCCTTGTGTGCATGTTTTGGCAACGCAATTGAGCAAGCAATTAATACATGAAGAAGAAGAAGAAAAACACGGGCATTTCAACAAGACATAAAGAAAAGAACCAGCCTAGTACATGATTGGTCTACTGTGAGCAGTGGGTAGCATGGAGAGCCATTCCCCCAGATAACCCATGAGACTGTGTGGCTAATTACAATATATAAGCTCCACATTATTAGCATAACTTGGATATATGTTTTGTGAACAGCATGGATGCCAAGCAACAGTTGGTGAATCTGTTGCAATTTTTCTACAATCATCTTTCAGAAGTTGTTATCCTCCAGCAAACACTTTCTGTGCTCCCAATGGCCCCTTTTAATAAACTGTGTGTAAACCTCCATCCTTCCAGAAAGTGTCATATGTGCGGCTGGTGAGGACCAGTTTTGGGTCATCAGGCCGTAATGAAAATGCGTTGAGTGCTCATTTATTATTATTATTATTATTATTATTATTATTATTATTATTTACATTTTTATACCACCCCATAGCCAACGCTCTCTGGGCGGTTTACGTAGGATAAAAACACTTAAAAACAATATACAAAAATTTTAAATCACAAAAAGTACAATTTAAAACTACAAAAACATACAAAAACAAACCTAGGCTAATTACATATTGCTAAATACCCGGGGGAAGAGAAAAGTCTTGACTTGCCACCGAAAATATAACAATGTCAGCGCCAGGTGGGCCTCGTCAGGGAGATTGTTCCACAATTGGGGGGGGGGCACCACGGAAAAGGCCCTCTCTCTTGTTGCCGTTCCCCAAGCTTCCCTCAGAGTAGGCACCCAGAGGACAACCTTGGATGTTTAGCACAGTGTATGGGTAGATTCATGTCGGGAGAGGCGTTCCATCAGGTATTGAGGTCCGAAGCCATGTTTTATAGGTTAAAACCATCACCTTGAATCAGGCTCAGGAACATACAGGTAGCCAATGCAAGCAGGCCAGAGTGGGTCTTATATGTTCAAACCTTCTGGTCCCTGTCATCACTCTTGCCGCTGCATTTTGCACAAGCTGCAGCTTCCGAACCATCTTCCAAGGCAGCCCCACATAGAGTGCATTGAAGTAATCTAACTTGGAGGTTACCAGGGCGTAGACAACTGAAGCCAGGTTATCCTTGTCCAGATAGGGGCATAGCTGGTCCACCAACCAAAGATGGTAGAAGGCACTCCGTGCCACCAAGGCCACCTGAGCCTCACGTGACAGAGATGGTTCGAGGAGAGACCATATGTGTGTGTGAATGACCCAGGGAACTATCTAGGCCTGTTTCCTTTTCTCAATACAGCACTACACGTGGGGCAGCCTTTGTAAAAAATCCTTGGCCCATCCAGCACATTCTGGATGCCCTAGGGGTTCTGCTCCCTTTCTGAAGTTGTGAGTACGTTGTGAGTACAGAAAGTGTTTGCCCCATTACAGCATTGAAGAGATATAATCTCATACGACAGGAAAATGATCTGCTCTGTATCTCATATGTCTCAATTTGCACTTAGCGAAATCTTGGCAAAAGGTTATCAGCTCTGATCCAAAATCCCAACAGAAACTGTTTAAATGTGTAAAGTTAAAGTTTTGATTTATGGAGCGACAGAAATGTAAATTGGGTAAGAATTTCAGGCTGCACAAAAGAATTAATGTACTGTATAGCGTCGTATCTGGCATGTGGCAATCTATTTGGGCTTTAAAGAGCACAGAAGCAAAAGAAGTTCGTTTTAGAAAGCTGCACTCCAAGCTTTGTAGAATGAACAAATGTTCTACCAGCCAAATTTAAGCATTTCAAAAGAGACAGAAGTCTGTATAATTTCAGTCATTCACACAGTGTTAGGACACCGTTAAAATGGACAGGAGGACAGCTCTGTCCTCTGCCATTGTTATTATTATTATTATTATTATTATTATTATTATTATTATTTATTTATTTATTTATATAGCACCATCAATGTACATGGTGCTGTACAGATTACACAGTAAATAGCAAGACCCTGCTGCATAGGCTTACAATCTAATAAAGTTGTACTAAACAATAAGGAGGGAAAGAGAATGCAAACAGGCACAGGGAAGTGTAAACAGGCACCGGGTAGGGTGAGGCTAACAGTATAGAGTCAGAACAAACTCAATATTTAAAAGCTATAGGGAAAAAGAAAAGTTTTTAGCTGAGTTTTAAAAGCTGTGATTGAGTTGGTAGTTCTCAAGTGTTCTGGAAGAGCGTTCCAGGCGTAAGGGGCAGCAGAAGAAAAAGGACGAAGCCGAGTAAGGGAAGTGGAGGTCCTTGGGCAGGCGAGAAGCATGGCATCAGAGGAGCGGAGAGCACGAGCGGGGCGATAGTGTGAGATGAGAGAGGAGAGATAGGCAGGAGCTAGACCGTGAAAAGCTTTGAAGGTCAGCAGGAGAAGTTTATATTGGATTCTGGAGTGAATTGGAAGCCAATGAAGAGATTTCAGAAGTGGAGTGACATGGTCAGAGCAGCGGGCCAAGAAGATGATCTTAGCAGCAGAGTGGTGGACAGAGACCAGTGGACTGATGTGAGACGAGGGAAGACCAGAGAGAAGGAGGTTGCAGTAGTCCAACCGAGAGATAACCAGTGCGTGAACGAGAGTCTTGGCAGAAGAGACAGACAAAAATGGTCAAATCCTGGCAATATTATACAGGAAGAAACGACAGGATTTAGCTACTGCCTCGATATGAGGAATAAAGGAGAGCGAGGAATCAAATATAAAGCCAAGACTACGAGCTTCCTTGACCGGAGTAAGCGTGACATCGTTGACAGTAAGTATACAGGTACGGATGGGCAAACTCCCTGACATCTGGGAAGGTGGTCCACTGTGGGGAGATATGAGTAACCTAGCTTTAGTAGTAGTCCATGATCTGCTAATGTCCCATTTAGATTACTGTACTGTGTTGTACGTGGGGCTATTCTGAAGAGTCTGGAGACTGGAGATGGAGTGGGGTGCTCAATTGCCTCTGTTGTGGGCTTTGGGAGCCTGAATAATCTGGTTCACAGACCCTTTGGAGGCACCCGTGGGACATCATGTGCAGAACCCTCCCAAACCTGGTGCCAGACCTGCCTTTAATGTTAGCCCCTTACTGCCCTTGAAATTTTCAACCATTGCCATGAACTACATGACCAGTCAGCCTTTTGTTTGGGGAGTATCTTTTCTTGGGTTCAGCAATTCTCTCGAGTATTTCTTCCAAACTTTTGATGCCACTATTATCTCACCTCCAGAACGATGCCCCCCACACTTGCATTTGTTTCAGGATGGTGGAGTTTCCAACTGGTTTCCCAGCATCTGGAGAAGTGAAACCCTCTGCTTGCCTGGGGTGGCGGTTGCTGCTTTGCTTTGGGGGCAGTTGCTAGAAATGCAGAACAGCCAAGCCATTGTGTCCCTTCTTGGCTGGCTTCCTCTCCACCCTGCCCCAGCTATAGGCCTTATAGCAGAGGTGGAGAATCATAGAATAGCAGAGTTGGAAGGGGCCTACAAGGCCATCGAGTCCAACCCCCTGCTCAATGCAGGAATCCACCTCAAAGCATCCCTGACAGATGGCTGTCCAGCTGCCTCTTGAATGCCTCCAGTGTGGGAGAACCCACGACCTCCCTAGGTAATCGGTTCCATTGTCATACTGCTCTGATAGTCAGGAGTTTTTCCTGATGTCCAGCCGGAATCTCGCTTCCTGTACCTTGAGCCCATTATTCCATGTCCTGCACTCTGGGAGGATCAAGAAGAGATCCTGGCCCTCCTCATTATGACAACCTTTTAAGTATTTGAAGAGTGCTATTATGTCTCCCCTCAATCTTCTCTTCTCCAGCCTGTACCCCCTTGATATTTTTTGACTACAACTCCCATCATCCCTGACCATCAACCATGCTGGTTTGGGGCTGATGGGAGTTAGGATCCAACACCACTTGGAAGGCCACAAGTTCCCCCACCCCTGACCCACAGACAATAGGCACCTCTGCATATGTCCTAGAATGCCACACCACTGGCTGTGTAATCACACAACAGCCGTGCGGTCTGCCTCTGGTAAACAGCCGTGCCGTTTGTCTCTCACAAACAGCCATGCAAGATGCCCCTGTGGACTCAGTTTTCTTTGAATCCCGAGATCCTAACTTCAAACAGCCTTCTGCCTGCCTTTAACACTAGCACTTGCATCATATTTGCCCTGCTGCAGCATAAAGCTGCAAACTACAGTTCGTCATGCTGCCCCCACCTTATGCGAAGTTTAGATCAGTCCAGAAGACTGGATCTGCCCACTGGTTTTGCAAAGAGAAATGAAATGATACTTTGTTTGGGAGAAGCCCCTTGGCAGCTGCTTGGAGTGATAAAAATTCCAAGCTGTGGGAATTTCATGTTATCCTGGGAGGGGGCCATTGCACTCTGCTAGAACATAGGCTTTGCAACTGGGACATCGGCCTCTTTCAGCCCCATGGCCAAATTCTACTGCAAGGGAGCTCACAGGCAAAATGGGGAAAGGGCCAAAAATACCAGAAATACCAAATGTACCAGCATATTTTTTTGCTTAAAGCTCTAACTGCTGTTAATAAGCATCAGGAGAGGCAATTCACTCTTTTAAAATGGGTGGCTGGCTGGCTCAGAGAAGCAGGTGGAGCCAGGAAAAGAGGTGTGGCTTTCTGGGGAACCTGGGAGACTGGATTGGGACTCCAGGAGGTCCAGATCTGTCCCACGGCCATGAGGTTCAATACCACTGCTTCACATGAATTTGATACCAGATGCAAAGCCGGGCAGCTCCAGTTTAAAGAGATCTCTGGCACAATCCCCCTAATTCCTATCCCTGGCCTATAATTTAGCCTAAATAGGTGTTCCTGAAATGTTAGTGTGTTATATGTGGTGTAGTGGCTAGATGGTTGGCCTGGAGCCAGGAGATCCATGTTCTAGTCCCCTACTCAGCCACAGAAGGTCACTGGGTGACTTTGGGCCAGTCACAGACTCTCAGCCCAACCTACCTCACAGGGTTGTTGTGAGGCAAAAAATGGAGAGGAGGAGGATTATGTACACTGCCTTGGGTTCCTTGGAGGAAAAAAGGCAGGATATAAATGTAATAAATATGTATGTTACTGATAGATTTTGTTAAGAAAGATCCTATGGAATGTTTACATTCTGTGTGTTTTCCTCCCTAATCCTGTTTTTATCATGGAATGTTCTGTGCCTTTGATTTGTAGCACTAGAACATCACTGCTTTTCCTTCTTTTGTTTTTTCCCTTTGTCAAATTCTAGATTGTAATCCCCTTGGGGCAAGGTCCTGCACTATATAAATAATAAAGATAGCCAGGATGGGAAGGCCTTCATGTGGAGACCCTGCTGCCAGCCTAGATATACCGGTAGACTAGATGAACCAATGATCTCTGACAGAATAAAATCACTTCATCTGCTCATTATTTACAGCGGCTTCGACACTCTCGAAACCCTGTGATGAATAATTCTTCACATTTCTGCATCAACAAAATGAAACACAGGTTTAAGAGAAAAATTAGTAGGTTTTCTCCCCCTATACTTGTTTTAATTATAAAGGCCGGGCATCCAAGTCCTGATATAACTTTATTGTATAGCAGCTTTTTAGGAAAACAGTGTTTATTGTGAAGGATGATTGCAGTTTCAATAACGACTCCCTCTTATTACTTTAAAAAACATATATTTAGTCCGATAGCAGGAACACTAATTTTAGTACTTCTGGCAGGGCTTCAGCCGGCTCTTTATAATCTTTGTATTTAAAATCCCAGATAAGCCATAATTGACTGGACATGCTGAGCCACGTCTATACATATCCTGTGTTTTTAGCATAAAAGTATGAAATTACAGAGATATGATCAATTATTTTACTTTTTTTTAAAAAAAAATGCAAATGCTCTGTAATGGTTTAGAAGGGAGCCACGTTGCTCTGCATTGCAAGTGACTACACAAATAGCTGGGTACTAAGTAGAAGGGGGAACAGGAATCGGGCTTCCCTAGTTCCGCTGTGTGAACTCTTGAGGAAGTGACTGAACAAACATTTCTTAGAGCTGTTCTTCTGTCGAATTACAAATAGGAATGACATGTCCTGATTTGGAACATGTGGGCATAGCTAGATGGGGCGATATCCCGGGGATCGCCCCGGGATCATCCCTGTGCGTTCACATGACACACAGCGGATCCTGAGAGCAGGGAGGGAGGATCCCTCCCTTGGCCCGGGATATCGCCCTACCCTTTTAACCCACTTTTTCAACTGTCTTGGGATGATCCCGAGACCATGGAATGTGTGGCCGGGCGTCGCGGGTTGTCCCAGCTCCTTATGAGTAACCGGAAGCAGCCAGGACTCAGGCACGGGGCACAGAGCTCCTCAGGAGTTCTGTTCCCATCAGGGGTGGGGTGGGGGGGAGCAGGGAAATTTATTTATTTATTTAAAAAACTTACAGTTTGTGCATGACCACTCATGCGCTCCATATCCTTTAAAAACAAAAACAAAATGGCGGGCGTGACATCCTCTTCCTCCTGGGATGTTGCAAACTGTGTGTAGACAGAGGGGGAGATCTCATGATAACCATATTGCGAGATCCTCCCCCCTCCATTGTGCTAGACCCGGTAGGTCTAGCCATGGCCTATGCTTCTCTTTTCTGATCGATGGATAGATGGAGTACATCCTTCAACAAGCCCAAGGTGGGATACATAATCCTCCTCCTCTCATTTTATCCTCACAACAAGCTTATGAGGTAGGTTAGGCTAAGACTGGGTTCCAGCAACACGGTAACCAATGGTGGTTTAAATAGTCAAAGGTTGGTTGTATGGAGGGAGTTTTTTAACCAACAGTTGTTTATGTGGTCAAAATAACTGATGCAAATAACTGACGCTGTGCAGAGTTAGCTATTTGAACCACCATTGGTTATCGTGTTGTGTGGAGGGCACTGTTGGTTATTTCCTCAGCCACCATTGGTTATTTCCTCAGCTACAGAGTCTCAAGGCAAGAGCGGTCAAAGCAGTGGTTGTTGCTCTAGTCCAGCTGGCAGGATAGATTTTCGGCTGCAATGGCTGAGGGGATACTAGCAGGAGGACTGAGGTTTGGGACAGAACGGGGGATGAGTGAATCAATTCAGCGTGGACTAATAACTCAACGCTGATCCTAATCCACACCATGGTTGATTATTATCATGTTGTGCGGGGAGTACCCCCTAGATAAACAACTGCCAAATTGATTATTACCCCACCGTTGACTATCGTGTTGTCTGAACGCAACCTAAGAGTCAGTGACTGGCCCAAAGTCACCCAGTGAGCTTCTATGGCAGAGTGGGGACTAGAACCCAGATCTTACTAGTCCCAGTCAAACACTTTAACTGTTACACCACACTGGATCTCTACACCACACCTACCTTACAGGATTGTTGTCACAACAACCCTGTAAGGTAGGTTAGAGCAAGAGACTGTAAATGGTGAAATATCACTCACCAAGTGAGCATCATGGCTTATTTACGTTTAATATGTAAAGCACATTAAATTCCCCCACCCATCTATGGGCACCCAGGACCTGTTCACATGGGCAGGTTTATTGCTAGAAAACTGCACTGATGATTCATTTATGCATGAACTGCCATGAAAGACAAATCAGAGTTTTCTGATCCCTGCAGACAAAGAAGCTCTGTTCGCAGGTTACTTGCGTGAACAGAGGAAGGGAGGCGAAAGGCAGCACAGGCAATGCATTTAGCCCCACCCCCTCCAGAGTCATACTACTCAGAGTGCTGCTGTCACAGGAGCTGGCTGAAAAGTTGGCAACCCTCTGAACTGTCCTAGGCTATAGATGGGCTGTTTGCATGTCGAACCCTCCCCTATATAAAACAGACTTCGGTCCCGCAGCCTGACTTTTGGAGATCCCTCTCACAGCTCACTCCATGGAGAAGGTTCTCCTGAAGTTCTGTGAAGCGTTTTCAGGAGGCTGGAGGGACTGCTGTCCAGGGAAACCCACTTCTGTGAGCACAGCCGTTCCAGCTTAATTCTGGATCTAACCCAACATATCTTGTGGCACTAAAAACTAAGACCCAGAGAAGCATAAACTTACACAGACTTCATGTATCTGACGGAGTGGATGCCAGTCTGTGAAATCTTAGGCCAACCTTGAGAATGCCATGAGGCCCTTCATTGCTTGTATGGTGATGCATACTGACATCTGTTCATCTTTTCTTGGAACCCTTCTTTCTAACCTGCTGCTTGACCTGGCAGTTACATTCCCCTCTAGCCCCTGACATCACCTTCATTTCCAGCATCCTTTTCCTAGAGACCTGCCAGAAGACTTTAGTTTCCCAATGGACAACCTGGCAGAGTCTTCGGAAAGCACATTTTCATCCCCAAGAACTGCTTCCGGTGTCAGTGGAAGGCCCCGGGGGCTGCACATGTGTGTGCACACACACACATGCACAAATACCCACCCACCCCCAAAATCATTCCATAATACCTTCCTGATCAGAGATCTTTGCAGCAATTTCCCATAGTTTTCCTTTCCTCAGGCATTGCTTCCACCTCCACCATGTCTCCCAGTTTCTAACATTAGTTCATTAAAATCAATGTAATTTTATTAAAAGTAATTAAGGAAAACGAATTTAATTTAATATTATTTCATGAGTTTTATTCCATTTTAATGTAATAGATTTTATTTCTTTGGCTTAAATGGTGGTGGCCCCTCAATTATGGAACGATCCCCCGAACGAGGCTCACCTGGCGCCAACATTGTTATCTTTTCAGCGCCAGGTCAAGACTTTTCTCTTCTCCCAGGCATTTAACAGCATTTAACAGCATATGCTGAGTTTTTAACTAACCCAGAATAGATGGATATTATATGTAATCTGTTTTTATGGTTTTGCACATTTGTTTTTAATGTTCCATGTTTTAAACTTTGTAAACTGCCCAGAGAGTTTTGGCTATGAGATGCTATATAAATGTAATAAATATAATAATAATAATAATAATAATAATAATAATAATAATAATAATTCCCCACTTTAGCTTAATTTCCCTTTACCTCCAGCATCAGTTTAATTTTGCACTCACTTTTTCTTAAAACACTGCAGTCCTCTCATTCTCCTCTCAAGAGCAGCAGCGGTAAAAGCACTGATACTCAGAGGGTCATAGAGGCCTCTTGCAGTGGCTGCCTTCACATCTTCTAGAAAACCATGGGCCTGTTGACTAGGGTGACCATATTTTGGAAACCAAAAAGGAGGACAAAATGGCTGCCCTCAGGAGGCGTGGCCACCCCAACATGCCCACTCTAAGGCGGAGCCAACTCAACATGTCTGGCCCCCAAGGGGGCGTGGCCTCGGTCACGTTTATTTATTTATTACATTTTTATACTGCCCAATAGCCAAAGCTCTCTGGGTGGTTCACAAAAAGTAAATGATAGCAACCAATGAGTGCCAAAGGCACGCAACTACTATAATAATATACTAAATACTAAAAAAAAAATTAACACTTATATAAAACCATTTCTTTATTTTTATAACATAATAAACAACCACAACCAGCAATCATCACCAGCAAGAGAAGGAGCATTATTAATATTAGAATCAGCATCCATTATCATCATCATCAGCAACTGAAGGAGCATTATTAATATTAGAATCAGCATCCATTATCATCATCACCAGCAACTGAAGGAGCATTATTAATATTAGAATCAGCATCCATTATCATCATCACCAACAACTGAAGGAGCATTATTAACAAATGAAGCAGAAAATTCATATTAACAAATGAAGCAGAAAAATCTAGTACAATAAAAAGAAAGTCATACTGTAAAATAACCATAATCTCAAAGACATAGGGCTCATCTACACCAAGCAGGATATAACACTATGAAAGTGGTATGGAAGTGGTGTATAAAAGGCAGGAGCCACACTACTGCTTTATAGTGGTACTGAAGTGCACTGACAACTGTTGGGGCCCATGACACATCTATACAAGCAGGATATTACATTATAAAAGCAGTTATGAAAGCAGTATATGGTACATGTCAATGGGCCCCAACAGTTGTCAGTGCACTTCAATACCACTATAAAGCAGTAGTGTACATCCTGCATGTTATATACTGCTTTCATAGTGGAATATCCTGCTTGGTGTAGATGAGCCTTAAGTCAAAAATAAAAATTCATTCACACACACACTCAAGGTAAAATAACAGCAATAAATACCTCACATATGCTCATCAAAGGCAATAAAAATTAAAATCCACACACCCCTACGTACTCACCCAGCATGGAAAAAAACTCCACACCCTCTCCAAGGTAATCTAAAAACAACAACTCCACACATACTTAATTGGGGGGGGGGATAAATCCATCCCACACTCACCAAAGGCAAAATAATAATAATCTACAGCAACACCCTCAAGGCAAACAGTAAAATAACATCAAAACCACAATACTTACTCACCCAAGGCATCATCATCACCATCATCATCATAGTGTGGTATAGTGGCTAAAGTGTTAGACTTGCAGCTGGGAGATTCAAGTTCTAGTCCCCACTCAGCCATGGAGTGACTGCGAAGAAGCCCGGGCCCAGCTGAGGTGAGCCCCGTGTGCGCCGGCCGTGGCTGCAGGCCCGGGTGCTGGGAGGAGGCCCAGGCCCAGCCGAGGCAAGCCCTGTGTGTGGCGGGTGCTGGGAGGCGGGGCTGGAGGACCCGTTCCCAGCCTCCAGCCCTCCCAGGGCCGAGATTGGCCTTTTGCTGGCCTGGCGTGATGGCGCCGGCCCAGCATCGCTGGAGGAGGGAGCTGGGAGATCCGTTCTCGGAAAATGGGTCTCACAGCTCCTCCCCCCAGCAACGCAGGCCTTCTCCTGTGTGCTGGCACACTTGCGCCACCACAGAGGAGAAGGGGAGAGCGTCGCTGGGGGCGGGGGCTGCGAGGCCTGTTCTCAGCTCTCCCAGCTTCCATCAGGACCTCTCCTTGGTCATCGTCACCATGGTGACCAAGGAGAGGCCCCGATGGAAGCCGGGAGAGACTTAAACTGCATGTTTCCGAAACGTGGAAACACCCGGCTTAAGCCATGCCCACCTCATCCATCCGGGCCTCTCCAGTCAACGTCATAGGAGAGGCCCAGATGGACAAGGTGGGCGTGGCTTAAGCCGGAAGTTTCTGCATTCTCCAGGCTTCCATTGGGGCCTCTCCTTGGTCGCTATGGTGACGATGACCAAGGAGAGGCCCCGATAGAAGCCTGGAGAACACGGAAATGCCCGGCTTAAGCCACGCCCATCTCGTCCATCCGGGCCTCTCCAGTCAACGTCATAGGAGAGGCCCGGATGGACAAGGTGGACGTGGCTTAAGCCGGACATTTCCACGTTCTCAGGGCTTCCATCGAGGCCTGTCCTTGGTCGTCGTCACCATGGCGACCAAGGAGAGGCCCTGATGGAAGCCTGGAGGGCCTTAAACCGCTCGTTTCTGAAATGCGGAAATGCCCAGCTTAAGCCATGCCCACCTCGTCCACCCGGGCCTCTCTTATGACATCAAATGGAGAGGCCCGGATGGACGAGGTGGGCGTGGCTTAAGCTGGGCATTTCCACGTTTCGGAAACGCGTGGTTTAAGGCCCTCCAGGCTTCCATCGGGGCCTCTCCTTGGTCGCCGTGGTGACAACGACCTAGGAGAGGCCCCGATAGAAGCCTGGAGGGCCTAAACAGGTTTTTTTGGAAGCATTTTTCCCCGACAAAAGGGGGGGAACTGGCATTTCCGGCCAGACCCGGATTTGCCCCCCGTTTCCAGGCATGTCCGGGCAAATCCGGACGTATGGTCACCCTACTGTTGACACAACCCACTAAGTCATGGTTAGGCCACTAACCCTTTTGAAGAAAATAGTTAGTGAGCATATTTAAATTGTGATTATGTAGACACCATGTTTAGGAATGGTTCACATGACACGTTAAGCCATAATGTTTAGCTCAAAATGTTTAACCCCTATGGCTTAGTGTGTTGTCTGAACAGGGTCACTCTAGCCTCCAACACTCAGAAGGGCAGGCCCTCTGAGACTGACTTCCTAGAGAAGCTCCAGGAAAAGGTCCAACAACAACAATGGTGAATTCAGTGGCAGAAGTCACAGGGTGCGTATGCAAAAAAAGAAAAGAAAACCCACCCTGGGTGGAGTGTATGTCTCCCGTGGGTTGTGCACCCGTGCTTTAGACAATGGTGCAGAAGGGATATTGGCAGTCAAACCAGCTTTTCTGCTTCGACTAACTTGTGAAGGTCCACTGAGATCACCGTGCAGTGTACATAATGAAGTGAGCCAACTTTAGTGTAGGCACCTTAAAGTGAATGGTCTCTATCTCCCATTACGAAACGGCTTTTCTGCTGATGGGTATTTCCGATCCTGCTTGTCAAACAGTAGGTTCATGGCTTAGTCAGGGACAAAGTTATTAAGGACATAAAATGCCATCTGGATGATGCTAATAAACATAAAATGTAACCTTCAGATACACTGCTGCAGTGACCGGACTGTGCCTCACCACATTACCCTTTGTCTGTGTTAAAGCCTGAACCCTTTTCCAACCTATTTTGACAACACCATCTTAGCATATTTTATCCGAAATGCCCCCAAACTGCAGCCCTCAGTAAGTCGTCGCTCTGAGCTGTGTTCTCAAGCCACTACCTTGTAATGATTGCTGCATCGGCTCAAGTTTTTAAGCAGTTGGGAGGCAACTTACATTTGTATTTCGTTTCTCAGCTTGCCACCATGGTTGGCATTTTATCAGTGGGGGGGGGGAATGGAGGAATCCCACAAGTCTACAGCCTTGACTTCCAAATGCAGGTTTTTTATATATAAAAATGTGAAGGAGTGTAGACACAGTTGGATGCATCAGCCATCTGCCTTGCATTTGGATGTGTATTCCGATGCACATCTAAATGTGCATTCCTTTCCACATTCTGCCACCGGTCAACTATGAGTGACTGCATCAGGGCAAAGGAACGTTGCCCCGGCAACAAGGACAATTCTCCTCTTCCCACCAATGTGTTTCCCCTTGCTAATCTGTTTGCATCAGGGCTGCCTCATTTCATTGATTAAAAACAGCTGGCAACCGGGTGCCCTCCGGTTGTGTTGGACTACAAATCCCATAAGCCCTAGCTAGTATTGACAATGGTCAGGGATTATGAGAGGGCACCAGATTAGTTAGTAGCAGGTGTCCCATTGCATATGGCAGTGTATTTATTTAAGACAATTTTTAAAATACAAATATTTATTTTAAAGATGCAGAAAATGGCAGGCATCTTTGTAAGAGAGGTATTACTCCCTTTCCAGTGTAGGCTGGTGGCTCCAATTTTGGTGGGGCTGTGAATTCACTCCAGTTTCAGTCAGAACCAGTCAGAACTCTGAAGGAGCTACCCAATGCGCTGAACCCACTTTGGGGACAGTATTCAGCACCTTGGACAGCTCCTTTAGAATTCTTGCCGGTTCTGAGTAAAACCCAGAATGGATTGATAGCCTCACCAAAATCAGAGTCACCAGCCTCCCCTGATCCTTTTTCTCACAGAGAAGGGGTTGCTTTTTCTAAGACAATCCCTGCTATGATACATATGTGCATTATCTTAAGATAAACAAGGCATGCTTCTTTCATCAGAAATATTGTGTGTGGGGAGGGTTTACACATATGCAAATATATATGCAGGCCTACCCAGCTGAATTTTAAGATGCCTTTTTTAATAGTGTGCTGCTTTTAATGATGCACTGGTTTTAAATGTTTAAATTAGTTTTATGTATTTTATGGTGTTTTTATTTGTGTTGTACCCTGCCTCGATCCAGAGGGAGAGGTGGGTAACAAATAAATAAATATAGTAGTAGTAGTAGTAGTAGTAGTAGTAGTAGTAGTATGCACAGTTAAGTAGGGTGACCATATGAAAAGGAGGACAGGGCTCCTGTATCTTTAGAAAAGTTAAACTGCTGGAGCTATACTAGAGTGACCAGATTTAAAAGAGGGCAGGGCACCTGCAGCTTTAACTGTTGTGATGAAGAAGGAATTTCACCGGGTTCCCCATATATACAAATGACACCTGCTGAAATTTCCTTTTCAGTACAACTGTTAAAGATACAGGAGTTCTGTCCTCCTTTTCATATGGTCACCCTAAGTTAAGCTACAAATTACTCGATTAATCAACTAAAACTGATGTGCTTAGTTTATTTTCAAATTGGGTTTCAGCCCTAGTTTGCACCCTTTTGCAAAGGAATAGAACAACTGCTGAAAGGAGGCACTTTCCACAGGGGCTAAAAAGGTTAATGAAAAACACTTCCCAATTTTGGATTAGCTCTATACATGTCACATTTATATGGCTGGGCCTTGGAATATCCAACCTCTCCCCACTCACCAGCCTGCAATCTTTGACTGTATGTCAAGTTCCAAAATCAAACAAGTTTCCCTCCAAATAAATTTGGATATTACTCTGTTTAAACCTAATTGTGCATTAATTTTACCACACAGAATACACCCAAAACCCTTTTAAAGCCAACCTTATGTAAGACATTGTATCCATTTTCCATGTAGATGCTATCTCAATATTTGTTGTAATTATTAGATTAGATTAGATTGGCAACCAATCCCCTATCCAATTGTTTAAAAGTGTATTTATACAACCCTAAACATTTCCTCCAAATACATGGTACTTTAGTTTTTCCAGATGAACCTGAAAGAATATAATTTTATTCAATTCCAAGCAGGCCACACATGTATTTCTGTCTTTCTAGTGGCATTTTTTTTCCTCATGGAATTTTATTTTATTTTGAAATAAAGTTAACACAGTAAAGGCAACAAAAGAATAAGAGTAAAAACATACATAACCATAAATCAAGATCACTAAAGACACAAAGGCATTTACTAATGAATAGATATTGGTATAGAAGTGAAGTATAATGGGACCATTTTGCCTGCTATGCAAGAATAGGACATTCCTGTTTTTGGAAAACCTGCTAAGCCTGTTATTATTATTTTTTAACAAGGCAGCCTAAAATGGGTGATGTCACCAAATTTCATAATTAGTTGGCTCATTGACTGAAACTGATCCGTTCATAAGGCTCACATTTGTAGCAAGGCTAGATTAATGTATTACAACCTTCAAGCTTTGGAGCTTGCCCAGTATACATCTAAAGAACAACATTCCTACACATGTGCTGAGTTGGTTAGCTTAACCCTGGAATGCTGCTTCCCTCATCCACCTTGAAGCTGTGGAGGAGGGAAAAGGAGAAGGAGGAGGAGAACTCTGTAGACCTAACTTCATCTCCCCTCCATATATCAGTAATTGGCAAATGCCACAGAGTAAATATCACATCACCCAGGCAGGCCACATGAAAACAGCCAATCAGGAAAGAGTACATAATATGGTGAGGCATAACATCATGCTGCACTACATAATTCCAAGCTACAGGTCCCTAGGGTGACCATATGCCCTGATTTCTCCAGATTTGTCCAGGTTTTAGCACTCAATGGGTCAGTCCGGGGAAGCAGCAGCTGCCCGCTTATGCCCCATCTCCTCGCACATGGCTGTACCACATCACAACTCACATCTCCCCAGTGGCAGTGCATTCGCACCACACCTCTTGACCCTGCATGCTCGCTTGAATTCTCCTTGTATTGCAGGCCCATGTGCTGCCTTTAAGGGCTTTGTCCCTACAAGAGCTGCACAGCACCTGCATGTGCGACAAGGTATCACAAGAGACTCTTATATATTGTTGTTTGCTTTGGTGTTGTAAAATTGTTTTTATTGTTTTTGTTCTGTTATTATCTACTTCGACCACATAGTTTTTGAGTCTCCATCCCACCCACCCCCACATCTTTTCTCTCTAAATAATTGTTGTTTTCCCTCAGGGTGCTTCCACACAATGGCTGCAATCCAATGAACAACTTTAGGCATACCCAGTGGCCTTTTAACATTTTTTTTCTTTAAACAGAAGACTTGTTACTACATCGTAAACTATTTTTAAAAGCATTCCGGTAGATTTCTAAATCAGGATTGCCAGACGTCCTTTATGCCACAGCTCTCTTGCTGTTAGCCAAGTACCCAAGAGGAGGAGCTATTTCTTCTAAGCAAATAGCTTGCAAGCCTCTTCAGACTAACCACCTTGTTAAACACAGGTGAGCACAGTCCAGGCCTTTTTGAGCAAGAAATTTATTTTTGTAGCGACATGCATGGGGTGCCTAGGAACATGGACTTATTCTACAAGGGCCAAGTGATTCTTTCAACAATGAAGAGGTTAAGGAGGCTTCTGGCTCCTGGTATCATATGAGCCATGCTATCTAAATAGCCCTGGAAGCAATGAGGTAAAAGTTTGAGTAGACTATTCAGCAACATCAGTACATACCCACAGGCCTCTGCAATTAACCTAGCTAGATGAAATTGCAGTCCCCATCCCAAAAGACTCTTTCTCTTTTTCTGCATAAAAGTGACTGAGCTCCTTCCTGCCATGACATAAATGGCATTCCTGTTTGGATAATATGGGAAATTCAAGGAAAAAAAACTTGCATGTCAAGTGGCAAATCACTGTCACAATGCTATACAAAACAGATTCATTTAATAACTTTAAATACCCCCTTCTTTCAATACATTACCTCAATATTTACTGAATTCAAATGTGTGAAGATTACATGGTTTGCCTAAATCCAGTTAAACAGAATTACATCAATTCTAAGGCCACAATGGAAAAGGTTTACAATGATTACGCCTATTGAAACCAATGGATGATGGACATTAACTGTGTTGGCTTGTGATTTATCAGTCTGTCTCTTCACATGTCAGATACTTTAAATTTGGCAAATTTGTCTGAATATTTTTATACTAGTGTTTTATCCTCTGAATTTTTCTTCCACTTATAGACCCGTTCATTAACATATTATTTTACCGCAAAATTGTGTGTGTTTGTGTGTGTGTGTGTGTGTGTGTGTATATATATATATATATATATATATATATATATATATATATATATGTGTATGTGTGTGTACTTAAGGACAGTATCCAACAGGAGGCCATACTCCCATTGATTCCCTTCCACCCTACCGATTTCGTTATGCAAATCGGACTCACTCCTTATGCAAGGGAGATCTAGCACTTCCTAGAGGAAGCCCCCAAATTAGTGGAAATCCTTGTTTCTGGATTGGGGCCGATCAGCAACGCTCACTTAGGTGAGCTCCACTGACCTGTCCCATTCCAGAAATATGTGTTGCTGCTCATTTCGGGTTGCTCCCAAAAGTGCTAAATCCCCATTCTGCAAGTGGAGTGTGCTGCTTGTGGAAGGGAATTGGCAGGGTGCAAAAGAATTGGAGGGGATATAAGCACCCCATACTGTCCTATGTGTTTTATGTCTGCAATAGTGTGTGTGTGTGTGTGTGTGTGTGTGTGTGTGTGTGTGTGTGTGTGTGTGCAGTTCTGGAACATAGGTTTCAGAAAACCATAAAAATAATCATTTCCTTAAAAGAGATTTACTGTTATCTAGTATCCACAAACCAGTTAAAGAAGTAAGCTTATACTTAAGAGAGGTTTGTTACACTTTACATAAAGGAACATACATCCAGGTTTCCTATGAGATGCAGTTTGCTTTAGGATTGTTGTGAGTGTCTGACTTGGTCCATGAGAAAAGCAGGACACACACCTCCATCCAGCCCCCATGGACCCAGTCAGACATGTTTGACACGAGCACACACCTACACCTGAGCACTCATGAGCCCCTGTGTTAATGGCGGGCGGAAGTGCACAATTTCTGCAGGCTCTGGAAACATTTGCCCTTGGATTACTAGCCCTTTAAGGGCCCCATTTGTGCAGGGGGGGGGATGTGTCACTTCCAGAGCCTCTGAAAATTGTGCATTTCCCCTTCTATTCTAATTGCAGCCACCATTAATGCAGTGGGGGGGAAGCACAATTTCTGGAGCCTCCAGAAATTGCACACTCCCCCTGCTGCATTAATGGCAGCCACCATTAACACAGGAAGCCAGGGTGGGCAGTTGGTGAGCACTCACAGTGTTGGGGCAAGAACCCATGGGCTGAACATTCGATGATTTTGCCCATCCCTAGTTTGCTTCCATATGAGGCATTTACTCCAGAATAGCTATAGTTTGTTCACACATGTTTTATGAGGCTCCACGCATGTAGGGAGACCTCTTGCAGTTCACCAAAAAGAGGAACTACATAGCCAAAAAACAGAAAACAAAAGAGGACACCAAATCGCATAAACTTTGTGTACTGTAATTAATATCAATTTAATATCATACATATTTAGAAATAATTCTTGTCATTTCAATAGAAATACAGTACATCTCACCATACTGTGGAAGACTGAGCCTTTCTCAGTCTGCTGTCCAGTTGCTTTAAATGGGCGACTTCAAAGCCCATCTATTCCTTCTGATGGTTCTTCCTCTTTAAATATAACCTGGACTGGGCAGCCCTTCAAATAGAGGATGGCTTCAAAATTAGGGATGGGAGAATGATCGATATTTGAAATCGTTACGATTCCCAGGATTTCGTCTCTCTTCTCACACCCGATTCTCATTAGCATTTGGGATCACTGCTCGCTCTGCGCAAACAGGAAACTTGCACAAATCAAGCAGCGATCAAACATGAAATTTGAGCAACTTTCCTAATTTGATCAACTTTGCACCATAGACTAAAGCAGGGCCAGATCTACACCTTCTAGCAACCCATTAGGATCCCATCATGGTAACACTATATCCCTCTTGCACATTTATACCTCTTGGGACACACAATGACAGTTGTGGTATTTTGGATAAGCAGGAAATAATGCTATGAAAGCAGTACAATATATAAATATTATAAATAAATAAATGGAATGTGTAATGTGCCCCAACAGTTATCAGTGCACTTCAGTACTGCTATAAATTAGTAGTCTAGATCTAGCCCAGGGCTGATTCAGTCTACAGGGGAAATTTGCGCACCTTTGGAAATTTGCGCAAAATGGAACCGGAAACGTGGTGCAAATTGAATGTGAGCGCATGTCTGGCAATTTGGAAACATTTTCAGTGGACATGTGCTCATGCTCGCAATTGCATTTGGGGCTTCGAACAGGGCATGTGCATGTGTTTTGCAAGCAAAAACAAAATCCCCACGCATCCCCTCTCAAAATAGAGGGCAGTCCTCTCACAGCTTTTCAGAGATGGCTGTAAAAGAGGGCACATGGTATGCCCTCTGTAAAAGAGGGCACACCTGATGTAATCACCCAAATGTCATTCAAGTGCCTTTTCCCTGCGCTTCTTCCATCTCTTTTGTGACTGCAGAAAATCAGACCATTTGGGGGGTGAGGGTGGGGGATAAGGAATGGAACAGCAGTGCCATTTCCACAGAATGTCCGCACACTAAAAGCTTACCATTAACAACAGCTGCCCTGTGATGTGACTAAAAGTGGCCTCCGTGTGGCAGACATAATACATAAACCAGCCTTCAGCTCCACACAAATGTGTTTAGAATTTTGGTATAAGATAGCTTAACCACAAGTATATTGCATTTCACATACAAAACATGGCTTAGAACATCTAGCATTAAGACACATAAGCACTCTTACCAAGATTGATTTAAACAACAGATGCTGGGTTCATGTAGGCTAACACCACACCTGTCATTCAAGTACCTGTAAACTGAATGTCATCTACATTTTGCCCATGAGCCCTTCGATCCATTGGCTGACTTGTTATGACATCATGGTGTGTTCATAAACATTCCAACTGATGATGTGAATGTAACATTAATAGCAGAGCTAGACCAAAACTGTGTATTTATTTTGGATTTATTTCTGCTATTCAGAAAAACATGACAAAAAAAAACACCCTACCACTGTTTCTCTACATGTTTTGACAACCCTCTTTAAGTTTTCTCCACTTTTCATGCAGCGCCCCGAGTCGTGTTCTGCGACAGAGCTGTACAGAAACACTCAGTCGTACTTGGTGTGTAGGGGAAAAAAAGTTTTGATGTAGTTTGCATGTCTTTTATGTGAACGTTTCTCCCCTGTCGAAAGTGCAAATCAAAACGGATGAAAATTCGCCTCAGTTCTAAGAAAGAGAGCAACTTCTGTCAAGGCAGTAGGTGCTCAGTTTAGCTTGGAGGAAAGTTTAACAGGGTAAGATCTGGGCCACTGGGGCATGTCTACACCATATGGAGTAGAGGGAGGGAGGTGGGATGATTTTGGATTTACCTGCTTCCGAGGTCATCCCAACGTGACGTCCCGGGAGGAAGAGGACGAGCACTCGATTGCAAAAGGTACATTTTAAAAAATAAATAAATAACCCTGCTCCCCCCTCCCCCCCGATGGGCACAGAGCTCCTGAAGAGCTCAGTGCCCCGTGCCTGGTTCCTGGCTCCTCACGTTTACTTGCGAGGAGCCAGGACAAACTGCGACGGTTGCCCACACGTCCTGCAGTGTCGGGATCATTCCGGGACTGCGGGAAAAACTGGGGGGAAAGTGTAGGGCAATATCCTGGGGAAATGCAGGGGCCATCCCTCCTTGCTCCCGGGATCCCCTGTGCGTCACATGGACGCACAGGGACGATCCCTGGGATATCGCCCCATGTAGACGTGCCCTGGGTGGGAAGGTTGCAGAGCCAGGAGGTGCCGGTCAGGCAGGGAGGATGAGAACTTAGAAAGAGATGGTAAAGAACTGATGAGCTAGGGGGAGCTAATAGAAAGGAATACCAGGCAAGATAGCCCATTGAAGGAAGACAACACTGGGTTCAGAAGCAGGGACCTGAGGAAAAGATGGATAGGAGGTACAATCACTTCTTGTGAAGGGAGCAGGAAAGGCACAGAGCTGACAGATGGAGAAACGAAGGGGGAAAGGAACAGGAGGGGAACTTTACTAGGGATTTACAACATTTTCATTTCAGTTCACAAATTATCGGAACTTGCCTTGTTCATGACCCTGAATGTGAGTGGGGGCACAGTTTTTCCAAAAGAGTTTGCGCACATTCCCAAACTTACAGTCATGTTTAAAAAATGCATGGTTTTGTTTTGTTTTTGGTGGGAAATGCACCTTAAAATGCACATTTTTGAAATAAATAATATGCATTTTCACACTTTAGTCAATGGGAGGAAAAGTGCGCACTTCCCCCGTTTGAGCTGCACGCTTCTCCTTGTTCAAAGAAAAAGAAAAGCAGGTCACAAATGAAAACAGGAGACAGGCAAACCAAACTTTAAAGTGGAGTTTGGAGAACCTTGGGAAAACTCAAGCATCTCAGGTTCTCTCATCCCTAGACTTTCCAGAAGGCCACTGGGGAGAAGTGTGTGAGCAGGTGAGTTATAAAAAGCAACAAATAACAGGGATGGAGAACAGTCTTTTTCTGGTTGATGTCACTTTTGCATGTTTCTACCCATAATTCCATTCTGATGTGTTTCCACATTAATCTGTGATATCCTCTTAAATAATTATTTAAATAGTCATTTTCTCTCAAAGCACATCCTTAAGTATACCTTTTGAAATGCAGAGACTCTTGAGAAATTCAGCACATTTGTTAAATCTGGAGGATGGCTAATTTTCAATCCGCGCATCAGTCTGAGAGGTGCGAGTCAGGTTATGTCATATAGGAACTTGCAAAAATCACATTTCTCAAGGATCCCTAGTCAACAGACAACTGAGCTATTGACAACTGAGCTGAAAAGTCAGCATGTTCTGGGCTGTTGACCTAAGGAGCAGGGAGGCATAGCAGTAGATCTGAGTTTCACATTCTGGGTTGGATCCAGGATTTGATTCTGCCGGTGGGAGCGTCCCAAAGTGGAGTTCTACTCAAAATATTTCTGCTGGTGGAGAGGACAGGGTCAGGAGATTAGTTTTCCCTATGCTCCTTTCCTCTTCGCCCCCACCCCAGTGCTACCTCCCACAACTGTTCTGGAGGTTCCCCAGAACAGATTTTGGTGGGGCACGGTGGACTGTAGAGGGGGGAGATTTGCAAAGATCACCTCCTCCCCCCATTCAGTCAGGAGGAGCATGGATCCATCAGTGGATCATCACATGGATCAAAGGAGCCCTTTTGGATCCAACCCATTAATTTGAAAAACAACAGCCAAACAACAAAGCCTAACTTTCTGATTTTGACCCTTGGACATTGTTTTCCCTGGCACTTTGTTTTAAAGCTCATAGCTCAGTTCTTTAGAAGTCCCTGAATGGCCTTGATTTGGAGACACATGCTTCTTGGCACTGTTAAAGACAAAGAAAATCATCCACACTGCGAGAGGTCTCATGGGTACAAGGCATCTTTCTTATAAGTACATCTTACGATATATTTCACAGCAACAGAAAATAAGAACATAAGAACAAGAGAACATCAGAAGTGCCCTGCTGGATCAGACCAAGGGCCCATCTAGTCCAGCACTCTGTTCACACTGGCCAGCCAGCCATCAGCCAGGGATGAACAAGCAGGACATGGTGCAACAGCACCCTCCCACCCATGTTCCCCAGCAAAATGGTACAGAATGATAGAATTGCTTTAGTATAGTAATAGGACATGACTAAATAATAAAGACACAGAAGAGGAACACCCCTAGAAATTCATCTAACACAAGAAAACTTTGCAACAGCCATTTCGTCATTCGTCATGAGCGGTCACAATAAAATGGATGATGATCACAATACCATATCCCAGTGGGAGGAAAACTTCAAAACCATCATCATCACCATCATTTTGTGGCAGCTTCCATAGATCTGCTCAACAGGGCATCTAAAAGTGCACAGTTTAAGAGGGCAGTCGTGTGGCCCATGGGAGGGTTCCTAAGGGCCATAGGATATGCTGGATTTCCTCCTCCATGGGCAGAGAGAGAGAAAGAGGTCCCCCCTTGGAGGGGGATATTCCAACCATTGATCCTCCTCCACCACCATAGAGGAACTCCTACCATGGGGACGGGGGGAAAGAGGCACACAGTGAGGGTGCTGTTGGGTATGCTGGGAGCAGCTGTGGAATTGCAGGACCCATAGCCCTCCCAGCCCCCAAGCAGGAGAACATTTAGATATGTCTTTCAAAAAAACCCCGGGGTGGGGGCAATACAAATCCAGCTCTCTACTTGCTTCTGCCTTGCTAGCAAGAGCCCAGAGGGGAATAGCATAACTTGGAGGTTCTCATATCTGAGAACGCTGTATGAGAGCATAGGATTGCTCTGGAAAATCTCTAAGCATAAAATAATGGACATTTCACCTGTCCCCATTCAAAAGGGGATGAGTTTATTGAACATACACACACACACACACGCACACAGAGAGAGTATTAAAGGATGCATATTGTTTATAACATATTATCCATAACATTGTGATTATTGATTTTCTTCCCTTGGATGATTCCTCATTCGGACCAGCGTTTTTGTTGGAAATCACCCTCCCTCCCTCTGTTCTTTGTCTTTTGGATGCGCAGGTGGGCATCCATCACTAAGCTAAACACACACAGCAGACCCTGGAGAAGTAGGCTAGGAGTGAGAACTCTCCCAAGCTTTCAAGAATTGTTTTGTTTTTGTTCCATTCTTCCACTGAATCCTTCCAAAGACGAAAAGATGGATGATGGTGGTACTTGGTCAAAACTGCCTTATGTTATCCCTCCCGATATTCAAACACCTATTCCCTTTTATCTTCTGCTACCTTCTTCCTAGTGCAAGTATGCAATAAAATTATACCTCAGTTTATCCCCCTTTATAGGCAATTGTCCTATATTTGTGATATGATGTAGCAGGTTGCTCTAGAAAATTGAGAACGCGCAAGTTTCATTGCAACATGTGGAAATCCTAGGGCAAGAGCACTTGGCAAAGTAAGCCGAGATCTACTCATACAATTTTAATAATACTAATACTAATAAGCTTTTTAGTAACTTTTCTTAACTTTCTGAAGCATTAACAAGTATGTGTCCACATAGCCCAAGAAGGAGGAGGAGGAGGAGGAGGAAGAGGAGGAGGAGGAGGAGGTCATCACTTATGAACCACCTTGATATGGTTCTTTGTTGTCTTCCCCCACCTTTTTTTTTTTTTAGTATAAGATACGTAATATTTTGTTTTGTATTTTTATGTAGGCAATATAGCAGCAATAGTGATATTTTGCAAACAAAAAACATATCCTTCGGCAATATTGATTGCCACTTAATAATTCATGGAGTAATATTTGCTAAAAGAAGCATAAGTAGGGAACTCAAATATTCACAGTTTGGGAATATCCATGTTTATTTGCGAATCCTTTTCAAAAGATTTTAGGTCTAGGTAAGAGATCGGTGGAATTATTTGAAACAGGCAAAAAGCTTTTTAATTCTCAGCCCCCCTCCCTCCCCGCTGAAACCTGCTCTCACATGAACAGTCTGCATTGGATTATTTAATGCCTGGTATTAATAAATATTTTATTGCAATGATGGAATTCTGTGGCTTTTAATGCAGAGATAATAATTCGGTGGCTTTTTCATACAAATCTAGTTTGAGACTCTGAACAGTTCAAGGCCAGTTCTTGCCTTTGCATTTTGAGATCCCATATATATATATATATATATATATATATATATATATATATTCTCTTTTGTGATGAGTTATGATGCCTTGTTGAAGACCACTCACTCAGCTTCATGGTTGAGAATTGAAACAGGGCTCCCCAAGACCACGGCTCCTCCAGACTAGGGGTGCTGAACCTCTTTTAGCCCAAGGGCTGAATTCCATTTCGGGGAAACTCATAGGGAATCCCATTCCTGTGGTGGGCGGGGCCAAGGGCAAAAAGGGCGGGGCCAAAACCACCAGCATATTTTAACTGAAAGCTCTTACCGCCAGTAACTAAGCCTTAGGAGAGGCATTTCAGCCTTTTAGGGCATGTGGAACAAAACTGCACAAAAGCCCGGAAACTGTTAGATGATTGGTGCTCAGGGGGAAGGGGGGTAGGGCCGGGGGAAAGGGACCCGGGCAGGTAGGAAACCTTGGATGGCTGTAGTGGAACCATGCATGATTTAGGCCCTGGTCCTGAAGTTCTGCCCTCTTGTTAGAGACCTTTGGTAGGGGTAAAATGAATGCATGGAGGCTGGGCAAGGAGGTAAGACATTGCAAAGGCAGCCCTCCAGACTTTTCAGATTACAACTGCCATCAGCCCAGCCAGCATGGCCAATGTGCAGGAATGGTAGGAGTTGTCTCAAACATCTGGAGGGCAATACCTGACGGACCGCCTCTCCTGATACCAACCTACCCATATGTTCCAAATCTAAGGTCCTCCTCTGAGTGCCTACTCTGAGGGAGGCTCAGAAGATGGCAACAAGGAAGAGGGCCTTCCCAGCAGTTGCCCCCCAATTATGGAATGATCTCCCTGATATTCTAATGAAGGTACACAGGTTAGGGTGCAACCTGCCACCACCATGTCATTAACCCTATTGAACATCTCTTAAGGGGCTTAAGTTATGCACTTCCAAGGCAGAAAAAGAAGAGCTGTCTTTCTCTTTATGTAAGCATTTGTACCCTGTCACTCCCGCAAGGAGTGCTGGACAACTCAACTGTCCCGTTGGACCCTCACAGCAGCCATATGGAGGAATGATTTTTTCCCAAAGCCACCCAGTGAGGGTTGTGATTTGAACACAGGCTCCTTGTATCTTGTCAAGACCACAATACATTTGTCTATACCATCCTGAGACTTTTCTCCTTTTTGTATTCATCTTGGATGTTCACCCACCTTGCACCCTCTTGTCAAGACCAATACCCTTCCTTGTATGTCACACTGCCTCTCCCTTTAGGCCTATCCCCTTGCATGTAAAATGGGATACGCTCATGAGGGGACTCATTCATTCATTCATTCATTCATTCATTCATTCATTCATTCATTGCATTTATATCCCACCTTTTTCCTCCAAGGAACCCAAGGCGGCCTACATAATCCTCTTCCTCCTCCTCTCCATTTTTTTATCTTCACAACAACCACCCTGTGAGGTAGGTTGGGCTGAGAGTCTGTGACTGGCCCAAAGTCACCCAGTGGGTTTCCATGGCTGAGTGGAGACTAGAACCTGGATCTCCTGACTCCCTTTAGCCACTTTAGCCACTACACCAAACTGCCTCTAATGGCTGAGTGGGGACTCAATGGCTGAGTGGGGACTTGTGGCATTTGGTGAGGAATGGGGTGGGTGAGAAGGAGGAGCATGGATCTGCCTGCAGGAAACTGCTAAAGGCTTCATTTGTGAGGTAAATATTTAAGGCTCAGGAGGAAGGAATTGAGTTCGCCATCTGACTACCTATCACAAGAATAAGGGGGAGGGGAGAACTGGCAATTTTAGTAATTTCAGTTGCTTGTTCTCAGCAGTTTAGTTTTCACTTGGGGAAAACCCTTCTCCACTGGAAATAGTACACAGGAGGTAGAATTTTCCCTTCCACCCAGCCAAAGTTCCTTCTATTAAACCCTTAACTATAGCCATGAGACTCTTCTAGCGCAAAATGCATTCTCAGTAATGGATTTGTTGGCATCTGGCACAGCTGAGGGACTGAACAAAGTCGCCGATGTATAGATCTGTTTTCCTTCATTTTGACTTTGTCCGCTGATTCTTAATCATGTAACAGGGCAGGCAGATCTCCTTTCTGAAATTGGACTGGATGTTTGCAAACTATAATCCTTTTGTCCTTTCTGTAGGAGAAACTTTTCAAAAAATGAGAGAGAGAGAGAGAGAGAGAGAGAGAGAGAGAGAGAGAGAGAGAGAGAGAGAGAGAGAAGTTTTAGGCTGTTTAGTCACCTAACTATCACTTTGCAAATTTATTTTCTTGCTTTGCTGAGTGTATCACTTTGCTATGGGTTTAAAACTGTATTGACTAAAGCACATAAATCAGATTTATATGGGGGAAAACTGATACAAACCCTTTGATCACGTTCCACCCTTAAACAGCAGTGAAAATGACTATGGGGCTCAATCCAGCAAAAGATAAGCACCCCATTGATTCCAGTGGGGAAGTAGCTTTTCCCATTGAAATCAATAGAAATGAGAAGTACTTCAGTTGGGCTGGATGGTGCCTATGAACGTCCTCCAACTTCTCACAGTTGAAAATACGGGAAACACGTAGCACCCATATGTCAAAGATGACTGCCCTTAGGTCGCCTCCCTCTGCTTTTTACTGAATACATTTACTTTGTAATATTTTGTCCAGCACCCCTTTAAAAGCTATGAGAGTGGTTATTCTTTAGGTTAAGGTTATGCTAGGACGTTATTCACTGTGCTGCAAATCTGTCTTCAATAGTTCAAAATGAGCCTGGGAGGCTGCAAGTTTGACAGAGTCAGTGGTGGAATGAAGCCAGGACTCACAGGGACGCAGCACTGAGACATCATCATCATCATCATCATCATCACCATCATCATCATCCTGCTTTTCTGGTTAAAAATCATTTTTAAGCAGGTCTCTGAATTTCTTCTGATGGTTTTGGAAGAGATGGGCCAAAACTCATGGAAGTATAAAATGCAGTCAGTCACCATGAACTTGGGATTTTCCATCTCTTTCCTTTTAACTCAAGGTTGTGATAGTGCTGAAGTATTACAGCTCCAAAGGCTCAAGGATACTGAGATGCAATCTCAGGTGGCTGAGATCAAGACTTGCCAATCTAATAACTTCTATGCCTCCTTTATCCCTTTGTATTTATCTTTTCCAAAATACCTGGTAGGCTTGCCAAATACTAAAATGAGGGTAGCCTTCGCTCGGGCAAGATTAAAAATGTTCTCCCATTGTCTGACTGGGTGGCGATGTTGGCACAACGGGGATCCTAAGAAGGCTAGAGTATGTAGTTGCAATTATGTATCAATTGAAGATACTATTCGTGTACTGCTAAAATGCTCTATTTATAATGATCTCAGAACCAAATACATTCATCCGTTGTGAAGATGGTTGTAGGGAAGGCCATTGCTTGTTAAGGCTTGTTTCCTATTGTCTGATGCTGAGAAGTACAGTATGTATCTTTTAGAACATCTAAATTTCTTGTCAATGCTCTACAAATAAGTAGAGCAAGGGTTCAAACTAGGCTGTGTGGAAAATAGTTCAACTCTTAATGGTCTATTAGGCCTTAGCTAGACTTACAGTTTATCGCGGGATCATCCCGGGGTCATCCCTGTTCATGTAAATGACACACAGGGGACCCTGGGAGCAGGCAGGGATGACCCTGGGATAAACCTTAGGTCTAGCTAAGGCCACAGTAGAGTTCTAAATTGTATAGTTTTTCCCCTTCTCCTTTTGCTGTATTTGTGTAAAATGGCAGTTTGCTAAGACACTATAAACTATGAATTATTATTATTATTATTATTATTATTATTATTATTATTAGAAAGGACACGGATGACCAGTGGAGGCTGGTGGCTTCAATGTCAGTGGGGCAGTGAATCCACTCCAGGCTTCAGTCAGAACTGGTCAGAACTCTAAAGGAGCTATCCAAAATGCTGACTCCATTTTGGGGATAAGGTTAAGCACCTTGGAGAGCTCCTTTAGAGTTCTGATTGAAACTCATAGCTGATTCACCCTCCCACTGGCATAGGAGCCACCAGCCTGCACTGCTGATGTCATCAACCACCCCCTCAGAATTCCCCCCTCCCTCCGGACTTAGCTGCAATCAGCACAGTAGCTAGGAGAAAATGAAGCTTACCAGCAAGTTTAAAATTTCCCACAATGCTCCACAATATAGGTCAGAGGTACTGTGGGAAATTAAAAGGGCAGCTTCATGTCCCACTGGGCCAAAACCAACATTAAATAAGGAGAAGTGAAGCCACAGTGGGACGTACCAAGTCTCTGGGGGTGCCGCAGCAGTTGGCCCTGAATATTTACATGTAGACAGGTAGAGGCAAGATGTGTTCAGTGAGTTCAGTGCAGGGAGTTTAGCCACGGAGAAGGACAATTCCGGCAACTCGATTGCTAATAAAACATTTAACGAAGCACTCCCGGAACGATCACTTGCAAGGAACCAAAAGTGGCCTCCATGCCTGGCTGCAGTTGGAGGCTTGGAACGGTTTGATTGAGCTACTTCCTCTACTTACTACTGGTTACCCTGAGCTGGGGGGATGATGAGGGAAGGTGGAGGTCCACTATCTCTTCTCTCTGGACTTAGGGTGGACAGCTGCCCTATTTTACAGTTCTCTATTTTGGAGAGCTGACAAAACTTCGTTCGGAAGTGTCACTGATTTGCATGTGCCGATGTAATGCAAATTGTTGTCCTCTTTACTGGTGATGCGATTCCGTGTGTGTGTGTGTGTGTGTGTGTGTGTGTGTGTGTGTGTAATGTGTAAGTGCCCACCCTAATGCAGAGGAACCATGGGGCTCTACTACCCAATGGAATGGTTGTGATGCCACATGATAGCAGTGGCCCTTTGGGCTTCCTCTCCTTTGCTATGTAGACAAAATGAAGATACGATGCCTGCAGCCATTCAGATTGAGGTTGATAAACATATTTTAATAAAGGCTTATCATCCATGTACCAGATCATGGAGTTATTGAGTTGGCCATTAATGCTTTCTTTTGCTCCTACTAATCCATTCTATTTATTTTGAAACTAAACTTATAATTAAGATGATGCATCTGTGGACTGCTTAGTTGTCTCATCATCCCATTTCTGTTCATTTGTCACATACAACCAGAAAGCAACAGTAAAAGGTATCTGAAGATGTATGGGGGGGGGGGGGGAGAGAGAGATACAGAAATAAAACCCTTTAAAAAAAATGTCTACAGCACCAGCTAGACAAAGGCTGCTGCTCCCTAAGCTCCAGCCAGACAGTTTCAGATAGGGAAACCACTTATACATCACCCCCAGAGAGGAGATCTAAATTATTAGTATTATTTAAAGAGAAATAAATTTATTTATTTATTTATTTATTTATTTATTTATTTATTTCATTTATATACTGCACCATAGCTGAAGCTATCTGGGCGGTTTACAAAAGTTAAAAACAATGAACATTAAAAACAGATATACAAAATTTAAAACCACCAAAAGTTTTAAAAAACAACAATATCCATTTAAAGCAACTATTCTCCGGTCAGTTAAAAACTCAGGGAAGTAATAAAGGGGAAAGGGTGTAAACCTTTACAAGAATCATTACAATTCTGGAAAGGAGAATAAGGGCCCTGGGGGTGGGGTGCACTTACTATTCATTAGTATTTTATTATTAAAATTATGTATTGTTGTTATTAATTGTGTTTACGTGTTAGTTTAATTTGATGTTTGTGTATTATTTTTTAATAATGTTAAAAAATTATTTATTTATTTATTTATTTAAAAAACTCAGCATATGCTATTAAATGCTGTTAAATGCCTGGGAGAAGAGAAAAGTCTTGACCTGGTGCCGAAAAGATAACAATGTTGGACGTCGTCAGGGAGATCATTCCATAATTGGGGACCACCATTGAGAAGGCCCTCCCCTTTGTTGCCATCCTCCGAGCTTCCCTTAGAGTAGGCACTTGGAGGAGGACCTTAGATGTTGAGCGCAGTGTACAGGTAGGTTCATGTCGGGAGAGGCGTTCCATCAGGTATGGTGGTCCCAAGCCATGTAGGGCTTTATAGGTTAAAACCAGCACCTTGAATTGGGCTCGGAAATGTATAGGCAGCCAATGCAAGAAATACCATTGTGGGGAAGAGTGTGATCGGGTGACCTGCTTCCCTGGTGCTCATTGCTGATGGCCAACTTTAACCCCCCTTTGAGTTCTCCCTTCTGATGGTGCTTTAGCTTTAAATGAGATGTGGACTGGACAACCGTTCAAACGGAAGACACATTCAATAAGAACTGGGATGGGTAGATGGTAGATCTCCAGATATTTGCACTTCAGCTCCCAGAAGCCCCTGTCAGCACGGCCAAGGGCCATGAATGCTGGGAGTTGAAGTCTATAACATCTGGAGATCTATTTTCTGTCCACTCCTGACCTAGAAGACTGTCCTCTGACAGCTCTGCAAACAGAGGACTGCCCTCTGTCATGTTGGGGCACATGGCCTTCCTAGCTTCAGGAAGCAGTGATGGGGAACCTGGAGGAGACCAGAGAAACCCACTCAACAGCAGCAGCAATGGTGTCAGCAGTGGTGTGTAGGGTGGAGAGGAGACGTGGGCGCTGGCAGGCGGAGAGGAAGGAGGTGTGCACGAATGAAGGAGTTCGTGGTGCTCAGTACAGCTCAGTGCTTCTCCTCTCATCAGCACTACACCAGCTCGGCCTGGACTCTAGCAGCAGCAAGCAGCTGCCTCTCCAGGGTGTGTGTGTCTATATGCCCTATTAAACCCCATCGTGGCTGTGCAGTGGCGCTGTGTCATTTATGTTATGCAGCTGCCAACTCATAGCCCCATTAGACTCCCCCCCCCCCTGAAATGGTGTATTTTCAACTTGGAGATTAACCACAACTTTTCACTTTGCTCCAAGGTCACCACATTGTTTCTTGCGTCTGGTGGCTTCGGTTCAGGTTATCAGCAAGTCAGCTTAACTCTGGGCAGATTAAGTACATGCAGAAATGCAAGGCAGGGGGCTGGTTGGACAAGTAAAATGGCCACCAGTGTTGTGTTTTCTCCTGACTGGAGAGTCCGTGCTTCCTCTAGTCATCTAGCATGATGGTTTTTGCCTCACAGCAGTGTCACTGCAGGGGTTTGAGGGAATCACCTACCAACCCAGCGTCGTATAGACACCCCTCCCCAAGAAACACCATGGATTCATTTACTCAGGGCATGTCTACACCATACCTTTTCCCCAGCATCATCCCTGGATAGTCCTTGTGGGTACAGGAGATCCCAGGAGCAGACAGGGACGATCCCTCCATTTTCCCAGGATTTCTGGGACCACTTTTTTCATGGTTTTTCACATAGAATCATAGAATAGCAGAGTTGGAAGGGGCCTACAAGGCCATCGAGTCCAACCCCCTGCTCAATGCAGGAATCCACCCTAAAGCATCCCTGACAGATGGTTGTCCAGCTGCCTCTTGAAGGCCTCTAGTGTGGGAGAGGCCACAACCTCCCTAGGTAGCTGATTCCACCGTCGCACTGCTCTAACAGTCAGGAAGTTTTTCCTGATGTCCAGCCGGAATCTGACTTCCTATAACTTGATCCCGTTATTCTGTGTCCTGCACTCTGGCAGGATTGAGAAGAGATCCTGGCCCTCCTCTGTGTGACAAACTTTTAAGTATTTGAAGAGTGCTATCATGTCTCCCCTCCATCTTCTCTTCTCCAGGCTAAACATGCCCAGTTCTTTCAGTCTCTCTTCATAGGGTTTTGTTTCCAGACCCCTGATCATCCTGGTTGCCCTCCTCTGAACACTCTCCAGCTTGTCTGCATCCTTCTTGAAGTGTGGAGCCCAGAACTGGACGCAATACTCTAGATGAGGCCTAACCAGGGCCGAATAGAGAGGAACCAGTACCTCACGTGATTTGGAAGCTATACTTCTATTAATGCAGCCCAAAATAGCGTTTGCCTTTCTTGCAGCCATATCGCACTGTGTCCCCAGGTGGTGTGGGTGCCCATCCTGGCTTCTTCCCTCCTTTTCCCTTCCGGGATGTCACACTTCTGTTTAGACGTCCAGGAACAATCCCAGAAGCAGGAGGGGAACTACACTAGTCAAGTTAGAACATGTCTTACTGTTTTTAAGTGTGCGTTTGGTAGAATTTTGCCACATGATGTTCAGTTTGTGACATTTTATTGTTGTCTGTTCTCTGGTTTTTATTTTGAACTTCTCTGAAATAAGTTGTTCTATTTGATATGATGTGGCCAATTTATCATATTAAATGGGTTGCCTGTAGTTCTTAATTAGCTAATCACATTCTGGGGGGGGGGGCATGTTTGTGTAATTGCCACGCCCAAAGTTGGAGCTGTTTTTTTCTTTCAAGGCTCTTTTTTGCAGACACTTTTAGGCCACAGCTAGACCTAAGGTTTATCCTGGGATCATCCAGGATTCGCCCCTGCCTGAGCACTGGATCCCCTGTGTGTCACCTAGATGAACAGGTTTGACCCCTGGACGATCCAGGGATAAACCTTAGGTCTAGCTCTGGCCCCAGTTTCACTTTTGGGAGGCTGCTGGCTGGATAGTTTGTAAGTGGAGGATTCTTGGAGAGAAGAGGAAGTGGGAGGGGAAATTGGCAGATGGGGAAAAAGAACAAACAGATTTCTTTTCTTAGCGTGGCCAAAAGGAATGCATTCCCACAGAAAGAGAAAAGTAAGTAAACATTTTAAAAACTGCTACATTTGAAATCGTTCAAAAACAAAACGTTCAATGACTGTAAAAACAACATTTCATATATTAGTGTAGATCCCCTCCAGATAAGTCCGGGATCATCTCCCCTCCCTCCTTCTACACCGTATGGTGTAGACATGCCCTTGGTTGGGATGCCCTATGTGTATGTAGGAAGGGGGTATTGGTTGGAGTCCATTGCAGGCCTCTAGTGTTCAAACACATGGTGCTGATCCTCTTCAAATGCCCCTGTTCCCTTCTGCACTTGAAGAACACTTTGAGGCCTGAGCACATGTAGCAAACACACACCTAGCTCACCAGGCTAGGTGTGTTGGCCTCAACTTCTGATGTTCCCCATTCAAAAACACAAAAGCCCTTGTACCTTTTTCACCTCGCGTTTGTAATCTGAAGATGCTGTCCTTAGGGGAGTCTTTAGTGCACAGCCCATCCACTGGTAGAGCCACAGGGCGTTTCATTGTCCTTGTTTCTCCAATCCAGTGAAACAAAAGAAGGACTTTGCCCTTTAGAAGGCAGTGTCATTGCCATCCTTTGGAAAGCTGAAATGCCATCAGTAGATGGTAATGAAGCTCTGCTAGAATAAACATGTGTGTTTTTAAAGAGGGGTCAAATGTTGCTGTTTTGTTTCTATGAATCAGAATCTTTATGGTGATTGTATGGAGGGGGTATGTGTGTGTGTGTGTGTGTGTGTGTGTGTGTGTGTGTGTGTGTGTGTGTGTGTGTGAGAGAGAGAGAGAGAGAGAGAGAGAGAGAGAGAGAGAGAGAGAGAGAGGGTATCCCCATATTTATCCCCTTGATTTCTAGCAATGTCCATACTGCATCATATGTATTACATACAGTTAAAACTGGAAACGAAAACAGAAGGCACTATAACGTTCCTGGGCTTTGTCCTCAGCAAGACATGCTCCAAAGGGTCACTGGCCCTGTGGGGTTATCCCTTTGGCAGCCACCTGAAGGCAGCCACTTCCAAGGCAGCAGGTCCTTTGAAGTCTCCAGAATCAGGGCTGTCCCTACCATTAGGCAGAGTGAGCCAGTCGCCTCGGGCACCAGATGCTTGGAGGTGGCAGGAAGATGTTGAGGGGAGTCTTCTATGTGCTACACAGCCTGCCCTAGGCCCCCTAAGATAGCCTGCTGCCTTGAGGTGCGATAGAGGTTGCTGTCCCATCACCAGCAATGAAGTAAGATTCAACTGCCAGTCAAGTTGGCTTTTGTAAATGGGATGCAAGGGGGAATGTCTCAGGCAGCAAAATATTTTGGGTGGGCCCTGTCCAGAATAGAAAGCTGGGCCAAGTCAGGTGAAGGTGCTCAGCACCAGTTCTTACATCGTCTCTTTCTGCCAGTCCCACCCCCTTCCAGATCTACTAAATCCTGATCAGAAAATCTGGTGACCATTCTGAAATGAGCCACACTCTTGATGTGCTTGTGAATACTTTTAGATGGACGTGTATTTTGTATCCACAAGGATTTCTACAGTCTTGCGATATTTCAACTCCTTGACATGAAATGATCAGCATTCTCATGATAATTTTAAACTTTTTGCATCAAACTGTCTCTATTTTCAAAAACCTTTAACGGTTTCCCGTGAAAACATCTTCCCAAGCAAAACATACCTGTATGAGAGCCAAATCATCTTTATTTACCAACTGACTCATTTCTGTCTGCGCAGATGACATTTGCAACACCTTTTTTTAAAAAAATATTTAGAGAGGCCTTCATTAAATACAGCAGGCCATTAGAGAGGCTGGCAGAACATCTAGGGTTCCAAACAGTTTCAACCTATGTCCTGTACTGTCATCCTACTAAGGCTGCAATCCCATCGTCACTTACCTGGATGTAAGCCCCCTTTGAACTCAATGGGACTTTCTTCTGAGAAACATATATACGAGTATGCTATACGTTTACTTGATCACTGACTTTCCCTCTGTTATATCTAAAATGTTTAATAAAATAGCTGCTTGGAATTAATTTTAAATGGCAATTTCCTTGTTTAGTAGTGCCATTCCTCCATCCATCCACCCAACCACCCCACCCCCATACACTTATGTATCAGAGAGAGAGAGAGAGAGAGAGAGAGAGAGGAGAGAGAGGAGGGAGAGAGAGAGAGAGAGAATGAATAGCAGGCAACAGCTGGAATTTAATTTAATAAGTGAATATACACGATGGAGAACTGACTAAGGGAAGTGAATTACTGACTTTTCAGCACTGTGGTCATGCTTCCTATCCATCCCTCCTGATCAGGAGAAGTGAAAATCTTTCTGATTAAATACATTTTAGGAGTCCTGGAGGGAAAGTATTTAAGTCAGGTCAGTTCTATTTCTGGATTGGTATATGCAATATCTTCCAATTTCTATTGCCAGTTTACAGTGGGGTTAATTGAGTGAGGTTCCTACCAGGGAAAAAATGTAATGCAGTAGATTGTTGAAAACTCATTCCCATCTCCCATAATGAAGGCCATGGCTCCAAGGCTATGTGAAACAGTAAGCCATCACAGCTGACATATAGTAGTGTTGTTGTGTGTTTTAAAGTATTTCTGTATAGTAATGTCAGTTATTGAAAACTGTGTTCCAGAGAGTTCCAGTGTATATGCACTGGGCCAGCCATTTTTATTTCCCACAGCAACATTACACTGTAGCATTGTGGGAAATTATAATGGCAACTGCTCAGGTACCCAGTGCTGAGATGTCAAGGGGAACCCAGGCCTTTGGGGCCATTGCTGTTATGAAACTTTCAGGATTTGTTCTACCTCTATCTGGGATTATTATAGGCATTGCGAAAAAAATTAAGAAAGGGAGGTCATGTAGAAGTTGCTGGAATTAGATACAGGTAGATACAGCAGAGAAGGATAAGGGAGTGAGTTGACCAGGTAATGGAAGAAGAACGTTAGCAGTTGATGTGGAGGGAGGGGAAGAAAAGGAAGAGAGGAGAAGAAGGGAGTCATGGCTGAGAGAGAGGGAAGCTCAAGACAGTCTTCAGGAGACTAAGAACAAAATGGACCCCTCCCTCAAAGGGCTATGGGGGTCACCATGGTAGGGGCTGTGCTAGGGGTCAGGGGAAACCATAATGTGTCCAACTCTGACAGCAGCGTAACTTTGCTTGAAGGCTTTGCTGTATCCAACTCTTCTGACAGGTGTGTAAGACTTTGTTGTATCAAACCAAGGACTCATCATATATATATATATATATAATATATATATATATATATATATATATATCACCATCAATGTACATATTTATATATATTATGTAGTGGGGGAAGGGAGGGAGAGAAAGAGAGAGGTGATACTTCTGTGGATGTTGAGGGTTGTAGGACTGTTTTCTGTCTAAACCTACATAGGATCGCACCTTTTATTGCCTTGCCTTCACTCCTCTGTGAAATCACCATGCAGTTAAATCTGAATAACTATGAGCATCATCAGACGAGCATTTTATCGCACGCTCTTTACTGCCCACTTACGGATGTTCGTGGCTCTTTTTGATGATGACATCCACCTCCTTTGCACCTCTTGCTCTGTCCGGCCTTCTTTGTGTTACAAAATAGACCCTGGTAAATCTGATTTTTAAAAAACAAAAACAAAATGTGCCTCCATTAGCTGCTGTGTGCAGGAAAAGTGGCACGATAAAAACAGCCATGTGGGTCATTGTTTACTTCCTCTTTCTTCCCCTGTGTGAAGGAAGAGGAAGTATCATGGGACATAAATCAGGGAGGGGGGAAGCGACTGGAAGGAAACACGATTTTCTCCCTGTCTGATGATACTCTTAGTTAGGTCGGGAAATTGTCACATTTACCACGGGATTTCTGACTGGGTGAAACCACCGATGTGACTAATCCAGGAAAGAACAAGAAAGGGCAGCTAGGAGAAAAATGGCACAAAAGTAGCAACAGGGGAAAGAGTGGAACCAAACGTGGTTTTTAAAGGTAAATGTTTGAACAGTTTTGAGCATTTTTCTGGAGAATTTTTGCTTCCTCAAAATTGCTAGTTTTGGCATGACTTTTTTTTATTAGCAGGGATGCTAAGCTCATCTGCCACACACACACACACACACACACACACACACACACACACACACACACACACCTCAGAAATCTCTGCTCCTTCTGAGCTTAGCTGCAACCCTCACACAGTACTGTAGCTATGGGGAAATGAATTTCTCCAACCACAATACATTGTGCCTTGTTGGAGTGTAAAAGATGGGTGGAGTAGTCTTCAATGGTCCATTAAGACCCATTCGCTTTACCAAAGACCTCCTCCTCCAGCAGATGAAAACTCTGAGAACTGATTTCTTGATATCGACCAGAGCAGCTGCCTGAAATTTTGGATTCTTCTTGTGGGTGTGGCTATGGGGCTGTTATGATGAGTGCATGGCCTTCAAAATTCACCATGACACCACTGATCCTAACCCCTCTTGGATGGATTGCAGTGCCCTTATTGTTTCAAATTTTGTATTTCTGATTGGCACCTTGAGTAAAAAAAACAAAAACAGAAGTTGGAACATAAATGCTGAAAACTATTAATACTTATTAATTCATGTGCAGCTCATGACACACATCCCATGACAACCAATCCCGCAACTGAGAGCACCATCCCTTTAAAGGGGATGTATTGGGAGCACCTTTTATACCCCATTCCCTGCTCTTTCTTTGGGTTGTGTGTGGCAGCCTGCATGTGTTAGGACATACATCAAGCCTTCTGAGAAAATGATGTTGGAAATCCCTCTAATTTTTGTTTGGAGAGACAATTATGGAACTGTGGACATCTATTTCTTTCAATTATATCTTGTAGCTGGATGAAAGCACCCCACCCCACCCGGCCTCCAAACTGTAAAGCCAGAATATTTTCCTGTTTTTTTTGTATTGTGAATACATTTCTCAGTAGCAAGGGAGTTGGAACTGTATTCAATCAACAACCTTGAGGGCCTTTGCTGGCATTTAAATGCTTGCTTCTGTTTATATAAGCTGCGTGTTCCCATGCATATCCATCCGAGGGCACATATAGACCTCACAACTGTAAACCAAGAGAATTCTATTGGGAGAAAACTGGAATTTATCACACTACTACCGAGAGAACAATTCGCAACGCGGTCCATCACAGAAATCAAAAGACAGTTCAAGTACAGCCTGGATTTCATTTAGAAAAATCGAAATATTTAGCTCACTGTTGGGCAAGGCGCTCCCAGGAGAGGAACTCGTTGGGATGCATCTGTTTGGAGCTGTGATGATGGTCTGAATTTCAAAATGAGAAACAGGTTCTTTTTCAGCCATAAGGCAAGTCCATAAGTCGATGCTACAAGCCGCCAATATGCCATAGTCGTTGGGGGCGGGGAGGAGAGGACTCAAATGACTTTGCCTCTGACCCTTGAAAATGTCTAAAATCCCCATTCGGTTTGGATTTCCCCCAATCTATGGCACAGTGCTGTAGCTAAGGCAAGCATATGGTCCTAATAGATATTCAGTCCAGATGTTAGTTGCCTATAATGTAGGCTGAACGGCTGTGCCTAGCAGTATACGGGGAAAGATGGTGAAGCCGTTAAATAAGGAACATGCACATTCCAGTATTCTCCACCCGTTTACGAAAGTTAAGAGTTCCAGATTGCGATACCTCCGGTTCTGTCACATTGAATTTCTGGAAAGCATTAAGCGCACGAAATGCTCCATGCACGTGAAAAAGACTTCGGAAAGTGGGACCCTCTTGAGAGTCGAAAGCGCTGCAAACATAGACGGTGTCATGCGCTGACTTATTATGAATGCACATGACATTTTCCTTGAAAGGGTGTGCAGGTGTTCCTACAACGTGGATATCGCCTTACTCAATGTGGCGGCTCTTCCAGTTCTGGTGCAAGGAGACTTGAATAAAAACCAGTGACCCAGTGATTATGATTCCTATTGTACTTTCACAGTGCAAGTCCATACAGCTCTACTCAGAAGTAAGTCCCATGTATTTCAATTGGGCTTACTGACCATTAAGCAGGTTTAGGACTGCACACACCTAACGTGTAAAGTGGATTATTACACACCTGATGTGTAAAGCTCCTCTTATGCTCTATTATTTAAATGTGGTGGGGCGTGGGGTGGGAATCTAAGAAAATTAACCTCACAGGAAGATTCTCTGTGAGATTATGACAGGATCATAGAATCATAGAATCACAGAATAGCAGAGTTGGAAGGGGCCTACAAGGCCATCGAGTCCAACCCCCTGCTCAATGCAGGAATCCACCCTAAAGCATCCCTGACAGATGGTTGTCCAGCTGCCTCTTAAAGGCCTCTAGTGTGGGAGAGCCCACAACCTCCCTAGGTAACTGGTTCCATTGTTGTACTGCTCTAACAGTCAGGAAGTTTTTCCTGCTGTCCAGCTGGAATCTGGCTTCCTTTAACTTGAGCCCGTTATTCCGTGTCCTGCACTCTGGGAGGATCGAGAAGAGATCCTGGCCCTCCTCTGTGTGACAACCTTTTAAGTATTTGAAGAGTGCTATCATGTCTCCCCTCAATCTTCTCTTCTCCAGGCTAAACATGCCCAGTTCTTTCAGTCTCTCTTCATAGGGCTTTGTTTCCTGATCATCCTGGTTGCCCTCCTCTGAACACGCTCCAGCTTGTCTGCGTCCTTCTTGAATTGTGGAGCCCAGAACTGGATGCAATATTTTAGATGAGGCCTAACCAGGGCCGGATAGAGAGGAACCAGTACCTCACGTGATTTGGAAGCTATACTTCTATTAATACAGCCCAAAATAGCATTGACCTTTCTTGCAGCCATATCGCACTGCTGGCTCATATTCAGCTTGCAATCTACAACAATTCCAAGATCCTTCTTGTTTGTAGTATTGCTGAGCCTAGTATCACCCATCTTGTAACTGTGCATTTGGTTTCTATTTCCTAAATGTAGAACTTGGCATTTATCCCTATTAAATTTCATCCTGTTATTTTCAGCCCAGCACTCCAGCCTATCAAGATCACTTTGAAGTTTGTTTCTGTCTTCCAGGGTATTAGTTATCCCACCCAATTTTGTGTCATCTGCAAATTTGATAAGCGTTCCCTGCACCTCCTCGTCCAAATCATTAATAAAAATGTTGAAGAGCACTGGGCCCAGGACTGAGCCCTGCGGTACCCCACTCGTTGCCTCTCCCCAGTTTGAGAAGGTTCCATTGATAAGTACTCTTTGAGTCCGATTCTGTAGCCAACTGTGAATCCACCTAATAGTTGTTCCATCTAGCCCACTTTTGTTAATCAGAATGTCATGTGGTACTTTGTCAAAAGCTTTGCTGAAGTCAAGATATATGACGTCCACAGCATTCCCACAGTCCACAAGGGAGGTTACCTTATCAAAAATGAGATCATATTAGTTTGACAGGAGTTGTTCTTGACAAATCCATGTTGGCTTCTAGTGATCACCGCATTGATTTCAAGGTATTTACAGATTGACTTCTTTATAATCTGCTCCAGAATTTTCCCAGGGATGGATGTCAGACTGACTGGTCTGTAGTTCCCAGGTTACTCCTTTTTGCCCTTTTTGAAGATAGGGACAATGTTAGCCCTCCTCCAGATGTCCGGCACCTCACCCGTCTTCCATGATTTTGCAAAGATAATAGACAAAGGTTCTGAGAGTTCTTCCGCTATCTTCTTCATTACTCTAGGATGCAGTTCATCGGGCCCTGGAGATTTGAACTCATTCAAGGAAATTAGGTGTTCTTTGACCATTTGTTTATCAATCTCAAACTGTAATCCTGCCCCCTCAACTTTTGCTTCACTTTTTCCAGGGGGGTCATAGACCTGCTTTTGGGAGAAGACTGAGGCAAAGTAGGAATTGAGCACAGTAGGAGCAAAGTACGAACTGAAGTAGGAATTTGAGCAAAGTAGGAATTGAGGATCTACACTACTGGTTTATAGCGGTTTATAACAGCATCAACAACTGTTGGGGCCCCAGGACGCACTCCATATACCGTTTTCATACCACTTTCAAAGTGTTATATCCTGGTTGGTGTAGATCTGGCATATGAACAATCATCCTTTGGGCACTATGAGACATCGTTTTAGAATCTTGAGTAACCATCCTTTTGGGATTACTGAGACCTGGTTCAGGAAGTAGCATGCTATACTGACAGATGCTCCTTTGCAACAGCGATTCATGCGAGCACATCAGCTGGCTTGTTACCTACCAGGCTCTTGGGGATTGCCACCAGCAAGTGGTGCCTATCGATGTGGCACCCCGGCTGTGGAATGAGCTCCCCAGAGAGGTCCGCCTGGCGCCTACGCTGTACTCCTTTTGTCGCCAGCTGAAGACCTTTTTATTCTCTCAGTATTTTAACACTTAATTTTTAAGTTAAATTTAAATTTTACTGTTCTAATTCTGTATTTTAATCGTATATCAATTTCTGCTGCTGCGTGGTTTTATCCTGGTTGTGCTTTTTATACTGTATTTTGTATTTGTGTTTTTAGACTGTTTTTAGAAATTATGGTTTTAATTTCTGTGAACCGCCCAGAGAGCTTCAGCTATTGGGCGGTATAAAAATGTAATAAATAAATAAATGCTAAGTCTGATGTTCTTTCTTCCAGGCAATTATGTCCATGGTTATGTTCCATATTAAGCAGTCTTAGAGCACTTAAATCAGCAATTAGAATGAATAGCATCACACCATTTATGAATTTATGAGATTTATATTCCACTTTCTTTTTGACTAGAGTCCTCATAGGAGCTTAGAATATTTATAAAATACAACAGCTACAGAAAGAACCATGTGCTCAAAAACAAAAGTGTACAACATTACCAGCTCCATTTGAACAGTAGCCAATATCTGAGGTTCCTTCCCACAAGATCTTAAGTTAATGTCATTTGGCCCTGGGGCCAGGTCGCGGCCCAGCTAGGGCAGACCCTCATGCTCCCTTTGCCTGACTCTCTTGTTCTGCAATCCCATGAATACTAATCACCAAGTCCCACAGTTATGTGACAAGTCCCATAGTTCTGTCAGAATTGATATGGTATCAAAAGATGTGGGAAGATTCACCACACCTCACTAATCCACTACGAATGTAAATATCAGCATATTGCCACGTCATGTCCTATGAGCCAAGATGAATCAAAGTTGAACACTGATGTTCCTGAAGTGCACAATCCGGATTTGCATTGTTAACTCGAAGCGGGAGTCCTGGATCTGTAAATGTAAAATTGTCAATCCTTTCTTTCTTAATTATACAAAGTTACAGAAAAAAATGGGGGGAAGGGAAGGTGAGTCCTCAGGTCTCATGCCCACGTGGACATATGCCAGGTGGACATAGGCTTCACAGGCTCATGCGTTTGTGCTGTACATACAATGGGGCTTCAGAACAAGTCATGAGTTTGCACATCTTTCCCTGCTATATGTAGGTAGGTATCCTTGAGTATTCCATTCCATCCCCCACCCCTTTTGAGCAGGCGATGGATTGAATGAGCAGGACCATTTATAGGTAGATGTTCCAGTTGAAGGTCATTTGTGCAGTGTGTGTTCTTATCCAAGGATCACTCCAATGCCCCCACCTCCATGACAGGTTAGACCTGGATTCTGGAGTGCATGCATGCACACATGCACACACACACATGCATGCACACCTGGTACAGTCAGAACCATTTGCGCTGATTATCTGTTCATCCCTGCATATCCAGACAGAATGCTCCAAGGGCAACCCTGAAAGCAGTTCTGGATACTGAATGCATAATTCCAGCAAAGGGAAATCACTTATGCAGTCCAAAGCCCTGATCCCAGAACGATGATTCTCTTGTGCATCGCCATTAATGGACTGGTCATCCGTTGGTAAACAGTAGAAAGTAATGGTGGAGGGCTTTTGCTTGTGATTTGGAAAAAGTAATGCAAAGATAGAGCCTTGGGAGAAAGTTCTGGATGTGACCCTCGCTCAAGGTGAAATAGGCTAGTTAAGACACCCTGATCAGCCAGGGAGTCTTATTTAAATGCATCTCAGCCTTGGAGATCAACCCCTTTCTCACATAAAAATAAAACCCGACTAGATCAAGTTACCATCTCAGGACAACTCTTTGCATAAACAACCCCCTTTGTTGCACTGGCAATAAAACCTCCATGGAGCACACGAGGCGATGAAGGCTTAGAATTTACTGCCATCGAAATCACTGCTGGGTAACAAAGCAGACTATAAAAATACAGTACCATAAAGGCAATAGCAGTGTGGGTACAAGGTGCCAGGCCGGTAAATTAGACGGGAGATTGACCTCTTGCACTTCACATCTTTTATCCGTTCTTATCCTTCAGTATGGTTGGAAATGACTCTCCTATTACCTTTGTTAAGGGGGAATAAATGTCTTGTATTTCTGTGATTTCCTTTCTTTTTGACAAAGGATTGCAAGAAGCTGCAGCTGTAGTCACCCTCCCCTCCCCGCCTCTCCTCCCCCTCTGCTTTATTACAATGCGTGTTGTTCTGAAATACTCAATTCAGCTATAAACAATCTACTCTATCAACAACACGCTTTTGCACTTTTTGAAATGGTGCTTTGAGGCAGATAAATGAAAATAAGTATGGCAGCTTGCCAGTAAAAATTTCTGCAAACTGGATCATCGCAGGGGCACCAGCTTCACTCAGTGAGTTGTTTTATTTACTGTAGGATCTGAAAATCCATTTCTGCCCATTCAATAGATGTCCGTCCTTCCCTTTGGTTGATGTTTGTTCTAATCGTAGCTGACATTTTTAGATGCTAATGGCTCACAATCTGTTTGGGTCCATGCTTAAAGAGTTTCATCACCAAGGACTCTTCTCTGTTTTTCACTGTGCATGATCCAGACAACTGGAAGGTATATCTCTGAAGTTCTGGTCACAGCACATTTGCCATCACGGCATAGGGGTCAAGAATATGTTGATGCTATGGCTAAATCATATCAGAGTGGGGTCATATTTTTTTTAGCTTTTCTAAAACTCAGACCTTCTCCATGTTCTCAGCCTTAGAAGCCTTGGTTTCAACCAAACTGTCAATTCCCCTTTGCCTCACAGAACCCAAACTGTACTCCCCAAGCAACTGCACATTCCTTGCCACCGCACTAGCTTAGCAAGCGTCAAGTTTGTCACTTCTGTAGACCATGTACAAGATCGATGACTTGGTGACTGACTTTATACAGCAGGTCACCTCACCATTAGGATGGTTGACTCACATTCACCTGCAGGGTAGGAGAAAGCTATGAAATGAGTGTGTGGGGAGTAGATCTAAAGCATGGATGTATGACTTGTTGCACTACAACTCCCATGGTCCTTCATCATTGGCTCTACTGGCTAGGGCTGAAGGAAGTAGACCAAACCACCTGAAGGGCCACAAGTTGCTCACCCGTGGTTTAAAGGATGGGAGATCTCTGTATCTTGCTGACTTCTGAATGGCTGGAATGAACTGCTGAGACAAGACCTCTGGAGAAAAAACACTTAGGGGTGGGAATTCTCCATTACCATGAATCTGGCACTGCACGCATGTTTTTTCTTCACCCTGCATAATGCCTGATCAAGCTATACAGTTGTAAATTCCTTTTTCATGGAAGGCTGCCTTGGATGGAGAAAAGAGAGGGCAAACCCATATGTACTTTCCAATATATGTTATAACAACATGACAGTGAAGAGTGTGTTTAATTTTGCTTATTTGCAAGGTATTCATAGGTACCAATAGTGTTCATAGCTGGAGTCTTCAGCTGTATCCTCTGCATTGTGCTGCCTCATGCTATGTCCAGACCCTCCCTCCTCCAAACAGGTGGGGTGACAAATGTCCCCAATGAACTTTACACAGCAGAATGTACACAAAAGTAGACCTTCCACATAGTCCAACCATGACATTGTTGGGTCTGTCACCTGCATAATGTCCCCAAATTTCACCCTCTTACCACCAACTTTATGGAAAGAAACACACACCTGGGGCATAATATATTGATTTTGTCATTGGGGTATCTTTACACCCCAAACATAAGCAATGTACTGGGGTGTAGAAAATGTCCCATGGTTTTTTCTAAAGAAAACTGGTTTAGGGAAGCAGGTTTAAGTACTCTGGATGCTAGTAGGTTGGCATAAGCCATGGGATTTCAATAGGGATGCATGAGAATTTTGGTTTTGTACACAAATCACTTGAAAATGCCCCATTCTCAATCTTGAACATGAACAGGAGCACATTTGCTTCCCAAATGATCTCAGCTTTCTGAATTTGCCTTCACGTCTGCAAAAGGTCTACTTGAAAAATGCACAACTTTCTCAAAATACTCACATTCTAAATCACCCATGCTTTAGTCTATAGGGGAAATTTGGGAAGCGTTTGCCCCAAGTCTCACATTCGATAGCTCTCCATTCTGCAGAATTTTCTCGGTCTTGCTGAATGAACATCAGTCGCAAAGCACAAATCAAGGACAGATGAATATTGTTTTAGAACATTTTAGAATGTTTTAGGATGTTTAACAATGAATATTAAGTTTTAATTCAGTTTTATATATTTTATATTTACTGTTGTAAATGGAGAGGTGGGTAAGAAATAAAATTATTATTATTATTATTATTATTATTATTATTATTATTATTATTATTATTATTATTGAGCTGATGTTGGGAGAATTGTGGCAAGCTGGCAGTTTGCCCTGTGGGGAAGAAGAAGGACCGAGGGGACAGGAGCAGGCAGAAGTAACATCGGGGCCTGCTCCTGCTGGACTCTCTCTCTCTCTCTCTCTCTCTCTCTCTCTCTCTCTCTCTCTCTCTCTCTCTTTCTTTCTCCTCCCTCCCTCCCTCCCTCCTTGACTCCTTTTCCTTGTGTGTCATGTCTTTATTAGACTGTAAGCCTGAGGGCAGGGACTGTCTTTTTTGCTAAGTGTAAGCCGCTCTGAGAGCCTTTTTTTGGCTGAGGAGCGGGGTATAAGTATGATAAATAAATAAAATAAATAAATAAATAAGCTGGAGCATCATTGGAGGAACGTTTACCTTACCAGAGACAGATTTCTTATGGTGTTAGAAAAATACCCCTGCGTGACCAAAAATGTTAGTTTTTAGTAAATACAGTAAACCTTAAACCTTTACCCTTGTGTCAATAGGGCCTTTAAGGCCCCCACTGGTGCAGGGGGGTGGGAATGTGCAATTTCGAGAAGCTCCGGAAATCATGCGTCCCTGCCTTCCATGCTAATGGCAGCTGCTATTAATGTGAAAGTGGTGAATGCACAATTTCTGGAGCTTTAGAAATTGCACACCTCCCTCTTTCACGCCAATGGTAGCTGCCATTTATGCAGAGTGGGGGAGTGCGCAATTTCGGCAGTGGCTGCCGAGTATTCGCTGAGGCCTCATGAGTACTCAGCAGTGGTCTGTGCTTTCTGCTGGGACACCCAACTGGGTCCGTCAGGGCTGGATGTGGTGGAGTCTGCTGCCCTCCCGGACCCACAACACTAAGTGCAATGCATTGCAACAACCCAAACGGAAAATATGACTTCAGGTTTGTTGAGGGCCATCGAAAGACCAATTTCCGCAATCACCTGAAGGCCGGATGCCCTTAAATTCTCATCATCAATGGCGTGTTGGAGATGTTAGGTTAAGATGACTTAAGGAATTGCTGGCATGGGGATGCTGAGAGTTGTAAGACTTTTCCTGTCTAAACATGCACAGGATTGCACCCTTAACATAGGGTCCAAGGTGAATTTGGGGTGAGTCCTCCTTCACCTATCACCCCACCCCATGTTGTACAGAGGGGCCCAGCCCTCCATACATGCTTTTCAGAGCTCACAGGTAAGTGCAGTGAGAAAGACGGCTTTTCTTCTATGAACTTCTTTCAGTTAAATTACCTTATATTCCAAACCATTATGATGCCCACCATATTTCCTTTCCTTTCATTTATTGCATTTCTATACCACCCAATAGCCCTGTCACAAAAATTAAAAGCTTAAATCACAGCATGGTAAAATACATTATAAAATCTTTAGACGTTTAATACCGAATCAAACCATACTAACTTTCACGGTGGCTGCCCCGGAGCTCTGGAACCCCTTTCCCAGGGAAGCTAGACTTCCAGCAGTCTTTTGGGGAGTAGTGTGGACCTCTCTTAAAGCACTGTTTATATATTGGATTTTTAAAAAAATATTCGTATTTTTAATGTTTTTAAATGTTTTAATGTTGTAGCTTGTTTAATTCTTGTTTTAATTTTTGAATATCCCTATTTGTTTTAACTGAACATGTTTTAATTTGTAATGCTGCCTTCAGTCCCAGTTTTGGGGAAAAGGCGGGATATAAATAAATATCAATATCATCATCATCATCGGCAGGGTGAACATCTAAAAATGTGCTAATACATCTAGGGTGCAATCCTATCCAGGTTTAGGCAAAAATAAGCCCTGCAACTCCCAGCATGCCTCCTGGCAGCATGGCATGTGTGGGATTGCACCCTTAAAGCCTACACTGAAGGACTAAAAACCCTAGGAAAATAAAAAGGTCTTCACCTGGCACTAAAAAGGCCATGATGTAGGTGCCAGGCAAGTCTGGAAGGGGCCATCACAAAAAAGGCCCAAAGGTAGTTTTTTATGTTACTTTTAGAACTGGCATTTTTAAAGCTGGTTTTCAAATAAAAGCAAACAAGTACCACCCCCTTCCAGAAGGAGAAGGAGAAGAAGAAGAAGAAGAAGAAGAAGAAGAAGAAGAAGAAGAAGAAGAAGAAGAAGAAGAAGATTATTGTAATAGTTTAAAATGGTTCCCTTTCACCACTCCCTCTGTGCCTCTTAGATCAAGTCAAACAACTGCCTAGTTATGTATCCCACTCCCAATGAACCCCCCCCCCCCCATGTTTGCTGTTGTAGAGCACAGTCTTGAGCAGGCAGCAATTAAAATATTGTCAGATTTTGTGAAGAACGAAAGGAAGGAAAAACAGTAACTGGCTGCACAAGCTCTTGCACATTTAAGACAATTGCCCAGGCAAGTGCAACCATAATTCCGGTATGCATTATACTGCTCTTTCTACTTCTGAACAAGACTATGATCCTCACTTAAGCAAATTGTGCATAATGATGCCCGTGCAATGCGCAACGATTCAGATTTGCATTGTAAAAATCATGAAACCGCTTTTGTGGATGGCTCTTGTGGACAAGTGTTAGCAGCATGCAGGAAAGCCTAAATATGTGCCTAAACAGAAGCACACATTGCTGACGGTACATGGCTCGGTTTTGCACGTTCCTCCTCATTTATCCTGTAGACGAGTAGGAAGTCGTAGACGCAAGTCCTAGTCGTTAGTCAGATTTTCCAGGCCATGTGGCTACTGATGCTCAGGCCGAGAGGTGAACAGGTGGAGTGACAAAAGATGCGCGCCTCTGGGTGATGAGAAACGTGTTGGTGCCTAATACATCTGAGGAACTGTTTGCGAGCAGTTCATCCATGTGAAAACATGACCCCTGTTATACTGTCAAGGTCAGAGATGCTGAAGAGGAAGTGCTGACTAACGGCTGATTGTGCAGTGGAAAAGGTACCCAGGGGCAATATAAACATGAAGAACTCGTTCTGATGGGGGAGGGAGAACTGTGAAAGCAGAATGGGAGAAATCTCCCCAGCCCACTTTTCTTTCAGTCTCATTTATTTTGCCCACCCAGCTTTTTTTAAGAGCAAGAAAACCCTCCTTTCCCCCCTACGTAGGAAAATGTCAGACATTGTACGTCAGAAAGCAACACCTATATGGGTTTTACAGGATAGATCAGTGAATGGGAAGGGGTTGGAGTCTGAAGGTGTGTCCCTAATTTAGTTGGGGGCTCAGCCTCCGGGACTCTGTTCCAACTTCTGCCAGCTCCGTTTCAGTTTCAGCCAGCTGGTGGATTTTCCTTCTTTCATGAATAGACATTTGTGCAAACTGCAGTTGCAATTTGCATAATTTACGCAAATTCCAGATACGATCTGCATAATTTGTGGAAATTCTGACTGCAGTTTGCACAAATTACACAAAATTTGGCCACAGTTTTTGCAAATGTATTTTTATGCGCGCACGCACACACACCGCCCCAATAAACCTGAAAAGTCCTCAGAAATTCTGGAAAAATCCATGGCTTGGCTAACAAATGAGAGCCAGTGTGGTGTAGTGGCTTAAGTGTTGGACTGGGAGTCGGGAGATCCTGGGTTCTAGTCCCCACTCAGCCATGGAAACCCTCTGGGTGACTTTCGGCCAGTCACACACTCTCAGCCCAACCCACCTCACAGGGTTGTTATTGTTGTGAGGATAAAATGGAGAGGAGGTGGAAAATTATGTACGCTGCCTTGGGTTCCTTGGAGGAATAAAGGCAGGATATAAATGCAATCATAAATAAAACAAAACAAAATGCAAGCTGAGCCGGGGTGCCATGGAAATCCAGTAAGCTTCAACACAACCAGATTTCCAAGTGAGGGACATCCCTACCCTTATTCACACTCCCCTTGTAGGGAATGGGAAGGACTATCAAAGCTGGCCAGCACCCTCATCTGGAACTCCTGCAAGCGTCAGATAAGTGGGCTTGACTTGTCCTTCACCTTCCCCTCACCAATGAGTGAAGGAATGGTTTGTGGAGCAGCTTTGCTACATGAGGGTCTTCTCCAATGGGAAAAACCCAATAAAGCCAGGAGACATGCCACAGGGAGTACCCATTCAGTATCCTTACTAGGGCTCAAATGACATCAGGAGGCCCATGTAGGGCTGGGGGGAGGGGCACGTCACCATCCACCTCATCCTACTTTCATTGCTCACTCTTGCTCTTCAGCTTCCATTTTGCACCTGGATCTGATTGCATTCTAGCAAAAAACACAGAGAACTCATAAGCCTCAGGTCTGCCCACCCCTGATCCAGCACAAGGTCATAACACAAGAGCTAATGCTGAGGTGTTCTGCTGCTAATGTTCCACACTGCTGTTCTCATTTCAATGCATCCACTGCAGTTCAATATACATGGATCCTTGGATTCCGGGATGGGAAGGCAAACCCATACAAATGACAAAAGGAAATATCTGAGGTGGTAAAAATAAATAAAAATAAATTACTGACAAAAAAAATTAATGAGTATCTTCTTACAGTGAATAGTTTTTAACAACAACAAAAAATGCAGCATAGCACCATGAAGCCCTACAACTGAATTAATAATGAACAAAGATAGTAATTTTTGATCTTTTGTGTGCATGAGGAGAAGAAGAAAAAATCCACTCACCAGATTTGACAATTAGAGCAGGCCAACAGCATTGCATGGCACAATGTGAAGTGTTTTTTTCCCAGTGGCTCTTGTGAGGGAACTCAGCAGATGTGCTCAAATATTTACAAGTGCACAATATTCACATGCTTTTCAGATGCTGACCCTGCTGATTTGCAAAAGTCTGTTTCGCTTTCAGTCTGGAGCCTAGAAAGTATGACAGTCCTGGGCTGCCTGTCGTACCGGAATGTCTGCAGGTTGCCACCGTCTGCAGTACTAGGGTGACCCCATGAAAAGGAGGACACGGCTCCTGTATCTTTAATAGTTGCATAGAAAAGGGAATTTCAGCAGGTGTCATTTGTATATATGGAGAACCTGGTGAAATTCCCTCTTCATCAGAGCAGTTAAAGCTGCAGGAGCTGTACTAGATTGACCAGATTTAAAAGAGGGCAGGGCACCTGCAGCTTTCACTGTTGTGATGAAGAGGGAATTTCACCAGGTTTCTCCATATATACAAATGATACCTGCTGAAATTCCCTTTTCAGTACAACTGTTAAAGATACAGGAGCTCTGTCCTCCTTTTCATAGGGTCACCCTATGCAGTTGAGTTGAGTTGAGTTGAGTTTGTTTATTTTGGTCATAGACCAGCACAGTAGAAAATATCATCACAATAATATTAAAAAAACCAACATACAATAAAATACATACATGCTTCACCCTATACAGTACAGAACAGTTGTGGTGGGCTTAGATAAAGAGGCCATGATCCAATGAAATGAAATATTTACAGCTCAGTCCCATGCATGCATACTAGGAAGCAAGTCCCAAGATTGTTGGCCGTGCAACCTGATCCTTTGCACGTTTACTCAGAAGCAGGGCCGATGTTGAGGGTAGGCATGGTTGAGCATTTGCCAAAGGCCCACTGGCAAGAGTCCATTGGGAGTTGCTCCTCCTCTTCACCATTGTAATTGGTGGGAGATATATATCTGCCTCCTGTTAGAAAAGCAGCTAGCAGAGAAAAACAAAAGGCAGAACAGAATGAGCACTTACCAGTCCCACATCCACACAAAAGGAGAGAGAGAGAGAGAGAGAGAGAGAGAGAGAGAGAGAGAGAGAGAGAGAAGAGAACTCTTTCTTTAGTAAAAGAAAGAAAACAGCTTTATTTACAAGTATCCTTGCACATAATATGCAGGCACAGCATAGAGTTTCAAGAGCGTTTGTTCAGTCTGTTTTTTGTTGTTGTTCTATAACACTGCCAGGAGTGAGAGACAGCAAGCCATGCACTCCCAGCAATGGAGAAAGAGAGAGGCGGGGGCAGGAAGGGGAGGAACAGGAAGGAGGAACCACACTATAGGCTATAGAGAGCCTAAGGCTAGCTATGCCCAGGCATTAACTAACTGCAAAACTGCCCCCTGCCTGTAACTTGCAGATGAGGTTGCAATATTCCCAGCGGTAATCGGCTTGTTCATCTGACTCTCTCTCTCTGGCCCAAACAATGGTGGTGAGGAGGAGGAGGAGGAGGAGGAGCAGCAGATCCCGTGCCTACTTGCTCGCTGGCTCTCTACCTGACATGCAAGGAAGTGATGACAATGATTGGAAAGAGGAGGAAAAGCAATTGGTGGCATTGGCAGTGAGAAGGTTGACTCACTGAAGGAGGGAGCCCATTGAGGGTGTCTTGGCCAATGGCCACAGAAACCTGGCTCCGGCTTTCCCACCCATGCATTTACATATGACAGTCCTGTAACATAGATGATGATGATGATGATGATGATCATTATTATTATTATTATTATTATTATTATTATTATTATTATTATCCTGGTGCAGGCTGAAGGAGTATGAACATCCCAGTGGTCCAGTACACAATATTAGCCGCTTTGTTGTGAGGAGAGAAACTGAGTAGGTTCCGCATGTGGTGAATCCCCAATCTGTGTACTTGTTGTAGGGGAAAAAAACATGTCACACTCAGTACAGTATAACAACTACACCATTTCCTATATGGATATTAATCTCAACATGAGGAATGTATAATCTACAAATGGGTTCTTACACCATCAGTCTGAAATCAATCCACTTTTGCCAGACCATCTTAGCATGGAGGCATGAACAGGTGCACATTAGCAAGTTAGTCAACTGGGACAGTCCCCCACCATCAGTCTTGGCTTTCTTAAAATACAATTTAACGGAAACATTTTAGTCCCTCTTCAAATCGTCAACGTTCTAGTGGGAAGTCCTGAACCGAAAACGTTCATTTCAAATCGACATTTCAGAAATAAAACCGCAGAGTTTAATTTAAGTCAAAACTCTCATTACATTTTGATTTGTAGTGGCATGCCAAAAATAAATAAATTAAAAATCGAGTGTCCCAAACCCAGAAATGACACTGTGTGTGGGAGTTCCCACTTCCTTTTAAACCTGAACTGCTAACAGATTTCATCTTTGACGTTCCTTAATTGAAACTTTCCTTAAGGTTGTGAATTTCACTTGGGCTTTTTGCTGTGACTCAGAATGAAATCTATTTTCAAAGTGTCCCAGAGAATAATGTTGCCTTTTAAAGAACAGCCTGTGTTTCCGACAGGCAGGAAAATATTCTTCTCGGGGGTCTTTGGGATCCGGCTCAGATACTTCTCAGCCTCTTTGTGATGGCCCTCGGAAGTGAGTGGTTCTACTGGTGACCAGTGCCTCCATCTAGGCAGCGAATCAACTAGCCCCTGTCTGCTATCTGTGTGAGCAAAGAAATCCCTGTACCGGTTCATACAATTGGCACCTTTGACCTCAGGCAGGTTGCAAGCCTTCAGGTGATGCTGCCTCCCCCACCCAGGTGATCACACAAGGACCCAGAAGTATCTGAATGGCTTCAGTTTGCACTACCCATAAAGGCATAACATCCTCTAACTCAGCAAACCTTTAACCCCCAGAGCAATCTCTAAATTTTGAGGGGCAATTCAGAATTTGGGGGTAAAAGGGGGCCGATCAGGATTTTAGGGGGCATGGTCCCTTCTCCCCTTTTGCAATGTCTTCGGACAGCCAGTGTTGAATTCTGCTCACCCACCCTGAAGGGTAAAATTCCACATCCTAACATTCTTCCCCCTAAATCAGGGGAAGGACACCTGGTTTCTTCCCTCCAGATGTTTTGGACTACAACTCCCATCAGCCCCAGCAAGCATGACTTGCACTGTATTAGTAACAAAGACAAGGAAGAAGGGGGTTCTCCAAAGAAGTGCCAATCAGGCTCAAATAAAATGTGGCAGTTTTTAGAACCTCCTTCTCACTTGTACGTATTTAGCATCTAGAACCCTCCAGCTCATTGTCCATCTTTTCCAACCTCTGCCATTTCTCCATTCCAAAAATCAGTCATGTCTAAAGACGGATAACTATACCATACTATACCAACTCTACCATTAAAGAGACTATTCCATGGCAAGGGAAATGTACTCTGTACATACTCATAAAGAAAACTTCTTTATTTCTATTTTATTTATTAATATATTTATACCCCACGGTTGGGTTTGAGGAATCTCATAAATGCAAATGTTGAAACAGCACAGCTAGATATTTATAAAAAGATGAAGAAAACAGTCTGTATACAATTAAAAAAAACTATCATAAAGGACCTTCCTGAATAGAACTGTTTCCAAGGCCCATGTAAAAGCATGGGGTTGTGGATACTTCTCAGAGTTCCTCACAGAGGGAATTCCACAGTTGAGGTGCCACTGCAGAGAAGGCCCTATCATCACTGGTATCCACCAGAAGAGCTGTAATATTACTATACCATCAGGATGACCATCATTATGAAAGATGGGGTGAGTGAGGAGGTTACAGAGGGTGCAAGGGTTAAAATGCAACCCCCTTCCCTTCCTCCCTTGAAAAGCCTACTCTCATTTTGAGTTGGGTTCAAGCCCCTTCAAGCATGAGGATCCTTGAAATCCTAAGGGCTTGGGGGATAAGGATGTATGAGAAATTAGTTCCCGTTCATTTTTTATAAGGGTTTGCTGGGTTCATACGTTCCGTACTGAACACAGCCTCGGATGCAATATGCAGTCAAAGTCTGTACCTTTCCGAGATTGCAATGTGATTTGCATACCCCTAAAAATGCGTCTGGCAGCACATTCAAAAAATGTGCCTGAAAAAATGTGCAGAAATGTACTTTCATCAATGGGAGAAGAAGGTGTACATTTCAAAAATGTGCACAATTGATGTACCGTATTTCTTCGATTGTAAGACGCCATCGATTGTAAGACACACGCTAATTTCAGTACCATCAACAGAAAAAAAAAACCCTAAGACACACACGTGATTCTAAGACGCACCCCATTTTTAAAGATGTTTATATGGGGGGAAAAGTGTGTCTTAGAATCGAAGAAATAGGGTATACCTTTGGGGAAATGCACACAAATTTACACACTGATTTTCATGCGAAAAAGAAAAAAGAGAATTTTTTCTAGGCAACTGTTAAAGATACAGGACCCTATTGTCCTTCCCATATGGTTACCCTAATTTCCAGTAGTAAGCAAACCTTTATTTCCCTGTGCCACCCCAAAGATTATTGGAGGAGGAGGAGGAGGAGGAGGAGGAGGAGGAGGAGGAGGAGGAGGAGGTTTCTGAATCCCAGTGAATAAATTATCATCCAAATCACAGGGGCCAAACGTAGGATTCTCAGCTGGGCAAGGCTTGCACTGGGTTCTTTCTTCCCCTCAATCTCCTGGGCAATCCATTGCTATTTCTATTCCATTTTTCTGTTTGCATCGCAACCGTCTGCCTCGCTTGACACATTTGCAGAATACCTGTCATACAGCTTGTCTCTTCACCTCTTGCATATTGCAACATTCACACCTCGAGGAATTATAATGGTATCAGTAAACAAATCTGTTCTGTCGGTGGGAACCAGCAAAATGTAAGCGTTCGAGGTTGTTGTTTTGATGGTGCCAGGCTCTGTAAATTGAAACAGGACTTGGGTACTTGTTAGTCTTTCAGTGACACCCAAAAAAAACCCATTGAATAACTCGGGCTCTGGTAATTCAGGCAGACTTGTTTCCGAACATGTATATATCAGCCATCAGGATCCAACTGTGGTAGCCATTTATTTTGGCAGCAAAGAGGTTAAACTGCAGGTGCTCTCTGCTACATGAGATGGAAGATTTCTGTCTGTTTGCTTGCAGTATTAATTCATGATGACCTGCTAGGAACCAAAAAGGAGATACAACTAGATTTTTCCCCAGGGAGGAGAAATTCCACCCCCCTACAGAAGAGCCTTTTACATGCAACAGTGCCTACTTCCAGGAAGGCCAACACATGTCTCCCTGCAACTGGCATGCCATGGGTTGTATACTCCTCACCACCTCCATAAAGTAATCCTCCAATACATGCCAAGGGGGACCCAATCCACAGCTCCTGAATATTTCCATATGGGAGCCAGTGTGGCATAGTGGCAAGAGTGTTGGACTAGGAGTTCAATGATCTGAGTTCTAGTCCCCCTTCGGCCATGGAAACCCACTGGATGACTTTGGGCCAGTCACAGACTCTCAGCCCAACCCACCTCACAGGGTTGTTGTTGTGAGAATAGATTGGAGAGGAGGAGGAGGAGGATTACTTACACTGCCTTGTGTTCCTTATGGAGGAAAAAGGCAGGATATAACTGTAATAAATACATATGCAAGGGATTCAGGGCCAGCTGCCGAAAGGAATCTACTACAAAAAAATGGGAGATGCCATTGGCAAATCTGACTGAGCCCATTTTGGATCTTGATCCAAAACTGAAATCAAAGAGAACACACAGTAGCATCTTCCTGCCACACTTTGGTTCTTACTGCCTGCGTCGTTTTGCCTACGTTGTTGTTGTTTTTGATATATGAGGCAGGGCAAGAAATGTGAATAGATGAGATTTTCCCATTACTGATTTCCAGCCCTGTTCCCATGGCCCTGCAGGGATCAGCAAATATGCCGCCCCCTCCTTCCACCAGCAGGCACCACCGTTCAATTAAAGGCATTGTTTTTCTCTCTCTGAATATGAGGATTAATGTGTTAAGAAGCTTAAGTGCACCAAATGAGCTCCTGATACCGCCTGCCCTGAAAACCTCTTTTATGGTCAGAGTAGTTTCTGCCTGCAAAGTAGGGATGTGCAAGAATTTCGCTTCCGTTTGAGCATCACACAAACATGTCCCATTCACAATCCCGAAAGCAAACATGAGCAGCAGCACGTACTTTTGGGAAATGTTCCCAAATTTGGGGTCCAAAAATGCATATTTCCCATGCTTTAGTCAGTGGGGGGAAGTGTGCACGTTTGGGGGGGGGAACACGCACAGAAAAGTACACTTTCCCCATTCGAAATGCGCAATTTCCCCATTCCAACGAGCCAAAGAACCAGACAAAAATGAAAATGGGAGCAAGCCAAAATGGGCTTCGGAGTGATTTTTGGAGGACTTAGATGAGCTCAAAAATCGCTGACCCTCCAATCTCTACTTAAGACACTGCAATGACTCAGAATTGAAGCAAACCAAGACTATGCCATTAGTTGCTCATCTGAAACAGCAAGGGAGTTCTATAATGAAGAGAGAACCAAGGGGTGTCCTCAGAAACATTCGATTTTGCATAATCTCCAAATGTAGATTATGCCAGCCTTTATGGAAGTGTTCTGCTAAAGCTACTGTTTACACAGATTTAATCAGTTGTGTCACTGGGGCACAGCAAAACCAGCAATGTGACCTGCAGAGGTTTAGCACCAGATTGCGATTTACAATCCAACCAACAAGAGTCACTGAAGTGCAGAGCTCCCGCCCCAATTACTAATTAATCAGGCCCAAAGAAGTGTCCATAAAAGGCACGGCATTCCGCTGCAAGTCCCATAAATCCAGAAGGCTCCCTCTCTCCCTTTTTTGAAAGTAGGAAAGGTGACCTACAAATATATCGTTGCTCCATTTTGCCAGTTCCCACCTCTTTCCCTCTTCATCTCAAGTGGGAACATGCTTGCCAATAACAATTATTTCCCTTGAAGTACTGAAAGAAACATGTTGTGTGAATCAAAAGTGTGGGGAGTCATTAACGTCAGTTGAAATGCATATGACGAGTCTTTCATCTGTAGGGTAGTAGACATCTAATCGGTTTCACTGCTTTTAACTGTCTGTTCCCACCTTTTCTGTTGTCCGTTTAGAATGACAGGACAATTTCTCACATGTCTCAGACATAGGGATGGGCAAACTCCCTCTCATGCCACTTGCTGGATGTACACCACTTGCCCGACCTTGGTGGGAACATGGAACAAGCCGGTGGATAGTCTGTAGGCAAGTGATGGGTGGCATGCAGCATCCAGCATTCCTGTGAACCACCATTTTATGCCAAATTGCAGGTAAGCCTTTTAAGAACACACACAGTTCAAACTGATGCAGAAATGGAGAACTGGGCCATAGCTAGACCTAAGGTTTATCTCTGGATCGTCCAGGGGTCAAACCTGTTCATCTAGGTGACACACAGGGGATCCAGTGCTCAGGCAGGGGCGAACCCTGGATGATCCCAGGATAAACCTTAGGTCTAGCTGTGGCCTTGGTTGGCAAAATGAGAAACAGAGTGAAACCAAAATGGACAGATTCATCCATCCTGAGTCCTAGGCCAAAACTTTAACCACTGTATCATACTGCCTTTCATGTAGTGTCAAAAAATTAGCATCCCCTTCGCTTCAGCAACAGAACTTCATCATGTGTAGCTTTTACGACCCGATTTGATCCTTTAAAAAAACAAACACTTACACATCTGTCCTGCTACACAAAGCATGAAGATCCAAGAACTCTAGTTTGACCTTCTGATCATATTCCCCCCATGGACCAAGCTACCCTGAAGCCCCTCCCCTTCCCATGACATCATTCATCCATATGCTGTCCACTTTTCCTTTCTCTGTGCAGAGTGAGGCATGGAGATCTGTGATCCTTCTGCACAGAGAAAGGGACTCAGACGGCACGTGCCCTCCCCTGGACTCTAGGAGTCGGATTCATAGGTGTCTCAAAGAGATTCGCTCCTACTGTGGAGAGCATAATGGGGAGTGGTCTGTAAAACACTTCATCTTTTGCAGTCCCGCTTCAATTACAGTGGGCAAAATCCTGATGAACCTCTTTAGGTAGCCACACAGAAATAGCAGGAGTTCTACTAATACGTATTTTGAACCATACGTACGTGAAGCTCCAGTCCCGGCATGGCAAAGAGCCACCCAGCTTTGGCAAAGATGTGGGCTGTTTATTACGAAAAGTAGAAATACAGAATGCGCACTTATTGTAAAGGTCACTTGGAAGCGAAACTCCGAGCTGTTTTCGTCAGTTTTCAACCTGTTGCAAAAGCAAACACAGCCAGCCAGTGAACGTCGATGGCACTCCATTTCCTTCTGTGGAGCTCCGTATGATTCGCGTGCCAAAGTAAATTTGTAATCAAGGCTCTCAGCATGTCTTTGTGTGACATATTGCATCAGCAGTAGGATGTGTCATGTTGGACCAGCGCCTCCCTCCCACACTACGGGTGTAGCATGTTCAGTGAAACTTTAATCAGGAGAGACATCTACTGCTAAGTGTTCTTTTTTGTGCTGTATGGAAAGACCAAGTGAGGAAAATCTAATTTAGCGTTCAGTCCTGCTCCATAGAACTCAATGGAAAAACTCCTCCTCAATGGAAAAACTCCTCCTTAGCTTGTCAGATCAAGTAGTAAAACAAGGCCTGGACTTCTCTGAGTGACTCTTTTCTAGAGGCACTATGTCATCCCATTATCAAGGACACGGTGGCAGTTTGGGATCCTCCCACCAAGAAGATTATCCAGGGGGCTGTCTTCATGATGCCTGGTTGGCACTCCCAATGCCAAGGAGGGGGCGCAGGGTTTCTGGGCGGCCATCTGGGTACCAGAGTCACCCTCGCACTCTTCCTGGTAGAAGGTGACCAATCACCGGTTGCTTTCCACCAGGCACCACTCCCGGATTGTCCCCAGATTCATTCATTCATTCATTCATTCATTCATTCATTCATAGAATCATAGAATCATAAAGTTGGAAGGGGGCCATAAGGCCATCGAGTCCAACCCCCTGCTCAATGCAAGAATCTACCCTAAAGCATCCCTGACAGATGGTTGTCCAGCTGCCTCTTGAATGCTTCTAGTGTGGGAGAGCCCACGACCTCCCTAGGTAATTGGTTCCATTACCATACTGCTCTAACAGTCAGGAAGTTTTTCCTGAGGTCCAGCCAGAATCTGGCTTCCTGTAACTTCAGCCCGTTATTCCGTGTCCTGCACTCTGGGATGATCGAGAAGAGATCCTGGCCCTCCTCTGTGTGACAACCTTTTAAGTATTTGAAGAGTACTCTCATGTCTCCCCTCAATCTTCTCTTCTCCAGGCTAAACATGCCCAGTTGTTTCAGTCTCTCCTCATTCATCGCATTTCTATACTGCCCAATTGCTGAAGCTCTCTGGGAAGACTGGCCCTGGAACAACATCAGATAGCAGAAGAGCCGTACTGACGTCACTCCGATTAAAAAAGTGAGGATAAAAATCCCGACTTTTTAAATCTGCAGGTTCGCAGCCCCTGTGCCTGCATCGTCTAACTGATGCAGCACAGATCTGCAGCCGCCGTGGGGCTTTCTCCACATATAGACAGCCCCCAGCTCTTTCACAAACCCAAACTTGGCTCAAACAGTGAATGACATAAGGGAGAGAAAAAAGATATTGCAGAAGACAAATAAGAAATCCTGGGGAAAAATGAAATTCCAGTTGCCATGGGACCAAACCATGTAATCGAACATTTCTATTCACTAGGAGATTAACCAGGGCAAATGAAACCAAGGCAATCAGTGGACCTTTCTCAAGAGGATGTAATCACCATCCAAAGACTTCTCTTAGGGTTCTTTCAACGATGAAACAGCTTTATTAACTTCTAATTTGATGCATTGTGGCCACAGTCCAGCAGAGAGTGATACATGCTCAACTTCCATTGATTTCACTCCATCATAATGTATAACTATGTACTGGAATATTATGTTTGGTTGTCATCTGGAGCCAATATAAACATAAGACTGTCAATGCTGCTTTATGGACGTCTATGGATTCCTTGCCATTACCAACAATGGTATTAGGAATGTGCAAATCAGCAGAACGTGGGCTTCTTCGGATTCTATAAAGTCTACCTCAAAGGTTCCAACTCATTGCCCATATCACACTCTGAGAGTTTTTCTTTTCTTTTCACATATGTATATTTTCATACCCATTTTCACAAATGTATGCATTGGTTGCACACATCTTTCAATCATGCACATTTTTCTCCCATTGATTAAAATGTCTGTGCACATTTTTCAAAAGTGTGCATTTTTTTCCAGGGGCAATTCTTCAAATGTAAGCAATTTTTTTAATGCATTTGTTCTGTTCTGCATATTATTATTATTATTATTTACATTTATATACCACCCCATAGCTGAAGCTCTCTGTGCAGTTTATAAAGATTAAAACAATGAACATTAAAAACCGATATACAAAATTTAAAACCATAAAAAGCATAAAAACAGATTACATACAATATCCATTAAAACAACTATTAAAACACATCACACACGTAGGTCCGGAGGGAGAGGCGGGTAATAAATAAATATATTATTATTTTTTTATTATTATTATTACTATTAGTAGTAGTAGTAGTAGTAGTAGTATGGACTTCAAGTACAGTTTGTGTTTGGGGATGGGTGGGGGCAAACTGGATAAGTTCTGGCCAAAAACAAACTGAAACAAACTTCTCCTACATCCCTAAATGGGAGAACCTTGTCCTCAAATGTGGGGATCCCTTACCACTCTGTAGCAATCATTGATGGCAGGGCTGCCCTCCGTTTCGTCTACATTGGTCCCAATGAATCCATTTAAATGTAGGTATCATATTTAAAACTCTTTGACAGGACTGTTAGCTTTTAAAAGTCATTAGCTTTTATTTCTCTCCATCTTTAATTATCTCAAATGCAGCTGCAATGTATCTTTGAGAAATCTTTTAAATATGTCATGTCATCGGGAATCAGTTTGTGGTTGAAATAGGCGCCTTGTAAAAGAGAAATCCAGTTTGTTGGATAATTCACTTTCATATATATATGGTTTAAACCTTTAATGATCTATTTTTATAGCCAGATTGGTCCTGGTTTATGCATATGGTTCAAACTAGAATCCCACAGTATTAAATATAAAAATAAAACTTTCCCCAAGAGGAAGCCACAGTATATCATTGGGAGAGAGAAAACCACAATGTATTGCTAAAATAGGCTATTTCCCTATAAATAGCCAGTTTCTATTTTTACGAATATATATATGTATATATATATATATGGAGAGAACGTATGTAGACGTATGTATGTGTGCATTCATGCATGTGCATGGGTGTGTGTGCATCTGTGTGGGCGTGCGCATGTATAGATGTGTACACATATTTATTTATTTTTCATAACTATAAATTACAGGGTAGGTATTTTAAAAAGCTGCTTGGTCCAAGACAACTACTCATGCCGCCTGGGGGAAAGAAAATGCCTCTGCTTTTCTCGCCACTTGGCAATGTAGCAGGGAACAGAGGTGCACATCTGTAAATAAATGCATCATTAGATTCTCATCAATTTGTAAGCTTCACTTGATGTATGGCTAAAATAATCCCAGAAGGATAGGTAAGCAAATACTTGCTTCCAAGCATACAACGCACGACAGGGCAAAGGAATGGGGGGAGAGGTGGTTTTAATGGAGTTCATTTTTTTGTTTTGTTTTTGCAGATATGCAGGGGGGGGATCTCATTCGTTACAACAACTGTCCACAATGAAGAACTATTTAAAGTACATAGTCGCCAATATACTCATTAGCCAAGGAGCTCTGGACATATTAAAAGAACACAGTAAAACAACTAATGAGGCACTTGAGTAGTAACAGGTTGTCATTAGAGCAGCATCTGCTCTCATCAGAGTTAATTATTCAGTTGCTTTGTTTTCCAAGTAGGTGTCTGATAAAATTTAGCAGAATCTTAATTAAAACACATTTTCAAACTCCTTAGATGCTCATCTCATCTAAAGAAATCGAGACAATATCCACCATAAACATCAAGCTTCAGTTGAGCCATCAAACGGAAGAAGGAGCTCAGCCAATGCACTTTTTTTGTAAAAGACATTAACCATTAGAGTGCTAATAGAATGCAAATAACGGCACCATTTTGCAGCGGTGAACTGGCTTGTCTCCTAGAGCCTCTGTCATTACAGAGTGACAGCGCGCTGACAGTTAAGGCCACAATCCTGCAGCCTGCATGAATGTATGTATTGCATTTATATCCCACCTTTTTTCCTCCAAGGAACCCAAGGCGGTGTACATAATCCTCTCCATTTTATCCTCCTGAGAATCTGTGACTGGCCCAAAGTCAACCAGTAGATTTCCACGGCCAAATAGGGACTAGAACCCAGATCTCCCGACTCCCAGTCTGACACTTTAGCCACTACACCACACTGGCTCTAAATGGAAACAGAACAGGCACTGAAGGGTTCTCTGTATGACATTGGGCCTCTTCTGATGAAGAGGTTAGTGGCCTAACCCATGGTTAGGCCATTAACCCTTTTGAAGCAAATGATTAGCAAACGTGTTTAAACCATGGTTATGTATGATTAGGAAAGGTGCACATGACACACTAAGATAGAGTTCACACAACACACTAAGCCATAATGTTTAGCTCAAAATGCTTAACCACTGGGGCTTAGCACGTTGTCGAAACAGGGTCTATCACTTAACCTCTCCTCCCTGTTCATCCACCTCTAAGTCAATGCCTGGACAGTGTCAATAGTGCTTGCATGAACAACAGCTTTTCCAGGAAAACACTATTGCCATTGGCCAAGCATTCATTTACTCCCGTGCAACATTAATAGCGCCAGCGCCATGACTCAACTGGATCCTTCTCTCTCTTTTCTCTCCCTAAAATTGGAAGGAAGCATATTGAGACATCATATAAAACAACATCAAAAGCAGCAACCACAAAAGCATCTAATCTCTATGGCCCCATTCAGAAGACACCTTAAACCATGGCTTTCCTAATATATTTCACTTCTTTCTGTATCATGCTAGCCTAGCAGCTTCTGCAGACAACTGCACTAACGTTATAAAGCCCTGAGGAAGAACGCAACCGCGTTCGAAACGCGTAGGCACCTGGCACTTTAATAAACCTTTTACTAATAATATTATTGCAGAAGATTACTTGGTTCCGCCCTTGCTATTTTTTACTGGTCTAGCTATGGCCTTAGTTTCTTGGTGAGTAACATTTTCGCTCTTTCCACAATATTTTTGCCTACAACTCATTTATTTTGTCCCATAGAACTTAATGGAAGCCACTGAAAATAACTGGCAATCAAGTTTGCTTCTATCTACATAGCCCCACCCCTTCATCTGCATAGCCCTGCCCCTTTCATCCACATAGTTTTGCCCTGGGTCTGTTTATTGGACACTATGAATGTGATCAAAGCTTCGATGGAATCAGCATCTCTCATGGACAATGCTCTCCAGCTCACTGCCAAAGTCTGCAAGGTGCATGCAAAAATCCCACACATCTACAAATCCTTATTCAAAAGAATTTACAACAGCTCTAATTTTCTTGGGGCATGTCTACACCAGAGGGTGTAGAGGGAGGGGGGAGGATTGCAGACTTACTGGTTTCCGCGATGCTCCCTGGGCATCTTGATGGCTGTGTGACGTCCCAGAAGGACATCGCGGACACCATTTTCTTTTTCACAGAAGAGGTGAAGGAGTGCACTTGTGCTCCTCCACAAAACAAAGGTAAAAAACCCAAGAACCCGACCCCGCTCCCCACCCCCCACTCCCAATGGGCACAAACTGGCACCTTGCAGCTCTGTGCCCGTTTCAAGTGCTCCACTACTTGCGAGGAGGACTGGAGGACCTGGGAGCGGCAGCCACATGGCCTGCGCTCTGCGGGATAGTCCTAGAACCATGCAAAAATTGGGTTTTCTGTGGTTCCTGATATCTCGGGGAAAGCCCCCGGTCATCTTGGGTTGCCCCCGGGATCCTCTGTGTGTCATTTGGATGCACAGGGATGATCCAGAAGCAACCCCAGGATATAGGACTGGTCTAGACATGCCCTTGGAGTCTCTATTAAACAAACAAGCTCTCTCTGTTCTCTCTTTAATGAAACATTTTCAATCTTAGGACAACAGGTTGGCTCCTATGAAACCTTTGGAAGGCTACCAAGGTGGGAGGGAGATGACCTCAAAATGCATGGTGGATGGTCAGCAAGGTGGATTTCTCCTTTGGAAAAGGCAGCTCCTTGCTGCTGCAGTCACAGGAATGGCTCATGGGAGCCATCCTGTGCCTCTTGAAAGTAAAACAAGAAGCAGCTTCTGTTCTCAGACATATCTCTTATCAAGCCCAGTCAACGGCATCATAGCTGTGGCTGGTAATATTCAGCAAACTCAGGTTAGCTGTAAGCAAGGGGTTAGGATGTCGCAGAAATCTGCGACGGAATAAAATGAGTTTGGATTTCTATATACTCAACCTGAGGATTCCACAGGGGAGCAGCTTTTCCCGAGTTGCATGGATTCCATGGACATGAGGACCGGGGTTTTTACTTTCCAAAATTTTGCACCAATTTAGTCATAGAAAAGAACGTAAAGTAAAAGAAACACACCAGCCCAAAATGCACATCCCCCATAGGCTAAAGCATGAAAGTGCACATCTGGAGGGAATTTATGTATATTGGGGGGGATTTGCACATTGGGGGAGTGATTTGTGCATTTTCATAAGTGTGAATATGTGCAAATTTGGGAAATTGGGGGAAAAAATCCACTTCTACCAAAGAGTGGACAACAGAACGAAAAGCACCTGAAACTCAGGTGGAACTGATTTTACAAAATGCATATATCCCTAGCTTGGGGTCGGCTACTTGTAGCCTCTCAGATATTTTAACCTTCGGTATTATGGCTGGCACTGATGGGAGCTGTCAACCAAAATACCTGGAAGGTTACAAGTTGCCCACCCCTGTTATTAGGGATGACAGCATTACCACTTCAACTCCCAGCAATTCTGACCTTTGCCCATGCTGGCTGGGGTTGATGGGTATTGAAGTCTAAAACACCTAAAGGGCACCAGGTTGGGGAAGGCTGCATTAAAGTACCGCCTCCCCCAGTGTAGAGTTCTGTGTCAATCCTTGGTCACACCAGCTCAATCCACAGGCTTCACAAAAGTATTCCCAGGTGAATGCATATGTTGCATGGAGCAAGCAGTACCATGCAGGGGAAGGAGTCGGAACAGGTGAGATACTGGATCCAGTTTCTGGGAGAAGGGCAAACGTGATCCCAATCTGAGTACTGTCAGGTCCAACACTGTGCTTCTCGGTGCCCAAACTAATTTCCCAGGCTCAACACTCTTCGCCATCCCACTGTAAGAAGCACAATATTTCACGCCAACTTTTTACACACATTTTTACACACGCACACACGCACTGTGCTTGCATTAAAATGCTTACTTTTCTTAGACATCAGGCAAGCTGAACCAAGCCAACGTAGAACACGCCACTCTGTCAAACGAACCAATGATCCACCTGTAAGGAAGAAAGCATTCATTCTACTTCTCACTATTTCTAATATTTTGTCTGATTCTTCGAAAACGTCATGCTCCCACCGAACAAAAACATGGGAGAATGGCTAAGGCTTTGCCTCCATTATCCTTCAGAGGAAGCCTATCAGGCAACCTTTCCGAAGGATGTAAACAAGCTCTCTGTTGTCACAGAGCAACACATTTGATGATCAAGGTATCCTGAAATATGTATTTTGCCATGTAAAAGGCGGCTTTAAAAGCAGCAAGAACTGTTTTTCTAAGGCGCCACCAAATCCAAAATGGCACCAACCATCTGTTAAAGCAGAGCCTCCCATCATGCTAAATCCCACAGTTTTCAAGTGACAGAATGAGAGCCACTCTGTAGTAATGCAGGCAATATAATTAATGAGAGCAAGCGCGTATCTCATTGCCTCGCTTTCTACCCGTCTGCCCTCCCTTTTTATCCACCTCACAGAGAGACTAGTACATGTGATGGCCTTGCTGAGAGCCTTTGTTATCATGAATAGCAGCCAACCATTTTTACAAGCCATGAAGTGAGCGTAGCATGAGTGAGTTTTGCATGGGCGTGGAGCGGCTGCCCGGGTCATCGAGCCAAACCACTTGGTGAGCCGTCTCCCAACGTTACGAGCACTGCAGGCAGTTGGGGCCAGGGGGAAGTGGTTTCAGTGGCTTCCCTGTGTGGGCCGCTCCGTTTGACTCAGGCCTCTGTATTTCAGAGAGTGGTGCAAAAGCAAATCACAAAAACTCTCAAAAGCTAATAACAAAAACTGAGCAAAGTAAGTTCCACTTTTTAGAGGTGGCTTGAGCTACGACATAGCAAATGCTATTTTGGGTTGCCTTAATAGAAGTATAGCTTCCAAATCGCACGAGGTACTGGTTCCCCTCTGTTCGGCCCTGTTTAGGCCTCATCTTGAATATTGCATCCAGTTCTGGGCACCACACTTCAAGAAGGATGCAGACAAGCTGGAGCGGGTTCAGAAAAGGGCAACGAGGATGATCAGGGGTCTGGAAACAAAGCCCTATGAGGAGAGACTGAAAGAACTAGGCATGTTTAGCCTGGATAAGAGAAGATTGAGAGGAGACATGATAGCACTCTTCAAATACTTGAAAGGTTGTCACACAGAGGAGGGCCAGGACCTCTTCTTGATCATCCCAGAGTGCAGGACAGGGAATAATGGGCTCAAGTTACAGGAAGCCAGATTCTGGCTGGACATTAGGAAAAACTTCCTGACTTTTAGAGCAATACGACAGTGGAATCAATGACCTAGGGAGGTTGTGGGCTCTCCCACACTAGAGGCCTTTAGGATGCAGCTGGACAACCATCTGTCAGGTATGCTTTAAGGTGGATTCCTGCATTGAGCAGGGGTTGGACTCAATGGCCCCTTCCAGCTCTACTATTCTATGATTCTATGATAGTTTTCAACTAGGGCTCAACCAAAAAAAAAGGATGTTCATGTTTTGCAAACAATTTCATCCCACCCCAAAAGGGATTCTTCTTTGGGGTGATCTTTCTCGGGACACACACGAATGGATACGGAAATGCTCGTGGAAGAGAAAGAACAATGGCATCATGTCACAACATAACCAGTTGGATTTAGCAATGTGAGGATGTAACTGAGGGCAAGTGAGAGCCTTGCTTTGCTCTCACTTTGAATGGAGCAGGGGAGAGGGAATCTGTGGATGGGAGCAACCAGAGTGATGCTCCCAGTCTTGCTGTGATGCTCTTCTGTGGAATGGAAGTCACTGGCATATTGCAGCAAGGCAGAGAGTGGTGATCTAGTCATGTCGGCAATGGACATCCCACTTAGGCTCCCACAGGGATCTGTATTGGGCCCAATGATTTTAAACCTGTTCATAAATGATCTGGAATTTGGCATGAACAGTAAAGTGGACAAGTTTGTTGATGATATCACGTTATTTAGGGCGGTTAAAGCAAATAGGGATTGTGAGGAGCTCCAAAAGGATCTCTTCAAGCTAGTAGAATGGGCATCTAAGGCCTTAGCTTGATCTACCTGAAAGTCTGGGGGAGAGGAGGGGAGACCTCACGTTGGGATTAACACAAGATCTCGCCCCCGTTTACATGTAAGGCGCGACGACCTCAGGAAGAGAGGCATCGCGCCCGCCATTTTTTATTTTTTAAAGATGACACAGTGCACGAGCGCTTGTGCGCTCAAGGTAAGTCTTTTTTAAAATTTAATTTGGTTTCCCCACTCCCCCCACTCTAACTCTGATGGGCGCAGCTCCTGGCTCCATGTGAGTAATTGTGCAGAGCGGGGTCAAGCCGCAAAACGGGCCAGATGTTCCACGGTCTCAGGATCAGCCTGAGACTGCAGAAAAAGCAGGAGAGAGCTCTATCCCGGGGCAAGGGAGGGATGATCCTTCCCTGATCCCAGGATCCCCTGTGCTTCATCTGGATGCACAGGGATGATCCTGGGGTTCGCCCCAGGATATAGCCTGGTGTAGGTAAGGCCTAAATGGCAAATGCAATTCAATGTAAGCAAGTGTAAAGTGGAGCACATTGGGGTTAAAGAAAAAACCCAAGTATAAATGGGATCTGAGCTAGTGGTGATTGACCAAGAAAGAGGTCTTGGGGTTGTGGTGGACAGCTTGATGAAAAAGTCAACCTAATGTGTAGCTGGTGTGAAAAAAGCAAATTCCATGTTAGGTATAATTAGGGGAAGAATCGAAAACAGAACCCTTATACAAATGCATGGTGCAACTACACTTGGAATACGCTGTACAGTTCTGGTCACCACACCAAAAAAAAAGGATACTGCAGTGCTGTAAAAGGTGCAGAAAAGGGCAACTAAAATGATCAAAGAACTGGAGCAACTCCCCTAAGAGGAACAGCTACAATGCCTGGGATGGTTTAGCTTAGAAAAAAGAAAAGTAAGAAGAGACAAGAGAGATGTGTGCAGAATTATGTATGGTGTGGACAAGGAGACATTTTCCATCCTCTCCCATAGTTCTAGAACCCAATGGGCTCATCAAATGACACGGACTGACTAGTGGGAGATTCAGGGCACATAAAAGGAAGTACTACTTCACAAAGCACATAGTAAATCTTTGGAATTCACTGCCACAAAATGTGGTGCTAGCCACCAATTTGGATGGCCTTAAAAGGGGATTAGAAAAATCCACGGTGGATCAGGCTATTAAATGCTACTAGTCTTGATGGCGATAGCCTATGCCCACAGTCAGAGGCCGTATGGCTCAGGATACCAGTTGCTGAGGAACACAGCAGGAGGGTGTTGTTTCACTCATGTCCTTATTGTGAGTTTCCCACAATCATCAGGTCTGTTCTTGTGTTCTTATGTTCCGTCTCTGTTCAGAGTGAAAGCAATATCAGGGCTTTATTTGCTCCCAGTAGCCTTATTTAGATGTTTGAGTGCTGTGTAGAAAGCAAATGTGACAGAAAATCCCAACGGGACTCTGTATTTTTCTGCAAGCCCAATGTTTGAGAGCTGCCCCTTCTTCAGGGGTGAGGTACACGCATCAAACCAACTTCTGACTCCACATGCCAGTGGTAAGGAGTTGGTTTGACAGGTGCGGGGCTCTGAAATGTCGGGCTTGCTTGAAAATCAACAGGCACTTAGGGATTTTGCTTTTTCACTATTCCTCTGTAGAATCAAGACACACGGAATAGAGTGAAGATCATCTCTCTCTCTCTCTCTCTCTCTCTCTCTCTCTCTCTCTCTCTCTCTCTCTCTCTCTCCATCACCCATCCCATCACCTTCCATGAGCTGGAGGGATAACTTCTGAAGCAGGCAACCGTCTCTAACCCCAAATGCTCCATGATGTAGAACCCTGGGAAATCAGGGTTCTATATCACACATGGAATTGGCACGAGTAGAAAAGAATCTCTGCTGCAGAATTTATCCCTTCAACTCATCTAGGGGCATGGCTCGACCAGGAGCCTGGAGGGGGAGGATCTTACGATATGATGATCACAACATCCTCCCCTTCAGTCTACATGCATGCATGACATCCCGGGAGGAAGAGGACATCATGCCCGCCATTTTGGTTTTTATTATATATAAAAAATGAGTGCAGGAGTGCTCCATCGCAAAAGTAAGTGGTGTTTTTTTAAAAAACAAACAAACAAACACCCTCCTGCTCACCCACCCCAATGGGCATGGAGCTCCTGAGTGTCAGGTGTAGATCTTGTACCTAGTGGTTAGATTTATTAGGAAATGCTTTGAGAATGTCAGTTGTTCCCTGCAAGCTTATCTCTGTAAGCAGTTCCCATGGGAGTAGCTGGTTCACTCCTTTGCTTTGGCCTTGAAGCGGCTGGTTCTCTGGGAACTTGAGTGTTCTGGAAAAGGTGGGGTCCACTTTTCGAAGTGGGTTGTAACATCCTGCCCTCTTGGCACGTGGGCATGGTTTACAGGTCAGAGGACCTGTCTGTCAAGTGACTTTGAATAGGACTTAAAGGCTGGTGCAAAACTGAAAAAGCTTTGCTAAGTTTCATCTCTCGACGCAACGCCTGCTTGGGACTTTGAAAGCACTCTGCACATGGACGCTTTGCTATTTGGACTTTGGATATCTAAGAACTGTGCCATGAAAAGTAGTGAGGCTTTTCATAGACTTGGACTTGCATATGCTGTGGATTTTGTGTTCATGCCCAGGCTCAGGTGGCAAGGAGTTCCCAGTCCTTAGCAGAAGGATGGGACTCCTGGGCCTGAGGCTTAACCTTTCCTGAAGTCATGGTTATGGGGTCGGATCAGTAGTGATAGGCTGAGACTGACAAGTGCATGACGGATCTCTCTGCCCGGCTCTGGTGGCTCAGGGCAACCTTTCCTGGGACTTCGATTTAGGAGATTGGCCATGTCCCTTTGAGGAGCCAGCATATGCGGCGTCTGGAGAAGCTCAAAGCCGTTATTGGCGTACCCTATTCACACACCCCTCTCCGAGTGTTTGCCTTAAGGATTGCTTCAGAAAAAAGAGCCTAAAGCTTCCTAACCATGGTTCAGCTTTAAGTGTGTTTTGGAGAATCTGTAACCATTAAGCTTGTCTACTGTGTGATTTCCTCAATAAAAGAAGTCTCACTGATATGAATGTCTCATGTCGACTTGCCAGCACATGTGAATGCCAGAGGGAACAGGCATGAACATGACACTGAGGAGCTCTGTGCCCTATGCCCAGGTACCAGCTCCTCGCGGTTACTCACGTTGAGCCAGGATGAAAATGGGATGGACGGCCACATGTCCCACAGTCCCTCGACAAGCCCGAGACCGTGGGGAAAACTGGAATTAGGCTATGCCAATACCACATGGAAAGGGAAGGATCATCCCTCCCTGCTCCAGGGATTCCCTGTGCATTGTGTGGATGCACAAGGATGATCCCGGGGTGATCCCTGGGATATCCCATTGTCTAGCCATGCCCTAGGTTGACAGGAATGGTTATGCGGAGTGGAGATAACTTGGTCATCCTTGCTCTTTTGCCTAACATGTTGATACTTACACAGGATGCTTAAATAGAGCTAGTGATGTCACCAGATTGCCAAATCTGATTGGCTATGTCGGCCTTCGCCTGGTGCCTTCCAGTTGTTTTGGATTGCAACTCCCAGTATCCCTTATCAGTGATGATGCTGGTTGAAGCTGCTGGCAGCGGAAGTCCAAAACATCTGGAGCACTATGCCAACCTAGCAAAGAACTGAGTTATGTGGTATTGTGCTGTCATCCTGGCTGCCAAGAGGATCCCTGATTGTTTGGGAACATACACACAGCCAGCAAAAGAAAAGTGTGTTTTAAAAACAGTGCCACAGTGAGGATTTTTTAAATTTATTATATTTTATTTATTGCATTTTTATACCACCCAATAGCTGAAGCTCTCTGGGCGAACAGGTGCAAGAATATAAGCTTTTATTGAGTTTGTGGATCATTTTCAGTTTTCCGAATGCCATTTTTTCATGCTGGAATGTTTCCCTCCAAGATTTGGCGCGTCTCTAGTTTCAACTGCTCACATGAAAGAAGAAGGGGGGAGGAAACATTTTCACAAAATGTGAAAAACTGTTCACATATTAAAAGATGAAAAAAAGGAGTCTCTGTTTATGATATTATCATTATGAGCTGGGCAAGGCGCTTGTCTACCTCATCATGCTATTTCATATACAGGGCGTCCGCATTTCCATCTTTTAAATGTTATTTGAAATGTGAACCGTTGAAACTAGAGATGTGTGATATACGTGGGGGTGAACGTTTTCGTACAAAAAGGGAGGATTACTCATTTGACAAGTCCTCATTAGCTATGGAGCCAAACAGAAGGGCACCATCACTAAATGGGCATCTCCCCAATATGTGTCCATGACACTCATAAAATCGCATTTCACACAGTGTTGCATATTGCAATGGGCAGACTACCAAAATGTTCCATAAAATAACATTTTACGGAATTGAGCGATGATATACCTGAAACCACAATGCTCACCCCCTACTTCCACTATGAAGTTACACTCTGGAAAGACCATAAGAACCTAGAGAACCTAAACCCCTTGTAAACCAACTATATCAGTCTTTTAATGCTAGGCAAAGTCTCCCTAGTGGAAGTCAGATACAGTATCAACCCGGCTGCATTCTGCACCTTTTTCTTTTTCGAGTCATTAATAGCTCTTACTGCTAGCAGTATAGTTGCTGAAATCATCTCTCCAGCCTGCGATATGCAGAATAGAGTTTTTAAAAAATAGATTTTTTAAAAAAAAAAAAAAAAATCTCGTCGATGACATTTTGTTGTGTGGGATGCAGCGGGAAAGCTTGCATTTTTGGAAGCCACTTTGATCGTACAATATGGAAAGCGTGCTATCTTAGCTGTTTCCTACACAGAGTTGGAACGAGTCCTTTTTGGAGAAAATCCACTGGCAAGAGCTCGAAACCCTTGAGCAGTCAGTTTTAATGTTAAAAAAAAAATTAAGTGTATTCTTTATGCATATACTGAGCAGTTATTTTGAGATCCTGCCTTCTGGGATGATGATTACCGTCTGATACCAGATAGGAGTTGCCATACTTCGTAAATGTGGGCGTGTGGATAGTTCAATTCCTTTGGGAAGTTGCACGGAGGACCAATTAGAGTTCTATTAAAGACTGCCGGGCTCGCTTCTCTTAAAAGGCACTTTCTAGGTGTGAAATTGATGCCTGAGCTGTCAGAAGTGAAGGAACTAAAAATGTATGGTCTCATTGGTTTTAGACAGAACAAGATTTGTTTGGAAGATATGCATAAGTGAAACCTGGAGGAGAGAGACGCAGCTTGATCAAAATCTCCAGGCCATATCTCTCAAAAGCAAATGGGCAGGGCGCCAGCATCAAGGGTAGGCTTGGTTGGGCTCCTGCCGGGGGCCCACATCCCAGCAGGGGCCCATTGTTCGTTGCTCCTCCTCTTCACCGTTGCAACCTGTTTGTTCACCTGCCTCTTGCTCTGGTTCGGGTAATGATGGGGAGGAGGAGGAGGAGGAGCCAATTCCAGTGTCTACTTGCACACAGTCTCTCTACTTGTCAAGAAAAGGAGTGGTAGCAATCAGGAGGAGGAGGAGGAGCAATAGCAGCTTGTGACAATGCAGGTGAGAGGGTAGAATCACAGAGAGAGGAGCCCCGTTGAGGGCGTCTCACCCCCAAACCTGAAGCTGGTACTGCAAATGGACCAGCTGTGATGTAGGCCCTTTCTACACCTGCCTTTTTTCTTGGGATCGTCCCTGTGCATCCAAATGACGCACAGGGGATCCCGGGAGCAGGCAGGGATGAACCCTCCATTTTCCCAGGATAACCAAAACCTCAGTTATCACAGGGCATGTCTACACAAAGAGCACCTTTTATCAGCTTAGGTTGATATACCAACTACGCCCTTATCTGGACAGAGATAGCCTAGCTACAGTTATCCATGTTCTGATAACCTCTCGTTTGGATTACTGCAATGCGTTATACGTGGGGCTGCCTTTGAAAACGGTCCGGAAGCTTCAGCTGGTACAAAACAGGGCAGCCCGTTTATTAACAGGAACTGGCCGGCGAGATCACATCACGCCAGTCCTTTTACAACTTCATTGGCTGCCAGCCCAGGTCTGGGCCCGATTCAAAGTGCTGGTATTGACATTTAAAGCCCTAAACGGTTTGGGGCCAGGTTATCTGAAGGAACGCCTCCTCCCATATGTACCTACCCGGACCTTAAGATCATCTACAGGGGCCCTTCTCCGTGAGCCCCTGCCAAAGGAAGTGAGGCAGGTGGCTACTAGGAGGAGGGCTTTCTCCGCTGTGGCACCCCGGTTGTGGAACGAGCTCCCCAGAGAGGTCCGCCTGGCGCCTACACTGTACTCCTTTCGTCGCCAGCTGAAGACCTTTTTATTCTCTCAGTATTTTAACACTTAATTTTAACTTAAATTTAAATTTTACTGTTCTAACTCTGTATTTTAATCTTATATCAATTTTGTTGCGTGGTTTTATCCTCATTGTGCTTTTTATACTGTATTTTGTATTTGTGCTTTTAACCTGTTGGTTGTTTTATTATGGTTTTAATTTTTCTGAACTGCCCAGAGAGCTTCGGCTATTTGGGTGGTATAAAAACATAATAAATAAATAAATAAATTTAAATACACTTCCAGGCATTCCGGGAGGGAGGAGGGAGGATCTCGTGGTATTCTGCTCACAAAATCCTCCCCTTTGGACAGAAGGCATGTGTGACATCCCGGGATGAACGAGGGACGTCGCAGCCGCCATATTTTTTTAAACTGAAGGTGAGCACAAGAGCGGTCCAAAGCAAAAGTAAGTTTTTTAAAAAAACCTGATCACACTCCCTCCTCCCACCCCCGATGGGCATGGGGCACCTAAAGAGCTCCGTGCCCCATGCCCGGTTTCTGGCTCCTCGCGTTTACTCACGAGGAGCTGGGACAAAACCGGGATGGCTGCCCACACCTCCCATGGTCTCGGGATGATCCCGAGACTGCAGGAAAATTTGGCTAAAAGCCATACTGGTTATCCTGGGGAAAATGGAGGGATCCTCTCTCCCTGTCCCTGGGATCCCTTGTGCATCATGCAGGGGATCACTAGGGTGATCTCCAGGATAAGGCATGGTCTAGACGTGCCCACAGTTTGACCTGTGGTCCTGGGACGATCCTGAGGAGTGTGGGTGGTGTGGGTGCCTGTCCCAGCTCCTTCTCTCCTCCCCACGAAAAGCGGGGGTCAGCAGAGGGAAGGAGCCAGGCTGAAGGGAGTCCAGAGATGTAGGGAGTGGGGTGGGGAGCAGAGTTTGGGCTCTCTTTATTTTTAGCTCTCATTTTGTAGGGCTCCTGTTCTTTTTTAAAAGAAAAAGAAAAAGAAAAAATGGTGTCTGCAAAGGGTGCAACGTGCCTCTTCCCTTCCAGGATGTCACACTTCGGTTTGGATGCCCAGGGATGATCTCAGAAGCAGATAAGTCCAGGATCGTCCCCCCCTCCCTCCCCAAAGGCCCTTAGGTAATGTTGACGGCCCTTACACGCGACCCTTACATGCTACGATCTTGTGCAATGACAGCAGAAGACATGAAGCCATCTAGGATTGGCCGTCATCTTACAAAATAGAAGAGGATCAGCTGACCACACTGGAGGTCATTCCCTCAACAAATGCAAAGGGAAATATGCCAGTTGCAGAGGCACCCGCCCTTGGAGAATGGGAGGGGAAAGGCGAGTGTCCTCTGCAAGTCCCCATAACGTGACATTGGCCAAAGCTACAGATGATGTTAAATGCGTCCTTGCATCCAACATGCAGGGGTTCAATGGAAATTGCATCACCTCAAGGGTGGTGCCTGATCATTACCGGGATCACAGGGTGAATTTAACCCTGATCTTTCCTACCACAGTCCTGATTTCATGCTGTTTGGCAGGAGATGGCTTTGGAGGCATCAGCAATCAAAGTGACCGATGGGCATCAAGGCATGTGGGCGAGAGATACCCAAGGAGGAGGGCAATCAGTGCCAGCATTTACTTTGGGAAGGTGAGATGTGGCAGCAACGTGCTTCACCCTTCCCTGCCAGAGAGCCATGTACATCTGAGGATGCTGAAGTTCAGGACTTGAGAGGCTGCGGCACTGTGTGGCAGGCTGCAGCAGGATCTACACAACTTTTTTATAGTGGTATTGAAGTGCAGTGACAACTTTTGGGGCCCAGTGACCCATCTACACCAAGCAGGATACAACACTTGGGCATGTCTACACCTTAAGGGTATAGAGGAAGGGAGGGAGGGGGGAGGATTGCAGACTTACCTGCTTCCGTGATCCTCCCCCAACTGGAAGGAAAGAGGGACGTCGCGGCTGCTGTTTTTTTTCCAGCAAAAGAAGGAGAGCATATTGCGCTCCTCTACAAAAGTGAGTTTTTAAAAATGAACCCCCTCCCCACCCCCACCCCCGATTGGCACAGACTGCCCCCACACAGCTCCATGCCCATTTTAAAAAGCCCCGCTACTTGTGGGGAGGAAGAGATGACCCGGGAGGGAGCAGCAGCCACATGGCCTGCACTCCTGGGATGGTCCCAGGACCGCAGAAAAATCAGGTTTTCCATGGTTCACAATATTCTGGGGAAAGTCCCTGGTCATCCCAAGTTGCCCCGGGGATCCCCTGTGCATTTCCCAATAGGGAAAGGAGTTGGGGAGCATGGCTTAGTCCCATTCGCTTGGCCAATTGAGTAGTGAAGGGGACTCAGTTGCTTTGCTCACCCCACTTCCTTCCCCCATTGCGGCTAAGCAGAAGGGGAATCACCAGTGGAGTCCGGTGGCTCCAGTTTTGGTGGGGAGTGAATCCATTCTGGGGACATGGTTCAGCACCTTGGATAGCTTCTGACTGAAAACCAGAACGGATTCACAGCCCCACTGAAATCAGAACCACCAGCCTCCACTGGGATTCACCCATGTGCAGGAAGCATGGCAGCTTTCCCTGGGGCAGACAAGTCCCAACAGCCACCACCAGGCATCCCTTCACTGCTATCTCAGAGCTGAGAGCTGAGATAACAGCGTGGGTTATATTACTGGTGCACCAGGAGAGGAATCCCCACTGTTACCTCTGATTTCAGATTGAAAGTAGCAGGAGGGAGTTGCCCTTTGAGGGACTCCTCCCAGGGGCGGTGCTTGGAGCCTAAGCCCTACTTCCTAGAGGAACACCAAGAGCCTACTTGGGTGGGATTCTAGTGCCCCACAAGCTGAATTAGGCCCATAGGCCAGAGGCTTGCTCATTTAGCTCATTCACTAGCAATCTATGAACACGTTGTTTAGGTGACCATATGGAAAGGAGGTCAGAGCTCCTGTATCTTTAACAGTTGTATAGAAAAGGGAATTTCAGCAGGTGTCATTCAAATGCATGCAGCGCCTGGTGAAATTCCCTCTTCATCACAACAGTTAAAGCTGCAGCAGGAGCCCTGCCTTCTTTTGTACCTGGTCACTCCAGCTGTAATTACAGCTGTAATGACACCTGCTGTAATTCCTTTTTCTATACAACTATTAAAAACTCAGGGGCCCTGTCCTCCTTTTCATAGGGTCACCCTACCTTGTTTACATGGTATATAATATCTATCAAATGGTGTAGGGAATGCAAGACTGAGAAAAGATTCAAAATACAGACCTCCCAGATCCAAAATCAGATTGCCTGAAGTTCATCTGACCATCTTTGTAGCATTTAAAAATGGTAGCTGTTTAAGAAGAGTGCCTCATTAACAGACATTTCTAGAAGACTTTTATTTGTTTATGTCCAAAATCATCTTTCTCGTCAGGATTAGGGCAGGATTAATTGTTAGGCTAATAATGCCACAGAGCCAGATCTTTGGTCATTGTGACTGCTGTCCTTTGCTTTTCTTCTAACCTTTCACAATTATAAACAGTATAATTGCTGCATCATGCTCCCTGCGGTGCATTAGACATACTGAGGCTGATTGTGTATCTACAATTGCTACCAATTTTCTTTTCATTTTACTTCAGTTCACATCCATTGCCATGATACTCACTGTAGCTCAACAAAGAACGCACTTTAGAATGGCCACGTCATACAAAAGCAGAGCAAAATACAGGAGCATTTATGAGTAAATATTATGAGTAAATATGAGTAAATATTCGTATAAAATATGAATAAAGGATTCAACGGCATGTCTCAACCTGACATGTGGCATAAAAATAACAGCACAGAAATACTTTTAAGATTAGTAAATGCCATTAGCTCTTTCCAACCGTAGATCCAATTATTTAACAGGAAATGGGAAGGAAACCATCCCCTTAATTCAGGGTTTTTGTTTTTTTGCTTCCCAGGAGACGCATTCAAAGAACTTTGTAAAAAGGACATAAAGCCTCAAAGTTCACTCTTTTTTTGGCTGTGACCCTTAAAGAAGCACAAAACATCCATGGGGGTAAAGAAAGCCACCAGCTTCACACCCTGTTTCAGGGGTGGAGAATTTACAGCCCTGTTCCTCAGATGGCCCCCACCCCATTCCCCTGGGACACCCACTTTCTTTCAACCACTGATCATGTTTTGGTTTCGTGGCTTTTGTGCAGTCCCCGCTTTCCCCCTTCTAAAAGATTGAAATGCCTCTCCTAAGGCTGAGTTACTGGCAGGAAAATCTTTAAGCTAAAATATGCTGGTGGGTGTTTTTTTAAAATATATATATATATATTGGCCCCACTGCCTTTCACATAGGCACAGTCCCTTTGGAATGTGCCCCCTTCCTCTGAGAGTTTTTCTGAAATGGAATTTGGCCCTCGGGCTGAAAGAGATTCCTCACCCAACTGTCCACTGCTGCAAATGCCGTGCTGGTGTAGATGGCCCTTGGCACCACGTTCTTAAGTATGGCCAACATCAATTAGAGTTATGTGGGAAATTTTGATAAATATATTGACCAAGGCCGCTTCTACACCAGCCTCTTCCCCCGGGGATGTCCCTGGTTGCTCCCTGTGCATCCAAATGACACACAGCGACTCATGGGGGCAGGGGGAATAGGCACAGGTTTTCCCAGGGTTAAAAAAACCCTGGGAAAACCCAATTCTTCCAGCGGTCCTGGGACTGTCCCAAGACTGTGGGAGGTGTGGGCGCCCATCCCGCCTGGTGCCCGCTTACTTGTGAGTAATCGTGACACCAGAAATGGGCACGGAGCCATGCTGCACAGCTCCATGCCCATCAGGGGAGGGGTTGAAGCAATTTCGCCACCCCTGGGATGGCAGGGAGAGGGTTGGGGGGGGCGGTTTTGGGTTGTTGTTTTTTTAAAAAAGTACTTACATTTTTGATTGAGCGGGGCCTTGCTCTTGCACGACCAGCCCTGCTGTTTAAAAATAAATAAATGGCACCCACACCATCCCCCGGAAATGGCATGGGCGTGTGGACCCAGGGGGAGAATCTCGAAACCAGGGAATCCCAAGATCCTCCCTTCTCCCTCCCATAAGGCTGGGAGGTTTAGAAAGGGCCCAAGTTCAGACGACATGCTAAGGCATGGCAGTTAAGCATCTTGAGCTAAGCATTATGGCTTAGTGTGTCATGTGAACCATGATTTAACGTGTTGTGTGAACCGTTTCTAACCATGGCGGCCACATAACCATGATTTAAACACACTCATTAACCATTTGCTGCAAAAGGGTTAGCGGCCTAACCATGGCTTAGTGTGTTGTCTGAACAGGCCCATTGGGTTGTAGTCAGTCCTACTTTGAGTACACCCATTGAAATGAATGAGACTTAGGCCAGATATACACCTTGTGTCAAATCATTATGATCCCATCAGGGGAGTGCTATATCCCTCTCATACATTTAAATAAAGTATACAGGCAGTCTAATGAGTATGAAAAAACCAACAGAAGCCATGTTGAATTCAAAACTGAAGTGGCCTCTTCCACAGGAGATTGGCTGTCCTTTATTGAATTCCACCTCTTCTTTCTGTTCTCCTTTTAACCCAGGAAGATCCATCACAGTGTCATGATGACACATCTCTCTTTATGCTATATATTGCTATTTTTGGGTGTGTTCAGATGTGCAAACACACACACACACAGAGAGAGAGAGAGAGAGAGAGAGAGAGAGAGAGAGAGAGAGAGAGAGAGAGAGAGAGATCACCTACACTTCGGAACTAAGCCTACCCATTGTATCTGCCTATTTTCTGTAGGATACATTGGACTTCATTCAAGCAGCACTTAACAATCCTCATGTGGAACTAAATGGAAAGGCTGGAAGAATTGAGGACCAGACTTCCTCTAAGGATACTTACAGATCACATTGGCTTCCTACCTTGGAAAACCAACTGGCGTTGCCGCACAAAGCCCCTGCCCCGCTAGGAGAGCTATATGGCAACGTGAGACAGTATTCTATAGATTGTGTGGCTGCTGGCTGTGGAGGCAGAGAGGTTGGGCCTGAGCCATCACACCTAAGGTTGCAGGTTCCAGGATCTCTTCTCAATCCTCCCAGAGTGCAGGACATGGAATAATGGGCTCAAGTTACAGCAAGCCAGATTCCGTCTGGACATCAGGAAAAACTTCCTGAGTGTTAGAGCGGTACAACAATGGAACCAATGACCTAAGGATGTTGTGACTTCTCCCACATTAGAGGCCTTCAAGAGGCAGCTGGACATACATTTGTCAGGGATGCTTTAGGGTGGATTCCTGCATTGAGCAGGGGGTTGGACTTGATGGCTTTAGTCCCTTCCAACACTACGATTCTATGATTCCATGAGGCTGGAGGAGAAGGGGTTGTGGCTGCTGGGATAGGAAAGGGATGGAGCCTACTAGTGATGGGTGGGTTCAGAGGGATGGTCCTGGCTGAACAGAAATGCTTGCAAGCCAAACAGGATATTGCCTGGCCTTGATTCAGGCCCCTCCTTCCCCTGCAACCCCTCAGAACAAGGCGAAGCCCTGAGACCTGGCCACGTCATGAAAAGAAAGAGCAAAAGAAACCTTTTCTCGTGAAAAGAAAGAGCAAAAGAAAACTCCATTTTTGCATGAGCTTTGCGTGGGTTAATCTATATATGTTGATGCACGTTTGGAAGCGGTCGCTATAATTTAAATAGAATTGCAATACATCTCACCATAGAGGAGAAGACTATGACCAGGTGGCCTGTGTGCTTGCTCAGTCTACTGTTGTCCAGGTGCTCACTGTTGATGGGGGTGGGATAGGGCTTTCAGCTTTTCCTTCTTATGGGTCTTTCTCTTTCAGACTTGAACTGGGCAGCCCTTCAGATCAAGCAGTGATGCAGAACAGTGTTAGAGGGTGGCAGATGCCCCCCTAGCCCACACCCTGTGGGCTTGATGCTATCAGTGGGCAAGGCCCCACCCCTGAGGCCAGATCAGGGGCATAGCTCCCACCCACCCTGGCATTGCTCTATTTTTTCTAACCCCCTTCTTCGGGCTAGCAGGAAACATGCAACTGTGCCTCCCCCCAGCTCAAAGAAAGCCCCCACTGCCTCTCATCCCCGCTGCCACCTCTGAGAATGGACACAGCAGCAAGGCTGAGAGGCAGCAGATGAGTCCTAACTCCCCACCACCACCACCGCCTCTCATCCTCCCCGATGTTTCCAACCTGAGACTGGAAAGATTTGCACAACTTTCACATTCAATCACTGCTAGATTTGCGCAGTTTTCCTGTTTGGGCAGAGCAAACACCCATCACAAACGTCAACAGAAATCGGGCAGGAGACAAGTGATGAGACAACGTTTGGAGAATCCTGGCTATCTTGAATAGCGTTCATTCTCCCATCCTTAGTTGGGAGTCCCACTAACACTAGGATCATACTTGGTCGTCTTATGAGCAACAGTCCATCGATGCAGCTTTTTAGACATAAAATCCAATCATGATGAAAGCATGTGAAGTCTGTCTAGAAAGCCAGGGTGATGTAGTGGCTGTAGCATTAGATTTGGACCTGAGATACCTGGGTTCCACACTCCTGAGATACCGGGGTTCCATGCTCAGCTATGAAGCCTACTGGGGGAGCATGGGCAGTCCCATTTCTCCTTCTAACCTTCTTCACCAGGTCATTGTGAGGATGAAATGGTGTTAAACCCCATGTACCCGCTGCTGCTCTGAGCTGTTTGGAAGAAGGGCAGGATGCAAATGGGATGAATAATAATATCAGAAGGCTGGTGCTGGTTACAACATGTCAACAATCCCTACATTTCCTTTCCCTTTAACCAACTTTTCCCCTGCCATCTTTCAAGTTTTGGGGGCTTTCCGAGGAGCTCCTCCCCACTCCCCCATTTCCAAATCAAATTTGAAACATATTTTCAAAGTCTTCGCGTCATGCCGTCATTCCACAACTATTCCCTGCTTGCTTCGAGGAGGCTCGGCCAAACGTTTCTGGCAGCTTTCGTGCACGCGGCAGCGCTCTGAGGAGGCTCGGCCAAACGTTTCTGGCAGCCTTCGTGCACGCGGCAGCGCTGAGCTACACAGCAAGCAGCCAGAAAAGAGCAAGCTAAGTGCCATCCCAAGCTCTAGGAAACATCTCCCTCCGTATTTAATCAATATGAAAATGACACATCAACATGCACATTTGCTTGTAACCGGTTGTCAAAAGGTCTCACTGGGTTCATTTACCACCATCACCCTGACGAGTGAGGTTTCGATTGTATGCTGCACAAGGGCCAAATGGAATGGGAAATAGCTCAGTGGCAAATCTCACAGCGGCAGTAAGCCTGTGTGCACCAGTTGCTGGGGAACATGGGTGGGAGGGTGCTGTTGCACCATGTCCTGCTTGTTCATCCCTGGCCGATGGCTGGTTGGCCACTGTGTGAACAGAGTGCTGGACTAGATGGACCCGTGGTCTGATCCAGCAGGGTTCTGCTTAGGTTCTCATGGCAGGTCTTTCCCCTTCCCCATGTAATTATGACATGACCAGGATAGAAAGAATTTGGGTTTTAAAAGAAAACACCAACAAAATGAACGTGGGAGAAAGCAAACCTGATACCTCATCCATCCATAACCTTGACATGTGTTTCAGAGAAGCCTAAGGATGGGGCATACAACTGAATAAATAAAGATAATTCATGAAAAGAAAAGATAATGAAATCAGCATTATGTATTTTATCATTTATTGTTGTTTCCCACGTCGATCAAAATGGAGAGACGGGTAAGAATTATTATTATTATTATTATTATTATTATTATTATTATTATTATTATTATTATTATTAGCCTCGTGTGGCGCAGAGCGGTAAAGCAGCAGTTTCTGCAGCTGAAACTCTCCCCATGGCCTGAGTTCGATCCCAGCGGAAGCTGGTTTCAGGCAGCCGGCTCGGGTCGACTCAGCCTTCCATCCTCCCGAGGTCGGTAAAATGAGTACCCAGTTAGCTGGGGGAAAGGTAATAACGGCTGGGGAAGGCAATGGCAAACCACCCCACTATAAAGCCTGCCAAGAAAACATCAGCGAAAGCTGGCGTCCCTCCAAGAGTCAGTAATGACTCAGTGCTTGCACGAGAGTTTCCTTTCCATTATTATTATTATTATTATTATTATTATTATTATTATTATTATTATTATTATTATTTTGGATGGCCTGTTTTAATTTTTGGCTGCAAAAACCTTGGTCACTGCTTCTTGCAACAAAGAGGAGTTGCAGGGAGAACAAACTTGTAAACCAAGGCCAGATCTGCAGCAGGCAGGATATTGCATGATGAAAGCAGTATGCAAGTGTTATATAAGAGGCAGGAGCCACAATACTGCTTTATAGCGGTATTGAAGTGCCCTGACAACTGTGGAGGCCCATTGACACATACCATATCCCGCTTCCATAGTGCTATATCCTGCTTGGTGTGGCTCCTGCCTTTTATATACCGCTTTCATGTAATATCCTGCTTGGTGTAGTTTATTTATTTATTTATTTATTTAAGCATTTTTATCCCGCCATTCAGTCAAAAAAAGGCTCTCATGGCAGCTTACAAAAATATTTCTTGACAGTCCCTGCCCACAGGCTTACAATCTAAAAAACATGACACAAAAGGAAAGGGGATTGGGAGGGAGGAGGAGGGGATGGGGAAAGAAAAGCAAATTCTGGCACTACATTCTTAGTTACAAAGTTCAGCAGTGACAGTTGACAGCAAGAGGGAGGGGACTCTCTAGATTGCGCCCAAATGTGGTAGGAAAAGTTTTCACCTTCCCCCTCTGCTTTTCCCCTGCAACCTCCCCAGCCAGGATTCCCAGAGTATGTTTGCCATAGCCGGGATTATAGGGACCATACTACACCTAGGGGTGTGCAGATTTTGTAAAATCCCTTCTGTCTGCATTTCACAGATCATCGGGTGCCTTCTGTTCCATCATCCCCTCATTGACGGAATCGGATTTCCCCCCAATTTTCTGAATGTGTGCAAATTCACACTTGTGAAAATGTACACACACAAGCCAATGTGCAAATCCCCTCAAAATCGGCAATCCCAGCTTGGTTTTTTAAAAATAAATAAATAAATGTGTTTTTCGAAGACTAAATTTTAAATTACGTAGTTCTTTTAATATTTTACTGTTTTTAATGGTTTTATTGTATGATGGCTGTTTTCTTTTAAATTTCTGTACACCGCCTCAATGGCTTTTTAGAAAGCAAAGCAATATCTAAATGTTAATAATAAAATAAATAAACCTGCTCCACCCCTTCAAATCATACTCCCCTGTGCAGTTGTGATGCACGAACTGGACTCCCCAGATCGATGGCCAACATACTACAGTATTTATTTATTTATTTATTTATTACATTTCTATACCGCCCAATAGCTGGAGCTCTCTGGGCGGTTCACAAAAATTAAAACCATTCAAAGTGTAAAACAACAGTAGAAAACCATAATATAAAATACAATATAAAAGCTCAACCAGATAAAAAGAGCAGCAATGCAAATTTATAAATTTAAAACACCAAGTTAAAATTTATTTATAGACTGTTAAAATGCTGGGAGAATAAAAAGGTCTACACCTGGCGTCTAAAAGCATATAATGTAGGTGCCAAGCGAACCTCCTTAGGGAGCTCATTCCACAGCTGGGGTGCCACAGCAGAGAAGGCCCTCCTTCTGGTAGCCACCTGCCTTACTTCATTTGGCAGGGGCTCATGGAGAAGGACCCCTGAGGATGACCTTAGTGTAGGTGCCAGGCGAACCTCCTTAGGGAGCTCATTCCACAGCCCGGGTGCCACAGCAGAGAAGGCCCTCCTCCTGGTAGCCACCTGCCTTACTTCATTTGGCAGGGGCTCACGGAGAAGGACCCCTGAGGATGACCTTAGTGTAGATGCAAGGCGAACCTCCTTAGGGAGCTCATTCCACAACCGGGGTGCCACAGCAGAGAAGGCCCTCCTCCTGGTAGCCACCTGCCTCACTTCCTTGGTAATCACCATTACCAAGAGGGGATCTACACTACTGCTTTAAAGCACTTTGAAAATGTTTTGAAAACTGTATATGCAGTGTGTCCTGGGCCCCAACAGTTGTCAAAACTGTTATGAAGTGCTTTAAAGTGCTTTAAAGCAGCAGTGTAGATCCTGCCCAAGACTTGGGCTACTCTAAGGAAAATAGTTTAAGGACCGCTGCTACAACGTGATTTCTACAGGCCACAGATGAAGCACGTTGAACTAGATTTCCAAATTGAACTGGGAACATTACAAATCTTGACTGAGTATCTTTACCACATGCCTTTTTTCACGCGTGCATTTTTTTTCCAACAACGGCAACAAAAATGCATTGGAGAAAGAGAATGTGGAGCATAGAAGACCTTATCAATGAATAAGGAGGTAATATTACAGAGCTCTCTGCACACATGTTATATATTCCGGGGGCAAAATTCTTTTCTCCGGCATGCACAGAGTAATCATAAACATGCATCAAAACAAGTTGATTTTTTTTTAAAAAAAAAGGTTAAGGAAAAGTCAAACTCAAAGGCACAAACCGAACAGAAAGTGTTCTGACAGAATCCTGAAATATCTGAGACGGGAATGCTTGCCGTTGTAGTTCGCACAGCCTTGATTTGCAGGACGTGGTGTCATCACTTGCGTGCTGACTGAAAGGAAACCTTGTTTCTTGGCTGTAAAGATAGCCAAGAAAACAGTAACATTTCCTCCTGTCCCAACAAAAAACTGAAGTTGGCTGAAACCAAAAGGAAAAGAAGAAGGAGGAGAGAGGATGGGAGGCAGCAGGAATTCAGAATGACTCCAAAGTTTTCCTTTGTCCCCATTTTCTTCTTAGTTTAAACCACAGAAAAGGGGGAGCAAAAGCATCGTGGTTACGAAGCATCTGGCCCTTCCTAAGACATTCTGTTGGATCAGGGCCCTCGTTGCAACACACAAGAATGTGTTTAGTCTGGAGAAGAGTTTAGCCTGGAGAAGAGTTTAGCCTGGAGAAGAGAAGACTGAGGGGAGACATGATAGCACTCTTCAAATACTTAAAAGGTTGTCACACAGAGGAGGGCCAGGATCTCTTCTCGATCCTCCTAGAGTGCAGGACACGGAATAACGGGCTCAAGTTAAAGGAAGCCAGATTCCAGCTGTTCATCAGGAAAAACTTCCTGACTGTTAGAGCAGTACAACAATGGAATCAGTTGCCTGGTGAGGTTGTGGGGGCTCTCCCACACTAGAGGCCTTCAAGAGGCAGCTGGCCAACCATCTGTCAGGGATGCTTTAAGGTGGATTCCTGCATTGAGCAGGGGGTTGGACTTGATGGCCTTGTAGGCCCCTTCCAACTCTGCTATTCTATGATTCTATGATTCTATGATTGTCTATGGTGCAAAAATGGCCCAAGGCCCAAAGAAGAGGCTTTTACGCAGGATTGAGATCCTGTTCTTTTTGGATTCCATTTGTCAACCAGGATTGTACTGGGCAGCTCATCTTGTGGCTAATGGCAGAGGAAAGAAATATTGGAGATGTATATACAAACGTTGCCAGTGATTCATGGCAAGAAAGATGGGTCTGTCCTCAAGGCGGCTGCTTCCCTTTGGCAGCTGAGGGACAAAGATGAGGCAATGGGCTGGAAACGGCAGAAGGGGATGTTAAAATAGAAAATTAACTTGAATATCTCAATTTACTGCAAAAAGGATGACAGTGCTGGTTTCCACAAGGAAATCCTAAGAAATACCTCCCTGTTGGTTCTGAGAGGTGAATTTACTTTTACACATGACAGACCCATTCTAGACTAAGAGTTAATCAAGTAATTGATGGGGATGTATTAGGAATCCAATCTATTTTTTAAAAAAAAAATCATTTTATTTTATTATTTTTTTGATCGGAGCAGTCTTCTCCAATGGAGTCCACTCAGAAATGGAAATGGATGCACTTTCCCTATGGAAAACTGTACATCTCCAGACTTGAAATGCATTCTGCGGGACAGAAAATTGTATCCAATTAAATACACACATTTGAAAAGTGTAAACAAAAGTGCATATATTTTTAAATGCATAAAAACACTCTCTACTCAATGGGTGGAGGCAAACAAAAATATGTGCAAATTTTGAAAAATGGAAACATTTTTTTAAAATAAAATAAAATCCCCCCTGCAGAAAACTCTACTTTCTCCCCCCCCTTAAAAACAAAACATCCTCATGGAACTGGCATTGAACACATTTGGAGGTGGAGAAAAGTGGAACTTTATGGAAATGGATTGAACAACTTCACCCATACATTGTGGTAAAACTGTTCGTGGACTGCATTGCATGTATATATCAAAAAACATGTACATATAAAAACTAGCATGTCAGGAAGAATCTGGACTAGAAAAATGGATTGCACCAATTTTTCATCAAACAAAAATTTCAGGGTGAAATGTGGGGTTTTAGAGAGCGTTCACAATTCTCCTTACCTACTGCTTTCATGTGCTATTTTTTCTGCAGCTTTGGTGCCATTAAAAATGGGGAGCTTCTTTCTTAGGTGATTACAGCCAAGCAGGGATCAAGCAGGCAGTGTGATTTCGTCCCTTCATAGCCAAATCAGAGTGACAGTAGAAAACATTGGCCTCACTCTGAATAGGCTTCCTGATTGCCAGGTAGGTGATCAGTCTTGGATGTATGATGACATCACAAAGCCAAATCAGAAGAGAAGTTCCTGGCCTCACTCTGAAACATTTATATTGCATTTTGCAGATCCTGATTCTATAACTGCTGCAATGGCAGAACACATTTCTAGGACTTGCAAAAATCCTCCTTCCACAATTTGGTTCAGCCTTTCTCCCTGACATCTAAGTTGGATTTGCAGAGAACATTTTCTATGGGGGACCATTCAATCATTCAACTGAAATCCAGAAAGCTACAGCGGGTAGCGTACTGGGCTTGGATTGGGGAAACTGAGGTACAGTTCTCTGCTCGATCATGAAATCCCCTGAGTGTCCTAACATACTTCACTGCGTTGTTTGAGAGTAAAACTTAGGAAACTCCATGTCCACCACCTTGGGTTGGGTGAAAGAGCAGTCTACAAATGGGATAATAACTAATGGGAAGTCACCCTCTAGACAGGGTATCGCTGTTTCATTTGTATATTTTGTACAGCACCAAGTACATTGTTGGTGCTATATAAATAAATTAAATAATAATAATAATAATAATAATAATAATAATAATAATAATAATAATAATAATAAGCAAAGACTGCATTTTCTTTGGCAATGGTCCATCCCTCCCAACAGGGATATATAACTGTGCACTGTGCTGGGAGGATCAACTGCCACACACTCTCAACTGTGCTGCTCATTCTTTCAATCACTTTCCATTTGGAAACTGTCAAAAAACACGAAAATATCCAACAGCAAATAAGCAAGAAACTAATTGATAACCTGAGCGCCGTTCCGCCGTTCCGCATCTGGCGCTACCTAATCGGCATTAGCGGCAAACGCAAACTCCGGGACTTGGCGCGCCAGCCCTTTGTGTTGTGGGGAAAGTAGTAAAAGTCTCTCGGGAAACAGATGCTCAAGCACCCTATTCGCAGCACGATCCCTTAGGCCTAAAATATGTTCCCCGTTTGCTAGTAAGTAAAAGAAGCATTAAACGTTACCAGCAACGATGAAAGATAACTTTTACCACAGCGGTTTGCATATTTTGCACTTAATTTGTAGACTCCTTAGAAGTGCAGATAAGGAACGGCCTTCTTGCAGGCTTCTAATCGCCCCTGTGTTGCGTGCGGTACCCTTTTGGCAGGAGAGCTCTAATTTCCTGAGCATGGGAAGAAAGGAGCACAGAGACCACTTCACAAGCTACACGTCTTGGCACGGTTACACGCTGCTGTGGCTGCCGCTGGAACTGGCTTTCCCATGGAACAATGTGAAGCACATGCCAGCGGCTGCAGGTCTCCGAGACACAGCCCCTCTTCCTTACCTCCAACGTTCATCTCTGCCTGCAATTGAAAGGATGAATGGGAAAACAGTCGTGGTCATTTCGTTTTATTTTTACTTTGGGGGCAAAACTCTCCAAGGTTAGCACTGGCTTTATGAGCCACCTTCAGCATTTAAGATGTATTCATTTATTTCTATTTTATTTGTAACATTGATGTACCGCTGAATATAATAGAATCTCTGAGCGGTTCTGAGAGTTCTTCTGATGAGCCCAATTCAAGATGCTGGTTTTGACCTATAAAGCCTTACATGGCTTGGGACCACCATACCTGATGGAACGCCTCTCCCGACATGAACCTACCCGTACACTGCGCTCAACATCTAAGGTCCTCCTCCGAGTGCCTACTCCGAGGGAAGCTCAGAGGATGGCAACAAGGGAGAGGGCCTTTTCGGTGGTGGCCCCCCAATTATGGAATGATCTCCCCGATGAGGCTCGCCTGACACCAACATTGTTATCTTTTCAGCGCCAGGTCAAGACTTTTCTCTTCTCCCAGGCATTTAAAAGTATTTAACAACACTAAGTGGGCTTTTTTTTTAACGGACCCCAGAACTGTTGTTTTTAAATGGATACCATTGTTTTTATACTGTTTATGTTTTTTGATGGTTTTAAATTTTGTATACTTTTTAATGTTCACTGTTTTAAACTTTTGTAAACCACCCAGAGAGCTTCGGCTGTGGGGCAGTATATAAATGTGATAGATAAATAAATAAATAAATAAATATTTCTTTGGGAGATATGCCCTTCCCCGCGTTCAACTTGCCTGACCACACAGGGGGGCATTGCAGGTGTGGAGGGGGAGTGAAGAGATGTGCCCTTACATTGGTGGGGTTTGTCCATGCCACAGGCGAGAGGAGGGGCTTGTGGGGTGATATTATCCCTTGGAGCCCTCCTACTGGGCTCTTTGAAGGACGGCTCCCTCTCTCCCTCCCTGTATAAAACGTGGGGGTTTAACTGGTTGTTCTTTTGAGGGCCGAGCAGGAATTTTCAGCACACTGCTCAATTGGCTTGCTGTGTGTCTTTCTGCCTGCTTCACACTGAAAGAGGGGTGGAAGTGTCTTAGGTTGATTTGGTGGGTTTTCTTTCAGTTCAATTGGTCCCGTTCCCCTAGGTCAGTCGGTTTGGGTGGGCTATGTTTGTCGGGATAGGGACAGTGATCATTCTGAGGCATCGTTGGTGGCGACAGGTGAGGGCTGAGGGCCTCCCTCTTGAGGGTTTTGCAGCCCCAGTGTGGGGATAAGGATTGCATGTGAGGCCATCTCACCTCGCACACCTTGGGTTTCATGGCCCAGGGGGATCTGACACAGGATGTCCCCCATTTCCCCAAATGGGGAATTCTGGGGGTGCCGGTTTTATTACTGACATCCCTCAGAATGTTTCACCCAATTACATTGACCGGCTAGTGCTGGCGTAGTGGAATAGCCACCCAGGAATCCCCCTTTATGGATCAGATTTAATAAAAGTGTCCTGATTTTCAGTCCATACAGTTGTGTCATCTCTTTATTGTCTCACCTTCTTCACTCGCGAGTGTGATTCACCCAACTGGCAAAAGCAACAACAAAATAACCAACCAATCCCCCCTCCCTCTGGGATATACAATAAAAAAAGTAAATGAAATAATACAACATTAAACATTAAAAATATTAAAACGTTAAGGAACTAGCAGCAAAATTAAAAATCAGAACAACAGATTAAAGATTTCATCTGCAATTACTTGGGAGTAAGTCCCATGGAACTCAACAGGGCTTGTTTCTGAATAGATATATATAGATATATAGGATTGCACTGTAAATGCCTGCTAGAAAGAGAAGGTCTTAACCTGGTGTCTAAGGCCACAGCTAGACCTAAGGTTTATCCTGGGATCATCCAGGGTTTGCCCCTGCCTGAGCACTGGATCCCCTGTGTGTCACCTAGGTGAACAGGTTTGACCCCTGGACGATCCAGGGATAAACCTAAGGTCTAGCTATGGCCTAAATGTATACATTGAAGTTGCCAGGCAGATCTCCCTGGGAATGGCATTCCATAGATTGGGGGCCAGTACAGAGAAGGCTGTTTCCCTGGTAGCCACCCATTGCACAGTTGTGAGCAGGGGCACCCAGAGAAGACTCTCTGAAGACAATCTTAGCAATTGGGCAGGAACATATGGGAGAAGCTGTTCATTCCTATGAGAAGACTTGCTTGGCTTCCTGTCAGAGTAGGGCCTTCTCTGTAGCAGCCCCGGCACACAGAGATGTGTACTACCCCCTTCCTGGTAAATTTCTCAAAGTCTGGAAAACCTTTTTTTCCCCCTTTGTTTCAGTTCGCTTTTTAAAATTAACTGTTTTCCTTTCTGATCCTTATATGGATTTTGTTAACAGGTTTTATGTTGTTTCTTTTTTGTAATTATTACTGTTATTTGGTTTTTTCAAATGGTATTATTTTATAGATGTTTACTTTGTGGGGAGGTTAAAAAAATGATGGTTTTTAAAGTTGATTGGTGGCACTATATAAGCCACAAATAACAAGTTTGGGAACCACTTTTGAAATGGATATAAAAAGCAGTATATAAATGTTTTTAAACAAACACATAAAAGCAGAAAATACAAAATAGAGCTACTTCGTACATTCACACTCTGGCTCTAAGTCAAACTCTTGGGTTTTTTACACCAAAATTCACTGATTCATCCCTGTGTTGTAACATCAGGGTCAATGACCTTCAGTTTGAACTCATCCTCCATCTAACAGAAACCAAGGTAGATATGTATGTATCAAAAACATTTTTGTATGTATCAAAAACATTTTATTGTACTACTGTTTAAATTTATTATTAAGATTTTTGTCTTCATTATTTTCCTGTTTTATTTTAGGTTTCTTGTGCACAGCTTTTTAATTAAAAGGGTGGAATAATAATAATAATAATAATAATAACAACAACAACAACAACAACAACAACGACAATAATAATAATAATAGTGCAGCTGTTATAGGAACAAATGACAGTGTTCTCCTCCATATGGAAAATAGGCCTAGAAGATGCAGCAACCACAAATTCATTCATTCATTCATTCTGCTTCTCTTTGGTTTCTGTGCTGAAGCTATTAGCCAAGAATGGGACTTGCAAAGAAAATTCACTGACACTTAATAAGGAATGTATCTATAGAAATATCACATAACTATAAAACTCATAGGGTTGGATCCAGGTGTAGATCCATTGAAATTAATAGATCTTAAGTCAATTACTAATTTAAGTCTCATTGATTTCAATGGGGTCTACTCCAGGTATGATTAATTCTGGATCCAACCCATAAACCGGAACTACTTGTTTTAACTTGCCATGATTAGAGATGCTTACAAAATTCTCATATTCATTTTCCCCCTGGATTTTGGCGTTCTGAATTACCTGGTGTAGTTTCCAAAGTGGATCTATATATCAGGAATTCTCCAATTTTCTATTTTGAAAAATTAAAAATCCAAACTTTTTACAGGGCACTTGCCATATGTGCCATTTGCCATAGCTTTCCATTCCTTCAGTTATTTGTGGCCACAGCTAGACCTAAGGTTTAGGTCTGGGATTATCCAGGGTTCGCCCCTGCCTGAGCACTGGATCCCCTGTGTGTCACCTAGATGAACAGGTTTGACCCCTGGACAATCCAGGGATAAACCTTAGGTCTAGCTATGGCCTCCGTCTTCTCCACCTCTGTATTACCAGTGAGCAGTCATGTATTAATAACAACTGAAAAAAAGAAGACTTGATGTTGTGCATGTAAAATTGCTTCAGGAATCTTCTTGTAGGGAGTTTTATCAATGGGGAGCAGTGTACACGTGTATCAGTAAAACACCCCACAAAAAGTATCTCAATGCAACCATTCATATTATCCTATCAAGACTGCTTTTTCTGCAGTGTTTTACCATATCACACATGCACTCTGGCAGTGTGTGTGTGGTGTTGTGGGAGACGGGAGAGTTGCAAAGGAACTGACAGCTGTGGCAAATTGTGCATAATTCAGTTCAGAAATTAAATGAGAAATTGTCCTTGTTCAATTGGATTTCAGGAGGAGCAGAGCAAATCAGAGGATCAATAAAGGAAAAGAACGTGGTGAATCTACTCATCCCAAATTGTGATGAACTCATGCAAGAGCTCCGTTCTGTCTGTTCCTATTCACCGAAACAAGAGAGAAATAGAAAGCATGTATATCGTTCATATACAGTGGTCCAAGAAGGGGTGTCTCTTCGCTACTTTCACTCCATGAGTTGCTACAAATCACTGTATATATATTTACTGAGTGATCAGCTTGAGTGGAAGAGCAAATGTTTCTCTCAGCATTGAAAAGAAAGTAAGCAGGGAAGGTCTAAATGGCAAACAGTGCTCCAGTATATACAATTGTCACTGATATAATGTAAAGTCAGACTGGGCTCTTTGATGTTCCATAAACATGTCATTTTGAGCCGAGTCAGTTTTGCCGGCATTTCATCAGCAGAGGCACAACAAACAGCTCCAATTATGCTTCATCACTGTTTATCCCTTACCTCTTTCAAATGCCCATCTATTACCAGCAGGGTGGTTTGCAATGTTTAGTCTCCAGTGAAGATGATATTTAAGGACCTGAAAGCCCTCAGGCAAATCTACTCCGTCTTTCTCACTTAAACCCCCTGGTTAAAGGAAGGGGTGGCATAAAAACAACCTTCCGAACTTTGCATTCAAACATACGACACGTCAAGACAGAGCCACGTTAAAAGACCTATGGGAATCACAACTGGAGCATCCTCAGGGTTATGGCAGAGTTCATGGTTAGCTTGACTGGTTGTGTTAGTATACAGATTGGTGGGGGGGGGGACATGTCAAAACAGCATAGGCCGTTGAGCTCCCTTATACCAAATCATCCAATTGGTCTATCGAGCTGAGTATCGCTTCCACTGACTGGCAGTGGTTCTCTAGGGTTATTATACTTCTATAATCTTTTAAAATGTTATACGTTGATGCACATTTGTACGATTTATGTGAATGGTGGTTATGGCTGTATAAATATCATTTATGTATTTATTATTGCATTTATACCCCACCTTTTTTCCTCCAAGGAACTCAAGGCGGTGTACATAATCCTCCTCCTATCCATTTTATTCTCACAACATCAACCCTGTGAGGTAGGTTGGGCTGAGAGGCTGTGACTGGCCCAAAGTCACCCAGTGGGTTTCCATGGTGGGGACTAGAACCTGGATCTCCTGATTCCCAGTCCAACACTTTATCCACTACACCACACTGGCTCTATAAATGGCTCTATAAATATTATATATATTGTCCTTTTAGATTACCCTGAGGAAGAACCTAAGGGTCCGAAACGCATTGGAGTTCTTTTATCACATTAAAAAATATCCTTTTCCCCCAGACCCCTTTGCCTCTGGCTTTTTTGGCATCTCTTGTGGGGTTTCCCTTTTTTTTTTTGGCTTTGGTCACCTGGGGCTAATCTACACTTGCAGCCCTTTTGCAACGGAAGAGGCCTGCTCCTGAAGGTTCCCTGCTTCCACGATCGCCCCTCATGGGCCGCATGTGACTGATCTGTGGTGCAATTAGAGGAGTGCCATTGCAGGAGCATGTGTGCCCTGTTACAGTGGTTCTGCATGTGGATTGGTAGAAGGAGGCAGAGCTAGGCAGATGGCCAAGGGGGCAGAGGTTGTTGTTTTTAATTACTCGTGAGGGATGCGCAAGAGTGCAGACATGCAGCAACACATGGGGGGATAGGAACTCTGTCGAATATGCACTCCTGCGCAGAGATAATGGTTGTTTTAAAAAAACACCACTCGGCAGTAAAACACGCAGATACCCATGCACACGCCCCTCATAGCTAATTGGCTGTTCACTGAGCCTGGAACTCACGGCAAACAGCAACAATCTCGCAAAGGAGGGTGGCACACCGCAAACATTCTTTGGAATGGAAGCGAGAGAGCTGGAGAAACCGTGACAAAAGCAGTCAGGGATATTCCCGGAAAACTGAGAGGTGGAGCCAAGATCACCGCAGGGGGACGTCATGTGGCCCACTAGTGATGACTACAATACAATCCTGCAATGAACGGATGGAGTAGACTCCCCACCCCACCCCAGAGAAGCCAAGGATTGAACCTGAGACCTTCTACACACAAAGCATGCATTCTACCACTGGGCTATGGCCCTTCCCCTGTGAGTTGATATAATAAGTGGTGACAGGAACAAATGTTCCTATGGTGTCCTTTTCCTGAGATTTTCCTGTGGTAAAGCTTTCTTAAGGAAATACCCCCACCTGGGCAGATTTCCACTTAGCCCTTGCTATGCATTTTAGCCTTCACCAGGTGAGGCCTTTACAACCTGTGTGACCCACAAAGCCAAATTCAGCCCATCCCTATGTGTTGTGACCTAACAGATACTAGACAGTCCCAAGCCTAGGCAATCACTGAGTCACTGTTGGGTTGTTGGTTGTGCGGTACAGCCTGGTCCAGAATATGTTTAAACATCAGCCTATCCATATGATTAACTTTTAATCCAAATGTTCCCAAACTAGTGCCATCTGGATGTGTTGGATATAACTCCCAGCATCCCCATGTTGGCTGGGGGATGCTGGGAGTCGGGATGGGAAACCAGGGACTTTTGAGCTCACTGGAATTCCCTGGACTACACTTTGAAGCTCTGTTCAGCTCACTCGTTTTTGTTTGAAATCAAACAGAAAAGGTGTGTATTTCAAATGGGAATAGTGCACATTTCTGGGTACATTTTTCAAAAGTGCATACCCCCCACTAATGCATGAAATATGGATTTTTGAACATGATCACAAGTTTGGGAGTTAATAACCATTTCCCAAAAAAACAGGCTTCAGGCTTCCATTCACTTTTGCATTTGTGTTTGGATGATTCATGAACTGAACTGAAATTCTTATACATTCCTAGTTGGGAGCTGTGGCCCAACACATCTGTTTGGGGAAGGCTGTTTTAATCTGTTCTCCTGGTTTTGCAAAAAATGTTGGCTGCCTATAGGTCAAATTGCTGAAATATCAATGACAACAGCAACCACAAGGAGGAGAAGAAAGATGAAGAAGATGAGGAGGATGAGAAGGCAAGGAAGGGATTCACAAGAAATATTTCCACGGGTGATGTGAGGGGAAAATAACCAAGGGCTCATCTACACCAAGCAGGATATTGCACTATGAAAGCAGCATGAAAGCGGTATATAAAAGGCAGGAGCCACACTACTGCTTCATAGCAGTATTGACGTGCACTGACAACTGTTGGGGCCCATTGACACAGACCATATACCACTTTCATAGTGCTATATCCTGCTTGGTGTAGAGGTGTCTGTGGGCCCCAATAGTTGTCAGTGCACTTCAGTACCACTATAAAGCAGTAGTGTGGCTCCTGCCTTTTATATACTGCTTTCATAGTGGAATATCTTGCTTGGTGTAGATAAGCCCCAAGTGATGACATTTAGGAATCCACTCTAAGTATAATAGTTTCCTGCTTTGACATATTCAAAGATAATATAATCATTTCCAGATAAATAAGAACATAAGAATATAAGAAGTGCCATGGTGGATCAGACCAAGGGTCCATCTAGTCCAGCCTCAGTCCCTTAGACTCCCTTCCTGAAAACATCTGTTCAGGCACAGGCATCTGTCCTGTAACCTCTGCAGTGAACACCGATGCAAAGGATTCATTCAGCTTCTCTGCAATCTCCCTGTCCTCCTTCAGTACTCCCTTCACTCCATTGTCATTCAACGGTCCAACTGCTTCCCTAGCTGGTTTTCTGCTGATATATTTAAAGAATTCTTTATCGTTGGACTTGATATTATTAGCGATGTGCTCCTCAAAATGCTTTTTTGCATCTCTTATTGTTTGCTTGCATCTCCTTTGTGCCAGCTTGTGCTCCCTTTTATTTTCCTCACTTGGGCAAGACTTCCCTTTTCTGAAGGAAGCCCTCTTTTCTGCAATAGCTTCTTTGACACTGCTTGTTAACCATGCTGGTGACCTCTTGCACTTGGTCCTACCTTTCCTAAGCTGTGGAATACATTTTATTTGAGCTTCTATTATTGTACTTTTGAGTAAGCTCCATGCATTTTCCAAGGATTTAACCCTCTTGATTCCCCCTTTCAACTTTCTTTTCACTAGTTCCCTCATTTTAGAGAAGTTTCCTCTTTTGAAGTCAAGTGTGAATGTGAAGCAATAATAATAATAATAATAATAATAATAATAATAATTAAATAAATAAATAAATAAATAAATAATTTCTTACCCGCCTCTCCATTTGGATCGAGGCAAGGAACAACAATAAGTATAAAATACATAAAACTGATTTTAAAAATGGTATACATTATTAAAACATCCTAAAAACATCCTAAAATTCCACTGGATAAGCCTGCTGGAATAGATCAGTCTTGATAGCTTTCTTAAATGCTAATAGACTGTTAAGTTGATGAATCTCTTCTGGCAGGCCATTCCACAGTCTGGGAGCAGCAGAAGAGAAGGTCCTCTGGGTAATACCAGTCAGCCTAATTTTGGCTAACTGAAGTAGATTCTTCCTAGAAGACCTGAGTGTGCGGGGTGGATTGTACGGGAGAAGGCGATTCGTGGATTTCAGTCAGGCCAGAAGGATGCCTGTGCTTCTGCAGCCCTGGATATACATTTTTTAAAACAACAACAACAACCTCCTTCGTAAGTATTGGCCAATGCATTTGGATCCACGTATTTCAGTCTTATCAGCATCATATGATATGCCTCTGCATGGCAACTTAGGTTTAACAGGAGCAATATTTTAAATTGAGCAAGTGTTAAAAGGCTGGCAACATTTCCCCTGCCCACTGACTCGTTTCTTCTAGAGGTCAAATACAGGCAAAAGACTCGTGACCACCCCCAGTGTGTGACTATACCTTTTAGGGCTGTTATGTGTCTCAGGTGTTCACTCCTGCTTGCCTTTATGCATAGTAATGGACAAATGTGAGGTGTATAATACGGGAAATTCCTGGGATTGGGGGCTTTGCTGGGTCCAGATGGGAACATTCAAGGAGAGGGCTGGATTGAGCTCCCGGATCTCTACTTGACTATTCATATTACCCAGTAAATAATTAGAGGGTTCTATAGCTCAGAGGGTGGCAACGAGAGAGAGTCTTTTTCAGTGGTGGCCCCACCAGCTCCGGAATGTTCTCTCCAAGGAAACTTGCCTGGTGCCCACACTGCTATCTTTTCAGTGCCAAGCTAAGGTTTTCTTCTTCTTTTAGGCTTTTAAAGTTTTTTTAAAGTCTTTTTAAGTCTTTTGAAATATTTTTGCATTTTTGTTTTTTATTATTATTTTAGTCCTTGCATATTTAGGTAAATTTAGTCTTATACCTGATATCATATTTTGGGCCATCCTAGCACATCAGTTCATTTTATATTGTTGATTTTATGGTGATTTTATTAAGAGGAGGAGGAGGAGGAGGAGGAGGAGGTTTTAAATTGTAAATATTTAATCCATTTAATAAAATAATGAAGTCAAACGTCCCCTTCTACAGATTGCCCTGTAAGAAATTGCCATAAAAAGGTACCCATTATCTGTTGCAATAAAGACTGAATGGGAAGCACCACGTGTTCTGTGTCATTTTTATCATACAGTTAAATGGCCCAGTAAGCTTTCTTTAGAACAACATGGTACAACGGCATAGGCAATCAATCATGCACTGTTTCATAAGAGCATCAAATTTGATGACTGTGAAAAGTTGGGCTGTGCTGGCGCACTGTTTTTGAATGATCAGGCCCAGAATCTGTCACCTCTGGTGTGCTTTCAATAAGCACAATGCTACCGGGAACGGAACATCTCATCCTAACATACTTCAAAGTGAAATACAAAACGAAGCTAGACATTTATGGCATAATGTTCCTTAAGTTAGCAGAGCAAATAAAGTCAGCTTCTCCTTATTGGCTGTTAACCACAATAACCTACTCAATTTCATCTTTTGTACATTTCATATGGGGATTTTCATTTTATTTTATTGACTAAGAAATATCCAGTTTTCTGGCTGGAGCCTATTATGTAAAGAAAGCATAAAAGGACTCATTACTTTTTAACTACCAGCAGAGAAGGAAACAGCATAAGTCTTATTTGCTGGGAACACACCAGTCAGTAGCATTTCAAGCTATGGACAGTGTGGACTTGGTGTGGGAAACTATCAAAAGCAACGTCAACACTGCAAGCTACTATCTCAGCCTGCATAATCCAGAGCTGTTAAATGGAGAACGATAAACATGTATAGATCTTGTTAAATCCATTCCATCTGTGTTTCCCAGATTGTCAGACATCCTTTGTTCTGTTGTCTGCTCGTTGACAGAATCGGATTTTTTTTTGGGGGGGGGGCATGTATAAGAATTTTCCCCCTGTTTTGAAATGTTCACGAGCACAAGTGTCCACTTGAGCAAATCCCGTCCCCAAAGTAAGAAAATGGTCTGCAAGTCTGTGGAATCCATGCGATTCAGAAAAAGCTGGCCCACTGTGGAATCCACAGATTGGATTCATAGAAACACGAACTCATTTCAATCCGTTGCAGATTCCTTTGCCATTTTAGTTATTATTTATTAAAACATTTGTATCCCACCCTATATGCTTGGGATCTCAGGGAGGTGTCCCTAGAGAACAGCAAACTTGGCTTTAAGATGACTCTATGATTTGCTGCCTAACATGATGAGGCATGTTCATGAGGTACTAAATTTCAAGATAGGTTCTTCTCACTCTCTCCTTTTTCAACATAGAAATTTTATTTATTTAATTTATTTATAATACTTCTATCACTTAATGCTTCTTTTAAACATCCCTAACCAGCTCACATTAAAATGTATAAACTGTATCTTAGAATACAATATAAAAACTATATAAAATAATAAATAATAAAGAACTTTACAGCAAGAATGATGATAAAACAAGACAGTGACATAATCCATGACAAGTCAGAGAAAGCCTCCATGTTTCCAAGAGGTATTTGAAACTGATCACAGTATGGGCGTTACTAGACGAGGCTCTAGCGCGCGTTACCTTCCGCAGTCACGTCGAGGCTTCCAGATGACGTTCACGAGGATCCGCCGTTATCCCGCGGTGAAGCCTCATTCTCCCGACTTTAAAAAAGTGAGTTTTAGGGCGCCTTTTCCTGCTGTCCCGCGGTAATTCGGAGTACGTGTGGGAGGATGTGAGGTCACTGCGGTCGGCACTGGTCAGGAAAAGGCGTGCTAAGGGGGAGTGGTCAGCGGCTTCGGTCAAGCCGCCTCCGCCATTTGCGCGCAGTCCGCCAGCTGGGGCAGCGCGGCGGAGCGGCTTTTTTTTATTATTTCCCCAGTGACAGTTTGCGCAGGACCGGAGGACCGGAAAAGTGGCTGGTGACTCCTTGCGGTGGGCAGCTACCGTGGCCGCATAATGGCGGTGCTGTACGCTGCCTGTTAGTGTGGGTACCAGGCTGGCAGAGGGCAGAGCTGTTTGTGGGCTGCTGCCATGGCTACGGCCAGATGTGGGTTGGCTCCTTGGGATGGGGCACAGGGCACAGAGGCGGTCATCGCCGCCGACACCTCAGAGGCATGATGGGAGATGTAGGCACAGAGTGGCCATGCAGACGATTGACCTCGGGTCATATGACACCCGCCACGACCCCCATCAGGAAGTGAGCGCATCAATGTTGACCCTCAACAGCACCAGCAGCACTTCAGCTGGCACTGGCACTGCCGCCGCTGCCGCCGCCAGGGCCGGCGGCGGCATCGCTGACGGCTGCGCAAGTTTGCGGTCTTTCGGACGTGCGCAAACCGTGCAGCGAGCGTAAAAAAAAGCCGTGGCAATCAGGCCGGTGTGGCTGCGCAACCGTTCTCGCGGCGGCAGCAGCACAACCGGCGCAAACTTCCGCCACAAATCGAAGGCAGGTGTGGAGCATGAGGCGTCACGGCTGAACGGGAAAAGCCGCTTTCACCGCTCCTCAACGACGGAACACCCGGTAGGTCTAGCAACGCCCTATGTCACTACCAAGATGACCGCTTAAGTGCCGTTACTTGGCAACAATCTTTTGGTCACAGAACAACCAGTATGGATTCCTCAGAAGATCTCAGGGCTTGGCTGGGTATATACAGGGGACGGTGATCAGCAAGGTATCCTGGTCTAGAATTATTTAGGCCTTCATATTTTAACAACAAAACAGACTAGTATATTAAGCTGCCTATATACTGATTCAGGCCCATTGCCTCTTTTAGTCAGTGCCTCTTTAGGGTTTCATACAGAGATCCCTTTTCTACTTCTGCTAAATAAAATCCTTTTAACTGGAAAAAACAGAGACTGCACCTGGGTCCTTATGCATGTGCTCCTCCATTATGCTATGCCCTGCCATAAAGGAAACATTAACATTAATTTTAAAAGTAGCCACTAAGAACTGGTTTGTTGACTTTGAGATAAATGTTTTTCCCCTCGTGCTGGGAAAAGAAACTTCTGGAAAACCTTGAGCTGGTGGTCTTATGCTGTTTGGAGACATGTTGTGTTCCACTCTTTCCCTTTCTCTCCAGCTCAAGTCCAAATACATTACACTGCCCTTTGCCAGCTCAGTATTTTTATGACACTCATGTACACACACATCCGTGTACACACACACACAGAGAGAGAGAGAGAGAGAGAGAGAGATCAACACAGCTGTCTGCATTTTTGGACTCTCCTTGGTGGCGTGGCTATGAAGACTGTCATAATGAGTGCCTGCATTTCAAAAAATGTACCTCTGCACTATTGATTCTGTGAGTGACCTCCTTTTAGAACTTTAGTTCTAAATGGCTGCGTTTGTGGGCAAAATCACATGCAATTGGGCTACATCCATGCTGTCTAACCAGGCACCTATTCTTCACCTTCTTCATTGATTGGTTTTGTTGAAATTAAATAACAATTCAACAACAGTAACTATAACATTGCACTTAAAACTACTAGGTACTACTATACATTGATTCAAACATAATCTACCCAGTCTTCAGGTTTATAAAGTTTTTTATTTGATAAACGTGTTGTCTTAGATTCTGTTGCATCCATGAAATTTCCTCTTGATGTCTAACACTGAGTCGGCGACATTTTCACACGTAGTATTTCATCAAACACAAAAAAGGACGACAGCCATATTTTGCCTTCTCTTAAAAGAGTTTACTGAATGAGAGGAATCTCCAGCTCAGGCTGAACTTCTACCAAAAATGATAGTGCCACCTAGTGTCAAAACAAGAGAGTGATATGATCATTTCTCCACCTAGGTAAGTGCATTACTGCCATCAATTAGTTCATTGAAAAAGATAGCAACTAAGTATTTTTTTTTAAAAAAAAAAAGATCAGTAATCCCATATTTTACATCCCCAAGAATTTGAAGGGGAAACACTTGATTTGTAGTTCATTTGTTCTAACGTCCTCTGATTCCTTTCACTCCAGAACGATGACAACATATGAAATCAATGCCTATTAATTTTGTAAGGTAAAGGATTGGTCTCTATATTGCCAAGTCATCTTACCATAAAGGACAAAAACTTGTTTTATTGCTACAATAAACAATAAGGAAAGAGTATATTGTAGTTGATAATAAAAAAAAACCTCCTGTGTCTTGTGACCTCATTGCCATTTACTGATAACATATTGCAGTACTTCACTCAATTAGACACATAATTTAATCTTATTTAACTGTGTCGGGAACAATTTGGACAGAGTTTTTGAAACACAATATACTATATATGACAATGGTTTCACAAGAAGAAAAGGTTTTAATAATCCAGTAGGTGTAATGCTGGCTGTTCTTTCTCACCAGAAATATCTTATCTCTGTAATCGTACGCACATTTATGGGGGAACAAGTCCCACTGAGTTCAATGGGGTTTAATTCTGAGTAGTCACACATTGCATTGCATGGTGAATCTATCTGTATTAAAATGTATACAGTCAAACATACGGTTTTTCAAAGAAGAGGTCAGGGGCAGCTAGATAATTAACCCCTTAAAGCCAAGAGAAACAGGAGGGTTGAGCCAGGATGACGACAGCGAGCAAGCTTTTGAATTCCCCAGAGCTCTTCTACAAGCTGGACACGAAGCACAAAAAACCCAAAGAGGATGAGATGAGAGAGAAAGCTGAACATGATGGCAAACATCTGCAGTTTTTAAGTCTTAAAATGGAGTGTTGGAAGTGTTGTGCAGATGTTATTAAGGTTTCAGGTTGCACCAAGGTCTATGACAAAGAAACAACAGCCCTCTGCACACTCACACTCGCGTATGCACATGCACACATTTTGAATCTATGAAAGCCAGCGAGTTTTCAATTACTAAAAAAAAAAAAACCCAAAACAAAACTCAACTCACTCATCCAGAACTCTGCACGTCCCGCAATTTCCATCGCTACTCATTTCCAGTGGGGCTTTTGATGCTGCTGACACTCTAAACTCTCAGCAGCTCGTACGGGAAAGGGGAAGAAGAGAATCATTCACTTCTAGATGATTCCCTTGCCTTTAAAAAAAAGGGGGGGAGTATTATTTATTTATTTACTGTACTTTCAAACCACCCAATAATTGAAGTTATCTAGGCTGTCGACAACACCTGAAAAACAAAAACAAAAAATACAATTAAAAGGAAATCCATCCCAGAAGAAAACCAAGCTAAAACCCGCAGGAAAGAATAAAACCATCTCAGCGCATGAAACCAAATTGAAACCAGCAGTAGAATAAAATACAAAAATGTATCATGGAATATGATGCACCCTGGACATCTCATTCCATAACGTATCCCTGAGACTGGCAAGATTGCTGGATCAGATCCGCACCTTGTTTGCTTGTTTATTTATTAAATTTGTATCCCACTTTCTGCCAGAGGGTGCTCCAGGTTGCTGACAATAATACAAATACAATAAATACAATGCAATACAATACATCTACAAACTGGAGGGGCAGACATTATGGCTAACAATATCAGGGAATTGAATGTAACATTTCAATATCATAGCCAGCTGAGTTGTTGACTTTGAGATTGTGATGCTTATGCACATTTATTTGAGAGTAAGTCCCATTGAATTCAGTGGGGCCTCCTTCTGAGTAGACAAGTGCAGGATTGCACGGACAACCATTTAAACATTAAGTATCTCAGAGCCAAAACAGATATTACTTTACGACTGTGTCCAGCAGCTGCATTATTAGATTTTCATTTTTACTCCAGAGTAGGCTGTGTGTGTGTGTGTGTGTGAGAGAGAGAGAGAGAGTGAGAGAGAGAGAGAGAGAGAGAGAGAGAGAGAGAGAGAGAGAGAGAGAGAGATCCAGATGTTAAAAGCCCCCTTACTTTATATGCTGGGGTCCTGATCCAGGTTTCTCCCTGCACCTACTCCAGAGTAGAAACAAACAAACAAAAAAGATATCGCTTCTATACATTGATTTAAAGAAATATTTGTTTTGGTCCTCAGTATAAGCAACTCTTGATTCTTTTCAGTTATACAGATGCCCCTTTCAATATTAATGATCTCGACTCTGAAGGGCACAGGCCCCTCTCCATATTTACTGGAAAGAGAAAATGATTGATCTATTGCCAGATTATTTGTTTTCTATCATTGGCATCATACCGAAAAGGCTCTTATTTGATGTAGAAGGCTGGGGAGGGGGACAAAATGGGGGGGGGGAGATTGTACATCAACTCGCAGAGGATTTTTGTTGTTGTTAATTTGCGACATACATGGGAGCATATGGCTCCGTGTCTGAATTTTTGTTTGTTTGTTTAGTTTCTCTTTTCTTTCTATTTTGGTTTACTGTCACAAATGTTTTAATTATCTCGTGCGTCGCTGTTTCAGTTACGCATTGTCTCTGTTTCTTTTTGACTTGGGGGCAGCTGTTGAGTTCTCCAGATTTAGGGCCCAAATCTGCTCATCATTATGCGCGAGCACATTGCTGCATATCATATATATATATATATATATATATATATATATATATATATATTCAGCAATTTTATATGGGCCTTAACGTACGTTCCATCCCACGCATGGTGCACATATTGGAGCAGGGTGGACAATGGTGACAGCTACTGCAATCTCTAGATTGCCTTTCAAAATATGCTCCATGCATCTCAACATGAATTCCATATCAGAGTTCCTTGTAATCAGTGTTTGCTTTGATGTGCAACTGTTACTATATCACACGGAGTGGATTGAATAGGAACAGAGGAATCTGTGGCAAGTGAGATGGGCATCTAAGGGAAGACAGGTGTCCTACTTTAAAGAAGCCTTTCCTCTATTTGAAAATATCCTCTGTTTGATGAGCTGCCCAGTCCAAGCACTCATCTACACCAAGCAGGATATTGCACTATGAAAGTGGTATGTAAAAGACAGGGGCCACACTACTGCTTTATAGCGGTATTGAAGTGCATGGACAACTGTTGGGGCCCACTGACACATACCATATACTGCTTTTATACCACTTTCATAGTGTTATATCCTGCTTGGTGTAGATGTGTCCTGGGCCTCAACACTTGTCAGTGCACTTCAGTACCACTATAAAGCAGCAGCGTAGATCCTGCAGTGCACTTCAATACCGCTATAAAGCAGTGGTGTGGCTCCTGCCTTTTATATACTGCTTTCATACCGCTTTCATAGTGGGATATCCTGCTGGTATAGATGAGCCCCAAGTCTGGTTTAAAAATAAAGGACCACAAGAAGGGAGGGCTTAAAAGGACCTTGAAGTTGCCCATCAACAGAGAGCACCTGAGCAGCAGGCTAAGCAGGTACATAGCTCACCTGCTCTGTCTCTCCACCACAGAGTGATGCCCTATATTTCTATTCAAATTATAGCTATTATTTCTAAATTTGCACTTGTGCATATACTTTGCATATGCAAACAGAATGCCAATGTGTGCCCTCTTTTTTGGTGATACAATTCCAAGGGATGGATGTAGAGGTGGGTGCCTGCCCCAGGTGCTGAAATGACTAGTTGCAGCGCCATACCCAAGCACCGCAGAGGTCCTAACCTCCAGTGTGACTTATCTGCCACAGATCTTCTTTTTGAACTTAGGATCTAGTAACTCCAGCATCTACCACAATGGAGAAGAAAGCGAAATCCCAAATTATGCAGACATTTGTAAGTCATGCAGCTGTTTCTCTTTTTAATTTAGAATAATGCTGGCCTCATAAAGGGCATGGCTGGTTGTTTCTACAAATAAAAGTCCTCAGCTCAAAGGCAAAATATTTTCAAGACAATGTACAATAAGAGGAGAGCGTTCCCCCCCTCCTCTCTCAAACCATGTAAAAGCTGTTTTGTGAAATTAAGCTGGAAATATCATAAGTGGGAAATGACCACAGAATAAATAGGAACCTTTCAGAATGGCAGAAAACATGTGTTATTTATTTTCCTTGTAAACAGAAGTGGCAGATTCAATCAGCAAGAAATATCAGATCATTATGACCATTTTAATCATATAAAAAGGGGGTTCATACATTTTGTTTATGGTGCATTTAACAGCATTTTCAGTTTATCGTTAAGGGAAGTCAATAGCCCTTATTTACCGATATGCAAGAGATAAGCTGAAACATTCCGTTGACTCTTGAAAGGCACAGAAATCAAGGTGGAACAATTAAGTGTCTGTTCCGTTACCTTTTGCACTCTTCATAAGCAGATGGGAACAATTAAAATGCAGTGCATCTGAAAGATTTACAAACAGAGGTCGCAACTCAAGAGTTAGGCGCAAAGGCCCATGGATTCCAAGGGGCTAGGGCACTGTTTACAGAGGAAGAGGGCTGTCCTCTCCTTCTCCCAGACACTATGTGATTATAAAGAATTAAATGGGCTTATATACATGAGATCTGCATCCCTGTTGCTTAAATGGGGGCTGGGGGGCTGGAGGGCTGCTTCTCTTGCATGGGTATTAGAGATGCATGATGAATTCCATACACATATTCAGAGGCTGGGAAATAAATTTGCACAATTTCCCCCCCTCCATCTACTTCCCAGTCACTAAATTTGCACAAATCTAAAGGGTGGGCAGTAAATAGACGGGAAATTTGTGCAGCAAGAGCAACTATTCCAAGAAGGAGCCATGAAAAGGGTGGGGAAGGAAACCAATAACTCCCCTTTCTGTACTTGCTGGAAATTTGAGGAAATGCCAAAAGGGAGGAGGGCACTAAGAAGCATCAACTTAACACTTAATAGATAGAAGATGTAGTGAAGCCGTGAGAGTCCACTTTCGGGGAAAGCGCAGGAAGCATTTTACATAAATCTGCATTTAGTGCCAATGCATTTAGTGCCAATAGGCCCAATTATGCAATTTACACCTGTCGTTTTGTGTCGTTGGCCCTATTTATGGCAACATGGCAGCCACCAGAGCAGCCGGACACCGTGCGCCACGCACCACTCGCCTGGCACTTGTGGAGCGGCTGGAGGCTTACACGGCACGCTGAACAGGGGCGGCCACCGGCAGGGGTCCAGCAAATAGCGCATGAGGCAGGTTCCGGTGAATTCATGCAACCTTAAGAGGGTTGCATTGCTCAGTGCGAGATATTATCACCCCGCCCTTTAGTGCACTTACTTCATTCCCTTTTTCGGTGCTTCTGAGTTGTGCGAAGTGGTTCCTCCTTTGTCACACTATGATTCCTGCCACCCCAACTACCCAGTCCTTCAAAACTGTGTGCAAATTGGCCAATACACAGTCCCACCTTATCAGTTTCTTTGTATTTTGCTTACTTCGCTTTGGTGCTCCCATTGGCAGCTGAAACATACAAGGACATTGACAAGGCAAGCCTGCACAGATCAGACAGCTGAATTTGCACCCTTTCACATTTGCAAAAGACTGGGATTTTTTTTTTTAATGACCCCCATTCGGGCAAATTTCAAGATCCACCCAAAAAAGAAAAATTCCAAGTCGTGCAAACTGTGGCCATTAAAATACAACAACAGCACCCCAGAATCTATGTATTGGATGGAGTTGCTACAAATCAAGTCAATGTCAGTGCGGGGGGGGGGGGGGATAAAACAAAACCTGCCAGGGCTGAACTGGAAAAAATTCTGTTGAGTTTTCATCCCCCAAACAGAATTCTCATACATCTCTAGCTGTCCACAATTTGGCTAATACGCACACAGAACTCAGGGATGCCTGTGTATAGCCCTGCTTAGAGGGGAGACTAAATTCTGTTCCCCTTCCTGAACAACAATCATCCCTATGGCCAATGGACAGATTTAGCCACATCAGGGAAAGAACTATGCACATGTAATATCGCCTGTTTCTATAACTAGGAGGAGGGGAGGGGACAGATTGAAATCACTCCAGAGACGAACAATGAAACATTTAATAATTTCTCTCTCTCTCTCTCTCTCTCTCTCTCTCTCTCACACACACACACACACACACACACACACACACACACACACGAATGTGTATATATCCATAGCAATGAATGCCTATGAAATGCATATTTATGAAAATACAACTTTCTAGCAATCACGCACAGGCTTCAACAAAAGCAAACTATATATCCAGATAAGAATCCATTTGAAGGTGGTGACTATATGCCACCCATCCATTGCATTATAGTTCTGCAAATCCATTGCATTATAGTAGGTGAGTGTTTGTCCTTCCAATGTTGTAATATTTATTTATCTATTTTCAATATTTAAATACCACTTCATATCTAAAATAGATTTCAGAGTGGTGAACATAGGAATAAAACAATCAAAAGATTTTTTTTTTAAAAAAAGATTAAAACAGCTAACAGAATAAAAATAAAAATAGTGGCTGGTCAGTGGAGGAAAGGTTCCTGGAAAGAAGCAATGCAGTGTTGGTTGCTGCCTGACCTCCAGGAGCAGGGAGTTCCAAAGACAAGGGGCTACCACACTAAAGGCTCTTCTCCTAGTGGACTCCAACAGGGCCATTAAATAGCACTCTTTTAGCTGTCAAGAGCATGTGGAGAATGAATGAATGAAGCTTTATTGAATAAGTCTTCCAACCATTTCAAAAATCAAAAATCACATCATCATTAAAAGCAGACAGGCATTAATTAAAATTTACGATTTTAAATTATAAAACAATATTATATATATATATATATATATATATATATATATATATATCTAACAGTTAATAAAACCCCTTGTGTGTAACGACCTTTAATAAAATCTATTTATTAGGCCAGAGCATGTGGAGAACCCGTTTACGCTGACCATTCGTTAATTTCCATGAAGTAGATAAACAGTTTAAAGGAATGTGTATATTAGCAAATATTAGTACCAAATGTATCCGTGTAATAACCTCCTCCTACTGGACATTACCAAAACATATTTAACTTTAATATTGTTCTTTACCATAAACCCTAATGAAATAACAAATAGTACTATACAAACAAATATGAACCCCTCTAAGTTTAAACCACAATTCAGTACAAAGCACAATGTTACTGTGGTTAGACCAGCAACAGTTGCTTGTCCCAGTTCCTTCCGCTACTTCTGTTGTGGAGACTCAGGCCCCTTCTACACCTAAGGGTTATCCCAGGAAAATGGAGGGATCATCCCTGCCTGCTCCCGGGATCCCCTGTGTGGCATTTGCACACACAGGGATGATCCCAGGGGGAAAGGCAAGTGTAGAAAAGAAATGGCCTCCCTCTGCCTGTTCCCCCTCTTCACCACACTGCTGCGTTCCCTGAACTTCCTTCTCAGCTGCATTGCTTCACTCTGCTACTGCCTCTGGTTCTCCTCCAGCCCTTTTCTTCCCATTGTTTTCAAATTTCCTTTCCTCTCTCTTTCTCTCTCCATTCTCTGCCCCTCCCACTTTGCATGGCTCATATCCCAAGGCCCTTAAAGGCCATATACTACATACACACACACACACACACACACACACACACACACACACACACACACCACCTGTGGGAATGTGCACCTTCTCATTTGGCACAGGGATGAGCAAATCACTCTACATCCAGTCATGTATTCAGTCATGAATCTGTTCTAGCCAGTTTCTGCATCCATTGGCATGTTTTCTTTTTTATAACCCCCACAAACATTCACACAGATGTGCGCACACAGATGTCCTTAACATGCAGATTTTGTACGCAACTTTCCCTAATAAAGGAATTTGTGTACACCGCCTTGCTCAATAGGCACATTTTTGGATACACCACTTTCCCTAATTGATGCATTTTTGTACACAACTTGCCCAAGCAGGCACCTTTTGAGAGACAATATTTGAAATGACAAGTGCATCATAAAATTCAGAGAAATGCACAGTCCAGGGGATAATTGTGTTCCAGTCTGCATGGTAGTCTGGAAAAGGCAGATTAGGTGAGTCCGCTTAAAAATGCAGATCAAATGAAATCCCCCCCTCCCCATCCTTAATCCCTGCACAGAATTCTGCTTCCATAACTGGATTGTAGTGACTGCCTGTATATTCAAAAGCAGGTATATGTAATGTACTGCAAATCTTGCCTCTCTCCCCACCCCTTTCTCCCCAGCTACTGAAATCTGGAATTAAATTGTTTTTACCTCAATTTTAGAATTTCTGTAAACCGCCCAGAGAGCCCTGGCTATGGGAGTGGTATATAAGTTTAATAAATAAATAAATAAATAAATAAATAAATGGCTGTGGAGACATGAAAGCGTGAAATGTGTTCCAAAATGATCATGTAGGAGACTAATTTTAGAGAAGGCAAAAAGTGATAGTTATAGCCAGCTGAGGTCAAATCCTTTTGTAACGACCAACTTTTTTGAAGTCTCTTTTCATTTTCTTTCTTTCTTTTTTTTTCTTTCTTTCTTAAAAAAAACCATATTATGGGTGGCTGGAGGTTGGTGAGGGGAGATGCCATGCCCATGTGGCAGATTCCTTGGCTATGGAGAGCTTCTGTCAGTCGAAAGGAAAGCAACTTAAATATTCCTTTCTGATTAGATTGGTGCATTTCCTCTTATATTTAGGTTCCTGTGTATCCCAGCTTAAGAACTTCTTCATGTGGCATCTTGTATGAAATGAAATCTAATCTTAAGCAGATGTAGAACATTTTATCCTTTAAGGCCAGTAATATAGCTGGGGGAATGTTCAGAAGACTTCTTGTCGTCCCCCCCCCCTTTTTTTTTTTTTTTGCTCCTCACCAGTGGGTCACCAGCCAGGTCCCCTCAGCATTGCTGTAACCCTCTCTCTGCGTGTGTGGTCTTCCAAAGTACTTTTGGCGATAAGGGTAATTTCCCCCTGCAGTGGAACATTTCATTACAGAAAAACGAGGAACTCTTTTAAGAAAACCACACCGGCAAAAACAAGCAGAGGGGAAACCGTCTGCCGAAAAGGATGGGAACAATGGACCATATGAAAAGGGAGCATTCCTGGCCTTACTCTGCCTGGCTTGCGTCTCCATGTTTATTACTTCAGTCCACTCCACGTAAGAAGAGCCATGCTGGCTCAGGCCAAAGGCCTCTCTAGTCCACCATCTTCCTTCCCACAGTGGCCAATCAGATGCCCCCATGGATAGCCCACAAGCAGGACAGGAGGGCAATAGCCCCCTCCCACGGTTTCTCCCCAGCAGTTAAATTCCTGTCCGCTGGATGATTGATGGCCGAATATCTGGCCTGACTCTATTGCAAAGTATGGTGCTAAAGGTGTTAGGGAAATGTGGTCGGTGCTCTTAGATATGTGATTGCCTGCTTATAAGCTTTGGGGGGGGGAGTTTTCTCTAGGAGGGGGTGGGGGGATGATAGGAGGAGTGGTCCATGAGGCTTATCAAGCGTTTGACTGAACCACTGAAAAAGCCTTCCAGCACTTTTTCGAGTAAGCAGGTCAACTTTTAATGCTTTTAATGCTTTATGTGTGTATGTTCTGTGTTTTAGAATTTTAAATTTTGTATACTCGTTTTTATCTTAATTTTTTAGAATTTCTGTAAACCCCCCAGAGAGCCCTGGGTATGGGGGTGGTATATAAGTGTAATAAATAATAATAATAATAATAATAATAATAATAATAATAATAATAATAATAACAACAACAACTGCCCGTTCTTAATGGGCCATTCACAAGCCATCCTGTCAAGGGGCACTACTTAAGTAATGGACATGTATGTGTGAATCACCCTTTAATGCAAGGTTGTGTTTTCTTCCCCCACTGCTGGTTAATGTATACACGCACACACACACACACACACACACACACACACACACACACACACATATATATATATATATATATATATATATATCGCTGCTGCACATAACTGGTGGGATGGATTCACCTTGGCTATTCACAAGCTGTATATGCCAGATTTAGATGGATTCTCATTTTCACATTTTAATTACTCTTTCGCTTTGCTCTGCACACTGAAAGTTTCCAGTGTGACACCTCTATAAGCTGCAGAGTGGCTATTTGTCCTTTTTTCCCCAAGGACAGTCCTCTGTTTCAAAGGATGTCCAACCCAAGTCCAGTTTAATTAAAGACAAAGAACCATCAGAAGGAAGAGATGGGCCTTGAGGTTCCTCTTGGATTGCATGCTGAGCAGGCACGAAGGTCACCTAGTCAGTTTTGCCCACTGGCTAGAAATGTACTAAATTTATATTAAAATTATAATATTTCTAAAGTTGCATCCATCCATATAAATTAGCATATGCAAATTTTAAGCAAAAATTCAAGTCCACATTCGATTTTGGGAGGTGTGACCTGGGGAAATTCTGGTCTGAAACAAACCAAAATGAATGAATTTCTCACACATCCCTTCTTCAGACAGCTGAGTGTGCTGCAACTGGATGAATGAAGGTCACTGAAAGGGATATAATGGGATGGGGGGGAGAGGGAAAGAGAGCAAAGCCATTGAGGGCTTTGAAAGCAAGCATGAGAAGTTTGTGCTGAATTTGAGAGTGGTCAGGAAGTCAGAGTCAAGTTTTAAGAAGGGTTTCAGATCAGAGCAAAGAGAGAGGTGAATAGTTTGGCAGCAGAGTGCTAAACTGCAGTAACAGGATCAATAGTAACAGAACAATAGAAGACCAGAGAGAAGAAGATTATGGTCATCAAGATGTTTACTTGGACATATTGATATGAGTGACAGCGATTTGCAAAGATAATCTTGGGGAGCTAACTCTTGTACGGCACCCCCAGAATATGTATGTTACCATCAGCTGCTGATCCAGCTGGCTGAGCTAAGGAAGATCAGAGGAGGAAGCAGGACCATTCCACCAGCCCTGCTGAGGAGGATCAGAGGAGGAAGCAGGACCATTCCACCAGCCCTGCTGAGGAGGATCAGAGGAGGAAACAGGACCATTTCACCAGCCCTGCTGAGGAGGATCAAAGGATGAAGTAGGACCATTTCACAAGCCCTGCTGAGGAGGATCAGAAGAGGAAACAGGACCATTCCACCAGCCCTGCTGAAGAGAATCAGAGGAGGAAGCAGGATCATTCCACCAGACCTGCTGAGGAGGATCAGAGGAGGAAGCAGGATCATTCCACCAGACCTGCTGAGGAGGATCAGAGGAGAAAGCAGGATCATTCCACCAGACCTGCTGAGGAGGATCACAGGTGGAAGCAGGACCCTTTCCTATTTTGCCCTCCCCTTTCCTATTTTCTTGTGTGTCACATCTTTTTAGATTGCCTTAATGGCTCCAGGAGCTTTGGTTTTTTTGTCTTGACTAAGGAGTGGCTTAAAAATGTTTCAAATAAATAAATAAATTTCCCTACAGGAAGGAATGCTTATGCTTAGGAAAGGGGAAATATGAGATGAAGCTCTACTTATTGGATAGGAGGCCGGCTGGCTGGGAGCTCAGATGCTCTCCCCAACAACTACCCCATGTTATGTGTTCATCCAAGAGGAGTGCAAGTCTTCGAGCTGGAAGTCTATCTGCTACACTCCATCAAACTCCAAAGTCTGGTTCTTGGAGTCAAGGCGGGGTGGGGGAATATGCATCCCTTTCCCCATGGAGTAACGAATTTGGAAGGCTGACACAGAGCTTAATGGCTGGTATTTTATTCAGTTATATGCGTTCAGTACTGGAAGCTGAGTGCTGGTGGGTGGAATTATCTCCCTGTCTTAAAGAGTCAAAACGCTCTTCGTTTTCCCAAGATTTTAACCAGGGGACCTTGAAACCTTCCAGTGTAAGTTTAAACCTGGCTTTCGGTCCTTGTGTAAACTTTGGGGATTGACCTTTTAAGAAACGCAAATCTTTTTATCAAATTGTCTTGATCTTCTGTATGCTTTTAGAATGATTTCGCTTTGCTCTCAGCTAGTATTGGATGACATTTGTTATGTCTCGCAGGCTCGCTTTGCCCACTGGCAAATTTCTGGTTATTTCATGAGAGTTTGGAAGAGAAAGCTGACCTCCAGAATTACCTGTTGTTAAATGACTGATGAAGAAAAAACAGAACAGTAGACGAAAGAGTGCCTAATAGAGAGGGTTTATATTTTCGGCGTATCTGGGTTATGTCTCCTGGCAGAGATTTACAAGTCCTTAACTTAGAAATCTCCATGGGCAGAAGTGTAAGAGCTGAATGATAGATGGTTGGATCGCTTTGGGGAGTCAATATGAAATCCTTTATATTCATTCCCAATAAACCTCAGATGTGTTGCTGTATATTCTTAGCAAAAGCACAACGCCTTTTCCCATAAGTGGCAATGCGTTGACTAAATATGATAGCTTCGCCGTCACAGAAGGGCCACCTTCCCAGCATGTGGAGATCTGCACAGGATCCTTCTTATGGATTGAGTCCCTCAGAATGTGTGCTATTTCTCGGGGCTCCTTCTCACTGAGGATAACGCCTGGGATGTCAGATTGCTCTGGCTTCTACCCCAACACGTGCGTTCCCCTACTATGCACATGGGCCCGTTCTTTTCATCCCATAGACTGGAGATAACTTTAAGACAGAACTTCCAGGTAGAGTTGCCACTCAATCTTGCCAAAAAATTATTTATTTTATTTATTTATTACATTTATATACCGCCCCACAGCCGAAGCTCTCTGGGCGGTTTTACAAAAGTTAAAAACAGTAAACATTAAAAAAGTATACAAAATTTTAAAAAATCATCAGAAACATAAAAACAACAATATAAAAACAACAGTATCCATTTAAAAACAACAGCTCTGGGGTCCATTAGAAAACAAACTTAGCGTTGTTAAATGCTGTTAAATGCCTGGGAGAAGAGAAAAGTCTTGACCTGGCGCCGGAAAGATAACAGTGTTGGCGCCAGGCGAGCCTCATCAGGGAGATCATTCCACAGTTGGGGGGCCACCACCGAAAAGGCCCTCTCCCTTGTTGCCATCCTCCGAGCTTCCCTCAGAGTAGGCACTCGGAGGAGGACCTTAGATGTTGAGCACAGTGTACGGGTAGGTTCATGTCTGGAGAGGCGTTCCATCAGGTATTGCGGTATGGTCCCAAAGCCAATGGAGGTGGTAGCCCCAATCTCAGTGGGGCCATGAATCCATTCTGGGTTTCAGTCAGAACCAGCCGGAACTCTAACGGGCCTGTCCAAGGTGCTGAAGCCCCCAATTCCCCCCAATTCCATCTCTAACTGTAGAAACTGTGAGAGGAGCCCTATTCTGGTTAGTGACAACCATTTAGAGAGAGGAACCAGACATGAAGATCCCCAAACTGACCAAGGCAGAAGATCCAATGCAGATGGGAAAGACCAAAATCCATTAGGATTCAGCAGATAATTTAAGGCAAGAAAGTTTGGCAATTCAAGAAACTGCCATGAGTACCATCACAAAAAAAGCTGCCAGGGGATGCACGGCTAGCTTCAAAGCACAAGGAGCTTGCCCAGAAGGCCATGTACAAGGCTGAGATAGGGTTTGTCCCCCAACATACTAAACCAATCCTTTGGACCCACAATTCTCAGTATTAACAGAATTAAGCTATTTATTTATTTATTTATTTATTTATTTATTTATTTATTTATTTATTAAAAATGGGGAGGTAAGGCAATTTGGTGTCCACCAAGTAAGATGTCTGTGGGCACACTGGTGTCTGTGGGCACCATGGTGCCCTTCTTGTTCCAGGTGAATGTTGAGATTTCTGTTTGTGAAATCTGGAGAGTAACACAACCGGATTCTAAACCAGTAATGAAACTTCTCACACACAGTTCTAGAAATATGCAGCCACCACAAACACAGAGAATAAAATTTGCCAATCTTATTGACATTCCTTTAATTTTCTACAGATGTTTTGCATGACCAAGGCCAGATCCACACCCAGCAGGAGACTATACTTTGAAAGCGGTTTGAAAATGGTATGTCGAATGTGTCATAGGCCCCAACAGTTGTCAATGCTGCCATAAACTGTTTTAAAGTTTATGACTGGCTGGCGAGATCACATTACGCCAGTCCTTTTACAACTTCATTGGCTGCCGGTCCAGGTCTGGGCCCAATTCAAAGTGCTGGTATTGACATTTAAAGCCCTAAACGGTTATTTGAAGGAACGCCTCCTCCCATATGTACCTACCCGGACTTTAAGATCATCTACAGGGGCCCTTCTCCGTGAGCCCCTGCCAAAGGAAGTGAGGCAGGTGGCTACTAGGAGGAGGGCTTTCTCCGCTGTGGCACCCCGGTTGTGGAATGAGCTCCCCAGAGAGGTCTGCCTGGCGCCTACACTGTACTCCTTTCGTCGCCACCTGAAGACCTTTTTATTCTCTCAGTATTTTAACACTTAATTTTAACTTAAATTTAAATTTTACTGTTTTAACTCTGCATTTTAATTTTATATCAATTTTGCTGCGTGGTTTTATCCTGCTGTGCTTTTTATACTGTATTTTGTATTTGTGCTTTTAACCTGTTGGTTGTTTTATTATGGTTTTAATTTTTGTGAACCGCCCAGAGAGCTTCGGCTATTGGGCGGTATGAAAATGTAATAAATAAATAAATAAATAAATAAAGCAGTGGTGTAGATCCGACCCACTCCACTTCCACATTGCCTCAACTGTCACTTTGCCCTCTCTGTATCTCAGGCCCTTTCTACACCTAAGGGTGTAGAGGACACAGGGGAGACGATCCCGGACTTACCTGCTTCCGGGATCGTTGCCCTGCCTCCAAACGGCCGTGTGACATCCTGGATGTCATGCCCATCACGGCCGCCATTTTTAAAAAAAGAAAAAGAAAGAAAGAAGAGGAGCTGGAGTGCACTTGTGCTCCAGCAAAAAATAAGATTAAAAAAAAAGCCCTGACCCTGCTCCCCACCCTCATTCCTCCTGGCCCAGCTCCTTCCCTCTACTACTCAAGGGAAGGAGGGGAGAAGCTGAGATGGGCACCCACACCTCCTGCGGTCTCAGGATGATCCCGAGACTGCAGGAAGAATTGGGGGTATCACGGGGAGAAGCCATGCCCGTCCCCCCATGCCCCAGGGAGTCCCTGTGCATCATTTAGATGCGCAGGGACTCAGACATGACCAGCCTGGACTACTGGGATGGTGTAGACATGGCCTCAATCCCCTTCACCCCCCTCAACTATGCTCTTATAATCTGATGATGACTCTGACCCCCATAACAGTGTGGTAACTGTTTCTGTGTGGTGGCATCCCATGTGGGTCTTTTCAATGTGGTCATTTTGCTTTAGACACTGGTGTCAACACTGGATACAGGTCACATCTCCCAGCATGCCCTAACTTATGTTTATTGTCATCTCTCTCCTTGAACTGGCTTTCCCAAGCCCAGCAGTAAGATTAAGTAATTCCAGAGTTTGATCTTAATGTTCTCTTTACTTATACACACCTATCTAGACGGTTATGCTATTGCTTCACTTACTTCAAAATGTGGTATGCCAGCCCTGCTGCATTAGGGAGTCTTCCTTCATATTTGGTTGAGTGGGACCCTGGAACCTTATCCCAAAGTCCCGATGGTACCATTGCTTAGTCCACAAGAGTCTCTGGAGTGTCAGGTGCCTTAAACTCATAAATTCAGGCCCATAATCTACCCACCGAATGGAGTTTTACAGCACGAAATGTCACTTGTCCTGCCTTAGGTTTAATTACAACATTTTAACACGTATAATATTTTGATTCCTAAACACTATTCATAATTGAACCATGCAATAAAAACAAGACACCTTGTTTTGCTTTTGTTGTGTGATATTTCTCTCTAGTTGGAAGGTTTCTTCACTCTCAGAGGAAACATCTGAGAGTGAATAATTACTAGGTGTCTCCTCCCTAATGAAGATAAATGCCATATCATACTACATGGTACTCTTGTAATTTGGAGCAGGAGCTAGGATTCTTCTGTACTTTGATTAGCACAATGCCTATGCAAATAGGCTTCTGCTACTTCAGTATCGCCCAATTAAATAAAGAACACGTTAGCTCATCAGTTAAAACTATCCACTGCCATTGGTCTTCTGCTTCTCTTGCTACTCAAATAACCAACTAATATTTAGTTGAATCGGTGTGGTGAGTCTAAATGTGTATGGTGTGCTTCAGTATTTTATACTGATTGGGCTTCGCAGGCCAAATTTTTTTATTCTCAGCCCGTTTTGGTATCTTGTGACCACCATGCGGGAAGCTGCTCAGAATACACTGGAATTAAAACACAACTCTGGGCATGGCTAGATGGGGCAATATCTTGACACACAGGGGATCCTAGGAGCAGGGAGGGATGATCCCTCCCTTTCTTTCCCCAGGATATCGCCCTACCCTTCTATCCCGACTTTTCCTGTGGTCTCAGGATGATCCCAACACCGCGGGACATGTGGCTGCTGGCCCGTTTTCATCCTGGCTCCTTGCAAGTAACCGTGAGGAGCCGGGAACTGGGCACATGAGCTCCGTGCCCATCGGGGGTGGGTGGGGGAGTGGTTTTTTTTTAAAAAAAAAACTTATGTTTTGCACATGAGGGCTCCTGCGTTCTTCTCCGATTAAAAAAACAAAAACAAAATGGCAGCTATGAGGTAATTTTTACACAAAAAGACATGGTTATATGCTAATTTTAGAATACGTGAGCCTCTTATTACAAGCTCACTAGACTTGTGTACCTGTCAGCTGAATATCCTACTCAGTATTAAAAGGGGAATTTGGTACTCAAAGTAAGATCTCTCCTCTTTAAGCTATTAAGGCTAGAAGTCTAAAAATAAGAAATGTTTAGGAAATACTATTTCCTGTTAATCTATTAAGATCTAAAAATCCTTAGTAAAGCTCTTTTTCACAACAAAACCCATTCTTACCTCATTTTATGCAAGTTATATTTTGATGTAATGTTACTAGTGTATTTTTAATTAAAAAAATAAAAATGGGTCAAAAGACTTTCCCCTTACTAATCATTGTTAGTTCTGAACCAAAACTGAATCCACCTAAAACAATTCTCAGGTGACTACTCCAGTGCTTTGGAACTCTCTTCCTGGGGAAGCTAGACCAGCTCCCTCCTTGATGGGCTTTCGGAAGCAGGCTAAAACTTGTTTGTTCTGACAGGCCTTTGGAGAATAATCTGGTCCTCCATCTATGTTAAGGACTTGTAAAATTGTCATGTGTTTTAAACGTTTAATGTTTTAATATTGTATTTTTTAAAATTTTTGTACTTTTCTTTTCCTAGGTTTACAATGTATATGTCTTAAATTTTGTAAGGCTGCCTTGTATTGGGCAAAAGGCGGAATAATAATAATAATAATAATAATAATAATAATAATAATAATAATCTGGCAGCCAAAGGTTTCATAGATACTGGAATTATCTAGCGTGCCCTGTAGATCACCCACCTTACACACTCCAGGCTGCAGCTGGTGACAAGCAACATAGAAATGTTTCAGACTTTCAGTGATGAGAAGGACATGTGCAAGGATGATCCAAAACAAGAAAATAACAAGGTGACGCCCCCTCCCATTGTATTTGTGGAAGCTCACTGGGTTTATTTATTTATTGCATTTATATACCGCCCCATAGCCGAAGCTCTCTGGGTGGTTTACAAAAGTTAAAAACAGTAAATGTTAAAAACTAGTACACAAAGTTTAAAAACATAAAAAGCATAAAAAAAACAGTATCCTTATTAAAAACCACTATCCTTATAAATCCTTATAATTTGGAACAAGAGGAGAAAAATTGGTTAGTCCTGTTCTGTGAATTGTTGTTTAAAATGGGAAGATTTCTTGCAACCTTTCTTATAACTCAGGGGGTGCGTTACACTATCAGAAACGGTGAATAAGGAAAATACAGGGTGTGGTGTGCAGAAAGTGCAGTGAACCATTAAAAAAAAAGCCTTGGAAATGAGTTTGGATACACAAGGGTTTGTACAAACTCCTTTGGCTTAGGGCTACTGTCTCATACAATGCTCTTTCACAAAGTTGGACGCAGCCTCTGGCTAATGGAAGGACACCTTTAGATCCATGTATACAGTATGAGTTACTTCAACAAAATCATATGATGTTGAATCTTTTTTTCAACACTGGTAGTCCACAAGTGCGAAGAATCGGTCTTCCTTTCCTTTGATCATGTGAAGCTGTGCATCTCCAGATGCATGCTTACCTTTGAGTAAACCCCATTGAACAGAGAGAGACTTACTTCTGAGTAAACAGAAGACCTCAGAGGCAAGGCAAAGTCCAAAGGCAGGAACCAACAAGGCATGGCAGAGGCAAGACCTCAGAAGTAAGCATAGGATTGCAGAGCACTACTTTCCAGTCTCCTGTTTTAGACTTTAAAAAAAGCTTCTGAGTGACCACACTATTAAAAGTCAGTTCTATATGTGTTTACTCAGAAGTAAGTCTCTCTCGTTTCAATGGGGTTTACTCAAAGGTAAGCATGCATCTGATTTTAGTATGACTTGGATGTAAATGCAGTTGAAATCAATGGAACTTACTCTGACCACCCTTACAAAAGAAATTAAAATGATTGTTCATCTGCGCACCCTTTGAAATGAGCAAAACAAACCTTTGCTCCTCCTCACCTGTAAACCTTTCCCAAGGGGCGGAGCTTGAGATTTTACCGGCATAGTAACACTCCAGGTGAAAAGATACATGAGCTGAAAGACTGCAACAACACAGAGATGTGAAAGCGCCCCAGTGCTTGATTCACTAAGGAAATGGAGGGGGAAATTGTGGATGAAAACTGGATAAAATGAAGTAGGTATGGTGGAGCCCTTTGTGTGTCTTCCCTTTAATACAATTACTATTTTTTACATTTTTAAATTAATTATTTATCATTAACATTTGTCATTTGCATTTCATAAGTCATCCTATATTGGTTTAAAGAGGTGGCTTACCAATTGTTTAATAGTCTTTCCAACAAGTTCAATAAAGCAAAATGAGCTATTTCCTAAAAATCCAGAACACTCTCACGTGCTGTGGCTTGCAAGTGGCCTATACCATGTGTTAGCTGTGATGTAAGCATTGATGCAGGGGTCCACAGCTCTTCAAAAAGAGGATTGCCCTTGGTAAAGTAGGACAGAGGGTCACCCTAGCAGAAAGCTGCGCAGAATCCTTTGGATCCCAGCCATTAGAAAAGGCCCATTTGTCCACTGGCATTTATTGACATTTTTCTTGCAAGAAACAGCCCACTTAGCTTCTCAGCACAGGCTTTTATTCGCTTAACCAATCTTCACAACAACAATCACTCTGCTGCCCACCTTTAAAGGTAACCTTATAAATACAGACAAGAATATGCTTACCTGAAGCATAGCAAGCAGAACCTGAACCTTAGGCCCTTGTAGAGGTTCAATGAGAATAGTGAAATGGCAGCTTTACTACTAAAGCACAAACAACAGCATTTCTTTTTCATAAAAAAGACAATCAAACCGTATGGCCATGTTCTGGAAATAGCACTGAAATACTTAACTCCTGGGTATCTGCAATTCTTTAGTGAGGCTAAGCTAATAAACAAGCAGATAATTAACAAAGGCAATCCTGCCTTCCAGTCCCAGTGACTTCATGTTGAAGCAACCTTCTGGTTTTAATATTTGGCGTGTATGCGTGAAATAATTTATTGCTGTTTCAAAGTCATTTCAACTGTTCAACTTTTGTTGGTTTGCTGAAGGAAATAGTAAAAAAAAAAAGATGCTTTCATGTGAACATTAGCTCTTAATTTTAACATTTCCTTATTTTATTTTATTTTTAAGGGATTTGATGTGGTAATAAACCTTAGGAACGTTTCTAAGTGGAGAAATATTGTAAGCAGGTGAGGGTTTTCTTACACCATGTCCAAACTCTGGGCTAAAAATGACAGCTTAAATCAATAAGCATGTAGGTGGGGAAAGTACCACATCCATGTAGCAGAAGAGCCATTTTATCTCTCTTCTGGTCCCACAACTTTTGAAGGCCATGAAGCAGCCCTGTGAGGTAGGTTAGGCTGAGGGCCAGAGACTGGCTCAAAGTGAACTTCATGGCCAAATGGGGACTACTGAATCCCAGCCTAACATTCTAACCACTACATCGCAGTGGCTCACTACACCACACATAAGCCCTTTCTACACTCTTGTTTTTCCCCCAGGGTCACCCCCGTGCATCCAAATGATGCACAGGGGATCCCGGGGTCAACCGGAGATGATCCCAGGGAAACCCTGGGAAAACAGAAAATGGGAATTTCTTAGTTTTTCTGCGGTTCTGGGACCATCCCAGGGAGATGTGTGGGCGCCTGTCCCTGCTTCATCCCACCTCCTCATGTTTACTCATGAGCTCTTTGGGTGCTCCATACCCATCGGGGGTCAGGCGAGCAGGGTCAGGTTTTGTTTTTTTAAAATAAACTTTCTTTTTTGTTTGGAGCGCAATTGTGCTCATCTCCCCTGTTTATTTATTTTAAAAATGGTGGACGTGACATCCCTCCTGGGATGTCGTGTGCACATATGGATCCATGGGGAGGATCTTGTGAGCAGAATACCGTGAGATCCTCCCCGCTCCCTCCTGGAAGGCCTGGAGGTGAAAGAAAGGGCCTGAATCGCACTCCAACACTCTAATCACTACGAATGGAGGACTGTCCTTTGTAAAGGAGCACACGGGGCCACCTCAGGTTCAACTCTCCCGCTGATGTGGCCAAACTGTGATGATCCGTTCAACTGTGACTCCTGAGCCAACAGAAGTGTCCATGCATTTTGCGGCTCCCAGCATCCTCCTCGATAGGCCAAGGGGCTGGCCAATCTCTACTTTCTGCTGCAGCAAGACTGGACCAAGGCCACAAGGGGCCTTGAGTTAGTGAGCAGTAGCTGGACCCTATTCTGCTCCCAACTATGAACTCACAGGCAACATTTGCGCATGCAAATACACAGTCAAATAAAACAACGTCCAGCGGTTTTCCTAAGGAAAATTTAGAACTTTTCAGTGGGGTGTGAGGTTCATTCATGTGCATAACTATCACTATGCAGCACACATGCATTTTCCTTGTCTGCATGCAACACTAGCCACTGACTCGTGAGAAGCTAAGCTTCAAAAACATGAGTTTGGGTCTTGCAAGACAAAAAGAAACGCATTTGAGCTTCAACCCATGTAAGTCTTCAACCAAATAAAGCAATGGGCAGTCTGCTACGTGACACAGGCATATATTGTGCTAGCGTAAGGGGCCTCTAGCGCAATTGCCAATGGCATTAGCTGGTTCAATGGGATTTCCCATTCCGGAGCACCCATTGTGCCAGCTAACACTATTGGCGTTGAGTTAGCACAACGTAATTTAAGTTAGCGTCTGCGTCACGTTGGATAATGCGCATTTATTGAATTATGTATTTATTATTAACTGGGTGGGATTTCTGAAGTATTTTTTGCTATGGTGTGGAATCTGCTGTTTAAAGCAAAATAGGAACATAGGAAGCAGCCTTATACTGAGTCAGAGCATTGGTCCACCTAGCCCAGAACCATCAACACTGACTGGCAGCAGCTCTCCAGGGTTTCAGGCAAGAGTCTTTCCTAGACCTACCTGGAGATGCAGAGGCTTGAACCTGTGACCTTCTTGAAGCGAAGCAGGTGCTTTACCACTGAGCTACGGCTCTTGCCTGCCAAAAATTCCAAGAAAGAAAAATGCCTAGAATCCCACTGGGGATACAGAAGCCCTAGGCCAGATCTACACTAAGCAGGAGACGACACGCTGAAAACGGTTTGAAAACTGTCTATGGAGCATGTCCTGGGCCCCAACGGTTGTCACTTCTGTTATAAACCATTTTAAAGCAGTGACGTAGATCCTGCCTTAGAATTGCACTTTGGGTTTCATGGGGGCAAGGGCAGTGGAGGCTGGTGGCTCTGGTTTCCGTGGGGCAGTGAATCCACTCTGGGTTTCAGTTAGAACTCTAAAGGAGCCATCTATGGTGCTGAACCCATTTTGCAGATTGGGCTCAGCACCTTGGATAGCACTTTTAGAGTTCTGACTGGCTCTGGCTGAAACCCAGCGTGGGTTTACAGCCCCACGGAAATCAGAGCCACCAGCCTCTACTTGGCATGGGTGGGGGGAGCAGAATCACTATTTGTTATTATTCACATAAGGAGTAGTGTGACAAATGATTGTTCACCTGCCATAATCGACTACTTGCAATATAGTGAACTGCAATATTGTCAAACCAATAGCCCTCCTTCCTCCCTATAGACAATCCTGCCTGTCAGGAGCTCTTCAACCAAGTTCTCCAGGAGCTCTTTCCCAACCATTCCACCATAGATACCTGAACTGGAGACACACATTGATGTTTGGGGCATATGCCAATAATATGCACAGTATTTTAATGTAATGATTGGTTAACTTAATTGACTATGTGATCCCTGATTGGCTGGGATCAGCTCAAGAAGAAACCCATGTGTGGTGGTGGTATTGTATTTTTAATTGTACTCAAGCTGCAGTCCAGGAAAAGAAGCAGAACACGAGAAAGGCAAGGGAGAGGGGCATGAAACTTTCCTTCCAAGCTTCAATTTTCACCCCCCCCCCAAATTTTTGTGGGTAAAAATTTGGCACAGTCCTATTCCTAATCTGTCAACATCTCCCTTTGTGCATTTAACCCATGAAAAGGGAAGGATATTTCCACCACTGCCGTATAATCCCACAAACGCATACCTCATATTTCATTCCATTTCAAAAGTCAAACTCAATGACGCATATAATCCCTTTCTGTCTTGCTATTTTTGTCAGTTTAGTAGAACTCGTCAACGAGTGTTGAAGAGGGGCTCGTTTTATTTCTTTTTTTAAAAAAATCAAAAACAAACCCATATTTAAATCACATTTATCACATGGAGAAAATCTAACCTACACACTTCAGTTGTACAATGAACTTACCAATATTTTGTTTATTTGTTTATTCGGACATTTCTCACCCACCTTTCCACTTCCAGTGCTCAAGACAGCCATAAGTGTACAGTATAAGCATGAGGAAGAGCAAAAACCTTCGAATGCCACCTTCTCGAAATAGCCTGCACAGTCATTGCAAAGTCCCCTTCATTTTTCATTGCTTTTTAACATCTCTCCCTCTTCGCTATTGACCCAATATGTAAAGTTAAGAAACAAGTGCTCCTTTCTTGTTTATGAAATAAGTTCCTAAGAATTTTTGGTTTTCTGTGGCTGCATTTTTCCCAGTTTAGTTTTACAGGGAGGTTCACTGCAGGGCATGTAACAGCCAAAAAGGGGTTTGGGTGGGGAAAATCAGCTGCTAATTCTGAAACTCTTCTAGGCCTTTTCTCTCTACTGCCACCTATTGGACACTGAGAAAACACATCAATTCTGGATGCTGCACAATAAAAAAAAAATTTTTTTTTAATCACATGGCTTAGCAACATTTGTCATGGGACTTTGGTAGTCTGGTTCCCAGGCAAAGTGCCTGGATTTAAACTGATCGTATCTCATTGACTTCTGTGGGAGTAAAAATGGATTTCGCTAAATGAGAGGAACAGGAAGTGCAGGTGAGTTTGCACTTCCTGTTTTCATGTAAAATCCAAAACAGATTCTCCCCTGTTATAATAGAGATTCCAATGTGCTCTCTGGCTTCCTCCAAGAAGAGACACAGCTTCTTTAGGAATGAAACATAAGCTGTTTATTTTTGAATAGAAACACAATTGAAGACCAGAGCCTCTCACTAAAGAAGTCAGAGGCCACTCCTCCAGATACTACTTCTCTACTCACCAGAGTAGCGTTTGCATAGACTTTAACACATCCCCATCTTAAGATAAAGACTGACCCAATTTTGTAGCACCTAGATGTCAGAACCAGCATCCGCTAAGGACTCTTCTACACCTAAGGATGATCCCAGGAAAATGGAGGGATCGTCCCTGCCTGTGTGTCATTTGCATGCCCAGGGATGATCCCGGGATGATCCCGGGGGGAAAGGCAGGTGTAGAAATGGCCTAAGCTGAGTGTAGCTCACCAGACATGTATGGTATTAGGTCTCCTGTTTGCTCGCACTGCCTGCCTGGGACTGCAAACACCAAACGCAGTATAGCAATTGGCAAATCATAAACTATGGCTGATGGGCTACATTCTTGGTGCACAGCAACTTGTGCAGGCTTTCCAAATAAGAAGCGCCTTATAACAACCCATATTTGAAAGCTCCGTTTCCCACATCTTTTCTTTTGCCAACAGCCACACACTGGCATCCTTCAGTCTACCCTGCTTTATACAAAGCAAACTCTCCCCAGGCACTATATTATTATTATTGTTGTTGTTGTTGTTTACATTTATATTTATATTCCACCCCATAGCCGAAGCTCTCTGGATGGTTTATAAAAGTTAAAAACAATTAACATTAAAAACAATTATACAAAATTTAAAACCCTCAAAAGCATAAAAACAACAATATCCTTTTAAAACAACTATTCTGGGATCAGTTAAATACAAACAAACTCAGCACATGTTGCTAACTGCCTGGGAGAAGAGAAAAGTCTTGACCTGGTGCTAAGAAGATAACAACATTGGCGCCAGGCGAGCCTCATCGGGGAGATCATTCCATAATTGGAGGGGGGCACCACTGAAAAGGCCCTCTCCCTTGTTGCCATTCTCTGAACTTCCCTCGGATTAGGCACTCGGATGTTGAGCGTAGATGTTGAGCGTAATGTATGGGTAGCTTCATGTCAGGAGAGGCGTTCCGTCAGGTATTTATTTATTTATTAATTATTTATTTATTGCATTTTTATACCGCCCAATAGCCGAAGCTCTCTGGGCGGTTCACAAAAATTAAAACCATAAAAAGTATAATAAAACAACCAACAGTCTAAAAACACAAATACAAAACACAATATAAAAAACACAACCAGGATAAAACCACACAGCAGAAATTGATATAGGGTAAACCACGGAATTAAAACAGCAAAATTTAAATTTAAGTTGAATTAGGTGTTAAAATATTTAGAAAATAAAAAGGTCTTCAGCTGACGACGGAAGGAGTACAGTGTAGGCGCCAGGCGGACCGCTCTGGGGAGCTCGTTCCACAGCCGGGGTGCCACAGCAGAGAAAGCCCTCCTCCTAGTAGCCACCTGCCTCACTTCCTTTGGCAGGGGCTAACGGAGAAGAACCCCTGTGGATGATCTTAAGGTGTTTTTCCAAGCCATGTAAGGCTTTATAGGTTAAAACCAACACCTAGAGTTGGGCTCAAAAATGTATAGGCAGCCAATGCAAGCGAGCCAGAATTGGTCTGTTGCGAGCAGACAGGAATTTTAAAGCCACTGACAGAACAGTACGGCATGGGTTGTCAGAGAAAAAACCTCAGATGACCAGACTGTAGGACTAATGCATTGTTTGTTTATTTAGGGCACAACCCTATGCATGTTTAGACAGGAAAAAAACTCCAACAACTCCCAACATCCTTTAGCCCACTGTGCTGACTGGGGCATGCTGGGAGTTTTGGGAGTTCCCCCCCCCCGTCTAAACATCCACAGGACTGTGCTTTTAAACTCTTTATATCCTACCTTTATTTTAAAAATTCAAGGTGGCTAGCAATAAAGTAATGTAGCATACAATAGAATAAGAACAATTTTTAAAAAAACATTAAGGGTGACAAAACAAGAGGTAGATAAAAAGTCCACAAATCAGATCAAATAAAAACAAGCTGCACAAATTCAAGCGGATAAGATAGTCTACCAGGGAGATAATACCATTTCATGAAATAGCCATTCAGCTAAAAGCACCCAAGAACGGCAAATAGACAGAGCCAGGCAGAGTACAGCCAATCTTTGAAGGCCCACAACTTTCCTTAAAAGGGCCTTCTTAATGTTGAAGGAGAAGAGGGCTTAGCCAGGCCTCCCTAGGCAGAGAGACCCTCTTCCTCATCCCAACCAACCACACAAGAATGTCTCGGTTGATGACTTTAATAACCAGGCAGGTTCATATGGGAAAAAGCCTGGTCCACAGTAATATAGAGCTTTAAAGAACTTTAACTTGAGTGCTTTAAATTGAGCCTGGAAACAAATTGGGAGCCAACGCATCTGTTTGAGCAATGGAGGAATGTGCTTGTGGTACCTGGCTCCAGCCAGCCACCCTACTGTGAACAAAACGTTTCCAAACTCTTTTTAAAGGCAGCCCACACAGAGCACTTATATCAGCACCCTGCAGCAGTTATATTGCACATTTCAGTAGTCTGGTCATTAGGATGGGCAAACTCAACTGCACTTTCCTCGGCAGGTGCTCAACCCACCACCACAAACCCCTTTTCGCCGAAATTGTGTATTTCCCACCGTTACGTCAGTGGCAGACGGGGGTGTCCACCGGATTCCCGAACCCAGTTGGGCACTCGTGGCATCACTATTGGTCATGATATGCAATTAAGGCATGTTTTCCAGCAAGGGGTACACCTGGTGCTTTACCCTCAGCTAGGAAAAGGCACACCTGGCTGTGACCATCACCTGGGGGGGGGATCTACACTACTGCTTTTAAAGCGCTTTAAAGCACTTTGAAAACGTTTTGAAACCTGTATATGCAGTGTGTCCTGGGAGGGAGCCGCACGTCGCTCCCAGAGCGCTTCTATGCGACTCCAGTGCACCCCGAAAACGATAGTCTGACTTCCCTGTAAAAGAAACGACGAAGAGCCGTCCATGCTGCCGACGCCGACGCCGGCGAGGAGAGCTCTCTGCCGGCAAGGAGAGCTTGGCAAAAGAAGGCGGGGTGAAGAGCGGAAGAAGCTCTTACATCAGTACAAAAGGTTTGACTAGCTGGACATCTTACAGACATTGCGGCATCTCCAAAATGACCAGTTTTATGCACAACTGCTGAGGCGTTTAGGGGGTGGCAGCCCCCCAAATCTCCTTTTGGGGGCAACACTTACATCACACAGTAGATGGATGAAACAAGCAGCATCTGTTGAGGAACAGTGTACATAATACCCGACTGTTCAATGTGACCAACTTTCTGATTCCTCCAAAAAGGAGACCATCAATTACACTATAAGCTACTTGGCTGAAACTGGTACCATTTGGTAGAGGTCGCCTTCCTGTATCGTAAAATATCAAATCTGACTGCTTTACATGGGGCCAACCCCAAATCAAGCCAGTCAATATGATCAAAGGCATAACAACTTACTCTGTACTGAGTGAAGTGAGGAACTGATATCACAGCTCTAGAAATACTTGTGGTTTTTTGGCCTTATTGTGGAAAAGAGCCTGCATAACCACTGACAGCCATCAGCCACGGAGCCATGGTCCGTGGAAATCCCTAGCAGCAAAGTTGGAAATGGCATTAACAGGTGAAAGCTGGAGACGCACCATTGTTTTACCAAGATGTGCTGTATGTTGCAACAAAAAGGCATGTGAAGCCATTAAAAAAAAATCCAATCAGCATTGCAATGAAAATAGCACTGGCAAGAGGAAGATTCTTGATATTCTCAATTGTTGTGGGCAGTGTCAGCTGTTGAGGGGGGGGGAAGAGACTGAATTAACATTTGCATTTCTTGACGCGCAGTGGGCCACCCCAGAAGGAAAGAAAATGGTCATCACAGTTAATAAGAGGGAAATGATGCGTATGTCAACACTATTGATGGAAATGAGACGCTCCATCTGTTTTCAAACTGTTGGATGGAACCCTGGGAAGGAGAAATGGTTGACACTTGACCAAAGTCCGCAGTAGCAAAAAAAAAGGAAGAGAAGACCTCTCACAGCTTGGAACTGGAACTGTACAGGAATAGACCAAAGATGCGTTCACATGACGGGCTGCTAGCACTACCGAGCAAAAGGCATCATGCAGCTATTCTGTCTTTTCTCCTTCACGGATTCATTTTGGAAATCAAAAAAGATAGAAGAAGTGGTAGGGAAACAGAGGAAAGTTTAGACTTGCTGTCATTTAAGAACCTTCTCTTCACCAAAACTGGGGCTCAGCTAGAGCAGTGGTGGAGAACTGTCAGCCTGTGGAGCTTTCCATTCCATTCCACAGCCTCCACTCCTTGGCCCTGCTTCCAGCGAAGGGATGTTGGAGATATCAGGTTTGTGGGGTAGAGCTTGGTGAGTTTTCGCCATCTTGGCCCCCTGATTGCCAGCTTGAGAATCCCTGAGCTGGCTCGACCTGGCATGCCCTGAGTAGGGCAAGCTCGCAGATTCCCACTTTTCTTGTGTGTGCAACCCCCCCCCCCCCCAATTTGCACAAAATCACGGCTGGGGATTTTTTATGGAAATTGGGATTTGCGCAAAAACTCAGCCATTAATAGCACAATTTGCATAAACTTGCAGGCCTGCATGGTCCTTTACGCAAATTTATGCAAATTGTGCTATTTACAGCTGCGGTTTTGCACAAGTCCCATTTCCGTAAATATTCCCAGCTGTGACTTTGTGCAAATCATGGCTTATGGGGGGGGTGAGAAAAGGGGGGGAAAGGTGTGAGCACTTGCTGGACAGCTGCAGACCATCTGGCAACTCACCTTGCATGCACATCAGGGTCAGGCAACCAGCAGGAGTCCAGCGAACACAGTGCAAACAGATCACGGAGGAGTTCAGCCATCCTTATTCCAGAGCTGGCCAGGGGGGAAATTTGCCCCTGGGCTCCCACAAAACAAGATGGGGGCCCCAGCTCTTGCATGCCTCCAGCCTCCAACTCTGCCACATTACTCTAAAGAGTGCTCTCTCGCTCTCGCTCGCTCTCACATGGTATGGTAGGGTTGTGGGGTGCAGGCTCTGTCTCCGTGGGAGGGGGAGACTTGTGCACAATGACCATGAGTGGGCACTGTGCAGAGTAGCCTCCCTTCTTCCCAGTCTGTGACCCAGCAGGGACAGGGGGAACTTTTATGCACAATGACCGGTGCTGGAATGGCCTCTGATGGTCATTGTGTGCCTGTCTCCCTTTTCCCAGCAGGGAGGAAGGAGACTTGCAGAGTACACAGAAATCCTCCAAGCCACCATTTTTATACTAAGGGGTGAGTGACCCCATGGTGCTTGTCAAGCACTTGCCAGGCTGCCCATTCAGCATGGCGAGAGGGGGTGAGCAGTGGCGGTTCAGCAAGCACCTGGCAAAACCAGACAGAGGTGAGTCCATCCATCCCTAGTAGCCATTGTGGTTGGGGAAACTGTTTGCCACACAAAACGCTAAACCATCATGGTTAGCAAAATACACCTAACCATCATGGCTTAGCGTTACATCTGAACAGGGTCAAGCAACCCAAGGGTCAGTATCACAGGGCATCAATCACAGGACAAGGCACTGAAGCTGCTGGACCAGCATAGTTTCCAACACTGGCTAGGAAGACCCCTGAAGGCTTTTAACAGCAGGGCATGTTGCCCCACCCAGGACTCAGCTGCAGTACGTTAGAGCTCTCTGGTTATAGCCCTACTCATGAGGAGCCCCTATTCTCCCAAGTAGACCTCTGCTGCAGCCTGGCACTTGGTCAAGGTTCCCAGGGTTGGCCTGATTCCTTTGGTACCATCACTCCCTGTGACTTGGGGAGAGGTGCTCAGCCTCTTTTTCTTCTTTCCAGCCCCCACCCACAACTCCCTGGGACTTTGGGAGGTGCTGGGACCTCAGCAGGCTCTTCCATGGACTCAGGTCCTCCTTGCAGTGCCGGCCCTGGGAGGAACTGGGCATCACCCTCTCTTAGGGACTCTAACTCTTCCTCCTTGGAGCAGGAGTCCAATAGGAGCCTGACAATCTTCAGGTGCTGGTTCAGTACAGTGTGGGAGGGATACTACACCAGACCATCTGCCCAGTTTTTATTAAGCGAACAGCAGGACAAGAGAAGTGAGGCATGGATTTTCAGCGAGTCCTTGGCTGCCCATTGAACAAAACAAAAGCAGTGGATCTAGTGTGGGAATGGCTTTTCCCTTTCTTCCCTTCCATATTTCCTGTCCCTGTTTCTTTAGCCTCCCACCCATCCCTTGCATTACTGTAGAAATGTACACAGGCATCCGGGTGGGCGGGGGGAGCGTGTCGGTCCACAGATCTGTACATATATCTTTTGCGCCTGCTCCAATTGGAGGATCCTGGGCCGGATCTACAGTATTGCTTTAAAGCGCTTTATAACAGTTTTATAGCACTTTAAAGCAGTTAAAGCACTTTATAACTGTTATAAAGTGCTTTAAAGCAGTAGTGTAGATCCGGCCCTAGTGTGTCTGTGCTGCTGGGACATGGCGCATGTGTGTACAACGCATGGACTGCCGTGACACATGGCTGCTACTTTTCCAAATCAGATCACCCAAACGCAAACTTCTAAGGCCTCGTTCGGAACCAGAAATCAGTGGCATTGCCTCCTGAAGAAGCATTTGGGAAATCACACCCTGTATTGACACGTTTTGCAGCAATTTAAAAGAAAGAGAACCATACAATCGTAAAAAGGAGGTGAAAAAAATTAAACTCCTATCTTTAAGCTCTCCTATCCGTAACAAATAATTGATAGCTTGCTGTTAGCAGCAAGCTATGTTGACATATTACTGAATTGCTTTAAAATATCTAACTGTGATACACCATGGCCCTAGGCTAGGAAGAAGGGCCAATATGACAGAAATTATTTTTTTTTTTGCTCTTTCCAAATGCCATCGCAGTACCTGTTTTACAACTTTGTACAAACTGAAGAGTCGTTCATCTATGTCTAAATGAAAATGACATTACATATTTTGTATGATTTATTAGTAAACTACTAAGTAGCAACATCAAGCTTTTAGGAAAAGATTAACAACATTATGCTGCAGTAACCTGTCATTTCCATTTAAGTAAAAGCTGTTGAAAATGCTCACTCTTTGCAATGGAACATGCAAAATTCCTTGCCTAATGGATGCAGAAATGGCATTAAATCCCTTTTGCATCAGAACATTAAGAACAAGTTATTTATGTGTGTGTGTGTGTCGTACCCGCACACACAATTGCGCAAGAGCAAACAAGGCTGTTTGAGGATGTTCCTTTCAGGGATGGGGGGGGCGTTTTCTGATGGTGTCTAGAAACATTTGAGGCAGTTTCAATCACATCCATTGCCCTATTTACCTCTGAGAGCACACACTCCTTTTTCTGGTCTTCCGGTACCTGCATTCCCTCCCTTGTATTGCTTGGTCTCTGCACTATTGCTTCTGGTTTAGTTGCATTTATATAAAAACATGAAAACGAAAGCGTTAAAAATCAACCCTTACAAAGAACCTTTGATTTCATTTACGTTACATTTCATTTAAAAATAATGGTTAAATTCACTAAGATGGCACATTGTTTTAACTGTTTTAATTGTTTTACTGCTTTTAAATTATATATTGTTTTAACTTGGTTCATGGTTTAGTTTGTTTTTAGCTGTGTATATTTACTGTTTTATACTGTATGCTTTTATCTGTATGCCACCCTGAGATCTTAATGATATAGGGCGGGATATAAACATTTTAAATAAATAAACGATGTTAAAAACATGCACACACCAACACTAAGGGCTTTGCTAGATCTACCTGTTAATCTGGTGGGGAGTAGGGGCGAGCCCGCGCTGCAGCTAGTGCAGGCCATCGCCCCAGTCTACACGTGACACGCAACGGGGTAAGGGAAAGCCCTGTCACGTCGGCCATTTTTTTTAACTTAAAGGGGCCATGTGCGCAGGAGCGCACCAAAGACAAGGTAGGTCTTTTTTTTTTAAGGGTTCCCCGCTCTCCCCTGCCCTCGATTTCCCCCCCTGCAATGTCCGATCCCCCACCTGCCCGCCTGCCTGATCCCCGTCACCTGCCCGATCCCCTGCACGCTCGCCATATCCGATCCCCTGCCCGCCCCCTCACTCGCTCGCTTGCCCGCCTGCCCGATCCCCCACCCACGCGCCATGTCCAATTCCCCGCCCTCCCACCCCACTCACCCACTCGCCCACCTGCCCAATCCCCCACCCGCTCGCCATGTCCAATCCCCCACCTGACCCTCGCTCGCCCACCCGCCTGCTCGCCCGCCTGTCCTCCTGCCCAAACCCCCACCCACTCGCCATGTCTGATTCCCTACCCATCCCCCCGCTAGCTCGCTCACCTGCCCACCCGCCCGATTCCCCCCCACTCACCATGTCCGATCCCCTGCCCGCCCGCCCCGCTCACTCACCATGTGCGATGCCCCCTCTGCCCCCCTGGCCACGGCCTCTGATCCCCCCCAGCCGCGATCTCCCCACCCTGGCTCCTCTCTTCCCCCCATCTCTCCTGCCGGGTCCGCTCTTCCCCCCTGGCCCCCATCCCCCCTGCATGATTTACACACACACACAGCCCAATGGGCACAGCGCTCGGCTTCTCCCGGCTACTTGCAAGTAAGTGACATAGCCGGGAAAAGCCGCGGAACCGGCTAGAACTTCCACAGCTCCGGGCTCAGCCCGGGGCTGCAGAAATACCAGGCCACAACCGGTGCCGGTTATCCTGGGCGAAGGGAGGGTTTAGCCCGGGCTGACCCTGGGATTCCCCTGTGCGTCATCTGGACGCACAGGAGTGAGCCCGGGTATCAGCCCGGGCTAACCCTCGTCTAGCAACAGCCTAAGTCTGTGGCCCCGTTCAGAAGACACCTTAAACCACGGCTTTAACCATGGTGAATAATACTTTCTGGCTTAACCACCATGGTTAAAGCCATGGTTTAAGGTGTCTTCTGAACACAGCCCGGCTTTCTGGCTTAACCACCATGGTTAAAGTTGTGGTTTAAGGTGTCTTCTGAATGGGAACATTGTCTCAACCAACAGACCCTAAAATTTAGAGAATTCAGAGCAGTGGAGAATGTAATACGCTGAACTTTAATTTGTTAATCAAATTAAAGAAATTATTTTAATTTACAGCGTAATCTTACAAATGTCTACTCAGAACTAAGTCCCACTGAGTTCAATAGGACTTACTCCCAGCTAAGTGTGCACAGGATTGCAATCATAATTTAATCTATGCTCAGTGGTCCATAACACGAGCTATCTGTAAAATTCAATCTTGCCAAAATTCTCAAGCTTACTGTGATTTTTTAAAAGAACTACTCCGTATAATAGCAAACTTCAGATGGTTGAATGCCTTTCACTTTGGAAGCCAAACAGGGCCACACAAAAATAAGGTAGTGAGTTCGACAAACCTAAGGGAGCAATCCTATATTCCCTAGACAGAGGGCTCATCTACACCAAGCAGGATATTCCACTATGAAAGTGGTATACAAAAGGCAGGAGCCACACTACTGCTTTATAGCAGTACTGAAGTGCACTGCAGGATCTACGCTACTTCTTTATAGTGGTAATGAAGTGCACTGACAACTGTTGGGGCCCATAACACATCTACACCAAGCAGAATATAACACTATGAAAGTGGTATGAAAGCGGTATATGGTATGTGTCAATGGGCCCCAACAGTTGACAGTGCACTTCAATACCACTATAAAGCAGGAGTGTGGCTCCTGCCTTTTATATATCACTTTCATACTGCTTTCATAGTGGAATATCTTGCTTGGTGTAGTTGAGCACAGAGTCTGGGGCACATAAGATTGTTTGGTTTCCTGGATCTGAGCTCGAAGACAAGGCTCTGAGCTCAGAGCCAAGAAACCACATTCCCCCTCTCCCTCGCCACTGACATGAAGAGAACAGTGCCAGCTACCTCTTGGCACTTGGTAAACGGAGCACAGAGATGAGTGAAAGGGGGCATTCCTGAGGGCACAGAGGAGAAGAGACCGGAGTGGTTGGCTTATGCCTTTACCTATCGCAGCCCCAGCCTCCTTCCCTCCTCCCTGAAGCCTCTGCTAAACAGGTGAAATCACCCATCTAGCTTAAATGCAGCCCGGGAGGCACAAGGTGCCCCTCACTCTGAATTTGGATACACATAACCCTCTATGTTCAGAGGCTTACATGTACCCAGGGTACAACCCATAGGTTTGCACCCTAAGGGACTCCCTAGGTACATGGAAGCATGTAACTCCGCAAACACATTCTCAAAATTCCAAATGTGTCCACCATCCAAAAATGGTTGGGGATAGCTAGGCCACGCTAAATAAGATGCTCAAGTCATATTCTATTGGTCTTTCCCCAATAAATAATAATAATTAAAAGAACAACCCTCTGATGTTTCATTCCAAAAGCCTTTCCTGCCAAACTGTTGATACACACCCAGAGCCAAAGACGGGCTCATAATAAACAAAAGTAAATAGAATAAGAGAAATGTTGGGGCTGGGTTCCAATTGTCAGACGAAGAAGCTGATGGAAACCTCAGTGAAAATAATAGAAATACTTTGTCAGGTCCTCTGTACAGGAGTTGTATAAAAGGGTGTCATTGTAATATACAGACCACTGCATGTTTTATGTTGCAAATAGTATGAAGTCAGCATTACAATTTTCTAATGCAGTAGCAGAACATCTGGAAAAATAAATTTGTTTAGCTTGAATAGCAGATCTATTTATTGAGCCTTCTTTCAAGAATATGCACATATCAACACTGGGATTGGATTCTCAAAACAGGGGAAGGGAGAGGGGGGGTTGAAGGGGTCTGGTGAATTCAAATTGATGCACTACTTATTCCACAATAGTAATTCAATTAATGATTTTATAGACCCTATCAGTCAAATGGAATATAGAATCAAAGCAATTAACTTGGTTTGCCAATGCAGCAGAGTCTCAATCTCCACAAAGTGCATTGCAAGAATTTACCTTTTTTTGCCGTTTGCCAGACAGAACAAATGGCTTGGGAGATTTGGAACTTCGGTTTTCCGGGCTGAATTCTTCAAAAGAATATTAGCCCATTTCTTGTGGTGACCTTGGTGTTGTTCCATGCTGTTCCATGATGCTGTTCAGTCCATACTGGACTTAAAGAATGGCAGGTATGTTACTCTGATAGTTGATACAAAATTAATACCCCACCCCAGAGCAGCTGACTCATTTTTTAATTTATTTTTTAACCTCCCCATTCAATGTTGAAAAAGAAACCCATTTGCGATGTGGAATTTAATCTTCAAATCTCTGCCCAAATTAGAATATTTGAGGGAATTGCCTTCTGCCACTTTAAAAGAAGAATAAAATCAGCGCTTCCGTCGTTTCACAAAGAAATGCGACGGCACATTTTCTGCCGAGGCAACAGCAAAATTTAATGTTGCGCACATGGTGCTAATACAGATTCATTGGAATGGTCAATGTATGCGCAGCCATAGAATTGCCTGAGTTCGCTTAGAGCTGTGGATCTCCCAATATATGCACGGATTGAGGCATGAGAGGCAAGGATGTTGCCGGTGCCCAACTGGGTCCAGGAGTCTGGCGGACACACACACACACACACACACACACCGCTTCCGCCCCTCCTCTGACCCAGTTGGCGCATGACAATGGAGGCTTTGGAAATTACACAATTCCTCCATTGTGTAAATGGCAGCCGTAAAGGTCCCATTTACGCAATGGGGGGGAATTAAGTCAATCCTGGAATCTCCACTGTTGCACACAATGGAGGCGCCAGTCAAGGAAGGATGGGCTTGGGACATCGTCGGATATTTGCCCCACTGTGAAGGAAGTTTGCATGGCACTGTGAGCAAGGGTGAATGGCAGGATGAGCACCTGACGAATCAGACCCAGGTGAGGTTGCCCATCCCTAACAATGGGAAGCTATATGCAAAGCTTCATCTATCTGCATACCCATTGTGGCCCTTGGGGTACTGGAGGAGTCGTGTAGGAATAGGGGTGCCATACGACTCAGTTGGCTGGGTTTGGGGCAGATTCTAGCCATAGTTTCCACTGCCCATTTGGACCATTAGCTGGCCCAGATTCCCAGTTTTCCCTTTCTTTTTTTAAAGCAAATCTCTAGCCCTTATAAAATTAGAGGTGCAAGCCAAAATGTGCAGCTTACTTTGGGGGAAATAAGCCCAGTATCATCTTCTATTAGTTGCGGCCAACGGGGGAAGTCAAATCTATGATTGAAATTTTGGGAAGCAGTTATATCCATGGAGATATTTTTTTAAAAAAAATCCTAAGGTAACATTTCCAGTGTCACATAGCGGCTTCAGATGTGACAGAGATGCAGGGAGAAGGGGAGGTACAAGTACATCCCTCCTCCCAATGCGGAGGAGATTTGAAGGGCGTATCACGAGGAGAGATGGGGAAATTCTATTTCAAACACGAGAAAAGCCAGAAACGTGCCAACGCGTTTATGCTTCGTCCCCTTCCCTGTTGCCATATTATGATCACATCTGAAAAGTATTTAATTTGAATACCATTTTATACTTTCTGGCATGACTGAAGTTATGCTGATTTCCCTAAATAAAACTTCTTCTTTTTCTTTTCTTTTTTCTTTTTTCTTTTTTTCTTTTTTTTTTTGCTAAGACAACATAGCAACCATGGGCATGTCTACACCAGCCCTATATCCCAGGATCATCCTGGGATAGTTCCTGTGCATCCAAATGCCACACAGGGGATACCGGGAGCAGGCAGGGACAATCCCTCTATTTTCCTGGGATAACCCTTAGGTGTAGAAAGGGCCCATGTATGAAAGATCAGGAACTGTTGGAGATCATAAACTAGTTAAGCCCAGAGCAACTGAACACTCCAAATCAACTTCCCACCTCTATTCTGCTAACGGGCCAATTTAATAATATTCTGCTTAATGAAGGGCTCTAGCCCTTTTCAGTTCATCCCTCACCTGATTAGAACCATGTAAACGGGAGGAGCAGGGATGCAGTTTCCAGCACTGTTTCTTCCCTCACACATGACAGAGGTGAGAACATGCAGATTTTGTTCAATCCATTCTGTCTGTGTTCTGCAGATTGCACACTTACAGATGGGATCAGATTATTTTGAGGGATGTATGAAATTGCTGATGTCCCTGTCCATCGCGAGCTGCCAATTTGTGTAAAAATGGCAGCTTGGGGATTTCTGGAAATCTAATGGATTTAGATTTGTTTTTAAATGGATACTGTGATTTTTATACTGTGGTTTTTATGTTTCTGGTGGTTTTTAAATTTTGTATATATACTTTTAATGTTTACTGTTTTAAACTTTTGTAAACCGCCCAGAGAGCTTCAGCTATGGGGCGGTATATAAATGCAATAAATAAATAAATAAAGGTGGCCATAAAGAGGCCATTTAGACAACATTATAGGCGTGAATGATCCATTCACTCCTGTAATGCTATATAAATAACATCCTTTACGGCGCCATTTATGCAACATTAGATTTCTGGAAATCACCAAACTGCCATTTTTATGCAAAATGGGGGCTGAGAATGGGGGCTTGATGAACAAGGTCCAGGGGGCTGAGTGGTGGTGGTGGTAGTGGTGGTGGTGGTGGTGGTGGTGGTGGTGGTGGTAATTCACTCAGCTCCCCTTGGATTTGTGTGTGCTGACCTTGTGCAGGCTCCCCCTGGAATGTAGAACCCCACATGTATGATCTGGACTCTAAAGTACATGGGGAGCCCACACAAGTACAGCAGGATCCTCTCTTGAGACCCCCACCCTCCAGTGCATGGAAGGTGGTCAGTGGCACCATTGGGGTGGACTTTGGGGCTGATGTCCAGAGCCCCATTTGCCAGAATGAGCAGGAGGGCCCCCAAACACAGCAGGGCTGGCTTACCACATTTCAAAGTAAGTGAAATAATATACATTACCATCTAATGAGGAGAGCCCATAAGGCCATTAAGTCTACAGTCTAAAATGTCCTAGCTGTACCACTGATGGAGGTGAAGCTGGGTGGTAGAGATGCAACAGAGGGACAGAACCGGCTGAGTTGAACCTCATGTCATCCTAATCACACCTGCATGCTGTGTTTTGAACACCTGCATAGGGCTTTTGTCTCTGTAGCATCGAAGCAATATTATTATTATTATTTATTTATATAGCACCATCAATGTACATGGTGCTGTACAGAGTAAAACAGTAAATAGCAAGGCTCTGCCGCATAGGCTTACAATCTAATAATCCATCAGCCGTGTCCTATAATAGCCCAGACAGAGGCTGACTCTTCTTTTATTAAGAACTCTATCTAGAACAGTGACTGAAACCACGATCATTTCTGTTTAAATGATTCTCTGAAAATGTAGCTAAATCCTTTCTATCTTCAATGCAAACTAGGAAACAGATGGTAAACTAAGAATTCCCTTTTGGTTTCTTTGTGAATTTATCCGTATTCGTATCACGTACTTGATGTTGTTTGTATTGACATTTATTGGTTGGTGTGACCATAATAAATTCATTCATTCATTTATACAACTGAACCAGCTCAAAATAGCTCCAACAGGTTCCAACTTCCCAAATATCACTTAGAGGGAGATGGCTGTGCTACACCATTAACAAACCGCCCAACAGGTTCTGCATGCACTTGACTACACTAGGACTTTTTCACGAGCTCTGTCACAGATCAAATCTTCAAGTTCTTAGAAAATACTATGGAGAAGTAAATGGTATTGTTTGCATATCACCTTGGAGAAGGAAGTACTCCAGCAATTTGGCCAGTCAGAGATTTAGATAAAGAAGAGTAGTCTTTGTACAATATAGGCTTTCCGCTGAGGGGACTCATAACAGAACTTGCATAATTAGATGATTCAAATGACTTGAGGTTCAGATAAGAATATTCCATGTACATTCTAAGGGGCTGCACAGGGATCGGCGAACTCCCTTGCATCTGGTTCATGCTATGTTCTCTGGACTCCAACCGGTTGCCAAAGGAAGTGCAAGGTGAGCTACCAGGTTGTCTGTGGGTGCACCATGGAAGATCATGCCTTTGTTTGTTTTGTTCCATGAGCCATGATTTGTGCAAAATTGCTGCTGGGAATATTTACAGAAATTGGGATTTGCGCAAAATTGCCACTGTAAATACCCTGATTTATGTGACATTGCCACTGTAAATAGCCTGATTTGCGTAAAATTGCAGATATAAAGGACAACTTACGCCTGCATTTTTGCACAAATAGTGCTGTTTATGGCTGCGATTTTGCACAAATCACAATTTCTAAATATTCCCAGCCACAATTTTGCGCAAATCCCAATTTGCTCTACAACAGAAAAGGGGGAAATGGTGAGTTTGCATGACCCGGCACACGCTGAGTCAAGCCAGCTCAGGGATCCATGAACTGGTGTCCAGGGGGCCAAGCTGGCTAAAACTCACCAAGTTCCATCGCCAAACTGAATTAATTTGACATCCCTACACAGAAGTCAAGATTAATTTCTGAACCTGCTTCCGTGCTTTGGAAAGTGTTGGGGTCTCCAGGAAGCTACATCTCTCTTGGTGCCTCTCTTGGTATCTATCTATCGGACAGGTGCTAGGTCTTTAGTGCAAGGGGAGTGGGGACTTTTAAATAAAGGAATTGCCCCTTTCCTCCTGCTGTTTTGTAGGCAATCTATATGGATACAGCATACCTTGCAGGGGTGCCTTTAGGTAGGGTCCATGCAAAATTTCCAAAAGACAGGTGCACGGGTTGGGGAGTCACGATGAATGAAAAACAGTTTGAAGCTGTTTTGGAAAACGGTGCAAACCCAATTGGAGAGAGGTAGATGTAGACATGTGGTTGAGGCAGAACATCCAGCACCTTCCAAGCAAGCATGTCCATATTATCTCTGATGTTCCACCTTCCCAACCACGAACCTTCCTTTTCCAGCAGCAGGCCTCCCACAATATTGTCCGGCAATGGCTGAGGCTGTGAATCCTGCAAAGGCTGCCTTTGACCTTTCTGTCCCACTGGGCGGACAATTTGCACCCCCTGTCCTGGCACAACCGATCCTCTCATGCCATTATGCCAGTGGTGCGCAAAGTGCGACTCTCCAGATGTTGTTAGACTGCAACTCTCGTCGGTCCTAGCCAGCAAAGCCAATGGTGAGAGTTTATAGGAGATACTCTTTGACAACATCTGGAGGGCCACAAGTTCCCATTCCCTGCATTATGTAATCCCTCCACTGCTTGACCTTTGGTTGCACCTCTGGCAGAAGTGGCCTCCCTGATTTGGAATCCCCAGCATTGAGGAACTTGCCCATCTGACTTTCCAGATGCTTGACCACACATATCACCTGACAGAGGGAACTTGATGGCTTCCAGAAGGGCATCAGAACAAACACTCGCTGGGAGATGATGTTCTACTGATACTTCATCTGTGGCCTTTATATACCAACATCCCTGCCACTGGATACGTCATCCATGGTGCTCAGACAGTCTCTTGAACATCAGGTATGTGGAATTCCACCAAGTCCCCATAGCCCGAGTCATCGTGTGCTGAGGATTAGCCAACACTGCCTGCTTCTCCTGGACCTACAGATGGACACATCTGTCAGTTTGCCTTTCTCCCCATTTGAATTTGTAAAATCTCATGTTCTTTCTCTCCTGAATATGAAGAACTTGACCGAGTTTGGTATATTTTTATCAAAAGCTGAATTGAAACAAAATTCTCCCCCATCCCTACCCTCACTCTGATGAGCAAATGTTTACATTGCCTTTTGCAGATCCTAATTGGATCAATGCCGAAATGGAAGGTTGCATTTCTAGAACTTGCAATATCCCACTTCCACAATTTGGCTCAGCCTTTTAGATACCTACGTTCTAAGTGCAGGGAATAGTTTATATGGTGGGGGAACTATTCAATCATGAAACTGGAATCCAGTGAGCTATAGTGAGTAGAATACTGAGCTCGGACTGGGGAAACTGCAGTTCAACCCCCTGCTCAGTCATGAAGTCCCTTGAGAGACATAAGGCCACTTAGAGCCTCTCAACCTAATATACTTCACTGTTTATGAAAAGATTTGAGGATTTTGGTAAGTTCCCATCAAAACAACAAACCAAATGAATGTCTCATCAATTCCTACTTTCAACATTCCTGCTCCTAAGAGACAGAACTGGAAAAAAGCACTGAACAGACTGGAGAAGCTTTGGTATGTTACTCCAATGTCCCTCCCATCAGCGCTGTGATTGAAGAGCCCTGTTAAAATAATTCCCTGTGATTAGAAGCTTAGAAGCTAGATCTGTCAACCACAGAACTGCACGGCATTCCTCTCCCAGTTCCTCCTCACTCCCTGACATTTTTCTTATATGGACGGCTGGGGCGGGGGAATGTATCAATTTTCAGACACACTGTCTGTGTCTTCGTGTCTCACTGAAACTGAGTAGGTCCTGAAGCTTTGGGAACAACCCTGTTTGCTTCTTACTGCTTCAGAGGGCACCCCCTTCCCTTTGGATGAATCCCAGGACTCTCCAAGGCAGCCTACTTCGGTTCAGAAATTGAGATTTGTCCAAAATGAATGCACACGCCTGGTATATTCTTTGTTACTACAACAATAGTTAAATATAAAGAGCTGCTGTTTACTTCTTGAGGAAGATTTGAAAAATCATAGGACAGGGGGGGAAACCGTCTAATGTTTCAGCATTCAACCCACTTGACGTTCCAGACGCCAGTCTTTCTGGGTCAGGAAAAGCAAGAGGCAAATTGCCTCCAAGGCATTTTATCTCGTTTTTATTCATGGTTTATCATCTTCTTGTCTATTGTGTCTTGTGGAGCTTATTGTTGTCTTGCTGATTACAATTTATAGTTTTACCTGGAATGTAAAACAACTATAATCCTTGATCTCAAGCATCCCAAGGACAATATCCACCCGGTGGATTGAATTCTTACAGCAATGCAAGGTTGGCACTTCGTTGTTGAGAATATCTATAACCAAACAGATACATCAGGGCATGATTCAGATCCAAAGACTTCTACTGAAAAATGTCTCTTACATGCATTTGGGATCTTACGCTTAAGTGAAAGATACAGGGTACATTTGCTCATTTCTTTTTACCTGGGACACAGTTGTAAGAGCGCCATGCACAATCTTTCAACCCGGTTGATTATTTTCTCTCTTTTGACATGGTTTTCAAGAGGTGACAGTTCTCTAGATTTGGCTCACACAATCCAGGCCTTCAGTGTCAGTGGCTGAAATGAATTACTGTTTATATTAGAAACTTCGTTTAATAAATTAGGTCTGGTCTATGAACTGTCAAAGTTCCCCTAAGTCTGTAATTCATATATAACAGATGCCTTTTCCAAGACTCTTAGCTAGAAAGTAGCCAACATGATTGCTTCCTCTTTGCCATTACTAGGTTCTGTGGGTTTAGCTATCTACTGCCTATAGAGAATTAAAAACAATTTAAAAGGGCATCTGGTAGAAAGCACTCTAAGGCACAAAAAAGTCATTCCATATACAATACGCTTCTGTTTAGGCCAGAGAATTATTCAGTAATTGGCACTTGTTTAAATAGACCATTCAGAATCAGTTTGGCTTTGGTTTTCCAATTGCAGATTGAGTTACTGAACTTTCTTCTTTCCAAACAAGAAACTTGGGGAGTCCTGATTTTTCCAGCATATTCGTGGCACCGCTGTGATTAAGAGCAACAGCTAATTTTTTTGTACAAGAAACAAACACATTTTTCAAAAAGTGACATAAATAATTCAGACATTTTTCCCCAGATTGTTTATAAATTATATATATTTAGTTTACTCTGGCCTAGTTTGTGTAAAACTGATTTTTTTTCTTTAAAAAAAAAGGAGGAGGAAGAGGAGGAGGAATGGCAGCTTTTTTTTTTTTAATTGCAAAATTTAAAATGGTAAGGGGAGATGCTGAAGCCATTCTAACTTTTGGGCTAGTTTCTTTATTTTAAAAGGGTAAACCAAAGATCTTCTGATTAGATTGGCTGTTGGAAGCGTACCATTCCATTGTTTACATTTTGCAAAGCACTCTTAATGCGGGAACAGTTGTCACATGAAAAGTTAATAATGAAGCAGATCTATAAGGATATAAAATAATGTTGTGGAAACATCAGCTCGAATCAACTGTTATAAGTTCAGACACTTGGAAAATTTCCTTCTATAGCTTTAGGTGACAACATTATGCTTATTTTCTTTTCCTATATTTTTTCCCCAAAAAAAGTTTGATTTGCACATTCTAATTCTTTTAGGGTGAGCCTGCCCCAAAATGTCTGTCCCACAAAACAAGACATTGTGAACAGAACAGCTGTCCAATGAAAATTTCATTCTTCTCCCTAGTATCACATTAAGATTTCAATCAAAGCTAAACCCATCACTATGGGAATTGAGAGTTAGTTTCCTCTGTCCCTGAGTCTATGAAATGAAAATGAAGTTGCTAACCATGGGAAGTGGCGATGGCAGATGTGTATCACAAAGTGAATCATGACTGGTCAGACAGTAGGATCTATCCTTGCCTTCCCTAACTGGATGGCCTCCAGATGTTTTGGGTTTCAACTCCCATCAGATCCAACCAGTACGGCTAATGGGCAGGAATTATGGAAGGTGGAATCAAAAACATCCACTTAGAGCTACCACCTAAAACTACCACCTGTGGTTCCTGTTACTTCCACAGTGGATTCATTTCCTCTTCCTGTATAACAGGCTTTTGAATGATTTACTCTTCTAACTAGAAAATATTACATTATTTTACAGATAATGCTTCCCCCCCAAAAAACCCAACTTCATGTTAAGTTGCAAGAATGTTTGCAAACTTCTTTGTAAACCGCCCAGAGAGCTTCAGCTATGGGGTGGTATATAAGTGCAATCAATAAATAAAAATATTGCAATTATGTATTTATTGTCTGTGTTGACATCAGTAAGGCAGACTTGCCGCACTGGCTTTAAAAGAAGCACAACATAGGAACAGACATGAATTATCTACCCTGTGCCTGTTTGCATTCTCTTCCCCTCCTTATTGTTCTACTATGATTTTATTAGATTGTAAGCCTATGCGGCAGGGTCTTGCTATTTACTGTTTTACTCTGTACAGCACCATGTACATTGATGGTGCTATATAAATAAATAATAATAATAATAATAATAATAATAATAATAATAATAATAATAATATCCCCATCCAAATCACTCACACTCTCTCTCTCTCTCACACACACACACACACACACACCATACTATACCAGGAGGGGATCTACACTAGTCAAGTTAGAACGTGTCTTACCGTTTTTAAGTGTGCATTTGGTAGTATTTCGCCACATGACGTTCAGTTTGTGATGTTTTATTGTTGTCTGTTCTCCGGTTTTTATTTTGAACTTCTCTGAAATAAGTCGTTCTATTTGGTATGATGTGGCCGATTTCATCATATTAAATGGGTTTCCTGTAGTTCTAAATTAGCCAATCACATTCCTGGGGGGCATGTTTATGTAATTTCTGCGCCCAAAGTTGGAGCCATTTTTTTTTCTTTCAAGCCTCTTTTTTGCAGACACTTTTAGTTTCACTTTTGGGAGGCTGCTTGCTGGATTGTTTGTAAGTGGAGGATTCTCGGAGAGAAGACGAAGTGGGAGGGGAAATTGGGAGACAGGGAAAAAGAACAAACAGATTTCTTTTCTTAGTGTGGCCAAAAGGAATGCATTCCCATGGAAAAAGAAAAGAAAGTAAACATTTTAAAAACTGCTACATTTGAAATCGTTCAAAAACAAAACGTTCAATGACTGTAAAAACAACGTTTCATATACTAGTGTAGATCCCCTCCAGGTCTCACATCTATTCTGCTTCTTTATTATCATCATGCCTTTTAAAGACTAGATTGTCTAAATACAAGGAGCACGTTCAAAGCACACCATGCTAGTGGTTCTGAGGGCTAAAGGTCAAATATTGGAAGCAGTCATAGATTTGAAAATGTGTGAAGGAAGCTTTTGAAGGAATACTGCAGTTATCCCAGCGGCTAAGGTTGCCAAATGATCAGAAAAAAATTGCCTACCCTGCACCTATGCCTTTAACAGCACCTGTATCTGCAAAAATCAATGGGTGGGGCTTTTCATGACATGGAGATACGCATTATCAATTGCTTATGCATATAGATGAAGCTGCTCTCAATGGTACTGGAGTATGGGCTGGTGAAAAAATTGAAAGCAATATTAAAGCTTCAAGAAGTGCCTCTTTCAATATGTACCGGTCGATCACTAGGGAATCCAATTCTCTTTTTGCTCAATGGAATTCCATGAGTCCCACCCTGGTTTGCCTTTGTGCGCCAAACCTTGGCTTTTTCCCAAACTCTTCATTTTTCATTTTTTTTGGCAGCAAGCCGTCATTTGTGCCAATTGAGATCAGCAAAAATTGCAACTGCAATTTGCATAACTTGCACACCTTTGGGGCAAAACTTGTGCAGTGTGGCCAAAATTCACAATGGCTGCAAATTATGCAAAGTTGCACAAAATTCAGCCAGAAATTGCCCAACTTAAAAAATATATGGGAAATTTACAAACTGGCCGGATTTGATGCAGATCAAGCCAGGCTCCGCAGTGGAAAACAGACTGAACTCGGGGGGCGGGGGCAAACTAAGGAAAGCTGATTGAGGTTTACCCCCCCACACACAAAATAGATTCTTCTGACATCCCTAACCTATATATCTTATAGATTACATATAGGGAGAGGCAATTCTTGAGGCTCTAATATTGCTGTCAACTTTTTTTACCAGTATCTACTCTTTCACTGTTAAGAATATATATATATATATATATATATATATATATATATATATATATATTCTCTCTCTCTCTCTCTCTCTCTCTCTCTCTCTCAGATCTTCAGAGGAGGCCCTTATTCAAGTGTCCCCTCCCACCTTGCTTGATTCATGGTTTTGTGTTATGCTTTAACTATTTGTAAGCCACCTTGAGAGTCTGGTTGTGGATCCTATGGTAAGATACTCTTCATCTTTCATCAAAACGGTGTTCTTCCACTCCCTTTTTTTTTAAAGAGTGAAGATGCTCGGCCGGAAAACAGGATCCCTGCCATCCATTTCCGTTTAATGGCATTACCGTTCTTCCAAACTCCTGGCTGTCTGAATGATTTGGATGTAAATTTCACAAGGCACTTTGCTGAGATTGAACGTCTGCTGCATTGCAAAGCCAAATTAATTGCTTGATTCTATATTCCAATTGACTGAGAATACAATGTTGCATCTATATAATTATAAATTGAATTACTATTATGGAATAAGGAGAGCATTTCTTTTGAATTCAGCAGATCCTTTTGCCTCCCCTTTTAGAGCTGAAATGAAATACTGAAGATGAATATATACGATTGATGGGGACCCGGGCTGCGGTGTCAAATGGAGAAGCTTGACCGGCCTGTGTGGTCCATCAATGCAGTACAAATGTTTCCAGAAACAACTCTGAAATCTAAAGTCATCTGGCTACTACTGCTCTACTAAAGGGGTGTTTGGTTATTTAGGAGTAAGGATAACATCCTATTAGTTGTTAGATTACTTTACAATGTAATATATGCAGAACATGTTCAGTATTATTTCCTTGTTTCTAAGATTGTTTCCAGGCATAACTTTAAAATGTCATTCCAGCCCAGAACAGTGTGACGTGCAAAGCAGCATACCATGGTAAGCTTAAGAGATCCACTTATCAAATGGGCACTAATTTACTCTAAGTCAACACCCCATCTTTACTGCTTTTGACCCTGTTCAGATGACACACTAAGCCATGGTGGTTAAGCATTTTGAGCTAAATATTATGGATTTGCATGTCATGTGAGCCATGACTTAGCATGTAGTGTGAACCATTCCTAACCATGGTGGCTACGTAACCATTGTTTAAACAAGCTCACTAACCATTTGCTGCAAAAGGGTTAATGACCTAACCATGGCTTAGGGCATGTCTAGACCTAGGGATGGGAGGGGGAGGATCTCACGATATGGTGATCGTGAGATCCTCCCCCTCAGTCCACATGTGGCATGCGACGTCCTGGGAAGAAGAGCCAGTGAAACCTCAATATTTATTTATTTAGTCAGTGTGGTGCAGTGGCTAAAATGTTGGACTGGGATTTGGGAGATACGGGTTCTAGTCCCCACTCAGGCATGGAAGCTCACTGGATGACTTTGGGCCAGTCACAGACTCAGCCCAACCTACCTTGCAGGGTTGTTGCGAGGATAACATGAGGAGGAAGAGGATTATGTATGCTGCCTTGGGTTCCTTGGAGGAAAAAAGGTGGGATATAAATGTAATGATATAAATAAAATAAATAAATTTGGCCACCATGACTAAAAGCCATTGATAGGCTTGTCAAAAAAAATGCTCCCGTGCTCAGTTAAGTCCTGTGATTGTTGCTCAGCGACTTAGGTAAGAGCAGGGTAAGGCCAGGACCTCACTGGCACAAGGTGGGGAGTGTGCAATTTACAGAGAGTCCAGAAATTGTGCAATTCCCAATGTTGCATCAATGGTGGCCACCAATGACACAGGAAGGGGAAGTGTGTGATTTCGGCAAGAGGGCGGCCAGCCGCCGGGTGCTCGCCAGGCCAAGCCGGGACTCAGAAGAGGCTTGTATCGCCAGGTGAGCTGGGTTGGGTGGCTGCGGCAGCAGGGTGAGCATCCCACCGAGGCAAGCACAGGTGAGTTTGCCTACCCCATGACAGCTCCCCGGGAGCTTCAGAGCAGGAGGAAGGGATGTCACTCAGAACATAGGAAGCTGTCTAAAGCAGCTTCCACTGCCTCCTCCCTTCCCCACACCCAGGAATGCCCCCATTTTCAACCTCTCTGCACTTGGTTTAATGAACACGGAGAGGCAGCCACTGTGGTTCACTCCATGATAGCTGCAAGGGGGAGGGGACAGGAAACACGGTTTCCTGAGTCAAAGCTCGGAGTATTATCTCTGAGCTTGGAGCCAGAAAACTGAAAAATCCTACATCCCCCCAGCCACTGTCTAGGGGACACAAGATTGCTCCTTAAGTTTATTTATTTTCGTTTCATTTATTAAAGTTTTTCTAAGTCACCTGCCATCCTTAATGGCTACCAGGGCAATGTACAAAAAGCATGCTGAATAAGACATAGGAAACTGAGTGTCCACAAGAGGAATTCTGTCACTGCTTTTCTCCGCAGAGGATACTATTATCTTTCTCAATGGGATTTGAAAAGGCTGAAAGAGTCTTGTCCTCTCATAAAGATTCTGGCTTTTCATAATTCCACTCAGGGTTCTGCAGTCAAGACCTAGAAAGCCGACTTCTTAAGGCCTCCCATGAAGCAGACGAAATTTCACATTGATTTCAGCATTAAATGGATTAAGCCATTTATTACGGAGATCTTTAGTTAATGGGATTCATACTGTCGTCAAAAGTCATTTGCTAATCATTCAAGCTGGGCAAATTATTGGGGGATATTCATTCAGAACAAAATGCAGGGCTTCAAACTGAGTATATTTGCAAAACACTCGCTTGCCACAGGGAAAAGAGGGGATCTTTGCTGAAAAGGGAATCTCGAGTAGAGAAGAGGAAAATATTGCATAAACTGAGCACATAAGTGTTTAATGATTTGTGACCGGCAAGGATTGCTTAACTCCACTCCAACACACCACTGCCTGTTGCAGGCACAGCTCAAGACATTTCACTGTCTGAGGGAGAGCAGCAAATGATGTTCCTTCATTCCCCGGTCAAGTTGCATCGACCCCAAAGGCCAATTGTGTTATTTTGGCACCTGAGGCAGAAAATCCCACAAGTGTCTGTCCCTGGCAGTAAAAAAATACAACAATAATAAATGGTGAGAGGAATCCAAGCCCCCGGTGGCCTAAGGAGAATTATAAGAACGTAAGAAGTGCCCTGCTGGATCAGACCAAGGGTCCATCTAGTCCACACAGTGGCCCTCCAGTCATCGACCAGGGATGAACAAGCAGAACATGGTGCAACAGCACCCTCCCACCCATGTTCCCCAGCAACTGGTGCACACAGGCTTACTGCCTCGAATACTGGAGATAGCACACAACCATCAGGGCTAGTAGCCATTGACAGCCTTCGCCTCCAGGAATTTATCCAACTCCTTTTTAAAGCCATCCAAATTGGTGGCCATCACTACATCTTGTGAGTTCCATAATTTAGCTATGGGCTGTGTGAAGAAGTACTTCCTTTTATTTGTCCTGGATCTCCCACCAATCACCTTCATGGGATGACCCCGGGTTCTAGTATTTTGAGAGAGGGAGAAAATGTCTCCCTATCTACATTCTCCATACCATGCATAATTTTGTGCACCTCTATCATGTCTCCCCTTAGCTTCCTTTTTTCCAAGCTAAACAATCCCAGTTGATGTAACCTTCCCTCGTAGGGGAGATGCTTCAGCCCCTTAATCATTTTAGTTGCTCTTTTCTGCACTTTTTCCAGCTCTATAATATCTTCTTTTAGGTGTGTTGACCAGAATTGTACACAGTATTCTAAGTGTGCTCGCACCATAGATTTGTATAAGGGCAGTTTTATTCTCAATTCCTTTTCTTATAATGCCTAACATGGAGTTTGCCTTCTTTAAAGTGGCCGCACACTGGGTGGACATTTTCATCGAGCTGTCCACCCCAATCCCATGATCTCTTTCTTGTTCAGTCACCACCAGCTCAGTTCCCATTAGGTTATACTTGAAGTTGGGGGTTTTTGCCCCAACGTGCATCACTTTACACTTGCTTACATTGAACCGCATCTGCCATTTGGACGCCCACTCTCCCAGCTTGGAGAGATCCCTTTGGAGCTCTTCACAATCCCTTTGTGATTTAACAACCTTAAATAAATTGGTGTCGTTGGCAAACTTGGCCACTTCACTGCTCACTCCTAATTCCAGATAATTTATGAACAAGTTGAAAAGAATTGGTCCTAATACCGATCCCTGTGGGACCCCAGTATTTACTTCCCTCCATCAGGAGAATTGACCATTTATCCCTACTCTGTTTTCTGTTCTTTAACCAGTTACTAATCCATAAGAGGACTTCATCTCTTATTCCATGTCTACTAACTTTATTCAGGAGTCTTTGGTGGGGAACTTTATGATGTGGTGGAAGCACCCCTTCCACTGCTGGTAGTAGGCCTGTGTCCACCCTGGCAAAACCCAATACGCCCAGGAAAAGTCCACAGGAACAAATCGACTTCTGGGGGGTACCTAAAACTGGGCAGGGTGGAGGTGGAAGCCAAAGCCCCTCCATTCCCCCATTGAATAGCTAGATCAGGCACCACAGATATGCCTACCTGGAGCTGGTATAGCTAGTTCCCCCACATGCATTGTTATCTGAGCTGGATTCTGAAAACGTAAGATCTGCCTGGCTAAAAAGCTCACCAAAACTGCTTCCCCACTTCCTGCCTTGTGGGATGTGAGCTGGTCAGGCTTTGGTGGTGGTGGGTGATCCATCACGTCAGTCCCGGCCCCCACACAACCCCAACTAGCATTGCTCTCTAACTCAGTAACAATTTGCTGCCATTTTAGGACACCCCCAAGGCAGGATCTACACCACTGCTTTAAAACGGTTTATAATAGTAGTGACAACTGTTCAGGCCCAGGACATGCGCCCTATACAGTTTTTAAACCATTTTCAAAGTGTCATATCCTGCTTGGTGTAGATCTGGCCCAAACCAGCTGCTTGAGCTGGCCACCTCAGCCCTAGACGATGTTTTCCTTCAATGGAGGAAAAGGTTCTGCAGGCTCAGATGCTGCTCCCTCCCATATCGGAACTCCTAGGAGCATTGCCATGTGTGAGTCGGTAGTTCACAGATCACATCTGCAGCCACTTCTGGATAGGAATGTGTGATTCAGCGACACCTGGGCTCTCCGAAGTTCTCAGAATTCGATCTCAAAGGTTGTTCTGCCTCAAGTCAGTATCAGATTGTGAGCAGTTCCCCCCCCTTTTGTTTTGCATGGAAATCCAGCCATATTTCCGTGTATTTTTTTTCCAAATGTACCCATCAATTGTGCATGGTTTTGAATTGTATGCTTTTTTTAAACATGCACATTTTTTAAGTGTACTCATGCTGTTGAACATATTTGGGGGGGGATGTCCATGAATCACATTGAAAGCTCAGAAATGTACAGACGTCTAATACAGATTGTGTCTGAATCCATGTTTGATCTGGAAGGTGCAAACTGGATAAAATCCTGATCAAAAACAAACTGAAGTGAATTTCTCAGACACCTCTACTTCTGGGATCCCTTGCACTATAAACTGAGCACTGGAAATCCTGACCACAGTTGGGATCTGTGAGTCACCAACTCACACTTTACGTTGTTCCTGTAAGAATACAGAAGCAAAACCAGCTGGTGCAATTTGCTGAGCCCTGATAAATGATCTGGATATTTTCATAGAATATCCATCTGCCTATTCACACTTCTGACAAATCGTCAGTTCAATATTGTCAATTGTTCTCAGTTAAGGGCATCAGATGATTTTGCACATGTGGGAGCTATTTTATTTTAGGGTTAGGGGGTGTATATCCCATCCCCAAACTTATTTAGATTGATAATTTGCCCTGTTCCTAAAACTGTGGAATGCTCAGAATTCAAATTTGCAATTTGACCTTTTAAAAGGGGGTAGGAAAAAATTTACCACCCATAATCCCATTTACCACCCATAATCCCATCAATGGTCCCCAAATAAATAGACTCAATATGTACCTCAATATATTGTAGTAGTCTTCTCCAACCTGGTGCCTTCCAGATGTCTTGGACTACCACCCCCATCATCCAATACATCAAAAGGTCCCCAGGTTGGAGAAGGTTGGATTATAGGGACAGTCTCTCTTTGCTTTTGTAGATGCTTATGGGGAGGGTACATGACAGTGATGGTGGTGCTATTTCTGCAGGCTTCTGCTATTTTGGATTATGTTTTTGTATCTCTGGCCTTAGCTAGACAGGGCAAAATCCCGGGGCGATCCCCAGGATCGTCCCTGTGTGTCCAAATGACGCATAGGGGATCCCGGAATCAGGGAGGGATGATCCCTCCCTTGCCCCGGGATTTCATCCTACCCTTTCGGCCCGTTTTTTCATGGTCTTGGGCTGAGCCCAATACTCAGGACCAGGACGTGTGTGGCCGGGCATTGCGGTTTGTCCTGGCTCCTCACGGTTACCTGCAAGGAGCCGCAAGCCACGCACGGGGCACAGAGCTCCTCAGGAGCATTGCGCACATCGAGGGTGGGGTGGGGGAGCAGGGAAAATAAGGTTTTTTTAAAAAAAAACCTACCTTTTGCACATGAGCGCGTGTGTATATCTTCCCCTTTAAAAACGAAAAACAAAATGGCAGCCGTGACGCCTCTCCCTCTGAGGTCGTCGCGCACCACGTGTCAACAGAGGGGGGATCTCACGATAAAAACATTGCTAGATCTTCACTCCTCTGTTGCACAATAACAGGTAGGTCTAGCTAAGGCCTCTATTGCATGTGCCTGTCAAGGCCTTAACTACAACTCCCTTGCCAAGTTCCCCATCACCATCAATGATTTCCTTACTCATATTGCTGTTTTGCTACTTCTTCTAGAAGGAAGGAAGGAAGGAAGGAAAGAGCAGTCAGTATCGAGATCACTAGTGTGTGCATATATGCAGGGGCCCTCATGCATGTATGTGCCTGTGTGTAAACGCATGCATGTGCGTCTGCTGCACCCACCCCCTGAGCTAGATCACATGCAGCCCTCAGAACTGAAAAGATTGTTCATCTCTGCCCTAGTCTGAATTATCAAGAGATTGTTTAATCTTTATTAATCTCCATTAGTATCCATATGATTATTTGAATTGTGTTGTCTATTAATTGTTAGTGAATCGTCTTGAATTGTTTTATCTTATCATGTAAACTCTTCTTACGTTGTGTGCCACTTTCACCATGGTGTAGCATGGGAAGACCACATACAACTAAAGGGAGGGTGGTTATGGTGGTGACAATGAAAAAACAAGATACGGGGGGGTTGGGTTGAAAATGCTCCCCGAAATTAGGGCGGAATGAATTTCAACAAAGCATGGAGAAGGGGGGATGGCTTACCTTCGTAATACAAGGTGTCTCTGGGTTTTTCAAAAACCGAAACATCTTTGTGTCTGCCCAGAGCAGCCTTAAGGGCTTTCCTTGCCATGGTTCCTGCTGAGGTGGTCCCCTGGGAATGAGGCCACATCATATACTATCATCCCCATGGGCTTTCTGTCTCGCCCCTAGCAGGAAACATGGAGGGGTCAGGAGGTTGTGGAGAGACTGTGTATTTTTCAAAGTTAAAAAAAAGAAAACAGAGAAACCTCAGCCACCTCAAGTAACTGAAGTAAGCCAAATCCTCGTCCCTGAAAACATCATTAAAATTCACCCACCCTCAAAATCAGGCGAATATCCTCTCTCTCATAAGAACTTAAGAACGTAAGAAGTGCCCTGATGCTGTATCAGACCGAGGGTCCATCTAGTTCAGCACTGTGTTCATGCAGTGGCCAATATCCTCTCTCTTTCTCTCTCTGTCTCTCTGGGCATGTCTACACCTACGGGTGTAGAGAGCCGGAGAGGGGACAATCCCAGACTTACCTACTTCTGGGATCATCGCCCTGTGTCTACATGCAGCACATGATGTCCTGGGAGGAAGAGGACGTCGCGCCCACCGTTTTGTTTTGGTTTTTTTATCGAAAAAGAGTGCACGAGCGCTCGAACACAAAAGGTAAGTGTGTTTTTTGGGGGGGGGAACTGATCCCAATCCCCCACCACACCCCCGATGTACACGGAGCTCCTGAGGAGTTCCATGCCCAGTTCCCGGTTCCTCGCATTTACTCACGAGGAGCCGGGACAAACCAGGATGGCGGCCCACACGTCCCGCAATCTCGGGATCATCCTGAGACTGAGGGGAAAACCAGGATTAAAGTATAGGGACATATCCCGGGGAAAGGGAGGAGTTATCCCTCCCTGCTCCCAGGATCCCCTGTGTGTCATGTGGATGTGCAGGGATGATCCCCAGGATATCGCCCCGTCTAGACATGCCCCCCCTCTCTCTCTCTCTCTCACACACACACCTAGAGACTAATTACCCTCTGCTTTCATGGGAAGACTAAACATGTGTAGTTGAAATTGTTCACATCCATCCATGGTTAGCTTAGCCTCTCCACTAGCTCATCCCTTTTCATCTTCTGTTGTCTACCCACATAGTCAACGTTTAGATGGAAACTCCTCTTGGCAGAGGCCTCCTTTCTTGCTTTTAGAACTCTATAAAGTGCTGTTTATATCGATGGCACAATAGAAATAAACAAGCCTAGAAATAATACATTTTGAACTTCCAATGGGCGATCACTCTGAAAAAAATCCAGAAAGGATGGCCATGTCCACTGACCTGGGGCCATGCATGAAAATCACCCCTGGTGCTCCTGCAAAGACTTGTGTGTACGCATGAAACTCTGCATTTGGGGGAATGGGCCATAGCTCAGTGTTGGAGCACATGCTTTGCCACAGTGGAGGCCCCAGGTTCAATCTTCGGCACAGCCTTGGTGGCCTCTTGGCAAAGGGAGGTGGAATATTAATGATAAAAATGTTGAAGAGGAAAAGACAGGAAAATATACACCACTGGCCATGTAAAGAACTATGGCAATAGGAAAAGGTCACCATTATTCCATTAGTCACATCAGTCACTGGCATCCCATCAAAAAACTATACAGAAAACCCTCAGAAACTGGGCATACCAAAATACATCCACACCAACATTCAGAAAACAGTCATACTTGAAACATGCTCAATTGCCAGGAAATTCCTAAATCACTAAAAGACAGCATGACTTGGCAAAGCCTGTCATGTCCGTCTAGAAAAAACACCATGAGCGAGAAAAGAAATAATAATAATAATAATAATAATAATAATAATAATAATAATAATAATAATAGGAAGCAGACCTTGGAGAGCCACTGCCAGAAAATACAGGCCAATAATCCGACTTCATAAGGCAGTTTCCTGTGCCTCTGTGAGCAGGGGCTACTCCGTCTTCTTCTATGGGTACAGGAATGTTCTTCTAGATGGGCAGTAAAGGCTCCCTATTGATGTGCAGGGTACTCTCTGGAAGTGGGGAAATGGGGAAGTCCCTTGATCCTATGGAATTTGGGGTGTATATCAAAGCTGCACAGAGGCCGTTGGGCCAAGGTCTTTAGGCCTCATGCGTGTTTCTGATCTTCACGACGTTTTAGTTCTCCTAAATTTCGAGGCCCTGGCCAAGCAGTTAACATGGTGTGTGTGTGTGTGTGTGTGTGTGTGAATGTTTAAAGCTGGTGAAAATAGTCTTGGAGGTTTGCTGCAATTGTATTTACATTGTGTCAAGCCTACATCTGACCCACTGCTGCTCCTGATTATAGGGCTGCCTGTTCTGTAATGAAAAACAAGCATATTTATGGAGGCAGGTTTGCCATTATCCTAAGAGGCAGCTGTTGCTTTGCCGCGATCCTTTATTTCTTTAATTAGTTTAGTGGAGGAGTGTCTGTTAATTCCACTCTTGACAGTGATCTTTGGCCCCAGTTTCTGCAGACTTAAATGATATTGTCCTTATAAAAAAAATAATAATAATAAGGGGAAAGAAAACCTCAAGGCTCTCTACCATTAAACATTTGATTTGATTTGTTCTATTTTAAAGCATATTAAATGTTATGCTGCCAGCTAAGTATGTATAGGTATGATCCAAGGGCAATTGAAGTTAATGGCTGTTTTTCAATTAGCATCAATGGTCTTTCTTTCTTTCTTTTTTTAATTATTAAGCACCATATACAAATGCTTTCTAAACAGCACTAATAACATTCTGACTATACAAAGGAATTTTCTTAGGAGTTCCATGTACGATGGTTCACCAAACATGACAATGATTGTGGGGCAGGGGAAGAGAAGGGGCTGAGGGTCCTTTTCATCATTTGAAATAGCCACCCCACCACCCGTTTGCAAGATGTCAGAGGGGTTGGGCACAACCCTCAAAGGACTGTTGCCTTGAAACCAACATTTGTCCCAGGCAGTGCGTAAACCAGCAGATCTACCAGGACTGTGCTTTACATAGGGATATTGGAGTAATCCACAATAGAATCAAATTAGTTTGGATTTCTATAAATCCGACCCCTGTATACCGCAGCAGACTGCTTTTTCCTGAGTCACATGAATTCCATGGAATTACGGAGCATTTTTTTAACGTAAATTTAGTCATAGAAATTTATGCAAATTCAGTCATAGAAAAATACGTAAACTAATAATAATAATGATGATGATAATAATAAGCCGAAAAATACATATATATTTTTTTAAAAAAACACCAGCTGGAAATGCACATTTCCCCCATAGGCTAAAGCATGAAATTGCATATTTTGGGGAGGATTTGTGCATTTTTGGAGTTAGAAATCATCCAATTCAATTCTTTTTCTAATAATCCCCAGTGTAGAATTTCCATAGAATTGCAGAGCATTTTTTTAATGTGAATTTAGTCGTAGAAATTTATGCAAAGTCTGTTGTATAATAATAATAATAATAATAATAATAATAATAATAATCAGCTGAAAAATACATAATATTTTTTTTTAAAAAAACCACACATTTTGGGGAGGATTTGTGCATTTCAGGAGTTAGAAAACATCCAATTCAATCCCTTTCCTTTTAATCCACAGTGTGGAATTTGCCTTATTCACAGATGCCGTGTACTGAGTTGATATTTTAAGTGAGCTGTCTACCATGACCCTAAAATCTCTTTCCTACTAAAGCCCCTTTTATGCATTATGTGCACACACAAAAAAGGGAGCATCACACAACTATGGAGGAGTGAAGCCCTGGCTCTGGACCCACTGCCTCTACATGTCCAAATGTTACTGTGGTCATCTGCAAAGAAAAAATATTACTTGAGATGCTTCCTTGCTAAGTCATGGTTCATACAACATACGAAGCCATAACGTTTAGCTAAAAATGCTTAACAACCATGGCCTAGCATGTCATCTGAACAGGGCCTATCTCTCTATCTCTCTACAATCTATCTTATCCATCATCTCTATAGATGTTATCTATCTTACCTATCTACCCATCTATGTATCTTAGCCCCCATCTATAAGACAATGGGATTGCTCCTTATTGAATATAAACCCGAATTTTTGTTGATTCAAATCTAGGTAAAGAGCGTCACACTGCAGCAGCAACAGCAATTTATGTCCTGATTTTTTTTGTGTAGTGCAGTTAGTAATGCACACATGTGCACATACGCATATACGATGATACAGAGGAGAGACAAGGGAAGCTATAAATTTTATATGCTGAGGTCTGCAGATTTGTAGAAAAGACAAATTGGAAGGAAGGAAAGGAACAAGGCAGCAGAGGAGGATGCGAGAGGGGGACTGAACATGTCTCCTCCTTCTGGCTGCCCATTCCCCCCTCTTTGTTTTAATAACCTCTATATGCGGCGCTCCGCAGAAACATAGAATTCAAACTGAAAACGGCACAAAGGAATGAAACAGCCAATAGGTGGGAAGGCAAGAAATCGGCCAATCACTTTGTCCTACCCACATGTCAAAATGGGATTTAACTTCCCCAACGACACATAACCATAACATGGTGCAAACTCCGCCATTGATCCAAAAGTCGCAGTAAATCACAAATGCAAATATGCGCATTATCGCGTTAAAAACCCGGCGCTGCGGCGAATGGACAGCTGCGTCATGTGTCCTGAAATGCAAATCTGTGCATTTACGTCAGGGTAAAAAAGCCGTATAGACAAGCCCTTAGTACCTACTTGCCTACCTGTCTAGTGCATGTAGATATAAATTATTTAATAACACTTCTTTTTTCAATGTCTTCCAAGTATGTTGACCCCTGATCTGAAAAAGGCTTGGAACCATTCACAGGATGGATTCAAGTTAAGCAAATACAACCCAGCACTAACTGAAAAAGGAAATACTGGTTGGAAAAGAACAACGACTGGTAAATCCATCACGTGAATTCCTCCATACCCCTAACAGCTTTGTTCAAATGAAATCTTACTGTTACTGGGCTCATTTATTTAAAACTACTGGTGAAAACGAACAGCTTGGGATGTGTGAATGAGCAAAACGGAAGCTCTCAAAGTTCTCTGAATTCCACCTCAAAGCTCATTCAGACTTGGGTCCATATCAGATTGCTAGCTTTGGTTTGGCTTTGGTTTTGCATGAAAATCTGTGTGTGTTTGTGTGTGTGCTTTTCCAAATGTACACATCCATTCATCACATATTTGAATGTGGTACACATGCTTCTCCCATTGATTAAAGTGTATTTATATGCATTTTCCAAAAGTACACATTTTTTCATGCACATCTTCCAACGCTGTAGAACGCATTTTTGGTTGGTTGGTTTGGTCCACGAATCATCTTGCAAGCTCAGAAATGTATGGACTTTGACAGCAGATTGAGTCCAAGTTTGTTTTCAATCCAAAAAGTGCAAAATGGGTAAATCCTGATCAAAACTGAACTGAAGCAAATTTCTCATACATCCTTACCAACAGCCTCCTGCTTTTTGTTAGCATATGTTTCCCAGCTATTTCTATAGTCCTCATCCTCTGGCACGTGCTTCTTCCAGATCTGGATAACCCCCTCCTTCAGCTCCCCTTCTATATCTTCCTCCTTGAAGTTTCTTTTGTTGACGGAATATTTGTGGAGGACATTGTTGGATATTAGAAAAGGCTGCCGTTCTATCCCTTTCCGAAAGACTTTGTCTTGTGTTTCCACTTCACATTTCTTTGGAGGGAGGATTTAGACGATTATTATATTATGGCAAACAGGTATATTTCTTTGCCGCTTTTAATTGCCTCCATCGGCTTCCATCCCTTTCACTCCTGCCTTTGCAATGAATACGATTTGAGTCTTTTGTCAACGGACCCAGCGTCCACATTCCTCACTAATCTTATCGAGTTCCCTCGTGCTTGATTCAAGGACTTTAGCTTCAGCAAAGCTGATGGCGTCATCTGCAGGTCTCAGGTGGCGAAGGTCCTTGAGGCCTTCTCTTTATTCTCACAAACCTTGAAAGTTTTCTTCAGGCAGGAAGTGAAGAATCTGTTAATTCCGCCCTTCAGAATGAACTTTGCACTCCTGCTTAAATATTATTGTTCTGTGCTTGGAGATGTGTTTTAAGGTACTCATTAAGACCACATGGGGTGTTTTTCACTCTCGTCCAGAGTATCCACAATATTTCTATGCACACTGAGTCAACATTCTAACTGTGGTTGATTAAAAAGCATATAAAACTGACTTCTGAAACAAAAATGTGTGTGCGATTCCGACCATTGTCTGCAGATGAGTCTGAGGAGGATTTATGCAATCGGAGAAACATGCATGCGTTAGAAGTATAGATGTTGGGTCTTAGAAATATAGTGGAGGAGATACAATAACAGTATTTAGGCATGAAGCATGGGCAGTTTGATTAGCAACAAATTGCATTGGCACAATATCAACTGAAGCCAGCTGGGTCCCATTGACTTCAGTGGGACTGAACTAACAGAGGCATTTACCACCGTTTAAAACTTACTTTTTATTATATTTCCGGAGGCATGCAAACCCCTTTTTGTTCTGGCAGGCCTTTGGGAATAGTCTGGACCGTTGTTAATGAGTTGGATTTTTTTAAAAAATTGTCATTTGCCTTTTAATCTTTTAAATGTGTTAATAATATAGATGCTTTAATTATATTTTTAACTTTTGTGTATTTCTATTGATATATTTTAATTGTATACGTTTTAATTTTGTGAAGTCACCTTGATTCCCAGTTATTAGGGAAAAGGTAGGATACAAATACTACTACTTATTATTATTATTATTATTATTATTATTATTATTATTATTCAACAAAAGAAAAAAGAAAGAAAAATATGGCTACATAGATTTGAATGTATTAATTTCAATGGATGCAGTCAGTCATCAAATATATAAGAAAGATAGAAAGAGTAACAAGAGAGTATTTTAGAAATATATTTTTCAGCTAAACATTTTGGCTTCCGCTCTAGTTACTAGCTGTGCTGTTAAATGGATACCAGGAGTGGCAGGTTGGAATGCCTGGAGATGAAAGTTCCTTAGGAGAAGAAGCAGAGACATGACTGACACAATGCTTATGAGTTGTCCTCCAGATTAAGGCCATTTGAACTAAGAATTCTGAGTCTGTAGATCCAGACATTTTCCCTTTTGTTAAGCATGTCAGTGTCTTTTGATTGTTCTGTTGGAATCACCTGTAAATCAGAGATCCCCAGAGAGGTCCGCCTGGCGCCTACACTGTACTCCTTTCGTCGCCAGCTGAAGACCTTTTTATTCACTCAGTATTTTAACACTTAATTTTAACTTAAATTTAAATTATACTGTTTTAACTCTGTCTTTTAACCTTATATCAATTTTGCTGCGTGGTTTTATCCTGGTTGTGCTTTTTATATTGTATTTTGTATTTGTGTTTTTAACTTGTTGGTTGTTTTATGATGGTTTTAATTTTTGTGAACCGCCCAGAGAGCTTCGGCTATTGGGCGGTATAAAAATGTAATAAATAAATAAAATAAATAAATAAATAAATAATCCTATGTGCAGGTGAGTTGAAATGTCTTGCAACAGACTGTTCTAGGTTATTGGTAAGAATTGCACATTTGTGGATATAGAATCTTGTACTTAGGTCAATTGTAGTTTCCCCTACATATTGCATATGGCATCAATTTTTTTATTATTATTTTTACATTCAGTTAACTAAACCACATTAATGGGGTGCCTGTTACTGACTGATGCAATAAGTTCTGTTAGAAACTGTGCTACTGAAAGAAATTGGTTTAAGAAGCACCCTTTGGTTCTGCTATGTGTGCACTAATGCTAGATGTAAAGAAAAAAAAAACCTAAGAAAACACCTTGCTGTAAATAGAAGTATAAAATCAAGGATACATCAGTGTCTCAACTGCTCTTAAAAAGTACCAGGTAGATTGAAAATGCAACCTTTCTTTTCATAAAAAAATGAGATGCAACAATTCAATTATTACTGCACTTCTGCTGGGTTTTATATTTTAATTATTCCCAACTCCTTCACTACATCACACCAGACAATTCGCCACATTCACTCTCCACTAGAATAACAAAATGTTTCAGGAGCACTTCAAAAAGACATTCTCCACCAAGAATCAAGCACAGTTCTTACTAAGAATTCACTTAACTATTCCGAGAACAATTACAAATATGTCAAATCCTTGAAATTCAAGCCTTGAATATGTAACAACAGGTTCTCATTGTGCCAAAGTGAGTGTGTGGGGGTGAGTGGGTGGGTGGGCGTATAGTCCTTTGGTTAAAATAAAAACAAGGAAGTTAGGATTTAGTCTATCTTTTCTATTATGTACCACTACTGTGCTTTTCTTTGTATTGTCTTCTGTTTCAAAAGAAAAATCAGGTCTACAGAATTATACCCCATAGAATCTTATACCCCAGGATCTCTTTTCGATCCTCCTAGAGTGCAGGACACGGAATAATGGGCTCAAGTTAAAGGAAGCCAGATTCCGGCTGGACATCAGGAAAAACTTCCTGACTGTTAGAGCAGTGCGACGGTGGAATCAGTTACCTAGGGAGGTTGTGGGCTCTCCCACACTGGAGGCATTCAAGAGGCAGCTGGACAACCATCTGTCAGGGATGCTTTAGGGTGGATTCCTGCATTGAGCAGGGGGTTGGACTAGATGGCCTTGTAGGTCCCTTTCAACTCTGCTATTCTATGATTCTATGATTCTATGATTCTCAGCCCTTAAAAACACAATTGCATAATGACAGTAATTAATAATGACAATAATAATGACAGTAATAATGACAATAATCTCTTAGCAATTCAGTGGCAACTTTCTCTTAAAATGATCTCAGAGGGTTTCACAAGCAGTGGCTTTGGCCCTTTCTACACCTAAGGATTATCCCAGGAAAATGGAGGGATCATCCCTGCCTGCTCCTGGGATCCCCTGTGTGTCATTTGCATGCACAGGAATGGTCCCGGGACGATCCTTGGAAAAAAGCCAGGTGTAGAAATGGCCTTTGTTTACCATGGCAACCCATGACACCTGAAAGAACCCATTCTCCCTCCATCTATAAGCATTAATAATGAACAACTTATAATAACTATATCATTTCAAATGATGTGCTTCTACCATGGCCTTTTCATCTGTAGAGATTGAAGGAGAACTATTTAGCAGAGGCTTTGTCTGAGAGATTCACCCAACAACATCTTACTGTTGTCTGATTTAATTTTTCCACTGTGTAAACATTTGGTATAGATTCTTCAAAGCAGGACAGAGCTGCAACTAATGTGGTTTTGTTATTGTTGGAAAAAAACCTCTTCTATTTTTTTAATGTGCTTTCATAAATTGGGCTGATTTTTTTGCATCTTCTTTTTTAACCCATGTCTTGGAAACAAAGGCCTACTTAGAGGGAGCCTGAAAGCAGAGTATTAAAGGCTCCAACAACCTATTCAGTCCCTGAGCTAGTCCACAGCAGCAAATTCAGGAAAGTACTTGAGACTTGTGAAAAAGAAAGCTAGACTGGCCTAGAGCTAATTCAAGGTTCAAGGTTCCCAGGGGAGCTAATCTGAAGCAGTTGCACTTGCAAGAAGGGCAAGGCAGAGTCCAGTTCATCTATGCAAGATGGCTAGGCCCTTCAGTACCCTGGACAGATCCATACTGGCTGGAGCTCACTCACGAAGAGCTGTTATCTCAGCAACATGCAGAGGCCTTCTGAAGCCTTTTGAAGACTGGCAGTTCTGGATCTGCTGTTAACTCCAGCCCCCCTGAGGTGCTGTGTGATTCTTAAAGGGCTATTGTCCAATTCTGCAATCTCTGGCTTCTACCATGTGGAGGTACTAAAGACAGTATTGGAGGGTTGCTCTCTGAGTCCGAGGATTCTGATAAAGCCACATCCTCTAGCCTGGAAGGTCCCAGAGTATCAGATGATGGGTTATTAGATGAACACCAACTAATAATCAAGGCCAGTAAACTTGACATAGTCTACAAGTGCTACACTTGAATTAACTCTTCAACTCTATTAAGACAGAAGAGGGACAGGGACAAGGAATTGGATCCAAATGTTATCATACTAAGAGCCAATCAGTGGGACTGAAGTTAGTCATGACTAACTTAAACATCATTTATTTCAATGGCTGTACTCTGATTATGACTAAGTCTGGTTCCACACAAAGTTTTGTTTGCAAGGGTTTGAGCCTCATCTTATCCTTGCCCTGTGGACCAACTTAGGGATTTTACTGGAGTCTTAGAAGTTTTTTTCCAGGTTCCCTGTGAGCCATACTTATTTCATATCTATACTTGGACATCATGATCATCATCAGTTCAATGTTCACATTGTTTGCATTTGTAGTTAACAAAAGCTATCCCTTATTGAATAGATGTGTTATGCTATCATAGTTATTATTGGGTGATAAGAAAATATAGCATCTTTCCTCTCATAAGACTGTTCTTAGGTCAGACTTCAGACACCCTCTTGAGGATTTTTCTTGGGGGAACTGATAACATTATCATTGAACAGGTGGCAATTGTTAAAATGATCCATCTCTTAGAATGGCTATGATTGCTAGTTCTTAAGTTTCTCGTGCTTGATAATTCTGGGAACACTTTTCAGTGACTCCCTGACCTTCCTGATTTTTATTTTACCTCTTAGGGTTTTTTAAAAAAATAAAAAAAAATAAAGTGAAATGTTGCCCTCCAGTGCCATCTTTATTAGAGTTGAAAAGAGTGGTTTTGTGATTGGGAGATGTTTGTAGGCATGATCTTTTTCATTAAGTCTCACCACTTTGCCTTCTGGGAAATAAGTGTTTTTGCCATCCCCACCATGACAACCATTTTATCAATGGGCGAGCCCACACAGCAGCTATTTTGTAAAAGCATCCACAAACTTTCTCAAAATACCAAATGTGCCACCAATCCAAAAAGGTTGGGGACTTCTCTTATAATTGGTTCTACTGAGGTTGTGATCATCTTGCATTTTGTGTTATTGGTCAGAGGAATATATGGCTACTGCTACCTGAATAGGCATATTTCAACATTAAAACAAAAACTCACCAAAAAATTCATCTCAACAAGTAGGACTTTGTAAACTCTGCTGTTGTGACTATTGCTAAAGCAGTGTGTTTCCTTTTTACATTTAGTTGACTTTTCCCAAAATTTTAGAGTTCCAGAAAGTGCTAAACTGGGGAAGGGGGTTGGGCAATGGATTTGGGGCATCCACCCACCCCAAATAGAATTCATATCATCCCCTAGATCATCTAGCCAGTTCATACTTGATGTGGCATTCTGGTGGTACGTGTTTGAAGAAGCTGGGTGCTATGAGGTCCTGGCAAGGACAACTGTTGCATGTTTTTGGTGCAGCTGCAACATCTAGAGATGTTTACATATGGGTTCAGGAAGTGTAAATAAAATAAGTTCACATTAAAATGTGAATGGAACAAGTTTTTCCATGATCCCTAGTCATGGCCTAAAAGTGCACGCCTTTCCAGATGTGCATATGGAATCCTTGGAGGTGAAACTCAGTTCTTGGGATCTCTGTTCATACCAGTGGGGGTGGGGAGCCAACACATGCATATGGATTGTCTCTATGCTGAACTGAATAGAGAACACATTTCCAAATGTCAGAACACACCCAAGCAGATCATCACTCCAGGGCAGTGTCCATTTTGTGAGTGTAGCCTACAGCATCCATGTTTGAAAATAATTGTAGTTGTCTCTATTTTTTGTGCCTCCAATAACTTTTAATTATGGTTGGATCACCACCACCCCTCTAACTGCAGTCCTTTCTGCATAAAAATCCAGGTAAGTGTAAGTAAATAGAGGAGCTCGTTGTATTGTTGATGCGTTCCATCCAAACTGTCCCCATGGTATTCAGGTATGAAATGCGTTATAGCTATGCATAATATGCATCATTAAAATCTCCCCAATAATCCACCCAGCCCTTTCAGAATCCCATTTTAGATTCTGGGAGCCTTTATATCACTTTACAATTTACTTTTACTACAATTCTGGCCAGTCAGTCCCTGGTACAGTTCTACACAGTAGCGCAGCGGTAAATTTCGACACGCAGACACTCATTATGACCGTTTCAATAGCCACACCCCCAAAAGAATCCAGACATTCTGGCTACTGTGTTGATCCATATCAATGAACCATGCCCAGGCTTTTGCTGCTCCCGGACTGTGGAATGGGCTGCCGGAGGAAATTTGTCAACTTGACAGTCTTTTAGAATTTAAAAAAGCAATAAAAACTGATCTATTCCGGTAGGCCTATCCAGTGAAATTTTAGAATGTTTTAAAGATGTCTTCTTCTTCTTCTTCTTCTTCTTCTTCTTCTTCTTCTTCTTCTTCTTCTTCTTCTTCTTCTTCTTTTTAATTGAAGCCATGGCTAGACCAGGCCTATATCCCAAGATTGTCCTGGGATCATCCCTGTGCATCCAAATGACATACAGGGGATCCCGGGAGCAGGCAGGAACGACCCCTCCATTTGCCTGGGATAATCCTTAGGTCTAGCTAAGGCCAGTGTGAGAATTAAAGGTGTTCAACATAAATCTACAACTAAAATTGAAGCAGAGTAACACGGTATGACTTATGTATCTTCATACGATGACACAACTTAGGCAAAGTAATGGAGCTTGATTCTATGAGCACTAAGTATGTTTAGCTGCTATTGATTTTGGTCTCATCAAATTAAATGGTGAACTTCTCCGAGTTCAAATAGAATTACAATCTCATCTTTAATGTAGTAAAGAAGAAGAAGAATTAAATACTTGCTTTCAGGTTGATGATTTCCATCATAGGGGGACAATTATAATAAATCGTTTCTTTTTCCATCTGGTGGTGAATGTAATAATTTGATATATCATTGCAAAAATGCTTGGATTTCTAAAACACATGTATGCCGCCTTTTTCTATTAGAATATAAGCAAAATTCAGCCAACCCACAATCAGTAGCGGAAGCATTAAAATATTTGCCGTTAACCAAAGAATGTGTCTTTCCCCACGGAGATCTCTCATGTCTGTCCTAACTATGTACAGTTTCATTCTAGATACCTAAGGCACTGTGGACTTGATATGTTTTTTTAAAACGAAAACATGGCTTGCAGTGGGATTATAAATTGTTTTAGGGTGCAGTGCTATGCATGTTTAGACAAGTTTAGACAGGAAAAAAATGCTACAACTCCCAGCATTCCTCAGTCATGTCTTATTATATATGGCAAAATTACATACAAAATGTATGTATTAGGAGAAATACATACAAAAAATGTACATGAATTTTCATGCAAACTTTTTTTAAAACTCTCAAAGTTTAGGATGAACTGAACAAAAATTGCTGAAGTTCAGGATAAACTGAAATTTAAGATTGGAAAAATAAGAAACGAAAAGTAAGCAAAATCGCCAGATTCCTTCATCCCTAGTTACAGCTGTATATAGCACTAAACGAAAAAAGAGCCTTCTCTTTCTACTGCATTATATAATATTCTGGGTGATGGAAACTGACAGGATGCTTTTCTAAGTGCTTTGCCGCACCCTCTAAAACAGACTCAAGGTGATTGACAACAAAATCAAAACAAAAATTTAAATCAGCTAAAACCAATTATCAATAAAATATCATGACCCCCATAAAACAACTACAACATGAGTGTCAACTATAAACAATTCCACTGATGCATTAAAGAGCCCATCATGTGCTGTTTGTTGTTGTTGTTTATTCGTTCAGTCGTTTCCGACTCTTCGTGACTTCATGGACCAGCCCACACCAGAGCTTTCTGTCGGCCGTTGCCACCCCTAGCTCCCCCAAGGTCAAGTCTGTCACCTCCAGAATATCATCCATCCATCTTGCCCTTGGTCGGCCCCTCTTCCTTTTGCCTTCTACTTTCCCTAGCATCAGCCTCTTCTCCAGGGTATCCTGTCTTCTCATTATGTGGCCAAAGTACTTCAGTTTTGCCTTTAATACCATTCCCTCAAGTGAGCAGTCTGGCTTTATTTCCTGGAGTATGGACTGGTTTGATCTTCTTGCAGTCCAAGGCACTCTCAGAATTTTCCTCCAACACCACAGTTCAAAAGCATCTATCTTCCTTCGCTCAGCTTTCCTTATGGTCCAGCTCTCGCAGCCATAGGTTACTACGGGGAATACCATTGCTTTAACTATGCGGGCCTTTGTTGTCAGTGTGGTGTCTCTGCTCTTAACTATTTTATCAAGATTTGTCATTGCTCTCCTCCCAAGAAGTAAACGTCTTCTGATTTCCTGGCTGCAGGAAATGTGCTGTTAAATGCCTGAAAATGAATGAAAGTCTCAGCCTGGTTCTGAAAAGATGACCATGCTGAGAAGAGCATACCAAAATTAGGGGACCACCACCAAAAAGGCCCTCTCTTTTGTTGCTATATTCCGATCTTCCTTGGAGGAGGCACTTGGAGTGTATGGATAGGTTCATACCAGGAGAGACATTCCCTCTGTGGCTGAATGCACAGCTGGTGGGGGATATGGCTGGCAAGCGCATTGACAGCAGTAGCAAGGCTAGCTGGCACAGTCCCACATGCATTGCCTAAATGCCGTCTTGTGTCTGACTGAAAATGAGGATGAAGAGTTTAGTTCCTGGTGATTCCCCCTCCCCCTATATACTCTGTCCAGAGAGCGTTGGGAAAATAAAAAAGGGGGGGAATACCTCGTGCCATTTTTCAAAGTCCGTCACTGTCATTTTCATCCATTTTTATTTGTGGATGAAATAAAGCTTGACAAATGACTAAGCTTGACAAGGAAGCAGCAATATCATGCACTATTCTTTGGGAATTCTGATTGTGGGTGCCCTGATCATAAGCAATATTTGTAGTCCAAATCAAGGACAAACGTGTTTAGCTCATCTCAAAAGATGATTGAGGATGCCCTGAAAAGTGGATACTTGGGTAAGTAACACCAGCCATCATTGTCCCCAAGTGGAATATTTTTTTACTATGGATTCCTCTTTTTAAAATCACTGACGTTCTGTGGATAAGTCCGAAAAAGAACACGTTCCTTAGAAATGGAACTCCAAGGAACACCTTTGTAGAAAACAAATCCTCAATTACTTGCTGCATGAATGGAGCAGGTTGTTGTGCATGAGCCAATGTGGATGTTTAAAGAACTGCCTTTTTTTGTGTGTGTGGTAGAAACAGAGTTGTACATGACACACACAAAATATGTAGCAGCCAGCATGCAAATTGTGTAAGATCGTGGTAAAAGGATCAATAACAGCAGCAAGACAGAAGGTTCCATTCTCTCTCTCTCTCTCTCTCTCTCTCTCTCTCTCTCTCTCTCTCTCTCTCTCTCTCTCTCTCTCACTCTCTCTCTCTCTGTGTATGTGATTGTGTATACATGTTTTGTGTGTGTATGTATGAGTGTGAATGTGTGTGTGTGAGTATGGCACTGTGTAGTTTTAATAAAAACTTAAGATGTGCATGGCTTGATTCATAATTTTTCTGAAATGCTTTCAACTTCTCTTAACCCTTGCTTCAGAAAACCCATTCACTACCAATGAGAATTCAGAAAGCATGGAGTTAAATAAGTTTGTTAGCCCTCTCTCGCACCCCTCCCCAGCCCAAACAATTGGAATCAGCAGTTTGCATTATTTTAAAAATGAATGCTGAGAATCAGCAATTTTCCTTTTCTTTTTGTCTTTTTTTAAGATCTTGTCTTTTTTTTTTTATTTAAAGTGGAAAACTACATTAAGTGCAAGGCACTCAACAAAGAAGCAGTCATAAAGCCTAAGTAGTCTTGGAGTTATAAAATATGTCCGTTGTGGCAATTCCACAGCCAACAATGAAGTTTTAGGCATTAATATGCCTTCATTGCAGTTTTAATGCCTTAATATTGACTCTATAGCTCTTTGGGGTAATTTTGCTTTCTCTGGTACTTGAAAGGTGATGATGTCAGCGTTCTTCATACTGATTCATATGCAGGTTGATGAAGCTGAGTTATTTATTGAGTTCCATTATATTTTCTATAAACATTAGTTCTCAATAAACAGAGACATTTAGCCGAGGGTTTATTTATTAAATAGGTACTGTACAGATGGTTTTGCCACACATGATGTGCTGCAGAGGATATTACTCAGGAATAATCAGCTGTGTTATAGCTTGGCTAAATTAATAAGATGATAATGATGAAATTGATGCTTTTGAGCTAGGCTTGGTAAATGGTTTTTGCATAAACAAACTGATAAATTTGAGAAGCAATTACTTGCTTGTCAAAGATAAAAACACAACAGGGCCCATTTATAGTTAGGTCCTATTTATTTTTAAAGATTGTACCAGATTTTATGTTTAATACGCTGCAATTAAAAAATAATACTTAAATGAAGAATAATAAAAAACTAACTTTCTGACTTTCTCCTTCAAATTTGAAGATGCAGCATTGCTTGGTTAGACATCAAGTAAACTTTTTTCAAGGCTTCCAAGCTGAGCGGTGGAGGTTGGGGGGCCGGGGAATCGCTGCTGCGACATGAAAAATATTCTCACGAGCTCATGGCATACAAACGCAGTCTTTACACATATAAAGATGTATATCTGTGCATCTGTATGTACTTGTGTGTGTGTGTGTGTGTGCGCGCGCTCACGCAAAATGTACCTATATGTACACACACACATGACCATAAAACACCCAGTAGCTGATCAAGTTCTCCATCATATTCTCTCCTTATCCTCCCAAGAACGCTGCTCAACACAGTGCCCCTCCCCTTCTGCTAGTGGGGAGTTGGGTTCATACAAGGGGTGCAAAGGCTAAATGACACAGAACATCCCCAAAAGGGACCAAGTAAATCAGCCTGTTTTTATTGACGATATTTATTGTGTATAAATATCTAAATATACAAATGTAGACATATACACGTGCATATTGGATATAATAAGGGTCATAATATGTGTACACATATTACACATTATTACACATAATGTGTTGTACACATATACAAACATGTGTACGTACCCATATTATATGACTGTGTCCAATTGGCAATGCCAGTGAAGCTCAAAATTAGTCAGTGCATATGTCAAATCTAGGAGGTTTGCAATTGTCAAGTATAACGAGCCCTGACTTCGACCCAACAAACTTTAATATTTCCATAATTCAAACTGTGATTGAGTGTGAATTCATTTCTATCATCCGCGCATGCACAGTCTTGCGTGGTTCGCATGATTCAAGAGCCAAACTTGCACCAGGCTGAGTTTGGCAATTAAGACACATTTTAGCTGCTACATCTGGTTGTGTGTCCACTGCCTCCATCTGCAGTTCCATAGTGCTCTACTATTGTAAACAAGGCAGATGTGATCACAGCCAATTCAAGGAGGAAGGTGTCCTGATGTATGAAGCTGTAATGCAGGGGGCGGGGAAGAGCTTCAAATGATACACATCACATTCCCAAGATGAACTTCGGTGATTCACGTGCACAAAAAATGGAAGATGATTTGAAATATCGTAATAGCGGAGAACTTTTGTCTCAGTTTCTAACACTGAATTTGTAATGCAGCGAACAAGTTATGCATTATGAAGGGGTTGGTTTGCCCATCATTATGTCCACGATGCACACAGACGCATCAATATGCCCAATTTTTATTTATTTAATTATTGAATACTCTGTTGTTCAATTTAAAAGGGGGAAAAGTACTTTCAAATATAAGTAAAAATAATGATACATTACAATTAACAATAATCACAAAACACAATAGCAAACTTTCCAGGGGTCTGTCTATACACCTTATTTGTCTTGCAGTGGCATTGTGTAGTGGCACTGTGTCGGTTATACGATGCAACCACCAACTCACAGCCACCATGGGGCCTTTCCCCAAAGCTGCGAATATAGAAGGTCGGGGAAATACCCCAACTTTTTTCTTTGAAGCGTGGTCACCACCATCCTCCCACCATGTGACCTTACTTTAGTGTTGAGCTAAATGCATTCCAGGGTGGATGGCGACCACTGATAGGTTGCCAGAAGAGCGGAAAGGCTGGTCAGAGGGCAGGCCCAATGAGCTGAATGGCAACCGTAATGTCCGCACTCACTTCTGCTATGGGGTTTTCCCTCCTGCTATGGGGTTTTCCTGCACCCACCCCACAGCAGTGATACTGTGGGGTTTTACAAGGAAGAAGCACCAAAGCAGAGCCATGAAGACACCCACCCACCCCAGATAAAATCAAAGTTGAGAAGAGACTTGTGTCTGAAAGGTTTGGAAAAATGAAAAGGTTTTCACTTGGAACCAAAAGGCCAACAACCTCAATTCTTCTCTGGGGAGAGAATTCCAAAACCAATGTGCTACAAAAAGGCCCAGATCTCACCTATTCTCCAACAGTAGTGGAAATTACTCAGAGAAGTCGCTACCAGAGTAATTGAGTAATTGAGAACTTGGAGTTTACGCGTCCTATATGCAATGTGATAATATATTCATCTTAAATTATAACCTCATCAACTGCTCAAATAAGAATTCTACCCGTTATTGTTTTACATTATACAAATGAATTAACGTCTAAACCGCATTGATCCAATAAGGCTTGTCTCATCAACCTTGGGATAATGATCGTTTCTGGTAATTTTTATGAATATCATAGAGGTAACTTGGTTGCTTTTAATTTTTAAATGGAAATGCGAATTTACAACCATTTCGATCTATAATCTGCAAATACCCAAAATTTTACCAAGGTATAGTATCATTTTATCTTTATAGAGACAATAAAGAGAACTAAGTTCAAATTAGTTGAACTTAGAACACACTGAAATCAGTGGGACAAGTTAGGCCTGGCTCCAATCCAACTGATTTCAATAGGAATTAAGTGCAACTAACTTGGTCTGGAACCAAGTCATGATTCAGTCTGTACTTGAAGGTTATTTACATTGAGACTCCAAAGCAGTTTGCCAAAGTCATAGAATCATAGCATAGTAGAGTTGGAAGGGACCTATAAGGCCATTGAGTCCAACCCCCTGCTCAATGCAGGAATCCATCTCAAAGCATCACTGACAGATGGTTGTCCAGCTGCCTCTTGAATGCCTCTAGTGTGGGAGAGCCCAAGACCTCCCTAGGTAACTGGTTCCATTGTCGTACTGCTCTAACAGTCAGGAAGTTTTTCCTGATGTCCAGCTGGAATCTGGCTTCCTGTAACTTGAGCCCATCATTCCATGTCCTGTACTCTGGGAGGATCGAGAAGAGATCCTGGCCATCCTCTGTGTGACAACTTTTCACGTATTTGAAGAGTACTATGATGTCTCCCCTCAATCTTCTCTTCTTTGGGCTAAACATTCCTAATTCTTTCAGTCTCGCCTCATAGGTCTTTGTTTCCAGACCCCTGGAAAAAAGAGTCACTAGAGTTGTATCAGTAGAAGAGTTATAAAATGGTTAGAGCCAAGAATCCAAAAATTCATTCATGCGTTCAAAAGTGGGAGGTAACCCACCCCAAGGCTGGAATTGGATATGCACCTAGGAATTAATGCCATTGTAATCACTGGAACATATTCTGAATATACATGCATAGGAACATGAAGTGGTCATTTGGGAAAGTCAGTGCAGCCCTGAGCTTTCCTAATACAACATTCTGAATTGGGGCTTCCTTTCCAACTAGTTTCCACATGCTACCTTTGGTACAGGGATATACTACTAAGAAAAATAAATGGTTGTTGTTGTTATATTTATTTGGATCCTGCCTTTTTCCCAATACTGATTCCGAAACCCATCTGGACCACTGTCCTAGCCCGAAAGCTCCGTGGGATACAACCCACTGAAAGTAATTTATTTATATGTGAATAAAAGTGGATCCTAATGAGGCTCATCTACACCAAGCAGGATATTCCACTATGAAAGTGGTATGAAAGCAGTATATAAGAGGCAGGAGCCACACTACTGCTTTATAGCGGTGTTGAAGTGCACTGAAAACTGTTGGGGCCCATTGACACATTCTATATACTGCTTTCATACCACTTTCATAGTGTTATATCCTGCTTGGTGTAGATGTGTCAATGGGCCCCAACAGTTGTCAGGGCACTTCAGTACCACTATAAAGCAGTAGTGTGGCTCCTGCCTTTTATATACCGCTTTCATACCGCCTTGATAGTGGAATATCCTGCTTGGTGTAGATGAGCCTTTAGATTCTGTTTGAAGACACCACCACCACCACCACCACCACCCACAAACACACACACAATGTGTGTAAATTTGCAACAGTAACAAAAATTCTCCACTAGCAAGCACCATTTTGCCACCTTCTATCCTCTCAAGGCGTCAGGCGCGCACACTGAAACGTTGAGAGCCGTGTCTTACTTTTCGTTTCTGTCCGTCACCTTGCCCCTCTTTCATTCATGACTGGAGTGATTTTCTTGCCTACTGGAGCAGAAAACAAAATGACACTTTTGAACTGATGGCAGAAAGTGTTGTTTTTTGCTTTTTTAAAAAAACAACACAAAAACCACCTAATGCAAAGATTCCATTTTCCTACTGGTAGAAAGGAAAGGAAATAGCATTATTGTATCTCTGTCTTCCACTCCAATAAGCAAAGCAAAACACCTTCAGCATCAGTGGCCAATCCATCCTATCTGAGTGAAGTGAAGATGAGGCTCTTTTACAATTAAAGACGCCCCGCAGCGGGGACAGACGAGTCAACGGAATGGTCCTTGGAGAATTTACCGGCATCTTTTGGAAAGGAAATGCGAAAAGGTTGCTTTTTGAAGAAGAAAAGAAAAAAGAGGCATGGAAGGGCTGTCCTGTTTTTATGCTAAATAAATGCATGAAGTTTAAAATGTAAAGAGTTATTAATAATTGCTACGCATAGCTTGGTGGGATGAAGTTCGACGCCTGGGTGATACACTTGATTGCATCCTAAGCAGGTTGGGAGGTTTCAGCCTTGCCCTGCTTCAGCCTCTACAGCTTACCCAATCAACGTAGAATTGGAGCTGTCATAAAACTTTGCAAGGACTGGGAGGATGCATCAGATTTGAATGACTTCGCGGACGTCAGCCAACACTGCGCAAACCAGGACTAAGGGCAGTGGTTTGTGCTGGGGTTGCCCTGTCTCCATGTAAGGCCTACGATTCCCGTTACTGTGCTCCTCCACCAACACTTCAAGGAGTGTGGGAAGTAGGCAGAGAGGTGGAAAGGAGGAAAGGATCTTGGAGGCGCATGGGTAGAACGCACATCACCTGCCCAAGGTGCACTTTGGTGATACACATGCACAAAGAATGGAAGATGGTGTTAAATCCCCAACCCTGAGTTTGTAATGCAATGAGCAAATTATGCATTATACTGGGGTCAGTTTGCCCATCGCTGTTTCCAAGTTGCACATGATCACATCAACATGCACTATTTTTATATATGTAATTACTGAACAGAGGGAATGGATCCCATTGCACTCCTGATAGTGACATGTGGGGTCCAAATGAATAAAGCAAGGTGTTTTCTGAGAGCCCAGCTAGGCTCCATGGTAGTCACGCAACTGGCACTTAACAAGGAAGAGGGCCTTTTCAGTGGTGGCCACCCAATTATGGAATGATCTCCCTGATGAGGCTCGCCTGGCGCCATCATTGTTTACCTTTTCGGCGCCAGGTCAAGACCTTTCCCTTCTCCCAGGCATTTAACGGCATTTAACAACATATGCTAAGTTTGTTTGTTTTTAATGGACCCCAGAACAGTTGTGTTTAAAATGGGTACTGTTTTATACTGTTGTTTTTATATTTTTGATGGTTTTAAATTTTGTATACTTTTTTAATGGCCACTCTTTTTAACTTTTGTAAACCACCCAGAGAGCTTCAGCTATGGGGCGGCGTATAAATTTAATAAATAAATAAACATTGATTTTTAATAGGATGACCATATGAAAAGGAAGACAGGGCTCCTGTATCTTTAACAGTTGTATTGAAAAGGGAATTTCTGCAGGTGTCATTTGTATATATGGAGAACCTGATGAAATTTCCTCTTCATCACAACAGTTAAAGCTGCAGGTGGACTACCCTCTTTTAAATCTGGTCACTCTTGCAGCTTTAAGTGTTGTGATGAAGAGGGAATTTCACCAGGTTCTCCATATATACAAATGACACCTGCTGAAATCCCCTTTTCTATGCAACTGTTAAAGATACAGGAGCCCTGTCCTCTTTTTCATATGGTCACCCTATAAGTATCACAATGACAGACTCACAAACTCAATTAAACTTGTGTATTTTAAAATATTTATTAAACAATTTAAAGAAAGTTAAACAGACACTTTGAGCAATATCAAATCATATTTCCAAATCATATTTCATCAGACCTTATCTATAAACAAAGCATCTAACCCTTGATACAGTGTTTGTACTCCAACTTGTCCCCTTAATGTTAAAGCATTACCCCATCACTTCTACATCCATTTAAATCCGTTCTGTGCCCCCCCAAACTTCTTTCTCTATGCTATGCCAACGAACTCTTATAACCCCACTCTTACACATATTCAGTAAAATTGTAAATGAAGAAAACATCCTTCGTGTCGAAGGGTTAACATGTAGCAGAGTGAGATGGGAGGGGATTGCTGGGGTGTTTGTTCTGTCTTTCCTTCTACTTCCTTCTTCTTCCTCCTGTAAGCAAGGATGCCCAAGACGTTGGTTTGCTGCCATCTTGTCTTGAGATATAAGCTTTTTATACCTCCAGTAAAGTTGGTTTCTAATCCACTACTTCACTGTTTTGTTTACAACTTTGGCTACTCACTAGGAATTGTTTTGTGCGACACAGTGCATAAGACCAACATGGAACCCCTGGAGTTTGTTGCCACTGAAATTATGCCACTAGTGGAGGAGGTCTCAGGGTGGAACAACCCCTGAAAAGCTACCTGGGGCTTTCCCTTTCCCATTCTGCAATATCCATTAAAATTTAGCTTATGTTTTAATGTCATCATGCTCTGTATTCTCAAATTAAGGGTTGACTGCAGGTAAATCTGGGTCTAGTAGTAGATCACTGGCTGATGTAGATCACCAAGGAGCTCTTGAGTCCCATTTCCGGCTGGACATCAGGAAAAGCTTCCTGACTGTTAGAGCAGTACAACAATAGAACCAATTACCTAGGGAGATTGTGGGCTTGACCATCCTAGAGGCATTTAAGAGGCAGCTGGGCAGCCATCTGTCATGGATGCTTTAGGGTGGATTCCTGCATTGAGCAGGGGGTTGGACTCGATGGCCTTATAGGCCCCTTCCAACTCTACTATTCTGCGATTCTATGATTGTTTAACAATAGCAGCAATAAAGTTACTTCCCCTATATTTGCTGCCTTCCTAAATGATGGTATTGAAATGAAGAAAGCTTAAGGTAACCAGGGGTGGATTTTTGTGTGGAAGGACCATGAGATCCATTCTGGTACCCAAAAACAAACACATCTCTCTCTTTCTATATTCTCCCTGCTGATAAACTAGACCCAACTGGAGTAGACTGATTTTCAGCTAACCACTGCCATCATCCGCAGTTCTCCGCTGTGATTTTATTTCATTGTATTTTAAACCTTTGTGAGGTGTTCTTCATATACCTTGATATAAAAGGGCAGGATAGAAAGAAAAGAAAAGAAAAAGGCTTGTTTTTTAACCAAATATTCCAATTTTCACTGTTTTTTCCTTTTTAAAAAACAACACACATTTGGGGTAAAATCTGATTTCCACACATCTGATGAATAGAAGACTTTATGAATATGAGCTATTCTTCTCAGTGCTACATTTTCTGTTCTTTGGAATGTGAATCTTACACTGAAAGGGCCACTCACTCCACCTCTGATTGTATCTCCACCTTCAGATCCTGAATATGCAAAGCATCAAAGAGCAAAGTTTACATCTGTATACATTTCTGAAGAAGTAGCCCCTGTTGACCTCTGGTGGTAAACATTTGATGAGTCCCCCTCCCCTTTTCTTTTCTGCATTATGTCGAATTATGAACTTCATTGACCGCTAGTATGCAACGCAGGAAGGATAATATTGTGTGGCTGAGGCATACACTGGCAGGTGCATAGAACCTTCTTGATTCTTCCTCTAAACTCCTGTATTTTCTCCTTGCCCTTTTCATCTTTGGGATTGTTCTGTTTATTCAATGGCCACTCCTCTGAGGTGGGTAAATGTGCTGCTATCTCCAGTCGCATGTTAGGTTTGCTCAAAATAGCATTGGTTGTTGCTGTTTTTAAAAGAACATCAAGCAAACGAAAGGTAGTGCATCTGTTAGCAAGGAAGAATAACTGCTCCACCTTGGAGACGTGGGTTCCAGTCCCTTCTTAGCTATACATTTCCTGGGTGCTTTCTGGGTTGCCTCTCTTGGTTCTTCATTTGTACAAAGAATGCTGATCTGGCATGTCAACACCATGCATATATCCTGGGGTTGTCTTTAGGTCGTCCCTGTGTGTCCAAATGATGCACAGGGGAACCCGGGGTCAACTAGGGACGACCAGAGACTTTCCCCAGGATAACTGCAACCACGGATTTCCCAGTTTTTCCACAGTCCTGGGACAACCCCAAGGACTGTGGCTGGTGTGGTGAGGGCTCCTAGGTCCTCAAACGGGCACAGAGCTGTGCAGGATGGCTCTGTGCCCTTCGTGGTTGGGGGGCAGCAATTTTGCCATCCCTGGGATGGTGGGGGGGGGGGGTTGGGCATGGAGGTTCTTTTTTTTTACTTATCTATTTCCCCGGATCGGGGCCACATGGCTCCTCTTCTAAAAAGTAATAATATGGCGCCCATGATGTCCCTCTTGCTTTCCAGGATGTCGCGCGGCTGTATAGAAGCTGGGGGAAGATTGCAGAAGCAGGTAAGTCCACAATCCTCCCGCCTCCCTCCCGCTACAAACGTAGGGGTATATAAACCCTGGTGAGGCTAAATTAAGATATGAACATCCATAGGGTACATTAACTGGCTAGATAAAGAAAATCCAAATAGCCACCTAGACGGCAATCCTAAAGCTGCTGCGAGAGCATTCCAGGGACCACAGATATTGCAGAGTTCCCCTTCCAAGGCCGTAGAGACTGCTATGACTTCGGGAGGGGAAAGTCAAATGAAGATTTTCCCTTGGCCTCTTTCCTCATGCACTCTGCAAAAATCACTCTGGCAGCTCCTTGAGCTGAGGCTGGAGCTCTGGCCTTGGGTGAGGATGCAAATGAGGAGGCACAGGGCTGGGTGGGTGGGTGCCAAGGACCCGTACAATCCTAAAGCCTCCCAACTCTGTTCCCCAGAGGGTTTAGGATTTCTCTACCCAGGCGTCAACTGGGCAGACCTCCAGCCAGGCATTTCCTTTCCACACCGCTGTGCAATTCTGTTGACTGTTTTTATGGTTTGCAGCATCTATTAAAAACGGAGACTCCTGCAGCTTTAACTGTTGTGAGGAAGAGGGAATTTCCCCAGGTTCTCCATATATACAACTGACACCAGCTGAAATGCCCTTTTCTATGCAACTGTTACAGATACAGGAGCCCTGTCCTCCTTTTCATAGGGTCACTCTGTTTTTAATTCCCGAGCAGCTATGGGAGGGGGGGTTATCCAGGCCAAAGAGTGAACACCAGAGTCCCAACCTAGGTCAGAACCCCCCATGACTGTTATTTACTTCTAAAGGAAAACTCGCATTCATGCCAATCCAGAATGAGCCCAAAGTGGAGGCAAAGGGTGGTGTCTGCCCTGCCCACACAGTCCCAATAAGGTTTGGGGTCCTCCGTAGCTGCTATTCACTAAACCACAAGCAATTGTTCCACTGCCAGTGATGTGTCCATCATCTGTGTTTAGTTTGGCTCTGGATTTGGGGGCCGAGGGGGGGAGCAACCATTTCATTTCCTAAGCATGTTTTCAAGGCTGGCTGGGGGAGCTTGTCCCATCACTAAAGAACAAGAAATAACCAGACCACTCCTGCACAGAAGAGGATCGCCCAAAAGTTTCTTAACTGTGTCTGCAGGATCGTTGTAATTAGAACCGTGATTTAAACCCAACTCGTGTCAATCCGATTAGGCAAATGCTATAGATCTAGACTACCCAGCTGAGGTGTGCTTCCTTTCGTGTTGCTGACAGATGCCGATGTCAGTTTTCAGAGAAATGAACATGAATTCATTAAGCAGCTTCCCTTGAAATCCCTTGAACTGTGATAATTCCTCAGATGCTTACCTGGGATAGCGGAGGAATTCAAATAACAAGGAGCCAAATTATTTTTTGGTAGGCCTGCTCCATCAGTGACTGAAAGTGTGTAGACATAAAAACCTTCTTAGATAAAGTGTTTTCTAGAGCTGTGTGCAAAGTTCTCCATTCTATTTGTGGGCAGAAAAATAGAAACAGCCATTTCACCACATTTCTCCAGGCAGAGAAGAAATTACTCAACATTTTATCAGGGGGTGGAGTTCCTCATTAACTGTGGCTTCTTCGTTTTTCTCTTTTTTGCCCTGGAACTTTTGTTTTGTTTTGTTGGGGGGCAAGGGGCCAGGGGGCAAGAGGAGGGTTGCTACCACTGCAACTGACAGCAAAAACTATGCTGGAATTAAGGCCACCATTTTCCATCTGCCACAATGCCCAGCATTGTTCTGGCACACAGTGTAGGGGAAATGACAGCTGTCATAAATGAATGGTGGAGAATATTCAGGGAACATTCAGCTAAATGGCTTTCTTTTTTCTAAAGGAGAAAGAAAGAGGGGGGAACTCCTAAATTTCCTCAGAAGAATGTCTTCTGCAAAATTTCAGCTCAGATTTAGCACTTTTTTCCCTGTAGCAGAGATTCCTGAGATTGGTTACTGTCTTGTTAGAAGAAAAGCATTGTGATTCCAGAGCTCTTTGTTACTCGGATTTTAGTTTAGTTGCCTTTAATAGCAGCACTCTGCTTTCTGAATGTTATACCTAGACAGGGGAGAATTTCATTCAGCGCCCATTTTGAGAAGAATGTACCAAATTTAAACTCCCTGAATTGATATGCAAACTGGAAAGCAGTTATCCTTTGGTATTCTCATTTTCCAGAATTTTGCAATGCAATGCTTTAAGAAAAACCTTTCTTTAATTATGGTGGAGGGGAATGTCTTTAAAGAGTAAGCACTGTGTCAGTTGGACACTGTTGTAGCCCTTTAAGACCCACCACCACCAAAAAGTGAAGCGATTCCTTCGTTCTGTAGCAATGTACACCAACATTTCAGCCTTTTAGGTTGCAATTCTGAACACATCTACTCAGGAGAAAGCCCCATTGAGACTTACTCCCAGACAAGAGTATATAGGAGGAGTGGATGGCCAAGTTATGGGCCTCCATATGTTTTGGCCTACAACCCCCAACTGCCTTAGCCAGCATAACCAAAGGGATTATGAGAGTTGTAGGCCAAAAAAACATTTGAAGGGCCACAAATTGCAACCCCCTGGATTATAGGATTGCATCCTTGAATTGGTTGTTGTCCTCAGTTATCATTGAACATTGGATACCTTCTCTGACTACCTTTGGATTGCATATCTTTCCTCTCCACCTCTCTCTTATTTATTTTTTTAAAGTGCGAACAGTTTTTCCATACAGAATAACTCTGAAATTTCTCCATTTTCCATCCCCTCCCCATTACATTTGTACAATTGGAACACTATTGTTGTAAGATTAGGAGTAGGTGTAAGAGTACCGTGATATGAGAGAGATGACGTCCGTTAATTTAGAAGTCTATAACAAGCCCCTTAATAAGTCAATGATTTTTATTACTCACGAAATGTGAGGTGGGGACAGGAAGAAGAGAGGAAAAGGGAGAAAACAGGGTGGGTATGTTAGCTGTGATGTTCTCAGAGATCCCAGAATGAGCCATTCCCAGGAAGTCTATCCAGACAGGGATCTGTCTGATTGGTCCCCAGCACAACACAGAAGCAGATCCTGCTGCCACAAGAGATGCTGACAGTCATTGGCTTAGATTGCTCTGAAGAAAGATGAGAGAAATTCATCATTGTCAAGGATGAGGCTACCCTACTCATGATGGCTATATGCTACCTCTAGGTTCAGAGGCACTAGGCTTCTGAGTTCATTGCTGGGGAAGGAGCCCTCATGCCCTGGCTTGTGGGTTTCCAGTGAGCATCTGGTTGGCCGTTGCGTGACCAGAATACTGGGATAGCTCATCCTTTAATCTGGTACAGCACGGCTCTTCTTACGTTCACACTGAACTGGAATTCACGAGGAACAGAAAACAGGATAAAGCAAGACGAACAATCGAACCAGAGGAACAATAGGGCGGGGGGGAAGCAAGAAAAATACACTCTTCCCTTTTTACAGCCCTACATTGAGACAGGGGTCAGATGCTGAGAGATGGCAGCAAGACAATGGAGGACCAACCTTGTACCAAGCAGCTCGGCCTGCATTCCCTAAGGTAGCCTGATGCCTTTAGGGCCATGGCTAGATGAAGGGGTCGGAGGGCGATGATCTCGCAATTTTATGATCACAAGATCGTTGCCCTTGTTTGTACGCGACATCACAGCCACCATTTTGGATTTGGTTTTTGAAAGGAGAAGGAGCACACGAGTGCTTGTCCCAAAAACGTACATTTTAAAAAAAAAACTCGCCCTCCCCCCACCCCAACCCAACGGCTCCTGGCTCCTTGCGGTTACTCGCAAGGAGCCAGGACAATCCGCGACGCCTGGCCACACGTTCCACAGTCTTGGGATCATCCCGAGACCATGGAAAATGCGGGATTAAAGTGTAGGGCCATATCCCGGGCCAAGGGAGGTATCATCCCTCCCTGCTCCCAGGATCCCCTGTGCATCATGTGGTACATCATGTGCCAGTCCACTTAGCTTCTATAATTGCTAGTCTAGTTAGCCATCTTGTTTTTTGCTTCAGGCAGCAAAATGTCTCAGGCCAGCCCTGTTCAATAAATGGTGCTGAATTTCCCATCTCTGGGACCCTGGTTGCTGTTTGCCTGCCTGGAACTAATGCCATCTAATCTGGAAACCAGTATTCCTAGGTGGGGGGGGGGGGTATGTGAGTATGAGAAGTTAGATATGGTTAGAAATAAATACTTTGTGTGTGCTCAGAGACATTACTTCCCCCCCCTTTTCTTTGACTGAGCCCTCGCAATCAAAAACACAGTCTGGGGCGATGCCTGAAAAGGCCCCACCCCCACTTCCTCTCCCCATGCCTACGCCATGCAGTGCTCTCTGCCACATCCCACGGCTTTCTCGTCTGGGTCTGCTGCTCCTCAGGGCAGCCGTGAGACTCCCCTGCCTCCATGTTCCATTGCCTTGATGGGCATGAGAGAGCCTCCACGTGAGGAGGACTCATGTGCCGAGGGTAGAGATGGAAAGCAGAGCTGCTGCACAGCTAAGGCCCTTAATATGCACTTTGTTCTTCTTCACATCCGAATAGTCAGCCTTCCTTATCTGTGACCGGTGGAGTGTTCTTTCTCCATCTGTGTATTCCACTCATCTTTCCCTCCCACCCTTTGCCGTGGAGAGTTAAGATGCTGTTCCAGTCTTTCCTCTCTTCTTTATATTCGGCTTGGCTCTGCAGGTAGAATAAATTCTCTCCAAGCCCCCCCAGAGGGGGAGAGGGGGGCTCGCACTGGTGATTGATGCACTACTTAATGCCAGTGTACACAATCTCAAGTGGAACCTAGCATTATTTGGGAAAGTGCCTTCCAAAACGCACCCTAGGAAGAGGAATTCATTCTCCCTGGTCCGGAGCCAAAGACAAGGACATCGTCAGGGATGCTAATTCCAGCCATAACCAGGGAGGCCTCTGGTTTGCCCCTCTAGGAAGGGTACCGTTCCGTTGCCATTATGGCTGAGCCACTAACCTTGCAGGCCTGTAATTATTTCACCTTTACATTCAAGCAGGTGCAGCGGCTATGCTACAAATTGAGATCGAGGGCTTTTTCACACGTGAGGCCTCTGCATATTTATTTACTCAGAAGTAAGTTAGGGCATGGGAAGCTGCCATATACCGAGTCAAGACCATTAGCCCATCTAGTCCAGTACTGTCGACACTGACTGGCAGCAATGGCTCTCAAGGGCTTCAAGCAGGATTCTTTCCTCGCCCTTCCTGGAGAAGCCAGGAATTGAACCTGGGACGTTTTGTATGCAAAGCAGGTGCACTAACACACTGAGCTATGGTTCCCTCCCTTCAACTCAAGTTCCTCTGAGTTGAATCATAAATTGCAAGGATGCAGAACCTCATGACTGGGGCCAAATCTGCCCCTCTGGGGTTTCCTAGAAGACCACGCCCCTTCTCCAGGCCCTACCCACTTTTCCTCAACCACCAATCATTTAATGCTTTCCTGGCTTTTGTGTAGTCCCCGCCTCCTCCATTCTAAAATGTTGCAATGCCTCTCCCAACGCTGAGTTACTGGCAATAAGAGCTTTAAGCTAAACTATCCTGGTATTTGGGGAGAGGGGAGCTGCCCCACTCCTTTGCCTTCAGACTCACCCACTACTGGAATGCACCCCCCAAAAGCTTCTCCAAACTGGAATTTCGCCCTTGGGCTGAAAGAGGTTCTGCACCCCTGATGTAGTGATCAGAGTGATGGATTAGGACTGGGGAGACCCAGGTTCAAATCCCCACACAGCCTTCAAGCTCACCTGGTGGTCTTCCCCCATCCTAACCTATCTCATTGGCATGTGTGCAGAATTGGGTCTAAATCAGCAGAGCCTGAGCTCGCCAACATTCTCCGAATACCCTCTCAAAACTCATTTCAACTCAAATCTGTTATCAGATGACGAGTTTTGGGTCCCTTCCCCCCGTCACATGAAAATCCATGCATATTTTCGCTCATATCCGTCTACATGTAAGCATCAAATGAACCCTGTATTGGCCAAGAGGTTTACTTGCATTACAAATGTGTGCCATCGGCTTTCTCTTCTGCATTAACAATCCTAAAATTTCCATACAGGCAGAGATATTCAGGGGTCCTTCTGTATATTACGTGGCAGCAAATTTAGCTTTGCTGGACTGAGTTTTCTTTTGACAAGGACATGTAAGCAATTCCAATTAGTGTGAAACATGCATTTCTTAACATGTGTTTGTGACATTTGCACATTACATTTTTAAGTGTTATATTTTTTAGTTCAGTCCTAAACATTCTTACCTGGGAGTAGGAATAGCCCAAGATATTTTACAGACTAAGGCAGAACAGCAAGTGGTACCCTGCCAAGATGCATCATACCCAAACCCAGGCACGTTATTTTGGCATCTGAGGCAGAAAATCCCACAAGTACCTCTCCCCAGTCCTGACAGTAAAAAATACAATAAAAACAAATTAAATAACCAAAGTAACTAACAATTTACTACCCTTTCATGATACCCTCATCTGCTACCTAAAGCAACTGCCTAATGTAGGGTGAGCATATGGAAAAGAGGACAGGGCTCCTGCAGCTTTATTTGTTATGATGAAGAGGGAATTTCACCAGGTGCTGCATGCATACAAGTGACACCTGCTGAAATTCCCTTTTCTACATGACTGTTAAAGCTACAGGAGTCCTGTCCTCCTTTCCATATGGTCACCCTAATTGGATGGTAGGCCCAGCCCTGCATGGTAATAAGTCTAGTGAGGTGAAGTTTACGTCTGAGTAGCTATGTATAAGACGCACTACTAGAATTTTAGATGTACAGATAAAAAGAGCAATCTTTAAAACACTTCTAAGCTCCACATTTTAATAAATGCTTTACTCTCCCCCAGAACTTAAATATACCAGAATCAAAAAATAAAATGAGATCTTCCTCCTAACTTTGATGTACCTGTAGGCATCAATTCAAGATTTCTCTGCACACCAATAAGTGAGTCTGAAGGCATTTTCACATTTCAGGTTCTGATACATAATCAGAGCTTCTGTTCCATGGCTTGCACATCCAAATTAATTAGAAATTTATATGGCCAGAAGTTCAGTTCCGCCTGCATTTAAGACAGAGGCCGTTACTGCTCCTGTATTTGCTCTCTTCATCATAGAATAATTATCTGCCCATTTAGAAAATGCAAAATTTGTCTCCGTTTTTAATAGATGCTGCAAACCATAAAAACAGTCAACAGAATTGCACAGCGGTGTGGAAAGGAAATGCCTGGCTGGAGGTCTGCCCAGTTGACGCCTGGGTAGAGCAATCCTAAACCCTCTGGGGAACAGAGTTGGGAGGCTTTAGGATTGTACGGGTCCTTGGCACACACCCACCCAGCCCTGTGCCTCCTCATTTGCATCCTCACCCAAGGCCAGAGCTCCAGCCTCAGCTCAAGGAGCTGCCAGAGTGATTTTTGCAGAGTGCATGAGGAAAGGGGCCAAGGGAAAATCTTCATTTGACTTTCCCCTCCTGAAGTCATAGCAGTCTCTACAGCCTTGGAAGGGGAACTCTGCAATATCTGTGGTCCCTGGAATGCTCTCGCAGCAGCTTTAGGATTGCCGTCTAGGTGGCTATTTGGATTTTCTTTATCTAGCCAGTTAATGTACCCTATGGATTTCATATCTTAATTTAGCCTCACCAGGGTTTATCTACCACAACGTTTGTAGCGGGAGGGAGGGGGGAGGATTGTGGACTTACCTGCTTCTGCAATCTTCCCCCAGCTTCTATACAGCCGTGCGACATCCTGGAAAGCAAGAGGGACATCATGGGCGCCATATTATTACTTTTTAGAAGAGGAGCCATGTGGCCCCGATCCGGGGAAATAGATAAGTAAAAAAAAAAAGAACCTCCATGCCCAACCCCCCCCCCGCCATCCCAGGGATGGCAAAATTGCTGCCCCCCAACCACGAAGGGCACAGAGCCATCCTGCACAGCTCTGTGCCCGTTTGAGGACCCAGGAGCCCTCACCACACCAGCCGCAGTCCTTGGGGTTGTCCCAGGACTGTGGAAAAACTGGGAAATCTGTGGTTGCAGTTATCTTGGGGAAAGTCTCTGGTCGTCCTGGTTGACCCCAGGTTCCCCTGTGCATCCCCTGTGCACCCTCAGCTACCTAGGGAGGTTGTGGGCTCTCCCACACTAGAGGCATTCAAGAGGCAGCTGGACAACCATCTGTCAGATTGCTTTAGGGTGGATTCCTGCATTGAGCAGGGGGTTGGACTCGATGGCCTTGTAGGCCCCTTCCAACTCTGCTATTCTATGATTCTATGATTCTATGATTTGGACACACATGGACGACCTAAAGACAACCCCAGGATATATGCATGGTGTTGACATGCCAGATCAGCATTCTTTGTACAAATGAAGAACCAAAAGATGCAGCCCAGAAAGCACCCAGGAAATGTATAGCTAAGAAGGGACTGGAACCCACGTCTCCAAGGTGGAGCAGTTATTCTTCCTTGCTAACAGATGCACTACCTTTCGTTTGCTTGATGTTCTTTTAAAAACAGCAACAAGCAATGCTATTTTGAGCAAACCTAACATGCGACTGGAGATAGCAGCACATTTACCCACCTCAGAGGAGTGGCCATTGAGTAAACAGAACAATCCCAAAGATGAAAAGGGCAAGGAGAAAATACAGGAGTTTAGAGGAAGAATCAAGAAGGTTCTATGCACCTGCCAGTGTATGCCTCAGCCACACAATATTATCCTTCCTGCATTGCATACTAGCGGTCAATGAAGTTCATAATTCGACATAATGCAGAAAAGAAAAGGGGGGGGGGACTCATCAAATGTTTACCACCAGAGGTCAACAGGGGCTACTTCTTCAGAAATGTATACAGATGTAAACTTTGCTGTTTGATACTTTGCATATTCAGGATCTGAAGGTGGAGATACAATCAGAGGTGGAGTGAGTGGCCCTTTCAGTGTAAGATTCACATTCCAAAGAACAGAAAATGTAGCACTGAGAAGAATAGCTCATATTCATAAAGTCTTCTATACATCAGATGTTGTGGAAATCATATTTTACCCCAAACGTGGTTGTTGTTGTTTTTTAAAAAAGGATAAAACAGTGAAAATTGGAATATTTCATTAAAAACAACCTTTTTTCTTTTCTTTCTATTCTGCCCTTTTATATCAAGGTATATGAAGAACACCTCACAAAGGTTTAAAATACAATGAAATAAAATCACAGCGGAGAACTGCGGATGATGGCAGTGGTTAGCTGAAAATCAGTCTACTCCAGTTGGGTGTAGTTTATCAGCAGGGAGAATATAGAAAGAGATGTGTTTGTTTTTGGGTATCAGAATGGATCTCATGGTCCTTCCACACAAAAATCCACCCCTGGTTACCTTAAGCTTTCTTCATTTCAATACCATCATTTAGGAAGGCAGCAAATATAGGGGAAGTAACTTTATTGCTGCTATTGTTAAACAATCATAGAATCACAGAATAGTAGAGTTGGAAGGGGCCTATAAGGCCATCGAGTCCAACCACCTGCTCAATGCAGAAATCTACATTAGATCATCTCTGACAGATGGCTGCCCAGCTGCCTCTTAAATGCCTCTAGGGTGGGAAAGCCCACAATCTCCCTAGGTAATTGGTTCTATCATTGTACTGCTCTAACAGCCAGGAAGCTTTTCCTGATGTCCAGCCGGAAATGGGACTCAAGAACTCCTTGATGATCTACTGTACATCAGCCAGTGATCTACCAGTAGACCCAGATTTACCTGCAGTTAACTCTTAATTTGAAAACACAGAGCATGACGACATTAAAACATAAGCTAAATTTTAATGGATATTGCAGAATGGGAAAGGGAAAGCCCCAGGTAGCTTTTCAGGGGTTGTTCCACCCTGAGACCTCCTCCACTAGTGGCATAATTTCAGTGGCAACAAACTCCAGGGGTTCCATGTTGGTCTTATGCACTGTGTCGCACAAAACAATTCCTAGTGAGTAGCCAAAGTTGTAAACAAAACAGTGAAGTAGTGGATTAGAAACCAACTTTACTGGAGGTATAAAAAGCTTATATCTCAAGACAAGATGGCAGCAAACCAGCGTCTTGGGCAGCCTTGCTTACAGGAGGAAGAAGAAGGAAGTAGAAGGAAAGACAGAACAAACACCCCAGCAATCCCCTCCCATCTCACTCTGCTACATGTTAACCCTTCGACACAAAGCATTTTTTCTTCATTTACAATTTTACTGAATATGTGTAAGAGTGGGGTTATAAGAGTTCGTTGGCATAGCATAGAGAAAGAAGTTTGGGGGGGGCACAGAACGGATTTAAATGGATGTAGAAGTGATGGGGTAATGCTTTAACATTAAGGGGCCAAGTTGGAGTACAAACACTGTATCAAGGGTTAGATGCTTTGTTTATAGATAAGGCCTGATGAAATATGATTTGGAAATATGATTTGATATTGCTCAAAGTGTCTGTTTAACTTTCTTTAAATTGTTTAATAAATATTTTAAAATACACGAGTTTAATTGAGTTTGTGAGTTTGTCTGTCATTGTGATACTTATAGAGTGACCATATGAAAAAGAGGACAGGGCTCCTGTATCTTTAACAGTAGCATAGAAAGGAGCATTTCAGCCAGTGTCATTTGTATATATGGAGAACCTGGTGAAATTCCCTCTTCATCACAACAGTTTAAGCTGGAGGAGCTATACTGGAGTCACCATTTTAAAAGAGGGCAGGGTACCTGCAGCTTTAATTGTTGTGATGAAGAGGAAATTTCATCAGGTTCTCCATATATACAAATGACACCTGCAGAAATTCCCTTTTCAGTACAACTGTTAAACATACAGGAGCCCTGTCCTCCTTTTCATATGGTCACCCTAGGTACTTATCGCTAGCGGTTTCACCTACTTTTGTAGGGTGCAGTTTGGACAGGGTGACCATATGAAAAGGAGGACAGGGCTCCTGTATCTTTAATAGTTGCATAGAAAAGGGAATTTCCACAGGTAGCATTTGTATATATGGAGAACCTGTTGAAATTCCCTCTTCATCAGAGCAGTTAAAGCTAGGTTGACCATATGGAAAGGAGGACAGGGCTCCTGTATCTTTAACAGTTGTGTTGAAAAGGGAATTTCAGCAGATGTCGTTTGTATGCATGCAGCACCTGGTGAAATCCCCTCTTCATCACAACAGTTAAAGGTGCATGTGCCCTGCCCTCTTTTAAATCTGGGCACTCAGGGAGGGATCTGGGATTTTAAATCTGGGAGGGACTTTGGAAACAAAGAGTGTTGAGAAATATGTCAGTGAGAATAAAAGAGAATTACTTTAAAATTATATGGAGGTGGTACCTAACCCCGGTTAGATTGAATAAGATAAATAATCAGCACTCAGCAAATTGTTGGAGAGGTTGTAGGGGGAAAGGAACGTATTTACAAATGTGGTGGGAATGCAAATATGTACAAAGATTGTGGAAGATGGTGTTTTTGGAGATTGAAGAAATAGTGGGAATGAAGATAGAACGAACACCAAAAGTTGCATTACTGTCACTATTTGAAGATTTTAAATGTAAAAAAGAAATTAAGGAATTGATATCGAATTTGCTGACTGCGGCACGATTGATTGTAGCTAGGAACTGGAAGATTCAAGGGGATTATTGTATTGAAGAATGGTATAAAGAAGTTTGGGATATAGCTATTAATGATAAACTGACTTGTATTATTAAATTGAGAAGAGGTATAGCTAAAACAAATGATTTTGAAGGAATTTGGAAACAGTTCCTAATATTTGTGCTTTCTAAGGGAAGTGGGAAACCACCAGCAGAAGAAAGTATGAGATTTTGGAATCAGGAATGAGATCCCGAGGTGGGGGGTGCACTTATATGTTATGTTGGATTATGTTATATAGATATGATATTATGATATTCAACATTTATTCAACATTTATGTAGTATGTTGTTTTCTTTAATTGTAATGGGGTGTGTTTAAGTATTGTAGAAAATAAATAAAAATGTTTTTAAAAAATAATCTGGGCACTGTAGTATAGCTCCTGCAGTTTTAACTGTTGTGATGAAGAGGGGATTTCACCAGGTTCTCCATATATACAAATGACACCTGCTGAAATTCCCTTTTCTATGCAACTGCTAAAGATACAGGAGCCCTGTCTTCCTTTTCATATGGTCACCCTAGTTAAAGCTGCAGGAGCTATACTAGAGTGCCCAGATTTAAAAGAGGGCAGGGCACCTGCAGCTTTAACTGTTGTGATGAAGAGGGAATTTCACCAGGTTCCCCATATATACAAATGATACCTGCTGAAATTCCCTTTTCAATACAACTGTTAAAAATACAGGAGCCCTGTCCTCCTTTTCATATGGTCACCCTAAGTTTGGAAGTATTGGTAAAAGGTATGCAGGAATCTCTACTTCCAGGCAACCTATGTCCAGTACCGCTCAAGTCAGGGTTATCAATATTTTTTCCCTACAGTCTTCAGGTTTAGTGACTTATGGCCCTAGTCTTGCCAACACACAAACTGAACCTCTTTCATTACTACTATGCAGCTGTGTATTTCAACTCTTATTCTCCTTTGGAGATGGGTCATTAAAAAAAAGTGGCAACTTAACCAACTCAAAATAGTGAGCAGGAATTTGTCTTTGCTACACCAACTATGGACAATTGCATTTTTTGGTGTTGGTTTATACAGGTGTTTCAGAAAGGATCTCTTTCTTGTTCCAAAAGTCAGCTAGAAGATCATTAATGCATTGAACTAGGCCAATGTGTTAGGGAGGGAGAAATGTCCTCAATTTTGCATGGCAGAACAGAACTCATATTGCAAAATCACCACAGAGCTCCCTAACAATGGTTCCTAAGTGAACAAATGTTGGTAATGATAGCTATCAACTCATCATATGCAGTCAATTAGGGAAGGTTTAACCATGGATTCCAACTCAGGGTTGTCTCTTCCCCAAAAACTCAGAATTCCAGGTTCAGATGTCGCACCAAACAACCCAGGGATAATTTATTCAACTGTGCAGATGGACACATTTTATGCAGCTGGGGGGGAATTTGCAGTTGAAACCAATTTTTTTGTGCAGTTGGGAATACGGACAAGGTTATTTCTTAAAAGAAATAGGTAAGAAAATAAGATAAAGGATTATCCCAGGAAATGGAGGGATTGTCCCTGTCTGCTCCCGGGATCCCCTGTGTGTCATTTGGATGCACAGGGATGATCCCAGGATGATCCCGGGAAAAAGGCAGGTGTAGAAATAGCCAAAGAAATAGAACATTAAGATGATTGCTGCTTCCTTTCAGTCTTCAAAATCTTCTATTAATCATATATTATTGAAACCAACTGCTTTACTAATCAAAAGTATTTATTAACCTGTGTACATACCAACAGTATTTGTAGGTATATCACAGTGGCAAATAGCAGTACAAATGCAAAGAAGGAGACTACATAATTGTGCCATGTGACATACCTCCTCTTACACTATACCTATCACATCAAAATTTCCTCTTTTAAAGATGGTTGGATTGTCACCACCTGGGACTGGGTGGGATGAGCAGGGTTGTTTGGGGGCCTCTGAGAAAATTCCTTTAAACCACATCTGCTCTCTTGCTTTAGTGCTGTCTTTGGTTCTGTGCTCTCGTTTAGTCATCCATAGGGGAACTGATGCCCTAGGATCCCATTCAACGAGAGGTGGCATATTCTGACAGATGCAGAGGTGTTCGTTTTGTGACTCAGCTGAGTCTGTTTCTAGTTATGGACATTCAACTTCAGCACTATGAGGCTAAGGGCCTTCCTAGATGGGGCTTTAGCCCAATGCGAGCCCCGGGCTCACCCCTGTGCGTCCAGATGACGCACAGGGTATCCCGGGCTCAAGCAGAGGTGAACCCTCCCTGGGCCCGGGGTAACTGGCACCGCTTCAGGCCCGGTTTTTCCTGTGGTCTCAGGCTGAGCCCGAGACCACAGGTGTGTAGCCAGGTCCGCCGCTTTTCCCGGCTACCGGATTTACTCCTGAGTAGCTGGGAAAAGCGGCGGACAGGAGCGCTGCAGCCATCAGGGCTATGGTGGGGACATGGAGGGGTGGGAAATGGAGGCCGGGGAGATCAGGGAGGAATCGCGGCCCAGGGGACATCGGGGGAAAATTGCAGGCGGGGGACAATGGGCGGGGGATCAGACATTGTGGGCGGGGGTGGGGGGCTTGGACATCGCGGGCGGGGGATGGGTCAGGGATGGGACATCACAGGTGGGGGGGCAGGGGGATCGGACATCGTGGGCGGGGGGCAGGCAGGGGAAGGAGAACGGGGCCTGGGGGAGATCGAGAATGGGGGGAAGGAGAATGGGGCCAGGGGGGAGATCACAGATGGGGGGAAGGAGAATTTTTTTAAAAAAACCTGCGTACCTTTCCTGGCTCCTGTGCTGCTGCTGCCGCTTTAAAAATAAAAAAAATGGTGACCGCAACAACTCTCCTCCAGAGCTCGTCGTGGCTCACGTGTGAATAAGGGCAAGATCTCGCATTATTCATAACGCGAGGTCTCCCCTGCTTTCCCCCAGATTTTCCACCAGGTCTAGCAAGGCCCTTAGTCGCTAGAAGACGTGCCATGAGTCTTGTCAGAGTTCTGTATTCTTTGAATAATGCAAGAAAATGGACCACGTGGGACAATTTCACCTTGCGAACATTATTGATGCTGTCAAGTTGAAGTATCTCCTCATATTCTAGCAAGAGTTCTGCCAGATCAAGGTCTGTACCTAGCACCTTGTAAGGCGGCAAATCAACACCACCTCAGCATCAACTTCAAAGTGTTGATTGAAGAACTCAACAAAAGAGTCAACAACTTCATTACAGAGAGCAACAGCATCTCTCCTATCAGATACATACTAGTGGTGTAACTTGCATCTCGTCTTGTGCTTTGTTACCAGAGGAATTCATTTTAGCATCACTCTTCCATCTGGCTGATTAAAAGCTTCATCCTTGAAAGCCTTGACCCCACTCACGAAGTAAACAATGTGTGTGTGTTTTCAAGTATACTAGCTTTGATTTTACCAACATAGCTTCTTTATATTGAGGATGGTGACCCCAACTTCCTGCAGCTGCTTCTGGTAACCTACCGAAGACTGTAAGTACACCACCCAGAAAGGACAGAGGTAGGAGCTTATCTTCATCAAGGAGGAATGCAAGAAACTAGGGCAGTGCAAGGTACAGCTTTGGAAATCGAAGCATGGCGGCCATCTTATGATGGTTCTGACAGATCCGCTATTTTAATGCAGAGACCTAGGCCCCCATATAGCCTACAACTCCCAGTGTGCAGTGCCTGGGAGAGCTGTACTTACCAGAGCCCAGGAACAGAGGCTATACATGGCATTGCCACAGCCATTGCCAGCTTCCTCTGTGCGATTGCCTCCTCCCCGCGAGATCACCAGTATCCCCACCAGCCCTGTGAGATTGCTGACTGCACTAGCTATACTAGAGTGACAAAAGAGGGCAGGGCTCCTGCAGCTTTGACTGTTGTGATGAAGAGGGAATTTCATCAGGTGCTGCATGCATACAAAGCCCTATGAAGAGAGACTGAAAGAACTGGGCATGTTTAGCCTGGAGAAGAAAAGATTGAGGGGAGACATGAGAGCACTCTTCAAATACTTGAAAGGTTGTCACACAGAGGAGGGCCAGGATCTCTTCTCGATCCTCCCAGAGTGCAGGACACAGAATAATGGGCTCAAGTTAAAGGAAGCCAGATTCCGGCTGGACATCAGGAAAAACTTCCTGAACGTTAGAGCAGTGCGACGGTGGAATCAGCTACCTAGGGAGGTTGTGGGCTCTCCCACACTAGAGGCCTTCAAGAGGCAGCTGGACAACCATCTGTCGGGGATGCTTTAGGGTGGGTTCCTGCATTGAGCAGGGGGTTGGACTCGATGGCCTTATAGGCCCCTTCCAACTCTGCTATTCTATGATTCTATGATTCTATGAAATGACACCTGCTGACATTTCCTTTTCTATACAACTGTTAAAGATGCAGGATAAGGGGTTAGTTTAACCTCCGGTTTTCTAGTAAAACTGAATTACTGTGTCGCAAAATGATGCATATCTCAAAAGTGGGTCAACAACATGAAAAGTTTGGAAAGCTCTGGTCTATGGCCTCAGCTAGACCTACCGGTCTAGCGAGATGGAGGGTTAAAGATCCCACAATTTTTTTATCATGAGATCTCCCCTCTGTTCACACGTGGTGCGCGATGACCTCAGAGGGAGAGGTGTCACGCCCACCATTTTGTTTTGTTTTTAAAGACAGGAGCACACAAGCACTCATGCACAAAAGGTAACTCCTTTTTTACAAAAAATATTTTCCCCACTTACCCCAAACTGCGACGCCCGGCCACACATTCCACTGTCTCGGGCTCAGCCCGAGACTGCGGAAAAAACGGGCCTAAAGTGGAGGGCGAGATCCCAGGGCAAAGGAGGGATCATCCCTCCCTGATCCTGGGATGTCCTGTGCGTCATGTGGATGCACCGGGACAATCCCAGGGATCGTCCCGAGATAAAGCCCCATCTAGCTAAGGCCTAAGATCCCTACTATACCATACAGAACCTCAACGTATTTGGCAAGACAACAACCATCTTTTAAAAGGGTAAATTCTAGTTATCACCATTGTAATCAGAGGAAAGAGGGTTTTCATTTTTTGTGGGGAGGGAGTCCCAGTCCTCAACTATAGTGTAGGGAGGGAAGATAATCTCACTCCCTCTTTGCAAGGTATCTTCATTTTCCCTTCTCTTATTTTCCTATCCTTCGTGTCCTTCTTTCTCTTAATTTCTCTTATCATTCTCATTTACTCTTGCTTCTTTCATGTTTTTTTTTCCAGTAGAAAAAAATTGGGAGGTGCTCATGAATTGGGGATTGAGGCCGCACTGGCTTTTTGTGCAGTTGGAAAAAAATGCTTAGCATAAACCCTGCCATGGATGAAGCATCCTCAGGTCGTTTGGTCCCAGGGGATTGATCAGGTGACAGGAGCCACTTCTTCACAACCCAGGGTGTGTTCCCACCCATCCCCCAAACTCTGAGTTGTTGCAATGTGCAAACTAGGCCAAAATCTGCTTTCAGGCAGAAATTAATTCTTGAGATGATCAAGATTGATTCTCCTCTCTCTCTTTGTTTGCAAAAAGCGCATTTCTTCTTCTCGCGGTTGAAAGCCTGCAAACGAATGAACAGTATCTTCCAAAGTTACCAGCACCATGAATTGGACTTCCAATGGTAGCACCACAGTTTAACAGTGCATTTATGGCTTGAAAACGCAAACTAAGGGCACATCTACACCAAGCAGGATATTCCGCTATTAAAGTGGTATATAAAAGGCAGGAGGCACACCAAGCAGGATATAGTGGTATGAAAGTGGTATATAGTATGTGTCGATGGGCCCCAACAGCTGTCAGTGCACTTCAATACCACCATAAAGCAATAGTGTGGCTCCTGCCTTTTATATACCACTTTCATAGTGGAATATCCTGTTTGGTGTAGAAGAGCCCATTATTCCGTGTCCTGCACTCTGGGAAGATCAAGAAGAGATCCTGGCCCTCCTCTGTGTAACAACCTTTCAAGTATTTGAAGAGTGCTAGCATGTGTCCCCTCAATCTTCTCTTCTCCAAGCTAAACATGCCCAGTTATTTCAGTCTTTACTTCTATTAATGCAGCCCAAAATAGCATTTGCCTTTCTTGCAGCCATATCTCACTGTTGGCTCATAGTCAGCTTGTGATCTACAACAATTCCAAGATCCTTCTCGTTTGTTTCGCTACATTTCCTCATTATGTGATATCAGGGCCACAGCTACACTTTGTGTCATATCAGTACCCCAAAGGACACACACACTATGCTGGCTGGGGCATGCTGGCAGTTGTAGGATTTTTTTCTGTCTAAAGAGCCCGAGGATTGCACACTTAGGCCTAATCTACACCTGCCATTTATCCTGGGGCCAGCTCGAGGTTGTCCTTGTGTGTCCAAATGACACACAGGGAATCCCAGGTTAAACCGAGGATGACTTCTCAGTCATCCCAATTTTTCCCGTGGGCCCAGGACAATCCTGAGGACCATGGGAAGTGCGGCACGGGCTCCTGGGTCCTCCGTCCTCTCTGCAAGTAGTGGGACTCCTCTAATGGGCATGGAGCTATGGGGGGCTCCATGCCCATTGGGGGCAGGGGCAGCATTTTTGCCATCCCCGGGATGGCTCTCAGCATTTTGGGGCACCGAATTTTCTCATTATTTTTTTTTAAAAAAAACGTACCAAGGAGCTGGATCCAGGCCCCTAAAATTGCACAAACGTCTCCCCACCACCACCAAAAAAAACCCCACCATGCCAGGGATGTCCCTCTTCAGTTCCAGGATGACACTCTGGCATTTAGACGCAGGGGGACGATCCTGGAAGCAGGTAAGCCCGGGATTCTCCCCCACCACCACCCATCCCAGAAGGCATCTTAGGTGTAGATGAGGCCTTTAATGTCTTATTATAGGAGTTCCCCTACATCCTTTTAAATGGTTTGATTCAACATATACGAGATACAGTGTACAGTTTATTAAAAATAAAAGATAGTAGCACAGATGTCTGAATCAGATGGCCAAATGCTTCTGTCATTCTTCCAAAAAGAAGTGTGTTATTGTGTTATAATTTGAAAGTTGACCTTTATTTACATCCTAGAAACTATAAAATAATTCACACATTAAGCCATGATGGTATAAATCCCAAAGTTGGCTACAAAGGAAACACATCCTGTGACCGCAGTGACTACTTGATGTGTCAAATTTCTATTAAATGGACATGAAAATGAATGGTAGAAAGAGGAGTACAAAGAAAAAAATAATAGGCATGTAGTAGTCTGGGTTGCAAATAGGCTAACAAATGACCAGGAATCAGAAGAGCTGCGGGGGGGGGGGGGGATACTTACATTCATGACACAAAGAGGCTTCAGCATGGACAGAAAAAGAAGGGAGGGTGGGCTAGATTTGTCTGCAGGCATAGCTGCAAAGCCACAAAATTTTGCAGAAGAGTAGTGGTATTCCAATTTTTTTCTTGAGATGTCAGATTTTGCGAAAACTTGTATGCTTCTAACTGACCAGAACAAAGATGTTACATACCAAGTTTCATTATTTGCAATAGCTGCTTTTAAAATTTGACAGACTTATATATAATTGTGTGTGTGTGTGTGTGTGTGTGTGTGTGTGTGTGTGTGTGTGAGAGAGAGAGAGAGAGAGAGAGAGAGAGAGAGAGAGAGAGAGGGATGGATATTGGTTGATTACTTATTGTGGATTTTTTCTGGGGTTTTCTCCTTATTTCTCTTCTGTTTTGCGATGGCCCTTGGTTTTAAGCAAATAAAAGTTGAACTATGAGTAGTGGTTTTCACAACTTGGACAAAAGAAGTTACGTTTATTGTCCTATAATTCTCTTCACACTTGGGGCTCATCTACACCAAGCAGGATATTGCACTATGAAAGTGCTATGAAAGCAGTATATACATAAGAGGCAGAAGCCACACTATTGCTTTATAGTGGTAATGAAGTGCACTGACAACTGTCGGGGCTCATGACATGTACCATATACCACTTTCATACCACTTTCATATTGTTATATCCTGTTTGGTGTAGATGTGTCCTGGGCCCCAACAGTTGTCAGTGCACTTCAGTACCACTATGGCCACAGCTAGACCTAAGGTTTATCCTGGGATCATCCAGGGTTCACCCCTACCTGAGCACTGGATCCCCTGTGCATCACCTAGATGAACAGGTTTGACCCCTGGACGATCCAGGGATAAACCTTAGGTCTAGCTATGGCCTATATAACCGTAGTGTGGCTCCTGCCTTTTATATACCGCTTTCATTCCGCTTTCATAGTGCAATATCCTGCTTGGTGTAGATGAGCCCTTAGTTTGCATTGAGCCCTATGAACTCAGTGGGACCGACTTCCAAGTAAACATGCTTTGGACTGTGCTACATGGCTTCCTTTTTGTAACTACTAACCATTTGGGCATGTTGAAAGCTTTACTATAATTTGAGTAGTGGCTACCAATGTGGAGAAAAACTGTCATTCAAACAGCTTCTATTTTCTGAACGTGGAACAACACCGCTGGAAGGCAGATGCAGCCATGGTATCATTTCGATATCAGCACTTACCGAACAGTGTGTCCCATTGAACTGAACGGAAATTAGTTCTGAGTAGACATGGCTAGGATTGTGCTGTCAGCCTTCAAAAAAACCCTCATGGCAAAGAGTTTAAAAATCATAGCTGAATGCAGACACAAAATTTGACACATCCCAAATGACAAGAAGCCAACGCCACACAGCCATGAAGTAAACTCGTAGGGAACCAACTTCACAGCTTTGTTCTTGTGTTAACCTTCTGTCAGAGTTCTTTCCAAGCAATTACTACCAAAGTGACTGAAAGGGAAATCTGGAAGGATATATTTCTGCCAAATTTGTCTCGCAGCAATACGCAGTAGAAATATTATTTTGGATTGCTCATTTTGGGCCTGATCCCACCACGTCTTTAGATATATATATAAAAAAACATTGTCTCTGTTACTCTTAATGAAGAGTGTCACAAAAACAAAAATGGATTTATCCTCTGAATAGACTTTTATAGTCAGTATTGTTATTCCTATTGTTTGTATGAGAAGAAAGAAAGCACACGCAAGAACAGCAGGGCTGGGAGCTGCGCTTAAAATTATAGTGGTAGCAATTTTTATAATTAGTTATGATATTTAGCATGCTGTCTGGTTTCTTCTTTCACCAGCCAGACCTGTGAGCTATAGCATTAGCATTCCTAGTTCACAGGTTAGGAATTCTGGTTGATCTATCTATCTATCTATCTATCTATCTATCTATCTATCTATCTAATCATTAAAAAAAACCTGCCATTTTAAAAGGGGGAGTCTACACTATAGGTTAAAACGCTATTGTTAGCCATTGTTCCATTATTAATTCTAACGTTTCTATTTTTAACTGAGCTCACTAACGTTACTTATCTTTTCCTGTAACATTATTCACACTGTTTGTGTGAATACTGTTCACTGTTTGGTTGCCCCGTTGCCTGATCCTTGATTCCGTCCTTTCTATGATCCTCCCAATGCCCGGACTGTCTCTTCTATGATCCTCCCACTTCCATTTTTGGTGATTTTGGTTGGATGATGGCGCAGAGAGGAAGCTGTCCAAACCAGGAAGTTGTCCCAAACAGGAAGGAGGGTGGAAGATCACGTGCCATTGCATTTACAATGCGACAAGGAATACAACGATAGAAGACTGCACATTGAAAGCTAACAATAGTGCAGAAGGGTTATAACGGTAAGATAAAACGGAACATAATTCACCTATAAAACATTATAACTAACGAGTCATATGACCAGTGATGCAATCAAAGCCCTATGTACCGTTATAGGTACAATAGTGTGGATTCCCCCTAAAAGATAAGGCTTTCTCTCCTTGGTTCTTAAACTCCACAAAACCAGGAAATTGGAAGCTAAGGCTGATGTGCCCTATGATCAGTCATGCTGTTGTACAATGGCACAAATTGTGTTTGCGTACAACTTAGGACATGACTAGACGAGGGGGTGGAGGGGGATGATCTTGCAATTTTATGATCACAAGATCGTCCCCCTTGTCTACATGTGGCACGTGACGTCCCAGGAGGAAGAGGACGTCGCAGACGCCATTTTGGATTTTTTAAAAAAGGAAAATGAGTGCCCAAGTGCTTGAACGAAATTGGAAGCTTTTTTAAAAAACAAACAAGCCTCGCACTCCCCCCACCCCACCCCCAATGGGCACAGAGCTCCTGAGGAGCTCCATGACCAGTGCCTGGTTCCCGGCTCCTCATGAGGAGCTGGGACAAAACCATGATGGTGGGCCACACGTCCCATGGTCTCAGGAGCATCCTGAGGCCATGGGGGAAATCGGATTGAAAGGGTAGGGCGATATCCCAGGCCAAGGGAGGGATCGTCCTTCCCTGCTCCCAGGATCCCTTCTGTGTCATGTGGACGCACAGAGATGATCCCGGGACAATCCCCGGGATATCGCTGCGTCTAGACATGCCCTTACCCTCCATGCGCCCACACTTTCCCTGAGTCTTTCAGTCCCAAATCCAGATTAGAACAGGGGTTATAAACCTCAGGCCGGGGGGGGGGGGTTCACGAATCCAGCCTTCAGGGTTCCCAGATACTCGTGCCTCTCTCCCCTGCCCCATCCCTTTTTCCCTCAAACTTCATTTTTTAATGGAATTGTCTTAATGTGGGTTGAGGGTTTTAATGGAATTGTTTTATATGTTATTGTAAAGCGCCTCAATGCCAGAAATGGTGAGGCGGCGCTATAAAAATGCTTTAAATAAATAAAATAATAATAAAATTTAGCAGTTAACCAGCTTTTGCAGTTTTTCCACCATTGTAAAAGGGGAGAATGCCTCTCCTAAGGCCCTAGTTACTGACAGTAAGAGCTTTAAGCAAACGTATGCTGGTATTTGGGGCCCTGCCCCCTTTCGCCTCCACCCACCATGAACAGAGCCGTCAAGAGCTTCTCCAAAGCGGAATTTGGCCCTTGGGTTAAAAGATGCTCTGCACCCCCTGCTTTAGTAACGTGGCCGGACATGGATTTAAAAAAGCAGGGCCTAGTAGCATGAGCTGGTCCTGCAGCCTTTCTGTTGACTTTGGCCATAACTAGACCTAAGGTTTATCCCAGGATCATCCCGGGTTCATCCCTGCCTGAACACTGGATGCCCTGTGTGGCACTTAGATGAACAGGTTTGACCTCAGGACAATCCTGGGATAAACCTTAGGTCTAGCTATGGCCTCACTCATGCAGTTTTAAGGCAACAACAGATATCTGTTCACCCTGTGATGGCCATTTTTCTGTGCCTATAGCTGCCTTCAACAAACAGACATCCTGCCACGGTTATCTTTCCTCTCAGCTCCACCAATTACTATTTTAAATCCTGTCTTTGGGATAATGCTGTATGGCCCTAGCTAGACCTAAGGTTTATCCCAGGATCATCATGGGTTCTTTCCTGCCTGAGCGCTGGATGCCCTGTGTGGCACTTAGGTGAACAGGTTTGACCCCAGGACAATCCTGGGATAAACCTTAGGTCTAGCTACGGCCTTTTTCAATGGTTTTTAACATTTTTATGCTGCATATGGGATTGTTTTATTGATTGTTTTCTCATGTATGCCACCTAGGGTATTTTGTATATAGGCAGGATATAAATTGAATAAATAAGAATTTATCATTGTTGTTGTTGGCTATGTATGAGGCTTTTATTGCTTTTATTTACTACTACAGCTATTTTATTACAGATCATTATAAAGTGTGTGTGGGCACACACACACGCACACACACACACACACGCCACATGGTTGATGGGGAAGTGAAAAGAAAAGTCACCTTTTGTAGTCTTTCCACTACAAAAATAGTTGTGTGAATAAACCCTTACTCCAAGTTACACAAAATCTTTGTGGCAAAAGCAGGAATATACCTGGCGTTAGGTCAGACTCTGTTGAGTGCATTTTCCTGCTATTGATCTCTCCAACGATCCATTATTATGTATTTGAGAAAAGCTGCACAGACTGGATAGACTAAGAGCATCATCAGACAAGCATTTTATCACATGCTTATTACTGGCCACAAGGTTTTTCACAGGTCTTTTTGACGGCACCATCCACTTCCCGTGTCCTGCTCCTTCTAGTCTTCTTTCTGCCACAAAATAAAACCCCAGTAAATCCATTTTTGCTGACGTTTCCTCTGTGTGCAGGAAAAGCAATGCGATAAAAACATCCACTGTTTACTTCCGCATTCTTCCCCATGTGAAGAAAGAGAAGTATTGTGGGACAGAAGCGGGGGGGGGGGGAGTGACGGTAAGGAAACATGATTTTTCCCTGTCTGATGAAGCTCTAAGTCTTATAACAATTTCAGTCATACTAACACCCTCAAGATCATTTTGTTTGTTTGATTGCTTGATTAATATTAGGATATATACGTCACCATTCAAAAAATAATAATCAGGATAGCTTACAACAAGATAATAAAATTGCATAAGGGATCATTCATTTCTCAGTTAAATATCCCACTTATTTTTATTTTCTTTGGTAGATTTGCCATTATTTTTCTTGTAGTTTTAGTTTGGCTGTGAAGGAAAGCTATTCCTGTAAATTTCTCCACATCCATTTATGATGAAATAAGCCAAGTGTATAACAAGCAAAACATAGACAATTAGGTGCTGGAAATTCATCACGACAGTTCAGTGTCTTTCATCAACTACATTTCACATAGCATCAGGAAACAAAGGATTTGAGAAAACCACTTAGAATGGTAAAACACAGAACATTAACAAAAGAATAGCCCAGCACAGGCATTTATTAACATGTAAATAGACTGAGTCAGCAATTAGTCAACACTCATTATAATTGAACAGACTATAGTAATTAAGCTGCCATTGATTTAATTGTTCCCATTCAATTTAAGGTAAATATTTACTATAACCACGCTTTCTTCTCGACTTCTGCGTGGAACAGAAATATATTGATACAGGCTTGAGATCAAACTTTTTCAGCGGCGTTAAAAGTGCCTCTTCCAACCAACTGTCATTCCGGAGTATGTGTCTTCACTGAAGGAGCAGCTCAGCCAAAGCAGCCCTCTCTAGCTGACAGATCTCTTTAAACTATGCAAATCAGAGAGGCATGTTTGACTCCAAATGTAGGCTCATTAAAAAGTCTTTTCACATAGTCAAAATTCTGTTTCTTTTTTCTTCTTTTTTTAAACCACAAATGTCTTCTGAACGTTCGTGAGGCCTATTTTCTTGTGAACCTGCAAGCAGGCAGAGAATACCAGTGAATACCTGAGCCACTTCCACATGTTCGAACGTGACATCTAAATGTGGCAACATGAAGACGTAATTTGGGTTTGTATACAGGGCCAGCATCAAGGGTAGGCACAGTTGGGCACATGACGAAGGCCTACACCCCAGCAAGGGGCCACCAACAACAGGCCCCTGGAGTTGTTCCTCCTCCTCTTCGCCATGGCAACCTGCTTGTTCACCTTCCTCTCACTCTGGCCCAGACAATGGTGGAGGAGAAAAGGAGGATCAGTAGATCCTGCTGCCCATTTGTTCACTGGCTCTCTACCTGTAATCAAGGAAGTGGTAGCGGTCACGAGAAAGAAGAAGAGGAGTAATAACAGCTGGTGACAATTGCGATAAGAAGGTAGGCTGCCTTTGGAAGGGAACCCATTGACAGCGTCTTGCCCAAGTGCCTTCAAAAACCTGGAGCTGACACCATGTGGGTGCAACGAACATGTGGCCATTCTTATTTGAATGATAGTAATTCTTTCCAGACTTGCATCTATACATATAAATTAGTAACTACACATGTTAGGCAAATCATGGCCTCTTTTTGGTTGATGCATTGACCACCATTTCCACAACAATTTACATAGAAGGAAGTGCTCTACAGCCACAAGTGCCATAAACTATGCAATTTGCGGCCATCATTTTGCCGTATTTGGCTAATGGCGGCCGACATTAGCCGATCACGCTGTTTAGAATGGAGGAGAGCAGCCCCTCGAAATCCAACAGGTGCAGTAAATCTTCACGGAAATCAGTGGGGCCCGAAGAGGTCTGTAGTTTCCCACTGCGCCCCCCCCAGTAGGACACTGGGGGGTTCGTACAACACCCATGGTTCTTTGGAGTCAAACTACTGTATTTGGGGATGTCCACATATCCTTTGCATTTAAATATTATTATATTATATGTCAAGGGGTAATGGAGGGGCAGACCTAGTTGTGTGCCATCACATCTTCATATTTCCAATGGTGTGATCTGGACTTCACAGATGAATCCTAATGTTTCCTTGGGTCAACTCTTTCCTTAGGCCATAGTTAGACCTAAGGTTTATCCTGGGATCATCCTGGGGTCATCCCTGTTCATGTAAATGACACACAGAATATCCCAGGAGCAGGCAGGGATGCCCCGGGATAAACCTTAGGTCTAGCTAAGGCCCAAGTGTTATTTGAATTGTTGTAAATCACCTTGGGGGACCTTTTTAGAGTCAAAGAAAGGAAAGGAACCTCTCGTGCAAGCACTGAGTCATTACTGACTCTTGGAGGGACGCCAGCTTTTGCTGACGTTTTCTTGGCAGGCCTTATAACGGGGTGGTTTTTCATTGCCTTCCCGGGCCATTATTACCTTTCCCCCAGCTAACTGGGTACTCATTTTACCGACCTCGGGAGGATGGAAGGCTGAGTTGACCGCTGGGCTCGAACTCCGGCCATGGGGAGAATTTCAGCTGCAGAAACTGCTGCTTTACCGCTCTGCGCCACACGAGTCAAAGGCTAATATAAAGCAATACTTTTATAGATAAATAAATAACATCTAGTGTCCAGGATCAAAACCTTACTAACCCTTGCAGGGCATCTGGACAATGCTTCCCCATCTCACCCACCTGCCATCTTAGGTGGCGAGAGAAAGAAATGCTCATGGGGGCGGCGGGGAGGAATGAATATTTTTCGATGACTAAATTTGTGTAAAATTCCAGAAAGTTTTTTTTTTTTTTAAAAAAAAAAAAAAGCAGTCCATGGAATCCATGGGACTTGGAAAAAGACAGTCTGCTATGGAATCCACAGGCTGGATTTGTAAAAATCCAAACTCATTTGATTCCATCATGAATTTCTCCAACATTGCTAGACTGTGCCCTGCTGATTGGTGTGCCAGCCTTTTCAGTCAGCTGTTCCAGATGCTAACTGTTGATGGACACTCGTTCTTATGGCTCTTTGTCTTTAAATCAGTCTTGGACTGGACAGCCCTTCAACAAGAGGGCAGTTCCAAACAGAGGAAAGTCCTCTGGCAGGCCTTCAAATAGAGGACTGTCCTCTGTAAAAAAAAAAAGGATACACGGCCACCCTAGGAATAGTACAGCCCCGCTCCACAGTAATCACATGATACCCTTTCACATGAGTGACACATTTATTTATTTCATTTGTTTTTATTTACAACATTTGTATACCGCTTCATATCTATACAGATTCCGGAACAGTGAACATAAAAGATACATTAATACAATGGTTAAAAAAAAATGAAAACACCATATTAAAAGCATTAAAAATAGCATACCAATAAAGACCATGGTGGTCATTTAAGGAATGCTTCCTGGAACAAAACTGACTGCAGGAGGCATAGAAAGGATCACAACGTTGGCACCTGCCTGACCTCCAAAGAAAGGGGGCCACCACACTAAAGGGTCTTCTCTTGGTGGCTCCAATTGGACCATAGGTCCATGTGGAACCACCATGAGCATGCCCTCAACAACTGGGAGAAGGTGTTCTCTCAGGTATCTTGGCCCCAGTTGTTTAGGGCTTTGTACACTAGTACCAGAAACTTTAACCTGGTCCAGTATCGAATAGGCAGCCAGTGCAGTTCCCTCAGGAAAGGATTTGTATGCTGAAAGGGGGCAGCTCCCGACAACAACTAAGACTGCCACATTCTGCCCTCGCTCCAGCTTCTGGAGCAGCCTTAAGGGCAGCCCCACACAGGCCGTGGCTAGACGGGGCAATATACTGGTGATTGCCCTAGGATCATCCCTGTGCGTTCACATGATGCACAGGGGATCCAGGGAGCAGGGAGGGACGAACCCTCCCTTGCCCTGGGATATCACCCTACCCTTCTAGCCTGCTGTTTTCACAGTCTTGGGATGATCCCGGGACCATGGAACGTGTGGCCAGGCATCTCAGGTTGTCTTGGCTCCTCACGAGTAACCACGAGGAGCCGGGAGCCGGGCACAGGGGGTGAAGGGAGCGGGGAAATGTATTTATTTTTTAAAAATACTCCTGCGCTCCTTCTCCTTTAAGAAAAAACAAACAAAATGGCGAGTGCGACGTCCTCTTCTCCCTGGGACATCGCATGCCACATGTACACGAGGGCGACGATCTCGCAATCATAAAATCGCGAGATTGTCGCCCTCAACCCCTGTCATCTAGCCATGGTGACAGAGTGTGTTGCAGTCATCCAGTCTTGAGGTTACTAATACCTGTACCACCGTGACCAAGCTATCCCTGTCCAGGAAAGGCCATAGCTGGTAAAAAAAAGCACACCAAGCCTCCAGAGCTGAAAGGAGGCTTATGGAAGTGCAACAGTGGACACATAAGCTCATGTCACTGTAGCTACCACGGTATTCTTCCACTGGAAGGAGAAAACCCACCGACTTCCTTTGTCCGTTGCTTGCTTCTCTTCTGAGCAAGCCACCTTGGCTGCCTCTCCCATTCACCCTTTTTTTTTTGCTGACCGTGAAGATTAGTCTTTGTTCTTGCCAATTAAGGCAACACGCTCAAACGGCTGCTGACGAAAGTCACTGTGTCTGAACCAGGTTACATGCCTTTGTCGGACAACTATAGTTCAGTATTGTCTGAACAGTTGGGGAGATAAAAGAATTAGAAAAAGAAATACAGCAAAGTGAACATTTTCACTTTGATAACAGGACAGCAAAATAATAACAATAAAAAAATTAAAATCTCAAACTCCTGTAATTCCTTTTAAATAAAAACAAAAATGAGAAACAGTAACTATTAGAAAATCCCACCTGGTGCTTTTTCTGTGTTAATGATGCTTCTTAAATTGCATGTGGGTAAATGGTAATTTTGTCTCACACCATTAAAAACTAATGGAACCCTTGATGATAAGAAATGCCATAGCTAGCTTGTTGGAGAACGTTTAATTAATAAAGTAATAAAATTATTGTAAACTAGTGCAGTTTCATGGAGAATTCAATGGGATATAAAATAGATAAAACATCCGAGAGAGTTGGTAGACGAAATAAATGCTACTATACAGTAAAGATGGAGTATAAAATGAAGCTAAAATTCAAATCAGCTGCCAGGCTAATAAAATGCTATTCCACTTTCATTCAGGAGTTGGGGGGTGGAGTGGGGGTAATCTAACAGTCCCATCTACAATCCAGTTAAACTAAAATACTTGGATTTAAAGGTGGATTTGCTTAAATACGAATATTTCTCTGTGCTAATTCACACAACCATTAAGGCATGGCTGACTCCAGAGGGGAGGAAGGTGGACAGTTACCAAGGCCCTAAGTAGGGCCGACCCCACCATGAGGTAGAGTGAAGCGGCCCCCTCAGGCAACAGATTTTGGGTGTCATGATGTTTTTTAAAAAATAAATAAATGAAATGTTAATGGAGATGGGGAGAGGTGTTTGTGGGATTGTATGCCTCCTGTGTCAGCATACCTTGGCTGGCTTTAGGTACTACACAACCTGAGCTGGAGAGATGCCCTTTGCTGCTCCACCCCAGGCAACAAAGTCTTGGGCCAGCCCTGGCCCTAAGGACTGGAGTGGGGAATAACTGGACAAAATTGTCCGACGCAAACGCAGCACATAGCATTTGCTGGCCCCTCCTTCCCGAGACAGACGATTGCTCTCAATGGATAGATGCAGATATCCGATTTGTATCTAAACCTTTAGAACTATATGGCATATTGTGTGTAGTTTGGCTTGCTTTGCCTGAGTCATATGAGCAGAGGTCTCTGTCTTTGGGTTATTCTGGCACCCTGGTCTCCTCTCTGGTGGAAGGGCCCCACTGATGGTTTCTCATCTGAGCCCCCACCCAACCTGCCCTGCATCAAAATAAAATTCTGAAACCAGCCCGGTGCCAATGTCTTCCACACTTGGCATCTGAGGATGTGGGTTCCTGTGTTGATGTTGGCCATGGCTAGACCAGGCCTATATCCCGAGATTGTCCCGGGATCATCCCTGTGCATCGAAATGACACACAGGAGATCCCGGGAGCAGGCAGGGATGACCCCTCCATTTGCCTGGAATACTCCTTAGGTCTAGCTAAGGCCGTTGACTGTTTTAAAGCGGTCGCATGAACTCTTCACCAGAAGCTGAGATGGCTGAAACAATAGAACAATGCAACATGATGCACAGCTACTCAGAAGTCAGTTCCATTGAATTAAATGGGTCTTACTCTCAGGTAAGGGTGTATAGGAATGGATAGAATTGAGGGCTAAGCGTAATTTCTCACACAATTTAAATAATAATGTTCTCTGTGCTCTGCTACATTCTAATAAGGGCTTTACAATAAGCAGAATGAGCAAATGGTTATCTGTATTGGCCTTCACTTTCACTGGACTATTGATTGGGCAGTCAATTGGAGGCATTTTAAAATTCCATTTTGTGTATAATAGATAGTCTATTACATTAGCTTGAGTCTTATTCCTGACACAATATGGGAATATTTTATTCTCTTCCACGACTCATCAATGATCAGTCAGTGTTTGTTCCACATATCTCTGTGGGGTGCTAAATCTCTCTCTGTGATGCTAAGCAAAGCTTCCTTACAATGCAATCCTATGCATGCCTACTCACATATAAGCCCCATTCATTTCAATTAGGGATGTGCTCCGCTTCTAATCGGACCGGCGAATTAGAAGCGGAGCGGGGGGCTTCGCCTGCCCTTAAGGCGGAGGCGAAGAGGATTGGGGGGCCGGCGGAGCATGGCGAAGAGGATCGAGGTGAAGGCGGATCCTTCGCCTCAATCCGGAGCTCCGCCGGAAAGGTGAGTGGGGTTTACCGGGCCCTGCCGCTGTCGCTGTCGCCCATGCGGCGACAGTGGCAGGGCCTGGTAACACACACACACACCGCCCTCCTCTCCCTTACCTGCCTCCGTCCGCAGTCCGTCGGCGTCTTCAATTGAAGACGCCGACAGACCGCGGACGGAGGCAGGTAAGGCCCCCCTCTCCCTTGGTCCCTTACCGGGCTCTGCCGCCGTCGCCGCATGGCGACCTTTTCATAAGGTTACTCTAGTCAAATGAATAAAGGACTTCCCTCAGAATGACTTTATTTCACTTAAGTGATAGATCAGGGGTAGGCAACCTTTGCGGGCTTGCAGGCACATCTGGAACTTTGAGGACAGGCCCTGGGCACCATTACACAATTGGCCACCCTGAAAGTGTGGCTATAGGGGAGTGGTCCGCACTTGTTCGTGGGGGCGGGCAGAAATGCAGAATCACCCACTGGCACGACCGGACACACATGCACAAGTAGCAGACCAGAGAAACATAACAGCTATCTATCTATCTAAAATTATTTTTAGTCCATCTGAAGGGCAGAGTTAGCTTTTAAGGTAGCTCACTCCAGTCACCCACCCATGGCAAAGAAAGGAGTCCTTGTTTATTGGAGGGAGAATCCAGAATTACTCACACACTCGTTGCAAAGAAGGAGCAGTGTGTGCATTTTTTTTCTTTGAGGGTGGGAACTCCACTCATCCCTCCACTCACCCAGATAGAAATAGAAGAAAAAAACCATCCACCCAGATTTAAATCTCCTTAATACTTTGCCTTGGAAGTTGGGACGTCGACTAGAACAACAGAACAACAGGCCAAATATGCAAAGGGAGCAGCTATTGAGCCCCTTTTTATGGAGATGCACCGGATGCCAACATGGTTAACTTTTAGGCGCTAAGCAAGAAACTTTTTATTCATCCAGATGTTTTAAAATTGGGTTCCAAATGTTCCCAATGAGCTGCCCGCAATCTTGTCCTCCTTTTGCACCAGTAACATCCTTTTTTTGCACTGAACCACCATTGATATTCAAGCAGAGAACAATGTCTGTTTATGCAACCTGAAGACTACAAAGCTCATAATGCAGCGTGATTAAATCGCTCCACAGCCTTCCTGGAATTTAGCAAAGGATCGTTTTAAGCGAGAGGCAGTGCAAGCCGAAGCAGTTGGAATTCTAAAGAACAGATGGTTTCGACTGTTTATCTGCAGGGAAGCAATTTGATAATGAAATTCTGCTTGTAAGTTTTGCATTGCCCTTCTTGGGTGGGAAAATCAGGGGGGAGTTCATGGTCACAGTAGTGTGTCAGGGAGGGGCCTATACCCCACGTAACAAATGCCTGTGCCACTCTTAGAGTGGCCCTCTTAATTCTTTGGGAAGCCAGGGACCAGAGCAACCATGTGCTGTATTAAACAAGAACCTTCAGCTCCTTTAAGTGCCAAACATCTCAAGTGCATGGAGAATGCACGAGACACTTCTCATTCAAAGTGGATGCAGGGAGGGGGGAAACTTACTCATGAATTCTGTGGCAGAGGAATACACTAAGATCAGAATATGATACTTCACTGAGAATGCTGAAAGCCAGTGTGGTTTAATGGTTAGCATATTGGACTGGGACTCAGGAGATCTGGGTTCTAGCCCCACTTAGCCACGAAGGTCACTGGATGACTTTGGACCAGGCATTGATGCTCAGCCTAAGCTACCTCATAGGGTTGTTGTGAGGATAATATGGAGAGGAGGAGGAGGACCATGTGAGCTGCCTTAGGCTCCTTACAAAAGGGGGAAAGGTGGAATAGAAATGTAATAATAAATCAACTAAAGCTTGTGGGAGGGAACATTATAATGGGGAAAAACTCTTAGGCCGTTGCGAGACGAGGCGTTAGCGCAGTGTGAGGCCCGGTCTCCCTCCTGTGCATCCAGATGACGCACAGGGGATTCTGGGGTCAGGCCGGGCTAAGACCTCCCTTAACCCGGGATAAGCGGATTTGCTTATGGCCCAGCTTTTCCGCAGCCCCGGCCTGAGGCCGGGGCTGTGGAAGGTCTAGCAGGGTCCATGGCTTTTCCCGGCTGCTTGCTTACTCACGAGTAGCCGGGAGAAGCCACGGATTGGGCGCAGCATTCCATAGGAGCGCTGTGCCCATCGGGCCGGGGGGGGAATCACGGGGGGGAGATGGGGGCCGGGGAAAAGAGCCGACCCAGCAGGAGAGATGGGGGAGAGAGCAGAGCCAGGGCATGGCAAGCGGGCACGGGCGAGTGGGCAGGGGATGGGCATGGCGAGCGGGCACGGGCGAGCGGGCAGGGGACAAGGCATGGCAAGCGGGGACGGGGGCGAAGAACGGGGACGGGGACAAGGCATGGCGGAGGGGTGGGGAGAAGAACGGGGACGGGGGACAAGGCATGGTGGAGGGGTGGGGAGAAGAACGGGGACGGGGGACAAGGCATGGCGGACGGGGGGAGGACGGGCGAGCGAGCGGGCAGGGGGGGCATCAGACATTGTGGGGGTAAATCAGGGGCAGGGAGAGTGGGGAACCCTTTATTTTTTTAAAAAAAAGACTTACCTGTTTCGGCGGTGCGCTCCTGCGCACATGGCCCTTTAAGGGGGGAAACGTGGAGCACGCGACGGGGTTTTCCCTTGCCCCGTCGCGTGTTGACATCTGGAAAAGTGCGACGGGGCGCGCTAGCTGTAGCACGCCATCGCCCCTCCTCCCAGACGGACTATCCAGTAGGTCTAGCAAGGCCCTTAGTTACAATAGTCAGGATCCAAGTACCCATGGAACTAGTTGCATGAGCCCAAAGGAGCTTTAGACTTACTTTTCTTGAACTTCAGCCCCTTGTGCCACACAGAGAAATGTTTATAAAACTGACTGAAAGGTGTTACAGAAGCAGTTTGTGAAATAAAATGGGGGCATTTCAAGAACAAAGGTCTAAAAACCCAGTGGATTAGTACATAAGCCCAGGGCTGGCCCTGCCAAGAGGCAGAGTGAGGCAACGGCCTCAGACATCAGATGCTGCCGCAGTTCCTGCTGAACTCCCCAACTATTCCCTTCTGCTGGAGGTCAGAGCTGATAGTTTTAACCTATAAAGCTTTACAGAGCTCAGGACCACAGTATCTGATGGAATACTCTCCTGACCTGAACATATCCAGACACTACATCTGGGCCCCTCCTCCAAGTGCTACCTCCAATGGAGGCTCAGAAGCAGGCAACAAGGGAGAGGTCCTTCTCAGTGGTGGCCCACCAACTATGAGCTCTTCATTGGCACCAACACTGTCATCTTTTTGGTGCCAGGTGAAGTCCACTCTCTTCTCCCAGGCATTTAATGGTATATAACGAGACAACTATGTCTGCTGTTTTAGAACAGATCTATTAGGGGAAAGAGGGGGCCATTGTTTATTTAAATTGTTTCTAGCTGTTTACATCACTTAATTTTTTTCCATGTTAAATTTTTAAAACTATTTTTATTATATTGTATTTCATATTTTTATGAATTGCTGTAAACCACCCAGAGAACTTTGGCTATGGGGCTGTATAGGAATGAAATACATGATAAATCAAATGAAATAAATAATATATGCCACACAACCTGTCCTCAGCCCCCTAAACTAGCTTGCTGCCTCAAGGGTGGTGGAGGATACTATTCCCTTGCCAGTGTTGAAGTAAGTTTCACCTGCCAGTCCAGCTGGCTCCTGTATGTGGAAAGGGAAGGGGCGCCATCTTTACCTCAGGAAGCAAAACGTCTTGAGCCAGAAACTAAGGGCCAAACAGGACGTGGTGTTGAATTAATATGCACGTAGGGAAGGAAGCCACTTTTCCCTCCAATAAAAATAGCAACTGGAAAAGGATGTTTTTTATTTGGGATCACAGCAGGGGGAAATGGTTGAACTCTCCTTTGGCACCTCTGTGGTCCCAATGTGGTTGCTATTCCTTAAACCAAAAACTTGCACACTAATTGCATTCCTGCAATTCATGGAATTAACATCATGTCTAGTTTGAACCTAAGCAGCAGCTCTTTGGATCCTAACCAACACAATTTATTTATTTATTTATTTATTTATTTATTTATTTATTTATTTATTTTTGCATTTATATCCCACCTTTTTTCCTCCAAGGAACCCAAAGGTGGCGTACATAATTCTCCTCCTCTCCATTTCTATCCTCATAACAGCCCTGTGAGGTGGGTTGGGCTGAGAGTCTGTGACTGGCCCAAAGTCACCCAGCCGGTTTCCATGGCCGAGTGGGGACTAAACCCGGATCTCCCGACTCCCAGTCCAACACTCTAGCCACTACGCCCACTGGCTCTCAGAAATCAGTTGCAATATATGTTGTTGTTGTTGTTTTTAAAAAGGGGTGTGTGTGTGTGTGTGCGTGTGTGTGTGTGTGCATATTCTTGCACTGAAGTCTAGCAAGATCCTTAATCTAGCAGGCTTTCACCATCTGGACTGAATATTTACAATTACCAATATTTTCATGAGCGCAGATTATGATCTGGTTCACACATAATGCTAACCTATGGTCTGGGTTGTTGAATTTCAGATTGTCATGGTTTGTGAACAGTAACAAACTATAGTTTGTTGACCACAATTAACAACCCAGAAAGAGAACCCATGGTTTGTTGTTGAGTTGTGAACTCTGGGTTGTTCACAATGATGTTTTAAATGATGTAAACCGCTAGAAACAATTTAAATAAGCAAGGGTTGTTGTTATGTTTGAACCCAGAACTGTGAATTGTTCAAGGGTTGTTTCACCAGGCTAGAAGTGGCAGGCAAGAGCAGTAAACAAAAAACAAAATAAAACCTAGCCATTCAACATGCTAGTAATACAGGCACCTCAAAGGCATTTGGGATACAGGAAGGGAGGGTGTGAAGGGGAAGGGAAACAAACAAACCAGGGATTGGTTTGATTGTCTGCCAGACAAACCCTGGGTAGGACAACAAACTATGGGTTAAATAAACTATGGGTTAATGTTATGTGAAAACCAGGCCTATAGTTCTTATTGTAGGGTTGTCGTCATTTCTGTTGAAAAGCAACTATGTAATGATCAGACAATCTTAAGTATTTATCTTAGTAAGCAAAGAGCCAAGACTATAATTCTTCATGGATTTACTCTGGGGAGCTCCTAATTAAATTATTAAGACTACTCAGTTGAAACTAGTTGATATAAATTGAATGTAGAAAGGATTCATTATTACGGCTCTACTGACGCCTGTAGGAGTACCATTATTTATATTAGGGGGGCGGGCAAACAAAGTGAGCGACCAATGAAATGGATTTGCTTTGGTTTCACCTGTTGATTCTCTGGAATGAAACCCTCTGTTGTATTGTCTCCAGCACCTTTGCTGCATGTCAAGGAACTCATCCGAAAGATTCTTGCATCATTGATAAGTTGTTTCAGGCATACCGGAGAAGAACTACTTCACAGGAAGATTACACATGTTTGCAGAATTAATTTCTGGGTCAATTCTTTGTTAATGACATGAGAGCAAATAAAAATGGTTCCCTCTGGCTTGGCTCTAACACAGCACAAGCCCAGTTCTCGTGGTGGCAGAGTGCACACATGCAATGTCTGTCCTCTCTACCATTCACCTACTGAAACGTCGGATACAGATAATCCTGGTTGAAGAGGACGAGGCTCATGACTGCACACACTTCCTTGCAGGGGTGGGCCAATTGTGTGATCCTCCAGATGTTTTGGCATGACCTTACTTCCATCACAGGAACTAGCTCTGTACTCAGTAAAAATCTGAACTATGCCAATGTTCTTCAGTTTGGCTTTGACATGCCCCACCCACCAGTCCTGGTCTTAAAATAGTGGTCTTCATTCACAGGGGGTGTAATGTATGAGACAAAACTCATGAAAACCTGCAGAACACTGGCAGTGATTTCCAGTTTTGTGTGCCATCTCTTGTACGCCATCTCTCTTGGTGACCCTCATATATTACTCTGTTCACTTGACTAGACCCAGGGCTGGCTCCAGGTTTGAGGGGTCCTTCAGCACAGTGCCTTACAGTGGGGCCCCTCCTGTGTAGAGTGACCAATTACGCATCACCAGAAAGAGGACAAAAGAGGTCACAAATGTGCAACTTAGATGTATAGATACAAATGTAGAAGTAATAGCGAGAATTTAAATAGAAATGCAGTAAGTCTCGCCACAGTGGCTAAGTTGGTGACCACTGACCAGGTAACCTCCTGTGTGCTTCCTCAGTCGGCTGCCCAGGTGCTTCCTGTTGATGGGCCACTTTCAAGGCCCCTTCAATCTCTCTCTTCTTATGGTCCTTTATCTTTAAACCGGACTTGGACTGGTCAGCCATTCAAATAGGGGGTGCTTTCCAACAGAGGACTGCCCTCTGATAACCCTTCAAATAGAGGACTGTCCTCCATAAAACAAGATATTTGACAACCCCACTCCTGCATCAGTTCACACACATCCCAGCAAGCTTACCTGGGAGCAGCATTTGGCAGCAATATCACTGATCGGTTTCCGGTGGGGATGCAAGTTGGGGTCCAGTTATTTCTTGTTCTTTAGTGATGGGACAAGCCTTGAAAATATGCTTAGGAAATGAAATGGTTGCTCCCCCCCTCGGCCCCCAAATCCAGAGCCAAACTAAACACAGATGATAGACACATCACTGGCAGTGGAACCATTGCTTGTGGTTTAGTGAATAGCAGCTACGGAGGACTGTGTGGGGAGGGCAGACGCCACCCTTTGCCTCCACTTTGGGCTCATTCTGGATTGGCATGAATGCGAGTTTTCCTTTAGAAGTAAATAACAGTCATGGGGGGTTCTGACCTAGGTTGGGACTCTGGTGTTCACTCTTTGGCCTGGATAACCCACCCCCCTCCCATAGCTGCTCGGTAATTAAAAATAGGGTGACCCTATGAAAAGGAGGACAGGGCTCCTGTATCTTTAACAGTTGCATAGAAAAGGGCATTTCAGCCGGTGTTATTTGTATATATGGAGAACCTGGGGAAATTCCCTCTTCATCACAACAGTTAAAGCTGCAGGAGCTATACTAGAGTGACCAGATTTAAAAGAGGGCAGGGCACCTGCAGCTTTCACTGTTGTGATGAAGAGGAAATTTCACCAGGTTCCCCATATATACAAATGACACCTGCTGAAATTCCCTTTTCAATACAACTGTTAAAGATACAGGAGCCCTGTCCTCCTTTTCATATGGTCACCCTAGTATAGATGCTCATTTAGAAATGAATTCAACTTCACCAAGCAATGATTGTGGACTTACCTGCTTCTGCAATCTTCCCCCAGCTTCTATACAGCCGCGCGACATCCTGGAAAGCAAGAGGGACATCATGGGCGCCATATTATTACTTTTTAGAAGAGGAGCCATGTGGCCCTGATCCGGGGAAATAGATAAGTAAAAAAAAAGAACCTCCATGCCCAACCCTCCCCCCGCCATCCCAGGGATGGCAAAATTGCTGCCCCCCCAACCATGAAGGGCACAGAGCCATCCTGCACAGCTCTGTGCCCGTTTGAGGACCCAGGAGCCCTCACCACACCAGCCACAGTCCTTGGGGTTGTCCCAGGACTGTGGAAAAACTGGGAAATCCATGGTTGCAGTTATCCTGGGGAAAGTCTCTGGTCGTCCCTGGTTGACCCCGGGTTCCCCTGTGCATCATTTGGACACACAGGGACGACCTAAAGACAACCCCAGGATATATGCATGGTGTTGACATGCCAGATCAGCATTCTTTGTACAAATGAAGAACCAAGAGAGGCAACCCAGAAAGCACCCAGGAAATGTATAGCTAAGAAGGGACTGGAACCCACGTCTCCAAGGTGGAGCAGTTATTCTTCCTTGCTAACAGATGCACTACCTTTCGTTTGCTTGATGTTCTTTTAAAAACAGCAACAAGCAATGCTATTTTGAGCAAACCTAACATGCGACTGGAGATAGCAGCACATTTACCCACCTCAGAGGAGTGGCCATTGAATAAACAGAACAATCCCAAAGATGAAAAGGGCAAGGAGAAAATACAGGAGTTTAGAGGAAGAATCAAGAAGGTTCTATGCACCTGCCAGTGTATGCCTCAGCCACACAATATTATCCTTCCTGCATTGCATACTAGCGGTCAATGAAGTTCATAATTCGACATAATGCAGAAAAGAAAAGGAGGGGGGGACTCATCAAATGTTTACCACCACAGGTCAACAGGGGCTACTTCTTCAGAAATGTATACAGATGTAAACTTTGCTGTTTGATACTTTGCATATTCAGGATCTGAAGGTGGAGATACAATCAGAGGTGGAGTGAGTGGCCCTTTCAGTGTAAGATTCACATTCCAAAGAACAGAAAATGTAGCACTGAGAAGAATAGCTCATATTCATAAAGTCTTCTATATATCAGATGTTGTGGAAATCAGATTTTACCCCAAACGTGGTTGTTGTTGTTGTTTTAAAAAAAGGAAAAAACAGTGAAAATTGGAATGTTTCGTTAAAAAACAAGCCTTTTTCTTTTCTTTTCTTTCTATCCTGCCCTTTTATATCAAGGTATATGAAGAACACCTCACAAAGGTTTAAAATACAATGAAATAAAATCACAGCGGAGAACTGCGGATGATGGCAGTGGTTAGCTGAAAATCAGTCTACTCCAGTTGGGTGTAGTTTATCAGAAGGGAGAATATAGAAAGAGATGTGTTTGTTTTTGGGTATCAGAATGGATCTCATGGTCCTTCCACACAAAAATCCACCCCTGGTTACCTTAAGCTTTCTTCATTTCAATACCATCATTTAGGAAGGCAGCAAATATAGGGGAAGTAACTTTATTGCTGCTATTGTTAAACAATCATAGAATCGCAGAATAGTAGAGTTGGAAGGGGCCTATAAGGCCATCGAGTCCAACCCCCTGCTCAGTGCAGGAATCCACCCTAAAGCATCCCTGACAGATGGCTGCCCAGCTGCCTCCTAAATGCCTCTAGGGTGGGAAAGCCCACAATCTCCCTAGGTAATTGGTTCTATTGTTGTACTGCTCTAACAGTCAGGAAGCTTTTCCTGATGTCCAGCCGGAAATGGGACTCAAGAGCTCCTTGGTGATCTACTGTACATCAGCCAGTGATCTACCAGTAGACCCAGATTTACCTGTAGTCAACTCTTAATTTGAGAATACAGAGCATGATGATATTAAAACATAAGCTAAATTTTAATGGATATTGCAGAATGGGAAAGGGAAAGCCCCAGGTAGCTTTTCAGGGGTTGTTCCACCCTGAGACCTCCTCCACTAGTGGCATAATTTCAGTGGCAACAAACTCCAGGGGTTCCATGTTGGTCTTATGCACTGTGTTGCACAAAACAATTCCTAGTGAGTAGCCAAAGTTGTAAACAAAACAGTGAAGTAGTGGATTAGAAACCAAGTTTACTGGAGGTATAAAAAGGTTATATCTCAAGACAAGATGGCAGCAAACCAGCGTCTTGGGCAGCCTTGCTTACAGGAGGAAGAAGAAGGAAGTAGAAGGAAAGACAGAACAAACACCCCAGCAATCCCCTCCCATCTCACTCTGCTACATGTTAACCCTTCGACACGAAGGATGTTTTCTTCATTTACAATTTTACTGAATATGTGTAAGAGTGGGGTTATAAGAGTTCGTTGGCATAGCATAGAGAAAGACGTTTGGGGGGGCACAGAACGGATTTAAATGGATGTAGAAGTGATGGGGTAATGCTTTAACATTAAGGGGACAAGTTGGAGTACAAACACTGTATCAAGGGTTAGATGCTTTGTTTATAGATAAGGCCTGATGAAATATGATTTGGAAATATGATTTGATATTGCGCAATGTGTCTGTTTAACTTTCTTTAAATTGTTTAATAAATATTTTAAAATATTGAGTTTAATTGAGTTTGTGAGTCTGTCTGTCATTGTGGTACTTATAGGATGACTATATGAAAAAGAGGACAGGGCTCCTGTATCTTTAGCAGTTGCATAGAAAGGAGCATTTCAGCCAGTGTCATTTGTATATATGGAGAACCTGGTGAAATTCCCTCTTCATCACAACAGTTAAAGCTACAGGAGCTATACTAGAGTGACCAGATTTAAAAGAGGGCAGGGCCTCTGCAGGTTCCCCATATATACAGATGACACCTGCTGAAATTTCCTTTTCAATACAACTGTTAAAGATACAGGAGCCCTATCCTCCTTTTCATATGGTCATCCTATGCAAGAATCACCATTTAAATTTCCCACAATGCCCCAGAGTGGCATGATATCTGAGGTATTGTAGGAAATTACATAATGGCTCCCAAACTCCCAGTGGGGGTCCAGCAGATGCGGATTGGAAACTTGAGGGAAATTGTTTCATTTTGCTCAGGACGAGGGTCAGTGGTGGCCCAGGCTGAGATCTTAAAACTCCAGCAGATGTTGCACACTGGGGCCAGGCCTGACCAAACCACTCACCCAGGGCCACCCCAAGACATTTTGCTGCCAGAGGCAAAGGACAAAATGCCACCTCTCCCTATTTCATGTACAGAAACTGACCAGACTGGTAGCTGAATCTTACTTCAACACTAGAGAAGGGACAGAGTCTTCTACCACACCTGAGGGCAGAAGGCTTAGCTTAAGGGGTACAGCGCTGTCTGCATGGCACAAAGAGCTCTGTTCTGCAGTGCGTCACCACTGCTCCCTGCCCCCCAGCATCTGCTGCCTGAGACATCTGCGTCACTCTGCTTCATGCTTGGGCTGGGCCGGCCTTGCGCTCACCTGTTGTTGTTGTTGTTGTTGTTGTTGTTGTTGTTGTTATTATTATTATTATTATTATTATTATTATTTGTTTATATAGCACCATCAATGTACATGGTGCTGTACAGAGTAATGTGTGGAAGGAAGAGAGAGAGATGGTGTATGAATTGTTCCTGGGGCTTGCTGTTGTATTTTCCCCACCACAACCACCACGCAATGCCAGAAAAAGAAGACATTGGAAAACCATGATTAGGAACACTGTATTTATCATGTCATCACCCATTATGGTCAATGTTATTCCTTTCAGGAATTCAACACAAAGGGGGAACATACCTACCTTATCCATGTAAAGTCACCTGGAACCAGAAATGAAAGTGTCCATCCCGCCATAGACATTTTCATGAAAACTCATATCCTCAAGTGAAAGGCAGGCAAAGAGTTTTATCACGCAAAAGCACTTCTCCCTGTCAGTGTTAATTTTGCCATAAATGACATGTTTTCATTTGGCAAAAAGGAACGAGATTTTGATAACAAATTTTCTGAGGCACATAAATTGGCTGCTTTGACATTTTTTTTAAGAACCTGTCAAGTATCTGTGTCTGTGACTGAAACCCAAAGCAACATGCTGTTACCCCTCGCTGTCAAATACTTCCTGAAGCTATTTAATATACCATCGGTCCTCTGGGAGTGTCATGGTTTGTTTGCCAAAATAACCACTCCGGTCAAAGGTCTCAGTCAATATTTCATTTGTTTTGTCCCCAAACTTGAAGCTTCCCTGAGGGAATATTTGTCTTGATGACCTGTTTTGTTGATTAAGGAACCTATGTTCTTCTAACCTCCTTTCTGCAGACCATCTGACTTGTTCATATGGAAGAGGACCTTCCATTTTAACCCACATTGAGCAGATCTAAGGTTCTCCTCCTGGCAAATGTGTCAGGTAGCCCCATTCAGGATGTGCAAGAATCCCCCATAGGCAAGAGAAGACGCTGCCATGAAAGAGCTTCTTCTCTGCTTCGTGTGTAGCTGAAAGCAGCCACCAGCAGCTTGGAATTTGTTGGATTCTTCAAAATCTGGAGGCCACTTTTGCAGCATCTGGCATTGCTGGCACTTCTACATGCGGCCCTTCCTCCTCCTCCTCCTCCTCTTCTTCTTCTTCTTCTTCTTCTTCTTCTTCTTCTTCTTCTTCTTCTTCTTCTTCTAATTGAACCCATGAAGGAAATCTTGTCAAGACCACCAAGTCCATAAGCATCTCACAATCAGGCAAACACAGCAACATGAATCAGAAGACCGTCCTTATTACAAATAGCAAAAAGTGGTGTCAAGAAGAATAAGATGAAAAGCTCCCCGCATGTCTGACCGGAGAGCATGGCATCTCTTTTACCTGAGCCCCAACGACTCCCTCTTTTTCACACTAGCAGCATAAGGATGGTGTTGGGCTGAGATTTTAAAAATTCAAATGTCGGAGAAAGCAAAACTGACAGATTTGTCCATCCAGGCAGAGAGCTTTGAGTGCTTAGCTCTTAACAGGATGGCTTTGAATCCCTCCATGTCTATTCAGCCGTGTTTGCTGTCACTTCTTTTTTTCCTCTGAGAGGCTCCTTGTCTTTAACAGCAACATGGCTGGTGGGGACAATGTTGTCCTTTCCATGCTGGGAATAAATATACGTATTGCGTTTAGCCAGTGAAGATGGGTGCGGATTTTCTTCAGTTCAGTTTTTGATAAGAACTTACCAACATTTGTAAGTTCCTTCATATATTAGAAAGAACTCGAGATGTATTGGTTTTTTAAAAAGGAAATTGAATGCTGGACATTAATCCACCTCTAATAATGAGTGACCTGCTCCCTATCTTTATGGAGTCCAAGTAGAAGAAGTGCATCCACACTGAACCTGAGAGAACATGGCACTACCAGAAATATATATTCCATCCAGTTTTGAAAATCAGCCAAAATCCAGAGTTTGGCAATGTGTTCAGACATGTGAGACTTTGCACAGCTCAGGCAGAACTAATTAATCTCAGAGATCATGCCCCATTACATTCAAGATTTAAACTGTCAATCAGGGAAGGAAAATAACAAAACAGTCATTTGATCTCTGGTGTGCCAGGCATCTGTTCAGGTCTAAGGACCTGTTATAATGCCAAAAGAACAGGAAGGAAGCAACAGGAGATCAGCATATATGAGGCACATCTAAAATGGTTGTGAAGAAGATGGAAGCCCAATGTTCATCTTTGTTTCTGAAGGTAAGGTCAGAAAGAAGATTTATATTAAGTGTGTGTGAGAGAGAGAGAGGGGGGAGGGAGGGAGAGACCAAGATGGAGAGACACAGAGAGAAAGAGAGACAATAATTTGCTAACCAGAGGGCCCTTCTATGAGGCAGAGTAAAAGAGCCGCTTCAGGCAGCTGATTTGGAATGTAATAAAGAGTAGAGGGAGGAGGGGAGGCACTTGTGGGATTTTCTCCCTGCTATGCCAACGTACATGGGTATATACACCTTGATGAGGGGTTGCGGAGGGACAGCAAAATATCTCGAGCATGCCCTGGATAGCCACAGAACCAATTAAACTCAGTGGCACAAGTGACCAAAGGACACTGTGTATTATAGAAAGTTCTAGCAATGCCCTTGCTAAGTATCTGTCCATTATGATTTAGGTTTAATTATCTTGCCTAATCAAGAGATAATAGAAATAATTAATTATGAATTATTTTTGCAAACGTCCACATGCAGAGGTTATTTTTAGAATGTTCTTCCTGTACCCTCAAAATTTTGTGAGATATGTCATTACTCCCATTTTCCTGATGGTCAGTGGAAACTGAAGCCATAGCTAGACCAGGCCTATATCCCGGGATCGTCCTGGGATCATCCCTATGCATTCAAATGACACACAGGGGATCCCGGGAGCAGGCAGGGACAACCCCTCCATTTGCCTGGGATAATCCTTAGGTCTAGCTAAGGCCTAAGACACAGCAGCTGTTGAAAGCTGGCCATTTATTCCTTGACAGAGATTTGAATTAGAACTTACAGACGATACACACATATGCACACTCATTGCCTGAAGTCTCGCATCATTCAGCCATGTGCAGCTGAATGCGTGACTTGCCTCCACTGAAGCATATGGGGCTTCATGTTATGGGGCTCAGTTCGTGCCAGTTGACCTGTGATGGCTGTTGCATCAATATAAGTCATCTCTTCATGTCAACGATGGAGGGACCATGCACAGGTGAACTCAAACTATCTCAAGCCCCACAAAGGCCCTTTATTGAGAACTACTTCCCACATTAAACAGCAACAAATCCAGATTTACCCCCAATGTATACCCAACAGGGAGCCACAATCCATCTCATCTCTCTGATAAATGTCAACGTACAGCAAACATTTATATAGCACCATGTACATTGATGGTGCTATATAAATAAATAATAATAATAATAATTTTAAAACACTTCTTTGTAGCACTTAGGTGAACATGTCATTTACTGAAGTTCAGGCTTGGTTTGTTTTTCTGTTTAAATATATATATATATATATATATATATATATATATATATATATATGCATAAAAGTGCCCTAAGATTTCTGTCAGCCACTTAAAGAACATAGGAATGTCCAAAGAACTCTGCTGGACTAGGTCAAGAGTCCATCAAAGCCCCCTTCACATTCAATAATTGCAAAGGGATTCTGCAAGTTTACTGGGAAGAGCAACCCTTTGACATTTGAGTTGTTTACAAAATTCTTGGGTGCCTGTTATCCAGGCCCAGTGACTTTTTAATTTTTCAGTAACTCCAAAACTTCATCTGTGGTCACCTACATTTGACTTTGTTCTTCAGAAGTACTCCCCCAATAAAGGCAATTTGGAGTGTGTGTATATGTCCAGTGAATAGCAATACAAAGGATTCTTTGCAGTTTCCCTATCTTCATTCATAGTCCTTTCTGTCCTTTGGCAATCGATGGTCCAATTGCCTCTCTGCCTAGATTCTTGCTTCTGGTATATTTAAAGGTGTGGTTTTTTAATTGTTAGTTTAATAGAGCAATCTTATGCATGTTTATTCAGAAGCAAGTCCAATTACATTCGATGAAACTTTCTCCCAGATAAGCTGGGTAGGATTGGAGCCTCTTCCTTCTTTTTAGAAATAAACTCCTCAAATTCCTTTTTCACTTGCTTTCTATTTTTGTGCCTTTTTATTTTTCTTGTTTGGGCAAGACTTGCTGCCATTTTTGGTTTCTTTATCTTTATGGCTTCCTTTGTTTGCTACCCTCCAACATTTCACAGTAGGTTGGGCACCTATGCATTGCCAAAGAAGAGGAAATGCATCTCCAAAAAAAGGCAAAAGAGGATACAAGCTGGCATAATATTTGCATATGCCAATGTGTATGCATAGATGCAAATTGAGAAATGATAACTATAATTTCAATAGAAATACAGTACAACTCACTACAGTGTGAAATATCATGCCTCGGTGACCAGTGTGCCTGCTCAGTCTGCTCCCAGGTGCTCTTGATGGGCAACTTCAAAGGCCCAGCTCTTTCTGCTGATGGTTCTTTAACTTTAAAATGGTTATGGACTGGGCAGCTTATCAAATAGAGGCCGACATGTCCTCTGGGTATCTAACTCACAGGATAGAACACTCTGATGCCAAAGGGCTCTGAACATTCTAAGTCTTGCTAGCAAGAGCCCAGCAGAGCAGAAGTATCAAAGGCTTGGTTAGTTTCTCCATCCTCCTTTAGCCCATTTTGAATTAGATAGACGTCTGAGATCATCTAACACATGTTTGTTGCCTGGGGTGGCAGCTGAGAGGCTGCTGGATCCACCAGATCCACAGCCTCTCCTCTCTTTGCCTATCAGCATGCTTTCCTCTTCTCCCTCTTCCTAAGACCAAGGGCTCATCTACACCAGCAGGATATTGCACTATGAAAGCAGTATGAAAGCGGTATATAAAAGGCAGGAGCCACACTACTGCTTTATAGTGGCATTGAAGAGCACTGCAGGATCTACGCTACTGCTTTATAGTGGTACCGAAGTGCACTGACAAGAGTTGGGGCCCAGGACACATCTACACCAAGCAGGATATAACACTATGGCCTTAGCTAGACCTAACGGTCTAGCAGGGTGGAGGGGTGAAGATCCCACGAGATCTCCCCTCTCAGTACACACGCAATGTGCGATGACCTCAGAGGGAGAGGCACTGAGCCTGCCATTTACTGTTTTTTCCTTAAAGGGACAGCAGCGCACGAACGCTCGTGCGCAAAAGTTGAGTGATTTTTTAAAAAAATATTTACTTTCCCCGCTCCCCCCACCCCACCCCCGATGGACACAGCACTCCTGAGGAGTGCTACGCTCTGTGCGCGGGTCCAGGCTCCTTGCGAGGAATCACGAGGAGCCCGGACAAACCACAATGCCAGGCGACACGTTCCGCAGTCCCGGGCCTAAAGGGGAGGGTGCGATCCCAGGGCAAGAGAGGGATCATTCCTCCCTGATCCCAGGATCCCTTGTGTGTCATGTGAATGCACAGGGATGATCCCGCGGATCACCCCAGAATTTTGCCTCGTCTAGCTATGGCCTATGCAAGCGGTATAAAAGCAGTATATGGAGCTGTCCGTGGTGGCTGGGAGGGGCTCAGATTTCCCCTCCAAGGTCAGCAGCAGCCTCGGAGGGAGAAATCCTCAGCATCCAATTGCCCCTGAGATGCTGTCTAGAGGCCATAGGCTTGCTCTCTAAAGAAATAAAGGAACTCACTGATTGCAATCCTTAACTTATCTTGAATATACTGGTGGGACGACTATGGTAAAACAGCCTAAGGAGAAACTCACCAACTATTGAAAGATTGCACATATAAGTTACATATAGCATAGATAAGTCATATATACCATAATCAGAAAAATGTAGATAGTGTACCTGATTGTAATTTAGAAGGGCTTCCACATTTACATGCTCACTTCCCTAGTGCCATTGTCATGGTTCCCATGACCTTGGTAACACAGCTCACATGAACTCCTGGACACCATTAAGTTAAGAAGGGGTGCCTGACCTCTCTTTTCAATTACCATTTCTACACCTGCTTTTTTTCCAGGGATCATCCCAGGATCATCCCTGTGCATGCAAATGACACACAAGGGATCCTGGGAGCAGGCAGGGACGATCCCTCCATTTTCCTGGGATAAGCCTTAGATGTAGAAAGGGCCTAAGACATCGTATCTAAATATTTTGCCTCTCACAATCTACAGATGTCCTTATTCATTCAATTGTGTTATTGTATGCCTCCTTAAAAATCTTACAGAGTTCCTTGATATATATTGTGTAGAACATCCTAAAACTCAATGAAATGTTGAGTGCAGTTTGTTTTCTTTGTCAATCTAAATATTATCCACAAACATATTCCGCATGTTAGCCTTTTTTTATCGCTGCTCAAGCATTCAAATCTTATTCAAAACTAGTGCTCTTCCTTTTCCCCTTGCTTAGTAAGTATTTTTTTATCTATCTACTCATCTATCATATGTGTTTCTGTGTACATAAAATCTTAAGAAATGAAAGACAAATGTTAGAAAATATTTAAACATCAGGAAAAAAAATCCTATGAAAGCTTAATGTTCCTGAGCTCTCAATTCCCTAATACTCAAAAGTATGAGTTTGTTGCAATATTTGCCCTAATGGAAAAAGATAAGTGGCAATCCTCCAAAGCAAACCACCAAGAATTGAGCAATAAAACAGTAAAAAAAAATGCTAGCTTGGCATTTAAAGAAAGAGATGGAGCGAGAACTGCTGTCTGAGATAATAAAGAATTAACCACAAACCCCTTTTCTATTAAGCACAAAAAAACCTATATTAAAATAACATAAATCCCCAACTCTTTGGAGTTGCATAAGTCTTTCAGAGCCACAGAGCTAAATCTTCACTTCACTGAGATATAGATATTTAGATATATATGTACACTCACACTACACACACACATTTACTGTGTAGGGGCTGGGTGTGTGTGTTTGCGTGTGTGTGTCTAGGGATGAAGAAGTAGGATTTCTCTACACAAAATTAATGAACATTTCCCAATCTTCTTGAGGTACCTTCTTCTTCACAAATAAAAAAAGAGCAATGAGTGAGTCATACGTCAGGTTATATCCTGTCATTTCATTGATATTTCCTAATATCCTTTCCCAAAAGATAGATTTAGGCAATTCCATACAATAGGGATGGGCGAATTCCTCCCTGTCTGGGCCACGCACTACTCGCCAGACCCCTGCCGGCTGGCCAATCCTGCTCCCCGTGTGCATCAAGCCACCAGGCGGTCTGCAGGCAAGCAGCACATGGCCTCCTGCTCCTCCACTGAGCTATTAGTTGAATAAAAATGGTGGCTCGGCTTTATCCATAAAGAGCCATTTTGCACAAATGGTGACCCTAAGGAACCATTTATGCAAAATTAGAGGCATAAATGGTCTAAATAGTCCATCTACATCTGTAATTTTTTAATAAATTGGTCTCTTTACAGCTGCCATTTGCACAAAAATGGCTCTTTACAGAAAAGGTTGAGCTGCCATTTTGTGGCTTTGGAGATGAGTGGTGACGACCATGCTTGCCCAACTTGGAACATGCTGAGTCAGGCAAGCATGGGGGACCACAGACTCCAGTCCAGGGGGCCAAGCTGATGAGAAATTGCTAAGCCTTGAGCCCCAACCAGACACCCGTGACGTCCCTGTAAGTGATATATCTTCTCTTGCACCTCCGCATCCTGAGCATGTATCATCAGTACCTGGAGATATATATGTCTCAGTCTTGTAGGTACCATCAAGATGACTTTATTAAAATTCTCGTTTCGATTTAAACATAGGTTTTCTCAGGAAATGTATTCCAAATCCATTTCTAGGACTCTGCTGAAATCTGTTGACCTAGATATGGGGTACGTTGTAGCTTTTCTTCCATTAATACTGATATTTTTGTTCCATTCATAACTTGTAAACTTTCCCTTATAAATCTTTTGCTTGTTTAGCCAATATTAATTTCTCAAACGCAGAATAATTTATTAGAGGTCTGTATTTAATTATGAATGTGCTAACAACATGTCTGACATTGAAACAACATTGAAAATAAGATAGCTTTTTATCCACCCATCGATATAAAAATATCACAGTATTTATGATTAGCTCTCATTTTCAAACTGCCACAAATTTGCAAATCACAGCAGCCATGTAAACAGCCCCTGTGTGAGGCACTCATGCACATAAACGGCTGCTTTTCATGAGTGCTGCTACTCAGCTGTGAGTTTAAGCCATAGTATTGACCATCCTCAAGCACTCATGTTGAGAGGGGGGCACCATTAGGGCAAAAGAAGGCTTTAAAATGTCCTCTTACCAAGGCCAGATCTATACCTTGTGTCAAATCATTACAATTCCATCATGGTGATGCTATATCCCTCTTGCACATTTATACTCCGTAGGACACACGGGGTATTTTGGAGAATGTGGAATAAAAAGCAGGAAATAACACTCCAATAATGGTACAGAGAATGTATTTAATGTGCCCCAACATTTATCAGTGCACTTCAAGACCGCTATAAAGCAGTAGTGTAGATTGAGCCCAAATGATAAAGATGGGAATATGTGGAGCCATATGTAGATGGGCATTGGGTTTGAGATACTAAAATGGATGGAACCTAATGTTTTCAAGGAATTGTTGAATAAATATTCACAGAGAAGAAAGAGCAATTTAGAGCTAAAGTGATTCTGTAGAGAAGGAGAGAAGGGAAACTGGCCTGCATCTCACCAAGATGGAGAAGCGTGTCCTTCACATCATAAGACATTTACTTCATAAAAGACTAAACAGGAGCACCACTGAAAAGCTTGTGTCTCTTCTCAGCTCGGGCAGTTAGTGCCGCTCTTTGAGCCGCAGCACCACTTGCCCGCGTCTCGCTCTCCCTTTTGAGAACGTCTCCAAAAGTTGTTATTTGGGAGGGTAAAACTCTTCCCCATGCATATCTTATGTTTTCAGTGCTAAGAATGACTCTGATTCTATCCCAGATATGAATGTCAGATGCATAACTGATTAGTGACAAGTGACACAGAAACAGAAAATGTTCCATGTTATGATGAATAATAAACACATGCAATTTATGCAGGAAGGCGTATGGCAATGACATCCTGCACTTCTCCACATATAAATAATATGGATCTCACAGAAATGGATCCAAGAGTAGTGGGGTGGTGGTAAAGGTGGCGAGCGGGGGGGAGGGGTGTTAAAGAACAATTCTAAGGCAAAGTCATATGAGTTCCTAGGTGTGGTGTGTGTGTATATATATATGTATACATACACACTGGGGGAGGAAAATCAGGAACACTCTTTGTTCTGTGTCTCGACGGTGTCACTTTGCTGCTCATTCCTTCAAATCCCGCAGCATCGCAGCTGCAGAGTGAGAGTGGCAAATCCCCATGGCAAGAGGGAGTGCAGGCTTTCCAGGGAACACCAGTGGCTAATCAGCTGTTCGAGCCCAACCCCTGCCTTCTGCCTGGCCTTCCCGTGAGTCCCCTTGACCTACCATGGGCCTCGATCCACCCTCAGAATGCCCCACACACACACTTGATAGGAAGCAAGGTCACCACTGACAGACAGGCAAAGAGGGTGGTGACCTCCGAGTAAATGAAAAAGTCATGGTAAGTCGGCAACTTTTTAAGTGCGCAGTTTCCGAGGAAAAGCGCGTGGTGTGTAAGTGTCGGCAGCTGCGTCATATAACCGATGCAGCACCACTACGCAGCCACCTCAGAGTAGGCAGGGCATACAGACATCCCCGTGGATGCTAGTTGTGGTTTGATTAGGGGGGAAACAGATCATCCGGCCTAATTTGGCTCTTCAGATTTAAATAAATAATGTTACAGAAATCAAATAATTAGGCAAATGAACTGGACTTTCCCCCAACCGCCAACCTTTCAACTGCACAATTTCCTGATTACACACTGACAAGGGAAACCTTTTCCTCAACGTTTAGATTTTTTTTAAAAAAATAAAAGGCTCTATTGTAGTGTTTGAGAGGAGGAGGGAATAAACAATCTACATGTGTCCGGTTCAAAACATTATTTTCCATTACTCTTCTAAAGTGAAAAAATATTTACCATTTTACTAAATTCCATTATTGGCAGGAAGAAAAAAAATATGAGTTCTATGACTGATTAAAAACACTTGGTAAAAATAAGCTAGGGGAGGACGGAGTACACAACACAGGCATTTCTGTGCTGAGGCCAGGATTGAAAGAGCTTCTCTATGCACATTCAAGGCTGTGGATATGTCCAGTAAGAACTTCTGGTTTTTCTCCTCTTTGATCCCCATGACATAGCAGAAACTGCTTTTTAAAACTACCCTAACTCTTGCTGCCAGTCACTAAGCCTTAGGGGAGTCATCCCCACTTTTTAGAATGGGGGAAAAAACGGCACCAAAGCTGGAATGCCGCCAAATGATCAATGGTTGGAAGGAAGAGGTGGGGCCAGGAGAAAGGGGTGGGGGCCTCTGGGCAGCCTTGGTGGGCTGGAATGGAACCCCAGCCAAGCCAACTTTGGCTGCCGGGCCTGAGGATCTGCACCCCTGCCCTTGATTTTCTACCACATTTGCAGGCAGCAAAAAGCTTCCCCCCACATTGGGGTGAAGTTCCAGGAGACGTGCAAACCCAGCTGTGAAGTTTTGCCCATCCTGTCTCAGAGAAGGAATCCACAACAGCAAACACACTCCTTACCCACAGGCCAGTAGATTTCAATGGGTCTGCTCTAAGGGCATGTCTAGACCTGCCGATATCCTGGTATTTGCCCCGGGATCATCCATGTGCATCCACAGGGGAGGGATGATCCCTCTATTTCCATGGGTGTTTTTCCTCACAGTCTTGGGCTTGTCCCGAGACCACGGGACATGTGGTTGGCCATCGTAGTTTCTTCCTGGCTCCTCGCAAGTAACCACGAGGAGCCGGGAACCAGGCACGGGGCACAGAGCTCCTCAGGAGTTCCATGCCCATTGGGGGTGGGGAACAGGAATACTCTTTTTTTAAAAAAACAACCATACGTTTGCACAGGAGCGCTCCTGCACTCATTTGTGATTTTAAAAATGGCAGGCGCGATGTCTTCGGTCCTCCCAGGACATCGCACGCCACCTGTAGACAGAGGAGGAGGATCCCACATTCACCATATCGCAAGATCCTCACCCTTCCCTCCCGGAAAGCCGGGGAGGTCTAGACATGCACTAAGAATGACTAAATCTGGATCCAACCCTTCATTTAGGAGTGGGTTTAAAAAGGAGGAGCCCTTTTGGTTCTGCCAATAGTTTTATTTCATTATTTTAAAGACAGTCAGAAGCCCTTGCTGATCTGCTTCCAATTCCCCAGCAATCTACCACATTCCAACCTACTTTCTCTATCTGTCCCTGCTCTACACAGAATGTTGCACATCATGTGCACGCATGGACTGCCCCACCAGGGGAAAAGCAATGGCCTCCACTTATGGGAGGGGAGGAGATTCTTTCTATGTATCTATCTATCTAAAATTATTTCTAGGCCACCTTTAAGAGTGGATCCTTCTCAAGGTAGTGTATAAGATTTATGAAATAGATACATTTTAAAAAAAAAATCCATAAGAACATGTTTTAATAAAATCCATAAAAACAGAGATTGCCAATTAAAATCAATACAAGCAAAACTTGCCAATAAAAACCAACAGAATTGTGCCTATGGGCAGGGGCACAAAATGGTGGGCATCTCCAGTAGTGGCCAGTGGCAGTCTAGACCAATCCAGTGCTCAGATGCTTTACAGCCCAGGCCCCACCCCTGGAGGCAATTGGCTTTTCTTCTCTATCCTGCAGTTCATAGAGAAGGAAGGGACTGAGCTCCATCATTCAGAACCTGCCTGTATTTTCTAAGAATGAGCGAGAAACTGCTTATGCTCGTAAATCATGCAAACATGTCTCATTCGCAATCCCAAACATGAGCAGCAACACGTGTTCTCTGAAAATGTTCACAAGTTCCTGAACCTGCATGTGCATTCAAAGCACGTGCACATTCAGTGATGCGCACTTTAAAAAAAAAAGCTGCACTTTCCCCAAATGGTGCATTTTCACTCTTTACTCTGGGGTGGGTGGGTGGGATACGGATGTGGGTGCACTCTTTTTAAAAAAACCATTCATTTCCCCCATTCAGTGCGCACACTTTCCCCATTCAAACTAACTGGGAAAAGAGCACAATCAAACACAGGAAAAGAGGTGAGATAAGAATCCCAGCAATCACAAAAGTTGCTTGTTCACCCATCTCTCATATTCTCCATAGAATGCCATATTCTGTGCTCTGTAGTACCATCGCAGATTGTACATCACACAGACTGTACATCACAGAGCACATAGTTAAATTATGGAACTCGCTACCACAGGATGTAGTGATGGCCACCAATTTGGATGGCTTTAAAAAGGGGGTTGGATAAATTCCTGGAGGCGAAGGCTATCAATGGCTACCAACCCTGATGGTTGTGTGCTATCTCCAGTATTCGAGGCAGTAAGCTGGGGAACATGGGCGAGAGGGTGCTGTTGCACCATGTCCTGCTTGTTCAACCCTGGCCAATGGCTGGTTGGCCACCGTGTGAATAGAGTGCTGGACTAGAGGGACCCTTGGTCTGATCCAGCAGAGCTCTTCTTATGTTTTTATCCCTGACTGTATCACCAAGAAATAGTATAATCTACATAATCTGCTTTGCTCTATTTGATTATAGTGTAACAAATGTACTTTGCACTTTATTTACATTCAGTAAACCTTTCCCAGATGCCCCATATTCTGATATTTTGTATCCCAATTCTTAGACGATCAAAGCTGCGAGCAATTCAAAGAAGAGATCTTCAAAGGCTCGCAACATTGGATGAGAAAATGAGAAAATGCGTCCTCTTTGAAAATTGGAGGGCTGTGTGGGAAAACGAATGCAAAATCAAGTACTATTTAAGCACTGGCTCAATTTATTTATTTACTGTTTTTTTGAAAAGAAACCAAACAAACCAGTAATTATCAAATGCCTCCAGATTAATAAACAATTACCGTAGTAACACCAGCATGGTGCGAAATGCACGTTATACATTTTTACTGTTAAATGGAATATGAGACAACTGAAAGGACTTCTACTTCCTTTGTTCCTAAAATACAAATCCATGAATAGATCCTTTTAAGTACTCCCTCCCGCCCTTTATACTTGGCCCTTTCTGTTGCACTTTGGGCCATATATGTATATAATGTGCCAGCCAAAAAGGCCCCTTCCTTTAAAGCATGCTTCTGTTTGCACAGAGCATCTATGAAAGAAACAATAACTTCTTCTTACTGATCAGTGCTGCTTATTGGAAACAGGTGAAATGATTTCATCTAGCTATGACTAGGCATGTCCATCCTTTGAAAGCCCATCCCTTTTTGCCCACAACAGTTCCTCTGCTCTCTCAGCGGTTCACAAAAAAGGCGGTTCACTAAAAGCGTCACCTGCTGATCCATCAATGAGCAAATGACAAAACAAAAGATGCCCAACGATCCACAAACACACACGGAAAGGATTAAATGAAATCTGTACATCCCTATCTCCAGGTTTTTGGACAAGAGTCTTTCCCAGACATACCTGAAGAGACCAGGGATTGTACTGCATGAGTGCTCCTCCACTGACCTATTGTCCTTCTGCTGATAACATCACACAGGCCATAGCTAGACCTAAGGTTTATCCCTGGATCATCCAGGGGTCAAACCTGTTCATCTAGGTGACACACAGAGGATCCAGTGCTCAGGCAGGGGTGAACCCTGGATGATCCCAGGATAAACCTTAGGTCTAGCTGTGGCCACAGTCAACCTCAAGCTACTTCAAGAGTAACTTTGGCTGTTGCTAAATTTCTTACAGTGGCGGCCAGGATTAAAGCTTTCTGTGTATTAGACGAAAGTTGATAATAGCTCTAACTGTATGATTTCATGTTTGATTCTTGTTTTTTCATGGATCTATGGATCACAATAAAGAAATATATGTAAGCTTAAATTAATTCAGACATTGACTTGTACATGTCAACATTCATGGGATGTAAAGGATTCTGCAGCTGATGCCTATAGTCATCCGAAATTCCTTTCTTCCTCTCACTTTCCACTCTCCCCAAATCCCTTCCCTCCAATTCTCCATTGCTTTCTCCCATTGTACCTTTTCCAGATTTTGTTCAACCCATTTCCATTTCATGGCTAAATCTGTTGTTGTTGTTGTTGTTGTTGTTGTTGTTATTTATTGCATTTATATCCCGCCTGAGACTGCAGGAGGTGTGGGCGCCCATACTACCTGGTGCCACACTTACTCGCAAGTAAGTATGGCACCAAAAATAGGCATGGAGCCGCACGGCACAGCTCCATGCCCATCAAGGGAGGAGAGGCAGCCATTTGGCCACCCCTGGGATGGCAGGGAGGGGGTTTGGAGGTGTTTTCATTTTCTTTTAAAACTACTCACATTTTTGATGGTGCAGGGCTTCACTCTCGCACGACCGGCCCCACTGCTTTAAAAAAAAAAAAGTGCCCGTGCCATCCCTGGATGTGGCACAGGCGTGTGGAAGCAGGGGAAGGATCTCAGAGCCAGGAAATCCTAAGATCCTCCCCCCTCCCTCCCCGAAGGCCGGGAGGTGTAGAAAGGTCCCCAGAGTGGATTCACTGCCCCACTGAAGTAGGAGCCATCAGCCTCGATTCAAGAAACCTCATGAACTGTCAGTGCCAGCTGTTGTCAGAGACTTAAAACCACTGCATGCCAATGATTAAACACCATCAAATATGAAATGCCGTTGTGTGAAACAGTCTTTAGCTTTGATCCACTGGACCTGTGCATAACAAGGTCAAAATTCACTTCATAAACAGCAGGAACTCAACTGACAGAATATTTAGGAGTACAGTGGGAAATGTGTATTTCCCAGTCCAACACTGACTCTGGCCAACAGGTTTCCCCCCTCAAATTTATTGGTGATAGTACATGGCAGTAGAATAGACAGGCTCCAAGACAGCTAAAAGGCCTCTATGTTAGCGATAAAGAACACCATAGGTAGTGTTTGGAACAAAACTCGGTATTATAGTACATGCCACCTATACATAGTTCAGATCAAATTCACTTGCTTGGAAGTGGAGATCCAAATTCAGACCAAATTATTTACTTATTTATTTAATTCATTTATATCCCACCTTTTTTCCTCCAAGGAACCCAAGGCGGCATACATAATCTTTCTCCTCTGCTCCATTTTATCCTCACAACAACAACCCTGTGAGGTAGGTTGGACTGAGAGTCTGTGACTGGCCCAAAGCCACCCAGTGGGTTTCCATGGCTGAGTGGGGACTAGAACCCGGATCTCCAAACTCCCAGTCCAACACCTTAGCCGCTACACCACACTGGCTCTCAAATTCCACTGATAGCTTGGAATCATATACTTACAAAAAGACTTATCTTAAAACTTTCTGACTTCGCAGAAAGCCATTCAACATTTGCAGACTGAAGGTGAGGAAGAAGGGATTTAGGGTATTTCGAACCTTGACCGAATCCTTCCTGTCACAATTTTAAGGTGGGGGAAATATGACAAAATTATGTAGCACTATTTTCCTTAGTAGTTTCCCACTACTAAACAAGCCAAATGCCACGGTGGAAATGTAGATGTTACATGTCATCTTGATCTGCCTTTTTCCCTTCTTCTTTTTCCTTTTTCTTTCTTTCATTAAAGCTTTAATGCCGCAATTATGGCCACGTTGCCCTATAAAAAAAAAAGAAGGGAAAAGGCAGTTTACTTTAAAAAGTGAAATTGCATAGCCTACTATTTAATTATACACAAATGTAAATGGCCCATTTTTCCATAACTGGTTATTACAGCACTGTTTTACTTTCTGAGTTTTCACAATCTCTAAAACCTACAATGCTTCCTGCTATATAATTGTTTTGTTACATTATTGTTTTCATCTTCTTCTTTTTCTCCCTTTTAATGCGAGTGCAGCAGGAGGATAAATCTTGGTTTTAAGCCAGCCAGTACTTCATCTACTTAAGCTTTTATAGATGAAGATTGCTGTAATTATCAGAATACCCGCTTATTTCTGAAGTATTATCTTGGCAACCTGCTGGCATTTACAACCAATTAACAAGCGTTGCCCATTAGTTGCATAAGGGGTATCGCCGAGAAAACCTATTGTGCGCTAATTTTCTATTTTAGATAATCAGTTTGGCCATCCAAAATGGAAAGGCGAAGAAAAGAAAGGTTTGACACGCAGTGGCAAGCGTGTAAAAATTACTACGTGCTTCCAAGAGACAAAGGTATCCAACAACTCAGTGATTACTTCACTGTCGTCACCGTTGGGTCTTAAGTATTTATTCCTTTTATCTCTTCTGGAAGATAAATTATAAAGTACAGCTTCGGAAAAAGTAATCATGTGCCTTTTTTTTTTAAACCGACTGGCTTCTCCTCCTGTCTCCTCCTGTCTATAATTACATCAAATTGTACAAGTGTTAAACACTATTTAAAATGATTTTTTTAAAAAAAAAGACAAAAGGAAAGAAAAGTGCCGGCTGATAGAAAAAGCAGCCTTTAGTCTCCTCCTATTGCAATTAAAAATAAGAAATAAGGAGGGCTTCCTTAAAAAGATATCCCTTGTAACCTGCCTCATGTGTACTGTACTGCAATGGAGTTTTTCTCCACTTCAGTATTCTAATATTTTCATAGCTCAATCTATTGAAAAGTTGGGTGTCTCCATGTAGACAACTCGGGATCCTTAAAGGGGGGTAGGTACAGGTGGTAGGAACGTTCTACCCTTGTAGAAGGACAAGACCTCAGCTGACCAGAAATGGGAGTTTCAGAGCCTGAAGGAAAGCAAGTGGTCTGCTGTTTATTTTTCTTCAGCCTGGAACCCTTCAAGCCTGTGATATATTATGCCACTACAGTTTCCATCTGAGCTGTCTGACAGTCTTTTTCTAGGCCCAAGTCAGTGCTGGTTTAACCTTTAAAGCCTTGAATAGGTTATGGCCAGGTGACCTGGAGAAATATTTCCTACCATATTTACCTACACAGACCTTAAGATCATCATCTGAGACCTTCCTCAGGTGCCCCTGCCAAATTTATTTATTATTTATTTATTTAGAATATTTATATACCGCTCCCCATTGAAAAATTTCGGAGCGGTGTACAAGGTAAAATGAAAATAAAAACAGAATAAAACAGTTAAAACAAAATTTAAAAGAAGCAAAAACAGAAGAGGGCCTTTTCAGTGCTGGCACTCCATTTGTGGAATGTCCTTCCCAGAATGCCTCATCTGGCACCGATGTTACAGTTTTTCCAGCAGCAGGTGAAGACAGTTTTATTCCCCCTGGCATTGTAAGAACTGTTTTTAGTGCTTATAGTACTTTATTCTGCTGCTGATTTTAATTTTGTTTGTTTTATACTTTGAATGGTTTTAGTTTTTTAGGTGAACCGCCCAGGGAGCTTTGGTTATTGGGTGGTATAGAAATGCAATAAATAATAATAATAATAATAATAATAATAATAATAATAATAATTTGGTTTTATGTGCTGAAATGGTTTTATTCTTTGCTGGTTTTATCCTGGTTCTATTCTGCACTGTTTTTATTCTTTGTTTTGATGTTTGTATTTTATATTTTTAATGTATTGTACACCACCCAGAGAACGTCATTTATTGGGTAGTTTAAAAGTATACTGAATAAATAAGCGCACAATCCTATGCGTGTTTAGACAGAAATGCTGGGAGTTGTAGGACTTTTTTCTGTCTAAACACGCATAGGATTGCACCCTAAATATTAATAAAGGGAGAAGGGAATTTGGTGGACCCGCAGCCTGTAGCACATATCCTTTGAATCCGGTTTCCCCCACAAAAAAGCATGGGAAACTTTCAATGGCAGATTGAACTCCATGGGATATGCTAGATGTTCCCTGTGTTATGCTGGGCCTGGACCCACTGAAATCACTGTAACTTCAAAGTGCTTATTTTCTTTTGGGTCATGCCAATAATAATAGCAGCAACAACTACTACTGCTGCTACTACATACTAAAATCAACCAATGTGACCATGACAACAGAGTTTATGAATGTGAATGTTTACAAAAACGTGGGGGTAAGGCCTTCCTTCGGATTCTGCTATTGCCAAATACAGTTCTTATCTGTTTAGTTTTAAAGACTGAAGCTGAATCTTTAAAGCATGGTTAGATCACAACTATTCCACAGATCAGGATGGTTGAATGGTTCCTGCCGCAAAATGGCAGGAAATGCATTTTATTAAATGAAGTGAACTGTACAATGATGCCTTTTATTTCTCTCCTGTGGATTGGATTCATATTTTGCCTCAGCATAAGTTAAACAAAATTAAGACTATGATTATGCTAAAACGACAGAGCCCATTAAAGGAAAAGATAGAAAATGTTGAACTCCTCAAACAAAGTCATAAAGAATTATCAACTGTGCAATTAGTAAAGACTGAGCATACAAAGTGAAGTCTATTAAGTCATAAATGAAGGAGAAAAATGTTGTGCTTGGCAAAGTGATGAGTGGATTTGGCTTAATTATTTTGAATTAATTGCTATTGGCTACAATAATTGGAAAATTAAAAAATTAAGGTATGGCCATAAAACCACTCCCATAAAATGAATCTGGTAATACAACCAGGCCATTTGTTTAACTATTTAGCACACAAAAGGCAAAGGAATAGGAAGCATCATCTAGCAGAGCTGTTTGGAAGAAGGAAGCTCAAGGCGAGGAATGACAGGGCTTATATTGAAATTCCATGCACTAAGGCTGGAACCTTACGCACAGTTACCCACAACCAAGCCCAGTTGGAATACAGTGGGAGTTAAGTCTAAGGCCGTAGCTAGACCTAAGGTTTATCCCAGGATCATCCCAGGTTCGTCCCTGCCTGAGTGCTGGATGCCCTGTGTGGCACTTAGATGAACAGGTTTGACCCCAGGACAATCCTGGGATAAACTTTAGGTCTAGGTAAACATGCTTTGGCTAATGACGCATCTCTTTATTCCACCAGAAATAAATATGGGTGAAATGTGGACAAGTATGGACATTTTGCTCAATCATCTCATTTCCTACAGCATTTTCCAGATTTTGATGGGCATTTTAATGCAGAAAATGTGAGTTCCCTGCTTATACAACCTTTGAGGGGGTTTCAGATATTCATATAACCAATGGGGTAGGGGGTTCTAGATATTGGGACCAAAGCTAGGGTAAACAAGACCAGAGGCCAAAGTAGACAGGTCACTCCTTTGCTCTGTCCACCACCCCCTTTCTCTCTCTCTCTCTCTCTCTCTCTTTCTCGCTCTTCCTTCCCATGCAGCGGTCTACCAGGGAAGAGGGACAGATCATTCTTGGCAGGGGTCTGAATGATCACATACTTTTGAGTATGTGAAATTAGGCTAAGGGCCACATAAAATTAGGCCATGTTTCCCCACCACCACCACCCAGTTTATGTAGTTATGCAATGCGAGGGCATGAGGGTTGGAGTTGTTAGGATCCACTAGGGTGCCCACTTACACACTGCAAGAAAAGACTAATTGCATCACCCAAACAAAGAGGTCAGACGACACCAATTTGCATTATATTTGCATATGTAAATTTCTCTGTATCAATGCAACTTTAAAAAGAACTGCTACTGTTGAAATAGAAATATAACACATCTCACCTTGGTGGGGAAGATTACGTCCAGGTGGCTTGTGTGCCTGCTGGGTCTGCTGTTGAGGTGCTCACAGTTGATGGGCAACTTCAAGGAGGCCATGAGATGCAGATCGGTCCACTCGTTAGTATTTATTCTCTTAGGCATTATTGGGATTTTGCATCTTTGTTTCCTAACTTGTTAGTCTGCATTGTAGTTGGGCCAAAGGTGGATGCCTGGAGAGGCAGTTCAGGCCACTGTGGTTGTGCAGGTTACTCTAGCCAGAAAACGCCACTCACTGTGAATAACAATAGCTGGGGTAAACAACCTCAGCCATTACTTAAGGACAAATGCGCAAAATTCACTTTAGTTCGGTTTTGATCCAAATTTACCAAAATTCACAATGTTCTCCGTATTTGGGACAAAAAGAACTTGAGGCTAAGAAAATTTGAATGTGGGGGAAATGGTAACTGGCAGATTCATACCATTGCCTAATAATGATCTACCATTAAAGTCTCAATGGCCCCTACAAGGAAGGCCAAAGACACAGTAGCAGAGCCAGTGGTTCCAAAAAACATTTCCAATTCCTCATTTATTGAGGAATGCTGTCCCTTGCCAGCATTTCACTGTAGAAATAAGGATGTGTGAAATCCCCATGAGAAATTTCACTAGTTTGATTGGAACTTGTTATTCCCTTCAAAATTCTTTGAAGGCTTGGTCCAAGGAGAAATCTCCAAATTCATACTGAATTCATTTAAGATGTGATTGTGTAACATGACACATAAATCCCTGAAAAATCCCACTAGCCTTTTCTAAACTCTTTTAAATGGAGTGGAGAAGACTCCCAAATTCTCACAACTGAAATACATTCTTTGCTTAAGTGGAATGTTTTTCCTCAATTCTGGTAGACCTCAGAGGGTCACTGAGGACAGAAATAGAAATGGTCAAGTTCCCCTCAGATTAGCTCAGAAAAGAGCCAAGTTATCCCCCCTCCCCTAAAATTTGGGAAACAGCTTGTTTCTTTGACAAGCAATCTAGGCAGCTCACCAAAGCAGTCCCAAATAAAGCAAAGGAGAAGTTTCTCCTCAGTTTTGTAGGTGGCTGCCTCAAAGAGCTGTCCCCTCCTAAAAAAAATGGCTGTAGGAGCCAAAAGCCCATTCCTTTCAGGGAACCACTCTCCAAGAAGTGTGTGTTTGGCCCTAACGCTCAGGTTCTCCTAGGGGCAGGTTCTCAAAATGGCCCCTTAGCAAAGCCATGGAGAAACCTCTCCATGATTTTGCTAGGTGGCTGTACTGAAGAGATACTCCCGGAAAATCTCAAATGGGGGGAGGGAGGCCAGTCCCCATCCCAAAGGGGATTTTAATCAGAGCTGGAGAAGACAGCCTGGGCTTCTAATGCTCACTTCTCATTTGAGGCAAGCTTTAAAGAGCCTGAACTCAGCAAAGTTCAGCGCACCTCTTACACAACATGAAGGCAGAGATTCTTTTGTTCCATGCTTTCCATTTGCCTATAGGGGATCCATGAATAAAATCAAAGACAATATTAATTTATTGTACGCATTTTCTCTCCATTAAGCTAAAACAAAGAATGATCTTAGCTCACCAGAAGAAGAAGCTGTCCTGACCCTTGTAGTATAATTTCTAGTATATAAACAATTGCAGCATTGCAAACAATGATGTGCTTGCCACTGTAGGCATTTGCGCAAAATCCCATTGTCATCAATGGAAGGCGCATCAGGAGTGATAGACAAAGGACAATGCGTGGCTAAGTCACACTCCGGAATATTCCATTATTTTGTCACAGCCCTTGCCTGCTACTTATATAATCAGGTTAAGCATTCTCTCTCCAGTGCATAAATAATACTGGATATTGCAAGTCTTAATTGATGTTTGTAAAGACCTTTCAGAAAGGCGCTTTTTCAAGCACAAAGTATGGCTGTTTCATTAGTTAGAGAAGTTGAGGTGAAAGGGGGGAAACCTCCTTCATACTACATCCAACTACTGATCTCTATTGCTTAGTTAAAATAAAATAAAATGTGAAGACAGAAAAGATTGATGGCCATGACCCTACTTCTGTCATCCCCTCTTGCGTTTCCCCCCATTTGATTTCTGCTTGAGTGAAATAATAAAGTACTGTATTGCTGCATCCTCTTTGTAAGGAGATTTGACTAAGAGAAGCAAGTTCAGTGCCAGCAGCTACTCCACTTATTCTTTTAAATGGAAATTTACCGTCTGCTACATCACATGGGGGGGAAAATACAGAACTATTTTTTGCAGCTTGTTCACTGAACAGATTATTGGAAGGGGGAAAGATCTTTCTTTCTTTTTCTTCCTTTTTTCCCCCCTACAGATTTCCAAATCTCAGTGAAAAGCCATCTTGGCAACTTGAATCCCAGGGCGGGTGGGGGCAGAGAGAGACAGTTTTACTTTCATGTTGCTATTCTTCATTTAAAAGGTGCAAGTACAAGCAAGACAAGAGCTCAAGACTCCAAGGAAATCTCCTGCTTCAGTTTTTTTATTCAGGTAAATATTCAGGTGTTTGCAAGGTTCGATTTTTCTATCAGATGTTCGCAAGATGTGAAATGGCTTTTCAAAGCGATGTTGGTCATCCCTGAATCTTTTACACTGGTAAATATAAACGTAGAACAAAATCTCCATCCAACATCACATGAAGGGACTTCTGTTTGCTGAATGGCACCACTCACCGCATGACTCCAGATCAGTTCCAGATGGTCCCTCAACCCAGATCTGCTCCAGACATCCTCTCCATCCACTCATTCCCCATGCAGGGGGCTGCTGGAGGAGGGGAAATCTGTTCCACCATTAGTCAGACAAAGTTATATACAACTTTGTATGATCCTATCTCTCCCCTACGAATAACATCTGAGAACTTTCTCCAACAGCCTCTTATGAGAGAAGTCAAAACATGGCAACAAGGGGAAGGACCTTCTTGGTGGTGGCCCACCAATTATTTTTATTTATTTATTTACAATATTTATATACCACTCCCCATTCAAAATTTTGGAGCAGTGTACGAGATAAAATAAAAACAGAATAAAACACTTTGAAATAGATCTTAAAAGAAGCAAAATGTACATTCCAATTATGGAATGTTCTCCCCAGTGAGGCCTGCCTGACACCAGCCTTGCTATCTTTTTGGTGCCAGGTTAAGGCTTTCCTCTATTCCAAGGCATTTGATGGAATATGATGTGCTGTTTAAAGCATTGGTCAAATTATTTATGGGTGTCAATGATGTGTTATGGACTGGTTGCATTTTTATGGATAATTGTCATAGGTGTTTTAGATTTTGTGCCTTTTTGAGAAAGGCATCTAAGATGATGATGATGATGATGATGATGATGATTTTGAATGTAATAAAAAAATAAACAGAAATATTTTGAAACAAGGTACTTCCTAGATGGGATGGTACTGGAATTGGAGAGAGGAGATGGTGGATTGAGATATAAGGCAGTAAAAAACAATATGGCTTGGATCTAAAGAACTGTGAGAGGAGTTGCTGTAGCACCAAGTGCCAATCCCTCCGTTCCTTCCTACTGCAGTACCTCTCACTTTTGGAAAGTCAGGAGACACCACAGAATAGCACATAGCTGAAACATAGGAACAGTTTTCCTGCCCTACCTGGAGCTGCCGGGGATTGAACCTGGGCTCCTCTGCATGCAAAGCAGGTGCTCTACCACTGAGCTACGGCCCCTGGAGGGAGGAATGGGGGGAAATGAAAAAGAAATCACTTGCATGAATGGAAGTGCTTTCTCCACAAGCCATGGACTCTTGGAATCCAAGCCAATAGGGAGCTCCTCTTCTTGCCTGAGCCAGTATATCCTAGGATAATGTTAGTCTTTTGCTGCTGTCCCTCCCTATGCAGCTCTCTATATGACCTCTGAACAAGGCAACATTGCTGAACAAGCAATCCCTTGGAAGCTCACAAGGGAGCTTGGAGAAGAAGGGGGCATGGTAATATGGTAGGGTGACCATATGAAAAAGAGGACAGGGCTCCTGTATCTTTAACAGTTGCATAGAAAAGGAAATTTCAGCAGGTGTCATTTGTATATATGGGGAACCTGGTGAAATTTCCTCTTCATCATAACAGCAAAAGCTGCAGGTGCCCTGCCCTCTTTTAAATCTGGTCACTCTAGTATAGCTCCTGCAGCTTTAACTGTTGTGATGAAGAGGGAATTTCACCAGGTTCTCCATATATACAAATGACACCGGCTGAAATGCCCTTTTCTATGCAACTGTTAAAGATACAGGAGCCCTGTCCTCTTTTTCATATGGTCACATAATAATAATAATAATAACAACAACAACAACAACAACAACAACAATAATAATAATATATTTCTTACCCACCTCTCCACCTGGAACAAGGTGGGGAACAACAATGAACATAAAACACATTAAAAACTGATTAAAAACATACCATATATGATTAAAACATCTTTAAAACATCCTAAAAACATTCTAAAATTTCACTGGATAGGCCTGCCAGAATAGATCAGTCTTTATTGCTTTTTTAAATTCTAAAAGACAGTAAAGTTGACGAATCTCCTCTGGCAGACCATTCCACAGTCTGGGAGAAGTAGAAGAGAAGGTCGTCTGGGTAATACCCATCAGCCTGGTTTTGGCAGACTGAAGTAGATTCTTCCCAGAGGACCTGAGAGTGCGGGGCGGATTGTATGGGAGTAGGCAATCCTGCAGGTAGCCTGGACCCAAACCATGTAGGGCTTTAAAGGTGATAACCAACACTTTGTACTTCGCCTGGAAACTAATTAACAGCCAGTGAAGAGATTTTAAAACTGGTGTAATGTGTAGAACCTCAGGGGGCTGGATTGGGACCCCAGGATATAGGGCCATATATAGCCCCCAGACTGCCCTACTGCCTGGTGTGGCAATGAAGCATTTCGGCTTTCTCCCAGTTTTGGCTCTTGCTCACCTTTGCTCTGGTTCTGTTTAGAAGCTTTGCCTCTTGCTCACTCAGCTCTGGTTCTCACTTAGCTCTAGTGTGGCAATGAAGGACGTCTATTTTCTTTCGGCTTTGCCTCTGGCTCACTCAGCTCTGGTTCCGTTTTCTCTGCCATCATCATTATTATTATTATTATTATTATTATTATTATTATTATTATTATTATTATTTATTACATTTATATACCGCCCCATAGCCAAAGCTCTCTGGGCGGTTTACAGAAGTTAAAAACAGTGAACATTCAAAAGAAATATACAGAATTTAAAAGCATAAAAGCATAAAAGCATAAAATACATACCAAAACCAACCATTAAATAAATATGTGGCAATGGACAATGTGTAGTCTGGAGGAAGCATTGCCACTCTAGGAATTGTGAGATAGCATCGTAGGTCTTGCAAGGTGAGCCTCTATTACAGTGGATGATGTACTAAACTAGTCTAGGTTCAAAGCCTCAAAACAAACCTGCAAGAAATAATTAGATCAACCTTGGGCTTTTGAGGTAGAATTCCACTTAGGCCAGCCTTTCCCAGCCTGGTGTCCTCCAGATGTGTTGGACTACTACTCCTAGCATGCAATAACCAGCATGGCTGACCAGTTCTGTAGGTTGCAGTCCAACATACCTGGCACATATCAGGTTGAAGAAAGCTAACTTAGGCTACAATTATATATATACATTTACCAGGGCCAGATCTACACCAAGCAGGAGATGACACTTCGAAAACAGTTTGAAAATGGTCTATGGAGCATGTCCTTTGCCCCAACAGTTATAACTACTGTTATAAACTATTTTATAGCAGTAGTGTAGATCCTGCCTTGGGAATAAACCCTATTACATTCAGCTAGATATACAGTATGTCTGAATATACATGTATGAGATTGTACTAGGGGTGAGGGAGAAATTTGTTCTTACTTAATTCTGCACTTTCAAACCATTGTGCAAACCGAAACGGAGTTATCCTTAGAAATTTGAACTTCTCTGAATTTTGCAGTAGTGTTCGCCAATCATAAAATGTGTGCAAAAAAATGTGAATATTAGAGCAGTGGTTGGCAACACATGGCCTGTAACCCTCGCTGCCCTCAGGTATGGCCCTGCTACCCACCCACCCACTTTGCCAGCCAATTCTGCTGGAAATTTTTATTCTTTCTTTATTGCACTTATATCCTGCCTTTATCCCTCCAAGGAACAGAAGGCAGCATACATAATCCTCCTCCTCTCCATGTTATCCTCACAACAACAACCCTGTGAGGTAGGTTGATCTGAGAATCTGTGGCTGGCCCAAATTCTCCCAGTGAGCTTCCATGGCTGAGTGGGGACTAAAACCCAGATCTCCTAACTCCCAGTCCAAAAATTGCTATGATTATTGTTGTTTGTTTGTTACATTTATATCCCATTTTGGGAGCAGGATCCCAAAATGATCCTGCTCCCCCTACCCCACCCCCAATGGGCACAGAGCGCTTGAAGAGCTCCATGCCCCATGCCTGGTTTCCGGTTCCTCGCGTTTACTCGCGAGGAGCTAGGATGAAACCGGGACGGCCGACCACACCTCCCGTAGTCTCAGGATGATCCCAAGACTATGGAAAAAATCGGGCTAAAAATAGGGTGACCATATGAAAAGGAGGACAGTGCTCCTGTATCTTTAACACTTGCATAGAAAAGGGAATTTCAGCAGGTGTCATTTGTATATATGGAGAACCTGGTGAAATTTCCTCTTCATCACAACAGTGAAAGCTGCAGGTGCTCTGCTGTCTTTTAAATCTGGTCACTCTAGTATAGCTCCTGAAGCTTTAACTGGTGTGATGAAGAGGGAATTCCACCAGGTTCTCCATATATAAAAATGACCCCTGCTGAAATTCCCTTTTCTATGCAACTCTTAAAGATACAGGAGCCCTGTCCTCCTTTTCATATGGTCACCCTAGCTAAAAACCATCCTGGTTATCCCGGAGAAATATAGGAATCTTCCCTCCCTGCACCTGGGATTCCCTGTGCATCATGTGGACGCACAGGGATGATCCCGGGACGATCCCCAGGATAAGGCATGGTCTAGACATGTCCTTTGCGTTTCAACTCACTCTGTTCTGTTTTGAAATCTCCTTCCTCAAAGGATACTGTTGTTTTTATGCTTCTTATGTTTTAAAATGTTGTATATTTGTTTTTAATGTTTAATGTTTTAAAGTTTTGTAAACCGCCCAGAGAGCTTCAGCTATGGGGCAGTATATAAATGCAATAAATAAATAAATAAAGTGCCTGCATTGCCTTTTGTGTGGCTGCGGTCTCATTCATTTCCATTTCTCCAGGACTGCTCGCTAGCCAAATGTTCTGATTTTTCACTGTTGTCCCTGAGAGCAGACATCAATCTGTTCCATTCTGACACTCTGCCGCTTGCATCTGAGAAGATGGCTCTGAGGAGGCTCCTTCCCACGGTCTTTAGGAATGTGGTTAATTTGGTTTCCCATTCATTTATGACAATCGTCTGGCCCTGCAGCCTTTTTTCTAATGTGCTGCTTTTACTACAAGCGATGCTACTGGAGCTTGCGATGGTACTGTACTGAAGTAGCACCGGGAAGGTGGTGGAGGGGGGTAGACATCTTGATTTGCAACTTTGTCCTTGGATAATGTATGAGAAGCACAAGGGAGAGACAAAGAAAGGCAAGACGAGTTTCTTTTTATTGTCTACCTGCATGCAGCAATAATAATAATAATAATAATAATAATAATAATAATAATAATAATGACAGCGACAATGATGGTGGTGTTTCCTGAATGAAGGAAAGATGAGCCACAGAAAAAGAAGACAGATATATATAATACTTCCATCTGAAGAAAAGCATGACTGCATTTGAGACACTGTTGAAGTTGTTCAAGAACACTTCAACCCTATGCAGCACTTCTGCCAATGCAAGCGAGGCCTTGGGTTCACCGGGCTCTAACCAGGGCTGGGCAGAGGAGGGGCAGTGGTAGGGTGACGCTATGAAAAGGAGGACAGGGCTCCTGTATCTTTAACAGTAATGGAGAAAAGGGAATTTCAGCAGGTGTCAATTAAAGAAGGTGAAATTCCCTCTTTGTCACAACAGTTAAAGCTACACTAGCTATAGTAGAGTGGCCAGATACAACAAAGGGCGGGGCTTCTGCAGCTTTAACAGTGTTGATGAAGAGAGAATTTCACCCACTTCAATTGACACCTGCTGAAATTCCCATTTCTCCATTACAGTTAAAGATACAAGAGCCCTGTCCTCCTTTTCATATGGTCACCCTAGGCAGTCGGGCCAGTTAGCATGGGCCTATGATTTTGAGGGGGCCTACTCTGAGTCCCCCTGGGCAAAGTTGCTTGATTTTTCTGTTGTTGGTGGTGAATTTTCCCAAAGAAAAGCATGTAAAGCATTTCTGAATGTGAAGAAGTGGTCTTATATACATCTTGAATAAAAGTGCTAGCCATGACCTTTTTTATAAATCGTTCTAGTTCATATGTATTTAGAACTGATTAAAAAATACTTAATGAGCAGTTTGAAATGGGGCCTACATTTCCTATCTGGTCTGGGCTTATTCCCAGCTTTGCCCGACCCTGGCTCTAACTGCTGCGTCCTGGTGCAATCAGCATTTGAACTGTGTTCAGTTTGCTGCTTTGAAGACAGTTCCTCCTTTTCCTTTTTGACAGGCTGCTCTTGCTCTCCTCTTAATAGAGCGAGTATTCCTGGTTTGAGGCCTAGTCCCATGCATGATTCACAAGCAAATGGAATGACTTGAGTCAACAAAGTGCCTGTGGGATCAAGTGCCTTCGTTTGTACTCATCATTATTGCTCCATTGTTACTAGCATTCGACAGGATAATGTGATGTCCTGGATGCATTGAACTCCGTAGGAATTGCTTTTGAATAGACATACCTAGGGCTGCAGTGCAAGACTGCGATCCTACGCATGCTCGCTAAGAAGTAAGCCCAGTTGAACACAATGGACCTAACTCTGAATAGCCATGCCTAAGATTACATGGTGAAATATTACCAATGAAAAATCTCATCATTCATGAAACAAATGACAATTGCATTTCAATCCATAAATACTACTGAAATCCAGCCATGTGATGCTCTCACACGTATTGAAACCAATGGAATTGTATCAGTTTGGAACTTTGACTACACGGAGACCATTGTCATGTCATATGTTTGGAGTGGGGGAGATGCAAAGCAAGGTCAAAGGAGGTCTTGTGCCGTTTACCCATTGACGGACGACATGACGAGACTCCTAACTTACTTCACATTTTAGCAAACTTTTCAATTAGGGCTTCCCCCCCCCCCGCACCCTCTCCCCCATGCTATTTAAATATGTTTAAAGTAATGGTTTTCTGTAATTTCTCTCTCTCTCTCTCTCTCTTCCTTGGGAAACATACCGTGCTATTGTCAGCTTTAAAAAAGAAGCAATTTTCTGACTTTTTGAGATTGAGCAGGTCAAGAAAAAATTACTACTGTGGGAAGGAACCCTATAATTAAATAGACTAGACAGCTGCACTTGTGAGAAACTAAATTTAAGTTTATGCTATTAATACTTGATTTGGGGGTAGAACTTGGAGTTTTAAGCCGAAGTTTAATTTGCAGCCAACATTCGACACCCCCCCTCAGCCCCCTTCCTTGAAACATGTTTTTCCTTTTTGAAAGAAGAGAATACATTTATTTAAAGCTCCTTTCCTTTTTCTTTCTGAAAAAAATTGCTAATTAGCTGGTGTCAGATTAATCAGAACATACTTCCTGTTGTTCTGCCTCTCCCACCCCCTTTCTACTTTCAGACATTGTAACATTACAAGTTGGGCAAAAATTGTAACGTTGAAAGCAGCATATACATTGTTCTAGGACTCTTTGCGGTGATCGTACTAGGAATTCGCATTACCGGTGCAAACTTTAGCTGGCCTAAATCAATATTTAGCTCCATTGAATTCAATGGATGTACTGCTAAGGCTGCAAGCCTATACACACTTATCTGGGACTAAGTCCCATTGAACTCAATGAAGCTTCTGGGTAGACAGGTCTGGGATTCTTCCTTAAAATATTCCGCTAAGTGAAATGATGCCCTAAACTAAGTTTACAGTGGATATATATAATTGTAATCTCGGACATCACAAGAAAAATGCATACAAGCATTTCCTATATTCTTAAGTTAAATATGGAGGTGATGGTTACCATTACTCCAGAATATCACTATTTTGAAGGGAGCAAAAGAACAGCCAGCCCATCATATGACTCTCCTTAATGGCAATTTTCAGACTAGAATTGTCCTACTGTTCTAAGAAAGCTCATGTATAAGGCCGGACAAAAGAAGGGGGAGATATTTTTATTTTTGACAACTGGTTATTCTTCCCAATGTGATGGTATTTATAAGCCTACAAATCTGTTCTGTTTTTGTTCCTTTCAAAACACTGTGTCTACATAAAGGGAACTTCCAACATACTTTTTGCCTTTGGGGGAAATCAAAGAAGACGATAGATAGATAGATAGATAGATAGATAGATAGATAGATAGATCAGATAGAGCCTTCACAACTTTCCCCGCAATGCATGTGAAATCTATTAATTAACACATCTTTAGATAAAAGCAAATTAGACCCCCAATCCTAAACACTTTCCTTGCTCCTGAGAAGATTTGTCTAGGATGGCGCTCTGAGAGTGCATTGTTTCAGTCAGTTTCCTGTTTGTGATACCGTTTAAGAGTCCTCCTTTTTTTAAAACAGTGTCTCTTCTTTCCTCTAATTTCAGAATATGAGGAAACTCATAGCTTATGTAAGTGCGAATGGACATCACATCTTCAATTTAAAAAGTGAATCCAGGTTTAAGTATAAAGCCAAACTTAATGAGGTGGAAAGACATACTTGTATCTAACGTATTTGTCAATAATTATAAAATTATCGATGCATAATACACACAGAGACATATATATATATATATATATATATATATATATATATATATCTCACATAAACACATACATACACATACAGGCATATAAACACACACCACATAAAATGATAATATATCTTCACATTTTTAATAGAGTACGTAACCAGAACAAAGCATTTTACCCTACAAAACAGCAGCCTTTGATGCAACTAAATTAAGTACGATGAACTGCATAAATGCATGAGCTATGTCTATGTATTTTAGATCAATGAACACTCCAATAAGGTAAGCAATCACGGGCAAAATATTTCAAATCCATGTTTGTTTCTCGTTTGTATGCCTGTTTGGTGAGTCAGTAGCTGCTTTTATTTTTTTCATTGCATGTGGTTCTGGAATTCTATTTTCCAGCTACGTTGATTCCATGGAGTAAAGGAAAACTGATCCATGAAGTTCCTATTTGCATAAAACACAGAAACATCTGTCGCTAGCTTCTTGTCAGTGGATGTAGGCATCAAGGGATCCTGCAGTTGTTCATCTATCCTTAATAATATTAGATTCTTATGCTGACACATAGAAGTCTACAGGGACTATATCTGAAGATGGCCAGGGAGAAATGCACTCCAACAAGGCCTATTCACAAGGGGTGGTCAGTTATTGCCAACTACCGAAATTAGCTGTGTCGACAAATCAGCAAATGCACCCTGCTCCTTAAAGATGTGGCTCTGGCAAGAGTGACGATGATTTAGAGCACAATTACCCCCATGCCCCTCCAACACATAGCAGGTTTTTGTTTCACTTCAGTCAAGAGCTACTCAGTAATGCCACTTTGTGAAAGTGCGGGGCTACACCGCACGGTCAAGTTTCAGCTATGGTTCAAGCAAATTGTTAAGAAAGGGTTGTATACTTTGGGGATCAGCAAAGGTTGTCATTCTTCAGATCTGATTATTATGTATGTCAGCAGCTGTAAGGATCAGCTGAGGGAGTAAAATATGTTGATATGATATTCTTGGTGAAATCCAACACTCTTTAAAAAATAAAAAAGAAGAATATATTTGTTGGCTCAGCTACGAATTTTAGCTCCAGCCCAAGAATCACATTGCTTTGACTTCTCTTTTGTTTTTTCTTTCTTTCTTTAACATATAGTTAAGTTTTTTTCAAAAGAATAAATACATTTCATTTTTCTTTTGATTTTGTCAATTGCAGTGGGGTATAGCTTTGCGGAAATTCCAATGAAATTGAACAAATCTCCTGACCCATAAGGCGTAATTTACAGAAAGTCCCCAATGCAGCTAGGATATCATCATCTGCAGAAACTCCTAAAGAAGTCCTTGATTCTCCTCATTCACCAGGTTCTAATCTCCCATTACGAAAGAGTGCATGGCCTACATTTTTCAGCTGGCCTTCAGTGATAGGGTATATTGAGTTGACTTTTTTAATTATTGCATTGGCTAATTTTCAGCCCATGTTTTACGTGCACAGGTACATTCTCTTCAAAATCTAAACTGAATAAGTAATATAAATTATGGCCCTGCTCAGATAACAACACTAAACCATGATGGTTAAGTGTTTTGAAGTAAGCAATATGACTTAGCGATTTGTGGTACATCTAGGGGTGATCACATTAAACCACTCTTAAAATCTGTTCACTGACTTCCAGTTAGTTTCCAGGCGAAGTATAAAGTGTTGGTTATTACCTTTAAAGCCTTACATGTTTTGGGTCCAGGCTACCTGCGGGATCGCCTTCTCCCGTACAATCTGCTCCACACATTCAGGTCCTCTGGGAAGAATCTACTTCAGTCAGCACAGACTAGGCTGACAACCATTACCCAGAGGACCTTCTCTTCTGCTGCTCCCAGACCGTGGAATGGCCTGCCGGAGGAGACTCATCAGCTTGACAGTCTTTTAGCATTCAAGAAAGCTATCAAGACTGATCTCTTCTAGCAGGCCTATCCAGTAGAATTTTAGGATACTTTTAGGATGCTTTTAGGATGCTTTTAGGATGTTTTTAACAGTGTATAGTACGTTTTTTAATCAATATTTTATGTATTTTATGCTTGCTGTTGTTCCCTGCCTCGATCCAATCGGAGAGGCAGGTAAGAAATATTATATAATTATAATTATAATTATTCCTAAGCATGTCAGCTATATCACCATGGTTTAAACATGCTCACTAACCATTTGCTGCAAGAGGATTAGTAGCCTGACCATGGCTAAGTGTGTTGCATGAACAAGCCCAATGAGACTCTGAAGCACAAAGTCAAAAGAGACAGCAGAAACAGATAAGTTTTGTCTTTAAAATCTATTTAAAAAATAAAGTATACTTCTCTTGTCCAGGAAGGAAAAAGAAAACGGTTCTGGATGCAGATGTGCAAATAAGTGCCACCCGAGGGATCAGCCCTCTGCACACATAAAACAGGATATTTACAGGCATTTGACATCAGCCGCAGTTTGAAAACGATGTGAATGATCCAGGGAAATGGGGAGACAGTGAGAAGAAGGCTGTAGCAGATTGCTCTCTGCCTCTGCTGTCCAGTTAGACACATCTAAAACTGAATGGCTCCAACTCATCTGTTCCACAGCATTAAGCTCTAATCCTAAGCATCCTTACCAGTGAGCATAACTCAAGAAATCAGCACAGTTGACTTTTGAATCAATACTATTCGAATTGGGCTACATGTCTAACATGTGTATTTCTTGCGTAAGACTTTTGAGGCCAATTGATGGACACATTTTGGAACTCCTTTATTTAGATCCTCCTTTACACATTTCCTGTGTGTATATATGTCTGTGGTGTGTGTGTGTGTGTGTGTGTGTGTGTGTGTGTGTGTGTGTGTGTGTGTGTAGCTCTTTAGATAACAGGCACAAGTCCACGCTCCCATGTATACCATTTTTAAAGTTGTTCTATCCCATTTCACATGATTGTTTTGGTGGCCTTAACTCAAAACAGCCTTCCCCAACCTGGTGCTCTCCAGATGTGCTGGACTTGGACTGCACCTCCCATAATTGCCAGCCAACATGGCCATTGGCCATACTGGCTGGGAATTATGGAAGCTGAAGCCCAATACAACTGCAGGGCACCAGGTTGGACAAGGATAACCCAAACAATGTATTGTTTTGCCATGCATTTGTTGAAGCCGTTTAGCATGCATTTTGAGTCTTGCTGAGCTGTTGACAAAATCATTTAACGCAGCGACAAGAAGTGACCTTGTTTAGAAAACCTACTTTTTAAAAAGAGCTGCTCTGGCATTGATTCATCAGTAATCAGCTGGAATACTCCTTTGTCATTTTTCTGTTTCAGAAATAATATAGGCATTTACTAACAGGAAGTTTGTGGGTAGGAACAGTAAACAGTCTCACGGTCCATCTGTTATTATGGGATCCAAGAAAGCTGAATCAGGATATTTGCAAAAAAAGGGGGGAAAGAAAGAAAGAAAGAAAAAGCTATTTAGTTGTTTAGGTTTCAGAGGACTTTAAGGGGAAAATAGCTTGAATATTATTAATCAACAGTGGCAATAGTCAAGAAACCAGGTTCTCCATTTACTTTTTTGTTTGTTTGTTTGTTTACTAAATTAAATAATCTGATTTTACTGGCTGAGCCATATAGAACAATTTACAGGCCAATCGTATTCAGAACTACTCAGAACTAAATCCCACTAAATCCAATGGGACTTAGTGTGTAAAGGAATGCACCCTAAAATACCTGAATTTATATCACTTTATTTATTATTTATTTATTTATTTTATTGCATTTCTATACTGGCCAATAGCCAAAGCTCTCTGGGCGGTTCACAAAAATTAAGACCATTCAAAGTATAAAACAATAGTATAAAACCATAATATAAAATACAATATAAAAGCAATCCTATACTCATTGACCTGAAAATGAGTCCCACTGAATTCAGTGCGATACTTCTGAGTAGACATGTCTAGAATTGCACTAAGCACTTTTACACCACATTGATTTCACTAGGGGAGATTTCGGCAAATACTTAACTTTCTTGGGAGTTGAAAGTGCTTGACTTTGGCAGGATTGTGCTTTTAGTGTCCCACTGACAATGAGAAAATTCTGTTTTAGCTACCACCCTTGTTCAAAAAGTTCACACAGATTATCTACTAAAACCTGTCGGTGTCATTTTCAGGAAGATGTTTGCTGCAGCCAATGTGGGGGCTTGTTTACTTGCTGGGGTTGCATGAAAAAGAGATTTATGGGGAGACATGGATGTCACAAGAACTTCAGTAAAAGAAACCCAAGAATCGGTAGTGTTGCTTTGATGGCTAGATCAGCATTCCTTTCTCAACCTGGTCCCCTCCAGGCGTATGGAACTGCAGATTCCCATAATTTTCAGCCAGCATGGTCAATGGCTCTGGTGATTATGGGAATTGCAGTCCAACACATCTGAGGACACCAGGTTGGAAAAAGGATGGGTTAGATCTTCACACTTAGTGTTCCAGCAAATAGCTACCAACAAGTGCAGCAAGTTGATTCCTGCAGCAGTGTAATGTCCTCACACCATGACACTGATTATAGCTTCCTTCCAGGACTGTAATTCTGTCTCACAGGAGGCTGTGCTGGAATGTCGAGGTGGATCTAACCAGTGCAAATAATTAGGGATTGGCTTTAAGTATTACACTTGGCCTTATTGGCATCCTTGTGAAACCCTTTGGGATTTATTTTTCTCCTGATCACTGAATCTAGAAGGAGAATGAAGCACACACACTATTCAGTGACTTCTTATAAAAAGAGATGTACATATTTATTAATTTAGTCGGCATAGAGGGCTAGCCATAGTTTCTTCTCCTTCCCAGGAAAGGAAAAGCTTCTCTAGTAAAAGGAAGAATATTTACAAACGTCTTTCTGTAACCAATTAAACTATCAAAGGCTAAATCTATGAACATGGTATCAGTCACATTCAAGAGTATATTTGAAGCAGTTTGGGTGTCAAAAGAAATGCATTCCTTTTTCAAACAAGCGAAACAATTATCTGATCCAGTTAGGACATCAACTGGATTCATCTCTAGGCTGCCACTGTATTTAAATATCCCCCCCCACACACACTAGAAGGGAGTTCATGTCAAATTCAGCCAAAGCAAGGCTCTTTTCAGCCCCACTGATTTCAGCAGAGGAGAATCAAACAAAGATCATGCCCACAACTTTTTAGTGTTATTAGAATCAACACTACATATAGAATAACGCCTTTTTATAAACAACTCTGGGACCTGATTGTATTTCTGTTACTCAGATGGAGGCCACACTGAGTTCAGTGGGATTATTCTCACACAACCATATATAGCACTGCAACCCTTCTTCTCACAGGGATCGTCCCCGGGATCATCCCCGGGTCATCCCTGTTCATCTAAATGACACACAGAGGATCCAGGGATCAGGCAGGGACGACCTCGGGATGAACCTTAGGTCTAGCTAAGGCCATAGATAACTTATAGGAGTGGGTCTGTTTTCATGTGTATTGTACGTATTTCAGAATAGAGCATACACAATGAGTCATAATCACCCCTGCTGTGACCAAATTCTGTTGAACACAAAAATGCATATGTTAAAGCAAATGATTCAGAAAAATAAAATAGCATACTTTTGTTTCTGCAGGAAAGGGAATTGAATATATAGGTACAACACTACTGCTAAATTCCATTGGTGTCGCCCATTTCTCTGGGCAGCAAAACAAATGAACAGCTCTGCTGTACCTGAAAGACTATGTCTACAACCTTGCCTGGGAGTAAGCACCAGTGAACACCATAGGACTTGCTTACAAATAAACCTGCATAGCAGTGGGGTGTAACAGTTCTCTTCTGGCGTAGCTTATCATGGACGAGAGCCCACTCCGTCAATGCTATGGCTGTTTGGCATTTTCCCAGTGTTGCCACTTTAGAGACTTTACTCCTTACAAGGGCGCCATCTCCTGGTTTACCTGCGAAAATCAACCCGACCTCTAAACAAAATAGACATTTTACAGGTAGAAGTGAAAAAACAAACTCTTTCACTCTGAAAATCAGTTTGATATCAAAAAATTAAACCACAATGATAAAACATGCTGTGTCCCATCAGATCAGGGCCCTGGTTAGTGTGGCCATGTGTAAAAGAGAATTTTGTTGTTTATTCGTTCAGTCGTTTCCGACTATTCGTGACTTCATGGACCAGCCCACGCCAGAGCTTTCTGTCGGCTGTCGCCACCCCCAGCTTCCCCAAGGTCAAGTCTGTCCCCTCCAGAATATCATCCATCCATCTTGCCCTTGGTCGGCCCCTCTTCCTTTTGCCTTCCACTTTCCCTAGCATCAGCCTCTTCTCCAGGGTATCCTGTCTTCTCATTATGTGGCCAAAGTACTTCAGTTTTGCCTTTAATACCATTCCCTCAAGTGAGCAGTCTGGCTTTATTTCCTGGAGTATGGACTGGTTTGATCTTCTTGCAGTACAAGGCACTCTCAGAATTTTCCTCCAACACCACAGTTCAAAAGCACCTATCTTCCTTCGCTCAGCTTTCCTTATGGTCCAGCTCTCGCAGCCATAGGTTACTACGGGGAATACCATTGCTTTAACTATGCGGACCTTTGTTGTCAGTGTGGTGTCTCTGCTCTTAACTATTTTATCAAGATTTGTCATTGCTCTCCTCCCAAGAAGTAAACGTCTTCTGATTTCCTGGCTGCAGTCAGCGTCTGCAGTAATCTTTGCGCCCAGAAATACAAAGTCTGTCACTGCCTCCACGTTTTCTCCCTCTATTTGCCAGTTATCAATCAAGCTAGTTGCCATAATCTTGGTTTTTTTGAGGTTTAACTGCAACCCGGCTTTTGCACTTTCTTCTTTCACCTTTGTCATAAGGCTCCTCAGCTCCTCCTCGCTTTCAGCCATCAAAGTGGTGTCATCTGCATATCTGAGGTTGTTAATGTTTCTTCCTGCAATTTTAACTCCAGCCTTGGATTCGTCAAGCCCAGCACGTCGCATGATGTGTTCTGCATACAAGTTGAATAGATAAGGTGAGAGTATACAACCCTGCTGTACTCCTTTCCCAATCTTAAACCAGTCCGTTGTTCCATGGTCTGTTCTTACCGTTGCTACTTGTTCGTTATACAGATTCCTCAGGAGGCAGACAAGATGACTTGGTATCCCCATACCACCAAGAACTTGCCACAGTTTGTTATGATCCACACAGTCAAAGGCTTTAGAATAGTCGATAAAACAGAAATAGATGTTTTTCTGGAACTCCCTGGCTTTCTCCATTATCCAGTGGATATTGGCAATTTGGTCTCTAGTTCCTCTGCCTTTTCTAAACCCAGCTTGTACATCTGGCAATTCTCGCTCCATGAATTGCTGAAGTCTACCTTGCAGGATCTTGAGCATTACCTTGCTGGCATGTGAAATAAGTGCCACTGTACGATAGCTGGAACATTCTTTAGTGTTTCCCTTTTTTGGTATGGGGATATAAGTTGATTTTTTCCAGTCTGATGGCCATTCTTGTGTTTTCCAGATTTGCTGGCATATGGCATGCATCACCTTGACAGCATCATCTTGCAATATTTTAAACAGTTCAGCTGGGATACCGTCGTCTCCTGCTGCCTTGTTATTAGCAATGCTTCTTAAGGCCCATTCGACCTCACTCTTCAGGATGTCTGGCTCTAACTCACTGACCACACCGTCTGAGCTATCCCCAATATTATTATCCTTCCTATACAGATCTTCCATATATTCTTGCCACCTTTTCTTGATCTCTTCTGTTTCTGTTAGGTCCTTGCCATCTTTGTTTTTGATCATACCCATTTTTGCCTGGAATTTACCTCCGATGTTTCTAATTTTCTGGAAGAGGTCTCTTGTCCTTCCTATTCTATCGTCTTCTTCCACTTCCGCACATTGCTTGTTTAAAAATAATTCCTTATCTCTTCTGGCTAACCTCTGGAATTTTGCATTTAATTGGGCATATCTCCCCCTATCACTGTTGCCTTTTGCTTTCCTTCTTTCTTGGGCTACTTCCAGTGTCTCAGCAGACAGCCATCTTGCCTTCTTGGTTTTCTTTTTCTTTGAGATGTTTTTTGTTGCCACCTCTTGGACAATGTTGTGAACCTCTGTCCATAGTTCTTCCGGGACCCTATCTACTAAATCTAGTCCCTTAAATCTGTTCTTCACTTCCACTGCATATTCATTAGGAATATTAGTGAGCTCATATCTAACTGATCTGTGGGTCTTCCCTATTCTCTTTAGTTTGATTCTAAATTGTGCAATAAGAAGTTCGTGATCTGAACTACAGTCAGCTCCAGGTCTTGTTTTTACTGTCTGTATAGATGTCCGCCACCTTTGGCAGCAAAGGATGTAGTCAATCTGATTTCGGTGTCGGCCATCTGGTGAGGTCCATGTATAAAGCCGTCTTTTTAGTTGTTGGAAGAGAGTGTTTGTTATGCACAGTGAGTTGTCCTGGCAGAATTCTATCAGCCTATGTCCCGCTTCATTTTGTTCTCCTAGACCATGCTTACCTGTAATTCCAGATGTCATTTGACTGCCCACCTTAGCGTTCCATTCTCGTGTAACGAAAATAACATCTCTTTTTGGTGTATTATCCAGTAGGTGCTGCAGATCCTCATAGAACTGATCTACTTCTGCTTCTTCAGCATCTGTGGTTGGGGCATATATTTGGATCACTGTGATGTTAAATGGCTTAGCCTGAATTCAAATTGAGATCATTCTATCGTTTTTTGGATTGTATCCAAGCACTGCTTTAGCCACTTTATTATTAATTATGAAGGCTACTCCATTTCTTCTGTGATCCTCTTGTCCACAGTAGTAGATCTGGTGCTGATCTGATGTGAAGTGGCCCATTCCAGTCCATTTCAGTTCGCTGACCCCCAATATATCTATATTTAATCTTGACATCTCGCCAATAACCACGTCCAATTTGCCCTGGCTCATAGATCTTACATTCCAGGTTCCTATGGTGTGTTGACCTTTAGAACATCGGATTCGTCGTTCACGACCAGCACCGTCGGCCACTAGCCGTCCTTTCGGCTTTGAGCTAGCTGCGCCATCACGTCTGGGGCTAGTTGAACTTATCCTCTGTTCCTCCCCAGTAGCATTTTGACCATCTTCCGACCTGGGGGTCCTATCTTCCGATGGTATACCGACATATCTCTGGTTGTACTGATCCATTTAGTTTTCATGGCAAGAGTACTGGGGTGGGTTGCCATTACCTTCCCCAGGGATCGTATTTAGTCTGACCTCTCTGCCATGACCTTCCCGTCTTGGGTGTCCCTTCACGGTTTAGCTCATGGCATCCTTGAGGTGCTCAAGCTCCAGCACCACGACAATGTAACGATCTCCTTTGCTCCATTTGCTCCATTTGCTCCATTTGCTCCATTTGAAGGACTGCCAGAGGACTGTCCTCTGTCTAGTTGACAGATGTCCCAGTCCAAGTTCAGTTTAAAGGCCAAGAACCATCAGAAGGGAGCACAGGATCCTTGTAGCTGTCCAGCAATAGCACCTGGATGGCCAGCAGAGCAAGTTACACAACTCACCTGGGCACAGTAAGGGTTGTCACAGGAACCTGCAACGGAATCAAATGAGTTTGGAATTCTATGAATCTGACCTGAAGATTCTGCAGCAGACGGGCTTTTCTTGAGTCATGCGGATTCCACAGACATGTGGTACACATTGTTCTACTTTCTGGAATTTTACACCAATTTGGTCATAGAAAATCACATAAGATTAAAAAAAAAAAAAAACCAGCCGAAAATGTGGATTTCCCTTATAGGCTAAAGCATGAAAATATGCATTTGGGGGGAGGACTTGCATGTTTTTGCAAGCACAAACTTGTGCAAATTTGGGGAAATCGTAAAAATCCAATTCTGTCAATGAGCAGATGATGAAATGAAAAGCACCTGATAATCCGCAAAACACAGATGGAAAGGATTTGACCAGATCAATACATCTCTAGGCAAAGTCTTCCGGACTATGGTGAAATGAACAGTATTTATATTCAAATTCTAGTAATTATTTCTAAGTTTGCATCTCTCCATATAAATTACCACATGCCAATTTTATGCAAATTGGTGTTCAATTTCGTCCTCTTTTTTGGTGATGCATTTCCTTGCTTTTGGTGACCCGAACCTTATCACAATGATTTTTACTATGTCTGCATTGATGTGCTCATACTGGTGCTGTTAACTCCAGCATTAATATTATATAAAAAGAGGGGTTATCTAGTAACAGTCATATTGGCAACCTTTAAAAAACGATCTGCCTGCTTGGAATCTATTGAAAAGAGTCATCCTTTACCAGCATCAACACCTACGACCATCAGTTGGTTGCCAGGGAATTAGCACCGCAGCATCCCCCATCAGCACTGAGGCCTAGTCAGTGACAAAGAGCCATTTCAATTTCCCACAATCCCCTCAATGCTCTAGAGCATTGAGGGAAATTGCAATTGCTGCCCACCACGTATATCCGCAGCCAGGGTAACACCATAGTGTTTAGAGCTTAACTGGATATGTCAATATACTATCCATCTATATATATTCCTCTCTGTCTACCTGGACCAAATATTATTCCTTTTATGGCTTTTGATCATTTGTACTTTTGATCATTTGAACTACTCTTCCGACCGGCCTACCCAGCTGAATTTTAAGATGCCTTTTATAATGTTCTGCCTTTTAATTATGTATTAGTTTTATATGTTTTTAATCAATTATATTTATTTTATGGTGTTTTTTGTTTGTGTTGTACCCCGCCTCGATCCAGAGGGAAAGGCAGGTAAGAAATAATTGTTGTAGTAGTAGTAGTAGTATTTCATTTCACATATGGTAGCGCTAATGGTGTTGTACTATCATAAACCAATGCTTGCATGGCATAACTACTATAAAAGAAAATGCTGATTTGCCGTTGAATTTCCCTGCATGCTACTTATGCTATACAAGCAAGCATTGGTTTATGCTTTGGGATGCATCCAGTGTCAAATGAATGGACTCCCGTTTGTGCAGGGGGATTTCCTCTCCCTTTCCTCATCTCTGCACCCCAGTGCCCCCAAAATGTGCTCTGCAGAGCAGATTTGTGGGGAGGGGGCCGGTTGAGGAGCTGCAAGGAGAAAAGAGAATCCATCCTGTCAACAGTATCCATTCTGCTGGTGGAGGGACAACATTGGCTTTCATCCATTTTTAACTTTAAGTGTTCAACAATAAATCAGTAATAAACCTGGGCACAAGAGTTCAGCAACAGGGAGAAGAGGAAGGGAAAAGGAAGCAGTCAGTTTTTTGTTTCTCGTAATTAGACTACCCTTAATTTAATTGTTCCTTGTTTGAAGCAGAAAAGGATATTTTCTCCATGGCAAGGCTGACCTAATTCAAGATAGGCAATTTGCAGAATGGCCAAGGGTCCTACTTGACAGTTCTCTACTTCGGAGAACTGGCAGTTTGTATTTGAAGGTGTCCTCTATTTGTTGAGCTGACCAGTCCAAGCCTGATTTAAACTCAAAGAACCATAAGAAGGGAGAGCACAGAGGGAAATGGAAAAACAAGGAGGTCGAGCTTTGGATCCCAAACCATAAAGACTAAGTGGAGCTACCGCATATTAATTCAGATGAATGGCTAAATCTTGCTGTTGGTTCTGCCAACACTGATTGCCAATGACTGTCCCATGTCCAAGGGGCAAACCTGTACCATGTCACAACTGCCTCTGGTAGATACCCACTGGCCAGGGCATGTGGGCAACCTCTTCAGCTCAGTCCCTGCACTGGGTGTAGCAGCTGTCTGTTTTCTTCTTCACTTCTCCAGCCACAAGAACAGCTTTCTTTTATACTTCAGAAGAAGAGCAGCTTCTGAATGTAAGCAAGGGTGGGAATTGTACAGCATCTTTCCATTCTTAATCACAGACTTCTGAATAATAAGGCCTGCCAGAAACTGCATGATTTCTGTTTGTTCGTCTAAGCCCAGTGTAGGCTAGTTTGACTGGCAACAACATTCCAGGTTTGCAGATAGAGGTCTTCCCCTCCACCTTCCTTCCAAGCGGAGATGCCAGACCTGGGACATCTTACATTCAAAGCATGTACTCTACTTCTGAGCTATGGAGCCTTCTTCAGAAGGCCTTTCTTAGCTACTCAGATATCTTCAGCATTAGCAGGTTTGTATACCATCTTTCCTCCCACTTTTCTTTCACTCTTTTAATGAATTATTTCCAGTAGAGTTTTGGTGCACTCCAGCGGCTACATGTAGACATTGCATGTATATTCCTATATCCATTACCAGAAAACCATCCTCCGCCTTTTACCCTTCCTTTCCATCCATGTGTTTGGGTCTCTAGGGCCCTTTCTACACCTAAGGGTTATCCCAGGGAAATGAAGGCATCGTCCCCGCCTGCTCCCGGGATCCCCTGTGTGGCATTTAGATGCACAGGATTGATCCCAGGACGATCCCGGGCTATAGGGCTGGTGTAGACGTGCCCCAAGTAATCTCTGCATCTGGAGGAAAGAAGGGATGGTGATATTTACAGTTCATATGAGTCTTGATCACAACATCTTTCTTGTATACTGATGTGACAGTCAACTGCAGCAGCCACTTGGTCCCAACTAACTATCCTCAGTAAAGTAAAACACAATTAATTAATTAAGATATGATTTTGGGAGGGCAGTTGGAAGTTTGAATTACAGCGAGTGCTTGCCTCTGAGCAGTTATGCACAGAAAGCCCAGCTTGTGCTGACTTCTGAGTAAATCAGCCCTGCTGACTTCTGAGTAGGCCTGCCTAGGCTGGGATTGGGGAATGCTAACAGAAAGTTCAGTGCTTTGGCCTCCCCTGCTATGCCTTTGACACACAGACACACCGATCTTTCCCAGACTGGAATACAGTCTTCAGACTGAAAAAGGCTCCCCGCTCTGGCTCTCAACTAAGGGTGCAGGTAGGGATGCACGGATGGTGTAAACTCCGTTCTGTCATCCGCCCATCAATGGGATCGGATTTAATTTTTTTTCCCCAAATTCATGCGAATTCACACTTGTACAAATTTGCCTTTGTGAAAAGGTGCAAATCCCTCCCAATATTCATTTTCACACTTTAACCTAAGGGAGAAATGCACATTTTCAGCTGTATTTCTTTTTAATTTTGTGTGTTTTTCTATTACTAAATGTGCACAAACTTCCAGAAAGTTAGGAAAATGGTCCACAAGTCCATGGAAACCACCCGACTGGGAAAAAGGCAGGTCTTTTTCTCAGTTCTTCTGCCATCAGAAATGTCTTTCGAGAGAGGGCCTTATTTGTAGTGGCTCCCAGACTTTGGAACTCAATGCTTATGGAGGCTAGGCTGGCCCGGTTTCTATTTATTTTAGCAATGCAGCTGGAAATCCCTGCTGATTTAACTTCTTCCCAACCCTGTGATAAGCTGTGGCTCAATATTCAGTGTGAACCTATTGCTAGATTTAGGCAGGATCTACGCTACTGCATTATAATGGTTTGGACAACCGTTGGGGCCCAGGACACATTCTATATACTGTTTTCAAACCGTTTTCACAGTGTTACATCCTGGTTGGTGTCGATCTGGCCTTATTCTCCTTTGGCTCTAATTTAGCTTACAGTAATTTAAATTTAATTTCTGAAGCCAGGGCAAATCACCTTATACAGCAGCAGTAAGAAAGCACATCATCTGAAGCCATCACATGTCTATTACTATTGATAGTTTTCTTAGACATATGAATGTTTGCTGGTGTTCCAATTCACCTTGCACCTTATCCATGAAATACACGAAAACCGTAGATACATGTGAAGTTCGGATGGTCCCAATTGCTCAGGATCATCAAGTGTAGATACTTAAATTGATCTAAATTTTCTCCCTAAAAATAAAATAAAGGAGGTGGGGGTAGAGACACACAAATAGAAGATTACTGTTTGCCTCCTTTACACTTTGTATTGTTGTCTTCTCATCTCTGTCTCCCACAATTGCTGTGTATTTGAATACAGGACATGTAAGTAGGATAGCAAGGAGATTATATAAACACCATTGTTGAGCCCTATATCAAACCAAGGCCTGGAGGACAGATGGGAAAAGACCACTAGAGCTGGCTGAAAGCACTAACTGTGAGCATCCATGTAGATCATTTCTCCGTCACATTCAAAGAGTTCAAGGGTTTGGATGGACGGATCAGGCTATTTCCAGCCCATGTCACTTTTGAGCATGTTCAGTCATAAGCTGGTTCTTTCCAGCTTCCACATTAATCGGAGATATGTAGTGACTCTGATGAATTTTGTAATTAGCCAGGTCAAACCCCATCCATTCAGTTTCTATTAATTTTAGCAGCGTAGCTGGAAATCCCTGCTGACCTAGCAAAAACCACCCAGAGATCTACCAGTAGATCCTGATTTCACTTCTTTCCAACCCTGTGATTAGCTGTGGCTCAATATTTTGGCACAGAAACAGCTTTGGTCGCCCTGTATGATGACCTATGTCGGGAGAAAGACAGGGGGAGTGTGACTCTGTTGATTCTCCTTGATCTCTCAGTGGCTTTCGATACCATCGACCATGGTATCCTTCTGGAACGTCTGGCTGAGTTGGGAGTAGAAGGCACTGCATTCCAGTGGTTCCACTCCTACTTGTCGGGTCAGCTCCAGAAGGTGGTGCTTGGGGAACATTGCTCGGCCCCGTGGACTCTCCAGTATGGGGTTCCGCAGGGGTCAGTCCCCCATGCTGTTTGACATGTACATGAAACCATTGGGTGTGGTCATCCGGAGTTTTGGAGTGCGTTGTCATCAGTACTCTGATGACACGCAGCTCTACTTCTCCTTTTCTTCTTCATCAGGTGAGGCTGTGGATGTGCTGAACCGGTGCCTGGCTGTGACAATGGACTGGATGAGAGCTAATAAACTGAAACTCAATCCAGAAAAGACTAAGATGCTGCTGGTGGGTGGTTCTTCTGACCGGATGGGGGGTGTTCAACCAGTTCTGGATGGGGTTGCACTCCCCCGAAGGAGCAGGTTCATAGCTTGGGGGTTCTCCTAGAACCATCTCTGTCACTTGAGGCTCAGGTGGCCTCGGTGGCACGGAGTGCTTTCTACCAACTCTGGTTGGTGGCCCAGCTACACCCCTATCTGGACAGGGATAACCTAGCTTCAGTTGGCCATACTCTGGTAACCTCCAAATTAGATTACTGCAATGCCCTCTACATGGGGCAGCCTTTGAAGACGGTTCGGAAGCCGCAGCTTGTGCAAAATGCAGCGGCCAGATTGGTAGCTGGAACAGGGAGGTTTGAGCATATAACACCGATTCTGGCCCGCTTGCATTGGCTGCCTATACGTTTCCGAGCCCAATTCAAGGTGCTGGTTTTAACCTATAAAGCCCTACATGTCTTGGGACCGCATTACCTGATGGAACGCCCCTCCTGACATGAACCTACCCGTACACTGCGCTCAACATCTAAGGTCTTCCTCCAAGTGCCTACTCCGAGGGAAGCTCAGAGGATGGCAACAAGGGAGAGGGCCTTCTCGGTGGTAGCCCCCCCAGCTGTGGAATGATCTCCCTGATGAAGCACACCTGGCACCAACACTGTTATCTTTCAGGCACCAGGTCAAGACTGTTCTCTTCTCCCAGGTATTTAACAGCATTTAACAACGCTAAGTTTGTTTTTTAATGGACCCCAGAACTGTTGTTTTTGAATGGATACTGTTGCTTTTGTACTGTTTTTATATTTCTGATGACTTTTCAATTTTGTATACTTTTTTAATGTTTACTGTTTTTAACTTTTGTAAACTGCCTGGAGAGCTTCAGCTATGGGGCGGTATATAAATGTAATAAATAATAATAATAATAAATAATATTCAGTGTGAACCTATTGCTAGATTTAGGCAGGATCTCCACGACTGCATTATAATGGTTTGGACAACCGTTGGGGCCAAGGACACATTCCTTATAACGTTTTCACAGTGCTACATCCTGCTTGGTGTAGGTCTGGCCTTATTCTCCTCTGGCTCCAATTTAGCTTACAGCAATTAACATTTAATTTCTGAAGCCAGGGCAAATCACCTTATGCAGCAGCAGTAAGAAAGCACATCATCTGAGGCCATCACATGTCTATCACTACTGATATTTTTCTAAGACAGATAAATGTTTGCTGGCGTTCCAATTCATGCTTTCATGAAAAATAAGCAAACATAATTGGAGCAGCAATGCTACTTCTGCTTATTTGGGAGGCAGCTACATTTTGCAGAGGGGGTTAAACATTCGTAAGATCAGGATGTGTACAACATAAAAACAAAACCAAAAAACGAGACACAGATATATTCAATTGCCCAGGAAAGATCATCGTTCTCGGCTTCAAACTTCTTTCTTTTGCAAGTGATTTTTTTTCTTCCTGCAGAGGGCTGTAGATACTAAGGCATAGATTTGCGTTGGGGAGTCACTGGAGTCACTCCACAAATTTCCCATATCTGAGAGAGTGAGCTATCTTTATAGCAAAAGGAGTTTCATTAATTCATTCTTAATAGGCTCCAGTTATTTGGAGAAACATAATTTATTCATTCACAGGAATCAAATATTTTGTACCTATATGAAACCATACATTCATACATTCATAAAATCAAATGGCCCGTACACCTATTCCAGATAAGAAAATTTCCAGGAATATACTCTATTTCCCACCCTCTGATAGCTACTAGCTCCACCCCGTATGGCTTAAACCTTACCTCTGTCCTGCATGAGTCTTTGGACACACACCCAGTGATTCCTTCCACTTGATGATATCGTGTTCCCATGAGCCAGCATGGTCTAGGGGTTCAAGTGATAGACTGGGCCTCGGGACAGCTGAGTTCTACTCCCATTTGTCCATGAAGCTGAGTGACTTGGGGGCCAGTTATTGACTCTTAGCCTAACCTACCTCACAGGGTTGTTGTGAGGATAATATGGAGAGGAGGAGGAGGAGGAGGACCATGTGAGCTGCCTTGGGTTCCTTGCGAGAGGAAAAAAAGTGGGATATAATTGTTAATAATAATAATAATAATAATAATAATAATAATAATAATAATAATATCTTTAAAATTGCAGATTCCATGAGTGAATTAACAGTCAAACCACATGTTACATTAATTACATAGCTTATAGCTGGCCCCTCTCTGTGTTTTTTACTCTATTGTAAGTGCATTCAGTTTGGAAGCACAGCACTCTAGAAATGGAGAGTTAAAGCTCTCCCCCCCCAAGCTGTTTACTCCCCCAAATCCCCCCTTAACATCATTGGTGTCAACAGACGTTTCCCCCAGTTTAATCCTTGTGCAGGAGGTTGGAATTTCAGGAAACAAACAGTGAAGGGGGGTTAATCCTCCCTCCCAGTGCATTGTGGTATCAATCTAAATTGGTGCCATATGGATTAGAATAATAATAATAATAATAATAATAATAATAATAATAATAATAATTTTTAAAAAAAAAACAAAAAAAAACCCACTAGAGGAGTCAGCTCCATGCTACATCCTTAACATGATGTGAACTTCAACCCTCAGTGGGGCGGAGGATGAGGGTTTGCCTTTATGTATACCTGCCGTTTGCAATGGCACACAAGGACACCGATGCCCACAGCCACAGTGGGAGTAGGACGTGCATACTCACGTCCAAGCTACACTACAGTTCTGGCAGAGTGCAGGACTTTTCGCTACGAGTTGCCAGTGTGGTGGGCATGTGTATGTGTGTGTAGGGGATCTGGATCAGAACTGTAGTGTTGAGGGTAGGAGCAAAAGCCCTTTGACAACTCTCCCCCCTGTAGTCCCAATCACCCAGTGCCTGCAGGTATTGCTACTTCTTGGATTCTCTTTCATTATGGCCAAACAATCTACATTCCCGCCCCGCCCCCACCCTCTGCAGGTTTAACCCATACATACTTTCCATCTTAATAGACCTTTTCACGCATCTGGTGGAATTGGCTCCCTATCACGAAAGCTTATACTATGATAAATTGGTTAGTCTTTAATGTAGTACAGGCTTTTTGTTGTCTTTGCATCTATGTATGTATGTCTGCGTTCCAGCTGAATGCAGGGAAATCAGAGCATGCTATACATAGCTCAGGGTGGCAATGGTTCAAATAGGCCCCCATAATCTTTAATCTAACACTGCCCCAAAACCCAGAGAGTTGGCATGCAGTCAGCAAGTATGATTCATAATATGCATTGTGAGTAAAGGTGTTAGATAAAAGCAGGCAATTATATTTTCAGTACCTCTTTTGAGTATTTGCTCATGAATACAGTTTCTATATCTGAAATGAGACATACACTCAAACATACCCAAACAAAACACCAGTCTATTAACCACAAGACCTCAGTAGCAAGAGAAATACACAATTATGCCATTATTATACTGCATTTTTCTGTTCACTCTACCAACAGTCTCATTCTCCGTAAACACAAAATCCATAGATGCATGTGTCGTTGGGATGGTCTCAATTGCGCAGGATCTTCAAGAGTAGATATTTAAATTGATATGAATTTGCTCCCTGAAAACAAAATAAAGGAGGTAGAGAGACACAAATAGAAGATTACTGTTTGCCTCCTTTACACTATGTATTGTTGTCTTCTCATCTCTGTCTCCCACCATTGTTGTGTATTTGAATACAGGACATATAAGTAGGATAGCAAGGAGATGATATAAACACGACTGTTGGGCCCTATCTCAAACCAAGGCCTGGAGGACAGATGAGAAAAGAGCGCTAGAGCTGGCTGAAAGTGCTAACTTGTGCATCCATGTAGATCATTTCTCCATCAGATTCAAGGAGTTCAAGGGTTTGGATGGACGGATTAGGCTATTTCCAGCCCATGTCACTTTTGAGCATGTTCAGTCATAAGCTGGTTCTTTCCAGCTTCCACATTAATTGGAGATATATAGTGCCTCTGATGAATTCTGTGATTAGCCAGTTCACTGGTCAAACCCCGTCCATTCTTGATGCTCATCATTGCAGCGAGCCTGAATCATTGTTTTACGAATTCGGCACTAAGTCCGCAAACGATTTCAAGGTTTGGAGCATGCGCAGTCTGCATCTAAACAATGCCAACTCTGCACATACACTTGTGTCCATTTATCTATTTTATCTGTTTAGATTGTTTGGAATTTGACTGTCATGTGTAATTGGGATGGTCCCAATTCATAGAATCATAGAATAGTAGAGATGGAAGGGGCCTATAAGGCCATCGAGTCCAACCCCTGCTCAGTGCAGGATACATTTTAAAGCATCCCTGACAGATGGCTGTCCAGCTGCCTCTTGAAGGCTCTGGTGTGGGAGAGCCCACAACCTCCCTAGGCAATTGGTTCCATTGTTGTACTGCTCTAACAGTCAGGAAGGTTTTCCTGATGTCCAGCCGGAATCTGGCTTCCTGTAACTTGAGCCCATTATTCTGTGTCCTCCACTTTGGGAGGATCGAGAAGAAATCCTGGCCCTCCTCTGTGTGACAACCTTTCAAGTATTTGAAGAGTGCTATCATGTCTCCCCTCAATCTTCTCTTCTCCAGACTAAACATTGGATGAACATTAATTTAGAAATTAAATAATTACTATTATTTTTATTATTATCATCTAGACAGACAGACAGGAGCTGTACAATGTCACCCACAATCCCCTCTTTCCCCCCGATGCCCAAACATATCGTATCTACTTGGGCACACACACTTTCTAATAATAATAACAACGGAGGAGGGGGACTGCGGCAGCGACGAAGTTAAGGCACATTGGTCCAAACTGGTGAAGAGAAATCTAGTGCCTCTTGAATGAAGAGTGAGCTTTCACATGAAGCACTGGAGCATCAGTCAGGAACAATGTGGGACAGGCAATGGGACAGGGTGTATAACGGCACCAGTTTCTCACGACAGGTAGAGCAAAAATGATCTGGTGCATATAATACACCCATAGACTTGGGTGTTTTATGTTAGGCTGCTTTTTAATAAAAATCTGCAGAAGTATTTATTTATTTATTTCTAAAGAAGTAACCATTGGCTGTAAATTTGGTAGTGGGATCTGTACCTGTCCTGCCAGCTTTGCTTACAAATAGCCTAATTTATAAGAAGCAGAGACATGGAGCCATTAATTGGCACGTCTGTGCAACTCAGGTCCCTTAGAGCTGACTTTGAAACTCAAACTTCGGCTGCCTTATTTCTGGCAATTGCCCGCTGGGGACAAAGGGACCAGATTTCTATGCTACGTTCTTGACCAGTGATAGAGAAAAAGAAGAATCCAGCCCTTTGAGAAGGGCAGAAAATGTTGCTTTCAAGATCCCTACCTCTAAAATCACATCTGGTGCCCGTGAGTAATCCCAGCAGAACCCCAGCATGCAAACCTGTGCTTCCGTGTCGAAGCTTTTGCTGAATTTCACAATCGAGGCACCTACAGATATTTGTGCACAAAACGAGAAGATGGTTCCATCCAGAATTAGTAGGACGCACATGGGACTGAGACAGAATAAGATCCCCAGCGTTGGCTAGTATGAAATAAGTAGCCTAAAGTAGCCTAAAGAAGATATCTATGCCAAGGCCCAGGGAAAAACTGGAAAAATTCAGGGGGGAATCAGGGTTTTTTCCGGGGGGGTTTAAAGCCTTTTTCTTTTTTTTCCGAAAAATTGGAAAAATTGAAAAAAATTGAAGAAAAAACAGATTACGAGATGTTTTATTTTAGCATGATGAATTAAATATTTAAGAGAAGGTTTTCAGTTATTTACTGTTCCAAATGATTTCTAAAAACTGTACAGTATTAGACTATTACAATTTCTGTGCACCAAGGACAAGCAAGTCCTAGATTGCAAACTGAAACTGCAACTCTCCAATGCAAGAGCAAGATGCATTTCTGCCTCTAGGGGGCAGCACTGCCACTGAAGCAGAGACTGAAACTTATAGTGATAGCTATAGGTCAGGAAATGAGTGATTAAATTTCATGCATTTTTATTGAATCTTGGTGTCCCCCCCCCCCACTCAGTTCTTTTTATGGGAATAGGTGTTTTATGCCTTGACACTGGAGGACTAGCGGAGACATAAATAATTTTCTTTGTTACTAATGTTGGTGGTTTCTTCTGTTGTTATTTTAAAATGTGTTTTTTGTTTGTTTGTTTGTTTTTGCCTGCTCCTCATAATCTCGCAGAACCAAAGAGGTTCCTTACAGTTCAGAAGTTCCTAACAGTTCAGGAGCTTATAGCTCCATTTGTTACAACAACAACAAAAGTAAATAAAATTTGTAATAATTGTTAGAATACACTGTACTTTTAATATACCAAATGTAATAATTTTATGCCAAACCAACTTGGATATAAAGTAACTTTCAATCTGTAAAAAGTGCTAATATTGCATTATTTCAATTTTTCCAAAAATTTCCGTTCCCCCCCCCAAAAAAAAAATATGGAAAAAAACCGGGTTTTTTCCATAGCTTCAAAATTTCCAGAACTTTTACATCTCTAGGCATGGCAGAGTGATGTGACTGTACTGTATTAATAAGAAAGCAGCCAAGATTTTGTACACCCTAGAGGTGTACAAAATCATGCAAAGTTTGGAGAATGGGGAGAGGGAGACCTTTTTCTTCCTCTCTCAAAATATTAGAACCGTTTGGTGGGAGATCCAGGACAAATAAAAGGAAGTACTTCTTCACACAGCACATAGTCAAACTGTAGAATTCACCACCACCAATTTGGATGGCTTTAAAAGGGTTGGATAAATTCCTGGAAGAGAAGGCTATCAATGGCTACTAGCCCTGAAGGTTGTGTGCTACCTCCAGTATTCAAGGTAGTAAGCCTGTGTGCACCAGTTGCTGGGGAACATAGATGTGAGGGTGCTGTTGCACCATGTCCTGCTTTATTGGTCCCTGGTCAACTGCTGATTGGCCACTGTGTGAATAGAGTGCTGGACTAGATGGACCCTCGGTCTGATCCAGCAGGGCTCCTTTTCTGTTCTTAAGATTTTGGCAGATAAATATTCATGCACCCAATCCAACCACTATCAGGAGATCTCCCCATACTTCCACTGTCACTTCCCGCCTCCTGACCTGTCACAATACTCTTTCCCTTTCCATTTTAAGGCCCCCATTTCTGTCTCTCTGTTCCCCGATGCTATGCTGTTTCTGCTGTTTCTCTTGCACTCCTCCCTGACTCATATATTTGAATATTTTTTTGAATATTTTCCCCTGCTTTCCCCATGACGAATGCTCCAGACTACAAAAGGGAACATGGGCTGAGAAAGGCAGGAATGTGATCCGTTCTGAATGAGTTGTTTTATCTTTGCCTTACCTGCAGACTTCTGGGCAAAGTCCGCTTTCTGGATATGGCTGCTTTCGAATTTGGAGTCACCCGCGGGGCGGGTGGAAAACAGGCTATACAGTAGCCTGTGTAAAATTGCAGTACCACGCTGTTTGCATATGATTCAGTTTCACCAGTTTCCTTATCCACACTGTTTTATTGCTTCTTGTTATTTTTGGTTGGGATACATTTCCTGTTTGGTCTAGATTGCTTCCACATCAGCCATTGAGCCTGGATTGGGCACCATTCAGCCACTCAGGTTTCGGCAGGGAATCCAGACAAAGGACCATAGGAAGCCTAATCTGCACTGAGCAGGATATTGCACCAGGAAAGTGGTGTGAAAGTGGTATATAAAATGCAGGAGCCTCACTTCTGCTTTATAGTGGTATTGAAGTGAACTGACAACTGTTGAGGCCCATTGCCTTTCAAAGTGCTATATCCTATATGTTACAATTTTTTAAAAAAAAAAACCCATGAAGGAAGCATTCCTTTGGCTGTAAGGAATCAACCATTAACTAAACAATTATTTAAATTCTGAGATACACGAATGAACAGGAAGCAGGTTATTAACATATCAGAAGCCAAGAAGCAGAAGCTGCTTTAAAAGACAGAAAAAAGGAGGCAATGTGGCTGTTTCTGAATGGGAATTTCTTCTGAGTAAATGTAGTGAGAAAGCTCTTTTCTGGGGGGTGGGGCAGGCTGGTGCCCATTGGCACCACATTGGAGTCTCCCATTGAGCAAGGGCAACTTGGGCCCACTTCTCTGGCTTCTGCTCCTATCCCACCAGGAGCCCTGGAGCGCTATAGAACCAAACCCTGTCAGCTGCTGGGCCACTTACTTGAAGCTCCGGCATCAGAGCCGCAGAGCAGAGCAGGGCAGGTTCTGACAACCCAGGCTCTCTCTGTACTGTCTTCAGAGCTCAGCCAAAACTGGTTGTGCTGTAAGGGAAGGAGGCACCTCAGAAACATTGCATGGGACTCAGATGTGACACCATCCTCTTGTCTCCAGATGGCAGCTGTGGGCCCCCAAATGATTTTGCTCGTCAATCAAAGAGGTGGATCTCATTGGTAATCAAGGACAATATTGGCTAATTTTTCTCCACAATGGTTCTCAACAGGCAGAAAAACGTTGACAAGAATGCCCACTATCTGCACTTTTATTTGCTGTAAGCATAGAACCTTTAGCAGAGAAGATTAGGGAGAACCAGAATGTAAAAGGGATAAAAGTTGGAGATCAAGACCTAAAGATCAGCTTATATGCTGATGATTTGATGTTATCATTACAAGACCCTAAAGAATCACTGGCACATGTTCTACAAATAATAGATCAATATAGCCAGGTTTCTGGATATAAATTAAAGTCTGAACTGATGGGAATAAATGTTCAAGAACAAGAAAGAGAAGAAATAGTCCAACAGTATAATTTAAAAAGGTCAAGTAAACCAATCCATTATTTGGGAATTTTTCTATTAACTGATTTGTCAAAACTGAAGGAGATAAATTATTTCACATTATGGGAGAATATAAAAAGGGATATTGACAGATGGAATAACTTTAAGCTTTCTTGGTTTGGTAGGGTTGCCCTGATTAAAATGACAGTATTAACGAAGTTGCTGTTTATTTTAGAAAATGATCCAATTGAGATAAAGAACAAACAACTAGCTATGTGGCAAAAAAAAAATGCAAGATTTTATTTGGGATAATATAGGGTGACCATATGACTGGATTTGATGACAAATCAGGGAGGGGGAGGGGAAATCCGGATTTTTTCCCCAAAGAGCAGCTCTAATGGGAATTAACAAAACAGCTTATAACTCCTTCATTTTTTAAGATAAAGACATGAAACATGGCACGATGGTAGCTCTTAGGAAGGGCTTTAGTCATACCAAATTTGAAACTGATCCGTTCATCCATTGATTTTTTAGGGTTTTTTAAAAAAATTGAGGTTTTAAAATTATTATTTTTAAAATCGTCATTTTTAAAGATAAAGAGATGAAACTTCACACCATGATAGGATTTAGTTAGAGCTTTAGCCACATTAATTTTGAAACAGATCTGTTCATCCACTGATTTTTTAGGAATTTTTTAAAAATTGATGTTTTTAAATTATTATTTTTAAACCGTCATTTTTAAAGATAAAGAGCTGAAAGTTGGCACCAAGATAGCTTTTAGGTAGAGCTTTAGCCATACCAAACTTGAAACAGATCTGTACATTCATTGATTTTTAGGAATTTTATTAAATTTGAGGATTTAAATTTTTTAAAAATATATATTTTTAAAGATAAAGAGATGAAACTTGGCACCATGATTGCGCTTAACAAGGACTTAGCTATGCCAAGTTTGAAACAGATCTGTCCATCCATCGAGTTTTAGGATTTTTTTTAAGTTTGAGGTTTTAAAATTATTTCTTAAAAATGTCATTTTTAAAAGATAAAGGGCTGAAAGTTGGCACCATGATAGCTCTTAAGGAGAGATTTAGCCATGCCAGGTTTGAAACAGATCTGTTCATCCATTGTTTTTTAAGGATTTTTTTAAATGTTCAAAGTTTTAAAATTATTGTGTTTTAAAACTGCTGGAGCCATATCCTTCAAACTCAGGTTGTCAAACCTCCTCTTTGGGGTTTTGCATATTGAGCAGTTTCAGCCCTTGGCATTAAAGGGATCTCCAGTCTTTAGGTAAACTGCCACAACACCCACCCTAATGTTAGAGTAGAGAAACTTGTGACAATTATACACCAGCTTTTTTAAAAAATTGAAATTAAAAAAAGCCAGCCATCCAGCCGGCCAGTAGCAAACCCTGTTAACAACAACAGCAGCTTGCAATGAGTGAAGATACAGTCAGAAAAGATATTTGAGGGAAGGGGAGACTGTATCACACAAAGCACAGCAAAAGTTTCAAAGTACAGCAAAACCTACAAAAGTAGGAGTGAGTCAAGTTAATTTCAGATACATTGAATCTCTCACTTGTTCTTTATTTCAGTGATTTTAACATTAAGATGCTATGTAGAACAGATTTGTCTTAAATGTGTGCTGTAAAATCAGACTTGTAACCAAGGTTATGTTCGGGTGGGCACGCCCCCTTGGTGCTGGACACGCCCCCTTGGGGGCCGACCATGTTGTCCTTTTTGGTTTCTAAAATATGGTCACCCTAGACCATGACAAACATTGTTTATTGAATCGAATACATTTCAGAAGCAAGAGCTGCTTCATCAGGGGCAACCTTGCCAAAGCCACATTCTGGAAAGAGGCTAAACCAGCTTTCAGACAGTCTGGTTCTTCTTCTCACCCCCGCAGATCAACTTTCTTACACCATGATGCCCTCACAGTATATATTCAAATGCTGGGACATTGCATCAGCCCAGTCCTGGCAGGCTGAAGGCACTGCAAGCCAATCTGGGCTCTCCCTCATCCACTACTATATGTCTGATCCCAGGGCCGGATCTACACTAGTCTTATACCGTTGCTAGTGTCCCTTTCTAACGTGGGTCTCTGTATCGGTTCTCTGTATCACGGGACACACTAGCGTGACTTATGTTTTGCTGCAACGGAACTTCAGGGCACATTGTTCCATCCTTCCGTTGTTCTCCCTCTTCTGTCAGAGCTGCTGGGTTTGCTCCGCCCACTGCCTGCCTCATTCCTAGCTGGCAGAGCAGAGCAGGCCAGGGCAGGGCAAGGCAGGGCAGGGCAGGGCAATAGTCATAAGCACACACAAACCTCCTCCCAAAACATCTTAATGCAAGTCCCAAGGAATTGCCTCAGTGCATAGGAGCCAGCCACTTTGCTGAAACTAAGCAGGGCTGGGTCTGGTCAGAGTTTGGATGGGAGACCAAATTGAAAAGTTTTAGCAGCAGCCCCATTTAAGCCCCACTGGTCATGAGTTTTGGACTTTGGACCCTTGTTAATTTTCCTCAACGGAGCTACAGCGATCCTTTGAGCGATCCTCAGCTCCTTTGCAAAGAGGGGGGAAATGTTAAAAAAAAATCATAAAAAATCAACCGATGACCCAATTTGATTAAAATTTGGTATTTGAATTACTGTGCCAATTTTGGTGTCTTTATCTATAAAGCTTACGCAGATGTAAGCATTTGTTTCAAATCCTGCTCCTGCGCCCACAGCAGCGGCTTGGGTGAATCTTTTGCAAAAGGAGCAAAATTAAGGCTGGATGCATGGGACTACTTCACAATCAAAGCAGATTCTAAGGTGGAAAACTTCTGAGTCCTTTGCATGCAATTGTCAGTGATTGCACAGTATAACGCTGGTGTGATTGATCTGCTGTAGCAGATAAGATAGCAAACGGGGCGAAGGAAGGAGAACAGGAAGTGGGCGGAGCAAACCCAGCAGCTCTGAGAAAGGGAGAGGAAAATTACTGGTAGAACGAGGCACATGAATCTGTAGCCACGCTGGAACTAAGAACTAGAACCTATAAGTACAACTCATTTGCAACATTGGAGACCCAGGGTCACGTGACGCTATGCGTCACAGTAACCAATTCAAAACGTTAGAATAACATCAGTGTAGATTCCCACCAGGTTGCAGCAATAAGAGGTGCAGTTCACGTCATGGCACATGGTGTGGTGGTGGGGGGCACTGGCATGCATTGGACCTCTGTGTGCATTGCCAGAAGAGACAGGACCTGTGTTCCTTATGAGCAGTGTGTTGGGGGCACCATGGATATGGTAAGACAGACAGACACGAGGCTATTCCTAGAAAGCACATGTGCTGCTCTAGCCTGAATCAAAAGAAACACGCATGGAATAGCCAGGGGATGGACATGGATGAAAGGCCAAGCCCAGAATAAGGCCACGTCACAGTAACAATACCCCTGGCTGCTCAGTTGCTGAGGTCATTGTGACACGCCCTACCCTGTGACACATGACACAGCTGGTTCAGGGGCCAGCTGGGCAGAAATCCTGTCACCTGATAAGTGAGTGGTTTTCGTTGTTGAGCTAGAGTGAGAAAGGGAGAGAGAGAACAAGAATGTAAGTAGAATTCCTTAGCAGCCCTGGTTTCTGGTTGGCCCATTATCCAGCGCCTTCCGAGGGCTTCCTTCCTCCCCAGCAAAGGCCGGGCTACCCTTCAGAGGCCACACGCAGGGCAGGGCGGCAGGAGGAGGACATCTTCACAACTCCAGCCGGTGGCAGGTGGAATGAAGCCACGAAGAATAAGAAATGGGCCTAAACCCACACAGACCAGGAGGAGCCGTCAAGCCCCCTTTCTCACCTTCTGCTCACTCTCTTCTAGGCTGTCAAAGTTGAAGAGGTTATTCCATTGCAAGAGGAGAGCCAAGGTACACCCGGGAGAGGCAGGAAGCAGTGAAGCAGCTGGAGTGGTTGCAGAGGCATCCAAGGCTGGTCACAGGTGCTGGCGCTTCAGGCTGTGCTGCAAGAGGAGCAGAGTACGGCCCATGGCGGAGGAGGAGGGACAGGAGGCACCAGCACCGCTTCCGAAGAGGAAGTGGTTTTCCCTCTGCAGAGGGAGAAAATATGTCATGGTGGAAGAAGAGCCCAAGGAGAAACCCTCTCTGGGATGTGCCGTCAGAGGTGAGGAGATGCCTCGATCCTTACGGGGATGGATAGGCCAGGGGGGATCGTGACCAGGGGGTCTGGCCGCTGCTTGAGGCACTCTAGCCAGTGCAAGCTCCAGGGTCCGGGGGGGTGGGGAATGGGCCACTCCTTTGGTGAGTCTTGCTAATTATGTTAACATGGTCGCTGTGTCTCCTTTCCCCCCCCCCAACAGAGTCAAGATCCTCCAATGTAATCCAGGTGGTCCCCTCTTCATCCACCCTGGACCTCAGCTGTGGCCAGGTGTCATCGTCTATTTACAGTGCTGACGTCTCGAATGTGAACGAAGAGGGTAAGAAACAGCGCAGAGGCTTCCCTCGTAGGTGTCTTCTGCATCAAGGACCTTTCTTGCTGCTGAGCCATTGTTTTTCAGCAAAGAGGCGTCAACTTACGTTTAGATATTAAGACCGTGGTATGTTACTACTAGGTGTAGCTATGCTTGGTTGCCTAGATGTATTTCTTGTATTGTGCAGCAGTCTCCTGTCTGCACACTACAGTAGATGAAATGCCAACCACACCATATGGCAAACATGGGTCTTGGTGAGAAAGCCCCGACCACAACCCACAGGCTTGGAAGCAGCAGTTCCCACCTCCTTTGGGAGCTCGCTTGCTAGCCCCAAGCCAGTGACCCCCCTCCACCCAACCATTTCTGAAGTCTGATGTTCTGCTACCATTAAGACCCCCCTTCTCCTTTCTGCCTTACAGGTGATGATCTCCTGGTGGGGGATCTTGACTCTTACAGGATCTGAAACATCTTGGCACATCCCTCCTCCTTTATTTCTTTCCTTCCTTCCTTCCTTCTCTCTCTCTCTCTTAGCCTTTCTCTCTTTCATCCTTCTTTTCCAGTCTATCTTTTTCCACTCTCTTTTTTTCTCCTTGGGCTCATTTTCCACCGCGACAGACTTTTCCCCTCTGCAGGGGAAGAACCACTTCTTTTTGGGAAGCTGTGATGGTGCATCCTGAACCTCCTCCTCCAGCGTGGGCCGTACGCTGCTTCCTCTCCAGCACGGCCCAAAACGCCAGCGCCTGCGACCAGCCCTTGGACCAGCCGCACCAGCTCCGCCTTGCTCGCTAATTTTCCTCCTCCTCCTGGGTTCACCTTGGCTTTCCTCTTGCAATGGAAAAACCTCTTCAGCTTTTACAGCCAAGGTCTTGCCTACCAGAGCCCAGTCTGGGGCACTTGCCAGCCTTAGTCATTTGTTATCATCATCATCATCATGGTTATCATGATTATTATTCTTATTATTAAATATTTGTTAAATATTAAATCTTGTTTGGTTGTATTTTATCCTTACGGATGCATGGGGAGGGAACGATGGACTTGAGTCTACTTACATTTTAAAAATGCACACGCACACACACACAGACCTGGAACCTTTAAATAAAAACCTCCATAATAAACAGTTTAACGTGTCTTACCGTTTTTAAGTGTGCGTTTGGTAGTATTTCGCCACATGACTTATAGTTTGTGATGTTTTATTGTTGTCTGTTCTCCGGGTTTTATTTTGAACTTCTCTGAAATAAGTCATTCTATTTGGTATGATGTAGCTGATTTCATTGTATTAAATGGGTTTCCTGTAGCTCTTAATTAGCCAATCGCATTCCTGGGGGCATGTTTATGTAATTTCCGCGCCCAAAGTTGGAGCCGTTTTTTTCTTTCAAGCCTCTTTTTTGCAACCACTTCCGGTTTCACTTTTGGGAGGCGCAGGCTGGTGGAGGATTGTCTTGGAGAGAAGAGGAAGTGGGAGGGGAAATTACAAATGGATTTATTTTCTTAGTGTGGCCAAAAGGAATGCATTTCCATGGAAAGAGAAAAGTAAGTAAACGTTTTAAAAACGGCTACATTTTAAATCATTCAAAAACAAAACGTTCAATGACTGTAAAAACAACATTTCATATACTAGTGTAGATCCCCTCTGAGAGAATCATTCATATTGATTGACAGATCACTGATGAAGAGGGTGAGGAAAATGAAAAAGCTATGCTGGAATCCTGTGCAAGCTTAATCAGAAGTAAGGTATTCTGAACATACATTAAGAAGTACAGGGACATATCTATTCATTTGTACACATCTACTTAGTTAATGAAACCAGGAAAATTCAATGGTAGATTGAAAAAAAGAATCCATTCTGTGGATATTGTTTGTGGAGCTGAAAACCATGTTGTCCACTGGCTTGGAAATAGCTTATGCATTCAGAAAGAGTTGAAGCTTTTCTGGCTAGTTTGATTAATCTCTGAAAGTAGAGTAGGTTTTCAACTTTGGGAGATTCGAGAAAGAGAGAGAGAGAGAGAGAGAGAGAGAGAGAGAGAGAGAGAGAGAGAGACTCTATGTAATTCAGGAGTGGACTTTTTAAGCCCTGTATACACAGTGGATCCAATCCTACAAAGTTCAGTGATGACTAAATCCCACAGAAAGCAACAATCCCACTAAAAGCATAAGGACATAAGATCCTTATGTAATCAGGTGGATCAGGCCAAGGGTCCATCTAGTCCAGCATTCTTTTCACACAGTGGCCAAGTAGTTGTTGACCAGGAACCCACAAGCAAGACACAGTGCAACAGCACCCTCCTACCCATGTTCCCCAGCAACTGGTGCATATAGATTTACTGCCTCCGATACTGGAAGTAGCACATAACGATCAGAACTTGTTGTTATTGATAGCCTTCTCAAGGAACATCTGCTATACAGCAGGTAGCTACATCATGGTTCTCTCCATACCTATTGAATTTGGGTGTTGCAGATGGGAGGAATTTTGTTTTAGTTCATTTTTATAAGGATTTTGTACAATTAGAACAAGATTTTCATATTCAGAAGAGAAATAATTTGAGATTTCAAACAATTTGAATGTGGGATACAGAATACCACCATCGATCGGTTGAAAAGTATTGTTTGGGTTTTTTAAAAAATAACCATATTACATCTGTCTTGAAACATCTACATTTACAATTGGTTTGATTATGGGCCCAGCAATTCCTTTCCTTCAGCATGCAGGTTATATTTCCTGCTTATCCTGCTTGCTATCCCAGCTTTTAAATTACAAAACGAGATGGAGTTTTCTTTGTTTCATATGCATAAAAATGTACGTAAAAGCCCGAGCTGTAATGCACTGGCTAGGAAAGAACCAATCTATGAAATCTTAATAGTTGTTGTTGCTCCTGTTGTTGTTTTTAAAACAAGACCCACATGCACACCTGACCTTTCACAATCCTTGGCTGTGGGTTTATTTTGTACATAGGGATGCACAATCAGTCTGCCTAGGGTAGTCACTTACACCTTGCCAAAAAAAATGCATCACAAAGAAAAGCAAACGAAACAGGATGCAGGTTTGCATGCCATTTGCATATGCTAATTTGCATCTATAGATGCCAATGCATATATCATTACGATAATTTAAATAGAAATACAAATTATATCTCACCATAGTTGTTAAGAGAGTGTGAACAAGGGCACTGTGTGAACATAGGACCATAGGAAGCTCCCTTATGCTGAGTCAGACCCTTGGTCCACCTAGCCCAGTATTGTCAACACTGACTGGCAGCAATGGCTCTCCAGGGTTTCAGGCAGAATCCTTTCCTAGCCCTACCTGGAGATGCCAGGGACTGAACTTGGGACCTTCTCATGCAAAAGCAGGTGCTCTACCCCTGAGCTATGGACCTTCCCTGTGCCTCCTCAAGTCTGATGTCCAGGTGTTGACTATGGATGAGTAACTTCAAGGCCCCGACTCTCCCATTTTAGAGTTCTTTATCTCTCAGACTTGGACTGGGCAGTCTTTCCAAAAGAGGACACCTTCAAATCGAAGACAGTCTTCTGACATCCTTTCTTCTGGAGGACATGGCCACCTTAAGCACTATGTGTTAAATTTGTAAGTTAACTTAGTTATAAGAAGAACCTTATTTGTAAGGTGATTTTTCTCTTTTACGGGGAAGAAAATTGGCCAACGATGACCCACCTCCTCTTATTACAACTTCACCCTTTTGTTAGCAGTATTTCCAGGCCCACTGGCAAATCTTTTCTTCATATTTACAGGCTCGGGTCTATTGTAAATTGCTTTTAGTTACCCAACCCATTAACTATGGCAAAACATACAGTGGTGTAGCTTACTATGTCTGAATGGGATGCCTGGTTGTTTGACTGAATGAATGCATGTGCATGTTTGTAGTGGGGGTGGCTGTAGTTTTCTGTGAGTTTGGAGGATGATTTGGAGGTGATGTTCCTATTAAATAATGCATTTTAGACTCATAGGCCTTTCTTTCCAATTTGTTTTCTATAATTGGCATGACGTATATTTTGTAACAGTGGCTGACAATTGTTCATCCTTCTTAAAGAAACTTAAAAAAATTAACAGGGTTTGCTATTATTATTATTATTATCATCATCATCATCATCATCATCATCATCATCTCTCTCTCTTGCTTGTGGTGGTTTTTCTAGATGAACATGATGGGCTTTGCCAAGTCATGCTGTCTTTTACTGATTCAGAAATGTCCTGACTATTGAACATTTAAGTATGACTGCTTTCTAGATGTTGGCGTGCATGTATTTCGGTAGGCCAACTTCTGAAGGTTTTCTGTAAAAAAAAACAATGATGTCATGCTGGTGACTGATGTGACTAACAAATAATTGTAAGTTTTTCCTGTTGCCATAGTTTTTTAACTGCCATAGCCAGTGGTGTATATTTCTCTCTCTTTTCCTCTTCCTTTTCTGCAACTTTTTTGTCATTAGGTATTGCAATTTCAATGAAGTAGGTGTGTTTTTCTCGGTTGTTTTTGACTGTTATGTCTGGTTGAAGTTGAAACAAGCAAAGAGGTGGTAGCCTTTAGTCCATTTTGTTCTATGGCTAACATTTGCAGGCTAATAGTAGTTTATACTGTTTCTGAACGCTTGTTTGTTTGTTTGTTGTATACTTGTCAACTGCTTCATTTGTTCAGTGGTAGCATTATTATTATTATTATTTATTTATATAGCACCATCAATGTACATGGTGCTATACAGAGTAAAACAATAAATAGCAAGACCTTGCCGCATAGGCTTACATTCTAATAAAATCATAATAAAACAATAAGGAGGGGAAGAGAATGCACCAAACAGGCAGTATAAAAGTCAGAACAAAATCAAGTTTTAAAAGCTTTAGGAAAAAGAAACGTTTTTAGCTGAGCTTTAAAAGCTGCGATTGAACTTGTAGTTCTCAAATGTTCTGGAAGAGCGTTCCAGGCGTAAGGGGCAGCCGAAGAAAATGGATGAAGCCGAGCAAGGGAAGTAGAGACCCTTGGGCAGGTGAGAAACATGGCATCAGAGGAGCGAAGAGCACGAGCGGGGCAATAGTGTGAGATGAGAGAGGAAAGATAGGAAGTATGCAGTAAGGTGATGGGGAAACAGTGTTAAATGTTAGGAAAGGTTAGACTAGGCACCTTGGCACTGTAAATAAACTTTTGTAAATATTCCGTTTTGAAGATTGCCTGGTTCAACCTTTGCCTTTGGCTTCTTTTTACTCCACCACTTATGGTAGAGAAAAGCCAGGAGCCACACTACTGCTTTGTAGCAGTATTGAAGTGTACTGACAACTGTTGAGGTCCATGACACATACCATATACTGCTTTCATACTACTTCCATAGTGTTATATCCTGCTTGGTGTAGATGTGTCATGGGTCCCAACAGTTGTCAGTGCACTTCAGTACCACTATAAAGCAGTAGTGTAGATCCTGCAGTGCAGTTCAATCCCTCTATAAAGTAATAGTGTGGCTCCTGTCCTTTATATACCACTTTCATAGTGGAATACCCTGCTTGGTGTAGCTGAGCACACAGTATAGCAAAAGCTTCAACGTACAGCAAAAGCTACAGAAGTAGGAATGAGTGAAGTTAATTTCAGATACATTGAATGTCTCACTTATAATTTATTCCAGTGATTTTAACATTAAGATGTTACGTAGAACAGGTTTGTCTTAATTGTGTGCTGTGAAATCAGACCTGTGACCAAGGCCATGTTTGGGTGGGCACGCCCCTTTGGGGGCTGGACATGTTGGTGAGCATGCCCCCTTGGGGCTGGACATGTTGGTGGGCACCCCCTCATAGGGCGGCCATGTTGTCCTCCTTTTTGGTTTCCAAAATATGGTCACCCTAGATCAGTGGTTCCCAAAGTGAGCAGTATTGCCCCCTTGGGGGCGGTGGGATTGCATAGGGGGGCGTTAAGAGGCAAAGGGACGGCAGGGGGGCGCTGGCAGGGGGCGCTAACAGGCAAAGGGGCGGCAGGGGGGCGCTCGAGGTGGTCTCTCCAGAAGGTCCTAAAACCCAGGGACCGAGCAGGAAAGAGCGGCAAATTCAGCTGCTCTCCCCACACTGCTCCTGCTCAGGAAGGACTTTCTCACTCACGCAGCTGCTCTCTCCTCCTATCTCAAGCCCACAGCAGCCCCGCCAGAAGTAGGGGGTGGGGGAAGCGCCCACAGGAGGCAGCAGAGCAGGAAACAGCGGCGAATTCAGCTGCTCTGCCCACTCTTCCCCTGCCTAGGAGGGCCCAGGGCTTCTTTTCTGCTGGAGCCACCGCCGCCTGCCTGCTCGCTCACTCGCTCGCTCCCTCGGCCAGAGCTGCTCCCTCCTACAAGCTGCCCCGGCAGACCTCTTGCGATTGTTGCTGCACAAGGCGGGAGCAGCAGCCATGTGGAGGAGAGGAAGGAGCACATGGAGGATGGCGGGCGGCAGAGCAGCTGCCAAAAACAGCAGTCAGCCAGCAGGCTGGGTGGGGAGCAGGACTGCTTGTGCTGCTGCAAGGTGTCACCAGGCTCCCTTCCCCTGTCAGGAGTTGCAGATTGGGGTCATCTCCCCTCTGAGCTGCTGCCCTCCTGTCGTAATCAGCCCGGCAGCTATTGTGAAGCTTGGGGGGAGGGAAGGTTGGAGAGAGAGGGGGGTCTTGGAGGGAGGGGGGTTGGAGAGAGAGAGATGCTGTGTGTCTGTGTGTGTGCTCCCACCCCCCAAAAAAATCTGGACTACAACAGGATTGGGAGAGAAAAGAAAAGGGGGAGGGAGAGAGAATTGCAATTCCCCAGGTCCTTCCTGGCTAAAGAAGATTCAGCAGCACCTTTTTCCAGAATGCTTGCTGAAACCATTCCTATCTGCCCTTGCTTATTTCAGGGTGTCCAACCCCCTTTTTTCAAGCGTTCTTTTGGTAAACATGGTATGCGTGTATCTTGTGTCACCATAAAAACAGAGCTGCAGCACAATCCTAAGTATGTCTACTCAGAAGTAAGCCCCACTGAGATCAACAGAACTTACTCTGAGGTATATAAAATATTGTTGGAAAAGGAGTTAAAGGATAATACAGGGAAAATGGTTTGGGAGACAGATTTGAAGGTACAAATAGGGCGACAGAGTTGGGAGGGACTATGGAAACAAAGAGTGTTGAGAAGTATGTCAGTGAGAATAAAGGAGAATTATTTTAAAATTTTGTGGAGGTGGTACCTAACCCCGATAAGATTGAATAAGATAAATGATCAGCATTCAGCAAATTGTTGGAGAGGTTGTGGGGAAAAAGGAACATATTTACATATGTGGTGGGAATGCGAATATGTACAAAGATTATGGAAGATGGTGTTTTTAGAAATTGAAGAAATAGTGGGAATGAAAATAGAACAAACACCAAAGATTGCATTACTGTCACTATTTGAAGATGTAAAATGTGGAAAAGAAACTAAAGAGCTGATATCGAGTTTGCTGACTGCAGCACGATTGATGGTAGCTAGGAACTGAAAGATTCAAGGGGAATATTTTATTGAAGAATGGTATAAAGAAGTATGGGATATAGCTATTAATGATAAACTGACTTGTAATATTAAGTGGAGAAAAGGTATAACTAAAATAAATGAGTTTGAAGGAATCTGGAAACAGTTCCTAATATTTGTGTTTACTAAGGGAAGTGGGAAACCGCCAGTAGAAGAAACGATGAGATTTTGGAATCAGGAATAGATCCCGAGGTGGGGGGTGCACGTTTATGTTAACGTGTGTGTGTGTGTGTGTGTGTGTTTTTAAATTGTATACTTTTAATGTTTACTATTTTTAAATGTTGTAAACCGCCCAGAGAGCTTCGGCTGTGGGGCGGTATATAAATGTAATTAAATAAATAAATAAATAAATAAGAATGATTACGTTGTAGTATGATAATATATAGGTAATATCTATTCAACATATATGTATTCAACGTTTATTCAATATGCATGTAGCAGTTGTTTGATGTTTTCTTTTTTTTAATTATTGTAATGTTGTATGTTTAATTAATGTAGAAAATATATATAAAAAATAAATAAATAAAGAAAGAAAGAACTTACTCTGAGGTAAATGTGCATAGGATTCAGTCTGAAAACGAAGAGAGGGTGAAGAAAAGACAGGAGAAAATGAATTGTAGAAATAGAATAGCAAGGTAACTGTGGGATATTTAACCATATTTAAAGACAATAAGTACAGTAAAATTAGTGCCCCTCTACTTCAGTCCCAGCCAGATTTTCCATAGGAAAACTCTGTACCAGGTGGCAGATAATTATTTTAAAATTTTAATTAAAATACATTATCCTTTCCTATAACAAAATGGTGCTTACTCCTAAGTAAGTGTGTTCCACTGAAGAAGGAAATCCTATTTGATTCCTGCATTCATGCTAGTGTGACATGATAAGTTAAAGGCACAATTTTATGCATGTTTAGATAGAAAAAAGTCCTTCAACTCCTAGAATCCCCTCTAAATGGGAAGCACCTGCCCCAGGCTTGCCGAAGGAGGGAGGGAAAAGAGAGTGAACACCTCTGTTTGCAGCCAGCATGGCAGGGCACACCAATTGGATTTTGAATAAAGTATTCAATTAATTGTTACTGTTTTGAATTTTATTGTTATTATCTTCCTTGGTGGGTTGTTGAAAACCACTATTCTGAACAATGATTTTTATAGGGTAGGGTAGGGGGGCGCTGGGCATGAGTTTGTGGGACCAAGGGGGCGGTGACCTGAAAAAGTTTGGGAACCACTGCCCTAGATAATAAGAAACACAGAACAGCTTTAATAGTATTACAAAGATCAAAAACTCAAGGGGGAATATTGTGCCCAAATATTGTAAAACATTACCAAGCAACGCAATTAAAAGTGATAATAAGATCACTGACTGACTCCTGAGGTGCTGACTCACTGACTGCTGTGTCGTGATTGGGTGAGATTGGATTACTCACCCAATCAGGAAGCGACACAGTAGTCAGGGCTGAAGAGCAGCTAGGTAGAAGAGTGTATGTTTGTTTGAGGCAATAAAGGTTTTAGTTTTATACAAAGCTGCGTTCCTCTTTTGCTACAAACCCATCTTTGAAACAGGCAGATATACGTACAAGTTTAGGGCCTCAGATTACAAGAAATCTGAGGTAAAGATTTAGAAAGAAAGAAAGTTTAGCACATTGCCTCAGGGAAACCATAAACCTCATACAAAATGAAGATCTCTTCAGAAGGGGGAATAGTGTTATGTGGTTGGGGTCATTCTACATTATCTCCATTACTCAGTGCCTCTGATCACAAAGAGATTGAGGATTTCCCCCAACTCTGTTACTCTTGAATTTACTAGGTCTGTTGAAAATAGATTTTGTAACATAAGCAGGAAAACTGAATATCCCTTTTCACTTGTTAAACCAACAAAAACACAGGAAGTTTTAAGATATGAATGGTTTATAAAGAAAAGTAAATGCAAAAGAACATCAGATACAGTTAGAAGTGAGATGTGAAACTTGCAATGATTAGGAAAAAACCACATGTATGCAAAATACACTACAGTTTAACTGTTTCTAAAGCTTCTGAGGAAAACAGTGTGGCTAGGCTGAAACCAATGTTGTAGGCCAAGAAGCACTTTGAAAGGCTTCAAAAATAGGCTCCCCCCTTTCTTTTATACTTTAAACTACCCTCCTTCCCTTACTCTCTCACCAAACTTCTTGAAATGTTCAGATTATGTAAAACAAACAGTTCTTTCTGGCGCATGTGAAACATTTTCAATTTTATGAACGTTAAGAGTGATCCCCCCAATACTTCTTTAAATAAATAGATTGTTTTATTAAGGGTCATTAAAGACTTATAAAAGGACATGAGTATTCCAGCCATTACTCTTTTTTTTTCTTTTTTCTTTTGTCATTACATATTAGAAAATTATGTGCTGCCCAAATTAGTTTTTTAATTTTTTTTAAAGCTTTATGTATTTTACTAAAAATATACAACATATTGTTATACAACATATTCATTATACACTGTCAATTTCAACTACACAACAAAAACACCCAACATAACACACAAATTAACATCTAAGAGTAAACTAAGTATATTTAGTAGGGATTTTTAACATTTAGAATTGTATTACTGATTTTCTAAAGTTACCTTTGTATGCTCATGGCAGATAGGAAAGGGAAACTTTATAGCTGTTTTGCTCTATCACATACCAGGGAATGGTGTTGTTTGCTGTGGTCCATTTTATCACTTTGAATTGCATTGCTTGGTAATACTTTGCAATATTTGGGCACAATATTCCCCCTTGAATTTTTGATCTTTGTAATACTATTAAGGCTGCTCTGGAATTCTTATTACCCCAAATAAAATCTTGCATTATTATTTTTTGCCACATAGCTAGTTCTTTGTTCTTTATCTCAATTGGATCATTTTCTAAAATAAACAGCAACTTCGTTAATACTGTCATTTTAATCAGGGCAGCCCTACCAAACCAAGAAAGCTTTAAGTTATTCCATCCGTCAATATCCCTTTTTATATTCTCCCATAATGTGAATTAATTTATCTCCTTCAGTTTTGACAAATCAGTTAATAGAGAAATACCCAAATAATGGATTGGTTTACTTGACCATTTTAAATTATACTGTTGGACTATTTCTTCTCTTTCTTGTTCTTGAACATTTATTCCCATCAGTTCAGTCTTTAATTTATTTAATTTATATCCAGAAACGTGGTTGTATTGATCTATTATTTGTAGAACATGTGCCAGTGATTCTTTAGGGTCTTGTAATGATAACATCAAATCATCAGCATATAAGCTGATCTTTAGGTCTTGATCTCCAACTTTTATCCCTTTTACATTCTGGTTCTCCCTAATCTTCTCTGCTAAAGGTTCTATGCTTACAGCAAATAGAAGCACGGATAATGGGCATCCTTGTCGGGTCCCTCTTTGTAGACTAAATAAATTTGATAGTTGCCCATTGATCATACTTCTTGCCGTAGGTTCTTTATAAATTGCTTTTATACAGCCAATTAAGGGTCCTTCTATATTAAATTTTTGAAGAGTGATAAATAAGAATTCTCGTTCCAGCTTATCAAAGGCTTTCTCTGCATCAAGAAAGACCATGATAACTTTACTTTTATGTTCATTACAAAAATTAATAATTGAAAGGGCTCTCCTGGTATTATCTACTATACTTGTGAATAAAACCAGTTTGATCAATATGTACATATTGACCAATTATCTTATTTAGTCTCATTGCCAATATTGCTGGGGGGGAAATTATACTCTTGGTTCAAAAGAGAAATTAGGCCTATAAGAAACTGGTAGTGTGGGATCTTTCTCTATGTATTAATATTATTTTTGCCTCTTTCCATCAATTGGGTATCTGTTGCAAGTTTAAACATTCCTTAAACAAAATGGACAATGGTTGTACTAAGACATCAATACAGTGCTTATAGAATTCTGCAGTGAATCCATCCATTCCTGGGGCTTTATTTAATTTCAAGCTTTTTACTTTTTCTCTTATTTCATCTTCTGTTATTGAAGTATTAAGGATTATTTTATCATCTTCAGTTAAAGCTGAAGTATTTACAGTAAATTAGATAAAAAGGAATTTATTTCCTTTTCTGTAGGCTCATCTGACATATAAATTGTCAATGACTTATTAGTTCTTCCTTAGATGCGTTAGTTTTAGAGTTTTTTTTCCAGATATTACTGGTGGTATTAATCTCTTCTTTTGGTCCTTTACAACATAATGTGCTAACAGTTTATCTGCTTTATTACTCTTTTGAAAGTATTTCTGTTTTGTGAAACTTGAAAGCCTTACTAGCTTCGGCTGTGTTTAATAAATTGAATTGTACTCTGGATGCTTCCAGATCAGTTTGTATTTGAGGATCAATTGTTTCCTTATGTTGTCTTTCTAAATTTTGAATTTTCTTCTGCAGTTCATCTTTGGCATGATTTTTTAAAATTCTTTAATCTGGCTTTAATAAATATACCTCTTATGAAGGCCTTACATGCATCCCATATAACAGATTGGTTGACATCTCCTGTGTTATTTAATATTTTTTAAAAAAATCTATTAGAACTACAATATATATGTACAGAAAACCCAACTCTCTTTTATTTTTCAAACCAAACCAATCAAAATCAATTGCAGTTGTTCAAAGTAAAACCATACGTGTTCTGAGCCAAGGGACTACTTTAGTGGTCTCTTGCAAAAATACCATATAAATATAGACATCCATCCAACCCATTCATCTAGATAAAACAGATGCGGAATATGAGTCATTTGGTGCATAACCACACAATGTCACAAAGTACCTGTAAGATGCCCTAGAATCCCTTGTGCTTTCCAGTGTATTCTGGGAATATTTCTGATCTCAGTCCATACAGCGCACCCAAGCGTGGCCAGTTGGATCTGACTGTCATTCTGTGTGGATGGACAATGTGGCCCAATGAACCCACCCTTCACTGCAGTGGGCACTTCCACAGCAAACTTCAGGTGTTTGGAGCAGCTGGACTTCCCAGATGTAAAACGTGGTGATTGCCACTGGCTTGGATGGCTTTAAAAGGGTATTAGTCATTTTCTGGGAGGATCGATCTATCAATGATTATTGATCAAAAATAAATAGCAACTCCAGGTTCAGAAGCAGTATACCTCTGGACATGAGTTGCTTGGGTGGGTGGGGGCAATGGAGGACAGCTATTGGCTTCATGCCTTGTTCGGGAGTTTCTCGGAAGTATCTCTCTGGCCGTGATTGAAAGCAGGAAGCAGGGTAGTTCTTATATTATTATGAAGGGCAAGAAATTTGAAAATGATGGTTACAGCCTATTTTCTCCTTCCCAGCTTGTGGTGAAGGTCAGGTTGATGCAGACACACACATACACAAACACACAGCTGAGCAACAAATTCTGCCTTTCTTTTTCCCCTTAGGGTCCGTATACGCATATGTGGCTTTACAACCCCACGAGCGTCCCACGGACATTTTGCATAGCAGGCTAATAGTGTGTGTGGAATTGTTTGTACTTCTGCATAAGCAACTTTTTTTAAAAAAAAGTAACATTGGTTAGTTCCAGACCCTGGGAATGGATCCTAGGGAGCTACATGCATGTTTTGTATTACTGTCAGTACGTATGCTGCATATGAGGCTTATCTTTGCAGAAAGCTCTGATTTTATGGTCAGGAATATCAGAATGGAATTGGTTCCTTCACACCAGGGCAGGATCTACACTACTGCTTATAACGGTTTATAAGGGTTATGACAACTGTTCAGGCCCAGGACACATTACATATACCATTTTCATACTGTTTTAAAAGTGTTATATCCTGCTTGGTGTAGCTTGGGGGAAAAGATGGCCTGGGGGAACACATTGGAAGGACGTGTGTGGATAAGGCTCGACTTGCATCTCACAGGGTGGACTAAGGGTGAACGTAGTGTTGCAACGCCTCTTAGCTGCAGTAGATGTTTTGCAGAGGAAGAGGGTGAGAAATAGAATGAGCAGGGAATTAGATCCAGCAGCAGGAGATGTGATCCTTTCCCATCTTGTAGTGTCTTATGCCAATACTACTAACTAGGAGACGTCAGCTTCTGGCTGCTACAGCAATTTCTGCTCTAAAAATAGCTGCTGACATATTATGGTGAGGGAAGGCAAGTCTTTGTGCCAGAATGGTACTTTATATTATGTTTAGACTGCTGGGGATGAATCAGCCCTGTTTGTTATAAGATTTAAGAAAAAATGTATTTCCGGGACAAGATAGCAGGCAGTAAATATAATTCAATTCTGAGGTTGTTTCCACACTAGCCTTTTAGTCTCGGCCTGCTATTCTTTGGTCACCCATTTATTATGACAATTCCAGATGCTTTCTCTGCTGTCCTCCCACCTTTGTTCGGATCTAATTTGTGGTGACTTTAAGAATTGTAATGCCAGCCTACCCTGTATGCCCTGGAAAATACTATATAGGCTTTTCAGGGCTTCTGTGCCTTTTATTAGTAGCGCCTCCTCCTTTAGAACTTTTGCCTGTTATTTTTTCTTGTTCGGTGCTGCAGGGACATTATTGAACTTTTAATTAGCCCTTTGTTAATCAGTTCCTATTCCCTGGGGTTTGGGGTTTACCAATTTTCTCTCTTTTCTCCATTTCTTACCAGTCAGTAATACAATCTTGCAACAAATCATTAAAATACTGCAAGGAAATTAGAAATTAAATACCTTCCCCACAAGGAAAAGGAATGGACTGAATAAGGTGAAATTCATCATCATCCAGCTACACTAAACAGGAAATAATAACAGAGGCAGAAGGTCCAAGAAGCAGAGGACTAATTCACAGTGCAGGGAACCTTCGCTGAACAAGACTTACTTCTGAGTGGCCATTATAGAAGGATATTTGCTATGAAGATGGGCATTGTCAGACAATATAGCACTATACAAAAATCTTTGTACAGCAACAGATTTAATAACACTTCCTGTTCAGTGTAGAAAAGCAATTCCTCAGTAGCACTAAATGGCCTAACATGGGAGCAACCTGATTCACAAGCATTTAACAAAGACATTTTTCCTTTGTTCAAGGAGGGATTCCTTTCTGTTCCTAGGCCCTGAGCTGTGTTCTCACAGAGGTGGTAGGAGTGGGGAATCCCCCATAACCTCTTCAATGTATCTCTGGAGTTACCACTTTTTGAATGCAATGTTTACCTATCATCTTTTGGTTAAACATGGCTGAATTTAAAATGTAGGGCATTTTAGTTAGGAATGCAGGTCAGGATCTTCTGGGAGCAAACTCCTTACCCCCAAGATTAACCCTACAGAAAAATGCAATATAATATATAATCAAACACTTTAGCCCTACAGCCAGGGCTTCCATGTATTTTGTGCTAAAGTAAACATTTTGCGCCTAACTCAGATTAGGCTACAGGAAAAGCAGAATTCTTTGACTTGACAAATCACACACATTCACATGCTTTATTGTGCATGACTTGTTTTGCAGGTTTTTAAAAAATGTCCTCTTTTTATTAATGTTTTATTTTGCTTCTGCTAGTATTGAGGACAGACAAACCATAAGAGCCTATCTCCTGACCCCTGGGGTCTTATCCTAGCTATTGCTTTGGTTTTTCAGATTTCACCAGTTGTTCCTCAAGCATTTATATATAGCCATGAGGGCTAGAAAGTTGCCTATTAAAAAATGAAAACAAAAGCTAAGATTCTCTGGGGAACAGGATTGTGTGTTGCATATATTTTGGAAATCTTCGCACTCTTGGCTGGCAGAATCACAGCTTACACATCTAGCCACAGCTAGTGCAGCTAAATCCAGCGTTACAAAGCAGGCCTGCCCCCATAATTCACAATTCCTGCCCCCCTCTCCCTACCTCATACATAGCTACCAACTGATGATAATACTTCCTGCAGCTGATCAGGTGGGCTGTTTCTGCTACTATAAATTGGTTAGTCTTTAAGGTGCCACAACTCGTGGTTGCTTTTGTTCAATGCAGCTAGTTCTCTGGAATTTGTTACATTTCATAGACTCATAGAGTTGGAAGGTACCTCAGAGAACATCTAGTCCAAGCCTCTGCTCAATTCAGACTCTGCAATGCAGGATGCAACTACAGCATCCCAAATAGAGGGTTGCCCAGCCTCTGTTTAAATACCTCAATCAAAGATGGATTCATCACCTCTATATACCACTTAGGAACAGTCTTCACTGTTAGGACATTTTTCCTAACGTTTAGCAGAAATGTGCTTCACTGAAATTTCCACCTATTGGTTCTAGGCCAACCCTCTGAAACAACAGAACAACTCTGCTCCATCTTCTGTGTGACAGTCTTTCCGATATTAGAACATATGAAAACACGAGAAGAGCCCTGCTGGATCAGACCAAGGGTCCATCTAGTCCAGTATTCTGTTCACTCAGTGGCCAACCAGCTGCCCACGGGGAACCCGCAAACAGGACATGAATGCAACAGCACCCTTCCACCCATGTTCCCCAGTAACTGGTGCATATAGCCATACTGCCTCTGATACTTCAGGTAGCATACAGGCATCAGGATTAGTAGCCGTTGATAGCCTTATCCTCCATGAATTTGTCCAATCCCCTTTTAAAGCCATCCCAATTGCTGGTCATCACTACATCTTGTGGAACTTAATTCCATAGTTTATGTGCTATATAAAGACGTGCTTTCTTTTAGCTGTCCAGAATTTCCCATCAATCAGCTTAATAGGACAACCCTGAGTTCTAGTATTATGTGAGAGGGGGGGAAATATTCCACACCATGCATAATTTTGTACACCTCTATCATATCTCCTCTTGCCTATTTTTCTAAATGAAACAATCCCAGCTGTTATAAGGTTTCATCATAAGGGAGTTGCTCCAGCCCCTTGATCATTTTAGCTGCCCTTTTCTGTGCTTTTTCCAACTCTAGAACATCCTTTTTTAGGTGCAGTGACCAAAACAGTAGACAGTATTCTAAGTGTGGTCTCACCATAGCTTTGTATAAGGGCAGTATGATATTGACAGTTTTATTTTCAATTTCTTTACACTTGCTTACATTGAACCATACTTTCATTTTGATGCCCATTCTTCCAGTTTGGAGCTCCTCACAATCCCTTTACTTTTTAACCATGATAAATAATTTGGTGTCATCAGCAAACTTGGCCACTTCACCACTTACTCCTAATTCCAGAATATTTATGAATAAGTTGAAAAGCATTGGTCCCAAAACAGATCCCTGTGGGAGCCCATTGCTGATAGTCCTCAATTTATTCCTACTCTCTGCTTTCTGTTCTTTAACCGGTTACTGATCCATACGAGGACCTCTCCACTTATTCCATGACTGCTAAGTTTGCTCTGGAGACTTTGGCGAAGAACTTTGTCAAAAATCTTTTAGAAGTCCAAGTAAACAATGTCTACCAGATCACCCCTGTCTACCTCTTCATTGAGCTCTTCAAAGAACTCCAAAAGGTTAGTAGGACAGGACTTACCTTTGCAGAAGTCATGTTGATTCTTTTTCAGCAGGGCTTTTCTATATGATTACTAATTTCAACTTTAATAACATTTACAACCAATTTATTTGTAACACCAGTCTGTAATTTCCCAAATCCCATTCTAAAAATTAAATCAGCCATTCTCCAGTCTTCTGGTACAGTGGCTGATCTTAGGGACATGTTAGATATTTTTGTTAGAAGATCAGCAATTTAATATTTGAGTTAATTAAGAACTCTAGGATGGATCCATCTGGTCCAGTGATGTATAACTTTCAATTTGTCAATAAGGTTGAGAATGTCATCTTTTGTCACCACTATTTGCCTCAGTTCTTCAGACTCCATTCCTGAAAACATCAGTTCAGGCACAACCATCTTCTGCAGTGAAAACAGATGAAAAAATATTCATTCAGCTTCACAGCAATCTCCTTATCGTCCTTCAGTATTCCTATAACTCCATTATCATCCAATGGTCCAACTGCTTCCCAGCTGGTTTTCTGCTTCTGATCCATTAAAAGAATTCTTTATTGTTGGTCTTGATGTTGCTAGTTATATGCTCCTCAAAATGCTTTTTTGCATCTTTTGTGCAAGTTTAGGCTCCTTTTTGATTTCCTCATATTTATTTATTTATTTATTTATTTATTACATTTATATACCACCCCACAGCTGAAGCTCTCTGGGCTGTTCACATAAGCTAAAAACAGTAAATTTGGTCAAGACTTGCATTTTCTGAAGGAAGCCTTTTTTTCTCTAATAGCTCCTTGATATACTGCTCATGAACTATCCTGGTGACCTCTTGGACTTGGTGCTACCTTTTCTAACCTGTGGTATACATTCTAGCTAAGTTTTTATTATTGTGGTTTAGAGCATCCTCCGAGCATTTTGTAGGGATATAACTCTCTTGACTTCCCCTTTCAATTTCCATTCACCAGTTTCCCCATTTAACAGAAATTTCCTCTTTTGAAGTCAAATGTGATTGTGTTTGATGTTCTTGGCAATTTTCCACTTAAATATATATATTAAATCTGACAGCACTGTGGTCACTATTTCCAATCGGCTCAACAACATTTACATCTCGTATTAGGTCCTGGGGAAAAACATTTAGGATTAAATCCAAGGTTGCCTTCCCTCTGGTTGGTTACGTGGTGAACTGTTCGAGGCACAGTTATTTAGGGCATCGAGAAATTTGACCTCTTTATCGTAACCGGAACATACATTTATCTAGTCAATGTGAAGGCAGTTGAACACACCCATTATTATAACACTTTCTTGTTTGGAAGTCTCCCTGATTTCATTTTCCAGCTCCAGGTCACCCTGAGCGTTCTGATTTGGGGATTGATAGCATATTCCTAGTACTAGATTAGTTTTGGAGCTCATTATTGGCACACACAGCGCTTCTGTGGAACAGTCTCCCCATTTTAAGTTTTCTAGTCTGCTTGACACTGTGCCTTTTTTCATGTACTGAGCAACATCTCATCCAGTACACCCTTCTCTGCCGTTCATGTACAGTTTATATCCCGAATTGACTGTATCTCACTGGTTGTCTCCATTCCACCAGGTTTCCATAATGTCCACTATATCTAGGTTCTCCTTTAAACCAGGCACTCCAACGCTCCCATTTTGGCACCTCTCTAACTAATGCGTGGAGCAAAATCCATGATGTGCTGATGCAAGTCTCCACTCAAAATACACATCAAAATCTATTTAGACATGCCTGTGTTGAGAGGAGGTATGCTTAGAAATGTATATTTAAGGAGAAAATAGATTAAAAAGCACTACATTTTAAAATAATATTTAAACATGAGTTTTCATGGGTTGTTTTTTTAAAAAAATCACAGATTAATGCTTACAGATGGGGTTGGACACAGATGAAAATAACACAGACCACAAATAACAGACCCCAGAACTGTTGTTTTTAAATGGATACAGTTGTTTTTATACTGTTTATGTTTTTGATGGTTTTAAATTTTGTATACTTTTAATGTTTACTGTTTTTAACCTTTGTAAACCTCCCAGAGAGCTTCAGCTATGGGGCAGCATATAAATGTAATAAATCAAATCAAATCGTTTGATCCGTCCATGTCTACTCTAAGTTGTGTCCAGACACATGTAAGAATGTATGCATGTTCAGAGATATGCCTCTCATAATGACCCTTGGAATTTTGGTCATAGCATGTCTTCGCAGAGATGACCCAATGAGGTACATGCACACAGATACATGCACACACCAGTCTTTTCAAAAACATGTATTTTATTGAACACATAAGAATTAGCAGGTTGGCAATAGGTGCTATGTGACAGGAATGTCGGAGAAATCCGCAATGGAATCAAATGAGCTTGGATTGCTATGGATCTGACTTGTAGGTTCCACAGAGGACTGGTTTTCCCCAAACCATCAGAGAAAGACATTCTGCTGATAAGAAGATCTTTGCAGACATCTTCCTATAACCCCCCGAAGAAGGCCTTGAAAAGGTACAGGCCGAAACACGTTGAGCTATACAACCTACAATAAAAAGTTCAGCATCCTGAGAATTCGTTTCTCCCTTCTTTTCACTTCTTCGGGTGCTTCCCCCCCCCCCATGCTTTTGCTTAGGATGTGTATGGAGCATCTGGGTCAGACTGGGTTGGACTATGGTTCTGAAGATATTGCAGAGGTCAAGGCTAAGCAAATTGGGGGCCTAATGCTGCTGGGAGAGAGGGGGGCTGGGAATGGGATTGCAAGAATGGGGAAGAGAAAAGAGCTCACAGCAGCTTGTCTTTAACAAGAAGTGCACCAAGGCAAATCCTTGCGCATATTCACTAAAACAAAAGGAGAGAGTAGGACTCAAGTAATCTATTTCCAACTCACACACTCACTCCAGTTTCCAGCACCTCATGTGTGCTATTTACTCCATCCTGTTTCCAACAGTCTTTCCAAATGTGGACCATTGCTATTTTATCAAATCGCCACAGAGCTTCGCCCATAAAATAGAAAGGGCTCGCTTGGAAAGGGGAGAAAAAAGGAAAACAAAGGGATTTCCGCACTCAATCCTTTCCAGTGGCCAACATGGGCAATGCTGCCCCAAGGTGGCCAGCTTCTGACCCAAGAGCTGCCCCCAAAGTAGGCTAAATCATTGTGCACTGAGACAAACACACAATAGGAAAGCAGGTAGAGTGGTGAAGGCTACAATTTGTAGAGAAAGGGCCTCCAGAAGACAGAATGGGGCTGAATCCTACTTTTCCTGTGACCCTGATGGGTCATTCCTCAAGATGGCACTGGGGCAGGGAGAGACGCCTGAGGTTTCAACAAATGGAGGCCTTGAAAGAAGCTGCAAGCCACCCAGAACTCATGGGCTCTTTTAGGCTTGTCAGCCACCCCAACAATTCACCCTCACTGGGTTCGCATGTAATGAGAAGCTGTGGGGTGCCCTTGCTGTACCCTGAATGTTCATAATGGCAGCCACCACTGTGATGAGAAACCCCACAGTGAAATTCACCCACAGTGGCTTCTCATGCAAACTGGGCAACAAAGGGGTTAAAGTCCAGGGGTTTTATAAGGTTTCAACAATGACTACAAAGGGCCAAAAGGCTCTAGGTCCAATGAGGACAATAAAACAAAAGAGGGGAGAAAATACCACCCCCAGACAAAGGATCGAGATGACTTATGGCTAATGCCATTGGAGGGCTAGCTTAGGATGGATAAAACAGTACTGTCCTGAAATCGCGAGGTTGAAGGCTGCATTATATTTAGCAATAATTATGCCACACCTGGAGGAAAGTCACTATGTGCCTGAGGGGTATGCATATATACGTTTCTAATTACTGCGCCCAACCTAATCATGGGACACGTGGTCTAGTGCTGCGTGATCAGGTGGTGTTGCTAAATTTGGGCCTACTGCCGATGCCCTCATGGCAAAATTGCTAGCGGAGTGCCTTCCCATTCAGCTTTTTCCAGTTAGGTATTCCAGGCCTTGATTTACTCTGTGCTTGGCTGGATTTCTTTAAGTAACCAGCCCTTATTGTGTCAAATACTGGGGTGGGATGTCTGTACATGCTGTGTGCAAGCAGCTGGCCGACATGTATCATGTGTTAATGCTCGCAATGCAGAAGGGAATGCAATTTTACCCTTGCTCTAGGAGCTCGTTTAAACCATCCATGTGAAAGCACTGTACACCTCATCCTCAGGTAACCTTTTATTCAGAGAGGCTTCACCTAGCTCCCACCTTTGCAGAAATGAAAAACAAATGAGGAAGGTTATAATATATGGAGATCTTACATCTTCAAACCTAAGGCTCTCCATTCCTTTTCTGGTACTCTTCCTTTAAAAAAGCACAGTTTTCAAAGCACTGACAGGGAATCGAATCACTGAGACAGGGACAAGGTATCAATTTCCCACTTGCTGGCCTTACTGTGATTTTTGTCTGTGTCTGCATTTTTCTATAGGCGTTAATCTTGTAGCCACATAACCCCCAAAAAGGATATGACATGTCTTTTTTCTTTCTTCTTCCCCCCCCCTTTTCATCCTGTTCCCTTAAAATAAATGAAAGCTGTTACTTTGAAAAGACAAGCGCTCTTTGAAAGAACAGATTTTATTTTACAGAGAACAGTATTACTAATTAAGATTCTGGTAAGCATTCCACATCAAAGTACAAAGACTTCCACTGCCTCTGGTAGATACCCACTGGCCCATGCATGTGGGCAACCTCTTCAGCTCTGTCCCTGCACTGGGTGTAGCAGCTGTCTGTTTTCTTCTTCACTTTATACCATCTTTCCTCCCACTTTTCCTTCACTCTTTTAATGACTTATTTCCAGTAGAGTTTTGGTGCACTCCAGTGGCTACATGTAGATATTGCATGTATATTCCTATATCCATCTTCAGCCTTCTACCCTTCCTTTCCATCCATGTGTTTGGGTCTCTAGGGCCCTTTCTACACCTAAGGGTTATCCCAGGGAAATGGAGGCATCGTCCCCGCCTGCTCCCGGGATCCCCTGTGTGGCATTTAGATGCACAGGATTGATCCCGGGACGATCCCGGGCTATAGGGCTGGTGTAGACGTGCCCCAAGTAATCTCTGCATCTGGAGGAAAGAAGGGATAGTGATATTTACAGTTCATATGAGTCTTGATCACAACGTCTTTCTTGGATACTGATGTGACAGTCAACTGCAGCAGCCACTTGGTCCCAACTAACTATCCTCAGTAAAGTAAAACACAATTAATTAATTAAGATATGATTTTGGGAGGGCAGTTAGAAGTTTGAATTACAGAGAGTGCTTGCCTCTGAGCAGATATGCACAGAAAGCCCGGCTTGTGCTGACTTCTGAGTAAATCAGCCCTGCTGACTTCTGAGAAGTCAGAAGGAGAGAAGAGCAGGAGAAGAGAAGTCGGGAGAAGAGCAGGCACGGGCATCGGTGATGGCAAGCGGGGGGGGGGAGAAGGACGGGGGACAAGGCATTGGTCATGGGGGGAGGACGAGCGAGCGGGCAGGGGGATATCAGGAATTGTGGGGGTATCAGGGGCAGGGTGAGCGGCGGGGGGCTTTATTTTTTTTAAAAAAAATCACTTACCTTCTCCGGCGGTGCTGAAGCGCACATGGCCCCTTTAACTGATGAACAAAATGGCTGACGCGACGGGGCTTCCCCTTGCCCCATCGCGTGTTACGTCTGGAAGAGGGCGATGGCACGCGCCGTCGCCCCGACTCCCAGACAGATTATCAAGTAGGTTTAGCAAGGCCCTGAGACAGATGAATGTTTGCTGGCGTTCCAATTCATGCTTTCATGACAAATAAGCAAACATAATTGGAGCAGCAATGCTACCTCTGCTTATTTGGGAGGCAGCTACATTTTGCAGAGGAGGTTAATTCCAAGTAAACATATGTAAGATCAGGATGTGTACAACTTAAAAACAAAAAACAAAAAACGAGACACAGATATATTCAATTGCCCAGGAAAGATCATTGTTCTCGGTTTCAAACTTCTTTCTTTTGCAAGTGATTTTTTTTTCTTCCTGCAGAGGGCTGTAGACACTAAGGCATAGATTGGGGTTGGGGAGGCACTGGAGTCACTCCACAAATTTCCCATATCTGAGAGAGTGAGCTATCTTTATAGCAAAAGGAGTTTCATTAATTCATTCTTAATAGGCTCCAGTTATTTGGAGAAACATAATTTATTCATTCACAGAAATCAAATATTTTGTACCTATATGGAACCATACATTCATACATTCATAAAATCAAATGGCCCGTGCACCTAATCCAGGTAAGAAAATATCCAGAAATATACTATATTTCCCACCCTCTGATAGCTACTAGCTCCACCCCGTATGGCTTAAACCTTACCTCTGTCCTGCATGAGTCTTTGGACACACACCCAGTGATTCCTTCCACTTGATGATATCGTGTTCCCATGAGCCAGCATGGTCTAGGGGTTCAAGTGATAGACTGGGCCTCGGGACAGCTGAGTTCTACTCCCACTTGTCCATGAAGCTGAGTGACTTGGGAGCCAGTCATTGACTCTTAGCCTAACCTACCTCACAGGGTTGTTGTGAGGATAATATGGAGAGGAGGAGGAGGAGGACCATGTGAGCTGCCTTGGGTTCCTTGCGAGAGGAAAAAAAGTGGGATATAATTGATGATGATGATGATGATGATGATGATAATAATAATAATAATAATAATAATAATAATAATATCTTTAAAATTGCAGATTCCATTATTGAATTAACAGTCAAACCACATGTTACATTAATTACATAGCTTATAGGTGGCCCCTCTCTGTGTTTTTTTACTCTAGTGTAAGTGCATTCAGGAAACAAACAGTGGAGGGGGGGTTAATGCATTGTGGTATCAATCCAGTGCATTGTGGTATCAATCTAAATTGGTGCCATATGGAGTAGAATAATAATAATAATAATAATAATAATAATAATAATAATAATAATAACAACAACAACAACAACACTACTAGAGGAGTCAGCTCCATGCTACATCCTTAACATGATGTGAACTTTAACCCTCAGTGGGGCGGAGGATGAGGGTTTGCCTTTATGTATACCTGCACGTTTGCAATTGCACACATTGTTCCACTAGTGGATGTGTATTAAGGACACCGATGCCCACAGCCACAGCGGGAGTAGGACGTGCATACTCACATCCAAGCTACACACCACCTTAACTGTACAGTTTTGGCAGACTGCAAGACTCTTCCCTACAAGTTGCCATTGCGATGGGCATGTGTATGTGTGTGTAGGGGATCTGGATCAGAACCGTAGTGTTGAGGGTAGGAGCATAAGCCCTTTGACAACTCTCCCCCCTGTAGTCCCAATCACCCAGTGCCTGCAGGTATTGCTACTTGGATTCCCTTTCCTTCTGGCCAAACAGTCTACATTCCCCCCTCCACACACACACACACACACACACACACTCTCCGTGGGTTTAACCCATACATACTTTCCATCTTAATAGACCTTTTCACGCATCTGGTGGAATTGGCTCCCTATCACGAAAGCTTATACTATGATAAATTGGTTAGTCTTTAATGTAGTACAGGCTTTTTGTTGTCTTTGCATCTACGTATGTATGTCTGCATTCCAGCTGAATGCAGGGAGATCAGAGCATGCTATACATAGCTCAGGGTGGCAATGGTTCAAATAGGCCTTCATAATCTTTAATCTAACACTGCCCCAAAACCCGGAGAGTTGGCATGCAGTCAGCAAGTATGATTCATAATATGCACTGTGATAAAGGTGTTAGATAAAAGCTGGCAATTATATTTTCTGTATCTCTTTTGAGTATTTGCTCGTGAATACAGTTTCTGTATCTGAAATGAGACATACACTCAAACATACCCAAACAAAACACCAGTCTATTAACCACAAGACTTCAGTAGCAAGAGAAATACACAATTATGCCATTATTATACTGCATTTTTCTGTTCACTCTACCAACAATCTCATTTTCAGTAAACACGAAATCCATACATGCATGCGTAGTTGGGATGGTCCCAATTCATAGAATAGTAGAGTTGGAAGGGGCCTAAAAGGCCATCGAGTCCAATCCCCTGCTCAATGCAGGAATCCACCCTACAGCATACTTGACAGATGGTTGTCCAGCTGCCTCTTGAATGCCTCTAGTGTGGGAGAGACCACAACCTTCAGCTAAAGTAATCTAGATCCAACCCCAAATGTCTGGACAGCTTTAGCCAATTTCACAGGCGATAATAGGATATTAGGGGTGTGCACGGACCCCCCAATCCACTTCGTGGCACGATCCGGAAAATTCGGATCGGGCCCAATCCTCTTCGCGCCGCTCCGTCCGTCTCCCGCTCCATGGAGCGAGATCCGGCTTTGCCACCGTTGCTACATGGACGGTGGCGGCGGCACAAGATAAGTTACCACCACCCGCCCCCTTACCTGCATCTGTCACGGGCTTCAATTGAGGCCCCGGTTGAAGCCGGAAGAGGCCTCGGCCTTCACTTCCACCTTCAACAGGGGCCTCAATTGAAGCCTGCGACGGACACAGGTAAGCGTCCCTGCTCCCTTACCTGGCGCCACCGCCACCACTGCTGCATGGATGGCGGCGCTGGCAGCACCAAATGAGTCCCCCTCCCCCCACTTACCTGCAGGCGAAGCTCCGGATTGAGGCGATCCGCAGCCCCCCTGACTCTCTTCGCCTCCGCCTTTTCCGGAGGCGAATTAGGCTGCCTCGTTCCTGCTTCTCTGAGCCGAAGAGAAGCAGAGCACATCCCTATAGGATATTATTCATTATCATGTTCTCTTCAAATACTTAAAATGCAGCCTGGTCTTCCTGTTTGAGTCCTCGACCTCAGGTGAAGACGCTGCTGGAACGCAACAGACGCAGGTAAGGGGGGAGGGGGCTTTAGCTGGCACCGGCACTACCGCTGCGGAGCTCCAATTCGGAGCCCTAGGCGGAGTGGGCCCGATCTGCAATTTGCGAATCAGGTGCGGAGCAGAGCAGGGGGTCCGTGCACAGCCCTACTTAGGTTGGTCCCAATTGCTCAAGATCTTCAAATGTATATACTTAAATTGATCTAAATTTGCTCCCTGAAAATAAAATAAAGGAGGTGGGGGAGAGAGAGACAGAAATAGAATATTACTTTTTTTAAAAAAAAATATTTGAATTTTATAACATACAATAATCACGCTACATCAACTTAATATACCACAATAATAAAATTAAAAAAGAACTCATTGAAATAATATAATACTGTCTCGTGCACACACACCCCAGGGCCCGTATTCTCCTTTCCAAAATTTTAATGTATCCTGCGACGGTTTACTCCATTTCCCTTTTTCTAATATATATTTAACAAATGGACTCCAAACCTCATCAAAGTCATTTTGTTTCATTAACCCTCTCTTAACTTTAATACTACTCGTGAGTCTGTCATTAATAGCTATATCCCAGACTTCTTTATACCATTCTTCTATTTGATAATTCCTTTGTTCCTTCCAATTCCTGGCAATTATCAGTCTACCTGCAGTTAATAAGTTGTTTATTAAGTCTTTACTATTTTGTGTATATTTAACCCCTTCATATATTGATAACAGTGCTATCCTTGGCCCTGTCTTTACCTTCCATCCTATTATATCATTTATCTCTTTAAATACTATTTGCCAAAACTTCTGAATAATTTCACAAGACCACCACATATGGAAATAAGTGCCTTTTTCCTGACAACCTCTCCAACAATATATAGAGTACTTTTTATCCATTTGGTGAAGTCTTACTGGTGTTAAATACCACCTCCATATTAATTTATAATAATTTCCCTTTATTCTTACCGATATAGTCTTTAGTAGACATTGATTCCATATCTTTTCCCACTCATGACTACTCAACTGTCTTTCCATATCTTGATCCCATGTCATTTTGTAATGCTCATGTTGCTCTTTCAATCCCAGCAAAATCTCCTATAAAGCACTTGTTATACCCTTGCTAACTATCTTTCCACCTCCCTCTTCCCTTTGTATGATCAGCTTTTCAATCTCCATACACTCCCTGCACTTTAAATTCTCCTGATCTTGAAGCAAGACTAAAGTAAAGAAAGTCCAAGTCTGCCTCACAAGAGGGAATCTCACTGCCCTTGCATGCCTATTTCCTACCACTGGGATTGCTTCTGGGGTGGGGCCTATTAATCAGATACTTATTGTATGTACCAAAGGCCTGGACAAAGGGAACACCACACCAAAAATACAAAAAACTAGAGTGTGGTATTCCCTTTGTCAATGTGGACCCTAGGCCTCAAGATCCTCCCACATACCAACAAAATCTCTGATTTTCTTTCCTGATAGTGTAAACTTTGGTACTCTATAGATAGCTGCCGTGTTCAGGCCTGACAGCAAATAACAGATTGTTTCTACATCTGAAGTGAACTTATGGGATCCTAGGATGTCAGCTATAAATATAACTTGAATGCCAAGGAACAGGGGACAGTTCACAAGGTGGGGCCTATGGTAGTGTGGGCCTTCCCATCAGTAAGGTGTGTTCCTCAGGCAGCAGACTTTGAGAGTGATGAAAGGGCAGCAAATCCTTAGTTATTCTGTTTGTGATTGTATTTTACTACGGGGTGGGGGGAGGTCCTTGAAAGATTTCCTGCCTCATCTGCCTAAATAACTTGGCTGTCTTTGGTTATAGTGTGTGCAGTGCCAGGTGGGGTGTGTGTGAGGTGTTGTTGTTGTGCCTCAGGCTGTGTTGGTCCGGCCCTCAGGAAGAGAGAAGAGCATCAGGAAATAAAAACTGAATGAGGTGGTAGTCTCTTCTGTGAAGAACTGAGACAAGAAGTTTGTCTTCTGTTTCTCTTGGTATGTGAAACTAAGGCATTTGGTAGAGCGCATACTGTTCCAGCAAGTAGCTGCTGTCGCTAACTTACCTTTCTGGTGGACAAGTAATTCATATAGGCGGAACACGCCCTCCCTGGCCTGGCAACTGATGTCGTTTTTGGTGTCATTAACGCAAAGCGAGAGCTCTGCAACGTAGCAGCCCAGCTGTGGGAGCTCACAGGTGTTCTAGGGGGAAGGAGAGAAAGTGGGATTTTAATCTCCATCAATCTGTATATTGCCAGAAGAGCAACTCCCTCACAAAGCAAGCTGAACGAGGAAGCTCAGAATGATGGCACTTTGCTATAAGGAACCCCAATGTGCTCCGCACAGCAAAGGGAAAGAGCAATGGGAATTTTGGCCCACTTCTCTAGGTTTCGTGCTTTCCAGCCCAGAACTCTGCAGCTCTTTCGAGCCAAAGCAGGTCGTCCGCACCTGTGGGCTACTTATGTCAAAGTCCGCCATCATAGTAGCAAAGCGAAGGATGGAGGCGCTGTTCCTGATGGCCCTGGCTCTCTCCTTCACATCTTTGGATTGTAACCAAAAGTGGATGAGCTGTAAGGGGAAGCAACACCTCAGAAACATTGTGCTGGGTGAACATCTTCCACAGTCTTGATGACATGCTACTGGCAGTAGTGCACCCCCAAATAATTTGCTCCTTGGTCTACAGATATTCGTCTTATTTATCCATCTTGTCCTTCACCTCCAGCACCAAAATGCCTTTACTAACCTTGCTTCAATGCACTTACATCTAAGATCCTGAAGGTGTGGTGTAGTTGGGTCCTCTCCTAGCAAGGACCTGAGCATTACTTCCAGAGCTGCCGCAGATGTCCTGTATGCTGCCTGGAAGTAAAGACACCATTTTGCTTTTGGAAGCAGCCCATCTTCCTTTGGCAGGGGCTTGATTTTATTCCTCTTCAGGAAGGCTGTAAAAAGCTGGCCCCTGTGTTTTTCACACGATGTAGCTGCAGCGGCTCCCAGTTCTTTGCCGCTTGCTTCTTCTTTGGGGTTCACCTTGGGATGGTGTGTGTGAAACAAACGCTACAGCTTTGACAGCCTGGAAGAGAATGAGTAGAACATGAAAAACAGGGCTTGCAGAGGTCTCCTGATCTGCACGCCGAGACTGAGTTTTAACCTTACTGTGGCTGATGGGATTTTGCTGTGGCTTTGTTGACTCGATGTCAAATTGTTTCGATTGATTGTACCCCTCCCGAGATGTTTTTTACAGCACGAGTCAGAAATATTCAAAGAATAAATAACTGACCCTCCCAAACCATGCACAATGAGATGGGGAGGGGAAGAGTATGTGTATCTATCTCTGTGTATAAAAAACAACCCCACTGGATGAAGGAGCCCACTAGGAACATGGTGAATAATAAATGGACAAGAATGCAGAATCTGCTAAGAAATTGTACTTACATTCTCACTCTCGCTCTCTTTCTGTTAACAATGAGATTGCTAACTAGCTGTGAGCAGAAAGCATCCAGCCTTTTCTCACACTGAGAAATTCTGCCCTCCTGACACATGAAGCAGGTGGGGGACGGGTCAAAGTGGAAGATGTGTCACAACTACCTTAGCAACCTAGTAGCCATGGGCGTTGTTGCTCTTCAGTGGCACTGCTCTTGGCCCTCCACATGGTGGGTTGCTTAAACTATGGGTAGGTGTGGGCAGTTCTGCTTTGTCTCCACTTTTGTAATCAATCCAGGAATGACCCATTCCAGGGTTGTGCTCCATGAAGTGCGAATCTGGAACTCTGAGTGAGGGAAAAGCAACCCAGAGTTTTAACCCAACAACAAACCATTAATATTTACTCCCGCGTGCCCACAGCTAAGCATGGTTTACATAACCCATGGGTCGTTGTTGCATTCAAACTGTGTCTTATGCTGTCTCTGTGTAACTCCCACACTACTGGGCATTGTTTAAGTCTCGTCTTACATTCAGCAAAGGAAAGACAAGCCAGGGACAGCAGAAGGAAAAGTTAGAACTTGACTCATGTGTTAGTGAGGAACTTATTATTTCCCTCTGTTGGAGAGAATCAGATGGTAGTGGAGGAATTAATAAAATGAGGTGAGGGGGAAGTTAGAAAACATGTCACTCAATAAGTTGACCTTCAGCTAAAGAAGGGCGGGTTCTCCTTTTTTAAGAGGGAGGAGATGGACCTCTGGGGAGTGACAGAAATAAAAGTGGGCCAACAGGGGAAGGGTGTAAGCAGAGTGGAAACCAAGTATAATGAGCAAAGACAAGGCAGCAGCTATTAGGCTTCTTCATGTGTGATATGGGCAGGAACTACACTCTTCCTTTATAACGGTTTTGACAACCGTTCAGGCCCAGGACACATTACAGATACAGTTTTCAAACCGTTTTCAAAGTGTTACATCCTGCTGAGTGTAGATCTGGCCCATGGTCAGCATGCAAAGGCTGCTTGAAAATGGACCAACAAGGCAGAATCTAACGAACTCCTTCATCTGTAGGACCAACGTTATAAATACTTAAATTATCTCCTAATGGGTTTGTTGTCGTCTCTTCCACCACACACTCCACGCCGAAAACCACAAACAGCAGCTCTGCTGTGATGCCAAGATTCCAATATATAGCCTTGTAGTGAGAGTAACGAAATATAGAGGAAAGCTCATCAGAAATGCCCAAAAGAACAGCTGCGGGATTATGCTTCAAAGCCACTTTTCTGCTTTAATTAAGGGCAGACTTATTTAATGTATAATGGCCTGAAACATTCAGACTTTCCGAGGGAAGAGAGAAAATACTTGCTTGGAACGCAACAAGCAAGATAATCAAAAGCAGGAAGGAATCGTGACAGGCGTGGCTTTGTGGCGGAAGCGTGGTAAGCCAGCTCTACGCCATAACGTCCCGTCCCCCCACCGGCCCCACTTAATTCTACTTAAAGAGGTCCTGCACTTACGCCCCAAAGCCCTGCCAGATGGCACCTCCCACTGTGCATGACCCACACTGATGGTAAGATATTTTTACTATATATTTATTTAGGACTAGCTGTACCCTGCCACGCATTGCTGTGGCTCAGTCTGGTTAAATTGAAAAGAAAGAAAAGACAAAGCACACATTTCTAATATGTTTAATTTCACAATGCTTGTGGGTATACAATATTTTTAGTTGTTCCATTGTCTGTGTAGATATAGAGATTGTCTGGTTTGCCGACTCTAGAACACGCAACATATAATTGTGTGACATCTATATTCACTCAGCCAATTGTGAGAGAACATGCAAATAGGAGAGGAGGCAGAGGCAGTGGATTGGCCTACTGTTTGGTTTTTTAAAAAGGATGTTTTTACGGTGAGGAGGTTACTGGAAACTCCTGGCAGTTACCTTTCTTCAGAACGCGTAACTGTCACAGTTGTGACATCTATATTCACTCAGCCAATTGCGAGAGTACATGCAAATAGGAGAGGAGGCAGAGGCAGCGATTGGCCTACTGGTTGGTGATGTCACAATGATCAGCAGGACTGGTTTCGAGGAGGCCTATTTCTTCGATTTTAAGACAAACCTTTGACCCCATAGAGAACATAGTTACATAACAACGCTTGCATATTCGAACGCAACGCTGTGTCAAAATTTCAAAGCAATTGGTGAAGAACTTTCGCAGATATAAAAGCATGTTTTTACGGTGAGGAGGTTACTGGAAACTCCTGGCAGTTACCTTTCTTCAGAACGTGTAACTGTCACAGGTGTGACATCTATATTCACTCAGCCAATTGCGAGAGAATATGCAAATAGGAGAGGAGGCAGAGGCAGTGGATTGGCCTACTGGTTGGCGATGTCACAATGATCAGCAGGACTGGTTTTGAGTAGGCCTATTTCTTCGATTTTAAGACAAACCTTTGACCCCATAGAGAACATAGTTACATAACAACGCTCGCGTATTCGAACGCAACGCTGTGTCAAAATTTCAAAGCAATCGGTGAAGACTTTCGGAGATATAACGACAGTAACGAACGGTCTTTTTCATTTTTATTTATATAGATTGTGAGCTACCTTGGCCCAAAGGACAGGGTACATTTAAAAAAAAACCAAAAAATCAATATTCTTTTATACCAGTCTCTCGGATATATTTAGTAAATGACAAGTACGTGTTAGGTACTTAGCAGAGTTTAAGTAAACGCATATCAGCCTTCGACCCTTTGCTCGGCGACAAAGTGCCCTCTCAAAAGGCATACTCACAGACGTGGAGTTTCTTCAGTAAAAGAGTTTACTTTTCCCAACACATTCCCAACACATAATCTTCCATCGACCAGCAGCAACGAGAGCACAAGCAAAAAAACGTTCAATATGTACAACTATATATACATTCAGAAACTAGATGATGACACTATTGCATCAGTCAATTATTCAATTAGGGATGAGGGGGAAACGTCTCCCCTTATCTTTGACCTTTACAGTTTCATCATTAACTAGCGACACCTGCTGTGATGCTGAAACTCAGACTCTATGCCAAGTCCAGTTTTATTCAGGGTTTATCTTTCTGTAGATAAATTTTCTGCCCTGACAGTACACTGTATCTGTCCTCACTTTCCCAATCTGTTCTAGTTTATTGGGGGGGGGGGGCGGGGAGGAATTAAAAAATGACTATATTATTTATATTTTGAACATTGATATCCTGTCCAAAGAATGTTATTATATTATATTTTCTGCCAGTTCCATCATACGTTCATATTCATAGAAGGTTATTCTTAGCGCTCTACTTTAAGCTGTGCCTTAGTACTGTGCTATAAGAAGGTTCTGGATCTTGGCTTTTGCATTAAGTGGAAGGGACAATGAATGAACTTACTCAAAGGGGCCTGTGTCCAACATCAGGTGCAAGTCTGCCTATTCGGTGTACTGGTGTGCAACCATAACAAGTATTTTTGAACTTGGGGATGGAGACATCTTGCTTGTTTTTCCAATAAGGCATGCCCATGTAATGGCAATTATATAGCCATTACATTCCTCTACTAGCCTTCTTCCAAGGCTAGCAGAATGACTATTTAGGATCACAACAACTTTCTGAGGTAGTTCAGGCTAACAGACATGGATTTGCTGAAGATGGACCCAGTGAGCTTCTTAGCTGAGTGGAGATTCATCCCACTACTTCTGTCCATTAATCCGCACGTACTGTTTTTGAATGCTCTGGAGTAAGGGCGGTGAAGAAAAGATAACAGCAAATTATTGGAATGAGAAGAGAAAATAACTGCTGGGGCAGAGACTGAAAACAGGAGTCTGATGGGAGATTTCAGGGTGGTTACATATGAATTACCACAATAAGATGTAACAAATTGGCATATAATTTGCATTTACTGTGTATAGATGGAAATTTAGACATTATTATTTAAATTTAAAAAAATACAGCACTTCTTGTCATAGTGGGGACAATGGTGACCCATGACCTGTGTGCATTGCTTAGGCTGCAGCCCAGGTGCTTACTGTTGATGGGCAACTTCAAGGGCCCTTTAAGCTCTTCCTGCTGAAGGTTCTTGATCTTATTTGGACAAGGCAGGTCTTCAAATAACTGACCCTCCCAAACCATGCACAATAAGACGGGGAGGGAAAGAGTATGTGTAACTATCTCTGTGTATAAAAAACAACCCCACTGGATGAAGGAGCCCACTAGGAACATGGTGAATAATAAATGGACAAGAATGCAGAATCTGCTAAGAAATTGTACTTACATTCTCACTCTCGCTCTCTTTCTGTTAACAATGAGATTGCTAACTAGCTGTGAGCAGAAAGCATCCAGCCTTTTCTCACACTGAGAAATTCTGCTCTCCTGACACATGAAGCAGGTGGGGGACGGGTCAAAGTGGAAGACGTGTCACAACGTCCTTAGCAACCTAGTACCCATGGGCGTTGTTGCTCTTCAGTGGCACTGCTCTTGGTATGGCCCTTCACATGGTGGGTTGCTTAAACTTCAAGGGCCCTTTAAGCTCTTCCTGCTGAAGGTTCTTGATCTTCCACTCATTTCTAGGGTTGCTTTAGGAAGCCCTAATTCCTGTTGGTCCTGTGATCTCTACAGACCTAGTGCCGGTGCTGCAGCAGTATTGGACACTGCCCACAATATGCTTTTTTTTAAAAGGGGGCATTTTAACTACAAATATAAGTATGCTCTCCAAATTACATGTCCAAATTGATGTCATTCCACTAGTCCAAACGTACAGCTGCTTGCAGACACTCTGTTTTTATCCTTGCATAAGTGTCAAATCCAATAATTTGATTCTGCTTGTGCATGCTGTTGCACAAAGCGTTGCACAAGCCACTCTGCAAATGTTCATTCTACAACTTCATTCGGTTAGGTGTTGCTTAAGCTCATTGTGCTAGTTGTTCTTCTAGCAGTTCTGCAACTGCTGCGTAACTGCATAGCAGTTTTTCTGCTGGGGATGCATTGAATATAACCCTTTTTTTAAAAAAAATGGAAAAAACCTTTAAAATGGAGGAGACTGCATAGGAAAAAGTACATTTTTCTGCTGTGCTGCTTTTAGATGGCAAAAGTTGATGAGAAATGGATTACAGAAAAGTAGTTCTATTCTTTGTAAGTGGATCTGCCTTCTTTAGACATGCCCAATCAAAGTAGGAAGCTACAGAGCAATTCAAAGGAAGCATTGAAACATCTTTCGATTTGGGTCTTTGAGATGCTCACATCTTTCCTCCAGTAATATATTCTCGTCCCTGAGTGGTAAGATGTCACCTTCTTATAAGTAGGATAACAGAAAGAATTTTGTTCTCCATATCTGTGTGTTAATTTACATTAACGCAGAGATACGGGGAACAAAATTATTTCTGTTAGAGCAGCTGCCGCCCCCCAGAGTGTTATTACCGCTACTAAGGGTAGACTTAGATCAGCCCTGCCCAACCTGAGGCCCTTCAAATGTGTGTGACTACAACTCCCATTATCCACCAGCCAATGAACCATGTTGGCTGGGTGTGACTGGAACTGTAGTTATACACATCTGGAAGGTGCCAAATTGGGAATGGATGGTGTAGGTGACACTTGATGGACAAGAGAATGACCTGCTATCAGTAGGGCTGTTTGAGAATTTCATTGGGTGGGGGGGTGAAATCTCAATGGATTTGTCTGGTTTGGTCAGACTCTGTTCCCACCCCACCACCCCTGCTCTGGCATCAACACAATTTATAGCAAATTGATCCAATACATGGATTCCATAGTAGTAGTAGTAGTAGTAGTAGTATGGCAATTTACACAAATTGGATCTTTGGAGGAGGGATTTTGAAATTTGCACAAATGGGGTCATTATTTATTAATGCATTTTTATTGGTGATCTTGCAGAAGCGCACACAATTGCAAGTCCACCTGACTGCTATGTATCCCTGCAGAGGCAAATTCCCCTCTTGTCAATATCCTTGTCAGTTTCATCTTCCCCACACACCATTTCATTAAGCCCAGTTTCCATTCTTTTCAAATAACTTGTCAGTTCCTGCTCCCTGCCCCTCCACTATGCTCAGGAATCCCCATAGTGTAGGGTGACCATATGGAAAGGAGGACAGGGCTCCTGTATCTTTAACAGTTGCATAGAAAAGGGAATTTCCGCAGGTGTCATTTGTATATATGGAGAACCTGGTGAAATTCCCTCTTCATCACAACAGTTAAAGGTGCAGGAGCTATACTAGAGTGACCAGATTTAAAAGAGGGCAGGGCACCTGCAGCTTTAACTGTGGTGATGAAGAGGAAATTTCCCCAGGTTCTCCATATATACAAATGACACCTGCTGAAATCTCCTTTTCAATACAACTGTTAAAGATACAGGAGCCCTGTCCTCCTTTTCATATGGTCATCCTACCATAGTGGAGGATGAAATGGTCAAGTTCTTTGTCAAGTACGGAATATGACTCTACTGGGCTAATCCAATTTGCGCAATTTACCAGTTCTACAAATCCCAGGTGGAAAAGCTTCAACGGAACTTGGGTGTCTTCCTGACAATGTTTTTCAGATTGAGAAGAAGTTGCTATCAAGGCAGGGGCCAAGGTCCAGGAAATACTTCTTTTGCTGGCCTTCTTATTCACTGGCATGCACCTACCATCAAGGCAACCAGTTTGACATAAATTCCAGGCATATACAAAATAAACACAGTTGCTTTGACATATAAGCTCAGCTGCTGCTGTGCTCTGTGCTGACTTATTCCCTGAGTTCCCACAAAAATCAACAAAGGATATTAATGATTTCCATTTGTAACTTATCTTACATTCTCCTCCTTCAGTGTCATGTAGATACCATTCCTTTTCTGCTGGATAACACTGGCTCAGGAAGAATTAAACAAGATTCTAGAAAGTCGCAGGCATAGTAGCAGTAAACCTACCCTTTACCACTTCATACATTACTTTTGTCTTATTGGATCAAGGTCCTACCCTCAGTAGTGGAAGCCATTTTGTCTGGGCAGCACAGTAAGTGAAAACATTAGTTCCCACCAGTCGAAAGGCTATTTCAAATGAGGATCTACAAGGGTCCCCAATTGGGATTTGGGATCAATTGGAATTTGACAGAGTGTCATGGGTGCTCTAACAAAATGGTTGCCATGGGGCATTTTGCCCAGTCATAAAAATGCTGCTGCGGTGGGCACAGCCTGTCCCGCAACACTTCATTTCCCAGAAACCAAATGATTAAATATTGATATTTTGCTGCCATTTAATGGTACCAATAAGTGGCAGCAAAATATCCATATTTTATCACTGTATTTTTACCACCATGGGGGTATGTGGGGGTTAGAGTGGCCATACACTTCTCTATCTGAAAGACTGTCCTGTCCAATTCCAGTTTAGTCACCGACTAAAAGAAATTTAACTTACTCAAGGACCTAAGAACAAGGCAGAGATGGGGTCTCAGCTCCAAACCACAAAACAATTCCTTGAACCCAAATAAGGATGGCACCGGACCCCACCTTTGCCTTTACCACAGCCCTTTGGGGAGCTTACTTATCCTTTGCCATACCTATTGTGGCAAAATGGCAGAGGCCAGGACGGTTTCTCACATTGCCAAATGCGCTCATGGCCTTAAAAGGTCACCTGCCTCTGGAGAGTGAACGCTGCTAGCCTGAAAATTTAATCTACTTCTCCGTTCTAGGAAATGTGGACCTTAAAAGCTGTGGGACAGTGCAAAGATCTGTCTGGAGCTAAAATGATATATCATTTTTGACAGAATAGGAGCAAAAATTTAGCTCTGCTTATGAAAAAAAAATGACAGTGCAGAGCAAAAATGCTGTTAGACTAATTCCATTTCTAAAATTAGACTATTTGTGTTTGTAAAACAACAGGTGTGGGTGTTAAACAGACCAGGCAAAACTCAGGTCCTGCTCTTTAGAGCACAAAACCAGGCCAGTCTAACTGGCACTGTTTGGGAGGTGCTTACGGTGACCCTATGAAAAGGAGGACAGGGCTCCTGTATCTTTAACAGTTGCATAGAAAAGGGAAGTTCAGCAGGTGTCATTTGTATATATGGAGAACCTGGTGAAATCCCCTCTTCATCACAGCAGTTAAAGGTGCAGGAGCCCTGCTAGAGTGACCAGATTTAAAAGAGGGCAGGGCACCTGCAACTTTAACTGGTGTGATGGAGACAAAATTTCACCAGGTCCTGCATGCATTCAAATGACACCTGCTGAAATTCCCTTTTCTATGCAATTGTTAAAGATACAGGAGCCCTGTCCTCCTTTTCATAGGGTCACCCTACTTAAACACCTTGCTGAGGTCACAGATTTTTTTCTTATGTCTCTGGTCTGATGAGTCACTTTTTTTCATCTCTTTCCCTGCTTACTAGGCAGAGGTTGTATCTGCATTACCCTATTTTGGACTGATTTCAGATAAATTAATTTTCTTTTTTGCAGGCGGGTGGTGGGACTTCTCATTTAACCTCGATGCTGCCATTTGCTTTCAGGCTAATTAAGCTTTACTTTCTTCCATCTTTTAATCCTGTACATTCCATACGGCCGAAGCCTGTATTAACCACTTAATCCCTTAATCTCAATACAACACTAATCATCATCCATCAGTGAGCAAATGGTTGACATACAGTGCAAAGACCTAAATTCACACTCTCTGATCTCTGCTTCCCAAGCCCACACCTGCCTCAAGAAGCAATGAAACAGCTGGGTTTTAAGGCCTCCTACAGCACAAGCCTAAATGTCTCAACTCAGAAATAAGTCCCATTGTGTTCAATGGGGCTTACTCCCGGGTAAGTGGTTATGGAATTGCAACCCCAGTATCAAAGGGATCAGAATATGAAACCATTTGATCATTTTTGATTCTCAAACCAGATCAGACAACAACAGCAAAAAACCCACCCTGCGTTTCTATTTCTATGCATCATGTGTCCTATGTTAACTGCAGCAGACTCTGGTTGCAGGGTTAACCAAGAAGCAAGGCAATGAATTCAGCAAATGTTCGAGCACCCAGGCATCACTCCGGTATGGTAGGGCTCAGGCTAAGGTCAAGATTGCAGGCAAAGGTCAAAGCACAGACAAGCCGTCAGAAATGTGGGATCAGATGAAAGCAGGAGTGGCTGAGGTAACAGGCAGAGGTCAAAACACAGTTATTTATTTATTTATTTATTTATTTATTTATTTATTTATTACACTTATATACCGCCCCCATAGCCAGAGCTCTCTGGGCAGTTTACAGAAATTCTAAAATTGAGATTAAAAATGAGTATACAAAATTTAAAATTCTAAAACACAGAACATACACACATAAAGCATTAAAAACCGTTAAAAAACTAAACATGTGGGTGATTAAGATGTGCCGCCATATGCCTGGGCAAAGAGGAAAGTCTTAACCTGGCGCCGGAAAGATAGCAGCGTTGGTGCCAGGCGAGCCTCGTCAGGGAGATCGTTCCACTGTCTGGGGGCCACCCCGGAAAAGGCCCTGTTCCTCGTTGCCACACTCTGAGCCTCTCTCGGAGTAGGCACCCGGAGGAGGACCTTAGATGTTGAACGTAGTGACCGGGTATATTCACGTCGGGAGAGGCGTTCCGTCAGGTATTGTGGTCCCAAGCCATGTAAGGCTTTATAGGTCAAAACCAGCACCTTGAATTGGGCTCGGAAACATACAGGCAGCCAGTGCAAGCGGACCAGAGCAGGTGTTATATGGTTGAACCTTCTGACCACTGCATTTTGCATGAGCTGCAGCTTCCAAACCGTCTTCGAAGGCAGGCGCATTGCAGTAATCTAACTTGGAGGTTGCCAGAGCATGGACAACTGAAGCCAGGTTATTCCTGTCCAGATAGGGGCGTAGCTGGGCCACCAATCGGAGTTTGTAGAAGGCACTCCGTGCCACTGAGGTCACCTGAGCCTCAAGTGACAATGATGGGTCTAAAAGAACCCCCAAGCTACAAACCTGCTCCTTCAGGGTGAGTGCAATCCCATCCAGAACCGGTAGAACACCCCCCATCCTGTCAGCGGAATCACCTACTAACAGCATCTCAGTCTTGTCTGGATTGAGTCTCAGTTTATTAGCCCTCATCCAGTCCATTGTCGCAGCCAGGCACCGATTCAACACATCCACAGCCTCTCCTGCTGAAGATGAAAAGGAGAAATAGAGCTGCGTGTCATCAGCATACTGATGACAGCGCACTCCTAAGCTCCGGATGACCGCACCCAGCGGCTTCATGTAAATGTTAAACAACATGGGGGACAAAACCGACCCCTGCGGGACCCCATATTTGTGAGTCTACAGGGTCGAGTAATGTTCCCCAAGCACCATCTTCTGTATCTGACCCGCCAAATAGGAGCGGAACCACTGCAAAACAGTACCTCCCACTCCCAGCTCAGTGAGTCGTCCCAGAAGGATACCATGGTCAATGGTATTGAAAGCCGCTGACAGGTCAAGGAGAATCAACAGAGTCACACTCCCTCTCCTGTCTTTCTCCCGACATAGGTCATCATACAGGGAGACCAAGGCTGTTTCCATGCCAAAACCAGTCCTGAAGCCCGACTTAAATGGATCCAGATAATCAGTCTCATCCCAGAGTGTCTGGAGCAGTCAAAGACATTACACAGTGCAGAATCAGGGTCAAGAAGGAGTCCAAGGGTCAGGAGCATGGTGCATCAATCACACGGCAAGGCCCAGGAGGCAAGGTAGAAGAAAACACTAGGGCAGAAAGAGTAGCATTGTATCTAGCTCTGGCTAGGTAGACACTGAAGGCTTTTATCACCAGAGCCTGCTGAGCCCTACCCAGGGTTCAGCCCTAGTACATTAAAGTTCTCTGGCCAGATCACTACTCATGAGGAATTATTTTCTGCAGAGGGGAGTCTTTCTTTGCAAGCGAGCGCTTCTTCTCAAGAGAGCCCTACTGGCCTGTTGCTTGAGGTGACGGTGCATCTGAGGGCCAGGGGGCTGCTCAGCCTCTGTCTCAGAGGCAGAGTTGTCCACTGTCCTGACAGGGACAGACCTGCAGCCATCTCCCCTGAGGACCCTGCTTCCTCCTGGTCTTGTGACACTGACTGATCTGGGGTGCTCACCGTTTCTGTGGACTCCAGCTCTTCCTCTGGGGATGGTTCCTCTAGTGGGGGCTTGGCATGATGAATGAAAAGTACAGTTGCCCATTTTGGCTACTAGATACATGCCTAAGCTGAAATATATAATTACAGCTCTCATTCAGCACAGGAGCAACACTTTTATAAGAATGGTAGGCATGCATAAAATGCCCTAGATACCATGGGCGGGGAGCTTTCATTGCTTCTCAGCAGCGGCTTGGTTGGAGGGTGGCCATGGGGCGGAGCCTTGGGTCTCTTGTGCTTGGCCCCAGATCTTTCATTGACGGCTGCAGTAATGGGGATGGGGTAGTCAAGCGCTAAAGCTGTGTGCTGGAGGCACCACTTTTTCTTTCTTTCTTTTTCATTTGAAACAAAAGTGACAGGGCGGCAGAACTGAGTGGCTGTGTACCAAAACCTATCTCTTTTTCCTTTGAACTGAACTTTAGGGGAGTGGTGATGTTACGATTCATGAATGGGAGTAATTGAAGATGAAATGATTTTGGAGCAGGATCTGGATCATCTGGGTGGGAAACTAATTGGGCCTAACACATAAATGAATTGAACTTATTTGGGCGTTCAGCAGGTAGGGTGTAGATTTATTGAAAAAGTGATTTGGGTTATTTAAATGTCAATGTAGATCGTAGCAATTATTTCAAAATTTGTTTATATGCATATATAGTAGAATGTGAAAATGTTGTACAATTTTGCCTGTATGGGGCAGAGCCCCAGATCTTTAAAAAAAAAAAAAAACTAGCAATATCGCTACTTCTGAGAGCTTACTGACACTAGTTTAGTTTTATATCAATTTGGTCGTCATTGTTTCCGCTATAAAATCTCAGTTAAAATGTAGTCTGGGTCAGTTTGGGAGCCCCAGCCTCCCCCTAGAAGTTCTCTTTCTATTCACAATTACTTCTCTTGGCATCCCTGCAGGAAGTAAGATACCGGCACTCGGGGGGGGGGGGGGAATAGTGACCAAGCTTTGCTCCTGGATGCTTTGGTGGCATCTGCAGCCAGATGTTCTTTTGTACAGCTTGGTGCGCCAACTGCAGCCCTTCCTAGAGAATCATAGACTCATAGAATAATAGAGCTGGAAGGGGTCTATGAGGCCATCAAGTCCAACCCCCTGCTCAATGCAGGAGTCCACCTTAAAGCATCCCTGACAACTGGCTGTCCGGCTGCCTCTTGAATGCCTTGAGTGTTGGAGATTTTCCCCAGCAATGTAATGCACAGTGTTATGGGGTGGCTGAGCCTTGAATGGGCTATTAAGACTCATTAGCTTTACCAGCAGAGGTGAAAACTAAGGCTGTGCACGGTCCCCCTGATTCGCCTTGGAGGCCATTTTGGAAAGTAGTGAAAGAAGAAGGAGCTCTCTTGTCTTTTAAAGTTTGTAGCTATTTGAAATTGGGCTAGGGGTGGGCTGGGATGGAGCAGATAGGTAGGTACACAATGCTCAGACCCCCCCTTTTTTTTCTCAATGTTCATATTTTACTTTGAGCAAGGCAATGATGAGTGACTGATCACATTGATCCCTGGGGGATTATTCTGAAATAAAGCAGCCCACCCCATGCAACTGTCTCACTCACCAGTGCGCCACTTAATTTATCAGTAGTTGAAGCATGAACGCCTGGCATCACTACAAGCCCAACATTTGTTCCAGAGTCTGTTACCATTCTCCAGCTAAGTTGCAAAAGAGCCAAATTACCGACAGCAAAGTCGTTACATCGGAAAAGTACATTCTAATGGATGCTTTTCATCACTTCAGATTTTTTTCCCACATTCAGCATTTACTCATCCAGCTATCAGATGTTTAGTGCCTGTACATAACACCCCATTGAAGCTACACATTTTCATCTACTTACCTCCTAATGTAATCGATGTACCTGAATGAACTCAAATCCTAGAACATTGCTTCCGGTGCCACCCTTGCGTGCATCAGCACAACCTTTTCAGACACAGTTGCCACAGCCGTGTCTGTGAGTGTGCGTTGGGGGGGGGCTATGCATGCACAAAGATGCACTAGGGTGGGGGAGATGCGCACACACCCACAGTTCCCCGGACTTGCAACCGGAAAGCAGCGATACCTATATGGTTCCTAGGAGGGGGAGGACGTGGCCCTGATGAGGACGGCTACTTCTGTGCTAACAGTAGAGGCTCTGGCAGAGATCCCACCCAGTGACCCTGATGCCGATTCCTGCCGCACCACTGCAGTTCACACTGTGCCACTACCGCCACAGTTCTCACCGCACCAACAATTTTTTCCAGCACTGACGATGGTTTTCATGGCATCGGCTGGAGGTCTAGGGACCCACCAAAGGAGGTCTTGGGGGTCCTCCAGTGGGCCACAGGCTGTGGACTGGACACCTCTAGTATACATCAAGAAAAAGATGACTTTATACTTCTTTATTGCAATCCATAGATCCATGATGATGATGATGATGATGATGATGATGATGATGATAATAATAATAATAATAATAATAATAATAATAATAATAATAATAATAATATGACCTTAGCCACAGTTGCTGATAGATTTGATTACACATGCTGACAGATGACTATGAGGGTGTCTATACACTCTACTAACTCCATAGTGGCTGTGCAGTGGTTCTGCATTGTTTATATGATGCAGCCACCAACTTGCAGCCACGTTGGGCTTTCATCTTTGAAACTGCGCTTTTTCATGGTGTCCTTTTACCAGGATCTTTTTAGTTGCTCCGAGGTCACCACATTGTTTCTTTGACTTTCAGTGTTGGCCTCAGTTCGGGTTAAGCCAGTGGGCGTTGGGGGTGGAAGCAAGTTGTTGACAAACACCACAAAATGAGGTCATCCTCAGGGGTCCTTCTCTGTGAGCCTCTGCCAAAGGAAGTGAGGAAGGTGGCTCCCAGGAGGAGGGCCTTCTCTGCTGTGGAACCCCGGCTGTGGAATGAGCTCCCTAAGGAGGTTCGCTTGGCACCTACATTATATGCTTTTAGACGCCAGGTGAAGACCTTTTTATTCTCCCAGCATTTTAACAGTCTATAAATAAATTTTAACTCAGTGTTTTAAATTTGTAATTTTGCATTGCTGCTGTTTTTATCTGGTTGAGCTTTTAAATTGTATTTTATATTATGGTTTTATACTGTTGTTTTATACTTTGAATGGTTTTAATTTTTGTGAACTGCCCAGAGAGCTCCGGCTATTGGGCAGTATACAAATGTAATTAATAAATAAATAAAATAATAAAATGGGCTACGGGGGGGGAGAAAGTATCTCTTAGAAGGAAAGGAATTAGGGGGGAGGGGTGGGGAGGGAGGCGAAGAAAAGTTTTGCAACATGGCGTGGACTTGCACTTGCTCCCATTTCATTTGGTGTGGCTCTGTTTTCGGCAGCCCAATCTTGCTCCCTTCTTGCAACTTTCTCTCTCTCTCAGGCCCTTTCTAAACCTAGGGGTGTAGAGGGAGGGAGAGGGGGCGATCCAGGACTTACCTGCTTCCGGGATCGTTGCCCTGTGTTCACATGGCTGCACGATGTCCCGGGCGTCACGCCCATGGCAGCCGCCATTTGTTTTTAAAGAAAAAGTGTTGCGGAGCACTTGCGCTCCAGTGAAAATTAAGTTTTAAAAAAGCCCCGGCCCCACCTCCCCCATCCACCCCCGATGTACCTTTATTCCTTCCAGCCCATCTCCTTCCCTCTGTTAACCCCCACTACTCATGGGGAGGAGGGAAGAAGCCGGGATGGGTGGCCACACCTCCCGTGGTCTCAGGATGATCCCAAGACCATGGGAAGAAGCAGGAAAATGTGTGCTCATCCCCCCCCTTGCCCCCAGGAGTCCCTGTGTGTCATTTGGACACATAGGGACTTGGGCGTGACCAGCCCAGATTTTCAGGCTGGTGTAGAAATGGCCTCTCTCTCTCTCTCTCTCTCTCTCTCTCTCTCTCTCTCTCTCTCTCTCTCTCTCCCTCCCTCCCTCTCTCTTTCTCTTGTCATCATAAAATAATGAAGCCTCATATGAATTTAAACACATACACACACCATGGAAAGCAGCTCTGGAGCCCAAAGTTGCACAGAGAGAGAGAGAGAGAGAGAGAGAGAGAGAGAGAGAGAGAGAGAGAGAGAGAGAGAGAGAGAGAGAGAAGTGTGACCCAGAGTTTAAGGTTCATGATGTGGGAGAGAACGGCCACCAGTCCTGCAGGTTTTTGGATGGACAGACATCTAAATCTATCATTCCTGCCTTGCAGCAGCAATGCTACAGGGTTTTGAGGGAACCAGCTACAAAGTGACATCTTATAAGCACCCCCTGGCCTAGATTAACCCACCTCTTTGCCTGATGTGTGGTTTTAAAAAAAATCCTTACCACTTGGCAGGATGGTCAAGTGATCAAGCTACTCCATAGCTTGACAGATGGTTGTCCAGCTGACCTGGGAGTGGACAGTGCCAATCAGTTTGAGCTTTTTAAAGTTTCAGAAATACACGGGAGAGGCTGTAGGTCAGTGGTGGAGCACATGCTATGTATGCCGTTGGTCCCAGGTTCAATCCCTGGCACCTTTAGTTTTGTTTCTTTTAAAAGATCAGGGAGCAAGTGGGCAGCTGCCAATCAGAACCTGTTAGGCTGCTGCCAGTCAGAAGGCATAATACTGAGTTAGAGGGACACACAAACGGACTGCTATAAGACATCTTTGAAGGCTCTTCTTTGGGTACCACCGCCCACAATGGCACAAGTGTCTACCAGGGAAAGGGCTTTCTCTGTAATGGCCCCACATCTGTGGGATGCCCTTCTCATGGAGATCCATCTGGCATCTTCACTGTATGTGTTTAGATGACAGGTTAAGACCATCTTCTTCCAGCAGGCATTAGCTCGTTAATCTGTTGCTCTGATTATTAGCTTTATTACTGGCTCTTTTGGCAGTATCCAGTGCAACACTGAAGGAAGGAAAGGAAAGGAACCTCTTGTGCAAAGCACTTGAGTCATTGCTGACTCCTAGAGGGACGCCTGCTTTCGCTGACGTTTTCTTGGCAGGCCTTATAGCTGGGTGGTTTGGTTTGCCGTTGCCTTCCCCGGCCGTTATTACCTTTCCCCCAGCTACCTGGGTACTCATTTTACCGACCTCGGGAGGATGGAAGGCTGAGTCGACCCGAGCCAGCTGCCTGGAACCAGCTTCCGCTGGGATCGAACTCAGGCCGTGGGGAGAGTTTCAGCTGCAGAAACTGCTGCTTTACCGCTCTGCGCCACACGAGGCTCTCACAACACTGAAGCTAACATAAACTATATTGTGATAGCATTATTGTAGACCAACCCAAAGGCACGTGTCCGCCAGGCAGTATAGAATTTAATAAACAACTAAATAAATAAAATATGTGTATTTTCATGTTAATCTTCATGTGTATTTTCAAGTTAATTCCATAATTCTCCATGTTAAGTTGTCTGTGTAGCATTCTGGAAAGACGAACACCCCTGCCAAACTGCGTCTTGTGGGAATCATTTAAGAAGACCCTCATCATACATCGTGACCATCTATAAGAAGGTTGGATAGTTCTGGCTTCCAGGCTAATGTCTGGAGAGCAGAATTGCCAATGATGATAAACATGACCCCATCCCTGGTTATACTGTCTATATAGCAAGTTGTACCTGATGTTAGGCTAACTTAGGTCCCAGTCCTTTCAATGGGCACCCTCTAACTAAGCCTAATATTGACTACAATCTATATTTTGATAAAGAGGGAAGTAGATTTCTTAGGCTATGCCTGCATTGCAGCTCGCCAACGTTATGTTACGGTTGTGTCCGAAATACCTGAATTATCACGCAAGCCCTATTTATACTGGCAGAAGAGCAGGATACGGAGGTGATCATGATGAACAAACAGCAACGATAATATCCAACGGTGCTTGCCATTGGAGATCTCAGCAGTCTGCCCACCGCATGAGGCCTGCTAGAATTTCTCAGAAGTGCATCTAGTAATTCCCCACCCCACCCCTCCCTCTAGCGCCCATCTTCCTGTGGTTTTAAGAGTTGCTCTGCACATTGAGCTCATGCATTTCCTGTTGAAAGTGTATATTTAATGGAGATTGATTTGGAAACGAGGCAATAGAAGCTGACGTAAGATGCATTGACTTGAGCCAGACTTCTTTCATTCTGCTTCTCTGTATTTAATTCCAATCTCTTACTCACAGCTTACTGACAAGTTACCATTCATTTTCCGTGAAAAACTGTTAAGTGTTCCTTCCTGCCTTAGCGGAATGGGCTGGTGTCTGGAATCTCAGTCAAACGAGATCCAGGTTTCCCTTCTTTTAGTGACGTCCTCATAGTCTCACCCTTCCACCAAGGAGCTCTGTGCCAAAATATCAGTTTCCCAAAACCTTATGACAGGGATGGGGAGGGGTGTGTGACCTTCCTGATGTTCCTGGGCTCCAGATGTTGTAGAGTTCCAGTCCAACAGCATCTGGAGGGCCATTTGTTCTTCAGACCTGCCTTATGAGGTGAGTTCAACTGAGAGACAGCGACTCGCCTGAGGCTTGCATGTGAGCTTCATAAATGAGCAGGAATTTAAATCCTGGCATCCCATCACCAAAATCAACACAGGAGTCCCCACATTGGGCCTCATAATAATGCTCCCCAAAAGGGGCTTTTATGTCCATCCATCACTACAGTGGGACCTGTTGCCTTGCCCCTGAGGGGGGCATCTGTGAACTTCCATGTTTGTTACTTATTTTAACATTACAGGTGTGGACATCAGGTGATGCTAGCCACTAAGAGGGAAGGCATACTTGTCCACACATATGGGCATGACCCAGGAACAATAGAATCATAGAATAGTAGAGTTGGAAGGGGCCTACAAGACCATCAAGTCCAACCCCATACTCATTGCAGGAATCTGCCTTAAAGCATCCCTGGCAAATGGCTGTCCAGCTGCCTCTTGAAGGCCTCTAGTGTGGGAGAGGCCACAACCTCCATAGGGAATTGGTTCCAATGTCGTACTGCTCTAACATTCAGGAAACTTTTCCTTATGTCCAGCCGGAATCTGGCTTCCTATAACTTGAGCCCATTATTCCGTGTCCTGCACTCTGGGAGGATTGAGAAGAGATCCTGGCCCTCATCTGTGTGACAACCTTTTAAGTATTTGAAGAGTGCTACCATGTCTTCCCTCAATCTTCTTTTCTCCAGGCTAAACATGCCCAGTTCTTTCAGTCTCTGTTCATAGGGCTTTGTTTCCAGACCCCTGATCATCCTGGTTGCCCTCCTCTGAACACGCTCCAGCTTGTCTGCATCCTTCTTAAAGTGTGGTGCCCAGAACTGGACACAATACTCAAGATGAGGCCTAACCAGCGCTGAAGTACCATCCAATCTTGCAAGTGGGGTTTATTTCCATTCAGAGTGTGGCCCTTGAGAGTCTTTTGCTTTCCCATACCTGCACGAAGCTAGTCCTTAACCCAGACCTTACTGGCAGTCCCTTTGTTAGAAGAGAAGAATGTGCTTTTCTGGAATTATCAGAGGCTGCTTCCAGGTGGGGCTTTTATCACACCATCATTCATGGAATTTTATTGGGAGGGGGGGGGGTCCAGATGACCTCATCTTGGCCTTGTCAGACTGTAGAAGCCACCTCATACTGTGTCAAACAATCGGTCCATCTAGCTCAGTGCTGTCGACACTGACTGGCAGCAATGGCTGTCCAAGGTTTCAGGCAGGATTCTTCCCTAGCCCTACCTGGAGACGCCGGAATCTGAACCTAGGTCCTTCAGCATGCAAAGCAGGTGCTCTATTGCTTAGCTACGAGCACTCCCATCTCTTCCCACCACTTCTTCCATCTTTTTTTTCTTCTTACCACTGAAAATCCATTGAGGGAAAAAGGCAGAATAGCTGCTCAATGCCTTCTGACTGTGACCATTAGGCCCCTGTGTCTGGAAGTACCCAGAGAGTCAGGTACTTGCCAGTAAAGGCTGGTGGCTCCCATATGGGGCAGTGAATCTAATCTGGGTTTCAGTCTGAACCAGTCCAACCTCTAATGGAGACATCCCCCCAAATGGGTTCAGCACCTTGGATAGGTCCTTTAGAGTTTGGACTAGAACCCAAAATTGCTTCACTGCCCCACTGACATAGAAATCACTCGCCTCCACTCAAATCCCTTGAGGTTTAGTGCTTTAGCCATGAAATGGAGATTGTCATTCTGAACTGTCAGCAAAATGAGCGACGGAACAGCCAAACCTGATGCTACACTGTGACTGATGGAAGAATTTCTCCAAGAACCAGTTCACTTCTTGATATGAGCAGACTCCTGCAACCTTTGACGGTGTGTCTGCATACATTACAAAAGAGGATTATTATTATTATTTTCCTTGGCAGGGAAATTAGTGGTTGAAAAGGTTACACCTGTTTAATTGCTGCCTGGTAGACTGCTGTTAAAAGGGCTGTTAAAAAGTTGTTAAAAGGGACAGCTTTTCACTGTCTAGCTCCTTCCTATCTCTCCTCTCTCATCTCACACTATTGCCCCGCTCGTGCTCTTCGCTCCTCCGATGCCATGTTTCTCGCCTGCCCAAGGGTCTCTACTTCCCTTGCTCGGCTTCGTCCATTTTCTTCTGCTGCCCCTTATGCCTGGAACGCTCTTCTAGAACATCTGAGATCCACAAGTTCAATCGCAGCTTTTAAAGCTCACCTAAAAACTTTTCTTTTTCCTAAAGCTTTTAAAACTTGATTTTGTTCTGACTTTATACTGTTAGTTTTACCCTACCCAGTGCCTGTTTACCCTACCCTGTGCCTGTTTGCATTCTCTTCCCCTCCTTATTGTTTTATTATGATTTTATTAGAATGTAAGCCTATGCGGCAGGGTCTTGCTATTTACTGTTTTACTCTGTACAGCACCATGTACATTGATGGTGCTATATAAATAAATAATAATAATAATAATTTGTAACTTAGAATCATAGAATAGTAGAGTTGGAAGGGGCCTATAAGGCCATTGAGTCCAACCCCCTGCTCAATGCAGGAATCCACCTTAAAGCATTCCTGACAGATGGTTGTCCAGCTGCCTCTTGAAGGCCTCTAGTGTGGGAGAGCCCACGACCTCCCTAGGTAACTGGTTCCATTGTTGTACTGCTCTAACAGTCAGGAAGTTTTTCCTGATGTCCAGCCGGAATCTGGCTTCCTGTAACTTGAGCCTATTATTCCATGTCCTGCGCTTATCATCAACATGGTTGGCTCTCCATCCAGCGATGTCACAGGAAGAGATCCCTCCCCGCTCACTCCCAGCTTGCTACCTTCTCAGGGGATGAAGTTTTGGAGCCTAATGGAAATACCAGCTACTTCTAGGTGCTGGATGCATGTGGAAAGGCTCCAAGATGGATGCTATCTGCCACCAGGTGGCGCATGGATCACACTTCCCTGGGGGGGGGGGGAATCCCCTGACTTCGAATTACAAGCAAGAGTATTAAAAAAATAAAAAATAAAATAAAGGCTACATGCAGACATCATAAATTTATTCCACGCATCTAAGATTGCCAATGTTTGCCCTGCTCCTGCTCCTGAGCGTTCTTGTTGTTTTTACAGAAAACGACTTCACATAAAATATAACAGGTGACTTTGTCCCCATCTTTTTAAGGCAGACAAAACTTGGCCAGCTAAATTTCTGCTTATTAGGCTGCTGCTAAAGACACAGGAGTGTGTTTTCCCACCATTTCTTCCCTCTTTTGTCTTACCAGAAAGAAAAAGGAATCTGTTAAAGAGTAGCTACAAAATGCCTTTTGCTTCTTAAGGCGAGGAGACCTCCATCCGGGCGCCCACGCTGCCCAAGGCCTAAGGAGCAGTCGCTTTGTCTTTCTCAAGCACCCAGTGCAACCAGCGCATGGCGGTGAGCGAGCTTTTTGCCCAAGTGCTCTGTGAATGGGTCCATGGCTGTGGTTTTGCTTTGCAATGATGCCAACGTAGAGCCTGCGGTTGGACAAAAGACTGCTAATGCTTCTTAATGGCTGCAGCATGTGGTGAAATTTCCTCTTCATCACAACAGTTAAAGCTGTAGGAGCCCTGCCCTCTTTTGTCTCTGCTCACTCTAGTACAGCTCCTGCAGCTTTAACTGTTGTGATGAAGAGGAAATTTTGCCAGTGCTGTAAGACACCTGCTGAAATTCCCTTTTCTACACAACTGTTAAAAATGTAGGAGTCCTGTCCTCCTTTCCATATGGTCACCCTACCACTGTAGTAACCATTATGACAACATTGCTTGATGCTGTAAAGATCAGTGTTAGGTTTGCTACTGGTTAAAATGTAATAGAGAACACATGATGTTTTTTCTTTCGGGTTTGGCATTTCCCATCTCGTTTAATCTCTTTGCACACCTCTTACTCTGTGCTCCCAGTTTATCTTTCTGTGACTTGTTTTGGGGAACTTCCACACCATTCTGTAAATGAATTCACTCTGGATCGATATTCGTCATACCTGCATGAAAAGTCCCTGCCAGTGTAATGGTGGGAGCATTTGCCAGATATCAAAACAAAATGAGATGACATTCAGACAATATATTTTTGCCAAAATCTGGAGAAAAGCAGCTCAATACATCTTGTTTATATTATACATCCAAGTAGCATATGGAGCACACACTATTAATATTCTGGTAGTTAAAGGTTTAAAATGATTCCATAATTATTAGGCAGATACTACCCAAAAGTGAACCTGTTCTAGATGTAAGAGAAAGAGAGAAACACAATGGCTTGGCTAGTTCACTAACTGAAATCATAACCCAAAATTATTGACTGCCATGATATCCGATTATAGAGAAGTGTGGGATTTTTATGGGCTGTGGTCTAGGGAAAAGAAAGCTGGGCAGATTGCATGTGAGAAGCAGCAGTGGGCAGCTCTGAAGAGAAAGCAAGAGGCGAGAAAGGGCTTCTGCACCTTGGGGTGCAAGATCTGTCTCTAAAGGCACTTGGAAAGGATCAGGCCACAGGCCCATAGGACACAAATCTCCATTTTTTAAAAAATGCATATGTTAATTTAGATCTACATGCAACTTTGGAAACAATTACTGGGATTTATTTAAATTTCACAGAAGGCGAAACCAGCCAATTAATTTCTCTTCCAAATCATCTCAGGTAGAATTAATTCTTTCATTGGCAACCCACCCAAGGTCATCCCAAATCAGCACTTCCTCTTCAGTGACCATTAATTTGCAATCTCTCGTGTCCCGTGCCCATGTCTCTCTCTCTTGCTCCCGGGAGACAACTGCCCCCACTCCCGTGCAATTAAGCTTAAAAGAAAAACCCAAAATTAAAAGGAAACCTCCCAGTGGCATCAATGGACATTCGGACTCAGGGGTATCGATTTGGGGATGGGACCTCACGGCCCCAAGCCTTACAACGACCCCTGCCTCAAGTAGCATCACTGCGGGAAACTTAAATGGCGGTTCCACCACCCCTACGCCGACATTGATTGTAGTGCTGCTGCCACCACTGTTGATAGGGGGACACTGACGCAGGTCTGGCCCACCAGAAGGTACTTTGCCAAGAGCCCAGAGAGTTCAGGCTAGTGGAGCAGTATAGAAATGAAATGAAACGAAATGAAATAAATAAATAAATAAATAAATGCCCCCTAAAACCTGGAGCCATTCTGAAGGCACTGCTGTAAAGGGAACGAATCCTGCAGTGCTGTGGCTAAGAAAGAACGAGGCCTTAATTAACAGCCTCTGTTTGTGAACGGCAGTACAGAAGGTAAGGATATATCAAGCGAAAACTTCACATTAAATGCCCAGGAGTATGACTGCATGAGGACCAGTGGAGGCTGGTGGCTCCGATGTCAGTGGGGCAGTGAATCCACTCTGGGTTTCGGCTAGAACCAGCCAGAAAGGAGCTATTTAAGGTGCTGAACCCTGTCCCTTAAATGCATTTAGCATCTTGGATAGCTCCCTTAGAGTTCTGACTGGTCCTAGTTCTGACCGAAACCCTGCATTCTGGGACTGGGCTTCCCCTCACCAGCACACTGGCTGCAATGCAAGCAGGTTCAGGCCCTGTGCATGTGACAGTGGATGGAATCCTGTCGGCGTGGGGTTCTCCCAGGCCATGTTGCTCTTGCTCTTAGGGCCAGACAGGAGAACCTGCAGCCTTCCAAATGTTGCTGGACTGCAATAGCCATCATCCTTCATCATTGGCCCTGCTAGATGGGGCTGATGGGAGTTGGAGTCCTACAACATCAGGAAGGCCACCGATTCTCCAGCAATGTTCTATGGGGTACTATGTCTCACATAGCTGTTTCTAGCAAGTAACTCTGTAGCAACAGCATTGAAAGCGCTGGTGTGCCTATTCCACCGATCTCTGTGAGAAGACATCAAATCGCCAGTTTTCTATCATTTTTGTTGCACGGGTTTGCTGGATCTTTCAAGAGCCCTGCCTGTTTCCAACTGTGAAATCTCACGAAAGAACAAGACATTTTGATACTTCCAAGGTGAAACTTCTTTATGGAAGCAATAATTGCCACTGATGTGGAGATGGGAACATGGTGTTTTGAATGTACAACCGCTCATGAAATCAAGTCAAATGTCCACCTTCACTACCCCTGTGAGGTGTTAAAATAAAAAAAAATAGTGTTTCGTGGTTTGCAGGAAAGCAGAAAATTGATTTCAGTCAACAGGCTATCTCAAGAAATGGTTTAATGATCAGTTTTGGAGTGAAGGTGCTCATCAAGACGGTCTCTGTAGCCACACCCCTCAAGGAGAGTTAAAATTACGGTGACACTATGGAAAGGAGGACAGGGCTCCTGTATCTTTAACAGTTGTGTAGAAAAGGGAATTTCAGCAGGTGTCCTTTGTATGCATACAGCACTGGTGAAATTCCCTCTTCATCGTAACAGTTAAAGCTGCAGGAGCTGTACTAGAGTGACCAGAGACAAAAGAGGGCAGGGCTCCTGTAGCTTTAACTGTTGTGATGAAGAGGGAATTTGGCCAGGTGCTGCATGCCTACAAATGGCACCTGCTGAAATTCTCCTTTCAATACAACTGTTAAAGATACAAGAGCCCTGTCCTCCTTTCCATATGGTCACCCTAGTTAAAATAAACAAGGTTTTCATCTCCACCAAAAGCAGGTCTTCTGTAAAGTTAATGGCCCATTTAAGACCAAGACATTTTATTATATTTTACATTGCAACAAGGAACAATATATTGTTTGGGGCAACATTCATTCCCCCCCCCCCAAGCGACAGTGAACGTTGCAGCTAAACTCAGAGGGAACCTGGAATTCAGGGGGTGGGGGTGGCAGATGATACCAGGGTCCCTGCTGATCGAAAAGTGCTGGTGCGGCATCCCTGTGAGCTATGATTCCACTACACCACTGATCTTAAGGTTGTTTGCTTGTTTTTTGACACAAGGCAACAATTTGATACCTTCAGCTATTTAAAGTTATAAAGCCAGTTCTTTGGCTCAACTTTCCTTTGGCATTCCCAAATGGATTGCTGGGCTGGCTTCAACTCTCAACTGGAAAAAGTTCAATCTAGTTTCCTTGGAAAGATGTTGACTTTACCATCCTGTGTGCAGAATGTGGCTATGAGCTCCTCTAAACAAGCGATTTATTACACGCTTGTGACTGGCCACTTACGGAAGTTTCCAGTTGATTTCATGACATTGTCAACAACCAGGACACCTCCCATAGAATCCTCTAGAAATCCCAGGATAAAAAAAACACTTTTAAAGTAGTAATAGCCAGGAAAAAGCGGGCTCTTCCGGCACTAGATGGCACTGTCTCAATAGAACTCAATGGAATTGAACAGAGGGGAAGTATTCAATGCAAATCCCTTGTCGCCCCACTCCTCCTGTGTAATGCAGCCCATAACAATCACGCCAAAGATCCAGGAAGCAGAAAAGCCCTGAGTAAACAACATACTTTCCCTTAATGTAGAGATGCTCTTTTTATCTGGAAGTGGGAATGGGATCAGCTTAAAGTAATATTTGGATAAATGCCCTGAAAGGTTATTGCATTTTCCCTTTTCCACTATTCCCTCTGGTTACACTCGCCTACTGATTTCTGACATGTTTGTCAGTCAGTCGGTACGGGTTATGAAAAAGAACTTTACACTGTGCCCCCAACAAGCTTATAGGTAATTATGGCCTAAAGCAACCTTCCCCAGCCTGGTACTGTCCGGATATTTTGGACTACAACTCTTATCAGCCCCCAGCTAGCATGACCAATGATCATTTTGCAGTCCAAAACATCTGGAGAGCACCAGGTTGGGGATGGCTGGTCTAGAGGCTCGCTCTAATCTAAAGGTGAATCAACCTCGTTATGCGTTGTCTGAGAACTGCAGCGGATCAGTCTTTCTCCCTGCCCTTGAGTAATCTTTCTAATTATGGAATTGCCAGAGCCTCATACTTACAGACATTAAATATCCACAGATACAGAAGGGCATTCATGTTCGTACATTTTAATGTGTTTTGCCTTCTGCGTTGCTAACTGGCCGACTTAACAAGATTTTGCGTAATGAACGACTTTGTCCCTGTGGAATCAGGGGGGGAGAATCTGTTGGCCGTTTTCTTTTATACTGCAATTTATACCAGGAGGCCAGGCAGAGGCTGAATCTACCTCGATTACATCCTCCTCCCTGAAGACTAAGGCCATAGCTAGACCTAAGGTTTATCCGTGGATCGTCCAGGGGTCAAACCTGTTCATCTAAGTGCCACAAAGGGGATCCATTGCTCAGGCAGGGGCGAACCCTGGATGATCCCAGGATAAACCTTAGGTCTAGCTGTGGCCCCAGTGAAAACTCTGCTATTTTTGTAGCAAAACTCTACATTACTGGAAAAAAATCTCCTAATCTCAGTATAAATTCATAACTCTCTTTTGACGCCTCCTAGAATTTATTTGTATTCTTATTAAATATTTTCTCCTGTTTGTATTAACGGTTTTGATCTGTGACTTTTACATTATTATTCTGTTCTGTTGATTACGTGGTATTATTGAGTTGTGTCGATAGCCTCAGAGTGCAGAGATCCTCCTCATCCAAGGTAATAAATATGAGTTGTTAGAATTTTTAACATTTGCATTATTCTTTGAACACACTATGAGAGTCAACCAATACCTCCAGTCCATCCTTTGCTAGCGAGGAATAGTTCTGAAGGCTTGACCAGCTACATCAAACACTAGATCTTCCTAACCCATTTCAAAACATTTGCTTAATTGCTCTAGCAATTTGAACTGAGTTCATGTGGCTTATTACTGCCCTCCTTCACACAAATATCCGCTAAAAGATCTTAATTAGTGGTCCATGGTTTGTGTGTGTGGATAGATATATATTATCATAGAATCATAGAATAGTAGAGTTGGAACGGGCCTATAAGGCCATCAAGTCCAACCCCTGCTCAGTGCAGGAATCCACCCTAGAGCATACCTAACAGATGGTTGTCCAGCTGCCTCCTGAAGGCCTCTAGTGTGGGAGAGCCCACAACCTCCCTAGGTAACTGGTTCCATTGTCGTACTGCTCTAACAGTCAGGAAGTTTTTCCTGACGTCCAGCCGGAATCTGGCTTCCTGTCACTTGAGCCCGTTATTCCGTGTCCTGCACTCTGGGATGATCGAGAAGAGATCCTGGCCCTCCTCTGTGTGACAGCCTTTTAAGTATTTGAAAAGTGCTATCATGTCTCCCCTCAATCTTCTCTTCTCCAGGCTAAACATGCCCAGTTCATTCAGTCTCTCCTCATCGGGCTTTGTTTCCAGACCCCTGATCATCCTGGTTGCCCTCCTCTGAACACGCTCCAGCTTGTCTGCATGCTTCTTGAAGTGTGGTGCCCAGAACTGGATGCAGTACTCAAGATGAGGCCTAACCAGGGCCAAATAGAGAGCAACCAGTACCTCACACGATTTGGAAGCTATACTTCTATTAATGCAACCCAAAATAGCATTTGCTTTTTTTGCAGCCGTATCACACTGTGGCTTGTGATCTACAACAATTCCAAGATTCTTCTCGTTTGTAGTATTGCTGAGCCAAGTATCCCCCATCTTGTAACTGTGCATTTGGTTTCAATTTCCTAGATGTAGAACTTGGCATTTATCCCTATTAAATTTCATTCTGTTGTTTTCAGCCCAGCACTCCAGCCTATCAAGATCACTTTGAAGTTTGTTTCTGTCTTCCAGGGTATTAGCTATCCCACCCAATTTTGTGTCATCTACAAATTTGATAAGCGTTCCCAGCACCACCTCATCCAAATCATTAACAAAAATGTTGAAAAGCACTAGGCCCAGCACTGAGCCCTGCAGTACCCCACTCGTTACCTCCCCCCCAATTTGAGAGGGTACCTTCTCAGTATCTTCATGCACTCCTCCGAATCTGCTCCAGGGAACTGGAGGACCCTCCAGAAGAGATTTGTGATATGAGACAGGGTGCAGGGAAGAAGAAAGGAAGAAGTCCTGCTGCAGAAGAAGAAGTTTGCTTGTGTGACGTACATGAGTGTGTGATACTGCACACACACTAATGTGTAACCTCCAACAGGCCTTGAGGAATCTTGACTCCATTTTGTACATCCACTGGTCAATGTACTCTCCAAGAAACATGACATCTGTTTTATCTCCAGTTTGGAGGTGAGCCATCTGGAGCCTGCTAATTTTCTGTGAACATGGCATCCCTTCCTGCTGATCAGCTGAGTGCTGGCGGGAAAGGGGGCGTGGCTGCAGCCTGCTTTTCCCCACAGCTCAGCCAATACCTGGTGATAGCGCAAAAGGTGGAGGGGGAGAGATCATGGAGGAGGGGACGGTTAGCTAGGGCGACACCATGAAAAGGAGGACAGGGCTCCTGTATCTTTAACAGTTGCATTGAAAAGGGAATTTCAGCAGGTGTCATTTGTATATATGGAGAACCTGGTGAAATTCCCTCTTCATCACAACAGTTAAAGCTGCAGGAGCTATACTAGAGTGACCAGATTTAAAAGAGGGTGGCTTTAACCGTTGTGATGAAGAGGAAATTTCACCAGGTTCCCAATATATACAAATGACACCTGCTGAAATTCCCTTTTCAATACAACTGTTAAAGATTCTGGAGCCCTGTCCTCCTTTTCATATGGTCACCCTAGGTTAGCCCTTCCCTCTACCCACAATCATCAGGATCAAATTGATCAGCAGGGAGTAGCTGAACAACAAGGAAGTGGGGGCTGGGTTGCTGATGAAGTTCATCCCTCCATTTACCCCCAACTGCTCAGCTCTTCCCTGCTAATCAGCTGAGTAATAGGACCCTGCAGCCCTCCTCCCTTGTTCCCATGGCTGAGTAGTTTCCCAGCTGTTCAACTGCTTTGGATGGGGTGGTGGTAAGGTGCTTGTGTGTGTCTTTGAATCTGTATAGGGAGCTGATGGATATTCATGAAGCTGAGCAGTGGGGACCAGGGGATGTGACTGCAACGTCCTATTGTTCAGCTGATCATCAAGGGACAGCTGGGCAGTGCAGGAGAAATGGCTTGAACCACAGCACCACCACCCCATTGTTCAGCAGACTGGTGTGAGGGGTCATTGTGGCTGGCCTAAATCAATCATAGAATCATAGGATCATAGAATAGCAGAGTCAGAAGGGGCCTACAAGGCCATCGAGTCCAACCCCCTGCTCAATGCAGGAATCCACCCTAAAGCATACTTGACAGATGGTTGTACAGCTGCCTCTTGAAGGCCTCTAGTGTGGGAGAGCCCATGACCTCCCTAGGTAACTGGTTCCATTGTCATACTGCTCTAACAGTCAGGAAGTTTTTCCTGATGTGGGCCACCTGTGGCCTGAGCCAAAGACCTATTTCTTGGAGACTATACATATTGATCAATGTCATACCACCCAGAAAATGTACAAAAGGCAATCAAGTGTGCACATTCCGTAAGGCCTGTTGAACATTATGCATAACGTCTGGCGAACGTACAACAACCTGTCGAGACATGCATATTCCCAAAGGCCTGTCGGACAATGTGTGTACTGATTGGGAGATGTGCACAATTCCTTCTTCATGGAGAGATTATGTACAAATTCCCCATGACGCATGGTGAATGTGCACAGTGGCTGGTTGTTATACACTGCTGTAAAGAAAGCAAACTCCATGTTCAGCATTATACAAAAAGGAATTGAGAATAAAACAGCCAGTATCATACTGCCCTTATACAAATCTATGGTGTGACCACACTTAGAATACTGTGTACAGTTCTGGTCACCACACCTTAAAAAATGGATATTATAGAGCTGGAAAATGTGCAGGAAAGGGCAACAAAAATGATTAAGGGGCCGGAGCATCTCCCCTACGAGGGAAGGTTACATCAACTGGGATTGTTTAGCTGGGTAAAAAGGAGGCCAAGGGGAGAGATGATAGAGGTGTACAAAATAATGCATGGTGTTGAGAATGTGGACAGGGAGACATTTTTCTCCCTCTCTCAAAATACTAGAACCTGGGGGTCATCCCATGAAGCTGACTGGTGGCAGGTTCAGGACAAATAAAAGGAAGTACTTCTTCACACTGTGCATAGTTGATTTACGGAACTCACTACCCCAAGATGTAGTGAGGGCCATCAATTTGGATGGCTTTAAAAGGGGGTTGGATAAATTCCTGGAAGAGAAGGCTATTAATGTGTACTAGCCCTGATGGTTGTGTGCTATCTCCAGTATTCAAAGCAGTAAGCCTGCATGCACCATGTCCTGCTTTGTTGGTCCCTGGTCAACAGCTGGTTGGCCGCTGTGTGAACAGAGTGCTGGTCTAGATGGACGCATGGCCTGATCCAGCAGGGCTCTTCTTATGTTCTTATGCATATTAGCCATTCAGCTCAGATTACCCATAATGTGTGTGTGTGTGCGCACATGTGTGTGTGTACACATTCATGCATGTACACATTCATGAATGATTGATGCCAAATGTTATTTGTATATTTTTCGTGTTGTTCACATCTATACTCTGCCATTTGATACTGAAAGCTCAATTCTAAATGCATGTTGTATTAGTATGTAACAATTGATTTACTTAAAACATAGGTCAAAGTTTTTGTCCATAATTTTACTCTCTCAGAAATATGCAACATGAACATAATAGTGTTGTTTAGAAATCAGGGGTGGGGAAAATAACTTAATGCATATGGGATTTTCAGACAGTCAAACTTTCAATAATTGGCCTTTTGTTAAGTAGAGAAAAATCAGCACATTTGTTAATCAAATTAATTTAAAAAGTAGCTTTTCAAAATAAAAGCAATGCTTTAAATAAATATAGTCTCTTATATCCATAGAACACCCATTTCTAATAGAGGTAATGCAAATACATACTCAAGCATTGAGAAGACTGAAATATAGGAACACTGTTAAGAATATTTGAGCCAGACACTGAGAAGGATGGTAAAATGGAGAGTCGCTTTTCTCTTCACGTCCTCCAGCTTCACCATGAGACAAGACTGTCGTGTTGCAGGACACAGTGGTTCTGTTCTCAACATTTCAACAAGATTTTATATAACATGAACTGGTAACTATTAAAAGTTTTCAAGCTATTTATTTCTGCTACTGTTCCTTTGGCGATTCCATCACGGCAGCTTCAAATTTCTAACACGACATGTTTGTGACCCAGTTCACACAGTCAACTTAGTGTGGTAAGAATGTGGCTTGAACAGTTTGGGGGGGGGGGGGCGAGAGAGAGAGAGAGAGATGGCTGGGGAGCAACAGCCATGTGACTTAAGCTTCATAAGCACAACTTGCCACTCAGTCCATGGCTGTTGCACCCCTAACTTAACTCACTTTCAGCTTTGTGATGTCATAGTAATTCTGAATATACAGATTGATACAACATCAATGCACATGGTGCTCTGCGTAGTAACATGCGGAAGCACCACTGAACTACTCCGTTCTGAGCAGTTCATCCCACATTTTTAGCGGCTCAATTTGGTTGTGCGAACTTGTCCACGGACATCACGCGGTCATCCTTTGCTTGTCTTAGGGCTGCTTCTCATGTTACATTTAGAAGACGTTGAGCATATTCTCAAAGTATGACAGCTGACGACACATCGAAAAAAAGTGTTGGGAAAACAATGTTACACGCAGCTACGTGGAGAGAGGAGGCTCACGAATTGCAGAGTAGTGGTTAGTGTTGTACAACTCACAAGCCTTTCCTCAAAGTGAGTAGCAAATGCTGCCATTTCATGTCACTTCTACTTAGCCACAGGAGTAAGTCTGAACTAGGCCCATATTTTTGACATGTACCATGAGAAGTAGCGCTTGCTCATGTGTCTTGCACAGGATTGTTCTTATGAATAAAGAAAGCAGCTCACAATTTGTATCATCCTCTTTCAGATAATGGCATGAGGAAACCTCTGGAATTACTAAAGATCACCTTCATATTCTATTCTGTCTAAAGAACACTTCAAATCTCACACTTCGCAGCCGAAGCCTGGAATGACTCCGTCTAGAGCTACAAACGTTTTTGCAGGGCTCAAACGGAGCCCTGGTTTCCTTGAATTAAATAAAGTGACCAATTCCTTCCATTAATAGGTATTACATGAATGCATTTCAAATTGCGATTAGCAAAAAGTCAGAGGAGTGCTCATCAGAAATCCAACTGAGATCTACCAAAAAAAAAAAAAATTCTGACTGTTTAATATTTCATCAACATAATTTAATGGGTAAATTAATTATTCAACATTCATACTATGCTGAGGAATCCATTATTAATCCACGCCAATAAAAGGTGGAGTTCTCTAATTTTTTGGCTTTTTTTGTTTGTGTGTTTTGCTGTTTAAATCTTAATTATGAAGTCCAAACAGCACAGTGTATTAGAAGCTGCCTCCTCTAGAATGAGAGTATCATAGAATGAAATATAAAATGGATGTGTTATGCATTCTCTCTCGTTCTCTAACTTAGGTCTTCAGAATTATAAAAAATCTGATCAAAGATGCCAAAATAATAAATTTGGAAGAGGGCTAATCGTGTAACTCATGGCAGAACTTGTACAGCTTCTCCCCACACAAACGGACACACGCATAGAGCTTGAATTGATTAGAACTGTCGCTAAACTTAGATAAAAGAACTGCGGAAAAACACTGGCATTGTGAGGGTTTTAATACTTCTGATACCCTTTAGAGGGCATTCTAATGTGGAACTTTCTTTCTTTCTTTCTTTCTTTCTTTTTAAATGTGTTAAAAAAATAATTTCGGGCTATTGAAATATATGATCTGCCGGGAAGTACTGGCTCCTTTCACAGCCTCCCATTTTCATCGCCTGCCTCTTTTTCTTCAATCGCCTCGAGGCACCGTTTGGATTTCGCATCCACATTCCCGCATCCTGCTTTGCTCAGTCCACATGACAAGCAAGCCAGCTGGACCTGCTTCATGTTCTCCATGGCTTCGTTCTTGGCGTTCTTGAGCAAATCCCCTTGTCCCTAAGAACATACAACAAATAAGCAGGGGAAAAAGGGGAAAAATCATTAGTACAAGTGCTTCGAAATAGAACACAGAGCTGGCTCACAATCCCATTGTGATGTTTTTTGCCTTATACATGGTACGAGGTACGCAGGCAACTGGTCTCACTTGACATCCACTCTGGGGCCTGCTATTAATTTCAGCTCAGGCAGCAGTCAGTGAAATCGGGCAGCTCTGTAAAAGTCCTTCCCCTTCAGTTAACTCTAGAGCAGAGCTTTCCAAACTGTGTGTCGCGACACGTTAGTGTGTCAGCTGCAGTGTGTAGGTGTGTCACGCGAACATAATGAGAAACCTCTGAGTCTATGTGAAATAAGCAATACCAACTTGCATGCATTTTTACGCAGCAAAGGTGCCAATTAGCATGGTGCACTAGTATATTCCCCTTCCGTCGTATCCGTGTATGCACACCACGATCGAGGGATCATACAGGTACTGCGCATGCGCAGTATGCATAATCGGGTCGAAACAGCTGATTCCGCGTCACTTCTGGTGACGTGGCTGCACCTGAAGTGATGCATTCGAGAAATTCCATGGGTCCAGTTTTTTGATAGAACACTGTCTCAACCGCCACTCGATCGCAGCTCGACAAAATTGGTTCAATGTGAAAAGTCTTGTAAATGTATGTTATTATCTTGCAAATCATATATTTTTAAAAATATCAATGAAAGGTTTTCATGAGATATGTTGTGTCCCCATACATTTCGTTATTACAATTTATGTATGTGTCCGTATCTCTTATAAGGGGTTAGTTTAACCTCCCGTTTGCTAGTAAAACTGAATTACTGTGTCGCAAAATGATGCATGTCTAAAAAGTGTGTCACCAACATGAAAAGTTTGGAAAGCTCTGCTCTAGAGTCTCCGCAGGGCTTTGCACACTGGTCTCAAAACACACTATGTTTTGAACTATTAGCCATGCAACACAGTTAATTGCACCTTCTTGAAGCCATCTCGTGGCTCTAGAGAACGTGGCCAACAAATTTAACAAACAGATATGTGCCCTTAAGTCCTACTGGAAACAACATTTCCAAAGCATGTATATCCAGGCTCTGGACCAGAGCTCTAGCTGGTATCTGGATAATGTAGCTAGGAGCAGATGTTTAGAAAGAACCCAAGAATCCAATCAAAGCAGAAGCTTGTTAATCTGCTTAGCCACTGGGCTGGTATTGGCATAAACACCTATGTTCTCTACTCTTCTTAATGTTGATCATCACAATAGTAGACACGGTATAAATATTAAACCAAATAGTAGTTTCCATAATAATCAGATAGAAATGTTCTCACATGACAACTAAAGAGCAAGCCAGAAAGAGAGTTTTCCACAAAATCGGAATATATTTTCCACGTTTCCTCTCCTTCTTATTCTGTTGGTTTGTTTTGCCTAGCATTGCTTTTCCACCTGCCTTCTGATTTAACTTACAGAATTCCTAAAATTAACATTGGGCCTGATTGACCCAGGATACCACCTCAGTGTAGGGTTGCCATACGTCCCGGAAAACCGGGAACGTCCCGATTTCCAGGAGATTCTGAAATGTCCCGACTGGCTGGGCAAGAATCCCGGATTCCTGGTCCAGCTGGCTGGAGAAATTCTGACCTCCAAAATGGTGCCTCGAGCCTGCTCAATGGAGCAGCAGAGAAAAAGATGCTTTTCTAGAGCATCACCGCTCCTCCACAGGCTGACCTGAGTCACTCACCGTGACTCACCTTCTTGTGCTTGCGGACGTGTAGAAAAGGAACAACAGCGAGGAAAGGCGCACATGCGTTCCTCAGGCTTCCTGAGTCCCATGCAATGCAAAGGAGTTTGGTGAGCTTGGCTGGTTGTGATCAGACCTTTAGGTCTGGGTTATTTGTGGGGGGAGAAAGAGAGTTTTGTGGGGGGCAGGAGGGGGGAGCGAGTGAGGGGACGAGGGGGTGAAGGAGAGGAAAGGAGAGAGGGGAGAAAGGAAAGGAAAGTCACTCCCCCAAAAATCACCCTTCAAAAATCCACCTCCTTGGATTTAGGTTGCAAGCCTCAAATCTGTTACTTGGAAGTAAGTTGCAGTGAATTTAAGACGTCCGGTTTTACAGTTGTTGAGGTTTTAACTGAAAAATTGGGCTTTCCCTAAACCTTTACATATTGCTCAGGTTTTTTTTAAAAAAATCCTAGCCCCCACCCCAAAATTGTCCCAGTTTTGTGGATTCAGAATACGGCAACCCTACCTCAGTGTAGGGATGCCCACTGGAAGCCATAGGCCCAGCCCCTGCCATGATGCACCCCTACAACCCCCTAAGGAAGGGGTCTGTCCACTCTCCTACCCTAAGGGTGGCTGTACCTACAGCAGTGAGAAGGGGGCAGGTGCATAATTCTGTGCCTCAGCTGACTAATTTCTTCTGGTTTCAAACTGTATCAACTGTAAATCTATGCAACGTTTAGGGAAGTCTGCCCCTAGTGACTGAAAATCTTACCGCATGCAATCTTACCACCTGGGGGAATGTAGGATTGTTCAGTTTCTGGCCTCCAAGGTCAGGAACAGGGCTCCAATCTCAGACCCCAGAAACTGTACTCCCCACCCCTTCCCCTTCCGCCGCCCCCTCATGGCCAGCACAGTTCAGGCTTCATCTCCACACTCAGCAATGGAACATGTAGGATGTTTCCGATGGCCACCCCAGCCTCCTTCCCTCCCCCTCCGAAGCAGGGCTGCTAGATGGACAAAATCGCCCATCTAGCAAAACTGCAGGGTGACTGGAGAGCGGAGGCGAAGATCACTTTTGCCCTCCAGCCGCCCTGCATTGGATACTCAGCAGAATACGGAGTCTGCCGACTATGTTCACAGGATTGTGCCCTAAATTAAGTAATGGATTTTTAAAAACAAAATGACCTGAAGGTGCACATCCTTTTATAAGCTTAGGTTGATATACCAACAACACTCTTATCTGGACAGAGATATCCTAGCTACAGTTATCTATGCTCTGATAACCTCTCGTTTGGATTACTGTAATGAGTTATACGTGGGGCTGCTTTTAAAAACGGTCCGGAAACTTCAGCTGGTACAAAACAGGGCAGCCCGTTTATTAACAGGAACTGGCCGGCGAGATCACATCACGCCAGTCCTTTTACAACTTCATTGGCTGCCAGCCCAGGTCCGGGCCCAATTCAAAGTGCTGGTATTGACATTCAAAGCCCTAAATGGTTTGGGGCCAGGTTATTTGAAGGAACGCCTCCTCCCATATGTACCTGCCCGGACCTTAAGATCATCCACAGGGGCCCTTCTCCGTGAGCCCCTGCCAAAGGAAGTGAGGCAGGTGGCTACTAGGAGGAGGGCTTTCTCCGCTGTGGCACCCCGGCTGTGGAATGAGCTCCCCGGAGAGGTCCGCCTGGCGCCTACACTGTACTCTTTTTGTCGCCAGCTGAAAACCATTTTATTCTCTCAGTATTTTAACGCTTAATTTTAACTTAAATTTAAATTTTACTGTTCCACCTCTGTATTATAATCATATATCAATTTTGCTGCATGGTTTTATCCTGGTTGTGCTTTTGATACTGTATTTTGTATTTGGGTTTTTAACCTGTTGGTAGTTTTATGATGGTTTTAATTTTTGTGAACCGCCCAGAGAGCTTCGGCTATTGGGCGGTATAAAAAAGTAATAAATAAATAAATAGGGGCCCCTAAATACGTAGGCCAAGTTTCAGGTGACTGGGTTTCACAGCCTTGGATCGATGGCTCTAACGGATAGGCAGAAGGACAGACAAATGGACAGACAGACATCCTCTTTTATTATTATAGATGTCAACCTGCAAAGGGTCAAAGGGAGGAAGAGGGAACAACGCGAAGAAGCAAAAGAAATATATTTCTTTGCCATGAACCACAGTGCAAAGCACTAGATGGCGTCGCTCAACTCGTCTGCAAAATCCCCTCCCAGCAAAATCTGGCACTTGGAGACAACCGTGTTGTGATTCATCCCCTGAGACATGCCATGAAGCGTGGCATGTGTGGCACTGCTCTGACACTGGTAAACAAGCGTAGAGAGACAATGGTAGCTGGCAAGGTTTGGCACCAGTAAACAACGCTGGGGAACAACAGCAGCTGGAAATGCATCACAAGCTGAGAACATCCAGGACAGCTTAACCGTTTGACCAGGATGACTTTGGGAGACAAAAGAGCCCCTGTCTAACTGGAGGCCTCTGGTGTGACGACCGTGCCCGTCCTTCTTCCTTTCGCACCAGCCTCTTTTTAAATATCATTACCATCTGAATCACTGGGCTCCAAAGGAACAAACACGGGCATGCAAGAATTAGTACAGAACCTGTCAGTGGATAGCAACATGGTAACTGCATATGTTGGGGTTCGCTCCATATATACATGCTCAATGCATATGCATGGGAAGGGGGAGGGGAGGGGGAAAATGCTTTTATATCGCTTAATATCCAAAAATCATCGCAATACATGTATAATACATTGGCCCCATTCAGACAACACGCTAAACCACGCTGCTTCACCACAAAATGGTTAATGGAATGCATGCATTCCATTAACCATTTTGCGGTGAAGCAGCATGGTTTAGCGTGTTGTCTGAATGCAGCCAGTATAAACACCAGTGTAAAAACAGTGTAAGAACTATATAAAATAATAAATAATTTAAGACATTAGAACAAAGACAATAATAAAACAGAGCAGTGTCATAAACAATTACGAGCCAGGGAAAGCCTGTATAAACAAGTACGCCTCTCCACATTAAAGGGAAAACACATTGCTTACCCGGGGGTGGGGGGGGTGAGTTTGCATTTCCTGCTTCTTTGACGTAATTGTTATGAGCTGTATTACATGGGAGGAGAGGGTTTGAATGGAGTACTTCTCCTCTAAGCATGCTCCATTCACTGCCATTGAGACAGCGCCATCTAGTGGTGGAAGATCCTGCTTCCCCCCCCCCCCAGATATTCCCACATTAAAGTGGTTCTTTTAATAATGGGATTTCCAGGGGATAGTGTGGGAGCTGTCCTAGTCATTGACGGTGTCATGTAATGGACCCACAAAGTTCCATAAGTGGCCAATCACGAGCGTGCAATAAATTGCTCTTTCAAGAGGCATTTAAAGCTCTCCACAGTTTTTGTCTCTTGAACAATGAGTGGGAGAGTGTTCCTGAGGGTGGGTGCCACTACCGAAAAGGCCCACTTACATGCTGTTGCCTGACAAATTGCTATTGGTTGCAGAATGATGAATAAGGCCTCCTCAGAAGATTGCAGGAGTCAACTGGGTGCATATAGGGGGAAACCCTTATATGTGACCATCCCACATTACAACCTGCAGGTCATCACTTCTGTGTTTTTCATGGGGGCAGTGAGAGGGGCTGGGGAGGAGAGAGGCATATGCTCTCCTTTGCATGGAGAGAACACAGACCTTTCCATGAAACCTGGAAGTGAAGATGAAAGAAGCCAGGGTCACCCATCATTGCTTTCTCCGTGGAGGCTTTGGGTGATCATTCCATCAAGTCCTCCTAGGTTCCCTATTTTGATGTTGCCAGCAACAGATTGCCTCATCAGTTTACCTGGGCATCATGCTGGAAAATAATTGGCAATTATAAATGTTTGTGAACCATTCATACGCTCCTGTGTTAATCAAAGCTAAATACCATGGGTAGACAGATGGAATGGAATGGCATCACTGATGAAATGTAGTGATTATTATTTTTATTTTATTTTTGTCAGCTGATGGCTGTAACAAGACTGCTGTCAAAATTCAGTCACGACACAAGAATGCAAATTGATTTGCTTTCAACGCTATAAAAAGTGTTCACAACAAATCTAAAATACAGTCCGACTCCTTTCCATTGGGATTACATAGCATTACCTTTTTCTGTAAATCTGTTCTTCTTAGAGGGGCATTTATAGAACCCTTAAAGGGAATTCTGTTGATGGTCTCCTTCTTGTTTTGAAATCCACTGTTACGGATTTGGCCACAGCGGTGATATTGGTGTGCATGGTTTAAATAGTTGCAAGAAGAAAATGGGTCGTGCTGCGTCCCCACACACGCACACCCTGGTCAATGACCATGTACCCCCAGTGGCCCTGAATATACCCTTTTCCCACAAGGGAAACAAACAGAATTCAGCAGTAAGGAGATCTGAAACTCTATATAAAAGTTAAATCCACCTGATTCTTGGTATACTCTTAACCAAGTGGATTCTTGTTACTAAAGGTGCCTCATGGAATTTGTAGTCTTAAACCTCTGTAGGTTTAAACTCTTACTTTATACCTGTGCACACATATTCCACTAGATGCCGCAGTGCATCATGGGATTTGCAGTCCCAAGGCTTTGTAAACATTATTAGTTGTTCCTGCAGGCAAGTACTTCACTATGTTTGCCTTGTCCTTGACGGGGTTGCACTCCTCCTAAAGGATCGGGTTCGTAGTTTGGGGGTGCTCTTGGATCCAGAACTGTCACTTGAGGCACAGGTGAACTCAGGGGCAAAGAGCACCTTTTATCAGCTTAGGCTGATATACCAGCTGCGCCCTTATCTGGACAGAGATAGCCTAGCTACAGTTATCCATGCTCTGATAACCTCTCGTTTGGATTACTGCAATGCGTTATACGTGGGGCTGCTTTTGAAAACGGTCCGGAAACTTCAACTGGTGCAAAACAGGGCAGCACGCTTACTAACAGGGACTGGCCGACGAGACCACATTACGCCAGTCCTTTTCCAGCTTCATTGGCTGCCAGTCCAGGTCCGGGCCTGATTCAAAGTGCTGGTATTAACATTTAAAGCCCTAAACGGCTTGGGGCCAGGTTATCTGAAGGAACGCCTCCTCCCATATGTACCTGCCCAGACCCTAAGGTCATCCTCAGGGGTTCTTCTCCACGAGCCCCTGCCAAAGGAAGTGAGGCAGGTGGCTACCAGGAGGAGGGCCTTCTCTGCTGTGGCACCCCGGCTGTGGAATGAGCTCCCTAAGGAGGTTCGCTTGGCACCTACATTATATGCTTTTAGACGCCAGGTGAAGACCTTTTTATTCTCCCAACATTTTAACAATCTATAAATTTTAAATAACATGGTTTTAAATTTGTAATTTTGCATTGCTGCTGTTTTTATCTGGTTGAGCTTTTATATTGTATTTTATATTATGGTTTTATACTGTTGTTTTATACTTTGAATGGTTTTAATTTTTGTGAACCGCCTAGAGAGCTCCGGCTATTGGGCGGTATAGAAATGTAATAAATAAATAAATAAATAAATAATTTTTCCCTGCACCGTTCGAGAATTGTAGCCTGGCGGTTTCTACTTCCTGACCCAAAATGTGATTTATCACTGGATCGCATGGGATGGTGCACCAAACCGCTTTATCCAAAGTGTGTACCGATGTTTCAAGAATACACAGAGAGATGGTTTGGGGTGTGATGTAACGAGAGCATAGACGGAGCATTGCAGTTGCATGAAAATCTCATTGGAATTTCTAGGATAATAAACCTTCTAAGCCATTTGGATTGGCTGGTGGGGAGGGGTGGGCGGGCTTAGAGAAGTGGAAAAATCCTGAGCCAATGCAAGCAGAACCTCAAATGATCATATTTCTTTTTGTTCAACAAAAACATTAGAGATTTCCTGGTGGACATTAAGTGCAGGGTCAGCAAAGCACGGTGACATCCACTATGGGTCCAAGTCTCACTCTCCCCTCCGGGCTTTTAATGTACTCTGGGAGGAATGTGAAATAGGGGATACAACTGCCAGGCATTTGACAGGTTTGCAGATGCTATGGAGGAGACCTAACTCCTTCTCTTCCACACTACGCTATGGCTAACTTGCACAAATGCAAGTGGGTGGAACATCCTGAGGTGTTTGAGGAATCTGTGACACTTCCCATGATACCTGAAATAAGACACCGTGTGAAAGGAATGACTGATATTCCCACCACTGTGGACCAGGATGAAAGCAATGTGATGGTCCAAGACTTTCCTCAAATTGGTTAAGGATCTGGGTCTCCTGCCCTCCAAAATCAGGATAACATGGAAATTTCCACCCAAACCAAGCAGCTCAGGATCCTAGAGCGTCATCAGACTGGGGGGAAATCGTGTTTCCTTACCGTCGCTTTTCCATCCCTGCTTCTGTCCCACATTACTTCCTCTTTCTTCTCAGAGAAGAAAGAAGAAGTAAACAAAGACCATGTGGCCCATTCAGGGGGTGTTTTTTTCCAGCAGGAAACAGCAGCACATTCCGTTTCCCCCAAAAAAATATCAGATTAAAAGGGGTCCATTTTGTGACGGAAAAAAGGCAAGAAGGAGCAGGAGGCATACAGGAGGAAGTCATCGTCATCTAAAGGACATGCAAAAAAACCATGAGGGGGCAGTAGTGGTCATGCGATAAAACGCTCATCTGATGAACCCCCTAGTATCACATGCCTGCCTCCACTGCCTCCCCCAAAACCCATCCACCACTATCCCCAGCTCCCGAAACACATCAACTTCACTTTGGCTCATCCTGGTAGCATGAGGTACCATACAGCAGCAGTAGCAGCAGGGACAGAAGAGGAGAAAGGGGGGATTTCTGCCCCTTCACTCCCCTCCATCATTCCAACTAGGGCCAGATCTACACTATTGCTTTAAAGCGCTTTATAACAGTTTTATAGCGCTTCAAAGCAGTTAAAGCGCTTTATAACTGTTATAAAGCGCTTTAAAGCAGTAGTGTAGATCCGGAGGTCCTGGCAGCTGCGCCATTATCTTTACTGTCAACATGGGCTATATTGCCGTTGATACACACTTTGGTTAAGAGTTTGGTTGGCCCTAAAGGGAAACATGCAGACCCCAACCCCACAGCATCTTCATTTGGGCAAGATGAAAACGCAAAGAATGGTTTTGAGTAACATGGCGCAAAAAAAGAAGAAGAATGTCAAACATAGGTCCCTTGTGACAACACTGTGCCTGTACTGCAAGTAATCTGCAAAGAATAATTTCACTGGACGTGATCTTGCTGTGAAGCCATCTGTTTGCTTTGAAAAATTGGTTGCAAATATAATCTGCTTAAAAAGAAAAGAAAAAAAAGAATGCCAACAAAATTATGTCAACACCTTAACAAATCTAAATACCAGAAAGAATGTGGGTCAGTTCCAAAAGCCGGGTTAAACAAAACTAACCCTTGGAAAAATCAGTCACTGCAATAATTTGAGAACACATAGCCATTGCCTTGGCACACACATACAAAGAACTCATTCTTTTGGTCAGACAAAGAAAAGTCACATTTCTCCATTTTAGCCTTCCAAGGCTCTTGCTGCCTTCTGCTACAGATGTTATCACTGACTCTAGCAATAAATATCACCGCAGAGTAGGAAAGGGTTAAAGTCAGCATTGCTAGAATTCTACAGAAGTTACTAGGGAGAGCTTTTAGTAAAATGTTTAAGAGTTTATCTAAATGGGGGTTGCATTTCACAAATCCCCATGGCCTAAACTACACCTACCGCCCTTTCGCAAGGGAGGAGGGATGGTTGAAAGTTTTCCTGCTTCCGCGATCGTCCCACACGCGGGGGACGTTTCCCGCAAGTAAAGGAGAGCCATTTGTGGGAGGACGTGTGTCCCCTGATGGTCCTTCCACATGTGCATCGGAAGAAGTGGGTACGGGGATATGCGGCTATGGGATATATATTATGAATTGGGAGGGATGCACATGAAAGCAAAATCACAACTACGCTTGGGGTGGGGTAGGAGGTCCAGTGATTATGCAATGCTGCACAGAGATGTGTGTGTGTGTGTGTGTGTGTGTGTGTGTGTGTGTGTGTATATATATATATATATATACACACATGGTCAGCACCACAACACGGGCCGACAACAAATTAAAAAATGTGCCGAAAATGGCAGATGTTCCCCTCCCGCACACCTCCGAAACCACTGGACACGCCCCTGACAGCGGGTTGGCTGTTCGCCGAGCCAGGAACTCACGCCAAATAGCAACAGTTTTGTGAAGGGGGGGCACGCACACCAGCCACGGACTTCGGGATTGCAGCAAGATAGCCGGAAAAAACTTGACAAATCCAGTTAGTGATATTCCTGAATAACTGAGGGGTGGAGCTGAGATCCCTGCGGGATCAGCTGTGTATCATGTGTCCCAGTAGGAGCGATTTGGATATTATCCTGGTATAAACTGCTAGTGTGGACGAGCCCCCTCTCTCTAACACACACAAAAAATGCATTTCCCTTTCACCAGGGTTTCAATGGGGCCATCATTTCAGCCATTACTTTCAAAAGGGGGCATTCCCCTGACTCCCAGATACACATATGACGAAGGGGAAATGCTCTACTGGGAGCCTCTTCCCAGCTCCTATCAGCTGATGCGTCAGTGTCATCATTGTTTGTCAAATGGACTTTTATCGCAGTAAAAGTGACATCATGACACAGCCAATAAAAATTGGCTACATTATGACATCATCAAGGGCAAATTTGACCTCCATGCTACCAGTGTCACTGGGAAGGAGAGCTATTTTTAAACAAAAAAATGTGGTTGAAATTATTATTATTATTATTTATTTATTTATTTATTTATTTATTTATTTATATAGCACCATCAATGTACATGGTGCTGTATCAGGACTAAGAATAGCAGCAAACCAGTGCTTTGATGGGTGGGAACTTGGGATGGGTGAATCCCCCCATGTCCTCCTGTCTGTGCTCTGCTCGACAGACTCGCACCAGTTGCCTGACCCTGGTGTGTGTGTGCAGTGTGAGCCACCCAATGGTCCGTGGGTGCCTGGCAAGGACTCACATCTTTCCCCCACACACACAAGCCATGATTTGAGTAAACAGCGCAATTTGCATAAAAATGCAGCATAAAGGACTACGTACACCTGCAATTTTATGCAATTTTATGCAAATTTTATGCAAATTTTATGCAAATTTATGCATTCATGGTCCCAAGGCTCAGGAACAAGTTTTTTTTGAGGGGGGAGTCATCCTGCTCATCTCCAAGAAGAGGGGAGTATTAGGGGCTCTGGACTCTTCTCCATCTCAAGACTAAAACCCACACCAAAGAACAATTCCTGGTTCATTCCCCTCCTTCCCTACCACGTCTCACAACCCATCCCATTAAACCCTACTTACCAACTGGGCTGGCAGCAGCAACAGGCCATGAGCCACTGGGAGAGGGAGGCGGCACTGACATTAGAATAATGCTTAAGAAAATCAGACTTCCCATAGAGCCCTGGCGCCTTTTGCCCTGATGCCCAGCTCCGTAGTACACCAGATGCCAGAGAGAGGGACTTCCTTCTTTCCCTTTCCCCGTGGCCGGAGCACAGCCGTTGCTGCGGCTGTTGCAGAGCAGTAAGTAGGGCAGCCTATGCTGGCTAGGGATAATGGGAATTGTAGTGCAGCACATCTGGAAGGCATCAGTCAGAGAAAGCTGAAGTAGGGTTTCAAGAGAAAGCGGTGAAGGGAGGGGTGAGAGATCAAGGGGGTGGAGGGAGATTCCACTTTGCTTACAAATAAGATGAGTGAGCCGGTTTTGACAGAAGTAGCTTGGCTAATTTCCACGCTAAAGCAGATGCAGTTTGCCCGCTACTAATCTCCGTAGCCAACAGTGTAACTTATGCATGAATTTGGGGAAGTAAGAAAATGCAGCAGCAAGAGGAGGGCTGGTTTATTATTCCCAAAGCCGTAGCGGTGATTTCCAGGATGGGTGTATTCATTGTGTCTCCAAAGGTATGCTTTCGTAATCTCTGCATAGAAGGAGCACTAAAAATGAGCAGCAAGAAACATTTTTACTGAGATTACTTAAATTACTGTAATAACGTAGACCAGCCACCCCTGATGGGACTTCAATTCCCATCAGTCCCAGCCAACATGGCCAATGATCAGGAATTGTAGTCCAAAACGTCTGACTAAAGTGCTGAGGTAAACTATGCCATGTGCAATATAAGTAATGAAATATTACTATTTTTATAGTCCCCCACTTCCCCTGCTAAAAAACACCAGCTCAACTATTTGTTAACTTCTTCTGAAGGTGAGGCAGAGAAGCGGAGTGCCTCCAGGCGATGTTGGACTCCAACTCTCACCATCCCCAACCAGCATGGCTAATGATCAGGGTTGGCAGGAGTTACAGGCCAACATCTGGAGGCCCACCCCTTCCTCACCCCCTGCTCTTATTATTTTTATTACTGTCATGAATCTCTGTGCTTCTTGTATAGAAGGTGCGGGGCAAGAGGGATGGACACTTATTAGTGAGTTAATGCCTTTAGGGCAACCTTTCCCAACCTGGGGCCCTCCAGATGTTTTGGACTACAACTCCCAGGATTCCTGTCCATTGGTCGTGCTGGCTGGGGCTGATGGGAGTTGAAGTCCAAAACTTGTGGAGGGCACCAGGTTGGCGGAGGCTGAGATAGAGTGAATAGGGTTGCATGAACCCTTTTGCAAGGGAGGTGAAATGAGTCGCCAGAGACAGAGAAGGAAGAACTCAAAGCACTATGAAATGAACCAGAAGAGCCTCTTTTCCACTCCTCTGGTGTGAGGCAGGAGAATCCCTCCATTAATCAGAACTCAAGCCCTCGATCCTGAACCTGAGAAATAACACATAGGATTGAGTTTATCTGCCACTGGAGAAACCAGCCAGATCATCAAAGCAACATCATAATGTCAATAGGCTACAGCACGTAATATGGAAAACTTCGAGGTTGGGCAGCATATGCTCACTGATCTGAGCAACTGGGGGTCTTTTCATATTTTTGAGGAGTAGCTCCGGATCAAGTGAAACCTTGCTTAACACTTTTCTACATGTGAATATGAATTTACCCAGTCTTTAGATGAGGGCTTAGAGACACGCCACCGCAATAAATATTGTACAGCTATCGAAGAGTCAAGCCTACAAAATGGCTAACAAGATGAAACCAACCTATAATATGGATTGGGTATATTCTCCTTCTACATACAATTGATTACCTGTCAGATAGGGTTTCCCCTGCATTATACATTGGTACATATTTGAAACTCCATCATGAGCAACAAAACAAGGTTTTAAGACGCTATCTTAAACCAGTGGTTACTCACCTCATAAGTCTTTACCTATGCAATTCTTTGTTATCTATAAAATGTATCTTATCACAGTTATTAATGTAGGATTCATGACAAAGGCTTTCATTGCTTAAACATAAGCTTTCACTGTGCACTTCATGTAATAGTCCCATAACTTTACTTAGCCTGCAAATCAGATGTCTTACAACAAAAGAATCCTAAACAAGTTAATTATAAGGCTTCATGCTTTTCTCATTTTTGAAAGGTCTGGACTGTGGATTATGATTAAACAGGCCTATTAAAGCAGGAGGGATTAGTTCGGCTAATTCCATAATAGTCTAGGCAGAATTCATTGTACTGTTAACTGGCTGTATCAAGGCCTCAGGCAGAAATATGAGCAAGTGCAGAGAAAGAGAATGAGAGAGAGAGAGAGAGAGAGAGAGAGAGAGAGAGAGAGAATACCAGCTGCAGAACCTCCAGTTAATTAAACTAAGGTGTTTCAGTGACTTTTCCAGATGTTGGAAAGAGGCAGTCTGAAAACATCTGGACTAGACAGAAGATGACCATCTGTAAACTGGATATTCCCAATATCTACTTATAACCCACAGAGCAGTCCACAAACAACTGTTCTAATTGGACGTATATAACTGATCCGTTTTGACCCTGAAAAGATATCAGCCACCTGCTTAGATGCCTACTGAATTCTGACGGTAAAATCAGGGAGATAAGCCTAGAACAGGGGTAGGCAACTCTTTTGGACTCATGGGCACATTTGGCAATTGTCCCCCAGAAAATGGCTGCCTAGTCACAGAGGACAAGTAACATGCCCCAAAGAATGAATACAAAGCAGAGGTGCGGCCTGAATCCCAACAGACTAAATAACTCCTTTGAACTGACAGCTGGTAAGAAAATGTGTTTAAAAATCAAACCAAATAACAAACCAAAAACTGGAAAGGAAGGGCACCTTGGGGGATGCCAGCAAAGGTGTTTGGGGGTGCAGTGGTGTCCACGGGCACCATGTTGTTTCCCCGCTGGCCTAGAAAATATAACCTAAGCCTGTATATTTAAAATGCAGATGACTGAAAGGAATATATATATATATATACATGTTACAATCGTCAAGCAAGACTATCTAATCTAGTAACATTCAGTATTCATTATCAACCCCATGGTTTGTAGCCAATGGCCTCTTTTTGGCACCTGAATTTAACTCCAGAACATATGGCAGCAAGTTTCATTTACTTTGGCATTCCCTGCTAAAGGATAACCATATTCTGCCAGTGCATTTCCAGACAGCTATTCCTATTTTAATGGGCATGCTGATATAACAAAGAGGGATAGATCAATTTGTCAGTTTTGCTTTCCCCAGCACTCAGTTTTTTTAAAAAAGTAAATAAATAAACCTGAAGTTCTTTCCTTCCTGAATATGAAGGAAAAAAACAAACTCCCTCATTTGCATCAGCCAAATCCAATAGGTAAAAGTTATTCCCTGCATGGAGAGAGCCACATTATACCTGCCTGCCATGTAGCCATTAAAGGTCAGGAGCCTGGTTTGAATACACAGGAATTCAAAGCCAGCCATTTAAGAGTGAAGCACTCAAAGCCTTGGGCCTCAGTGAACAAACCACATTCGTTTCCCCCCACATTAGGACTATTTTAATCTCAAATTCTTTCCATCCCAAATATGAAACAAAAATGCAAATTTGGGTACATTCTTAATACAAATGAACTGAAGTAAAATTATCACCTATCACTAATACAGAATGGAATCTCCCTATCATTTATATGGTCTCTAGACAGGGGAGTACCCAGTTAGCTGGGAGAAAGGTAATAACGGCCGGGGAAGGCAACGGCAAACCACCCCGCTATAAGGCCTGCCAAGAAAATGTCAGCAAAAGCTGGTGTCCCTCCAAGAGTCAGTAATGATTCAGTGCTTGCACGAGAGGTTCCTTTCCTCAGACAGGGGCCTTGTTCGCAAGTGGCGAGAAGCCATTGTGGATCAATTTTCCTGTGGGGCTTATCATTGTGGCAGTGGGCACCATTTTGAATATTCAGGGCACAACAGGGGTTAACCATAGCTTCTTGTTATGTGTGGACCCAACAAGGGTGGATCGTTGGAGCAATTGATAAGCCACCCAGAACCCATGGGCTGTGAGTGGGTTTTCAACCACACCAAAACCCCAAATTTGCCCAGTTCAAAAATAATGAGTAGTTATGGCAGGCCCCTGCCACATCCTGAACATTCAAAATGGCCACCACTACTGAAGCAAGAACTCCACGGGGAAATTCAGCTAAGGTGGCCTCTTCTTATGTGCGGACTGAGCCAGGGAAGCATAACTTCCTCCAGCTGGTCTTGGGTATCCAGACACTATAAGAACAAGCAGTGAGAAGCGTCAGAATCAGACCCAGCAATTTGTTTTCACAGGGGAGTCTCAAATCTTAGATCCTAAGAGTCATGGATGGGTGGAGGGAGGGAGGGATGGGGCTTTATCACATAAGGTAGTTTGAAGAGTTGGATGATTCTGGCCATATATAAGCACAACAGATTCCATGCATCAGAATTTAAAAGGTCAGGCTTTGGATGTGATTCCCAAGCAGACCTAGGACCCGATACCTTCCACTTTTCAAAATGAACAACATCTACAAATGAAGAGAAACTAATCTTTTAAATCAAGGGAGGGGCCTGAGTGCTAATCATGAGAAGACGTCAGGCAGCTCTTCTGTCTTTTCTTTCTTAACAGAATTTTGTGGTAGGAAAAAGGTGGAAGAAGTGCTGGGAAAACGTGTGTGTGTGTGTGTGTGTGTGTGTGTGTGTGTGTGTGTGTGATGGTTGGAAAGTCATCTGGAGCCCCTGTAAAATTCTCTGAATGAAGAAGGGTGATGGTGTAATAAAAGCCTTGCCTGGAAGAACGGGTCCACAGTGAGTACTACACCATCATAAAACACTTCCATCGAATCATCCCACGCACTGGCATCCTCTCCCTTTACTACCACGACTTTAAATGCCTCTCCCCTATCCTCAGCGCAAGTGACCTTTGGGGGGGGGGGGCAGATGCTTTTCAACGTGATCAGAATTAAAGCACCAAGTGCAACAAGGGCTGAAAAAACAGAAAAGGGCTGAAAAGACAGCCTGTGTAGAACCCCACCTCTTGGCCTGTAGCATCTCACGGGCCATGGACTCAATGATTTTGAACCCCACAACGTTTCCGGTTTTCTGGTTCACTGTTACAGCAAAACAAAAACCCTAACATCGCTTACCACACGAACAAACTATCAAACATTAGAAAATCTAAGGTTGAGCTCACACATATTTTTAGCTGTAAACCTAGACGTGTGAAGTGTGACTGCAACAGAGGTATGTGACTACAGCTCCCTGCTGAGCATACTCTTGATGGCAAAACCAGTTGTGCATCAGCTTGAGGCAGGGATGAACAACGTTAAGGGTTCCGGCAGTCAATTTTTTTTTTAAAAAAAAAAACCAAAACCCCAGAGGCCACACTTCTACTGCCAAATTTCGGTAGGAGCAGCATCAAAACAATCGCTGGGTTTTGCCACCAAATTTCAGTGACAAACCATGTGATGGTGGCCTAAAAGAAAGGCACATTTAGCTTTAAGCCAAAGCTTGGAAGCTAAGTTCGGTCTTTTTCGGCCACCGTTGTGGTTTGCTGCCACCACAGCAGGAAATCCGGGGGCAGCAGGAAGCAGCACTTCAAGTCAGAGGTGTGGGTGGCCTGCAGTTGACCACCCCCGGTTTAATGTGTCAAGCATAGGTACAAAAGAATGAGATTTCCCTCCCCACCCACCCCCCCACACATCTCTTTGCTTATTCAGAAAACGACTGAAAACATCCTCCCAAAACGTCCATCCCTTTCTTATTGTACCTTGAAGGCTTTATCCACCCAATAATGGGTCTTCGCTCCTGCCAGAGAACGACGTAGTAAACTCAAGAGGGGGATAGGCTAGCAGGCCGTTCTGGTTCATCCCCTCCTGGGATCAGTGTATCTGGTGCTTTTTCCTTTTTTTGTTGTTATACACTCATAAGACACTTTCAAAGCACATCTGACGTAGGTGATGCCACTTTTTTTCTGACTGTGCACTAAAAATACACTCAACCCGTCAGGGATTGCCTCTCTGTGAAATTTGAGCAAACAGCTCTTATTAAAAAAGAAGAATGAAATAAAAAAAAATACCTATGAGGAAAAGGAATGAACAGAAGCTTTACAGCTCTACGTTCTTCTCCACATTCTCTGGTTCATTTGACCTATTTAAAGCTAGCTATAAGTTGTCAAGGATACAAACTCAGACGACCAGAGTTTTCTACCATTGTTTTTACTGTGAAGCCTACTTCGTATTGAGAGCGCTGTAATCCTTTGATCAGTTTAGCTACTGCGACAGCTCTTGTACAAATCCTCTTCAACACCTTAAGAGCTCATAAAAGCTGCCAGTCTATGAGGCTGGGAAAACAGCAGCGGTAAAACAAACTGCTGTTTTGTCCGGAGCCCATCTGAATTTAAGGCAATTGTACAAAGCTCTTGGTTTTGTCCATATAAAGTAGTGGTTCCCTTGATTCATATCTCAGGAATCCGTGAGCTTGGTCAGTCTCGTATGCATCTTAAATGGTCGGTGAATGATCACAAACAAACAAAAATCAAAGGTATTATCCAAGATCAAAGCACAAAGATGAAAAATGTGTGAGCTTCCCATTAAATTACCTCCAGTTTTTGACTGCATTAAGATAGAGAGATCCTGGACCACCTCTTTAAAGAAGTGTCTTTAATTTCTATAGTTTGAAGATAACGCTGTACAATAAGGGGCCAAAGTAGGCATTACATGACGGACAGATATGGGTAACATTAACTATATCTCAATCTATCCCAATCTATCTATGAGCATCCTTAAACGATTTATAGCATGCTCGTTACTGGCCACTCACGGATGTTCGCGGGTCATTATGACGACACCGTCAGCCTCCTGTGCGTCTCCCACTCCGTTTTCCAGTTTTAGCGCTAAAAATGAATCCTCAGAAAACCTGACTCTTCTGGGATATATCGATATCGGTCAGGTTTTCCTGCCGTGTGCAGGCAAAGTTGTACTATAAAATGCCTACTAGAGGGCGCTGTCCCTTTCAACTGCATTGAGACTGTACAAGCCACATGGTTGCTGCTCTCTTCCTTGTGCAATTACAGCTCATTGCAGAAGCGGAAGAGAAGCAGGAAGCAGAGCCATGGCAAGGGAACGTGATTTCCCCTATCTGAAGGAACTCTATGGCCATAGCTAGACCTAAGGTTTATCCCTGGATCGTCCAGGGGTCAAACCTGTTCACCTAGGTGACACACAGGGGATCCAGTGCTCAGGCAGGGGTGAACCCTGGATGATCCCAGGATAAACCTTAGGTATAGCTGTGGCCTATGTCTATGCTATACCTATCTCAATCTATCTATATCTATGCTGTACCTATCTTGACAAATAACACTAATGGATTACATAGGGGGTTTCCCACTTCAATTGCACTCTTTAAATTTATGTAAATGAACTGGATTCATGGCTACCACCTTGCCTCACTTCCTTTAATTAAGTGCATTGCAGGAGCAGAGAAAGCTTTGATGTGCATATCCCAGTTTAAAATGTCATCATTTCAGATAGAGGGACAACTGTGCGTCAGAAGCTTCTGTAGCGCTTTCAGCATTAACAGATGGTATATTCAAGAGGACTGGAAGAATGAGAAAGGCAGGCGAGGCTGGGATTTGTTTTTTAGTGAAGCAGCTCTCTTCTACCAGCTGCCATTCTTCCATTTTCTACTAGAAGATTAAATGATCTGTAAGTGCCCCTGTGAGAACTTTCTATACAAACATGAATCCTCTTAAACTCAACAGCTTGGCTTCCATTATGTACACGAATCACCACTGCTCAGACTAATGGCTGACATAAATACTTGGCTTTCTTATGTTCTCCCTACTATAGAAAAGTCAACAACATAACTGATTCTTAGACAGATGTTACTTCTATTCCAATCCTTACTTGGAAGTGACGTCCCATTCATCTGAACAGTACACATATTATATGTTTAATTGTACACCTAAGGTGGTTTATATGTACATCTCAAAATTGAAGGTATGAAAGTGTCAAATACATATATCTTACCAAGAACAATTAAAAGGAAAAACCTTTAAAACAACAACAAACACATCAGCACATAAAATTGTAAGAGCAGAGAAGAACAAAACACTAAGTTTAAAAGCCTAGGCGCACGCGCGTACACACACACACACACGTTATTTTAACCAGGCACCTACAATTCCTGAGAGTGGACACTACCCAAACTGATCTAAGGAGGGCAATCCTGAAACCAACCACTTGGGCCATAGCTGGACCTAAGGTTTATCCTTGGATTGTCCAGGGGTCAAACCTGTTCATCTAGGTGACACACAGGGGATCCAGTGTTCAGTCAGGGGTGAACCCTGGATCATCCCAGGATAAACCTTAGGTCTAGCTGTGGCCTTAGTCTCAGCAGGGAGTGGGATCCGGAGAAGGACCTTCTCATATGATCCCAGAGCATGAGCGGATTCATGCAGGAGCTGGCAGTCCTTGAGATACCCTGGTCCCAAGCCATATAGGGCTATCTAGGCTAACCCCAACATTTTGAATTGCGCCCAGAAATGCAGAAGCTGTTTCAAAATTGGTGCTGTTGAGAGTATACTCAGTGATAAACCCACCTTTTCCTCTGCAAAATGTATAAACTGCCCTTAAGCTCCACTAATATGGGATTGACTGACAGTTATTTATTTATTTATTTATTTATTTATTTATTTATTTATTTATTACATTTATATACCTCCCCATAGCCAAAGCACTCTGGGTGGTTCACAAAAGTTAATGAAGATCTACAGAGAAGCCTGCCCCATCGAGATTTTTTAGATATAGGTCCACAATACCGTATTTCTTCGATTGTAAGACGCCATCGATTGTAAGACGCACACTAATTTCAGTACCACCAACAGAAAAAAAATCCCTAAGACACACCCCCAATTCTAAGACGCACCCCATTTTAGAGATGTTTACATGGGGGGGAAAGTGCGTCTTAGAATCGAAGAAATAGGGTAGCTAATATATTTTAAAAATCCCCTTTTGCCAGTGTAAACAGAGAACACTGGCATAATTTTCTTCATATGCCACCATTTGGTTTGGATGGACCCAGAACTGGGCACATGGCTAAACACTACATGCAAAATGATAAAGTGGACGAGTGCTGAAACAAATGACCACTTCAAGGTGTGCCTAAAGATTCTGTGCCTCCATTTTGAGCCTCACACTGACATGTAAAGAAAGTCATGCTTATGACAGAATAAACTGGTTAATCTTTAAGGTGCTGCAAGACTTTCTGTTGTGTTTGCTGCATTAAAGCAACACGGCTTCCCCTATGGAAATTATTTCATCAAGGAAATTCCCAAACTCTTTGCAGACAGTTGAAAGCATATCTTTAGGATGTTTCTTCTACCCTCTGTGCTGACTCTGAGCAATATTTCATAGGTCTACCCTACTAGGGAGCTAATGGACTAGGCAACCGTGGTATGTCCAGTTATCACAACGCACGTTGCCTAAGATCACAGGTGCCTGCTTTCTAAAGCAGGATGCTTCAAAGCAAGTCTTTTATTCAAAGGAGTTTAATGCCTTGAGCTTACATCTTAGCGACATAAAATGCCACTTCTTTGAAAAGAAAAGGGAGACTGAAAAACTGAAGCGTGGGAGGAGACTTCTCCTGTAAAATACTTGGAAAACTGCTCCTGCATCCTGTAAAAGAACCATTGACCTGAATGAAGATTCCACATTGTTCTAAACAACCAGAAGACCAACTTACTTGCTTGATGAGATTCACTACATCTTCCCCTGGGGCAGCTGCTTTCCAACACAATAGCTGGCAGCCGGGAGACGTGAGGGAGCGCAGGTTGATTAACTACCACCTTGGAGAGATTGTGATTACAATGATGCTACCCTAAAATTATTGTCAAGAGTTAGCTGGGAATTTTCCATTGCTAGATAACAATCAAGTCAAAGCCCATTGAGAACACTGTCTTCTACATGAATAGGATCATGCAGGAACATGCCTATTTTTAGCCTCCTCCAAGAAATGCAAAATCTAGTGCTGTCAACAAGCAAAAGGAAGCTCTCATGGGGGCGTTCATAAAGTTTGTCAACAGAAAACCAGAGTACAATACGACTCTGCAAATCTAATAATAACTGCCTTACGTTTTGTAGTTCTTGAAAAGGCACAAGTCAAAAGCCACTGCTAGAATCGGGCCTAGTCTAACTGGCCTCAGGCTAGAAATTGGCTAGGGGTAAATGGGTGGACACTGTGCCTATTCTACGACACTTGCCAGTCAGCTGTGCCTCATACGCCCCTTCCAACTATACTATTCTATGGATTCTCCAAGTGTCATCAATCGGATATATACTGTAAGTACATAAGAACATGAGCAGAGCTCTGCTGGATCAGCCAAGGGTCCATCTATTCCAGCATCCTGTTCACACAATGACCAACCAGCTGCCCACAGCAAACCCACAAGCAGGACAACAGCCCTCTCCCACCCATGTTCCCCAGCAACTGATGTACATAGGCATGCTGCCTCTGATACTAGAGGTAGGATGTAGCCACCAATCGCATTCTCCAGGAATTTGTCTAATCCAGATTCGCACAAGCAGATTGAACATAGAATCATAGAATAGTAGAGTTGGAAGGCCATCGAGTCCAACCCCCTGCATAAAACAACTTTATATGCAGATAATTCACTGTTATTTATTGATAGGTTAAAGTCTTCTATGTCAAAATGAATAAGGTTGATTCATACCTCTGGTATACTTTTGAGGTTATATTATCAATTGATCAAAATCTGAATTAACTAGTAAAGCCCATGTTGCCATGGGCACTAGTGATCTGAGAGCAAAGCATGCTGTTCCTTGACCCGCTATGTCAGTCCTCCGGAAGCTATATGGAAGTTACTTTTGTTCTATGCAAATGAGGACTCGTTTCCTCACACTTGTCACCGCTGAACGACACTCGCTTCTTCCCCTCAGACTTCAAGCCTAACTCCTTCTCTCTTCCCACAAATTTTAAAACTCGGCTTTTCCTAGGGCCACTCCTTTTCCTCCTCCACCACTGCATCAAAGCATTCGCTGCCACCACCTCCACCACCATCCCTGCCACCAATATGGCCGCTCCGAGAGCAGGCTAGACTCACAAAGCCCAAGTCCCTCCCCCCGTCCCAGCCTTTCTCTTTTTCGTCCTGTGTGCCTGCATGACGTGGAGCTACATGGGAGCTGTAGTTCCCCAACGACCTCAGGCTCCTGGCCATGGCATGGAAGTATACTGTTTGGCTAGTAAAGCTCAAGCTTTGAACTTTTTTGAACTTTCAACATTTTCTGCACATCTACACTACTCAAGCTTCAGTTTACAACAAAAATTAGCAAAACCCGTGTAGTAGATCTCTAGTAATAAGCATTACATGATGTATTATTATATAGATGCCAGTAGGTAGTACTAAGTTACCCAATATAGTTACCAAATGACAATTCCGTCAATGTCCAGGAGTTATAACATATTTTGAAATACAGATACCTAGAGATACTTCTCCAATGATTAAAATGAATTTAAGTGGATTGCTGGCAGAAATATCGCTTGATTTGGAAAGATGAGCATCAGTTAATTTAAGTACTCAGGATAAGGTTAATATACTTAAAATGAAGTCTTACCTCGGGTAATTTATGTATTGCGTTTCTTTATATATTCCCCAAATGTATTTTCAAAAGCTCTATGCAGCATTTTGGAAGTTTATTTGTGCGTATGGGGGGCGGGGTGTTCCTCCACCCTGGTTTTCGCTTAAGAAGATGCAGTTGCTAATTATGAAGAGGGGAGTTAATTTTCCAGTTTTTAGTTTACATCATAAGGCTTATCTGTTATCCCATGCCAATGATTGGAGGATAACTTTTTCAAAACAACCTTTTGGCTGGAAGACACTAGGATCTACATATATTAAAAAGAAAAGAATGGATCCACCTGCAATTTTGGCAGCTAGAGAGACGTGGTACATAACTGCCCGTCAGCTATAATTTGATCTATATTATCATTCTAAAATAACTTTAGGGGGGGATTTTGATCTGAAAATAGAAAAACAGTCATTTTTGTGAAGGAATAAGTTGATAGTGGAATTTATACTTTAGATCAATTAATATTTATTTATTTTTTGCGTTTTTATACCGCCCAATAGCCAAAGCTCCCTGGGCGGTTCACAAAAAAGGTTCAAACATAGATATAATTTATTATCTTGTGCTGAGTGGCAATACACTTCCCTGTGCCTGTTTGCATTCTCCTTCCCTCTTTATTGTTTACTACAACTTATTAGATTGTAAGCCTATGCGGCAGGGTCTTGCTATTTACTGTGTTATCTGTACAGCACCATGTACATTGATGGTGCTATATAAATAAATAATAATAATAATAATAATAATAATAATATATAGACCATCAATAATGAGTGTTTCAGCATCTTCGACACCGTTGAAGGAATTAACTGGATCGTTACAGAAAGCTAAGCCTACAATAGTTGTTTATATATGTCTTGAACGCAATAAAATGGCTGTCCAGTATGTTACAGAGGAATGGAAGAGGGAACTGGGTTTCTCTATATGGTGTAACCAATGGATAGTTACCTAAGCTTCCATATATACTATTTCTGTAGATTTAAATTCAGGCTGATTTTATTTTAAAAAAACAATGTTTCAGGTATGTAGGATACCACAGAGGCTGGTTAAGAAAAAGCTAGTAGATTCTGGTGTTGTAATGCGGACAAAGCATCCCTGAGGTGTATGATGTGGATATGCCCTGTGGTAGCTTCTTTCTGGTTGGAAGTTACTACCCGCATACATTTTGTTCTTCAAAAATCTGTGATAACTGTGGCTGTGCTTTTAAATTTTGTTCCTGTGATGCAGGGATTAACAGATAGACAGCACAGATGGACTTTGAGGGCTCCTACAGTTACAAAGAGAGATATCCTTCAAGCGTGGAGGTACAAACACCACCTCTTATTCAATGAAGTTCTTACAGTTATCTGGGTGCTTAGTTAGATATATGGTCCCCTTATATTAATGTGTATATTTTAAACAAGTTTCTCCTTCTCTCTCTCTCTCTCTCTCTCTCTCTCCCTCTCTCTCTCATTCTCTTTCCTTTTTTTAACCAACGGTTTGGGAATAGTTATTGTGAATGTCTGTGTGTGTTATTTTCCTTCAATTGGGGTTTGTAGTCCTATCACCCCGCCCCTTTTGTTTTGTTATCATTGCAGAAAGAAAGAAAGAAAGAAAGAAAGAAAGAAAGAAAGAAAGAAAGAAAGAAAGAAAAGTACCACCAGCTGCTGGATCCAGATCATTCATGTGGAAGAGGGTGAGATTTTTTTTTTAAAAAAAAAAAGGCAGGGCCGTGAGAGGGCCCCCAGCCCTTCTGGATTTGGGCTGCTAATTGGCCCCCCTTGCCCTCTCTCCTGCAGAGGCCCATGTTGCAAACCCTTCTGCTTGTCTAAAATCAGGTCTTCATTAGGAGCCTCTAGAATGTAAAGATCATGGTGAGATATGGCCTTTTCTTTTATTCCTAAAAGAAAAACTGCACTTCAGTGAGATGCTAAATATAGTATGAATTAAGATAGGACTCTCTGGGATTCTGGATTATGATGTATTATAAACCTCATTTTTTTATTCAACCCCCTCAGTGGTTGGTTAATACTTTCTGGTTTTAACAGCGAAGCGGAATGTTATAATTGTTTTTATTCAAATCAAAGTTTGCATTGGGAAAAGTATTTTCCTTTTTTATCATCTTTATGTATTGCAAATGCCTATGGCAATATACAATAATGTTCAGATGATGATGATGATTTGACATGAAGAAAACGAAGAAACACTAGTTTTTATCTCTGCGAGGAGCTGAGTTTTGTTTAATCTGGACGTGACAACCCTCCTTCATGACAAACAACAGGGCATAATCAAAATAAAGTCTGCAAGCAATTCCAGGGGAATACACTGCTAGACCACATACTATGGTTAATAAGGAAACAGGATGCCGTAGACTGTAATAGCAACTGAATTAATTATTTTCATACTAAGGGGTTAGTATGAAATAGTGCTAAGGTACTATTTCTCTACATAGAAGGAATCCTTCCGTGAACAGAAGAGTCTTTCGTTCAGCAGAGGCTCCTGCTAACAGAAGGGGGAATGTGGCTTTTGCCAGTTTCCTGTCTTCTCTGAGCCCCCACACCACCTCCCGTTCTAACCCCCATGCTGCCCCCTAACCATCAACAGGTATTTCTATTATCTTAATGGATGTGATGGGAAAAAGCAGTTTAAAAAACAAATATGAAGTATGGATCTCTTCTATCCCTAAAATTGTGGTCTTTGGGCTGGTGGGGTTATTTGAATAGGTTGTATTGTCCAATCTTTCTCTGCTTGTGTTTCATTCAGAACTGGAAGTTACATCCTTGATTGCCTAGTTTATTGAAGGTATTTATTTATTTATTGTCCTCCACTTTTTCTACTCCACTGTACAGCAGCACCAGATTGTTGTTGTTGTTGTTGTTGTTGTTGTTGTTGTTGTTGTTATTATTATTATTATTATTATTATTATTATTATTATTTCAAAGGCCACGTTCCTTCCAGGGTAATCTGTTGGAGCCACATGCTGGCACTGAGTGGGGGTTCAAGCCAGCATTGGACATGGCCAGATCCAAATTGGGGGGTGCCATTCTTTTTCTGCTCTCTTTTATTGACACCCCCTTCTCTCTCTCTCTCTCTCTCTCTCTCTCTCTCTCTCTCTCTCTCTTGCCAAAGATCTGAAATCATTGCTTGCAGGGGGCTTTTGAAATTAGGACAAGAGTTGCCCACCCCTGCTTTTCAGTTTCAGCATTACTAGCGTCCCATTTTGCAAACCATTATTCTGCTTAAGGTACCCTACTGAGCATAGACAGATGGCCAGGATTCCTGATATGGGTGGAGCTGGGGTTTTGAAACAGACCCTTTCAGTGATTCATGAAAGAGTCAGGACCGAACAGAAGATACCTGCTGAAATGAGCAAACAGGTTTGCCATTTGCAGAGTCAATGATTCCTGGTGCTCAGTAGAAATTTCCTAGATAAGCTGCCATCTCCTACACAGTGGAAGGCAGCCAGATCATCTGATCTGCTAAATTAGATTTAAGTGTGAATGAGAAGATCCTCCGCACACTCTCATTTTCACACTTGGGTTCCCTCTGCTGGCACGTTCTCAAGGTAACCCACACGCTTCGTGTTCCTACCTCCCTTGCAAACCTATCACCACATTGCACATTTCTGGAAACAAAATGCCACTTTGTCATTGTTCTTGCTTTTAAAAAAAGCCCTCTAGAATCCAGAACAAATTATTTTCATATTCTTCAGAGAGTTCTAGAGGAACATATAGCACAGCCTTATGCTAAGTAAGGCCCATTGGTCCATGTTAGCCAATACTTAACGCAGGAAGAGGAAACCTCCAGCCCGCAGAACCTTTTAGTCCAGCCCGCAGCCCCACCCCTCCATTAGCTCTGCAGCTAGTCAGCTGCACTAGAGTGACCATGTGGAAAAGAGGACAGGGCTCCTGTATCTGTAACAGTTGTGTAGAAAAGGGAACTTCAGTAGGAATCATTTGTATGCCATCAGCACCTGGTGTAATTCCCTCTTCATCACAACAGTTCAAGCTGCAGGAGCCCTGCCCTCTTCAAAGAATCATCGAATAGTACAGTTGGAAGGGGGGTATTATTATTATTATTATTATTATTATTATTATTATTATTATTATTATTATTTCCATTTATACACATATAGCTGAAGCTCTCTGGGCAGTTTACAAAGATTAAAACTCTGAACAACCCCAAGCTCAATGCAGGAATCCCCCTTAAAGCGTACTTTTGACCAGATACAAAAGAGCACAAGGCTCCTGCAGCTGTTAAAGATACAGGAGCCCTGTCCTCCTTTCCATATGGTTGCCCTAGCTCCACCCACCACCAGCACCTCTTTCTCTGACTCATCACTTTTTCTTTGGCATTTAGACTTGTACTCACTGCTTTCTCCTCTTCTCTTCAATTCTTCATGTCTTCTAGGCCATGCCCAAAAGTGGGTCATGAGATCAGTCCAGATGGGTCGCAGCAAAGCTGTTGCCACCATGTTGGGCAATTGTGAAAGTGGATCCCATGTTGCAGGTTGGGAGTCCGAGGTGGGTCTGGGGTCTGGATGAGTTCAAGACCCCTGTTCTAGGCCTCTTTTCCTGCCTTCTTTGTGTAAGGGGGTAATTGTGTGGATGTGGATGTGGATATAAATGGAAGGGTGCATGTGGGAATGGATGGTGGGTGGGTGGGAGAGACAGAGAACAGGAAAGATGGCTACGTGTGAATGGGGTGTGTGGATGGATGGATATGAATGGGGAGAATGTGTATGTGGCTTTGACTCTGTCTACTGCTGACATATCACCTCTGGAAGGCTACTCACAAGGGAATGAGTAATCCTTGGATTGAAAAAGGTTACTCATCCCTAAGTTACTCCAACTAGAAACAGCCTTCCCAAGTAGGGATGTCGCAAGATTCCATGAGGGGTGTGTGTATGGAGTCCGACGAACTCTCCCCATGCTCAACCACCTAGATCCCACTTGCCAAGCTGCCACCACCTACTGGGTCCGTGAGTGCCTGGCAACCACCCATCCCCTTAGCAAGCCACCATTTTGTCTAAAAATGGCGGCTTGGGGATTTCCGGGAATCTAAGGTTACATAAATGGCAGCCGTAAAGGGGCCATTACGCAAGATTAGAGGCATAAATGATCCATGCTGCGGTGCTCCCGGAGTCACTGAGCAGCTTGCGCCGTGAGCGGGTGCAGGCAGCAGCAGCGGTTCAGCACATGCTTGGCGTAACCGGGCAGAAGTGAACCTGTCCATCCCTATTCTCAAGCAGAGATCTTTCCCAACCTTCTTTCTGAGAACCTTTGCAACTGGGTAATGCAAGAAATTAAACATCAGGGTTTGGATCCAGACTAAGTTAGTCACATTTTAGACCACTGAAATCAATGTAACAAGTTAGTCAACATTAAGCCAAGTCCCACTGATTTCAATGGAGCCAAAACACGACTAATTAACAGTATAATCTTGTGCATGTATATTCAGGAATGACCCGTTAAGTTCAATGGCACTTACCCCTGGGTAAGTGGGTTTAAGATTGGAACCTTGGATCCAGCCATGGATCTTTTCTTAATACAAAGCAAATGCTCTTCCACTGAGTTACCACAATAGGAAATACTTATTGGGGACTTTTTTTAATAATCAAAATCAAATGCTATCATGACTATATTCAAGCACGGCCACAGATGTGTTTTGCTAATGTCCAAACTATAATCAGATTTTTATATACTGCATAGATATTCATACTTTCTAATACAAGCAAACACCAGAAAGAGCAAAAAGAGAGTTTACAGCACAGGCTTCCTTTCCCCCACCCTCACCCCCCTTGTAACAGACAACGCAAACAACAAAATTGGTTACATTTTAATTCCTTGGCACTTTGACCTGCAAGCAGTTACAGACTGTTGTAATGGCTCATAAACCACAGCTCTCTACCCAATCTATTATTCTTCATATTTAGCAAATTAATTGTAATTAAAACTGAGTTAAAGGGGGGGGGTGCATGAACATTTTCATGTTCTCCCAAGTGCCCCCCCTTTTTTTGCAATTGTACAGAGGGGGGGGGGGTGAAAAGCACATGAAACTCCTCAGGGCTGTCGGAACCCATCCCTATTTGCAAGGAAATTGGGCTGATGCACAATGAAGTTGCCTTGGCAACAAGGAAGTTTCCTGCCCTCTCCACACCAATTTAAACTGAGGGCAGAACAGAACATTGGTTTTGTTTGCATTCAGTGATGTTGTCGTACAGCTATATCTGACTGGCTATCTGGCTTTTAGAAGATTCTGGGGCATTTTCTACGATGCTACTTACAACGGAGGGCGCTGGCCACCTCTTCACAGTTGCTCTGTGGGAAGGGAGAGTGTGGCCTACAATGGAATCCACTCACTCTTACAGCCACACATTGCAGGGGTATTTTGGCCATGTGGAAAAAGTGTCTTTCACAGCACCTTGCCCGATGATACTGGTCTTCTCACCGAGTGTTGTTCATGAACTCCTGATGAGGTTCCAAGGGACCCAGAGGTCATCACAGCCAGCCTAATGGAAGGAATCCCCTTTCTTCCACCATGTTTTCTCAATAGTTTGAGAGCTGAAGGTATAACAAGATAGCCAAAGCACTTGGAATGCACGAGAACACATAAGGGATCGAACCCATAGTCACAGAGCCTGGTTTTTCTCACTCAGAGGAAAAATTTACTTCCAGCTATCCCCTGAAGCAAAGATACTTATTCAGGTTTGAACTATAAAACTCTTACAACTAATCCCATTCAGTTTTATTTGACCAAGGATTACTTTAATCTCTTAATGTAGTGAAATGCTTCTCTTCATTATGATGCTTATCCATCAGCATATTCATCCCACTATATCAATATTCTTTCTCTCTCTCTCTCTCTCTCTCTCTCTCTCTATACACACACACACACACACACACACACACACACACACACACGTATGCACTTAGCCAAAGCAGACTCTCTGGAGAAGGACAGGTGCAACCTTTGTATACCTTCAACACAGTGATATTCCATGCAAAACTCTCAATGGCTTTGCTGAGCTTTCTTCCTTTCATGCCTTCCTTGGTTCCCAGGTTATGAAGTTCTTCATGGAGTTCCATTCCTAACAAAAGATGTGGCACAAGGATTAAAGACAAGTCATCGAAGGAAACAGAAACATAGGAAACATGCATCCATTTACGCTGCTTCATGTCACAACACAAGTCCTCTTACTAGGACTCCAGGACTCAAATAGGAATGTCTATGCAATCCGAGGCATATTCCACCAGAAGGAAATCCTACTGCATCCATTGGGACTTCTTCCAAGGAACGTGAGCACGGGATTACAGCCTTGGTGTATTATTGTATGCTCGTGAAATGTCTGTCATTATGGATGATGTTCAGCACAGAGATCCTGGGGTGGACACCAGATGTCTCTGTGCACTCAGCTCACAAAGTCACCTAGTTTCCCCTGGGAGATCCATGACAGCAAAGACCATGCCACACAGTGACGGGGCAGGGGTGGAGCTTCTGCCTCTACTATAATGCAACCGAGTCCCCAAAGATCAGCGTAATTGCGTTTCTTCTCCTTTGTTTTGTTTTTTTAAATGGCAGCCGTGACATCCCTCTTTCTTTCCAGGATGTCGCGCAGACGTCAAGACGCTGGGGGAGGATCATGGAAGCAGGTAAGTCCGCCATCCTCCCCCCTCCCTCCCTCTACACCCTTAAGGTGCAGACATGCCCTATGCTTCCGTCCCCGGAAAAGAACATGTCTAAATTTCTAGACCCATTTCTAGAAAATTTCTAGACCCATTTCAAACTGGCTGCAGGGCAGGATACGGAGTTGAGACAGCTATGGTCACCTTAGTGGATGATCTACGCCTAAGTATTGACAGGGGGAGTGTGTCCCTGCTGGTGCTTTTGGACCTCTCAGCAGTTTTCGATACCATCGACCATGGTATCCTTCTGGAACACCTGAGAGGTTTGGGAATCGGGGACGCTGTGCTGCAGTGGTTCCAGTCCTATCTCTCGGGGAGGTTCCAGATGGTGTTGCTTGGGGATAGCTGCTCCTCAAAGAAGGAGCTGTTGTATGGTGTACCACAAGGCACCATCCTATCCCCAATGCTGTTCAGCATCTACAAGAAAACTGCCGGGAGGAATCATCCAGAGGCATGGGGCAGGGTGCTATAAGTATGCTGATGACACCCAAATATATTTCTCTATGCCTTCGACAACAGCGCCAGCTAAGGATAGTGTGTCTCCTCTGAACAAATGCTTGGAGGCGCTAATGGGCTGGATGAGGAAAAACAAACTGAAGCTGAATCCAGACAAGACAGAGATGCTTACCGCCAAAGGCCCCAACTTGAGTTTGGAGGTGTGTCAACCAGTTCTAGATGGGGTTACACTCCCCCTGAAAGACTGTTCGCATCTTGGGGGTGCTCCTGGATCCGTCGCTCCAAATGACAGCTCAGATAGATGCAACGGCCAGGAGTGCCCACCATCAGCTTTGGCTGATATGCCAGCTGCGCCCCTTCCTAGAGTTGGAAGACCTAAAGACGGTTGTGCATGCGCTGGTAACTTCGAGGTTCGACTTCTGCAATACACTCTGCATAGGGCTACCTTTGTGCCTAGTCCGGAAACTTCAACTAATTCAAAATTAAGCAGCCAGGTTGGTCACCAGTACATCTAGGGGTGACCATATTACACCAGTTTTAAAATCATTACACTGGCTGCCAATTAGTTTCAGGGTGAAGTAGAAAGTGTTGGTTATTACCTTTAAAGCCCTACATGGTTTGGGTCCTGGTTACCTGCGGGATTGCCTTCTCCCATACAATCTGCCCCACATACTCAGGTCCTCTGGGAAGAATTTACTTCAGCCAACTAAATCTAGATTAACAACTGTTACCCAGAGGACCTTCTCTGCTGCCGTTCCCAGACTGTGGAATGGCCTGCCAGGAGAGATCCGCCAACTCAATAGACTTTCTGACTATAAAAAAGCAATAAAGACTGATCTCTTCTGGAAGGCCTACGCAGTTGAATTTTAAGATGTCTGGCTGTTATTTTAATAATGTATTAGTATTTATTTAGTTAGTTATTACATTTATATACCGCCCCATAGCTGAAGCTCTCTGGGCGGTTTACAAAAGTTAAAAACAGTGAACATTAAAAACAAATACCCCATTTCTTCAATTCTAAGACACACTTTTCCCCCCATATAAACATCTCTAAAAATGGGGTGCGTCTTATTTATTTATTATTTATTTATTTATTACATTTCTATACCGCCCAATAGCCGGAGCTCTCTGGGCGGTTCACAAAAATTAAAACCGTTCAAAGTATAAAACAACAGTATAAAACCATAATATAAAATACAATATAAAAGCTCAACCAGATAAAAACAGCAGCAATGCAAAATTACAAATTTAAAACACCAAGTTAAAATTTATTTATAGACTGTTAAAATGCTGGGAGAATAAAAAGGTCTTCACCTGGCGTCTAAAAGCATATAATGTAGGTACCAAGTGAACCTCCTTAGGGAAGTCATTTACAGCCGGAGTGCCACAGCAGAGAAGGCCCTCCTCCTGGTAGCCACTTGCCTCACTTCCTTTGGCAGGGGCTCGCGGAGAAGGACCCCTGAGGATGTGCCTCAAGTGACAGTTCTGGATCCAAGAGCACCCCCAAACTACGGACCTGATCCTTCAGGGGGAGTGCAACCCCATCCAGGACAGGGCAAACATCACCTTGCCAGACAGATGAACCACCCGCTAACAGTACCTCTGTCTTAGAATCACGGGTGTGTCTTAGGGTTTTTTTTTCTGTTGGTGATACTGAAATTAGTGTGTGTGTTATAATCGATGGTGTCTTACAATTGAAGAAATACGGTATACAAAATTTAAAACCATCAAAAGCATAAAAACAACAATATCATTTTAAAACAACTATTTTGGGGTCAGTTAAAAACAAACAAATTCAGCACACATTGTTAACTGCCTGGGAGAAGAGAAAAGTCTTGACCTGGTGCCGAAAAGATAACAATGTTGGCGCCAGGCGAGCCTCGTCGAGGAAATCATTCCATAATTGCGGAGCCACCACTGAAAAGGCCCTCTCCCTGGTTGCCATCCTCCAAGCTTACCTCGGAGTAGGCACTCGGAGGAGGACCTTAGATGTAGAGCACAGTGAGTGGGTAGGTTCATGTCGAGAGAGGTGTTCCATCAGGTATTGCGGTCTAAGCTGTGTAAGGCTTTATAGCTTAAAACCTGTACCTTGAATTGGGCTCGGAAACGTATAGGCAGCCAATGCAAGCGGGCCAGAATCAGTCTTATATGTTCAAACCTTCTGGTTCTAATTATCATCTGGCCGCTGCATTTTGCACAAGCTGCAGCTTCTGAACCGTCTTCAAAGGCAGCCCCACGTAGAGCACATTGCAGTAATCTAATTTGGAGGTTACCAGAGCATGGACAACTGAAGCTAGGTTATCCCTGTCCAGATATGTTTTAATCAATTTTATGTATTTTATAATATTTTGTATTTTATGTTGTTCCCCACCTCGATCCAGAGGGAGAGGCAGGTAATAAATAAATAAATTTATATTATTATTATTATTTGGTTTCCTCCTATTGCTGGCAATGGAATGGATTCAAGGAGCAGAGCCTCCAATTTCAAAGGATCTGCTCTCAAAGCATATGCTTGCCCTCTGTGTCACCTAAAACAAGGTTTCAATGAAGTAAGCAAGCCTGTTAAACAGCTTTGTGCTGCTTAAACTAATCAAAAGTCAATTTAATTAAACAGATGCTACTTTCTAATTGAGGTAATCTCTAAAACAGAAGTGAGGAAACAAAACACGCAGAGACCAAAGCAGGAGAAAGGCTTCACCCTCTTGGTTCCAACAGAATAGAACACATGATTAAAAACGTTGGTTTCTTGATGAATGATTTTTCCACAGTGGGAATATCTGTTGCCAGATTGGTATTTAGAACCAGAGTCAGTGAAGCCGATATACCAAATTACTTAGTTCCCTTCTATTGCATTAGCACCTTCGGTTTGTCACAATGGAGACTGGAGTCTCTGAAGTCAGTGGGTCTGTGAACCCGCTCTGGGTTCCAGTCAGAATCGCAGAGGAGCTAACCAAATTGCTGAGCCTATCTTGGGGGTTCAGTACCTTGAATAGCTCATTTAGAGTTTGCCACCAGCCTCCACTGGTTTCTCCTGTCTAAATACCAACACACTTCTGAAAATTATTTGACCAGTGTCAATGAGGTCATGCTGAGGAAAACTCTTACTGTCCTCAGCTTTCAGCAAGTGCCCTCTGCGATAGTAGAGAGAAGGTGCTGTCTCTTTTCTGAAATTCTGTGAGGAATCAGGGGACATTTCACAGTCCCGTTTCCCCCACACACACACTAAAACTGACAACACATTAAGTAAATGTTTACCGCAATTGGGACACGTCTGTCAGTCTTTCCAAATAAGAGTTCGTGTTTATAAATGATAATAAATGGTTTACGAAAAAGGTAGCTTCTTTTGTTCTGACAACGCCCAAACTACATCAGAATTTTAATAATGCTCACGTGACAAATTGCCATCTGGACAAATGATTTCATTTGGTGTCCGACAGGGATTTGCCATCTGAATAAGCTGGTTTTATCCTAATGGTTTTTATATGTATGAAAACTGCTGTTACAGTCCAAAGCCACGGAAACTTGTTTTATTTCCGCTTGTGACAACCGAAGGTTTTGACAATAAATTTTAAGCTGAAATTGAATAAGGCTTTGTGATTTGGGTAGGATGTTTTACAATTATAGGACTTCAAATTTAAGTACTTTAGTGAATTGGGACTTTAGTTGTTATGAGTTGCTTTGAGATCAGATTCTATAAGCTACTGTACAATATTCTTATCTATGTGCCTCATTCTGTAGTGCCTTTTAATAAAATCTCATTACAGAAATTAAGGGTGGAATCCTATGCATGTTTAAAAAGAAAAAAAAGCCCTACAACTCCCAACATTTCCCAGCCAGTATGGTTGGCTAGAGCAAGGTGGGAGTTGAACAGGGTTGTTGTAGTGTGTTGTAGTGGAATTTCTAAACTGGCAACTTAGCCATGGGAAAGTTTATTTTGGGAGGACAAATTAATCGGAGTTAAAGCCCTGCTTCTATGAGCAGAAGCACTAGCTGGGGTGTCAAAAATTAGTGCCCCCCCCCAAAAAAAAATAGTTGCTCCAGCCAAAGCAAAAAAACACACACCAAACAAACTAAATGGGAGGAAGGGAGATATCAATGACCCATCCCTGCAATGCATAGCTGGAGCTTCCGCCTGTGCAAAACAGGGGGGGTGACTGAACTACCCAATAGTCAAAAGTCAGCCCTTCCAGAAAAGAATATCATGTGTCAGGTTCTATGAATTTTACTTGCATTAACTTTAATGCTTTCTTTTTGTTATCTGTTTTCCTGAAACAGTAGAAGAACTGTTAAAAGCCCCACTTTGGCCCTGTTCGAATGTCATACTGAATTATAATTTAGTCCAAAGTACACAAGCAGGAAAGAATCACTTTGAACCTTGGGACCATGCCCCTCCCTTCCCCTCTTCTTCTTTCACATGGCCTAGAGCAGCCTTCCTCAACCTGGGGCGCTCCAGATGTGTTGGACTACAACTCCCAGAATGCTGGCTGGGGCATTCTGGGAGATGCAGTCCAACACATCTGGAGCGCCCCAGGTTGAGGAAGGCTGGCCTAGAGGATGATTTCAGATGCTTTTCTTTTCACTTTTAGTTAACCCCGTTGTCTGGTACACCAAAGAACAGTGAACGTTAACTATGGTCAATTTTTTTTAAAAAAAAGACAACTTTAAAAAGCAGCTTCTGAAGATGGCTTGTTGAAACTAACCACAATTAGTGCTACTCACAGTTCTGTGTCCAGACAACACAGCTAACTGTGTGGTTAACTAAAAGCAGGAGTGAAAACTTTCAAAGCCTTCATTCTGGCTGCATAGGAGGGAGGTGAAGCATGAAAACTCAGCCCTTACTGCAGCTCATGTACATTGGGTTAAATCATGGCTTAATATGACAAGCAAATGCAGGTTATGGAACCCCTTCCATTTATAGTATGTAGACAAAATGGCAGACATCACATTCATTTACAAATCCAAGACACCCATACCTGCCAAAATTAATCCCAACACGACTCACTTACAGATGAAAGTTTGTTATTTTATTAATATATTTTCTACTATCATAAGGTCTGATACTTTTCCAGACAAATGGTTTATTGTAGGATACAGGAACAGCCCAACCATAATAAAGTGCCTCCAAGTCTCATTGATTTAACTGAGAAAGAGCTAAGCATATTCTTGAAAAGGGCTTTCTTTGCTTTAGTTCAATTGTGCAAAAACGGAGTCACTTTTAGGGTAGTCCTGAAGGCATTAACTAGAGATGTTGCTTCTGTTGCAGAGAAATACAGTATTTTGCCACTGGGATTACGTAAACCCATGCCTTACACATCCAACCAAGTGGGTTTATTGAGACTGAATCTGCTGTGTAAAATGTGGGTGTACAGATATCATATGCACCAACAGTATGGTTTTATTTGTTTTTTTTTAGCTGTATGCCACTCTGGGAGCTGATGCTGATGGATGGCTCAAATATTTCCTGAATGAATGAATGAGTGAATGAAATAGGGTGGTATCTATGCATGGAGAGCACAATCCCCATGCATAAGAACATAAGACGAGCCCTGATGCTGGATCAGAACAAGGGTCCATCTAGTCCAGCACTCTGTTCACACAGTTGCCAACCAGCCATCGGCCAGGTTCTAGTATTTTGAGAGAGGGAGAAAAATGTCTCCCTGTCCACATTCTCCATACCATGCATAATTTTGCACACCTCTATCATGTCTCCCCTTAGTCTCCTTTTTTCCCAGCTAAACAATCCCAGTTGATGTAACCTTCCCTTGTAGGGGAGATGCTTCAAGTCCCTTAATCATTTTAGTTGCCCTTTTCTGCACTTTTTACAGCTCTATAATATCCTTTTTTAGATGTGCTGACCAGAACTGTACAGAGTATTCTAAGTGTGGTCGCACCATTGATTTGTATAAGGGCAGTAAGATACTGGCCAATCCCATGCAGTTTCAAGAATGTTTTGAAGCATATTGCTTTGTATTGTTAAAGGAACATAGGAAGTAGGGGTGGGTGAACTCACCCGCACCATTCTCAGGAGACACTCGCCCCATCGCTGCTGCCAGCTGCTCCTGCTTGCCGGGCCTTGCGATCCTCTTCCAAGGCTCGGCTTGGAACATGCATGCCTTGACCCTTGCATCAATGGGGCCTTTAAGGCCACCATTGGTACAGGGAGGAATGAGCAATTTATGGAGGTTCCCGAAAATGCGCACTTCCCCCCATTGTGTTAATGGCGGCCACCCTTGACGCAGGAAGGGGGAAACACAATTGCCGAGCACTGGCCGGGGCCTCACTAGTGCTCATGGGCGTCCACGAGCACAATAGGACTACCCGACTGGGTCTGGGGGGCAGGACGCAGGGGGTCCACCAGGTTCCCAGACCCAGTTGGGTGCTCGTGACAACCCTAATAGGAAGTTGCTTTATACCGAGTGAGTCCATTGGTCCATCTAGTTCAGTACTGACTATGTTGATTGGTAGCCGCTCTTCAGGTTCAGGCAGGAGTCTTTCCCACCTGGAGACGCCAGGGATTGAACCTGGGACTCTTTGCGTGCCAGTTGCTCTACCCCTGAGCTACAGCCCCTTCCTCATATGGTTAAAAAGCATTTTAGGGGTTTTGCCTCACACCACAGCAGCATTTTGGGTGAAGGAACAGTGATGCCTCCTTGTGAGAAGTGAAAAACTGTCCTGCCACTTTCTGAACTATTCCCTCTTACAGGTCCTTTGAAATGTAGCTCCTGGAATTCTGTCCGCTCGCCTTCACCAGCATTACAACCCCACATCTTCCCCGTTAAAAGGGGGAGGGGGAAAGAGTGGTAAAAATAGGCCACCACCCCACAGCCTAGTCATCCTCCTGCCCCCTTTGCAGCAAAGTGAAACGTTGAGCCGCTAACGCTTTATTTGAGCCGTGGCTGGCCCAGAAAATGATGGAATGAACATCACCCAGAACGTCCCTTTGCCATCACTGACAATTAAAGAGGGTTACCTGCTTTCTGGCACTGAACAATCTTGTCATAAACAGTGTCCGCGGTCTCTATAAGAGATTTGCTCTCTTGAATCATCTGTCAGGGAAAATAAAATAAGAAAAGTTTGGTCTTACCATTTCTCTCTCAGGCTAGCATCCCTTTTATACAAGCTAAGCCCACATGTTGAAAAGGCCTGGTTCATTCATTCCTGAAAAATGTTCCCTCTTCCATAACAAAATTAATGACATGATCCAACCTCTGTTTTATGTCAGATACACAATGATCTTGATAGTCAGGAGGAACATACAGCATCACTAGGAAATAGTGGCAAAAGGCAATTACAAGCTTAAGGATGTCAATATCTTGGCTGTTTCCAAATGAGCAAATCAAGTTGTGCCTTATTGAAGAACATAAGAACGTAAAAAGAGCCGTGTTGGATCAGACCAAGGGTCCAACTAGTCCAGCATTCTGTTCACACAACAGCCAATCAGCTGTCCACGGGAAACCCAGAAGCAGAACATGAGTGCAACAGCAACCGCCCGGCCCTTGTTCCCCAGCAACTGGTGTACCTAGGCATGTGATACTGGAGGTAGCATACAGCCCATCAGGACTAGTAGCCATCAGTAACCTTGTCCTCCATGAATTTGTCAATCCCCATTGAAAACCGTCCAAATTGGTGGCCATCGCTACCTCTTGTGGAAGTGAATCCATAGTTTAACTATGCACTGGGTGAATCAGCATTTCCTTTTATCTGTCCTGAATCTCCCAGCAATCAGATTCATGGGATGACCCTGCATTCTAGACTTGAGAGATAGAGAGAATAATGTCTCCCTATCCACATTCTCCACACCATGCCTGATTTTGTACACCTCTATCATGTCTCTTTATTTGCCTTTTTTCTAAGCGAAACAATCCCAGATTATTATTATTTTAAAGTTGAATGGATATTCAACACTAGGTTTCCAGAGTGGGGGAACACACAAGGCCTCCAATATTTTTTTAATGAGGGGAAATCATCTAAAACAGCCTTCCTCAACCTGGGGCGCTCCAGATGTGTTGGACTACAACTCCCAGAATGCCCCAGAATGGTGCCGTAATTGGGAAGCAAACTCTCTACATGGCACCGAGCCCAACAGCTGCTTGTCAGGGCGGCTGCTTTTCCCTCCATTTATTGCTTGAAACTTCAAGAGAACATATCTAATGGGCACCCAAGAATCTTGCTCAATAACATTTCATATAAAGACATTCCAGAAATCACAACAACAACCTGTGCTGTCCAGGATTTTGATTCTAAATGCTATTTTACAAGATTATTTTTAAAATATACATTTGAATGCTGGGGAAATGCACAATAATAATAATGATGATAACAACAACAACAGCAACAACAATACTAATAATAGTTTCTTACCCACCTTTCCCTTTGGATCGAGGCGGGGAACAACATTAGTACAACAATACAATATAAATCAAATACATAAAATTAATTAAAAGAGCATATGTTTTCATTTACTCTATTTTCCCAATAGTTTTAGACCACTGTCTTCAGTGGAGTAAGTCTGGATTCATATGAACAACAGTTTCTCAGGTTATGCAGTTTGTTTCTCACTATACTGGATTGGTTGAGGACATGGTTGAGAGCAACGTCCCACGTAGTGAGACTTCTGTGCCGATCTTTAGGTGCAAGGTGAAGATTCCTCGATCCACTCTTACCTTTCCTATTGTGTGTTTGTGAATAGCTCTCCTCTATGTGCAAGGAGAGCTGGGGGATGCAGTACACACATCTTCCATCGACACTGGGCTCCTCTACACCAGCAGGATATTCCACTATGAAAGCAGTATATAAAAGGCAGGAGCCACACTGCTGCTTTATAGTGGTACTGAAGTGCACTGACAACTGTTGGGGCCGATGACACATCTACACCAAGCAGGATATAACACTATGAAAGTGGTATAAAAGCAGTATATGGTATGTGTCAGTGGGCCCCCAACAGTTGTCAGTGCATTTCAATACCGCTAGAAAGCTCCTGCCTTTTATATACCGCTTTCATGCTGCTTTCATAGTGCAATATCCTGCTTGGTGTAGATGAGCCCCTAGTGTGCTTGTATTGTAGAAATATTGCATTATTCTATAGCTCTGTAACCTGCACTTCAGTGCATGCAGATAACTGCTTATGAAAGGCTAGAAAATACATTGAGGCATCCTGAATGTAAAACAATATCTTTATATTAAATCTGAAATCTGATTTCAAAAATGCATTGTTTACAACCCACCTACATCCTCACCTTTGAAGGCTTGGTTTGTTTTTTACTTAGCTAAATGTTGGGCAGTTCCACCAAGCAGTGTGTGGGCGAGGGTCTGCACAGGATAGGACAATGAACGAACGAAAGAAAAACGCTTTAAGAAAATCTTGTCACACAAACTATCGTCAACAAGGCACAGAGCCCATTATCTGTGCTTGTCAGGGTGGCTGCTTTTCCTAAATGTTATTTTGTATTTTAAAACATGGAAATCTGGTGTCTCATTGTCTCTTTGGGATTAATTGTCCTAATAAACAAGAATGAAAGATGAGAAGTGTGACTAAGGGTCAAACTACTTGTTACTTTTAATACATAGCGTGAAGCTCCATATGGGGTCTTTCTTTACCTCAAAGGTGATGTGGGTGGCAATATAGATAGAGGCCTCAGGGAGGCTAAGTTTTAATAATACCTTTTTATTTTCTCAGTATTTTAACACCTAATTTAACTTGAATTTAAACTTTGCTGTTTTAATTCCGCATTTTAATCTATATCAATTTCTGCTGTGTGGTTTTATCCTGGTTGTGCTTTTTATACTGTATTTTGTATTTGTGTTTTTAGACGGTTGGTTGTTTTGTGTGCTTTTCATGGTTTTAATTTTTGTGAACCGCCCAGAGAGCTTCAGCTATTGGGAGGTATAAAAATGTAATAAGTAAATAAATAAATACTTCTTTCCCCAGGTGATCCCCCTTCCCTGAAAACTGCCCCTTCACGCGTTAAAACCCCCTACTCCTATTGGCACCAATGGGAATCTTTTTACAGTTGCTAGCTGCAGCCCGGAAAGGGGGTGATTTGGGGGTGATGAAGCCGGGGAGAGAAAGATTATGCCTCCCATCCCCCTATGCTGTGGTTCCAATCCAGATCCCCCTTCATTTACTTTTAAGGAAAGAAAGTTTGACCCAAGGATTAGATAAACAGTTTATTCTAGGAAGAGAAAAGACTACATTTCTATAAGAACGTGTTCTGTATATGACTGTGTTTCTAAGCCACTCCTCATTAACCAGCAGCCAGGCGTACGGGATATTTCTTTCAAACACTTGTATGGACAGAACAGGAACAGGGATGACACTATGACAGATGCTGCACAAACTCAACCAAGATTCATACATCTTCTAATTCAAGGCTTGTCTGGCCTGGTGGCTTGTAAATGATGGCTGTCTGCAAAGGCTTCACCCAAAAGCACTCTTTTGAACCTACAGTTCTCTGCTCCAACACCCAAGTCACAGGAGTCAAATCGATGAGGCTCAGAGGCAAGTAACTTGCCCAAGAAACTGAGAAAAGGGAAGAAGTGGATCTGAACCTCAAATGCCAAATCACATATTTGCTCCCACAAAACACAACAAAATGCCCATTTGGCAGAAGGCCAACGGCTGATGCTCAGAAAAGCTCACAGCCAAAACACTCACCGCATCAAAAACTCAAGGCAAAACACAGATATACACACACATCCCCAAACCAAAAACAGCCAAATAAACAAGTGAAACAAACCAACTAACACAGGCCAAGACAAAATAAAACTATGAAACAGGCAAAATACATATAGACACACTCCCCGTCCCAGCTATAAAAGATGTCAGGACAGTTAATGGAACAGACCCACGTTTTCCAGGGCTACTGTATCCTATTTGGGCAAGGCAGATGCGACCACAGTAAGCAAGGTTCTGTTTATTTATTTAAGTATTTTTATCCTACTTCAGAGCCAAAAAAAATAAGGACCTCAGAACGGCTTACAATCAATTAGCAAAACAAGACAGACCCTGCCTTCAGGGCAGGACACGCAAGGAAAGGGGAACAGCATGAAAGGGGGGGGGGGGGGGAATTAAGTAGATTTTCAGCAGGGCGGGTGGATAAGTATAACCATTGCATCCATCTTCTGGGGTGTGTGGTGGCAGTCCAACTGGAGTAGGCCCTGATGTTCCCTCAGCCTGCTCCTGTCTCCCTCGCTCTTTGTACTGGTACTGAGGCTCTTAAAAGGTGCTGAGATGTTAAGTCTGCGTGTGGCAGCTCCTACTGCTTCTTCTCCAGGACTTGGAGGACTCGCAAGGGGTGAAGCTAATCCTGAAGGTTGCCTGCTCACTTCTTCAGAATTCCAATATTCTTCTCTATATAAACCAAAAACCCCGACAACCCCAAAAATATGTATAAACAAGCTCATACCTGGTCATAGGCAGCAAGGACCTTCTTCTGCACATCAGTTAAAGTCCCCAAAGGCTCCAGGTAAGGAAAGCTGTCTTTTATAGAGAGAGCGACTGAGGGGACATTGTCGCTGTTCACAAGCCGGGAGGCCAAGGTCAAAATGCACTGCTTCAGGCTGGTAATTGGTGGAAGCCCACACAGTTCTTTCAGAGATAGAATTGCATTCTGTTGAGAGCAAGAGGGGGGAAGCATCCATTTACACATACTGCAAAAGTATCATCTCAACCTCCGATGATGAAGTTGGAGATTTCAGCAAGACTTTGGATGAGCACATCCAGTCCACCGACCAATAATAATAATAATAATAATAATAATAATAATAATAATAATAATAATAATAATAATATTCTTACCCACCTCTCCATTTTGATCGAGGCGGGGAACAACAATAAATGATAAAATACATAATACTCAATTAAAACATAATATACATTGTTAAAAACATTCTAAAAACTTGCTAGAAACATTTTAAAAACATCTTAAAATTCCACTGGATAGGCCTGCCGGAAGAGATCAGTTTAGCACACCGTCAAGGGCAATTCGGTGTTAACCCAGCTACACTTTGATTTATTCTCGGCTTTACTCTCACTTTGATTTCCAGGTGATTTGGACAGATTTAGAACACTGTTAGGATTGCTGTGTGTCTGCATTTCATACTATGGCATCTGTGGGCAAGTTACTTACGCAGGAAGCACCACTGCAGCTGAAATGCTTCTCCATGGTGGGGGTTTTGTGCAACTTTAGACACAACAGGACAACCTACCCACATGAGTACACTGTTGCCTTATGAGTAGGGATGAATGAGAACTTCATTTTTGCTGGCAAAACACGCCAGCACACCCCGTTCAAAGCCCCGAATGTGAGCGCAAGCACGAGCACATGTCCACCAAAACTATTTGCAGATTGTTGAACACATGCTCACATTCATCTTGTTCCCAATTCCCAGTTCAATTTCTGCAAATTTTCTGATTTGCACAAATTTCGTCTGTACTTTGAATGAGCCCCACTTTACGCAAAGGAGGAAAGTTGCATAAATTAGAAGACTTTTGCAAACTTGGGGAGGTTTGCACAAATCTCCTTCTGATTGCTGCTCGATTTCCGCAAACCTCCCCTTCGCGCAAAGCAAGAAGCGAACGCAAATGTGAACAGGAATCAGGCATGAGATGAGCGGTGAGACATCGCTCAATCGCCCATCCCTACTCATGAGGCCCAGACACATGGAAGTATAACCATTGCATCCAAATAATAAGAAAAAGATGTGGCGTCAGGTTTGAGGGCACCATGAGCCAGGTGCCCCCTGACGTCCCCTCTGGTGGACCTGCCTGCAAATTTACCAGTGGGTAGGAGGCAGTGGACAGCGAGAAACAGTGGAGATGGGTAGCTGGAGACAGCCTGGCACTTCGAAGAGACATGCCAGGCAAGGTGCCTGCAGCCGCCATCCTAATTTCCTCAGAATGCCTCTGAGGAAATTAAGATGGTGACACTGCAATATGAAATTGCTGTCGTGCTGGGTTCAGCAATGCAGTTGCCCTGGACACCCCATTCAGCCCTTGCCAATTAAAAATAACTTTTTTAAAAAAAAAAAACACATTTTATTTGAATAAATGTTTTCCTGTTAATCTGAACCGCCTGGGAAGCAGCAGGGCGCTGGTCTCCAAGGCACCTGCCCCTCCTCCTTTCTCTTTCCCAGAATGCCTCTGGGCCCCACAAAGGTCCAGAGCATACTTCAGAGGAAAAAGAAGAGGGTGAAGGAGTGACCTGGATGGCGGCGGGAAGGGGTGACCTAGGGGGTGGGGCAGGCAGAGAAAGTGCAACGTCAGTTAGCGCAACATAAGGCAAATGTGGGGTGAGAGAGGTGAGAAAGCAATCTTAGGGAAGGAAGAAGGGATGTGATGGATCAATGGGGTGCGTGTGCGTGTGTGTGTGTGTGTGTGTGTGTGTGAAGCAGATAAAGAGCTTGGAGTGATCTGAAAGATGAGAGACACTGTGTGTGTTATTTTGGGGGGATCTTGAGAGAAAGAATGCATTTTACTGATCCTGACAGGGTGGGGTGGGGGGTTGTGCACTGGCAGTGTGGGGTGTGTGTTTTTCCAAGAGTATTTGGGAGGGGGGTGATCCTCCTATTTGGTGGAGATAAGTTTGGGGGAATTGTTTTTTGAAGAACTTATTTAGAAGAGTTTGGGGAAATTTTGCTTGCCTGTCTGTGAAATGGGTGCTTTGTGGAAACAGAAAGCAGTGAGTTCAAAAGGGTGTGTTTGTTCCAGCCCTGCCAGTTTACTTTTCTATAAAATGGGTATTCTGCTGCAGCAGTAAGGCATTTGGGGAAAACTGATGGCAGCTGCAGCCAATGCACCCAGCACTCCTCTTTGGAGCAGCAGGACATTTTTTTTTTAAAAAAAAAATTATTTCTTTTTAAAGGAGGCCATCATCATCATCATCATCATCATCGGTGCTCTGGGTTTCATGGTTGCCCCACTGTGCTGGATGCTAATGGCAGTCCTGCTTGGAGATCTCAATATGATTTTAGGAATGGATTTTTGCAGAGAGATGCAATATACTGTGAGCTATTATATTTTAGCTTCGACAGCATTGAACGTTTTAAAGAGAACTGTGTCTTACAGTAATATGTCCTCTTTAATGAGCCTAAAAATATTTCGGTGTGTTTCCTTTTAATCCAAAAATAGCACCTTATCTGCCAGATTTTCCTGAAGTACTCGAAAGTAGAGCCAGAGTATATTCACTCTCTCACTGAAGGGGAAATAATGACATGCCAAGTATCTTTAAATAGTTGTGGGGTTTTTTAGCCTATAGCTAAAGGCTGGAGGCTTAGCTGCATGTGACAATGGAGGGCACAGCATTCCCCTGTCAGAGTGCAGCCCCTACATCCTCTGACTGCTACAGGTCTATCACAATTTTTCATAACTGTATGGGTTGGAAGTTCACTACGCTATTGCTGACACCACCAGAACCATTCTTCTGTTTAACGAGGCATCAAGGAAACGTGGGATACACACCGTTGAAAACCTGCACCTTATATTTTATTTTTATTTATTACATTTATATCCCGCCTTTTTTCCTCCAAGGAACCCAAGGCAGCATACATAATCATCATCCTCTCCATGTTATCCTCACAACAACCACCCTGTGAGGTAGGTTGGGCTGAGAGGCTGTGACTGGCCCAAAGTCACCCAGTGGGTTTCCATGGCCGAGTGGGGACTAGAACCTGGATCTCCCGACTCCTAGGCCAACACCTCAGCCACTACACCACACTGGCTTTAGAGTAAGGGTGGCCAATTTGTATCCCACCAGATCCGTTTCACACACTGCGCCTTGACAGCACTGAAATGGCCTGGGAAAAGTAGAGGTGCAATGCCTCTACTCCACCACACATCCCACGTGAGATAGGCCTTCCCCACAAACGTGCGATTTCTCACTTTAAAGCAGGGATGTTGAAACACTTTCAGCCCAAGGGCTGGACTCCATTTTGGAGTAGCTCTCAGAGGCCACACTCCAGTGGTGTTCACAGGCCGAAGACAAAGGGTGTCGAGGGCAAGGGCAATAAACGGGGATGAAAACAGCACATACACTGGCTTGCTTTTAGCTTAAAGCTTAAAATGAGTACCCAGTTAGCTGGGGGAAAGGTAATAACAGCTGGGGAAGGCAACGGCAAACCACTCCGCTACAAGGCCTGCCAAGAAAACGTCAGCGAAAGCTGGCGTCCCTCCAAGAGTCAGTAATGACTCAGTGCTTGCACGAGAGGTTCCTTTCCTTTCCAAGCCTTAGGAGAGGCATTTTGGCCTTTTAGGATGGGGGCGGGGTGGGGGGGGATGCACAAAAGCCAGGAAATTGCCCAGTGATTGCCCTTGCTAGATCAAGGCGACTGTATTGAGTGTCATAATAAACGAAAGATTGCAGACTTAAACAAATGTGATTACGACTGGAGTTTTAGCAATCAGTCAAATATTCACATTGTCATTGTGACCCGTCAAGCAAAACGCAGCACCAGGGGCTCAAGGAAGCTCCTTGTTTTTGCCATCTGCCAGGTACTACAAAAGCAGGAACACTGTCAAGTGGCTGGTAGGCCACGGCGGATGGTAGGCCACGGCGGATGGTCTGCGTTTAGCTTGGCAGGTCACACATGGCATCGGCCTCCTCTAGTTAGCACTATGCAAGAAAACTGAAGAATTCTTAAATCAACCATTATCTATTACAAGTGTTAACCATTGTCTAAATCTCGTCAGCTACTACGCACCATTTCGCTGCTCATCACACCAAGTTCAGCAGTAGCGGATTTGGAAAGAACACAAAATTCCCTTACACACTTTGGTACAGAGAAGGCCACCCGAATTGCATCAATCCAAAATTATACGAATTGGCACTGAACCTGCACTTTCCTGCATATAACTGCAATTCAAGTAGGTCGGAAAATGAATGGAACATCTGTGTGTACAAAACTGATTATAGTGTATAAAAGTGGAAGAAGCAACTTGCCATCATTTGGCAATGTTAACATTTATTTCTTGTTTATAGTTGGCCTTCTTTGTACAAGCATTTTAGCTGACCATTTCCCAACGGGAACTTAGAAAAATACCAGTTTTACATATTATTAAATCAGCTGCCGCCTCCATCTTCCTGCAACGTTAATAGAGTGCGGCCATCTAAATGCACGTATTGCAAATGCATTCGTGTGTTAATTATAATCCATCTTTAACATGTTTAAATAGCAAGATCTAGATTTTCTTAACACTTGCTTACACATTGTGATGGAGACAACACTGTTTGGGGTCAGTCAGTGGAGGTTGGTGGCTTTGATTTCGGTGGGACTGTGAATCCGTTCTGGGTTTCAGTCAGAACGACCCAAAACTCTAAAGAAGCTATCCCAGGTGCTGAACCTATTTTGAGGATAGGGTTCAGCACCCTGGATAGCTCCTTTAGAGCTTTGGGTCGTTCTGACTGAAACATAGAATGGATTCACAGTCCCACCGAAATCAAAGCCAGCCGCTACCACTCGTGTCAGTAACTGGATGTATAACCTATAAACATACACTTTGACTTGATGTAAAAATTCCACCTCCTCCACTCAATGCCTGGTTTTTAACTACTGGAAATGAGGGAGCAACCTTATACCAAGGTTTGTATAACAAATTAATTGATGATTTATAGGGAACTTGAGTACATGGGAGCTGTCTCTGGAAGAAGCAAAAGAGTCAGAGGAGTTTAACAGTGCAAGCCTCTATCTGTTTACTCAGAAGTAAACCCCACTGGGTTCAATGCCAGTGTGGCGTAGTGGTTAGAGTGCAGGACTGCGACTCGGGAGATCCGCGTTCTAGTTCCCACTTGGCCATGAGGCTTACTGGGTGAGTTTGGGCCAGTCACTGACTCAGTCAAGGTGGTTTTGACTGAGTCTGTGACTGGCCCAAACTCACCCAGTAAGCTTCATGGCCAAGTGGGAACTAGAACTCGGATCTCCCGATAAAATGGAGAGGTGAACCATCTAAGCAAGAGGGGGGAAAGGTGGGATATAAATGTAATAAATAAAAGTGACTGAATATACTATGTGAATAGGAATGTTCTGAAGTAAGTTAACGTTTTATACCATGCAAATAAGGGATGTTGTCCCAAGGTCTCCAATGGCATTCTTAGCTTAGTGTTGAGGGGCCACAATGGATACTGTCATGCATTTGATATTAGGCAGGCTCATCAGGACTGTGCATAAAACGCATACTCCTTACACACGCTGTACATGAGAAGTCATGTGTCATCCAATACGTACACACATGGATTTGTCTGCAGTTGTATCTGATTTCTGCAGGCCTTCCTCCCAGAAAGTGTGTGTAAAGGGAGGGAGGGTGGATCATAGGGATTGGGCATATACAAACTCATCGTTTGTACAAATGCATACATGAAGTCGGACATGCGGTGTGGGCCATGTGCGTGATCCCATGGGCCCATCACCAGTAAAGGACCACCTTTTTGAAAAGTGCGTGAACTGGCCCCATTGTTGGGGGGGGGGGTAATAATCCCCAAAACAAGGAAAGCATGGTGGAAGTTGAGAACTTCCAACTACAAGGGAAGCAAAGGACATTCGGTTCATTTCACTGGCACTTGAGAGGTGGGATCTTGCCCACACATTCAGAAACACTGTGAGCGACAATATTCTTTGCTAAATGGTGCCTACCACTGATCTAGTAGTATTTATTGACTGCCTCTTTGTAACTACAGAAAAACATATTTACCTTACTTTCAGTGAGGACTCCGATAGTACCAACAGTGATATATATTCAAGGTGTAAATTATTACATTGTATAAGTTATTTACGAAAGGAGCCATTACTTTTCTTTGCAGATCTTGCTCACTGATTTTAAATCCAAAGTCAAATGTTTGTAGCATGTGCACTATACACAAGAAGCATAGAACACATCTTTAATTAATATCCACAGGCCTTGAACACTGATCCTTTCCATTCCTAAGTCAATCCCTTAACATACAGACCTCGAATTACTTATAGTGGACACTTAAAATACAGTTTTATCCCACTCCATCCTTCAAGGAGCCCAGGGTGGCATAAATGCCCCCTTCATTTTATCCTCACAATAACCATGTTAAGTAGGTTATGCTGAAAGAGAATGACTTGCTCAATAAACTTCATGGCTAAGTACGTGAACCACCCAGAGAGCTTCGGCTATGGGGCAGTATACAAATGCAATAAAATAAATAAATAATGGGAGTGTTGGAACATTTGCTATCAAATGCAAACCCACCCACCCCCCAATGACCAAAACACTGTTATAAAGTCTATTGAACTTGATGGTTCGTTAAGTCAAGTCCTCAAATACATAGGGAGAAAGGAAGTCAAACATTGTGTTACCTGCATGTTCTCCCTCATGTCGGTGGCATCTTTCAACGGGTGCACTGCTAGTTTGAAGATGTCATCTATGATCTTCATGCTTGTGTTCCTCAGCATGGTATAGTCTCTAGTTTTCATTCCTATCCTTGCCGTCAGGCTGCGCTTCTGGGGTTTCCCTCCGCCGCTTCGGTTCGTTATTGCAATGTGCACAAAAAGCGTCACGTGCTCCATGAAGTCTCCAACGAAGGAGCGCAGAGGTATGTGTCGATAGCCCGGCTGTAAACACTCCAGGGGGATGGCGCATTGGCCTATGAACTCGTCGCCAATATAGTCGTCGTCCAACACCACAAAACGGATCATCGCAAGCTCAGGGAGATTCATCTCAAACTCAAAGCTCTCATCAAAAATGGGGTTATCACTGTTCTGCTGAACAGTTTTAGTTCTCTGTTCTGTGCAGTCTGCGGGGATCCCATGGATTTCTAGACAAACGTAGGGATCGATGACGTCGCCCTTGGCACAGGCTCCTTTGGGCTTTGGAAAGTTCTGGCCACTGATGATTTTGACATGTAGGACTTGAGGAGAGGCCCCTGGAACGATGCCTTTCGTATTTGCACTGAAGTAAGAAACCTCTTCTCGCATAACGGAAGGCCTAAGGACATAACCACATCCTCCATTTTGTAGAAACCAGCCAGTATGTAAATCCATCATCGGCCCCGGTGTCTGATAATTCATTGCCACTATCTGGCAGCCACAATTCCAGAAATCTTGGGGGTTTAAGTTACTGGAATCTATTCTCATGGCACTAGGGTATATTCGAGACAAAAATTTCTTATTATAATTTACAAAGTTCTCTGGAACCTCATTTGCAATTCGACTGGCCTCTGCTTCGCTGAAGGAACAGATTTCCCAATAGTTCTGATTCTTCATTGAGGTCTCAAAATCAATGAACTTGATAGATTTACATATAGATACAACATCAGACAGCTCCTTGCATAACCAAGTCATCTTTGGCTCCGCAAAACATTCTTCAGAAATTCTTCGAGATATTTCAGCTTCTTCATCTTCATCAGTGACTTCTCCCTCCAATAAATCCTCATCACAAGGCAGTTTCTTCCCTTTGATGATGATCTTCATTTTCAGCTTTTCTGGAGATGGGAGGTACGCTTCCGATGGTAGTGGTGTATCGGTGTACAGCTTGGTTCCGAAAGTCTTCTTCATCTGTTCAACCATGACCTTCTGCTGCTGTATGGAACAGTGGTTTCCCAAGCAGAGAATAAGAGGGTACTCTGAAGAAACAAAGGCCAATTTGTTGATCACCTCAATGACACACTGAAAGGACAGAGGGGATGTCATGCTATTGCGGTTACAGATTATGGGTTCCTTATCTGGACCATCACAAACATCCAGTTCAATACTTCTGCAGCTCATCTTCAACGCCCTGACATAACCATTGATATCTGCTGGGCCCCGGACCTGATCTTCTATTAGGTAGGTATTGTGAGATGAATTAATATAATAATGTGATAAAGGCTGGGTCATATCTTGGACAACCGTTTTATGTGTGGGGTCAAAAATATCACATTCTGGGGACAACAAATATTGAGTAAATCCATCAATGGCAAGAAAACCTTTCAACCTTCCTTCCTCTGAAAATTCATACCTACGAATAATATCGAGACACATTTCTTCAGTTATATGTGTGACCCCTTGCTCAGCTTCTAAAAAAATCATGAGATCATGGGCATCTAAGTATTCTTTGTTTTTAGATATCTGCACCAGCAAGAAATAAACTTCAGGTCTAGTGCAAAGCTCAGTGTATGCTTCACAAAATTCCTCTTCCGTGACACGCGTCGTCAGTTTCTCTTTGCTCTTCTGGATTTCTTTAAATTTTAACCTGATCTTTGACTCCTTTAAGGCAGGATTCAGCTGTTTTATTAGCTCTACCACTGTGTCTTCCAACATGATCCCATTACCGTCCACATCTGCGGCCTTAAACACAGATTTCAGCCACGCAAACCGTGGAGTATCCTGATCGCCTTCTATTAAATCCAAGCATTGCTTGGCACGGGAAACCAGATAACGCAAGCCTGATACCCAAATGTTGGCCACGTCTGCTGAATGGGCAACTAGGTCCAGGGAGTTGTAATTCTCCCCGTGAATTATGGAAAAGGCACAGTCTTCAGAAATCTGGTCAGCAAGCCCATTGTTCCTGAAAGTTTCCGTGTTTTTCCCCAAACGGATCTCTTTTACAGCAGAAACATCCAGTTTAGCCTTGTCAGGATCCTTCTTAGATGGTTCCCAGCGAAGCGCTTGCAAGTCGGGGTCAAGAGTAAAAAATCGGTTATAAATACGGGAGTTTGGGCGGACTTTCTTCAGTTCACAACCAGCCTGCATGAAGCTAATGCAGTCACTCGCGCTGCTTATTTTCTTCTCTGACGGCATGCTGCTGAAAGACACCGTCTTCTTGCGTCCACATTTTTGGTTTGCAGGGTCCTATAAAGCAATGGTTTTTTAAAAAAAATTAATGTTTTCTGTTTAAGTGCTAACTAAGCATGTAAAATCCACACTGAACAATTAAATTCCACGGCTGCCACCTTGTACATAAACAACACCCCAAAGACTAACAGAATTATTGTAGCATAACTTTCCCCAGACTAGAGCCCACTTCATTAGATGCATGTTGTACAGAGTTACTTTATATAAACCACACTAAAATCAGTGGGATTCATGCATGCATAATTACGTGCATAGCAGCAACCACTGATCAAGAACACCATAGGGGCAGGGTTAAGCAAAAGTGATGCAAAATCAAGCTAATCTTAACATTAGCAACCGGTGACACCACCTTAATTTCACCCTGAGACATGAAGAATGGATAATAGAAAAGTATAAAAAGCTGTTTTAAAAGATGGTTTGAGTTATTGTTTGAGATACATTTCTACTTAATTTTGTGGCCTAACCCACAATCCATCCAACACAGTAGAGTTTGCTGGTTTGACTGATTGGTTATAATGGGTTTTAGTACGGCGCAACAGAGAAAACCTTAAGAGCTTTTATCTTGCCTTTCACTTGTAAATAGATGGAAGTAATCTCCACACATAGCTCCTGAGGAAGGACCACTTCGGGTCCGAAACGCTGAGCTCCCAATACACAATTTTTACTATTGTTTTAATCGCTGGATTCTTTTTGAAAGAAAACTATTAAAACCATTGATTTACTTCATCGAACACCAGAGTTTTACTCTCTTTCCAGTACCAGTGTTTTGGTGTTTTTCCCCCTCTTTCTACTCTATAAAGGGTATTATCCGACTGGGATGGGCACCCCTGGCGGCGGAACTGATTCCCCTCCCCTCCCTGCAGTCTCCTCACATCTGCCAAATCTGCTCTGGAGAGCTGGGGGACCTTCTGGAGCAGATATGGAGGGGGCATGTGGGTTGCATGGAGAAGGACAGGAAAGGGGAGTCCAACGGCACAAAAGGAAATCTATTCAAATGACATTGGCTGTAACTCAAAATGCCTGGGCCACAATTCTATCACCTTAAAAGGGCTTGCAAATGCAATCTTATACGAATCTACTCAGTAGTAAGCCATAATGAGTTCCATGGGACGTACTCCCAACCAAATGTGTATAGGATTGCAGCCTAAAAAAGGTAACAGCCATTTCTAAGAAAAATACAATTAAAACAATGTCGCTAAAATAATAGTAAAACCAGGGGTAGTAGTGACTAGTTCACATTCCAAAATCCAGAACTGCATGTTTCAATAACCAGCAGCAGATTTCCCCATAAAAATAAAAACAGTATTTAACTATCATCAAATCATACTAACTTGGATATCAATGGGTATATTCTAAGTAGTGATGTGGGTTTTCTGGAAAATTTCCATGGGGAAAAATCCAAATTCAATAAATTTGCATTTGGAAATTTGCATCAGAATTTTTTTTGCAAAGCCTTCCCCAATTTGATGTCCTCCAGATCTTTTGGACTACAAATCCCAGGATTCCTGATCATTGGCCATGCTGGTTGAGGCTTATGAGAATTGAAGTCCAAACTTCTGGAGGGCACCAAACTTCTGGAGGGCAACTTCTTGAGGAAGATTGCTCTAGAGAGCAATCTAATTTAACATGTTTATTTGTATTTATTTTATTCATTGTATGTTCTTTATTACATTTCTATATTGCCCAATAGCTGAAGCTCTCTGGGCAGTTCACAAAAATTAAAACCACAAAATACAGCATAAAATACAATATAAAACATGAAACTTAAAGCTACAGTACAACTTAAAGCTACAGTACAAGCAAAATAAAACATAGGAGCATTGCAGAGATTTAAAATACAATAACAAATTTAAAACAAGACAGCAATGCTAAAATGTTAAAATGCCTGGGAAAATAAAAAGGTCTTCACCTGGCATCAGAAAGAGTACAACGTAGGCATAAGGCGAATCTCTCTAGGAAGCTCACATAATGTAATTTAACTGTTATAGCACGTTGGATTTTTTTATTGGAATATTTGTAAAAATTTAAAGACTACACCATGTCCTTCCCTATTGTTGTTTAGATTGAAAGAAAAAACAAAGGAACTGGAAACTGTTTGCACTAATACATTTTAGCAACCCAAAGAACTATGCATGAAGTGCTTAAACCACTCATCTGCAACTTGGAAACTGCCAAGCTTGCCTAACATTGTATCTGCAGTTGTCGCATCCATTCATTGTTACTTCATCTATTTATTTATTTATTTTATTTACGCCCCTCCTTTTTTCCTCCAAGGAACCCGAGGTGGCATACATAACCCTCCTCCTCCTCCTCTCCATTTCTATCCTCATAACAACAACCCTGTGAGGTGGGTTGGGCTGAGAGTCAGTGACTGGCCCAAAGTCACCCAGTGGGTTTCTATGGCCGAGTGGGGACTAGAACCCGGATTTCCTGACTCCCAGGCCTTAGTTAGACGGGCCGAAATCCCGGAATGATCCCCGGGATCGTCCCTGTGTGTTCACATGACACACAGGGGATCCCGGGATCAGGGAGGGATGATCCTCCCTTGCCACGGGATCTCGCCCTACACTTTAAGCCTGGTTTTTCCGCAGTCTTGGGCTGAGCCCGAAACCATGGAACATTTGGCCGGGCGCCGCGGTTTGTCCCTGCTCCTCGCGAGGAGCCGGGACCCGCGCACAGGGCACAGAGCTCCTCAGGAGCTCTGCACCCATCGGGGTGAGGTGGGGGAGAGGGAAAATAATTATTTATTAAAAAGTTGTTACGTTTTGCGCACGAGCAGTCATGCACTCCGGTCTCTTTAAAAATTAAAAAAATGGCGGGCACGATGCCTCTCCCTCTGAGGTCATCGTAAAGCACGTGTGAACAGAGGGGGAGATCCCGTGATTAAAAAAAATGTGAACTCTTCACCCCTCCATCCCGCTAGACCGCTAGGTCTAGCTAAGGCCTCAGTCCGACACTTTAGCCACTACACCACACTGGCTAACAAGCTTATGAAATGGGGGCGGGGGGAGTTCTGCAGGAAAAAAATAAAGCCTTGGGAAATTTTCTGCCCCACATCACTGACTAAGTATGGCTAAGGCCAGATCTACACCAAGCAGCATTTTGTACTATGAAAGTGGTATGAAAGCGGTATATAAGAGGCAGGAGCCACACTGCTGCTTTCTAGCGGTATTGAAGTGCCCTGACAACTCTTGGGGCCCATTGACACATACCATATAGAGCTTTCATAGTGCAATATCCTGCTTGGTGTAGATCTGGCCTAAGTCTGGATCCAACCCAATGTAAACTGCCTGGATGTGAGAACCCACGAGATTATGGCTCTTAATTTAGGGATGTTGTGGTGAGATCCTCAAGCTAACTTCTAACATGACACAACTTTGCCTACCATTTTTACCTGATGAGCTTTTCTTCCAAAGGTGCCCTTCCCCTCATGGTGAAAGAGCAGACATCCACCTCACCCTGGATATGCTTGTTATTATTCTGGTCATTCTCCAGGGTGTAGTAAATCTTAGATCTCAAAACAAAGAGGCATGTTCAAAAGGACTGCTTATCACAGCAACACAACGGCCATAAATCACCTTCTCTGGTGAGATTTATGAGGTAAAGAAAAGAAAAAGGGAGAGTTATTGATCACCTAGATGGAAGACCAGTAATATGAGAAGTCCCTTGCCTGTAGGAAGCTGCCCGTCTCTTAAATTGTAATGTGGGGGCAATCCTATACACACACATATGAATCAGTACATGTATACACAGTGATTTACATATGACATACAGGAAGATAGTGGTTTACATGTGATTTCCAAGATTAAATGTGACATCCATGAAAGCACTTGGTAAGGCAATCATGAAAAACCCAGTTGAGAGGACTTCTCCCAGCTTTAGAATGTCCACTGGGCTCTTAATTGTCTCTAAGTAACAGATCTCAGCTTCAGAATGCTCAACAGAAATGGAACCATAAAGTGATGGGATGCTTAGAAAAAATATATCCCTTCTCCCAATGCAAAATCTTCCCAATCTCAAACCAGAAAATAGAAGAAAACACCATAGAAATTTTGAGCATTGCGAGAAGAACCTAGTGATGTCAATCTAGGAATTTCATCATGTGTCAACAAGGCCTTGAGCAGATGACACAGAGGGAAACAGAGATCTAGCCAATCAGGGTCAAATAAACATATACACAAATACACGGATGACCAGAGACAGCTGGATTGCATCTCCAATCAACCCTAGTTTGCACAACCGACGGTCATTGGCCACGTTGGCTGGGGACAATGGGACTTGCTGCCCAACACGTCTGGAGAGAGCTGGATTGGGGATGGCTGATCTACAGTGTGAAGCAGACAGAAGGTGTCAAGAAAGACCATGAAATGATACAGAAACATGGCTAAATCCAAGGGGCAAAAGAAATGTATGTGCTGACTCCCAACACTTCTTGTTCTATCAGCCCACGTCCTTCCCCACGTCCAACACATAAGCATCTGTCATTCTTTTCCACCAACAATCCCTCTAATCCCATCTTGCCTCTTTTTCCGATGATTCGCCTTCAGATGTGGAAGGAACAGACAAGAATTGCGGTGGACCCGACATTTAGCGCTTTGCTAATGTGTTCCCTGGGCAACCCCGACGGGCAAAATGGCAGATCAAACCCTGCATTCCTATTGGTCTACTGATCAGAATTTAAAGCCAGCCAGCCAATCAACCGTAAAGAGAACACTCCTTAGTAAGAAGCTGATAATTTCACTGCAGCAATTTCAAGGCAGAAAATATATTTTAACCCTGCCTTCCAGCCCTTCACAGGGCTCCCAAGCGAAGTCACAACAAACACCAGTTAAAGCAACATACAATCTATACAACAGTGAAAGCTAAACAGAGCTAAGGTGACCACTTATGCAATGCCAAAAAGGAAATGCATCACTTGAAAAAAGGACAAAAGAGGATCCAGATTTGCACAAAAATTGCATATACTAATTTACATGATAGATGCAAAATTACTCTATAGATGCAAAATTTAATTACAAAATTAAAAAATGACTATGCTTAATATAGAAATACAATACATCTCATCTCAGAGGGGAGGACTGTGACCAGGTCACCTGTGTGTCTGCTCAGTCTGCTGTCCAGGTGCTCTCTGTTGATAGACCAACTTCATGCCCAACCCCCCCTGTTCTCCCTTATGGGTCTTTATATTTAAACTGAACTTGGCTAAGACAGCCCTTTAAATAGAGGACACCTTCAAATAGAGAAGTGTCATTATAAAGGAGGACACACGGCTACCACAAACAGAGTGCCAAATGAAAAACCAGAATTAGTTGTTATTCTACAGGCAAGATTATACCAGCTAATTAGGAGAACTCTGGCCCAGGTGATCTTGGGACAAAACTCTACCAACGTTCAAATTAAACAGGGGTGCACAGTCCACCAGATCCTCTTACTTTTTTTTTTATGGCCCTCTTAGCTTCTCTTGTGTGTGTGGGTATTAGATGGCTAAAACTGAAGGGAGTCAAGGAACAGGGCTTGATATCATAAAGGCACCCCCTATCTCTCCCCCCCCCCCACCTCAATAATTCAAGCACTGAACTAGCAGAAGGGCCTGTCAATGTGAAAGGAGCTTGCACCCTTGCAGGACGAAACAGACAGTGTGATTCCACTGCAGAGGACAGAAAACGTGTTTGGGGCAGGATGGGAGTTTTGGAACATTGGAAGGATCTGGTGAGTCCTATGATTTTATGATTTGGGGAGTAAATTGTATTTTGTAAAAGAGAGAACAAATGGATGATGGGCGAACAGGTTGCATGTTTGTGTTATGGATGGTGTGTGTGTGTGTGTGTGTGTGTGTGTGTGTGTGAGAGAGAGAGAGAGAGAGAGAGAGAGAGAGAGAGAGAGAGAGAATGAGAATGAGAATGAGAATGAGAATGAGAATGTGCGTGGTGTGGCTCTATCCATGTTTAGGTCCACCCACCCACTTTTGGCTCTGGCCTGACCCACTGCCCACTCCAGCCCTGCCCACTGCTGGTATGCAGCCTTTAACAGTTTACCCCAAGGGCATGCAGCTCTCTGGGCGAGGGAGGTTCTCCACCTCTAATTTAAAGAGCCAGGAGACTAAATTGTGTACCTGTAGCTTGTCGCTAAGCTAGCGGCCAACACCGTATCTTGTAGCACCGTATTTTGTGAGTTAATGGCACACTGTATGGACAACTATTTTCTTCTGCCAACTTGAATCTACTTCCATTCTCTTTCATTGAATGACTCCAAGTTCCAATATCATCGCTCTCTGCCCACTTTCTCCACAGTATGCGTAAAGACATTCATGTCAGGCACGTGTCCTTTTAGTCACCTCTCGTCTCAGCTAAAAAGCCCAAAAATGCTTCCTTTGTCCCCACCATCACCTTTGGAGATGCTTTTATCTGCACTATTGTCTGACGTCATTCTTTATATTGAGTTGGAAGCTGAACCTCTGCACATGTTTTAAGCGTGGGGTAAAAGATGCAAAATGGGGAAGCCATGCGTCCTCTTTTACAGAGGACAGCCCTCCATTTGAAGCGCTCCCAGAGGACTGTCCTGTGTTGAAGACATCCTCGAGTTGAAAGGTCGTTCAGTCCAAGACTAGTACAAAGATAAAGAACCATCAGGAGAAAGAGCCGGGCCTTGAAGTTGCCCATCAAAAATGAGCACCAGGACAGCAGGCTGAGCAAGGCATGCAGGTCACAATCTTCCACACTAGGGTGAGTTGTGCTGCATTTCTCTTTAAATTATATTAATTAATCCTAAATTTACATCTTAACATATAAATTAACATATGTAAATCAGTGTCCCCTTTTTGTGCGATACATTTCCTTTTTTTCTTCTTCTTTTTTTGCGATTCATATGAAACCACCCTAACTGGAATGCAGCCGTGTAAATAAGCCCACAAAAATTACTAACCTGCAAGGAGAAAAAATGTAGCAAGCAGGGGGGAGGGGAGGGCTGGCAGAAGGGGCATAGAAAGTTCCTGCAAGTTGGCGGCTGCGTCATATGAACAACTCAGCGCCATTGCACAGCCACTACCGGATCAGTAGAGCATATAGACTACCCCCTAATGGGCTACCTTCCAGCAAGGACTCTTCCAACGCTGTGATTTAGTGCTGTACATCTCCGCTCTTAGAAATGCCCACAGAACACGAACAAAACCATTTGACAGTGTATTCTTCTAGGTGACAAGGCCAATGTCGATTTGTCCCGCTTTCATTCTCCCAAGTATTTATTGATGCACAGAAGAACTCCTACTGAAGGTGCCCTCTACATCAGCCCACACAGTGACAGAGGCACAAACAAAGAAAGAAGAATCAGAGTCTCCAAACAGTTTCCAGAAGGTAGCTGTTTCAAGTCTGTTGCAGCAAAAACAAACAGACCTCTATGCTTCCAGTGCTTAAAGATCTCCCATTATAGCATCAGTGGAATGAACGGCAGACAAATTTGCTTTATCCATCTATCTATTGTATCTCTATCTCTCTATGTTCATTATGATTAAAATGAGAAGGCCAATTAAGCCAGCACAATAGGTCAACCTTGCTATTATTACAATTTAATGGTTCACTTTTTTGTTCCCGATTTGTCATATTGTAATTTATTGCAATGCTAATACAAAAATCCAAACGCTGTATGCAAATTAATGCAGATGATTATAATGGTGATTCTCAAAAATCCTTTCCACACATTATTTAAAATATAAGGTCTTAAAGAATTTCTGCTGCCATAACGCATTTCCAATAGAAGTACAGAATAAATTAAATAACATTTGTGTCTGAGCTCATACTGGCTTATTACAGGGATGTCAAAACTTTTGGGGACTGGTGGCCAGATGGACCAGATGTCATCAGGGGTGGCCTCCTCCCCTGAAGCCCATCCCTTCATGGCATCTTCAGGTCCCATCCCCAATCCATTTTGCTTTTCTCTGTGCAGAGGGAGGCAAAAACCTCCATACCTCTCTGCACAGAGAAAGGCTGACACTCTTTCAAGTGTCTGCTGAGTCCCCAATTTTGTGTCCCGCAGCTGCTCGTCATCCTGATTGGGACGAGTAGCATATGACATTGTATCTTCACTGTTATCTCCAATTAGTGACCAGGGATAACAGCAGAGATTCCTCCAAGGGGCGGGGCTTGGAGGCTCCACAGGTTGGATTGGGACCTCTGCATGCAAGATCAGGCTAGGGCCAGAGATTCTCCATCCCTGGTTACCACAACCTGACAGAAAATGACAACACTAAGAAGGTCTACAGCAGAAGTGGAAAAACTGTGGCCCTCCAGATGTTGTCAGACTATAACCAACAGGGTCACTGGTTGGGGATGATGGGGTCTAAAGTCCAGCAATATCTGGAGTGCCAGTTTCCCCATCCCTGGACTTCACTTCAAACTTACAGAGCAATGCTCTTTGTGTCTACTCAAAAGTAAAGCCTATACAGTTCAGTGGAGCTTTATTGGTATAGGATCACAGGCTTAAACACATTTAAGTTTCATGACTTTCTTCCAAGGAAACCTGTAAACTGAAAAAGAGCAGGAGTCTCTAACAGAGAGTTGTCTGCATCCCTCCAAACCTAGGGTGCCTTGGGCAGCCTTCCCCAACATGGCAGGAGCCAAAGGCTGCTCTTGGAGATCCCTGTGCGTTTATAAATGGCTTAGATGTTAAAGGTGCTGGCCATGATCTACCTATGCCCAAGTGCATAGAGTCCTTCTAGCTGGGGGCTTAAAGTGGATTCCCCCTGCCATAGCCAAAAATTCAAAGCCACCGCTTGTGGTCAAAGCACCGTTAGCACTGGATCACAGATGCCACCTTTAAGTCAGAGTTGCCCCACTGGCTTCAAAGGGTCAAGTTTGAGCTTTAAATTGGTGTGAAAGATCTTGGGGTGGTGGTGGTTGTTTTCCTCAGAGAAGCCTTTTAAATGTGGCTGTTGAGTTGTTTCTTTGCTGACCTTTTTGGTCTGGGGATTCATATACATGATCTGTGCTTAATTTTGTGTGTGCGTTCATATGGAGAAGCAACTGATGGTGTCACAGACACTAGAATAACCATATGTCAGTAACAATATCCTTATTAACGAAACCCTAATCCACATGACTAACTCTATAAAGCAAGTTGGATTTGGATCTCCGTACAAATTAGAATTAATGGCTATTCACTCATTTCTCTGAGTTATCCAATACTGCTAACTAGAATTGAATAAGCTCAAACTTGCACCACTGGTTTCCATCGTATTAGATCTAAATAATCCATTTCAAATTAAACCCTCCTGTTCGGACTAATTATAGAGATAGACAAGTGGAACCTGCAGCAAAAAAACTGTAGCATGGATTTCTCCAGTTCACAGTTCCAATCAGCCAGCCATGCCCTCCTGCACAAAACTCCATTCCATTCTCTCTCCCACCTAGTTGTCCACTCACCCACCTCAACCGTCAGTCAGCATTCTGCTGCCACTGCCAAGTCAGCCCTCAGGACACTTAATAAAGTAAAAAGAAGCCAAAAGCAAAGGTAGAATCAGGCAATCTTCAAAACAGAATATTTACAAAAGTTTATTTACAGTGCCAAGGTGCCGCCTACGCATTTCGAACACAAACTGCACTCTTCCTCAGGGCTGCTTAACGAACTCTATAACAGCCCTGAGGAAGAGTGCAGTTTGCGTTCGAAACGCGTAGGCGGCACCTTGGCACTGTAAATAAAGTTTTGTAAATATTCCGTTTTGAAGATTGCCTGGTTCTACCTTTGCCTTTGGCTTCTTTTTACTCCCCCACGGGGTTTTCCTTGCTTTTGCACTTAATAAAGTAACCTGGGGTGCTTCCTGACAGATAGCTCTCAGCACAACCAGCCAAAAGGCATTAATGGCCACTCACAGAACTTTGCAGATCCTTTACATGATGACATCAACCTCCAGGATGTTATAATGTTATGCTGGCTTTACACACTAGGGACATCCCGCGATAGTTCTGGTTTTCGCTAACTGAGGAGTTATTTTATCTTTCTATTTTTTGATGTTTTTAATGTTTTGTTTTGTTTGCTTTGTTTTATTTTATTTTATTGTTGTTATATTATCTTCATACAGTGCTCTGGGAGCCACTTTTGTGGGTGAAGGACAAAGAAAAATGTTTAAGTATAAACAAACAAATAAATAAATGCCAAGAGAAGACATAGGAGCCATATTCCTGTGTAATATGAATATAGGGAAAGGAAGCAGGATTGTGTGCACAGGTCAAGTTCTAACATAAAGCAAAGTGATGCCATCGCCTCAGGTGGGAGAGGCTGGAATGGGAGGGGGGAAATGGTGCATGTACCATGCAGCCAAATGCCCTCAAGTGTAGCGGAGGATGCTGTCCTATTCCCAGTCTGGAAGTAAAATCTAACTACCGGTTTGGCTGGCTTCAGAATGTGGCATTGGGGGAAAGCGCCTTTTGTCTTGGGTCATCTCTTTGTTTGCACCCATGACAAGATCTGGGGGGGGGAAAACCCACCATGCGTACACTGAAGATTCCATTCTGGAGAATCAATCTCATGCCTATTAAACGACAGATTAGCCCAATCAGAGACACAGTGCTCTTTTCAACACTTGCACTGTTGATCAAGAGGTATAAAAATGATATTTAATTCCTGTCTGAAAGATTCAAAGAGCCTCTCAACTGCATTTGAGATATACCACCCCTGCATAATTCTTGATGAAGAGCAACCCAAAATGCCAGCTGTCAAATAGCAATATAGCAATGATAAACATTGCCATGATAAGCATAGCTAGTTTTCCCAGTTAAATTCAACACTCCATCGAAGAATTGATATATAACCAAACTGATGCAATTGCTATGGGAGTGAAGGCTATTATTTCTGAAGATTTAGGAAATTTCCCCAATAAAATGCAAAGCAATTCTTAGGGCAGAGCAGGGGAATCTGTGGCCCTCCTAACGCTGTTGGATTCCGACTCCCATCAGCCCCAGCCACTATGTTCAGTGGCCATGAAACTTGAGACTTGAGAAGTATTGGACGGGAGGTGATATGAAAGTTCTGTCCATGGTGTTAAAAACCTGTGACACCTCAGCCACCTTTGCAAGTCACCAATTGATGCTGCGGTCCTCAAGTGATGAATCGTAGAGTCATAGAATCATAGAATAGTAGAGTTGGAAGGGGCCTATTTGAAAAGATTACAATGAGGGAGGGAGGGAGAGAGAGAGAGAGAATGTGCATTTTGGCTTAGCTCCAAGGATGAAATTGATGGCTTTGTAACAAGAAGTACCATGGTCACCCTTGGATTTTGTACCAAAGGATCCGCACGAATAAATGGGAGAATAATATCTAACTGATTGCAGACTGAAAGATGGTCTCCGAAGGGCAATGATTTACCATTGACCCACAAAGCATTCCGTACATTGAGTTATATGGCTGATGACTTTCTGGAAAGAGCAGAGGTTGGTAGCTGATGATTTAGGAACCGGGATGCCCCAGCAAACAGGCATGGTGGTTCTAATTTGCAGTCTTATGAGCTGTACATTTTGGCTTTTCATGCTGTTTATTCGTTTTAGTTATTTATTAACCTGCTTATTCAATCTGCTGCCAGCATTATCAAGTACACTGTTTTTGTAAATTTATTAATTTATTACATTTGTATTCTGCCCATGAACCATAAAAACCCATACTACCATAAAATGCAGCAATAGATTAAAGCGTAATATGAAAATCTGTAGTAGAAAACAGAATAATACCAAAATAAAAACCAGTGCAAAGTTCTAAAAATGCACCAACACAATTTTTTGAAACTGAAGGACAGAGAAACCTAAGAATTTTTTTTTTTTTTAAAAGACACTCTTCACCTGATGCCAAAGAGGTTACAAGCACAACATAGGAGCTAGAGGAGCCTCTCCGGGGAGGGCATTCCACCTTTCACTGGAAAGGTCCTCTTCTTAGTAGATACCCACCTTATCTGATTTGGTGGGGGACCTTGATAAAGATGATCTTAAGGTCTGGGAAGATATATATGGAAGGAGATGATCCTTCAGTTGATTTAGCCTCATGATCTGCTTTTGGGGCTTAGAGTATGGATGGGAGGAAAAGAAACCCCAAATGACAGGTGTAGGTGAGAGACGGGCTCTGGTGCTGTAAGATTTGGAAAACGCTTTTATTGGTATCCAAGAAACTCAACGTTTAGGACTGTTAAATCCTTCGTCAGGAGTTACAACCATTAAAAATTATACCGTTACTGAAGAAGAGGACGACACCCAAAATATCCTTATCACTACATAAATAATCAATGTATACAACGGGGAAAAATTAAAATGAAAGGTTTGTTTATGACAAGCCACTGCATGTGTTGTTTCTAACTACTGGTTGAGTCTGAAATTTTAAATGTATACAATTTTTTAAAAGAAAATCCATTGTATACATTGATTATGAGTGTCTCGTCATAAGGGGAGGAAGTATTATTCCACACAACAGTCATTCCTGAGAAGAAAGAAGAACCACAGCAGGAAATAGATGACGCAGTAAAACAGAATCTAGAGAATGTTCCCAATTAGAAACAGTCAATGGGAGGTGTTATTTTAATGGCAATAGATAGATAGATAGATAGATAGATAGATAGATAGATAGATAGATAGATAATTATCCATAGCATATTTGTATAATTATTGTGTAAGTAATATTGAAGGGTGTGAGAGAGAAGCCCCATATGAAACTTCTTCAGAAAATGCTCAGGGGAAAACAGTCACTTGCTATGTTAAATCTGCTTTTGCCAATTCTCTAACATTTGTCCAAGCGAAGACAAAACTACTGTTCGTAACTGCTTTATGGGAAATACAGTTTATCCATTGCTCGCTTTTCCATACTGTATACAACCTAATTATTTTGATAATAATCTTCTAGTCAGAAAAATGCTGGAATGGAGCAGGAAGATTGTCACACAATTACCGAGAAATGGAGCATCGTGGGTACACCAACGCAGTTCCAATGAATGGGGAAACCTCCATTATTTCTCCTGCCTACCAATTTCTGCCTGCTATCTCATAATTAATCCAGCACCCAGCTCTGATATAAAAAGAGGACAAAGGCACAAGGCCTAAAATACGTCCAAGTAAAAGAACAAAAAATGAAATATCATTAGACGTGCTGATGGCTAATTTAATGTGTTAATAGTTGTTTCATATAACTTCTCATCAAGATGGTGGCAACGATTTCCTACAGAACACGTTCTTCCTAATTAACTTTGGGATTGAAACTGGCTGCCCTAATCTCCTTGTGATATTCTGTGTGTAATTTCCTTTCAGTTACCAATCTAAGCCATTGGGCCTTACAATACCAAGATGGGTTACCTCATTTCCACATTTACTGGCAACTCTCCACCTTGAACTGGCAAGCCCTTCCCAGGGAACAAAAACTTAGGCTCATTGCTGGTACAATTCATCAGCTCCCTTTCAAAGGTATAACCTAGGGTGACCATATTTGGGAAACCAAAAAAGAGGACACCTAGTGTGTGTGTGGGGAAGCAGCTTTCTGAGTCCTGCAGAAAGTACGTTATTCCCCCACCACCTTAAAGAACCCAATTGGAGTGGAGGAGGGGAAAGGATTTCATTCTGCACCACCACCATCCACTCCAATGGGGGCCTTTTCTATAATGTCCACGAATGACCCACTTTCCCCTTTAAGACCTCAATTGGAGCTCGGGGTGGGGGAATGATGTGCCTCAAGAAAGCATGTCATTCCCTCCTGCCATGCTAATGGCAGCCTTAAAGGGGAAGGTGTGTCATTCCAGGACATTATTGAAAATTATAGAAAATCCCCCCTGACACCATGGAAAGAACAAAAACCAGGACAAATCCGGGGAAATCCTGACAGTTGGTCACCCTAGTAAAACCTGTGGTTTATATTCTGTGAGGCACTATTAGATGCCCCACACCTTAAATTCTTATATGGTCTGCCTATCATCAGCCCGACTTTCCATTATTTCATTTTCATTTCATTGATTACATTTCTACACTGTCCAATAGCCAAACCTCTCTGGGCAGTTTAAAAAGATTAAACTCTAAAAATACAATATAATAACATAATATAGAATCAGTTCCATACAAAAGCATTGTGTATAGACAGACCCCATGTCTCCTCACACGCACACAAGTCCCTCCAACCTCTCACTCACTCTCTTAATACAGCAAACACACAGAGAGAGATACAACATGGCAAGCCTTTTGATTTTGTCACAGAGGGCCACCACTGAGAAGACCCTCTCCCTTGTTGTCGATCTCCCTCAGAAGAGGTACTTGGAGGGGAGCCTCAGATGATTATCATAGTATACAGCTAGGTTCAAACATTATGCTTATGAATTACTTAAAGCATCCAGCTAACTTACCATCATTGTGCATGTATGCAGACCCTGATGCCTGCCCTACGCCAAATTATTTATATTGGAAAAAGCCTACTGCGTCATTCCTTATTTTCTGTTTCATCAAGTAGTCTAGACACACACTTCCAAGACCGCTGCTTGATTGCTGCAAAGGTGTCTGGAGCTTGGACAAAAGAGTGTTAAAAAGGCCAGAAGGCCTGATTTCAGTTTCTTACAATGCCAGCCAGGCCTGGCCGTATCTTCTTTCTGTTAGTGTGTGATTGCTAGCTTAATGGCCAGTAGATGGTCCCTTGATAGCTAGGAAATTGCGCGAAGGTCCTGGACTGTTCTGAACGAGGAGGGGTTATACTTTTCTCCTTCCACCCCACCTAAGGATAATGTAATCTAGGGTCGTGTCAGTGAAAAGGAAGAAAAGAAGCAGTTCTGAAATTAAAAAGATGGGGAGAGCTAGTTTTGGGCTCTGGGTCGCTTTTGGGATGGAGTTACCTATCTTGGAGGATCCTGCTCTCTGCAGGAGTGTTAAGCTGTGCCTCTACCTGTATATATTTTTTAATGAAGTCCAATATTAAGAAATGGCAAAAGCCTCCAGTGATCTCCTTTCAAAGGACATCAAACCCGGATAAGTGCTGCACCCCTGGAACTTCTACACCACTTCAGGAAGTGGGGTGCGCAGAACATTATTTTCTTTGGTGGCATCAATGAACTGATTTACAGTCTCAATCTAAGCATGCTTATTTGGAAATAGGTCCTAATGAATACAGTGGGATTGACTTCCTGGGCTTGTATTCAACTGTTACCATTCCGCTAGTGCAAAGCTTCTATCCCTTGCAGAAACCCTGCTTTTTTATCCTTTGCAGAAGTGTCAAATCTAATACTTTGATTTTGCTTGTGCAAGCCCTCGTACAAGCGACTGAACAATGCGCTAAGCAAGCTGTTCCGCATATTAATTTTTGTGAACCGCCCACAGAGCTTCGGCTATTGGGCGGCATAAAAATGTAATAAATAAATAAATATTGTCACATAGCTCATTCCAATTCCATCAGGCTAGGCCCTCATCTTGACGACGGCATTAATGTTGCGCACGGCAGTGCGGGGCACGGCGCCACCACTTTGATGTTTCTTCTGACCGTCTACATCGGAAGGAACGCAGTTGCGGGCTTTCCGGGTGCCGCCGTCACCACTGCATGCACCCGAGCACTCACGCAGTAGGTATGGGGCACCTGGGAGCATCCGCACCCCCCTCTTCTAAGGTTAGTAGGGGGTTTTAGGAAGATGGGACTGGGTGTGTGTGTGTGTTTAAGTTGTAAATGTGAAGGACTGCATTTACAACTAACTGAAAGGAGGAAACAAGGAGGGAGGAGAGGGGTGCTCCCTCCCTGGCAGGATTTCCAAACCTCCCTTTAATTTAATTTAATTTTTTGCTTAACAAGGCTCATCAGAGCCGCGGGGCCTTGCTTCAATCTAAAAAAGTTGGGGTAAGTACCTGACTTTTTTAGTGGCAGCTGCGTCATGTAGATCACCTGCCACCACTCTGAAGCTACTGCGGGGGGGGGGGGGGAAGCGCCCATGTAGACGAGCCCTAGGTGTCACTTGCACTAGTTGGGCTAGTTCTGGCAGCAGTAGTGTAATCGCTTGTGGAACCATGCCAACTCCTACAATTTCTCCAGTATTGTAACATTGGATATAACCCCTAATAAGTGATCTTAATATTGCAACCTTTTGCAGACTCCTGGATTGACATGGTTAGTGGGTGACAAACACTAAAGATGTTCGTGGCGCACAATCCTATGGAGATAGCCATCAGACCCCAAACTCAGAGGCTGACAACTATCCAATGCAGGATGGGCCAAAGCACAGAGGTGATCCTAACCTCCATGCTCCAGGCACCCTGCATTTCCGGCTAGATGGGCAATTTAGCCTCTCTAGCTGGGGAGATTTGGAGCAGGAGTAGGGAGGCTGCATGCTGCATAAGAAACTGCGTAATGCAATTCCTGCAGTCTCCTCCCCACTCCTGTGACTGCTCCTTTCCCCCCATTTCCACGCTCCATTCCCATGCACAGAGACAAGGAAGAACCACACCGGCTACGAGGGGAGTGTTGGAGCCCTGGCTTCAACCTTGGCTCCCTGAAACCAAAAAATCCACCAGCCGTCTAGACAGTGCCTAGTGACCATAGGATTGCACCCTTAATATCTTAGCAACAACTTCCCTGACTGTGCTGAATCAATGGAAATGAGGTGATATGAGTGAGTAAGCTACACTTGGTGTGGCGATTGTGTCGTAGACTGATATCTACATCTAGAATGTATTTAGAAATCCTTAAACTTTATTTCACTCTCCCCTACCCCACCCACCCCGAAATAATGCTAATTTTCTATCCAGGTTATTGCTCCTATAAGAATTAATGTGATGTCAATTTTCCTGAAACTGATACATAAATTCCCACGAATCCAATCTGCAAGTGTAATTCCAGCCCATTTTCATTTACCATGCCAAATGATGTCAGATTTTAATTAAAACATTTTAACTGAAAATTAAATGTCAGCAGTGATGCAGAGTTGCTGTTAAAGGGATATATCAAATCACTAGCAGACACTTTAAGGAGACACAGGAAAGGCAGCGCAGAGTAAAAAAAAAAAAGTACAACGGAGGAACTCAAAGCGTAGAGTAGGAGGATATCATTGAGAACTTGTGGACTTTTATACAAGATCTGGGCCAAATCTACAACTAAAGCGATATCAGATGGATGGATTTTTTCATTTTCCTACCGTCTCTATGGCCTCCTGCTGCTGTCCCACAATAGTGATGGTCTCTTTACACAGGGAGAGGAAGAGGAAGCAGCAACGACCACATGGCCCATTCAGGAACCATTTTTTAATGCGCTGCTTTTCCTGCACACAGCAGGAAATGGCAGCACATTCCATTTTTAAAAAAAGATGGATTAAAAGGGGTCTATTTTGCAACGGAAAAATGAGCAGGAGTGGGAGGCATGTGGGAGGTGGACATCATCATCTAAAGGACCCGCGAACATCCGTAAGCGGGCAGTAGCAAGCATGAGATAAAACGCTCGTCTGATTATGCTCCTAGTGCCATATCATTACGATCCTGTCATGGTATCACTATATCCTTCTTGCGTATTTATACCTCGTAGCACACCCAATGACATTTGTTGTGATATTTTGAATAATGTAGAACAAAAAGCAGGAAATAGCCCTACAATAATGGTATACAGAATGTGCCTCAACAGTTATCAATGCACTTCAATACCACTAGGTAGATCTAGCCCAGATGTCCTGGGTAAAATAAGCATGCTGAAATGAAATGGGCAGGGCACTACAGCTTGGATCCAACACGTAGACAGCATGCTGGGGCTTTGCATAGGGACCCTGGAAGTGTTTCTAATGTTGGAGGGAGCTCTAACATTAGAATATTAATTTAAAAATGAAATTAGCTCTCTTAGCTCAGTGTGCTTTATTGTAGGGATGGATGGAAAGCAGAGTAGAATCTAATGGTAGACCTCTGGGTGATTTGTGGTAGATTGAAAGGATTCTGACTAACAATAACAACAACTAAAAGATCTCCTTTGCCCCTAAATTAGGGTGCTGATCAATAACTGGGAGTGGAATTTTATGTCAAAGGACCTGTGATCTTGGTTCTGGTACTCATCACAAATTCCTGGGCCCTCGTTGCTGCACCCGGCGGAGCGAGCCAGGGCGCAGCTGCATTGACGCTCCTTCCCAGCGTCTACATGGGAAGGAGCGCAGCTGGGGAGAGAGGAAAGGGGCAGCACAGACTCAGCTGCCGCTGCCGGGAGCACCAGGGAGGGGGGAGGAACAGGGCAGCCGGCTCTCCTACCTCTGAGCTCGCTCTGGCTGCCCCATTCCTCTTCCTCCCATCCGCCCCCTTTCCCCTTTATTTTTTTCCCCCTTAAAAAGACTCCGCAGAGACGCAGAGCCTGGCTCTGAACTAAAAAAGGCGGGGTAAGTCCCCGATTTTTTTAGCGCGGGGCTTTGGGGCTTTGCCCCTGGATCCCTTCGGAGTGGCGGCTGCATCACTCCGAAGCTACTCCAGGGTAAAGCGCCCGTGTAGACGTCCCCTGGGTTGACAGAGCTATCCTGTTCCTCAATTCTTAGTGTATGTCTACTCACCTGAGCCTCTATTTTGCACCTGGCTCTAGTTGGTGAATCTCAAGATTCTGGTAAAAAACACAAAGTCTGCCTAAAATCTGCCCACCCATTTATTTATTTTACTGTGATCATCAATCAACATACAGACCCCCTGTACTACTTCACCCAATCCTCTCTTTTAATAAAATAGCAGCAAAATCCTCAGCCTGTCTGTTGGGTACTAAGTCTCATTGAATTCAATGTGGCTTACTCTCAGAGAAGTAGGAATACTGAACTATATTCAGACAGAGTAATTGTCGAGCTTTTGGTCCCGTTTCCTTCTTTTGATAGGGTGAACCCTTAGAGGAAAACAACGAAGCTGGTTTGCTAATAAACAAATACAGATTTGAGAATGGCAGGAAATGGAATCCTTTGGGATCAATTTGCTGATGGTGCCTGCAGGGTTTAACCTTAATGGAGCAAATATTAAGCTTCTCAAACTGCTGTTGTTGCATGGGTCATTTTGCAGACTTAATGCTGAGCTTAGCTTGAGAAATTAAATGTATAGTTGTAAAACAAAAATACACTTTAGGGTCCCTTGCAAATGAACACATAATAATAATAATAATAATAATAATAATAATAATAATAATAATAATAACAACAACAACAACAACACAGAGTAGTCTAGTTATAACCTCTGAAAATGGCTCAAGAATCTTGGCCACTACACTCTGGATAAACATTAAATAGGATGTTATCATTTCTAGATCTTTATCTTTGATTAGCTGTTTATTGAATCGTCGGCAAAACACATTCCAAGAGCAGGCATGCATTTATAATCTCCAATGGAGTACATAAACCTGACACAGAAAAACAATTTCTGTACAAAAATAATGGAAGCGACTAATCCTTCGAAAGGAACTTCTTCTAGGTTCCAGAAATAAATGGGCAAACAATCTTCCCAGAAAAAGCCCTCCCTTCAATAGCAATACAGTTCTTTTTCTGTCACTGAATGTGATCCAGATGTCTTTCCTCAAGAGAGCCATGGCCAAAATGAATGGGCCCAGCACTGAAAAACATAACAAAACGAAACAAAAACCAATCTTCTGTTACTGGGAAAATGTGACCCCGCCCCCACCACTTAAACTTGTGTGGAAAGTTGTTGTATGTCATACAACAGGGTGAGGAAACTCATGCCGGGGCCCAAATCCAGACCTCCTGAGTTCCTAATGCCTGGCCCCACCCCTTTTCCTTCAGCCACTGAGAATTTGTTGGTTTCCAAACTTTTGTGCCATTTCCCCCACTTTCTAAAAAGTTGAAATGCCTCCCCTAAGGTTTAGTTACTGGCCAGAGATGAAGGGAGTCAAATTCCAAAACAGTTGGAAGGCATCAGATTGGGGAAGGCTGAAATATATACTTGTACATTTCACCAGGCTGTGACCCCTGTGTAACTGTCACTGTAACTCTAAAATGGCCGCTTACAGCTGACCCTGTTCAGATGAAGCACTTGGACGCATGCCATTGGGTCACATGGATTTCAGCGTGGCCATATCTGCTTCAATCTCAACAACTCCACTCAAGCAGGTTGTCGACTGAATTTTGTATGCACACAACAAATCAACCTTGCGAAAAGGACTTTGGGCATGTTTACGCCAACCGCTTTCCTCAAATGATAAGCTTTAACTTCTCCCCATCTCAGTCTTGTTCACCTGTCCCCTCCCAGGGAGAGGAGCAACGAGAAGGAGCAGTAACTTCTGCACGCCTGGTTTTCTCCGTCCGGGATTGCGCCCAGAGGGAGAGACAAGCCAACGGGTGGTGGCAACAGGGGATGATGAGGCGGAGGTTGTGAGCAAACGTAGATACACTTTGCCTACAACTCCCATCACCCCCAGCAAGCATAGCCAAAGTTCAGGGATGATGATGGAAGTTATAGCCCAAAACGTTTTCACCCACCAAAACCTATTTATTTTTATTTTATTTATTTACTGCATTTCTATACCACCTAATAGCTGAAGCTCTCTGGGCGGTTTACAAATTTAAGACAATTCAAAACAAAACAACAGTATAAAACCATAATATAAAATACGATATAAAAGCACAACCAAGATAAAAACAGCAGCAATGCAAAAATACAAATTTAAAATACAAATTTAAAACAGCAAAGTTATAATTAATTTATAGACTGTTAAAATACTGGGAGAATAAAAAGGTTCTAAAAGAATATAATGTAGGTGCCAAGCGAACCTCCTTAGGGAGCTCATTCCACAGCCGGGATGCCACAGCAGAGAAGGGTTGAACCTAGAACCAATACTAAAGCCTCCCAGATACGTTAGACTACAACTCCCATCATCCAAGACAGCACAGTCGGAGTCAGAGCCCAATACAACTGAGAAACACCAGGTTCGGGAAGGCTGCGGTACTAGACCATATCTATATGACGCCATTTTGCCTCCTGATCCCCCCCGCAAACCCTGCAGCAGCACGGTTGCAAAGTGGAATAGAAAGAGTTACCCAGGAGAAGTGAGCACAGGCTATCCAGCTGGGGGGGGATCACAGCGCCTTTGTAAGACGGCAGAAACGGGAAACCATGAAAATGATTTTGTTTTGCTTTTATGGCAAATCTGCGCATCTTTGAAAGCCTGTAGCAGCGCAACTGCACTGCCGCACTTCATTTAATTTATGTGTTATATATTTTAACTGCCCTTACTTTTGTTCCTCAACTTTTACATCGCCATGATGGCCATTGTGAGGCTTGTCGAGCCCGACCCCCTGCCCTGCATTCCCGCACTTACTCTGCACTGGGATCCGCTGCAAGGTACGCCCGCTTTCTGAATCCAAACCGAAACCACCACTGACAGAACAACATGGTAACTTCGAAGCAGTTGAAAAAGTTGTGGTAAAATAACACTTCGAGAAAGCGCAGTTTCGTGGAGAAAAGCCAGATGTTGGCTGCGACTTGGTGGTTGCGTCAGTTAGACAATGAGGTGCAATAGTGCAGCGACAACAGTGTACACAGGTCGTAGTCAAGCTCCTGCAATGAGTGCTCAAGATGGTCCCTTGAATGGGCATTTCACCTCCAGGACTGGGATCTGAAAGCAAACCTGTATTTGACTGGGGCATGGAGAGACACTTGCCCTTTGAATTGGTCTAGAGAGCTAAGAGTTTGTAGTTGGCATGAGCTGAAACTGGCAGTGTAGCCCAACCTGGTCCCCTCTGGATGGGTTGGACGTCAACTCAGTCCCAGCCAGCACGGCCAATGCTCAGGAATGCTGGAAGTTGTTGCCCAAATCATCTGGAGGGCATCCAATGGGGGAAGGCTGACCCGGGCAGGGTGGGGGACAGGCAGGGGGAGAAAGAAAGAGTATCTTTTACACACCTTCCTCTGAGAGAATCTGTTTGCTGGGGGGTCTGCTGGCTTCCAATAGGCTCTTACTTGTATATTTGTAAATATGGGGAGTGGAGGAAGACCTGTAAGTTTCCAGTCTCTCTAATTCAAAGGAAACTAAGGCCACAATCCTAGGTATGTTTAGACAGAAAAAAAGTCCTAAAACTCCCAGCATTCCCCAGCCAGCATGTGTCTGTCTAAACAGGCATAGGATTGAGCCCTAAGACTGCAATCTGAGAGCCAGTGTGGTGTAGTGGATAAAGTGTTCGACTGGGAGTCGGGAGATCCGGTTTCTAGTCCTCACTCGGCCATGGAAACCCACTGGGTGACTTTGGGCCAGTCACACTCTCAGCCCAACCTACCTCACAGGTTGTTGTTGTGAGGATAAAATGGAGAGGAGGATTATGTGCACCGCTTTTGGTTCCTTGGAGAAAAAAAGGCAGGATATAAATGCAAGAATAAATAAATAAAATCCCATATCCCCTTCCCACATTAAACTCAATGAAAATGACTTCTGAGTAGATACTATAACATTTCAGTGGGAACCTCTCGCTGCTTGGGGGAGGGCGTACCTGTGACGCCCTGCCCCCCTGTGTCGCCCCAACTTTACCTGAGACACCCACAAGCTACCTGACAGGACTGTCCACGCCACTAGCACCCAGGACCACTTCAATCCCCCCATGCTAATGATGTGTTTGAGGGTTTAGATCTACTGTTGCTGCTCCTGTCTTGCTTCTTCTTCAGGCTCCACAGCCCACAACCTAGCCCTCAGTTTCCCATTCCGCTGCCACCATTTGTTGTTTTCTCCTCAGACACCTCCACAGACCACACCAGTTGTTTGTAAATATAATTGGAACTTACTAACTCAAGTAAATGCATGTATAAGCTTAATGGTTTCCTCAGTTCAAATGCGTATGGTTACAAGGTTCAAAGCGTATTAGTTTCAGTCAGATCTTTATTACTAGGTCTTCTACTTCTCTCTACCCCACAGAATTCTAACCTACACACAGAGGAGGGCCAGGATCTCTTCTCGATCCTCCCAGAGTGCAGGGCAAGGAATAACGGGCTCAAGTTAAAGGAAGCCAGATTCCAGCTGGACATCAGGAAAAACTTCCTGACTGTTAGAGCAGTACGACAACGGAACCAGTTACCTAGGGAGGTTGTGGGTTCTCCCACACTAGAGGCATTCAAGAGGCAGCTGGACAACCATCTGTCAGGGATGCTTTAGCATGGATTCCTGCATTGAGCAAGGGGTTGGACTTGATGGCCTTATAGGCCCCTTCCAACTCTCATACTCTATGATCTCTCACTCTCTTCACAGACCGTCTCCTAACACTCAAACTCTCATATTCTATTGATTCATCTCACACTGACACTTCTACAGATTCATCTACCCACTCCTCTCACTCACTTAACTATATATAAATACTTTTCTCTAGCTCCTCCCACTCTTACTCAGCCAATCTGCACTCCTCCTCAACCATCCAATCAACACACAGGCATTCAAAAAAAAAACCCCTACTAATTGTAAGTACCTTGAGGCCTACTTATTTCCTGAACCTTATACATAATATAAACAATAACTTTATATACATTTACATCATATTATTTATTTATTTATTTAATACATTTTTATACCGCCCAATAGCCGAAGGTCTCTGGGCAGTCCACAAAAATTAATATAAGGCAGCTGAACATCACAGTACCAATATCAGGTCATCCCAAGAGACAAAGAACTCTGAAAGGACTGAATTATGAAACTGAAGATGAGGGGCGGAAGCCCCCACTGGGCTTGCTAACATCCCTTGCTAGAGAAACGGAAAATCATTTTCTACCCATGGAGTCCCACTGTCAATTGTGCCTCCCGCGCACAGCCATAATTTATCTCAGTGCAAATGGAAATAAGAAAATCCCAGCTTGTATCGCTGATGCACGTTGCTCTGGAGTTCGTTACGCTGAAGCTAGAAAAATACTAAAATACTAAAGACATGTTTCTCGATAAACTTGACAGATTACGTAAAGCCGTTACAGTTTTGTGAGGGGAAACATTTTCAAATGCGTTGATTAAATTATGACTGAGGACTTGTACCGACAAATATAAATCTCTAATTTCATCATCACTAATGACCTCCCGCAATCAGAGGGAGGTATTTCATTCACTTAAATCAGCTTTTCAAAGAGAAACATCAAAGCAGCAGCCTCATTTCAAAGACAAAAAAAAAAAGAGATTGTGGAACACAAAGGAGGCACCTCCAAGCCAAACCACGACAGATGGGTTACAGAACTTAACTCACATTTTGGGGTCCCTTCAAATGACCCTTTAGACTCGTACTTTATGAGCTGCTGAAATGTCCACAATTATTTCTGTAGAGGAACACCGTAGATAAAATAATTCAATATTCTCTTAAAAGATACTTGCCTATAAAATAACATCCCTATAAATGGGGGGTGCAGAACCTCCATCCTGAGGGCCAAATCCAGCCCACCTGGGATCCAAATCTGGCATTTGGGGCTCCCCAGCACTGACCATCAATTGTTTCCCAGCATTTGTGCAATTTCTTCTCTTGCCCCACCATTCTAAAAGACTGAAATTCCCCTCTTGAGGCTTAGTTACTGGCAATAATAAGAGCTTTAAGCAAAATACGTTGGTATTTTTGGCCCCATCCATTTTACCTTTGGTTCCCCTGTCCCTTTTGCCTTTAGCAACATGCACCACTGTAATGGAGGCCCTTGGTCAAGATATGGAGTAGGGCTCCTCCCTTGGAGGTTCAATCTAAACGAGCCATTTATTTTATGCTCATGATTGGCCACTCATAAAAGTTTGAGGGTCTTTTGAACAATGTCATGAATGACCAGGACATCTCCTGCGGTATCCGTTAGAAATTTTGTCATGAAAAGAAAAGTGGCAATAGCTGGAAAAAGTGGGATCTTCTGCCGCTAGATGGTGCTGTCTCAATGGAAGGGAACAGAGTGTGCTTAAAGGGGAAGTATTCCGTTCAAACCACGTGGTCGCCCCTCTCTGTCTGTGTAATGCAGCCCATAACAATTGTGCCGTAAAGCAGAAACACCCCCGGTAAGCAACATATTTTCCCCTTAGTATAAAGATGCCCACTATCACCAGTTGTTATTACTACTACTACTACTACTACTACTACTACTCTTTCTCATCAATGCTGCCATTTGCTCGCTTGACAGACAGAGAGGCAGCGATCAAGCACGTAGTAGCATTTGCTGCTGCCCCTTCTCACTGCCACCATTGTCTGGGCCAGAACAAGAGGCAGGTGAACAAACAGGTTGCAATGGTGAAGAGAAGGAGCAACTCCAGGGGACTCTGCCAGTGGGGCCCTGCTGCGGGGAGGCGCCTCAGGAGATGCTCGACCATGCCTATCCTTGACGCCAGACCTGTTTAGTAGCAACGATGAACATATAATAAAAATGTGATTTCCTAACATTGATTCGCAGCTAAATGATCTTTGGAACAAATGTTGTGTTTCTGTCTAGTAGAGGTCTCAGTAAGTCAGAAGGTTCATGCCACACTCATTGGGAAATTACCACCATGCTTTTGTCGTTTTGCCTTTATCCTTCAGGCAAAGGAGTAAAAAACCCACAAAGTAACGCTTACATCAACCGCCGCTATTCTCTGCCTCTCCCTAATAAAACCATATAACTTACTTGACACTGATTGGAAGCAAAGGTTAGCGCTTCACACCAAATTAACACAGCTCCACTACAGAGTGCATTACTTACGTGCCATTAACCATTGTCCCAAGAGAGCTGACTAATCAATGCAGGAATAAATTTGCTTCAAGGGGGGATTTTCTGAATAAGAGAAAGAAAGAAAAAAGCTTTGTGTGCCAGAGATTCTAATTTTAATTTAGCCTAATCTTCCTGACGAATGGCGGGGTGGGGGGGGGGTGCTGTTGCACCGTATCCTGCTTGTGGTTCCCTGGTCAACAGCTGGTTGGCCAGTGTGTGAACAGAATGCTGGACTAGATGAACCCTTGGTCTGATCCAGCAGGGCTCTGCTTAGGTTCTCATTCTCTTACGAATTTGATCTAGAGCTGGCTCCCAAGTTTCTCTTTGTTTGTTTTGTTAAAACAGCAAGAACAGCTCCTCAAACTATTAGAAATACTCTGGAAAATGTATTTATCATCAACTGTCTGCCAGGTATAGCAGAGAACGTGTCACAACATTGCTGATTTATTTGTTGCATAACATTTTAAACTCGTTTTCCTACAAGCCGCTCAACGTGACATTCATACATCTCCCCCCCCCACCGGCCCCCATTTTATCCTCACAACAACCCTGTGAGGAGTCGGCAGATAACAATTTGCCCAAGGTCACCGAGTCAGCTTCATGGCTGAATGCAGAGTTGAACCCAGGGCTTCCGTGTCTTGTGACAGATTTGTTTTTTACAGCAATGGATTTTGAAATACGGATGTGGAGGGTCTCCTTACACTTGCTGGAAATTAATGAAGACTGAAGCACCTCATTAAAAGAATCACATGGTGTTTTTCTTGGACTGCACCACTTCAGACTGCAGGTGGGATGTGCAAGTTTGAGCACCTCTCCACAAAGAAAAACGTCCTGTACATGGAAAATTATCACCTCAGGAAGGCTACTTCACAACTCTTATCCCTAACTTGCCAATTCTGTAGCTGTAGGGTGTTATTTTTTACGAAGGTTGAAATATTCAACTTCCACTCCATGGATGTACAATAGTACATGCCAGCAACAGCCGCACCTACATGGTCATGTTTACGTAAAAGGCACTAGTTTACTAAGTGGTTACAACTACATTGGTAAGTTACTACTTGCAGGGCCGGGCAAAGCTGGTAGCAGGCCCGGGCCAGACGGGAAATGTAGGCCCCAATTCAAACTACTCATTAAGTATTTTTTTAATCAGTTCTAAATACACATGAACTAGGACAATTTATAAAAAAGGTAACGGCAAGCACTTTTATTCAAGATGTATGTAAGACATCACTTCTTCACATTCAGAAATGCTTTACGTGCTTATCTTTGGGCAAATTCACAACAGAAAAATCAAGCAACTTAGCCTTGTCAATGTTAATAAATTAACAAATCTTTACCAAAGGGTCCCCCTTTGCCTCTACCAGGGGACTCGGAGTAGAGCCCCTCAAAATCGTAGGCCCATGCCAACTGCCCCCCGCCCCTCTGCCCAGCCCTGGCTACTTGATAAATGATTACCTGCACTCACACACAGTGAGGTCTGTGTATAAACTCAAGGTCATTTTCAGGAAGCACCCCAATACAGATTTGCAAACATGCCAAAAGTGGGGGAAAGAACCCCACTTCCCACAACTTAATATTTAAATAGCTGATCCTCCAAAGGGCATCCCAGCGCAAACCCCAGTCACTTTAGTAAGGCTTCAGCCAACGGTAGTGCTGTTTCGATTGTTCTAAAATTTCAGCATTTGTTATAATGAAGGGCGTAAATAATTTCATGTCAAGCCTTTGAAATGACAAAACAGAATGAGCCTATTAACACAAATAAATTGCTCATGAATCACGATTATGCTTTGGCAGCTGAGCAATAAGTGCTTTTCCTTACTTGCAGTTAATCAAATACTTTACCGAGGTCAGAGGTGTGAAACCTTAGGCCTGCAGGACAAATCTGGCCCACCTGAGGTTCCAAGCCCGCTTCCCTTGGCTCCTCCCCTTTCCCCAGACCACTGATCATTCAGTAGATTCTTGGCCTTTGTGCCATTGACAGACTTGACCTTGGGGGAGCTAGGGGTGGCAACGGCCAACAGAAAGCTCTGGCATGGGCTGGTCCATGAAGTCACGAAGAGTCGGAAGCGACTGAACGAATAAACAACAACAACAAAGGCTTAGTGGTACTAAGAGGTTCAAGCTAAAATATGCTGGCATTTTTTTGTTTGTTTGTTATTCTGGATCCACCTTTTGCCCTTGGCTCCACCCACCAGTGGAATGTGACCAAAAACTTCTCCAAAACTGAATTCAATCCTCAGGCTGAAAGAGTTTTGATACCCTTGACCTATGTCATAGGCAGAGGTCATATATCTCAAAGTGAGGAGACACAGATTATATTTGTATTATATTTTTCTGTCTAGCATGTATTATATTATTCTGTCACCAAACACGATGAACATATTGTGCAAAAAAAACCAAAAAAAAAACAGAATTTGACGAAATTCCGAGTTAAGGGTATGATCTGACACAAGCAAGCACCAGACTTCTTCTGGGCTTTGTTATATCTCTGCATGGATGAGTATGACTTTCACACTGACAGATCAACATTGAATGCATGGATGTGTAACACCCACAAAAAGCAAGAATGTAAAGTATATTCATTTATTTCATATTCTTCAAGAAGAGTGATACTCAAGCAATGCCTGCGTTTGTTCGTGTCTTTGATGACTGTAGACTGGTGTTTCGCTCAGGGTCGTACAAAACGTTCCGCTTCGCCCCATCTGTACTCTTTTGAATTTTAGAAGTTAAAAGTCTGTCGCAAGCTGGCCTCGTTACATCCATGAGTATTATAGATGACAGACATGCCAGACGGGTGGGCAGACTTCAGGCTTAAGGGATCTACTTTCTTTTTCACTAGCACTCTGATGTCCACCAACCATACCCAGGTATAAAATAATGGCTCAAGGAGGTAGGGAAAGAGTTGCAATTCAAGGTGCCTCTGAGGATATGCTCAGCCCAGGAATTTGTTCTCAGTATCACAACACCCCCTACTCTCTTCTGCTAGGGGCTTCATCCAGATCACACATACACATACACTCTGGTGCACCTGGGGTTTACATTTAAAACACCATTCACCCAGTTGCTAATTGTCTGAAAGCGCTAATGCCTAATTAATTCAAACGTGAAACAGACCAAACGAGATATTTATTTATCTGACGTTATCACATAACGACATATACTCTAAGCTGTAAATCCTTACAGCAGATCCACACATCAGGAATAAAAAGTAATCCCAGTGATATAGGACGGGATACAAATATTTTTAAAAATTAAATTTAATTAATAATCCAAATAAGATATCCAATAAAATCTGAGTATAAAAGAAAATTAATCCAAAGGAATGGCAAAGGAACATTTTCACAGTCAGACACAATGGTTGGGGTTGTATAATCTACAGAGAATGAAGGAAACTGTATATTAAGTCCAGAAATGTGGAACTATGTTGTCCCAAGGGGAGCAAGACTTTATTTATTTCATTTATATACTGACCCATAGCTGAAGCTCTCTGGGCAGTTTACATGATGCACTCCACAGTCTTGCTGGACTCTGCCATGCCCACATCTGCTACATCCATGGAAGCTGGTTTAGCTCAAGCTATTGCTTGTGCCACAAGTTCAACAGAACCAGGTTCTCAGTGACTCTCTTTTATTAAATTTACCCCCAAAGCCAGAGTTGCTGTTGCCCCATGGTTGCTCCCATGCCAGTAGGGTTTCATGTAATGGCTTCCACCCGCGTGGTTCCTTGTTTAATGTACCGCATTCTCATTAGCCAGACTTAATGTTCTTCCCTCCAAACTTTTGGAGGGCAGATTTAATAAAATTCCGGTGCTCAACAGATGCTGCCCCTGCAACAATAGTGAAGTGGAAACTGTATCTCATGTTTTACTGTTTTGCAGATTTTCTCTAGGGGCTAGAAATGATCTTCTAAACCCTATTTTACAATTTTATCCTGGTCACCCAACTGAATTCTTAACGTCTCTTTTACTTTGTAATATAGACAAATCAACCACTGAGCAAGTGGCCAAGTTTTTGAACCTGGCCATTTCTTTTAGATCTTCTATGATCGCCTGACTTTTAATAGTTAATAGTTAATGGTATGTTCAGTTCGCTGTATGTAACATTTTTATCTGCTGGAATGGTCTATTGACCGCAATAAACTGTTGTTGTTGTTGTTGCTGTTGTTGTACAAGAAAACTATAATTTTCTACATATTTTCTACATGAAGCCATATTACATTATTCACTGCACATAACTGCACCAGTTCATGTTCCTCGTCCCTCTTGCTGGAGGGAGTGGGCACCAATGTGTACAGGTTATACTGGCTATGCTGGCTAAAGCAGATAGGAAGGGTAGTCCCAAAACATCTGGAGGGCCATACATTCCCCATCCCTGTTTTACACAGGCCCAGCCTCGAGTGCCAGCAACCACATCGCTCAGTGTACAAATAGGAGGGCTGCCATATGTAATCAATCCTCGATTTAAAAACAAAAACAGGAAAAGTAAAAAAGGGGAAAAGAAAAACTGGGAACAAATGTTAACACAAACGGCATGTTCCTCGTGCTACCGCTCCGCCATGATATTTTCTCCTGTAGAGCTGATTTCTCTCTCTCTCTCTTTCTCTTCCACAGTTGCTTGTGCCTTTCCAATCTTGCATCCTTTAAACAAAAGGTTCAAAGTTCCTGTGCAAAAAGTAACAATCCCTCTCGGAGTAAATGGGAGTGCATCACACATTTTTCCCACGAACCCTTCTCATCCTTTCCTACATGCTGGCCTTGCAGAGATCATCCGTGGGAGCAAAATGTCCTTGCAAGGCGACCGTTGTAACTCAGGAGGGCTGTGCAGTTATGACTGTCTCACAGCAAGCAGCTTATTTGAGTAGGAGTATATTTATTAACGTGGCCATTCTCAGCAGTCTCTGTACACAGTGCTCAACATCTGTGCGAAAGTTCAGACCAGCAGCGGATTATCCAGAAACCTTTTAAAATGTCAACCGTCATTTGCATGAATCCACAGGATAAAACAGAGTGCTCTTAAATGTCCCTGCCTCAACAGAGGTCAAGCTGACCCACGTAATAACCCAATATGAAAAGCCAAGAAAAGCCATCTTCCCCAATGATTCCCAAGTCCAGAAAACTTAGCATAAGTCTTCTAAGTCTAGAAAAAATACCATCCTTAAGAAGTTTCTGGTCCTTGTACCCACATATGCAAATGAAACTTTTTAGGGGCCACAATATCTCATTTAGGAATGTTCACACATCAACAATGCCTGGGATTAAATTCATCAGCATGCTAGTTTATAAAGTCCCAAGAAATTGACACAAAACCAGATACTGCATCAGTGTTCTTCACTGTAAGCCCCCAGGGCCACTGGCAGGACCCAATCCGCTCCAGGGTGGACTTCCACCACCTCCCTCTGTGCTGCTCACTCTCAGCAGGCGCTCTCTAGCTTTGATTCCTTGTTGGCTTTAGCATTGGGCTGCTGCTGTGATCTGGGCTAGCAGAGCACATGGCCTTGCTTGTCTCCTGCCACTGTGGCACTGCTCAAGAAGGGGGCGAGGGAAAGAGATACCCTCTCCCCACTGCTTGAGGAATAGTGATGCTCACTGTATTACATCTTTTAGGAACTTAAGAAGCTGCCTTAGACCAAGTCAGAGCATTGGTCTATCTAGCTAAGTATTGCCTACACCAGGGATGAGGAACAGACCGCAACTCCCATCAGCATAGCCAATAGTGAGGAGGCTGCGCGATGCCACCCAACAAAGTCTGAAGGGCCACACGTTTCTCACCACTGCTCTGCGCTGACTGGGAACAGCAGCTCTCCAGGTTTCCAGTAGGAAACTAGTTCAGGTCCACCTGGGATTGGACCTGGGGTCTTCTGCATGCAGAGCATGTGCGCAACCATGAGCTGTGGACCTCTATCTCCTAGTTTTAGAGATCTGGAGAGATGTTCATTTCTTAACCAAGTATAAACTTTGGAGTTCACAGGCACCTCAACCCACTCACTCAGACCAGATAGAACGTGTCTGACCCAGCACAAATATCAACTTGCTACCTGGACTTGAGATCTCCCTTAACCCAGTGCTGCAACAGCTAGGTAATTTTAGATCCTAGACTTGGGAGGGGGTAGCTTTAGATGACTGTGTGTATTACTTCAGTTGTGATGCACAGAAATAACATTTTTCTCCTCCCCTCAGGCACAATTCCACGCTTAAGAACTGCTCTTATATTCCTGTTATGTTAAAACAAAAACAAAAAACACCCCAACAATTAACTTCTTTTTTTAAAAAAAGAAATACTCTCTGATACTCACTTCATTCATAGTACCATCAATACTCACTCACTTCATTCATAGTGCCATCATGACTTCAGCAACAAAATAGAGCTTGCTTCTGCTGCCCTGATGCTTTCATCACCTGCCACTCCCTGAGTCGCCATTGGGGGCGGAGGTGGAGGAGGCTGGGCTGAAGGGCTCTGGACATTGGCCCCAAGGTCCAGCCCTAGTTACCCCACAGCCTGAATCCTGAATCCATCTACCTCCCCCTTTCAATGTCAGGGAAGACACTGGGGTTCAGAGAGATCCCAGGTATGGATGAACCCAGGACTGAACTAGGCCAGATGTTACTTTCTACTTGGGGAGAGTTGGGTGGCAAGAGGCCTCACATGGGCCTGAGGCTCACTCCCCTCTTGTAGTAGGTGGAGAAGCTGTACACACTTTTAGATGCATGGTGCCTCTAAATAGTGGCATGCTGTGGATAACCAACAGGGGAAGGACTTACCCATGAGGTCTCAGAGCAGCCTTCTCCAACCCAGTGGTCTCCAGATGTTTTGGACTTCAACTCCCATTAGCCTCAGCCAGCATGGCCTATAGTCAGGAATGCTGGGAACCAGGTTGGGGAAGCCTGTCCCAGAGTCATGTGACTGGTTACTGGTCCTTGGAATCAGGATGCTGGACTTAAGGCACCCATGCTCTAACCCAAAATGGGTCTTCTTATAAGTTAACTGCCGACCAGGCCACAATAATGAAAGAAGGGCTGCCTGCAATGTAGTCACCCATCTTTCCTCCGCCGTACATCAACAAGATTAACTATCACAGGGAGCAAAATGGAAGGGAAATAGACTATAACATTTGTAGAAGCCTTGATTGAGTTCTTAGAAATGTTAACATGAAAGTACCATTGTTCCTGTCCCCGTCTAAGGTGGAAATGCAAAAACGAGAACAAAAGAGGACAGATTTGCAAGCACACACACACACAAATGATATGCTAATTTGCATGAATAGAGGCCAATTTAGAAATAATTTCTAGAATTCAGATAGAAATACAATGCATCTCACCACACTGAGGAAGATGAGCAGGTGGCTGCTCTCCAGGGACTAATGGTTGGTGGGCAACTCAAGGACCCATTAAGATCCCCACTCTAATAGAACTTGATATTTAATTTGGATGACAACCCTTCAGATAGAGGATGCCTCCAAATAGAGGATTAGCAGCTCAAAAATAAAGGATGCCCTCTGTCCATGGCCACTCTAGCCCCATCCAATTACCTATATTTTCCTTGATTTCACACTTTTCATATCGCACCACCTTTAGCCTCTGTTGACTTCTATCTGCTGCCCCCTGATCATTACATGATTAAGGAGTATTCTCACTGCAACATTTAGCATACACTGGATCTGAGGAGGTCTGCGTGGGAGTATGAAGTGAGTATGAAAATATTTCAACCCAAGAGGCCGTCTACACAATTTTATTTTACTTTTCTGGATAGATGCATCTCACAGGGTTATCTCCAAGCAGATTGCACGAAAGACCACATGTACAGTCCTTTTTCCCACAGAAAGATTCCTGGAACCCTCCAATGGTACTTCAGAAGTTAATCGCTCTTTGTGATTTTCACATCACGGGTCTCTTCTCACAAAGGTTACATGTCTTTTATGTTTACTTCATTATATTTCATGCTTCCTTCAAGCTGAGAAATTAGAATGGACTTCCAATTATCAACTTTAACAATGTGACCCAAAATGCTTATGTTTTTCCTAGCTAAACCGAATCTTCACATGACCTGATGCTAGCAAAGTGAAAGAAATTAGAGTAAACAATCACTCCACAGAAGAGGGACTATACCTAAACTCTATCATGTCCACCACAACAACTCCCAAGAGAACCACCAGAAAAAGAATGTACAACTTCATACACACACAAACACACACACGCAGAGAGAGAGAGAGAGAGAGAGAGAGAGAGAGAGAGAGAGAGAGAGAGAGAGAGAGAGAGAGAAGAGAGACCCCACATTCACTGTAACTACTACGGGCTCATCTACACCAAGCAGGATATTCCATTATGAAAACAATATATAAAAGGCAGGAGCCACAAGACTGCTTTATAGCGGTATTGAAGTGAACTGCAAGATCTACACAACTGCTTTATACTGGTACTGAAGTCCACTGACAAGCGTTGGGGCCCAGGACACATCTACACCAAGCAGGATATAACACTATGAAAGGGGTTTATGGTATGTGTCAATGGGCCCCAACAGTTGTCAGTGCACTTCAATACCGCTATAAAGCAGTAGTGTAGATCCTGCAAGGCACTTCAATACCGCTATAAAGCAGTAGTGTGGCTCCTGCCTCTTATATACCGTTTTCATACTGCTTTCATAGTGGAATATCCTGCTTGGTGTAGTTGAGCCCTACGACTATTATTGGACCTGGGGCTTCACTTTTTTTAATCTGGTATTAATCTTTCTCTGTGAGCCCCTGCCAAAGATAGTGAGGCAAGTGGCTACTAGGAGGAGGGCTTTCTCTGCTGTGGCACCCTGGCTGTGGAACGAGCTCCCCAGAGAGGTCCGCCTGGCGCCTGTACTGTACTCACAGTACAGGCGCCAGCTGAAGACCATTTTATTTTCTCAGTATTTTAACACCTAATTTAACTTAAATTTAAATTTTGCTGCTTTAATTACGTATTTTAACCTATATCAATTTCTACTGTGTGGTTTTATCCTGGTTGTGCTTTTTATATTATATTTTGTATTTGTGTTTTTAGACTATTGGTTGTTTTATTATGCTTTTTTATGGTTTTAATTTTTGTGAACTGCCCAGAGAGCTTCAGCTATTGGACGGTATAAAAATGTAATAAATAAATAAATAAATTTCCATTCTTGCTTACTCTTGAAATGGCATGCACTGTCATTTTGGTCTCTTAATTTCTGAAAATTAAGCATGAATCTAAAGTAAGGCTGCTGTAACTCAAGATGTTACACTTCACATAGCAACAATCCATCAATGTTCTCCATCCCAAACTTGGAAATTAAACATAACCATTATGAGCAAATGGTATTTTGTCCTTTATTCAACCATTTAAGACTACTTGTTGCCAAGAAATCAGCTTGACTTTAAGAGGTGGCAAGGAACATAATGACACTCTGCATCTGATGGTCAGAGCTGAGTCAGATGGCAATGGAGCTCCTAAGGATGGAGAACAAGCAGGTGCTTCTCTGCATGGGAAGCCTTTGACATGGACCTAGTGGTCCAGATCAATTCTAACCACTCCAGTTTTACATTGGCCTTGAACTGCAAAGAACAGTGTCTCACATAAACCATGGGTGGGGAACATATGGCCCTCCAGATGTTGTTGACTACACACTCGAGGCCTTCAAGAGGCAGCTGGACAGCCATCTGTCAGGGATGCGTTAAGGTGGATTCCTGCATTGAGCAAGGGGTTGGACTCGATGGCCTTGTAGGCCCCTTCCAACTCTACTATTCTATGATTCCCATCACACCTGACCATTGGCCATGCTAGCTGGGGCTTTGCGGGAGTTGGAGTCCAACAGTACCTGGAGGGCCGCAAGTTCCCCAAACTTGATATAGTATTTATTTGCCAGGGCCAGTGTATTTATTTAGTATTTATTTGCCAGAGCCAGTGTGGTGTAGTGGCTAAAGTGTCAGACTGGGAGTCGGGAGATCCGAGTTCTAGTCTCCACTCAGCCAAGGAAACTCCCTGGGTGACTCTGGGCCAGTCACAGACTCTCAGCCCAACCCACCTCACAGGGTGGTTGTTGTAAAGATAAAAATGGAGAGGAGGAGGATTACGTACACCGCCTTGGGTTCCTTGGGGAAAGACAGGTGGGATATAAATGCAAAAATAAATAAAATAAAAAAATAAATTTGGAATGCTAGAAAAATAGAAGTAAAGCAGCTGCAAGGAAATCTGCAAAACATTGGGCTCACATAATCAGAATGTTTACCTTATGAAAAAATAAGTGAGTAATATAAGAAATTCTCAGACACTTCGTTACTCTATTTGCATCATATCATATAAGGCAGGGCTGGGCAACACGTGACATGCAGGCAACATGGGGCCCCGACCTTAAGTGTGGCCCCTGCCACCACCTGTCCCCACTGAGTTTGGTGTTGTGGTGGCAGCAGCAAAGCAATTGTCAGTTTGCTGCCAAATTTTGGAGGGAAACTGCAACAGGATGTTAAGGTCATGGTTTCTGACAACCAAAATTCAGCAGTGCGCAGCAGAGGTTTTGGAAATTGAAATTGACCCCAACAGCCTACAAAGTCACCCACCCCTGATATAAGGAAATAAACCAACATGATATTGTTATCTAATTGTGCATATCTACTCAGAAGTAAGTCCTTGTGGGCCCATTCAGAAGACACCTTAAACTATGGCTTTAACCATGGTGGTTAAGCCAGAAAGCCAGGCTGTGTTCAGAAGACACCTTAAACCATGGCTTTCACCACGGCAAATAAAGCTTTTTGCTTTGTTCACCATGGTTAAAGCCGTGGTTTAAGGTGTCTTCTGAACACGGCCCAGCTTTATGGCTTAACTACCGTGGTTAAAGCCATGGTTTAAGGTGTCTTCTGAACGGGGCCATTGAGTTTAATGAAGCTTACTCCCAGGTTAGTGTGGCTGTAGGATTACATCCTACATTTTACTTTCGTTTGTAGCATATTTAAAATAATATTTTTCCTCTCACCCCATTTCCCCCTCCCCCACTTTGGTTCTAACATATTTCAAGCAAACAATGTGATCTTCAGTGCCTACAAGGGGAAATCAATGGCAATACATTCTTCAGTGAATTTTCTCGATAGATTTGTACAAGCTCATGTAAACAGCTACTCTGATTTGTCTGAAGTTCATTCAACATCACTCTTTTCAATGCCTGGAAATGAGAGCAAGAGACATTTTTTCATGCTTAGATATGTGACAAAACAGAGGCTAGAAATGAAGTATTTCAGAAACTACATGGGCCATTCTTGATAGCCCGATACAACATAATACAAGAAACCTTGAAGATACATAAAAACTGAAATGTGCTCTGACAGAATCTTTCCTGAAAGGATGTTTTTCTGCTGTTTACAAGAGAAGCAAAATCTAAGAGGCCATCAGTTAAAAACAGGAAGACTTTCCTTCACCACCATCAACCTCCCCACTACTCAACAGTTTTAAAAAGATTAGTGTTACCGATTAGAACCTCAGAAAGAAGGGCTGAGCTGCAAACTCAGAAAGGTTTTGTTTGCTTATCTTCACAATTTGGCTGATGGGGTTATTAAACACATGCCACAGAGAGGTTTTGAACAAGAAGTTGTCTAGGAATAAACATTGAGAAAGCTGTTATTCACCAAAGGTCACATTCTGACATAATAGAAATAACAGCCCTACACCCTTGAGGGAAGGACAACTTCTGGGAGTCCTGGGGTGAATTTCCACCCCTAGATCTTCCCAAGAACTGCAACCTTGCCGCTGCTATTGTATCGCCAAAATTTGTGTTCATTCCTAAGTGCACATGGGGATAAACTTCTATTCCACATGAAAGCGCTGTTCATTTTGGCTTAGGATGGCAAGGTGTCCTACTTTACAGAGTGCAGTCCTCTATTTTGATGAGCAGGCAAAGGACTTCATTTGAAAGTTTCCTCTATTTGAAGGGAGGAGGAGGAGAGTTTTGAGATAATACAGAGCTTGGTGAGGATGCCCAAAAAGCCAAGAGCTATTATTATTATTATTATTATTATTATTATTATTATTATTATTTACATTTATATACCACCCCATAGCCGAAGCTCTCTGGGTGGTTTACAAAAGTTAAAAACAGTGAACATTAAAAAGAAATATACAAAATTTAAAAGCATAAAAATCATAAAATACAAACAAAACAGGCAATATCCACTTACAAACAACTGTTCTGGGATCAGTTAAAAAAACTCAGCATATGCTGTTAAATGCTCTTAAATGCCTGGGAGAAGAGAAAAGTCTTGACCTAGCACCGAAAAGATAACAATGTTGGTGCCAGTCGAGCCTCGTCAGGGAGATTATTCCATAATTGAGGGGCCACCACTGAAAAGGCCCTCTCCCTGGTTGCCATTCTCTGAGCTTCCCTCAGGGTAGGGACCTGGAGGAGGACCTTAGATGTTGAGCGTAATGTACAGGTAGGTTCGCGTCGGGAGAGGCGTTCCGTCAGGTATTGTGGTCCCAAGCCATATAAGGCTTTATAAGTTAAAACCAGCACCTTGAATTGGGCTCAGAAACATACAGGCAGCCAATGCAAGCAGGCCAGAGTCAGTCTTTTATGCTCGAACCTTCTGGTTCCAGTTATCAATCTGGCCATCAATCTATCAATTTAGGTTTCATTGTTTTAATAGTGTGCTAATGACTGCGAAATTACAATAAAGTGTGTTTTCCCTCAGCTCCTGATGAAGGATGTATTTCCAAAACGTGTAGAGCAGATCAAAGAAATCATTAAAGATTAAAGGAAAGGATCGTTTCATAGCACCAGAGCTTGGCTCTCATTTTTTCATTGGTTCGGTGGTGCTCTTTTCCCTCTTTTTTGTACCATAAATAGAAGCAACCATAAGCAATAGTCTTGAAGTTGCCTGTTCCATAGTAAGCACCTGGGCAATAGACTGAGCAGGTACACATGACACCTGGTCATAGTCTTCCCTAGCATGGTGAAATATATTGTATTTCTGTTTACATTATCGTAATCATTTCTAGATATGCACCTATAGATATAAATGTGCACATGCAAACGTAATGCAAGTTAGGCCTCATCTAGACTATTGCGTCCAATTCCGGGCACCACACTTCAAGAAGGATGCAGACAAGCTGGAGCGTGTTCAGAGGAGGGCAACGAGGATGGTCAGGGATCTGGAAACAAAGCCCTATGAGGAGAGACTGAATGAACTGGGCATGTTTAGCCTGGAGAAGAGAAGATTGAGGGGAGACATGATAGCACTCTTGAAATACTTGAAAGGTTGTCACACAGAGGAGGGCCAGGATCTCTTCTCGGTCATCCCAGAGTGTAGGACATGGAATCATGGGCTCAAGTTACAGGAAGCCAGATTCCGGCTGGACATCAGGAAAAACTTCCTATTAGAGCAGGACGACAATGCAACCAGTTACCTAGGGAGGTTGTGGGCTCTCCCACACTAGAGGCATTGAAGAGGCAGCTGAACAACCATCTGTCAGGGATGCTTTAGGGTGGATTCCTGCATTGAGCAGGGGGTTGGACTCGATGGCCTTATAGGCCCCTTCCAACTCTACTATTTTATGATTCTATGATTTGTCCTGGGTTTTTTGATAATGCAATTCCTGGTTTTTGGCAATGCAGAAGCAGCTGTCCTATTTTGGTGAGAATTGCTCAGTGGGAGGCACTCAGGCCTCCTCAAGGATGTGAATATAGTTGTTAAGGGAGAAGTTAGCTTTTGCCTGAAGTTCTCAAGATAAACAGGACGTGTGTCTCTTCAGTGTGGAGCTTCCCATCTAAATTTTATATTGATTGGTTCAGGAGACTAACAGGGATAAACTCAGTTTTCTATACGACTTTAACTACCCAAGTCCATCTGAAACCTTAAAGTACAGTAGACTGCTGGTTCACAGTAGGAACAATTATTATTTCTTACTGTATTCTATTATCACACCTTTCCCCCAAGGAGCTTAAGATAGCATACTACATCAATAATTATTATTATTATTATTATTATTATTATTATTATTATTATTCCTGTTTTTCAGGGTACAAATCCTTACTAAGCAAATAACAATATACTTTTAAAAGGGAAATACATAATCAATCCATATAAAGAACAAGCAATATTCACTACATAAATCACCAAAAGAACAAGTAAGATAGCCATTGCAGATAAAATCTTAGTTAAAAGCACAAGGCACTAAAATTAACCAAATGCGGAGTGGGATAAATAAAATTTTCACAAAGGCCAGCAAAGAGGAAGCCCTTTGCTTATCGTGGAGAGGGCATTCCAGTGATGTGGGACCACTACATGGTTCTTCTTCCCCTGCCCGCCCACCCCGCTGCCCTTTGATCCTAACAACAACCCAGAGAGATAGATTAGGCTGAGGCCTTAGCTAGACTTAAGGTTTATCCTGGGATCGTCCCGGGGTCATCCCTGTTCATGTAAATGACACACAGGGGATTCCAGGAGCAGGCAGGGACGATCCCGGGACAATCTCTAGCTAAGGCCTGAGAGACAGTGACTAGCCAAAGGACGTTGCCCCTGTGTTCTGCTTGTGGGCTTCCTGTAGGCATCTGGTTGTCCACTGTGGGAACAGAATGCTGGACTAGATAGGCCTTTGGTCTAATCCAGCAGGGCTCTTCTTAGGTTATTCTATCATCCAAAGAACTTTGAGATTAAGAAAGGATTGAAACTTGGTTTTCCCTGGATCCAGTCCAACAGAGTAAACCAACCCTTGCCAATCTAGTGCCTTCCAGATGTTTTGGAGTACAACTCTCAGGATTCCTCACCCTGGCCATGCTGGCTAGGGCTGATGGGAGTTGAAGTCCAAAATATCTCTAGGGTACCAGGTCAGGGAAGGATGCTCTAAACCATTACACCACCCTGACTCAGACTTTTTGTTAATGTCTGCTGCCAAGCCATGTGCCTGCCTGCCTTTCTTTCTTTCTTTCTTTCTTTCTTTCTTTCTTTCTTTCTTAAATTTATATACCGCCTCATAGCCGAAGCTCTCTGGGCAGTTTACAAAAGTTAAAAACAGTGAACATTAAAAAGTATACAAAATTTAAAACCATCAAAATATAAAATTGCAGTATAAAACAGTATCCTTTACAAACAGGAGAGTCAAATTAAGTTTCTCTTTATTTTGGTAATGTTTCAGGACTCAGTGGCCTTTGCAACCAATTCCCTTGAGCCTGCACCACATCCTTTGCATAGGAAAGAACAACCACCGCCACCAAAGATACTAAAGAAAACACTGAACATCTAAATTAATCCTGTTAAATATTAAGAGAGAGAGGGGTGTCATCCTGCAGTGTAGATCACCTCTAAACTCCTCCAAACTCTAAACTCTCTAAACTCCTCTAAAGCCAATTAATTCAGAGGAACAACAACCATCTATGGTGTCCTCCAGATGGTTTGGACCTCAATGGCCAGGAAACGCTGGGAGTTGTGGTCCAAATCCTTTGGAAAGCACCACATTGGGGAACACAGCTTATTCCCTATCCCTGCTAGTGGATGTAGTCACTTGGTAAGTGCATCTCTTCACCACAAGTTTTTTGCTAAGCCGAAAACACAGGAAATGAAATAATAGCATTCACGTGAATTAGATGCAGCCAGTAATGTTAAAACACTCGATAGTTGCTTTTTCTCAGAAATTCTGATGTGTGTGTTTTTAAAAGGTAAAAAAAAAATGGGAGGAAGGGGCTCAAGAGATTCCTTTGGGATCCCCTTTTCCTGTTCTGATCCTGTTGTCCTTAATACCCCTTTGACACCATGTTTCAAAACTTAATTCAGCATGGCAAGAAGAAAAAATGCTATTTCATTTATAGTTCCCATCACTGCTGTTAAGGCCTGACATGAGGAAATTATATCCCGTCAACTCCTCTCTCTCTCTCTCTCTCTCTGGCTATTACTGACCTCCTTCAAATCCCCTGGTTTTTGTTTAGGATCCTTTTTGTGTGTGTTCAGCTTTAGAGCATGGCTGTGGATTTCAGCAGACCCAAACGTACTTAACAAACATACTTATTAAATAGTGGATTGTGGCCACTATTTGATATTTCTACGATGTAAAAGCCTACCAGGCAAGTTCTTATGGGGAAAGAGGTGCAATAGGGTCCTTGCCCATGGGGCCTACGTCAACCCAACAGGAGCAATAGGGTCCTTGCCCATGGGGCGTTCAGTCTACCTTCAACAAACAAAATGGGGTGGGAGAATTCGCAAATGAGTCATGGGGAAAGAACAGATGTGTGGCAGATGACAGTACAAATAAGTGTGACCAGGGTCATTCAGGAAAGACATTTTAGGAAAGATTTGAAGGGGAAGAGGAAAGTTGGCTGGCAAATACACAGAAGAAAGTTGCATAGACCAATTCAGAAGCTCATCCCCTTCCCCCAATGATCACCCAAATGAGTGCACATAGCCATGAGGAGCACTGAGATCTCATGCAGGCACCAGACGCATGAAAATGTGCCTCCCTACAAGGGCTGGGCATACAGTGATCACAATTTGTTCTTATTTTGTAGTTGTTTAAAATGTTTCAATTCCCATGATAGCTGCCTTGAGCATCATTTTGTTGGTGGAAAGGTGAGGTACAAATCAAATGAATAAATAAACAAATAATTAACATTTGCATAATCCAGGTGGCTCAAAAAAAAAGGCCACCATTATTACAAATATTGTGTTGGCTGCATGCATAGAGACCCCTAAATGGAAGGATCCTTTCCTTTATCTGGCACTTCTGCACAAGCTTGGATGAGTGCACGTACACCAGCAACCAGAACCCTTCTTCTTTGGATAATCCCACAGGACCCAAGAAGCATCTTAATCAAACCATAGACAGTAGCATGACGGAAGACAGAAAGAACAGAGGTACACAATTCATGGCATACTGCTGAACGTTGTGAGAAGGGGCATCAGCAGTCATCCCAGAAGCACGTACAAGCGCAAAGAAATGGATATCCTTTCAAAAGAGTTACTAGAAGCTTGAAGGTGATGGAGAATAGCCTCTAATTTGGATGACTATCCAATACCCATGAGCAGTGATGGTCTCTTCCCACAACCACTCAAGAGCTTGCAAACTCCATGGCGTACCACTTTTGTACTTTTGAACTTGCATACTGTTGTTGTTTCTCTCTGGAGAATCATTCACCTTTTTTTCCTTGATGAAAATGGAATTTAAAAACAAGCTGTCAAAGCTTGGACCAAGCCACTTGCAATGCTAAATTCACTGCTGCACATTTTGTGGACATTTTAAACTACAAATGGCAGGCATGAGAGGGCAGCAGGTGGGTGGGGAAGAACGGACCCAATCAGGATCATGACCAAGATGTGCAGGATAGGGAGTTAACCCTTCATGGTGGTCCCAATAACGCCCCAGTCCCACCCCAAGTTGCTGTTAGATGCTGAAGGGGTGACTTTTCTTGGGACACCAATGAGTGAGGAAAGGATTGAAACCACTTTTTAAAGCTCAGCTAAAAACTTTTCTTTTTTCTAAAGCTTTTAAAACTTGATTTTGATCTGACTTTTATACTGATAGTTTTACTCTACCCTGTGCCTGTTTGGTGCATTCTCTTCCCCTTCTTATTGTTTTATTATGATTTTATTAGACTGTAAGCCTATGCGGCAGGGTTTTGCTATTTTATTGTTTTACTCTGTACAGCACCATGTACACTGATGGTGCTATATAAATAAATAAATAAATAAATAAATAAATAAATAAAAATAAAGTAATCCAGCTCTTAATTGGGGGCCCTAATGCCTGTAATTTATAGGGATTAAAAAAAATCATGGTACTTAGTGATGTGTTTAGCACCACATGTAATTTGCCCCTAATATCATCATTGGTCCTCATTGATCACTGAGATCAGTGACCAATGAGGTTCCGTCCTCATTGGTCACTGAGATGAGCAATTCTATGCATGTTCAGACAGAAAAAGTCCTACAACTCCCTGCATTCCTCAGCCAGCATGGATTGCACCCTAATCTCAGGGGTGCATGTGTGTAAATTAGCACACGTACTCTATATCACATCCATGCTGTACTTTGACACACATTCAACAGTTTAATTTCAGTTTTCCAGAATTCATCAAATCATAAGGCTTTCATAGATTCAATTCTTATTAAAAATGCTTTGTGAAATCTATGACTTTTTATGACCCCAGATTTCACACCTCATTGAGACGTCAAATAATTACATCAAATGCAGATAAACTATTTTCAGGGCAGTCTGGTCTGTGTAAAATTTCTCTCTTGAGTTGTTGATTAGCTTAATGTACCTCATTTTGAACAGCCCTTGCTCCCAGCCTGAGATTTGGGGGAACAGCCTCGGCGGACAGCTGGCCAGATGCTTCAGTTTAATCTGGGTAAACTTGACAACTGTGCTTGTTGAACAGTCAAGAGTTTCAAGTGAACTGGAATGTTCAAACATTCAGCTAAAACGTAAATGTAGACCAATCACCAAAACAAGAAAAACATCCTCCAGGCACATGTTTCAGGTGTTGTCAGGGCTATGAACCTACTAAAGTTACTTCCTAAAAAACCATCCTTGTTCAGAAAAGTATATATATTGCCCCAGGTGACACAAGAATCTGTTCATGCAGTGCCAAAAAACTCAACTATTTTAAATCAGAACACGCTCAGTTCCCTACTACAGCTTCCTGCATAGTTTTTCGGACTTGTGACGACACCCTGTGACTTAAAGCTCCATCACACCGGGGGTTAACACAGTCCCTACCTCGGTTCTCCACCCGTGTTTTCCTTTCTCAAGTTACTTCCTCTTCCAAGAAGAGGAAATACACAATGAGCACAAGGCCCATTGAGTCCGCTGTTCTAATGGCGCTGCTTCTCCTGCACACAGCAGGAGAGAGCAGCAATTCCGCGTTTAAAAATACATCGGACTTAATGAGGGTTTTTTTTGTCGCGCAAAGAAGGCCAGAAGGGGACAAAGGCGCGCGGGAGCCAGATGATGCCGTGTGAGGGACCTGAGCAAACTTTTTATATTGTATTTTGTATTTGGGTTTTTAGATTGTTGGATGTTTTATTATGTTCTTAATGGTTTTAATTTTTGTGAACTGCCCAGAGAGCTTCGGCTATTGGGTGGTATAAAAATGTAATAAATCAATCAATCAATCAATAAACTTTGAAAAGCACTGGTGTCAACTTGAATCTGGCACTTTCAGTAGCAGGGCTAAGAAAAGATCCTTGTCAGAGACTCTAGAGAGAAATATAAGGCACTTCCTTACAACCGGATAACAGGAAACCCAAGATAAAGATTCATAAAACTATGCATGACAGATATTTAGATGCTTAATTTTCAATGTTTGCTTTTGGAAGACAAGTTTCTTAGGGTCACAAAATAAATTTGTCTCTGAATCCAGCTTTAGACTTCCAGTCCTAAATCCTCAGATGTCTTCAACTGACAGCTATTCTGGATGTAATTAGTGATGGTTTAAACGTACAGAACCCCATGAGAATATAATGGACGGGCACAAGCTGCCAAGAGTAATGTGGGACTTCCCCCTTGACTTGGTCCTAGTTATTCAGTATGATTAATGAAAGTGATCCAACTTAATTAGGTGGCAAATGTACTGTATCAACAAATCATCCAGACTGTTTTTTGGCTTACCAAGCAAAAGTCATGAACATTTCTGGAAATCACATGGAGTAAATGTAGATCTAGGAAAAGCTGATAGTTTAAATGGGTTAATTTCCCACGCTGGATGCAGAGTATTTACGGCAGAAGCCAAGGGGCTGTCTTTATGGTGGCGAGTTGCTGCTGCGGTGATCCAAACCCCCGCGCTTTCGCTGCTGCAGGGTGGCAGCAGCTAATCTTGACACTGCAGGGGAAACGCGGGGTTTCTGGCACTGGTCATATCCGCTGTCCTCTGCCCGGGTGAACAGCGACCAATCAGGGGTTGCTATCTGCCTGACCATACCTCCACTGCGACTCTGGAGCGAGGCTTAGGGGCTGTCTTGACATCATTTTGCATGTCCTCACCTTGCTCCAGAGAAAAAAAGTCAGCGTAAGTCCCGACTCCCTCCCCTCCGGCAGCTTCAGCAGAAAGCCCCGGGGTGAGTGTGCGATTGCTGCTGCGTCGCATAATCGATGCTGTGCCACCGCGCACCCACCCCAGGGCATTCTGAGCGTTTAGGCAGCTCCCAGGTGTTCCGAGCCTGCTGCGTTCTGTACCTTGCACTGATTCTGCCTAGCACTTCTTCCACCGACCCTGCAAAAGCAGCCAGAACTTCCCATCACTCCTGGAAGGAAAAGCAAAAGAACATGATCCTAAACATGGCTAAAACATTCACTCAGTTTTGAAACTGGTGCTTAAGCATAAGGCCATGGCTAGACCTGGCCTATATCCCAGGATCATCACGGGATCATCCCTATGCATCCAAATGACACACATGGGATCCCGGGAGCAGGCAGGGATGACCCCTCCATTTGCTTGGGATAATCCTTAGGTCTAGCTAAGGCCTAAGAGACCAGGCAGCCCTAAACCTTAAACCAGCATGCAATGCTGTGCAAAGTGTGTTGATCCATTAAGGTTGCTGTGCGAAGTGAATGTTTATAAAATATCCAGGGATTGTCACTTCTTATTTGGCTGTATTTTCCTTTGAATTATTATAACTGCTGAAATGGGTGTCTTGTTATTTACCTCTAGGGCAGGAGCTTGAACTTCTTTCAGCCTGAAGACCAAATTCCATTTCAGAGAAACACTTGGGAGGAGGCACATTCTGGTGGTGGACAGGACTGGAGGCAAAAGGGGTGGGGCTGAAAACACCAGCATATTTTAGCTGAAAGCTCTCACTGCCAGTAACTAAGTCTTAGGAGAGGCATTTCAGTCTTTAAGAATGGAGGGGCAGGGGAGATGTTCAAAAGCTGGGAAACGATTGGTGGTCAGGGAAAAGGGGGTGGGGCCATCTGGCAAACCTGGAAGATGGGACCAGGACCCCAGTTGGGCTAGATTTAGCTCATGGGCTTGAGGTTCAACACCCCTGCTCTAAAGGCAGGTTATCCCTGGAACTAGTCAAGGCAGTAAGAACAAGTTCTCAAGCCAGAGGACATGGGCACATGTGCATACCTGCACATGAGAAAGATGTCATTCTCAATCAACTTTCCAGATCTGTTGGATTACAGTACACATCATCTAGGAGCTGTTGGGAGCTGTTGTCCAACAGAGCACCAGGTTGGGGAAGTATACTCTAGATATACAACCCATGATCACAGTTACAGATGTGAAACAGCCTTGTATCTTCTACTCCCTGTTTGCAAATAAAGCTGCATTTCTTTTCACAAACCTGATCACAGACATTTTCAGGGAGGAAAGGATCTAGTTGGTCAGGTTGATCCTGGATTAGGTTTTCCAAGGTTACACAGCAATACTTTAATTTTCACTGTAGCTGCCTCACACACACAAACACACACACACACACACATCAATCATATAGTTGCATAAGGAGATCCAAGATGGATCAGACCAAGGGGCCATCTAGTCCAGCTTTCTGTTCAAACAGTGGCCAACCAGCTGGCCACATGACATGGGTGCAACAGCACCCTCTCGCCCATGTTCTCCAGCAACAGGTGTATATAGGCATACTACCTATGATGTAGTATGGAGGTACACACAGCCATCAGGATTTGTAGCCCCACATGGAGGGGGTCTGTATATAATTACTGAAGAGTGGGGCCGCACTGAAGATGCCGCCCTTTGCTCTGCCCCTTGGAGGTCCACATGGACACCTGCACTGTCACGTGTACATATGAGCAGCAGCTGCTCACACATAAGCTTTCATGCAATCCAGGGGGTGAGGTGGGGGCTCTCAATGCCGGAGCCAGCAAGGTAGCCCCATTGCCTAGTAATCATGTGGAGACCCCCTTCACACTATTAATAAATGGAGGGGCTTGTTTCAAGGAAGGAAAGACATGTAGTACCACAATACAACACCATTAGGGGACCTGAGTGTTCTACATCCAAAACAATGGAACACGACTGAGTCCTCTTGAATGGTATCTTGAGGACATATCGCCTTTTGCTCTTCCGTTTGTCCTCTGGAATCTTTCCAAATCCCTGTTAACAGAGCCATCCAGCAGTGCATTTGTCCAGACCTTTATCTTGATAAGGGATGCTTATCAAGCTGTGTGAATACCAATTTGTTTCAACGCTCTGCCTCTCTCCAAGCAGGATGTTATCAAAACAAGATCTTGCTTCAATGTCATGAACAAAATATGGGTTCAAGGGGGACAAAACATGCATACCTAAGTGAGGCATACCTGGGGCAACGGAAACACGGGCACAGAGAATCCCACAGAATGACTAAGCCAAACACTTAAGCAGAGAGACATCAAGAAAACCACCTAATATTCAGTAGCATGTCATGCAAGTGATCTCAGCCTTGTCCTATTCTATTTGTATACCAATCCAGGTACTTTACATATATTACATTTTTGTAATCCTTATATCACATGTGGGAAACCTATGGCCTATATGCATCCCTCAGGGGTCTCCCCTGCAGCCTGGCAATGCCGTCGCTGACACACATACCCAATTCACTAGCCCACACTTCTCTCACTGCATCTCTGATCCTTGGGCCCTAAAACGGATTCTCTTGCCATTCTAGTCCACCTTATGGTTTCTCTCAAGAATAACATTGAGGGAAACCACAGCGTATGGCGGGCTAGAGTGTCTTTTACCACAGTAGTCCAAAGATCTCTATGGTTCTTTGGAAAGAGAGTGCAGGAGTAGGGCAAAAACTCTGGTCCTCTGGGCTTTATGGATTCACGCACAAGATTTTTTTTTTTTTTTTTACTCTTGAGGGAATATCTTATTCCTGACCCTTCCCTCCCGCAAGATCCTGGTGAAGGTTCCCCTGTAGGAGGTGGTAATGGGAAGAGTGTTTGTATGGGAAAGCCCAGGCCCCCACCCACCACTGGCTTTGGCCACGCCCACTGTCAGCCCACCACCCACCATCACATGCAGTCCTTGGGGATAAAAAGACTGTCCACACTTGCCTTATATCAACTGGATCAGGTAGGTCTTGGGATACGGAAGCAAAAAGAGGGCTTGCCTTTAATGAGTTTATGATACAGATGAGATCCAAATCAGCAACTAGTAACTCCCCGATATATAGCTTGGGCATTATGCTACACCAGTCTCAACATAGAGCAGAGAAACCAGGCACAGCAGCTCACAATGACATTCTTTGGACTGACCTCCTTAATTCTGTACATGTCTCTCTCAGGCTGGTCCAAAGGCCTAGTCATAGGCTGTAGCCAACAATTTCTGCTAGTTGCCTTTCCTACCTTTAAGAGTTCTTTGGTCCACTAGTTTCTTAACCAAACACCTTGTCTCTAGCCATATCCACACAATGGAATATGTCTTCAAAGACAATCATTTTACTCTTCCCTTAATGCGAGCTAGCAATCAAGCCAGGAACATTTTCAGATAACTATCGTTTCCCATTTCATCTGAACTGAGAAACTATGGTTGACAGTTTCCAAGCAAGCCAAGATATTAAACCAAGTTTAAACCATGGCTACATATCCCGACTTGTTCAGAAGCTGTTAAACATAATTTCCTGTTTCGGATGGTTAACTAAAGACTTCTGTGTTTGTTTCCCTGGTCGTGAAAAAGGAGTTGTGTACGGGCCCACGTGGCTCATTCATTCATATCTCAGCATGTTAAGCCAAGATACGATCATCCAAACACAGCCAGTATCTCTATCTGTGAATAGTTCATACCTTTAAATGAAGGCAAATCCAGATCTACTTCAGTTTATCACATAATTGGATATGGTTGATGTAAATTTCCTTGTTAATTAAGGAAATTTCATGGGGGGGGGGTATTTTACATTTGTTTTTAGGTTAGACCCTTCGCCCCCTGGAGAGTCCCATTTTGTGGGACAAGAAAGCCAGATATAAATATTGCAATTTATTAATACTAACAGAATCTACACTACTGCTTGAAAAAGGGTTTACAACAGTAGTTGGAGCCCAAGACACACTCCATATACAGTTTTCAAACCATTTTCAAAGTGTTATATCCTGCTTGGTGTAGATCTGGCCCAGGAAAAGCTTAGACTAAAGGAAAAAGGGGAGATAAGACATTGGCAATTTCTAAACCGTCAAAACAAATGGAAATCCTCTCAAAGATATCACAGTATAAGTGCATATTATCCTAAGAGGGGCAATGAAAAATATTAAGTAAAGCTCATCTCTTTCATTTAGAGATGGTGTGAAATCCGCAAAGGAACTAAAAACAAGCCTGCGTTGCATTAGGCGTATCCATATGAACAGTGATGATTAATAGCGAGCTGAAGTAGGCACCGAGGTGCTTGAAGCGGATTAGAAGAACAAACTATTCAACCGAGAAAACTCAATTAATGCAACACAATAGCCCCGTCCAAATGGCATGGTCTCGGAAGTATGTCTCATTGATTTTTCAGTAGAATTTGCTTCAAGGTAAGCATGCTTAGGATCACAGCCATTGCCTCATTTCATGGCAAGGGCAGAGTTAAAACACTGTTCAGTGTAGAACCTGTTCAGATGACACGGTAAGCCATGGTGGCAAAGCATTTTGAGCTAAACGTTATGGCTTTGTATGTCATGTGAACCATGGCTTAGCATGTTGTGTGAACCATTCCCAACCATGGTGGCTACAAAACTACCATTTAAACATGCTCACTAACCATTTGCTGCAAAAGGTTTAGAGGCCTAACCATGGCTTAGCATGTTGTCTCAACTGGCCCTACAGTTTCATGAGGTACATATTCGCTACAGCTCATTCCTTATACTATCAAAATTTGTTTCCTACAGGTCCGAATGGCTGTTGAATTCAATAAATCGAGGGCTGAGCTGAAATATTAATCAGCGTTGGTTTTCACATCCAAAATTGTTCTTTTGGCATGGAAGAACTTTTCCAAGGGAGGGGAGAGAAATGCAAACAATGGCCTGGTTCAGACAACACGCTAAACCATGCTACTTAATCACAAAATGGTTAAGGGAATACATAATGCATTGTTTAGCGTGGTTTAGCGTGTTGTCCGAACCAGGCCTATATATCGCTTTAGGGCAGTCTTCCCCAAGCGGGTTCCCTTCAGACGTTTTAGTCTCCAACTCTATCAGCCCCAGCCAACATGGCCAATGGTCACGAACGTTGGTTATTTTATGCTCCAAACCCTTTGGAGGCCACCAGGGATTCAGGCAGATGCTCTTTTAACATCACCTGGGACCTTCTGCACACAAAGCATCTACTCTGCCACTGAGCTATGGGCTCTCCCATCTCTGCTAAAATGAAACTCAGATGTTTATTGAATCCTGGCCCTGGAACAGGCCTTGGCATCCTAAGAGAGTCTGCTTGCATTTGTTTGAAGCAAGTTCATGAGACTGCAGAGAACAGCTAACAAGGCTTTAAGGCAGCCTTCCTCAACTTGGGGCGCTCCAGATGTGTTGGACTGCATCTCCCAGAATGCCCCAGCGAGCTGGCTGGGGCATTCTGGGAGTTGTAGTCCAACACATCTGGAGCGCCCCAGGTTGAGGAAGGCTGCTTTAAGGGAAGGCAGTAATTTGTACAAGCCCCTGCCCTTTTTCTTAGTTACCACACGCTGATCTCCTGTTTCAGCTGACTACCTATTCTCCGTTCTGTTCACTCCTTGCCCGAAAAAACAGGGAGAAGGGGAGACTTATAATGACTTTTATATAAAAATTTTATATAAAAAAGGAAATCTTGCTAAATAGGTACCGAAAGTACACAAATAAATAAGTCTTGGTGTAGAACCATGAGTGAGCACATGCACCAAACCCTGAATTACCATGGATGCACACAGATGATCAAAGGACCTCCATTCAGTTAGCCTGGAGTCATTTGGTCCTCTACCATCCTGCCAAACCAAAAGGAGGATTTTAAACACAAATCAGATGCAGATGTTTGGTAAGGCATGTGGTAAAGAGATCGTCTAAGGAGGCTCAGAGTTTATGGCCCAGTCTGCATTATTGCAACGACCCAGGTTTTCGTTTTAAACCCTGCGTTGTCAATTGAGCGAGAACAAGCAAGCATGCTGGCTCCCACCACAAGCAGGAGGCGCCAAACAACAAACACACACACACACACACACCATCCCTGGGTTGTTTAGCACTGAGTGTGAATTAGGAAACCTGGGTTGTTGACAGAGAGACGATCCAGAGTCAGAATCCAGGGTTTAACTCAGGGTTCCAGCTCTGGGTGGTCTCCCACCCAACAACCCATAGAGCAAGGATGCAGAACCCCAACTGCAGGGTCCCAATTTGGCCCTCCTGGATTTCCCAGATGGCCATGCCTCCTTCCCCTGAACCCACGCCGTTTCCCCCAATTAACAATCTTTTGGTGTTTCCCCGGCCTCAGTGCAGTCTGCCTTCTGCCATTCTAGAAGGTTGAAATGCCTCTCCTAAGGCTAAGTCACTGGCAGTAAATGCATTAAGGTAAAATAAGCTGGTATTTATGGTACTTTGGCCCCACCTCTTTTGCCTCCGGGGCCACCCACCACTGGAATGTGCCTCCTGAAAGCTTCTATGAAAGGGCATCTGGCCCTTGGGCTGAAAGAATCTGGCCTTTGGGCTGCCATCGAGTATGAAGGATCCCAGGGTTATTTACCCCCTCTCACTTGTAACTTGAGTGATCACGCCTGCCTGTTCTCGCTCGTTCCAACTGGGCCTGTGAGTCCACTGGTGGTTTGTTCCAAACCGATGCTGTTCCTCTCAGAGAAGAAGTTTATATAGTTAGATGTCCAATATGCTTCTTTATGGCACATCTCATAAAAACGTTCTCCAGCTGAGACACTGGAAAGCTGACATTGTGCTGTTTAATCATTCCCTGTACAGCTCTAGACGTCCTGATTCAGTTTTAATCAGTGATGTTAAACCACCACATCCCATGAGGCCTGTTTGCTAAACAGCTTCTGCGACTCTGGCTCCACAAGGAAAGGCTAATGCCATTTTGTTTCCCTGATGTTTTATTCATTTGTAATGAGTCTAATACGTACATTATGATTCTCCCAGTCACAAACGCTCTCACTCAAAATGGGAAAGAAAAATGCCTCTTTTGTAAGACTTGTTCCTACACTTAAAGAGATTCCTGGGGAATTCTGTTTGCCTGTACAATGCTCCAAATGAAGATAAAATTTAAACGTATTTGTGTTCAACAAAACAACTAATTACTGAAAATTATAGCCTGGGGTAATAAGTGGTGAATTGTTATTGTAGATGAAGAAAGTGGGCCTTGTAAATAAACATATTCAATGCTATTTCAGCTCCTTGGCCCCCGTTCAAGCTATTTGCTCACAAAGGAAAATTACGGGACTTGCAAACTCCAGGAGAGTGAAAATGTCACATTTATTCCTCTGACTGAAGTAAATGGAAGCTTAGCGGTTCATTACATTAGGGTCCGTTCCGGCCCCAAAACTCTTACTGCCATCCCATCAAGTGCCTTGAAGAGCTTGGCAGGTTGCACAGTTTTGGTGTGTCTGGTTTAAATTTCCCCTTCTCCTACTTTCACTAATAGAAGAGGTAGTGTTTCCTGGGCTCCCAAATTAGCACCTGAAGCCTTAGCTAGACCTAGCGGTCTAGCGGGACGGAGGGGTGAAGATCTCACAATATTTTTATCATGAGATCTCCCCCTCTGTTCACACGTGGCATGCTTCCAAGGCCTCAGAGGGAGAGGCGTCACGCCTGCCATTTTGGGTTTTTTTTTCTTAAAGGAGAAGATGCACACGAGCGCTCGTGCACAAAAGGTAAGCTTTTTTTAAAAAAAAAAATCCCCGCTCCCCCACCCCCCACCCCCTGATGGGCGCAATGCTCCTGAGGAGCACTGCGCCCCATGCGTGGGTCCCAGCTCCTTATGAGGAACTGCGAGGAAGCGGGACAAACCACAACACCCGGCCACACATTCCGCGGTCTTGGGCTCAGCCCAGGACTGCAGAAAAACTGGACTGAAAGTGTAGGGTGAGATCCCAGGGCAAGGGAGGGATCCCTCCCTGATCCCGGGATCCCCTGTGCGTCATGTGAACGCACAGGGACAATCTCAGGGATCGCTCCAGGATTTCGCCCTGTCTAGCTAAGGCCTGAGACTGAGGGATCACTCAATATGGTATTCATTGTCCCAACACAAGAGTAGAGAAGTGAAGAGAACACACTCTGGGCATGCTTTTTCATTGTTCTGGGTATATAATGTAACACTAAAACAATCTTCTATTTGCGCTCCTCTGCCTTTCTCCCAAGGTTCTATCACACTAAGAGCTGTCCCTGCGCCTGTTCAAACAACACGCTAAGCCATGGTTAGGCCGCTAACCCTTTTGCAGCAAATGGTTAGTGAGCAACCGTGGTTATGTAGCCACCATGGTTTGGAATGGTTCACACGACATGCTAAGCCATAACGTTTAGATCAAAATCATTGCGGTTTAGTGTGTCGCCTGAACCCTGGCAGGAGTTGGAAACTGGGACCCTCCAGATGACCTTGGATTACACTTCCCATCATCCCTGACCACTCCCAAGCTGGGTGAGTCTGATGGGACCTGGAGCCCAACAACATCTGTAGGGTCACACGTTCCCCACCCAGGACAGGATGATGCACATAGGGGAAAGTTGGGCACTCCATGGCTAGGGACACACACTAATGATGTTCTCTGCTGTCAGAAACCATCTAGGGTAGAGTTAGGAACCCTTGGCACTATGTGCAGCTGCCCTGTGTGGTGAGCCACAGAACTATGGTTTAGCGCATCTCCCCAGACAGAGAAGTATTATCAGCAAGTTCTGGATTTGTCCCACTTATCCAGGCTGTCCACTGGGTTCTCAGAGAACCAAACTACAAGTTACTGTGAGGACATACCAGGCAACTGTGCCTTTCTTTTTTTTTCTTTACTCTAAAGTAAATGCAGAGGAGGTGATCTGGATTGGGACCCTAGCATGTGGGGGTAAGGGAGCTTTAATCCAACATCACCACCACTGTGGTCCCACGCCTCCAATATTCATTGCCGAAAAGTGATAAACACCAATAGATCACTTTTCGCCAATGAAAGGGGTCTGATCCAGATTGGATCCCTGGTAGGGGGCAAAGAGATAAAGCCCCCTGCCCACCATGCTAGGGTTCCCAATCTGTATTAGCCCCCTTGCACATACTTTAGAGTAAGTAAGAAAGAAAAACATCGCTGCTAGCTATGCCTTGAAAGTAATGTATAGTTCAGCCTATAGACAGGAAGAGGTGTTAGTCTGTGTATGCGCTTCTTTTTGCGGCTCTAGTAGGAGATGTTCCCTGGTTACAATGCTCTGTTTCTTCCAACCATTGTTCTGCTCCAATGGATGGCATCAACAGATAGAACTCTGAGACCCCCACAATGATGCGTGTGGATTTTTAATCAGATTGTTGATCTGAGCTATCCATTGGGACAGTTTTTCTATACTGACGGCACTGTTAGAAGCAGTTTGTATACACCACTTTGTAAGCACTTCGTAAAACGTTTAACACTATTTCTTAGAAGAATCACTTTTTTCCTCTGTTATCATGCTGGGAGAAATGACTCACTCACACACACACACACACACACACACACACCCATTAAATGACACCCAAGTGCACTGAAATTGGGAAACATCTGAAAATGTTGCTTCGTCTTCTAGAGCTTTCGTAATTTCCAAACCAAACGATTAAAAAATGTATCCATATCCCAACTCCCATTTCCCTGTTCTCTCTCATACTCACCAGGAAGCAGAAACTAAACAGAAAATTAAAATGAAAACAAGACAAAAGAAAGGGGAGAAAGGAAAGGGGGGATGGAGGAGAAGCACAGCTGATGCATTGCGTCTCGTGTCCGTCAAGAAACTTTGTCGAGACTTCCTGGAACCATTCCGACTGCTGTTTGGCTCGTCTTTCAGAGGGAGAGGTAAGCGGCTTTTTTTTAAAAAAAAATCAGTTTTATTACGTGACGGGATTCTTTTTAATAAATCATAATAGAACGCTGTGACGGACCCTTATCGCAACACCTAGAGCTTGCCAAAGAAAAGGCAACCCAGTCTTGCTGTGTCCCTTGCCTGTGAATTGTTGATCTGGCCTCCTCAGCGACAACCTAACAAGAACATACTGCACTGGCATGCCAGGGAGCGGTACATTATTCCCAGTCTCCTCCTTTCCTTCCCTCTGGCAAGAGGAACCTCATGTGACCAAACAGCAGAACTCGCCTCTCAGAGGCATTAGGGTCTAAGTCGGGAGCGGTACTGAGAGGCTGCCAAGGGAATTGTGTCTGGCCTTCCACAAAACACTGCCGGGATTATACAGCTCTCTAGCGGAGCGGGGGGGGAGGGGAGTCCCTCTCTCTCTCTCTCTCTCTCTCTCTCTCTCGTTTTCTTTCACAAACACAACTTTTACCACACATCGACAGCTTCCATTGCAGCATTGTACCCCAGCTGTGTGACACCTACACTATGGCAGAGAAAAGAGGTCCTGTTCCTCGCTTACGCAAAACCTATCTAACAGATCCAGTGAAGTTTCTCTCCCTACCCTGCATCTCCGGACCTTGACAGAAGCGTTCCGTGGGATCAAGCTGCAAATACAGTTTCCAGCTCTAAAAATATAAAATGGGTTTATTAGAATTCCACATCTGTGAAAACAAGCCAAATATTGGCCTCCGATGGGCTGATTCACACACACCTGTTTTATCACTGGATTGCCAGATCCAGCTATGCCTTCATGTACAAACGGCCCATTATGGCTCCATCACCATGAGGACAGAATGTCTGTATCTCTTCTCATTATCCCAGAGCACTGCTTGTCAGCGGAGTCACATTCGGCAGACGGTCGTCAAGCACAGAGGAGCATACCTGCATGTGCGGACCCAGCCTGAGTCTGCTTTCAGTCGTAAACAAACCTTGGTGCCAGACCCTCAAGCTCTGGTGAACAGCTGACTTTCCCTAACCATTGTTTTCTTTGGGCCAGGCTGTTTTGAATCACGGTGTTTCCATACCCTGCCCTTTCTTTGTACAAAGGGACTCAAGTGCTTTACAATTACTAACCAGAGGCATTCATTTCTGTTTTGTTCCAGCAAACAAAACCGTAGATCTTCAGCTGTGATTCTCTCTCATAACATGTGGCTTTACAAAACTAGAGGGGGTGGGTGGGAGAAGGAGGGCTATTATTTTGGGTCAATCCTCTTCCGAACCATAGTCAGAGGGAAATGTTTCGCTTGTTATTTTAACATTGCATCAAGAGAGACGGATGCCCTGCTCTTCCTTCTCCATTCCCCCACATCCTGTGCCCCACAGGATGCAACACTTGAATCACCTATGAAGACAAATAGCTTCATCACACCAGCGTTATACTGTGCAATCACTGTGAATTGTGTGCAAAGGACTCCGAAGTTTTCCAGCTTATAATCTGCTTTTACTGTGAAGCACTCCCATGCATCCTGCTTTAATTGTGCTTCTTAGCCAAAAGAACCGACGTATTTTGGACTCCTTTAAGAACGAATCTTTTGTTGTTCTCCGAGTGGCCACTGGGGGCGCAGGAGGATGATTTGATATGTTTAAACAGCAAATTAAACAAATGCTTACATCTGTGTAAATTTTAAAGATAAAGACATCAAAATTGGCACAGTAATAGATATTAAGGAGGGCTTTCAGTATACCAAATTTGAATCAGATTGGGTAATCTGTTGATTTTTTTACAATTTTTTACATTTCTCCCCCTTAAACCCTTTTCCTGGTATGCAAAGGATCTTAGGAGCGCTGCCGCCCGGGGTGTGATTTAGCTAACGACAACAACAACAACAACAACAACAACAGCTTTATGCTTTGGGGATAATTCAAGGGAAACAGGTACGTGGGATGAAGCTCAAAGTCTCCCCCACCACCACCACCCCTACTTGGAAGTGAAAAGTGGCATCCCTCCAGTTTATTCACAGCTCCTTGCTACCCTGCCAGATCTTCTAACTGTTGCCAACAAATTAAGGAAAGGGAGAAAAAAATCTTCCGATATTCAAATCTGCATTACATGGGTTCGCTGGAATAATAATAATAATAATAATAATAATAATAATAATAATAATAATACATTTGTATAGCTCCTTCAAGCGATCAAAGCACGTCACCTGCATTATTTAGTTGAAATCCTTATAACAACACTATAAGGTAGTCGTCCCCAACCTGGTGCCCTCCAGATGTTTTGGACTACAGCTCCCAGGATTCCTCAGCACAGGACAGGCTGATTGGGGCTGATGGGAATTGAAGTCCAAAATATCCAGAGGCCACCAACTCGGCAAAGTTTGCTGTAAGGTAAGTCAATATTATTCACCTGCCCCCAAATTGCAGATGGACTGAGCCGAGGAAGAATGGATTGACTAAGGCAATTCTGGCCCCATTCAGAAGACACCTTAAACCATGGCTTTAACTATGGTGGTTAAGCCAGAAAACTGTGCTGTGTTCAGAAGACACCTTAAAACATGGTTTTAACCACAGTGGATAACGCAAAAAAGCCTTATTTACTGTGGTTAAAGCCATGGTTTAAGGTGTCTTCTGAACAGGCCCTTAGGGTGCAATCTTATGCCTGTTTAGCCAGAAAAAGTCCTACTACTTGCAGAATTCCCCAGCCAGCATCTGTGAGCCATATATTCCCAGATACACGTTTTAAAACATTCCCAAGATTCTTGTGGGCTCTTTCGGACCTGCATACACTAAAAACTGTGTTGTTGTTTTTAAGGCGTTACATATATTTTTAGAAGCCTTTTAATGTGATGGAGCATCTGGAGGAGGAAAAGAAAAAGAAAAGAAAAAGAGAGAAGCCAACATTGGTGGTTTCCAGATCACATCTTAGAAACCACTGGGGTAGGAAACTCAGCCTCTGCTACAATAAAAATAGGCTGTATTTGGTATACATGTGATTGTTCAAAATAGGATTAGATTACAGGACCAGTTTCTACCCGACCCACAGATTTGGTGCGGGGAGTCGTAATGCCAAGGCTGCTCCCACTGGGCTTCCTGTGGGGATGTGCTCTAAAAATGCCAGGTGCTGCACAAACACTCCGTGACCTCCCTTAGTCCTGCCTCTTTTGTGATGGTAGAAGCGAGCAGGGAAGCCGATGCCAGAGTGGAAGCTGTCACCACCCTTTTTCCAGCACCTGGAAAGCATTTCCAAGAGATCTAGGGCAATGCATCACCCTGGGTGGCCCACTCCGAGTGTCCACGTGAAGATTATATATCCCTGTCCAAATCATGCCACCTTGTAGAACATCACATAAAACCCAGTTAATAACTCCCATATATGGTCACAGTCACCATGACAGGCTTGTAATTTGCCTGGTTGCAGGTCTGGCCCTACCATTACGCAGAGTGAGGCGGATGCCTCAAGCGGCAGTAACCAAGTGAGGGGTTAAAGGGCAGAGCTATGTGTGCTATGCAGCCTGGGCTGCACCGCCGAAGCTAACCTGGTGCCCTCAAGTGCCGGGGAGGATACTGCCCCTTTGCCAGTGTTGAAGTAAGATTCAACTGTCAGACAGGTTGTCATGTCTAGCCCTGCTCTCCCTGTTTTGGAAGAAGTTGTTTCAGGTGATCATTCAATCAACTCTGAAGTAGAGAAGTCGGCCCCAGACACAGGCCAGCCTGTACCAGTGGGGGAGAAAGCTCTCACAGTTTCTTCTCCAGAACTTATCTCGTCAAGGGCAAATAATACACAATCAGGAGGAAGCCAACATTCTTCCAAAGGACAGAGCACCAACAGGCTAGCTGATCCTAGGGTGCCCCACAAGGTAAAAAGTGCAAAGCGAAAGGAAGACAAGAGAAAGTCGGCCCGGCTCACACTGCATCAGAAGTCAGAACTAGTCTCTCTGAAGTTAACGCGTCTTGGGAAAAGGGTTTCTGTTCTCCTTGAAAGGACATCGTTTTGCTTAGTTTTGCCTAGGGCAGTGGTTCCCAATTAGCTAAGTACTGCGGACCCCTTGTTTTTCAAATGCCAAGCCATGGACCCCCTACTTTTGAATTATTTTGTTATCTCTATGGTAGTTACCTGTGCAAAGCAATTTTTTATCCATGAGTTTTCCAGTTTAGGTGCAGGGAAGTAATCTCCGAAGCTAGTCGCTAAATCACGCAGGTGCTCAGAGATGTTATATTTTACTTCTGGTAGGAATTCGTCATCAGTGGACTCCAGAAATGAATGGTGAATATGTGAATGGTGCCACGGACCCCATGGGTGGGTTACGCGGACCCCCTGGGGTCCGCAGACCACCAACTGGGAACCACTGGCCTAGGGGGAAGGTTCCAAGAGATTAGACTCTCTTCAGGTGGGGAGAGATGTTTATTGCTTGAATAAAGCTTTGTGGATTACTTAGCAGGTCTCGTTATTGTCTCCCAAGAAAACAGGAGGTTTTGAGAAACATGACCCAGGTCATTTCATATATATAGAATGAGGGAGAGGGTGCCATCTTGTTCTTCATCATAGGCAGAAAAATGTCTTGGGCTGGCTCTGATACAACCAAATACAGGTTGTCTCTAGATAAAGGGGCAGGTTCGCCTCAGGGACAGCGCTGTGTGCACAGCTGAGATAACGCAGCGCCCGCTTTGTAGTCTCACAAGTCACCTTAAAGACCTGCAGCACGCTGCCTGTAACTCTCCTGCGAAAGGCACCCAGCTTCTGCAAATGGAACGAAAGGTTCCTTGGATCCAACCAAAGGAGACTTAAGCATTTATTGGGGGAGGGGAGGGTTTGAGCCCCTTGGATGTCACTTGAGAAAAGACTGGAAGCGTCATATCAACGCTCCAGCTTTGCCAAAACAAACCTGCCTCCCCATTTGTTTAACTCCCTTGTCAAGTTAAAGCCTGGCAAAAGGCATTTTGACCGGTTAATTTTTGGAGTATTTGTACAGCTTGCTTTCCCCACGTATCTTGATTAAAAGAAAAATGTGTGCTTTTTTTGTGCCCTGCCCTCTTAAAATTGTGTGTGCGTGTGCTATCTGTTAATATATCTGTGTAGAAATGGCATTTATATTATGTACAATATTGTATTTTTTTTATGCTTTTAAGAGCCTTGGCCTTCAGGTGGTATAGAAATTGTAATGAATGAATGAATGAATGAAAAAAGAGAAAAGGGTAAACTCACAGGATATTAAACCACCTCTCTCACTTGACCCCTTGTTGTCAGGATTCCCCCATCTTATTTGCCTCCGCTAAGCAACGGGTAAACGTTGTATTGCTGAAAATGAGCTGACCTCTGGGGTGGGGCCATAGCTCAGTGGTAGAGCATAGATTTTGAACGCAGAAGACCCCAGGATTTCCAAATGTCCACATCCTCTTCTTGGGCTGATATCCCAGTCAATGGGATTTTTTTAAGCAGCCTAAATTTATTTATTTATTTAAAACATTTATATCCCGCCCTATATCAATAAGATCTCAGGGCGGCGTGCACCACCACTACCACCACCACCACCATCTCTGTGTGTGTGTGTGTGTGTGCGTGTGTGTGTGCGTGTGTGTCTCGTTTCAGCCACTTTCCTGTGAATGTTGAACTTGCGGTTCTCCACAGGGAGGTAAGGGTCCGTGCACTGCTGAATCTCAGCCAAGCAAATACTGGCAAAGAATGTAATTTTTATATTTATCTGTTTCTTCACTCATTCGTTTCCCAGGCTGCTTTCCACCCTCCGTTTTCAGATTTAAAAGTACAGCATTGCTCTCTTGAAGTAATCCTTACAGACTAGGGGCATGAAGCCAATGCTAAATTCCAACACATACACACAACTTTTCTCCCTTTACCTAATTACTGGACTACGGGAGAATTTCTGTCCCAGTGTTGGTTGGTTGGTTTTAATTTGTTTTTAATTAACACATAAACACCTCTGCCTCAAATGTGATCTCAGGAATGCATTCTTACAATATATTCCGTAACACATCAGGATTAGACGTTCTAAATCTGATTTGGGCGTTCCCAAGGAAAAGGGGAGAAAGGGAAAAGACTATAATGGTATGATTTGCCACAGACTAAGGGGGAGTCTACACCAGCCGTTTATTGCAGGATTGTATCGTAGTCGTCACTAACGGGCCACATGATGTTCACCTGCTCCCACGGTGATCGCGGGACTGCTTTTGCCACAGTTTTTCCAGCTCTCGCATCCATTGTGAAGAACGTTTGCGGTATCCCCCCCCCCCCGCTTTGCTAGGTTGTTGCTGTTCACTGTGAACAACCAATCGGCTTTGAGGGGCGTGTGCATGGGTATCATTATGTTTCACCGCCAAGTGGTTTTTTTTGACAAAAACATCTCCCTGCGTAAGAGTGCATATTCATCATAGTTCCTATCCCCCCTTGCATTGCTGTGTATCTGCGCTGGTGCGCATCCCTTAAGAGTAATTTTTTAAAAAATCCTGTGCCCCGTAGCCATCCGCCTAGCCCTGCCCACTTCTACCGATACTGATTCGGAACCACCATAATGGGGCACACGTGCTCCCACAATGGCACTCCTGTCATTGCGGGAAACTTCGCTCGGGTGTGCCCCGTGAATGCCGATCACAGAACCGGGAAAACTCACAATCACCCCTCCTCCATTGTGTAAAGGCTGTAGGTGCAGATTAGGCCTAAATCTTTCCCACTGAAATCCATAAGACTTACAGTACAATCCTATGTGTGTCTACTCAGAAGTAAGCTCCTTGAATTCAAAGACACTTACTCCCAGGTAAATGTGCATAGGATTGCAGATTTAGCTTTTGCTGGGTCATGTCCCCTGCTATCTGGAGTGAATTCTCCACTTCAAAAACAAAGATATGTACCATCTTCCTTTAAAGACCTTAGCTTCATTATCATGTATAGAGAGCTGGTGTCACATACAGGCTAAAAGTTTAGCTGCGAGCCAAGAACAACCTGGCTTATTGAGATTAGAGAGATAATATATGTGCGACATTTTGAACACATGTTCTGATCTACTGTGCTCTTGCAAAAAGCACGGTAATTATTTGTAGTAAAATAGCCTGCAGGTCAACATGTTCTTGCAGATTATTGTCTTTGAAGCACATCGTCAGGCAGAAAAGCAGGAGACCAGGGAAGGAAGTGAATGTCTGCAGAGTTGAACAGAAGGTATATTAGGGATCAATTGGTTTTATTTGCTTTTAGACTTTTAAAGATTTTATTGTGTTGCGTTTTAGGGGGTTTTATTTCTTTTGTGAACTGCCCAGAAAGCTTTGGCTGTTGGCTGGTATAGAAGCTAGTGTGGTGTAGCCAGTGTGGTGTAGTGGCTAAGGTGTCGGACTGGGAGTCAGGAGATCCGGGTTCTAGTCCCCACTCGGCCATGGAAACTAACTGGGTGACTTTGGGCCAGTCACAGACTCTCAGCCCAACCTACCTCACAAGGTTGTTGTTGTGAGGATAACGTGGAGAGGAGGAGGATTATGTACGCCGCCTTGGGTTCCTTGGAAGAAAAAAGGCGGGATATAAATAAATAAAAGTGTAAACAACAACAACAACATCTCTGGATGATTTGCAGCATATCAGCTAGGATTTTCTGATACTCAATTCCTTAACAATAGCAACAGCAAAAAGACTTTTTGGGAGGTCCTAAATTAGACTGCTGAACGTAAAGAGACAGGGGACAAGACAAAAAGTGTGAGTGTGAGAAAGGATCATGAACTCAGTTTCCTGGGCTGAGCATGTGCTCAGAGGCTCCCTGTTTCTCAGTTCTAAGTGTGTGTCCATTTCCACTCCCTGCATAACAATTTTGCACCTGACTTTGGTTGGACTTTGGGGTTCTCATAAAAAACAAAGTAGATCCCACAAGCCTGAAGCCTGTCCACCCTGTCCTATTACACAGGTTGTTACAGCATGGGTCACTGGGTTCTAGTAGTTGCTGATATATTTCAAGTTATATTTTGATCCTGCTTATCCTCCAAGGACCTCCCTAGTTTACATGGTTCTCCTTCATCCCTATTTTATCTTCACAACAGCCCTGTGAGGGTGGAAGGACTAAAGTCAGATGGAATTATTTTCCAGTCAAATCAAATCTTAGCCAAAGGCCATTACGAATCATCCAGTAAAGGAGGATATGCTATTCAAAGTAAAATTAAGCCATGTTTTAACATAATCCATGACTGGCACTGTTCAGAAGACACCTTAAACCATGACTTTGACCATGGTACTTAAGCCAGAAAGCCGGGCTGTGTTCAGAAGACACCTTAAACCGCAGCTTTAACCACGGTAAATAAGGCTTTTTGCCTTAGTCACTGTGATTAAAGCCGTGGTTTAAAGTGTCTTCTGAACACGGCCCAGCTATCTGGCTTAATCACTGTGGTTAAAGCTGTAGTTTAAGGTGTCTTCTGACTATCTCCAATATATATCTGATACCTTATTCCGTGGTAGAAACTAGAACATATCACAGGGGGGGAATAAAAACACAAACTAATTTGGTGAACATAGAAAAACTAAAAGAGCCCAAATATTTGACAACAGCCCTGTAAGGTAAATAAATAAATAAGCCCTGTAAGGTTTATTTATTTATATGATTTGTGCCCTGCCTTTCCACAAAACAAAATGGCATTCAATATGCTGACTGTAATAGAAACCATGATTAAAATAAACTTATTATTATTATTATTATTATTATTATTATTTATTTATTTATATAGCACCATCAATGTACATGGTGCTGTACAGAGTAAAACAATAAAATAGCAAAACCCTGCCGCATAGGCTTACATTCTAATAAAATCATAATAAAACAATAAGAAGGGGAAGAGAATGCACCAAACAGGCACAGGGTAGAGTAAAACTAACAGTATAAAGTCAGAACAAAATCAAGTTTTAAAAGCTTTAGAAAAAAGAAAAGGTTTTAGTTGAGCTTTAAAAGCTGCGATTGAACTTGTAGTTCTCAAATGTTCTGGAAGAGCGTTCCAGGCGTAAGGGGCAGCAGAAGAAAATGGACGAAGCTGAGCAAGGGAAGTAGAGACCCTTGGGCAGGTGAGAAACATGGCATCAGAGGAGCGAAGAGCACGAGCGGGGCAATAGTGTGAGATGAGAGAGGAAAGATAGGAAGGAGCTAGACAGTGAAAAGCTTTGTAGGTCAACAGGAGAAGTTTATATTGGATTCTGGAGTGAATTGGAAGCCAATGAAGAGATTTCAGAAGTGGAGTAACATGGTCAGAGCGGCGAGCCAAGAAGATGATCTTAGCAGCAGAGTGGTGAACAGAAACTAACGAACTGATGTGAGAAGAAGGAAGGCCAGTGAGAAGAAGGTTGCAGCAGTCCAACCGAGAAATAACCAATGCATGAACAAGAGTCTTGGCAGAAGAGACAGACAAAAATGATCAAATCCTGGCAATATTATACAGGAAAAAACGACAGGATTTAGCTACTGCCTCAATATGAGGAATAAAGGAGAGCGAGGAATCAAATATAAAGCCAAGACTACGAGCTTCCTTGACTGGAGTAAGTGTAACATCATTGACAGTAAGAGAGAATGAGAGATGAGGAGAGGGTTTAGGAGGAAAAACAAGCAATTCAGTCTTTGCCATATTAAGTTTCAAACAACGATGAAGCAACCAAGCTGAGATCATAAAAATCAAATAAATTTTAGAAAACACAATTAAAAATCCACAAAAATAAAAGAAATAAAAACAGCACCCACCCCAATAAAATAGATAAAATGTTTGGAAAAAAACATATTTGCCTGCCAACAGAAGGACAGCAGAGAAGACCTTGCTAGCGGCCACCAAGAAGACCCTGTCTCACATCACCACTAAACGTGCCTCCAGTGGTGGTGGGACAAATAGAAGCGCCTCCATGGAAGATCTTAAAAACTGGGCAAGTTCAAATGGGAGAAGGTCTTTCAGGTACATGGTCTCCAGTCATTTAGGTCTCTAATAACCAGCATTTTGAATTGTGCTTGGAAACAGACTGGTATCCAGTGAAGCTGTTGTAACAAGGGAGTCACACGCTCCCTGTAACCGGTCCAGGTCAATAGTCTGGATGCCGCATTCTAGACCAGCTGAAGTTTCCAAACGAAGGCAGCCCCACATAGAGCCTGTTCCTGTTGTCCAAAGAGATGTAACTGAAGCATGTGGCCAGATCAGTCATCTCTAGGAATGTGCATAGCTGGCATATTACTCTCAGCTGTGAAAACGCAATCCTAGCCACCATCGAAATCTGGGCATCTGGGTTCAGGATTGAATCCAGGAGTACACCCAAACTGCGAGCCTGTTCCCTGTTAAGCTGAGTGGAAGGACTACGGTCTTATGGAATTCTTGCAAGGAATATTTGCTACATTAGGCTCTTAGCTCACCCAGCTGAGTGGGAATTTGAACCTGCTTCTCCCCTTTCTTGCAGCCAACTCTCTAACCAATACACCACAATGTCTGTCTCGTACCTGTGTGAAAAATCTTTTAACTAAATATAGATAGTATTCGCATAAGAACACTAAGAGGAATCATAGGCGTGCTAAGACTGCTATGTTAAAATCTCCCTTTTCTTCTAAGCCTCACTCTGAAATGCTAATTACAACAACATATTTGCCTTGTGCCTCTGTATCCCCTAAATGGGATGCTGTTTTAACACTTCAGAACTCTGGTGCACGCTCTTCGGGTGTGGGCGTGGGTATCTGCATGTTTTACAGCCTAACTGCTCCGAAATCTCAGCTTCAAGCCTTCAGTGCCTTGAAGAGGCAGCCTTGTTAACATTCTGTTCCAATTTGAGAAAGACAGACCTGTTCACAGTTTAAGTGAAAGGAAAGCCACAAAAAGTCAAGGCCAGGCCAGCATTCCTTATGCTGAATGAATATACCACAGATGCCAATGAGAGCGATAAAAAAAAAAACCACCAAAAAAACCCACCCTGTACTTTGGGCCCTGAAACCTCCACAGAAATGAAATTCATGAATCACAGGCTGTTGAGACAGCTACTAACTTAAAGGGTTTTCAAGAGGCACCAAACAACTTCTATCAATAGCTGTTGCATTAATCAGGATAGCCAAACACGGGACTTCCATATTCAAAGGCACTATACCTTGAACTGCCCAATGTTGGGGATCAAGCAAAAAAGATGGCAACCAACAGTTCTGCCTTTCATGTGAGCACCCACTGGCTGGCCATAACTGCAGACACTACTAGACCAGATGGGCCTTCTGGTTGATCCAGCTTGGATAAGGTATATTATACCAACATGAAATACTTCTGTAGGAGTTACTTAGGTCAACATTCTATACTTCTGTACTGTCTGCATGCTTTTATACAATGTGCCTTTGTCACATCCCCTGCTGCCCTCATGTTCCCTGAAGTAAATCATGGAAAGATATCTTAGAATTAATATTTGCTCTGCTTTCTAGAAAAAAGAGAGACGTATATTCTCAGTAACCGACATTGGCACAGATCGGGCACAACATGAAACCATGGTATGTGCTAACCGTAGTTAAGAAGCCACAACAGTTTGAGCTTCCAGACATACAACAGGCAAACCATGGTTTTAAGCTATTTGTCTGCTTTTATTTCCCATGTCTTCAGGGCTCCACTTCATAGATTCACTCCCTTCTCCATGGTGTATCAGCATCTTGAGAGAGAGAGAGAGTGCAATGGCCCTACCTGTGTTTGTCAATGGTTTGTGAATTCAGACTTAACAGCAAATTACAGCAAAAATTGTGGTTTGCAAACCAGCTTGAAACTTGTGGTTTCAACGCCTGGTTTCTTGGTCGCAAACAAAGCTTGGTCCCAAATAAACCATGGTTTCATGGTGCATCTGAATCTAGGCAGAAGCACCTTGGGATGGAATAAACAAATAAAAGAACTTCCAAACAACTTGCAATCTAAAAGTACATTATTAAGAGCTGGGTAAACTTAAATGGCTTTACCATTTAAGCCCAGGAGCAGGACAGATTCAAATGACAGTTTCCCACACTTCAACGAGGAAACTTTTTTCATCAGTTAACAGTGAGAACCATGAGCGTCATCACCCGGGGAAAACCACATTTGCTTACCATCACTTCTCTGCCCGCGTGTTTGTCCCTCATTACTTCCTCTTTTGAAAGAGGAAGTAAACAACCTGCACCTGGCCCATTCAGTGGCCATTTTGATCACGCTGCCTCTCCTCACACAGCAGGAGATAGTGGCAAGTTCCATAACAAAAAATAAGTCAGATTTACTGGGGTGGTCACGCGAAGAAGGTTAGAAGGGACGGGAGGCACATGGGACGCAGACAATGGCATGACAGGGACCTACAAAAATCCATGAATGCCCAGCAGCGAACATCTGATGATGCCCCATGTGGAACTTGACCAAACCTGAAACAAGATAATCTGCTCTTAAGCCAATCTAACTGTCACAACTTTCTCAGCAACCTTGGGAATTGTTGTTTCGTGGTTCTCACAAATCTACAATTAAAGGGTTCCTTGGAAGATATGATGGGGTTGCAGTGCAGGATCCAAAGAGGGGCTGAGCTTGCACCATGACATTTCTTTTGCATAAGCATACTCTAGTGCAACACCAATAGCTTAATCTTGCGCCACAGGTATATCCCGGAAAACCCTGCCACACCAGCGGACACTATTACCGTATTTCTTCGATTCTAAGACGCCATCGATTGTAAGACGCACACTAATTTCAGTACCACGAACAGAAAAAAAGCTCTGATTCTAAGAAATAGTAAATGCACCCATGATTCTAAGATGCACCCCGTTTTTAGAGATGTTTATATGGGGGGGAAGTGTGTCTTAGAATCGAAGAAATACGGTAATATTGTGCTGGACATCTCTTACTCTAGCGCTTCATCACTTGCACAAGTGCAACAGCGCCGTTGGATACTATTACAGTGTTTTCGAAATATATTTGCATTACAGACAAACCTTGAGACTGCAATCTGACCCGTGCTGACTAGCCTCATAGTTATTTACACTCTCAGCATGTATTGAACCCTTCTGTCAAGTTAAAATTTACTTCTGTACGTTTTAATGTATATGTTCCATACATATCTAAGCACTTTCCTGAACAACCCATCACGGAAGTATATAATGTGTGTGTGTGTGTGTGTGTGTGTGTGTGTGTGTGTGTGTGTGTGTGTTAAATGAAAAAGGAAGGATTTAATGATAAATGTAATAGGTTTTAACAACAAAAAAGCTGAGGTTTGGAATGAAATGGGTAGGAAGAAGCTGGTAAAAATCAAAGGCCTAACGAGGCTGCAAAGGTTTAAAAACATATTTTTAGCCTCTCTCTTTTTATGGCTCTCCATCCCACAGATGCCGTTTAATCTTGCGCTGCTAAAAACGGTGCCATATGGAATTCTTTTCAAGGAGTTTTTACTACAGCTTTTCCTTTTTTCACAGTGCAGTTAAAGTCCTAACACTTCTCAGTTACAGAGTGCTCTTTATGTTCAAAGCTGTTAATGGGTTCTGAACCATAGGTTCAGAAACAGAAGACAGCTATGATAATCTAGCCTGAATTTCCTGCGTAAAACAGGCCATATACTTTTTGACTAATGAATCACTCGTACTTCACGTTTGTTTGTTTTTAATCTACTGTAAAATCTTATTTTGGGATATGTTTAGGATCCACAGATCATCAGGTGGTACTTTGTAAAACAAGGCCAGATCTACACCAAGCAGGATATAACACTTTGAAAATGGTTTGAAAACAGTATATATAATGTGTCCTGGGCCCAAACAGTTGTCAAAACCATTATAAACCGTTATAAAGCAGTAGTGGAACAATCCACCTATAGTGAAACAATTTTCTTCTACTACATAGTGAAACGTACTTTATATGCTTTCGTTATTTGTTTATTCAATTGATATCCTGCTCTATCCCTAAACCATCTAAGGAATTGAGACAAAACATTTACAATTTTACATTTTAAAAAAGAAGAGGGGGGAAACAATGAAATGGAATTTCTGCAAATATTCCATGATAATCACCCAAATCATTACCTTCCAAACACATAGCTACATGTTACATGAGGCTGCATGGTTCTTTCCCTTGACTTGAAAAACAAAACAAACCCAGAAAAACAGCTTTAGGGCTGTATTTGAGGGTAGGAAAGCAACAGAGGGGCTGCTTAACCCTTTCCCTTACAGCTATTTATCCACTCATTATTCCCTACATCTGTTCTCTCACCCACATGGGAAAAGAGATGAGAACATTAAAAAAAAAGCACCTCAAGGGAAAGAAACATTCTGCTGTCTGAAACATGTAGGTTTTGACATTGAGACTAGCTGGCTTTTGTTTTCCATGTTTTTGTATGAAGAGAGTAGGGGTTACCTCCCTGGTCCTCTGACCTAGAGCACCCTTTCTGCAGTCAGAGAGCAACTAGAACGGATGGACAGAACCAAAACAAAATAAAGGCCCAATTGCAAGTCAAGACAACCAAAAAGTGCCAAAGAACACACAGCGGAGAGACAGGACCTGGTGGGTCTTTTCCTTGCTTGTGTTCTTTGTGGGAGTAATGTCATGCAACCTTCCATGGTCCTCCAGCCTAGAGCATGACCATCTTTCCCTTTTCAGACAGCAGGATTAAGGTACTACTCAATATCATCAACCCCCAAGATAAAAACCTAGTACTAGCCTCCAGCTGCTGTTGCCAAACATCTATTAGGCACGGCCTCCACAGAGCTACAACGATATCATCATGTAGGAAATCTCTAAGCGGTCTCCCAGGAAGGTGCTGTGCTGATGTAAGCACTTCTGACAAACTCATGAGGATCCACACGTTATGTCCCTTGAAGTTATTATCGCAATGCTTGACCTGGCCCAAGGTTTCTCTGTGGAGCTGGGAATACCACCCATTCACTTGCCATCACTTACATGAACAAAAGAGAGGTGAGTCAAGAGCTCCCAATCCTGCCAGAGGTTGCTGACTTCCTTTAGGCTTGTTTTCAGCTTCAACCCCTTAATATGGAAAAAAAAGAATTAAAGCTAGCCATTGAATGAATTTGAGTTATCTTAGGATTGTGGAACTGGGTCCAACCAATTGAAGGTTTTTGGTTTGTTTTAAAAATCCAGTGTGGATGTGTGTATAGTTTGGGGGGAAACGGGGGAGGCTTAACACACACACACCTTCTGGGCTACCATGATCCTGATCCAAATCAAGGTGCACATGATTACAGAAGAGTCAGGACAGCTAAGGGAACACTTAGTTTGACCCCTCCATGCCACTTCACAAGGAAAGCAGAAGTAATCCATACTCATTCTGCTGCTACCTCTTTCCTTTTCCTGGGAAGGTTCATTTCCTGCAGCTGAGCATGGCAGTCCAGTTGCGGTATGTACCTGGCACAAGCATAAATGGCACAAAACGGGCAGACTGCTTTTCGCTCTTTTGCACGCCATACAAGGACAAAGACAATCTGGGCCAAAGTAAACACCCTTGTATAGCTATTTAGGAACTTATTTGAGCATTAGCAGTCTGCTTCCATGGTTGGCCTTTCCGTGGGCCTTCTAAACAATAGCTACTTGTAGCTCCAAATTAATCCCCATTGATGTACACCATCGAATACATTGGTGAGTAATTCCCAGGGCTATTGAAAACAATACATTCCTCAGTCAAATTAACACATGGCTGAAATAGCTCCTTCTCTAGCCCTCCTATGAGGGTGACATTCCATGTCCAGGGTGATATTATCAACATGTTGTCCAGCTAAGATTTTTCTCCCTCTTTCTCATCCCATATTCACATATGAGAAATGTCACTGTGCATGCTACTAGGACACAGAGCCCTTGTAAAACAACCCAGCTCTGCTTATGGCCTTTATCCACGAAGCACACACGATGGGAAATAAGCACACAAAAGGCAGCCAAGGGTTTGTGTGTGCCAAGCATCCGAGCGTTCTGCCTTCAGAGATTATTCTGAGTTCCTTTTGCTTTAGTTTCCTTCTAAAACTAAATTTATCATCTTGACCATTATGAGTATCAATGTGGAAGCAGCATACTGGTAATGGTATAATGGGGGTCTTATAGGCAAGCATATGCCTCAGATGTTCACTAACCTAATCTGAAATTTATTATAACTAAGGGGGGCTCGTTAGAGGAGTTTATCTTGGCCTGCTATAATGAGTAGATACTGTTGGAGTCAGATTCTGTTGGATACTGTTGGAATCAGAAGATAACTTTTATGGGAAAGAATGAAAGGCCTTCCAAATGGACATCTCTGTGGATTTATGGCACTATATAAAAAAATGTTATTTGGAAGCAGTTTCTTTGTTCCCAGTATTCATCTATTCATTAGCTGCAAAGTCTAGCATAATGGAGCCTCAATCCTAACTGGAGTCTCTTGATGTCCTATTAAAATAAGCTGATCATTAATACAATTCATAACTATTCATATAATTCAAAAAGAACTAATTTTCAAAATGACCCAACTGCTAAACCGACATTTTAATTCATATTCACACACACACACGCGCACACACACAGAGAAGAATTTCATTGTGCACAATGTTTTTGGCATGAGATAATGTTGACCTACAGGTCACACTCATGTTTATGGCCGCAAACTAATCTGCACACACGATAGCCAAGCTTATAAAGCATTTCAGTAAATTATTAGGTGATATACTCACTTGGCAACGTTCCTCAAGAGTTATCTCCAAAGTAACAAAGAGCTGGAGGTTTGCCATATCATAATCTCAGCTATATGGTTTTCCTTTTAAAATAATCTGTAATTAGTATCTAATTCAGGGTGTTTTTTAAAAAAATGCAAGATTTCTAGCTCAGATATTAGAGATTAATCACAGGACATAAATAACTCAATTATCTGAAAGTTTATCAGTGTTGCAGGGTCTTGTATCAATGCTGAAAATGCTTTGGCCTTAACTCCTGAAATGAATAGGCCATTGAGAGGGCTACTTTAACATCCAGAAAGCATACTGTGATGGAAGGAAATAGATCCAATGGCCAGCTTACTCAGAAGTAGCATTAGGAATTGCGTAAAATGGAGAAGGAGGTCATTGGCCTATGCAAGCTGCGAGAGGCCTCCAGGAACATAGGAATCTGCCTTAGACTGAGTGGTCCAGCTAGCCCCAGTGTTGTCAACACTAACTGGCAGCAGTGGCTCTCCAGAGTTTCAGGCAGAAAGCTTTCCTAGCTCTACCTGGAGATGCCAGGGATCAAACCTGAGACCTTCTGCATGCAAAGCAGGTGCTCTGCCTCTGGGCTGCAGCCCGAGCCCCAAGTATAGATGAAGAGAAAAAGCAGTGTGTGTTGAAAGGAACTGATTTACATTAATTGTGCCAGTAGGTTTAGCTTGTTTACCATTTTGTAAATGGCAGAGAATGAGAACGGGCTGACCAGGGCTCTTCTACTCCCAAGTTTGGGCAGTATCTAAAGCTGGCAGTCCATTAGCACTAAACGCGTTGCACCAGCAAGAAACGAATGCTAGCACAACGGGGAGCTAGCACTTCCTAGTGAAAGCCCAAAAACTGGCCCAAATTAAATTTTAAATTTAATTTTAAAGCTCCCTTACGTGAACTCCACTGACTTTTCCTATTCTAGAAGCGTTGTGCTGGCATCACATCAGCTTTGGGTCCTGCCTCTACAGCTTCCAGGGGATGAGTCCCAGCTCATACAACCCATTCTTTGTGAGTCTTTTGACTTTATCCCCTTAATCCTCGATGCCACCTTTAACCCCAATTTTAAGTGCATATACTTCAATTTGCCTTGCTACCCTCATCTTTCCCTTTCCTCCCTGTCTTGTTGTCTCTGTCATCTAACTCAAGCTACTGAAGGGCACTTCTTGGCCTGTGAAGCTCTGTCAAGCACCATGTCTACAGTGATGACACTGTGGCCTACAGGTTTAGCACGATGGAGGGGTGAAGATCTCGCGATACTGTTATCATGAGATCTCCCCCTCTGTTTACACGTGGCGCGCGACAGCCTCGGAAGAACAGGACATTGCGCCCCCATTTTGTGTTTGTTTGTTTTTTGTTAAAGGAGAAGAGCGCACGAGCACTCGTGCGCAAAAGGTCAGGGTTTTTTTTATTTAAAATATTTTTTCCTGTTTGCCCCATCCCACCCCCGGTGAGTGCAGAGCTCCTGAGGAGCTCGGCGCCCTGTGCACAGTTCCCAGCTCCTTGTGAGGAACCTTGAGGAATCAGGACAAACTGCGACGCACGCCCACACGTTCCGCTGTCTCAGGATCAGCCCGGGACCACAAAAAAAGCAGGCTGAAAGGGTAGGGCGATATCTCGGGAAAATGGAGGGATCATCCTTCCCTGCTCCTGGGATCCCCTGTGTGTTATGTGGATGCACAGGGACAATCCCAGGGATTGCCCTGGCATATCGCCCCATCTAGCTATGGCCTATATGATAAATATAAATTAAAAAAGAGAGAGCAAAGCAGGCGATCTTGATTGGGGCAATTGGAGTCTGATACACATAGGACACATACTTGGGGTATGCATTTCCATTTGCTGCCTACAGTCACTAGTGATAAATTTTCCCTTCACAAGTAGCTATCTCTGGATAGAAAAGGAAGAGGAAGGATGCAGTGGTGAGGAATCTTTTTCACCCCGAGGGCCGCAACCCGTCATGGATAAACTTCCAGAGGCTGCCAGGACCACACACATTCCCCACTTCCACACACTCTCCCATCCACATACATACATACATTCCTACACATTCAATGTGTGTAGGCTTTTTTTCAAGTCTAATCGCCTGGTGTGGGGGGAGGATTTCGAGGTTGTAGCAGTGCACAGGGAGGGTTAACCCCAGCTGCAACCCCCCCCCCCCATTTAGCAATTTGAAAGCCTAAGGGCGGCAAGGCATGGATGGAGAAAATGGGTGGGCTGCGTCCGGCCCGTGGGCCACCAGTTCCCCACCCCTGTCCCCTAGAGAACATGTGTAATGCTGCTAAGCAGCCACTCCTGCATTTATATTCTGAATGCCACCACTGCTTCACACATGCCAAAAAAATTCATGGCTATAATTTAAAAGAGAGAGAGAGAGAGAGAGAGAGAGAGAGAGAGAGAGAGAGAGGAACTATTCAATGATTTTTAATAAGTAGTGAGCAAGTGTTGTTCACTTCCCCAGTCTTCACTCTCCCACCTACTACCTTAGATATACATGCAACTCTGCCATTTACAAAATGGCAATCAAGCTACACCTACTGGTATCATTAAATCTGTTCCTTTCAACACATACTGCCTTTTTTCTCCTCGACTATATTCATTGTTCCAATGCCCACTTTTAGCACACACGAATGCACCAACTCATAAATTTAATGTCAACTAGAGATTTTTTATTTTGCTTTGCTTTTTTTCTTTCTTCTTCTTTTTGCTTAAATTACCCCGTCATCCTGAAGTAGCTTTTATGACATTGAGAGGACCACTCAAACTGTTAATTCAAATCTTAGTTTGAAAGACATCAGACCCAACCCGGAGCAACCAAACAGAAGGAGTGAAGGCATCCAGTATTCCTCCCTTAGTATAGTCCTGACAGCTGGCTCTATATTCTGCTCCACATAGTTCCCTACAAGCAACTGGTTTCCTCTTCCTTCCTTCCCACCCCTTCACCCCCATTCCCAACACTTGGATAAACCTCAGGTGACATGCCCAAAAGGAAGAGCAAATTTCCTTGTCACAACATTCTTGACTGATCCGAGCAACCATGAGAGAGTTTCAGAGAGGGAGGCAGCTTGTCTATCCGAAATGGATTGAGTGGTTTGTGTGTGTGTGTGTGTGTGTGTGTGTGTGTGTGTGTGTGTCAGAGCTCCATCAGACGGGGAGAAATCAATGTTCCCTACCGTCATTTCTCTGCCCCTGCTCCTGTCCCACAATACTTCCTCTTTCTTCCCGGAGAAGAAAGAGGAAGTAAACAAAGACCATGCGGCCCATTCAGAGGTCTTTTTATCATGCCACTTTTCCTGCACACAACAGGGCATGGCGGCACATTGTGTTTCCCAAAGAAGTCAGATTTTTGGGATCTATTTTGTCACAGGGTGAAGGCAAGAAGGAGCGGGTGATGCATGGGAGGTGGCATCATCTAAAGGACACGCAAAAAACCATGAGTGGGCAGTAGCGAGCATGCGACAAAGCCCTCGTCTGATGAACCCCTCAGTCCTTTGCCTTGAGGACTCCTCTTCCCAATGTGCAGCTACAGCACAACTACAAAATAATTAGACCAAAGAGATCCTGAAAATGCCACCATCCCCTATCACTGCTTTTTTGTCCCCAGACATTTTTGTCCCACACTTTGAGCTGGTGGCATTTATAGATGGAAGATAATACACAAATTAGAATTTACATGTGAAAAGCTGATCTGACCAGATGGCAAATCTGCAATCTCTTTAGGGTCAGCATGAAGGGGGGGAAAAGCCATCTTGGCATTGGCCAACTTTGCTCTTGCAGCTCAAATGTATAAAGCAGCATTTCTGACCTTGAATGTATGGTTCGTTTTGGTATTGCTTTTATTGTGCTTGTTGTAACCATGGGTCGGAACAATCAAGCTTTATTACTACTTGCTATAGGTAGAATAGGTAGCAAGCACATAGGCACACAAGAGGCTAGTCCTCAATGCAACCTCCATTCCAATGCAACAGCGGCAGCCTTTCTTTTAGAGCCCCCCACATGCATGCCCACTGGCCAACTGCCCTATCTGTTCACTCAGCCTGGTGACGCAGGCATGTGACACTTCAGGTACCTTTCACAGTGGCCTTTCGATAAAGACGAATCTAATGAGGCATGAGAGGCCATGAATAAAATCCTTCTTGTTTGCCATCAATTAGCAAACTATACAAGAAGAGAGAAAGTGAGGGCTATCTTTTCTGCTCAATGTGTCAAAAGAACATTCTTGTAACAATACGTTTTTGTTATTCTTACATCATACTGGTGGTACCATATCTCTTGGTGCAACAAACTCTCTGAGGTTTATCTCCCAAAGCACCTGGAGAAGAGATGTTCCCACGCCTATCATTTACACTCCTACGAAAGAGCAGGCATCACAGATATGCAGGACAAACATCCTCATGTTCTTAGCTTGTAAACACACACACATACAAGATATAATACTCCGGGGTTTGGAGGTTTTCCGCTCTGCCATGCGCCAGCCAGAAATGTCACAAGAGAGCAATTCTCTTTCATTCCCTTTATCCTCCATTTAAGAAGCAGTTTGTTCAGCTCGGAGAACTGTTCTTGCGCCAAAGCCAGGGGCCACAGCCACACAGGCGGTTCAGTCCCCTTGTGTACATATCCGCCACTCCTTTTGATCAAGACCAACATGTGCCAAATGTAGGGATGTACGAGAATAGGATTGCGATTCATTTTTGACCAGAACTTGCCCTGTTCACAGCCCAAATGCCAACACAAGCACCTCTTTCGAGTAAAGGTCGCACGCCCCCAAATGTGTGATCTCAAAATGCATTCCTCAGGAAAATGCCCACTTTAAAAAATATACTTTCACACTTTAGTCAATGGCTAATAAATAAATAAATAAATAAATTATTATTATTATTATTATTATTATTATTATTAGCATGGACACAATTCCAACTCCAGCTTTTGGTAGGGCCATGAGCAAGACGTTTTAGTGGGCCTCTTTCCTACTAACTGCTGTTATTATTGCACATTTGCTTGCTCTCTTTCTGTGGGCCCAATCAAGGCCAGCTCCAGGCACACTTGAATAAAATGAATTATCTAGATCCATTTCCATTGGGCTTCAGATCTAGTTTTGGAATGGAAACTGCCTCGGTTGCCCTGTGGGATGACTTATGCCAGGAGAGGGACGGGGGAGTGTGACCCGATACAATATTAAAATAACAATCACAGCATCTTAAAATTCTTAGGTTTAAAATTCATCTGGGTAGGCCTGCCAGAAGAGACTGGTCTTTACAGCTGTCTTAAACTCAGAGAGAGCATTAAGCTGATGAATCTCCTCCGGCAGGCCATTCCACAGTCTGGAGGCGGCAGAAGAAAAGGTCCTCTGGGTAACAGTTGTCAGCCTAGTTGTCATCCTACATCCATCACTCCAAGTGACAGGGTTTGGACAGGTAAGCACAGTTTCAGTGCCCAGTGAACAGTTGGGAGGACCTGATGCTTCAGAACACTAAACATGTATGTATCTGATCAGTCCCTTGAACGGGAGGCCACTGAAAGCATCATTAGGGCAGAACTGTTGTAAAACTGAAGTGCAATGTGCGTAAAAGGCAAATCCCAATCACAAGAACAGTTATATACGGATCCGTTCCACACCTCTTTTTCAGTCTCTCATGTAGTGAAGAGGAGAGCACAACCCCTAATGGCATTTCTTCTCTTCGATCGATCTAACTGCTTTTATCCCATTCACACCTGGAGATAACACCATTAAAATGCGATCAATATTGTTGCGCACTTCCCACTTTCCTTAGGAGCGGGTGGTTCCTAATGAAGAAAGAGCGCCGGAGACTTGTGGCGCCTTACGGAATAAACTGTTTGTTTACAAATGTACAGGCAGAGCAGACGGGAATCAAGGAAGCGCTCGCATTGACGATGCTACTGCGAAAGCAGCGTCGGTGCCCCGCAAAGCAACAGAAATCTCTTCGCAACGTTTTCCAGCTACCGCCTCCCTTCTGCCCAAACACTCAAACAGCCTCTAGTAAAACCGTAATTCAGGGAGAACCAAGTCAAGACCGGGAACCTACGAGCTGCAAAAGTGACGTGGGAAAGACAAGGCAGCATCCTTTATTCTCAGCTTGTTTCGAGTAAAATTCTTTTTCAAGAGAAATTGTCTTTATTGAAAAGCAAAGGCAGCGCACCTGCTCAAATCCCGTTCAGAACAGCAGGACCTTGGGGGCTGTCTATGCGCGAGGAAAGCCCCGCAGTGACTGTGGATCTGTGCCACGTCGGTTAGACGGCGCAAGCACAGCTTCGCAGCCACCGCAGGGCTTCTGATGCTGCAGGATTGACCCTGACTTTTTCAAATGGAGCAACATCAATACGGTGCTTTTGCTGTCTGATGTCACTCCAGGGCCAATCCGGGGTCAACCTGGGGGCGGTGCCTGGTGGAAGGCGACCAGCGATTGGTCGCCTTCCACCAGGAAAAGGGTGGCAGAAAAAGAGGCGGCTGTGAGAGCCTTTGAACGGGCGGAGGCAGAGTAAAGAGCCCGCCTTCATCCTAACACTCAGCACCTTGGTAAGTCGCCCCTTCATCCTCTCTCTGGGGTTGGGTGGGTAGTGAGTAAGGGTGGGGGGCACCGCTCCATGGCACCTCTCAGCTCCCTTCCCTCCAGAGTCTTTCCACTCCCTAGAAGGAAGCGGAGCACCAGGCCCTTCCCTTTTGCTTTCTGCCACCGACGCCCCAGAAAAGGGAAAGCACGGGGCTTGAGAGGGAGGCAGCGCCAACACAGGGCCGTGAAGACAGCTCCAAGTTGAGGCAGACTGCCAAAAGGTGCAACCTTATGCATGTTTAGGCAGGAAAAAGTGCTAAACTCCCAACTCCGGGAGCTGTACAGCTTTTTCCCCCCTAAACATTTATTTATTTATTTGTTTGTTTATTTATTACATTTTTATACCGCCCAATAGCCAAAGCTTTCTGGGCGGTTCACAAAAATTAAAACCATAATAAAACAACCAACAGGTTAAAAGCACAAATACAAAATACAGTATAAAAAGCACAACCAGGATAAAAACCATGCAGCAAAATTGATATAAAATTAAAATACAGAGTTAAAACAGTAAAATTTAAATTTAAGTTAAAATTAAGTGTTAAACATACATAGGATTGCAGCCTGACTTATTTATATCAAGCAATTTTCTTTTGAAAAAGTAGTTTTCCTCAAGGTCCTCTTTCCCACACAGCTGTTTTCCTGTATACCAAGTCAACGTTACCAGTTGATCTCTGCAGAGTGAATTGAATAACATGTGGGTATGTCCCCAACCTCCTCCCACATTAGATTTCAAGAACGTTCTCTTGCTCCTGAATATTTTTAGCTGGTACTTGAATTAGAATAGCTCATGACAAAAAAATTAAAATCTTGATCAACACATTCATCTTGATTGTCCCTATCCTGTCCAATTGGAGTTAGCTTTTAATTAAACCATTTCTCCAGATCTTGATTAAGCTTCTTTTCCAGTAGCAGGTAATTCATTTCAAAAAATAATTCACAATCAGTAGACATTGATTCATGAGTATCTCAGATCTTTTTAAAAAAACTACAGCTTTCAAAAGGTCAATGTCTCTTTTCCCCCTTTGCTAAATTCTATATTTGTTCCCAGAAACTCTGGTTTCTTTGGGGTATCCTTATAAGGAGATTATTCACCACCACCAAATTCAGAATTTCACTGACTCCTGCATGCTAGAGAACGGGTGATTCGTGCATTTTCATCCTCCCCTCCCCGCCCCATCATAAAAAGGCAGGTGAAGTACCCCTAATAATCCAGAATCTTTTCCCCAACTTTAACTCATTTCCATTTATAATTAATCAACTGGCTATGTAAAAACAGCATATAAGCAGAACTTATACCAGGTCCGGTAATATGCCACACAATCTTCTGCATGCTTTAAGTCCCATGGTGTTCAAAGAGACTTACATTGGGATTGTAGCCTTAGTCTATCCAGCTCAGTACTGTTTGCTCTGACTTGTATTACATTTTCAGGGTCTCAGACAGGGATCTTCCTAGCCTGATACCCAAGATCCTCTTTTAAAGTGGAGGTGCCATTGTGGCGGAGTCTAGGTTCTTCCTCACATGTTCCGCCATCTTGTGCAGATAGTACAGAGTTGAGTTATCATTGGATTGCGTGGGATTGTGTGTCATAAACATCAGCCCTCCAGATGTTTTGGACTTCAACTCCCATCAGTGCCAGCCAGCATAGCCAATGCTTAGGAATGCTGGGATCTTTAGTCCAAAATATCTGAAAGGCCCCAGGTTGGAGAAGGCTGATTTACACTCAAGAAAGGAAGCTCAATCAAGCTCAGGAAGGAAAGAAAAAAGAAAGCTGACTTGAACAAACTTCTACTTTAAAAAAAAATTGCTGTGCTCCATCCTACTCACCAGCATTAAAAAAATCACCTTGTTCGTTCACGCCAGGTTATTAGCCTACACATTCCATGGTGGTATAAGGATCTTAGATTTCATAATTTAGCAGCTGAGATTGTACTTTTTCTTAGATGAACCATGCACGAGAAGTGCACAGCACCTGAACGACAAATTCAGATGTATTTGTTCATAAGCACGCTCCTACGCTAGATGCTCAATGTGACAAACTCCAGCTTGATTTAGAGTCTGTGCGCAGAAGCAGCAACGCAGCCCAAGCTATTAACTTCGAAAGAAATTCTAGTTGCTCCCAAGTGACTGCTTAAGGATCAGAATGTTAGTAAGCACCATGGGACAGAGTCTACATTTCAATGTAATTAGATCCAGAACAGAATCAACTAAACGGCTGTTTCCAGAGAGGGTAGCCGTGTTGAGCTTGTTACAGCTCAAACAGCAAAGAGACTTGGGAGCCTGCGAAGGCTAACAAATTTATTCCGGCGTAACCTGCATGGACACTGTCCACTCCATCAGACGCACGGCCTCTTGTCATCTTCTCTTGATGGCATTGCTCATAAAACAAATCAGCAATTACTCCGCTATTCTGCAAGCGTGGTGCAAGTAATCTAGGATTAGAGAAGGATCTGCCATGCGAGGTCATGAAGGTTAAAAAAACAAGTATTAGAACGGGGAACAGGGCCAGACTAGATGTGACGCTAGTTGCATAAATGCACTTAGCATGGCTAGTTATTACAATTATTAAGCAGCAGCTGCAGAGGAGGGGCGCCGTATCAGGACCATGGTGTGTGAGAGGGCAAGTTAACCCTTTCCCTCCCTACCACAATCCTGGAGAAAATCACAGTGCCACCCCTGGGACTGCTATTAGCTACAGAAGCGAAACCTCCATCAGCATCAAGGTAAAGCAGTTTATTTACCTCAAATTCTAACAATTAGCTTATAGCTGTACTTGAATAGCTTGAGCAGTCTTGTTGCTCACTTGACTGAATTCTTTATTGTAAACCAGCCTTCCCTAACCTGGTGCCTTCCAACTCCCATCAGACTTCAGCTGGCATGGCCAACCTATCTGGAAGGCCCCAGGGAGGATGCTATGAACATGGATGTCACCAAATTAGGTTCAACCAAGTTTTAAAAAATCTTTGGTCAGCATCCAAACACATCGTCTCAGTCTGGTGTTCCACAAGGCAGCCTAAGGCTTAGGTATCCCCCTCCTCCTTCAAAACACACCAATCCCCTCTCTTTTACAGCAAACCACAGCTTGCTGCTACCTCCAAACTGACAAAGTATAAGTCCAGCTTCCCTCCAAAACAGAATAGGGGGATCCTAAACTTATGATGCAGCCACAACTCAGGGTCTGGTCTGCGCCTAGATGGGAGACCACCTGAGAACTCTGAGTGACTGTGTACCTTGTGTAAGACCATTTTATTGTGATTTGCAATTCTAAATGATTTGAAATCATAGATAAAAAGCTTGATAAAATGAAAGAACTAAAAACAAATGTTTGTTTGCAGGGCAAGAGCAAACTATATTTTTTTCTATCTGGATGTAATGACAAGCTTTGGTTTGCCACAAAAGAGGAAGCATTGGGAAGGCATAAAGTGAGGAGGGACCGCACAAGATTCAGGGCAAAGGACATCCGAATTGCCCCATCGTTCAGCTGAATTTTGTCAACGCTGGGCTAGGCCTATAGCAGAAGTGGGCAACTTGTGGCTCTCCAGATGTTTTGGCCTACAATTCCTGTCAGCTTTAGCCAGCATAGCCATTGGTAAGGCATCATTGGAGTTGTAGGACTAAACACCTGGAGGGCCACACTGCCCACCCCTAGTCTACAATAAATCCAAATCTAATACCAACCATTTACAGCAAGATAACATAACTTGAAAGCCACCAACCATGAATGCATGTGGCTTACCAGGGGTTCAATAAATCTCCTGCTTTTGCTGCCTTCCTGGGACTCCAATAATAAAGGTGTTGTTAAAGATCTGGCTGGATTGTAGGCTGGATTTAGCTTGATGGGTCATAATTTTACAGGCCCAATTTTGAGCAAAAATAAAGATTCCACAGCATATAGCTGTTGAAAAACACTCCCCTTACATTCCACAGAGTGTGGTGCAAATAGAACAAAAAAACAACATAATTCAGCTCATCTCCCACTTCTCTCTAGAAGTTATCTAAACCATAACATCACAATGACATTGTTTTAGAAAGGCTGCCTGGGTACTAGAACCTGGATCTCCCAAGTCCCAGTCCAACACTCTAGCCACTATGCTACATTGGATCTTGCAAAACACACTTGTGAAAGACTCGGGGCGGGGGGGGGATAATACTTAGAGAAAATACGAACCTATATGTGCAATGCAGGTACAGACTTCAAAATTTATTTATTTTTATTTATTTATAGGATTTTTATCCTGCACCTCAGCTAAAAAGGCTCCCGGGGCAGCATACAACCAATCAGTAAAGAAGGCAATCCCTGCCCTCGGGCTTACAATCTAAAAAAAAAGAAAAAGACATGACACACAAGGAAAGGGGGATGGGGAGGGAAGAGGAGGAAAAGAAATTAAGGAGACTGTTCAGCAGGGCTGGAGGAAAAGCCCTGCTCCCCCCTCTCATCTCCCAATGGAAGGATAGAACAGCAGCTCCTTCCACAGGGTCATGATGTCAGTTAGTCCTGTGGAGGGGGGGGGTTCCAACTGGAGCAGGCCCTGATGGTCTCTGCTTGCTCCTGTCTCCCTCGCTTCTTCTTCCCCACAGGGTCAATAAGCCACACTGTAATGTACAAGGCTCACAACCCACCATGGCTTGTTGTGTCATGTGAATCCAGTCAGTGAAATGAAGGTTAACGGTTGTATTTCGACAAGTGCTATGAATATCATGCAAGTCATTCTGTTTGAACTCGTGTTTTCTTTCATCTGAGCCCCAGTTCCGTGCCTCCATGGTTACTCTTATATGAAATAGCAGCACAGGAAGAGAGTTTTTTGAAATCCAAGCAAGCAAGCAAACCCACCCAATGCAGAAGTGCCAATCTTTATCCATGACCACAAATTCTACTACCCACACAGCACTCCCTCGGGAATCTACTGGTTTGACCTATTTCATTATTTCCTCTCTTAAAATAATACAAAAACAAAGAAGACTCAGCTTTTTTTTTTTAAGTAATTCACAAATTACCAAGAGTAACAAAACACAGCCTTTCGCTTCTCTCAGTAAGTACCATGTATAGTGCTGCTACTGTGTCTGCGAATACAAAAGCCGGTTCTCTCTCGACATTCCATCCTAATCTCCCAACATTCTAGGAAGAACACTCCCAACACTCCCTCACGCACTAAGAGAAAGCAGAAGGAGGTCGCCACCGATACGCCCATTGGCCATGCTTTCAGAGGCTGTGCGAAGGGGCCCGACGAGCATACCCACCTGGGTGCTTCAAGATCCTTCATGCCAGGGGAAATCCTGATTGATCCAGGATTCCCCATCACATGGAATAGTTGTATGCACTTAAGGCCCCTTCAAGGCACCCTGACAGTCCAGGAGGGCAACCAGGACCATCAGGGGTCTAGAAACAAAGCCCTATGAAGAGAGACTGAAAGAACTGGGCATGTTTAGCCTAGAAAAGAGAAGATTGAGGGGAGACATGAGAGCACTCTTCAAATACTAAAAAGGTTGTCACACAGAGGAGGGCCAGGATCTCTTCTCAATCATCCCAGAGTGCAAGACACGGAATAACGGGCTCACAGGAAGCCAGATTCCGGCTGGACATCAGGAAAAACTTCCTGAATGTTAGAGCAGTACGACAATGTAACCAGTTACCTAGGGAGGTTGTGGCCTCTCCCACACTAGAGGCATTCAAGAGGCAGCTGGGCAGCCATCTGTCAGGTATGCTTTAGGGTGGATTCCTGCATTCAGCAGGGGGTTGGACTCGATGGCCTTGTAGGCCCCTTCCAACTCTACTATTCTATGATTCTATGAGTGGCTAACAGGTACAACAGTGGCAGAACTACCCCACACAGCCCTGCAACCCCCTCACGCATGCTTTAAACGCATGAAGAATCTTTGTCACAACCCAATGTCTACCATACATCAGCAAGAAACTGATCAGCAAGAAACAGCCAGGTCAGGACTTTGCAGAGGGAGAGGCTGGATTGGGTGTCTAACAAAAAAGAGAGGTATATCCCCAAAAAAGGGGATGCAGGTTTGCATAAAATTTGCATATGCTAATTGAAATGTACATATGCAAATTTGCAAATAATTACTACAATATAAATATAAATATAATATGTCTCACCATAGTGGGGAAGACTGTGCCCAGTGGCCTGTGTGCCTTGCTCAGTCGGCTGACCAGGTGTCATTGCTGGGCAGCTTCAAGGCCCTTTTAAGATCTTCCTGCTGGGAGGGGTGGGGGTTAAATCTTTGGACTGGACTTGGACTAGGCAGCCCGTCAAATAGGGGACTGCCCTCTGTAAAGTAAGACCATCCTAACTGATAATCAGTGGCTACCATTTAGTTCTATAGGATAAAGTATGGTTACACCAGAGGCACATGACGACAGTACAGGGAATGGAGATGCAGACGTTGGGCAGTGAGGCAAGATGTCATGTCTAGTCCTGCTCCCCCTGGGTTGGAAGAAGGTGTTTCAGGTGATCAATCAGAATCAGACTCTGAAGTAGATGAGTCGGCACCAGGAACAGGCCAGCCTGTACCAGTGGGGAGAAAGCTCTCACAGGTTCTGCACCAGCTGGTGAACTCTCTCCAGAGCTTATCTCGTAAAGGGCAAATAATACACAGTCATTGGGAAGCCAACATTCTTCCAAAAAAGAGAGCACAGACAGGTTAGCTGATCCTAGAGTATGCTGCCGACTAAAACGGGTGGAGCGAAAGGGAGGCGAGAGGAAGTCCACCCGGCTCACATCTCATCAGAAGCTGCCTCAGAATTAGTCTCTCTGAAGTTAACGCATCTTGGGAAACGGCTTTCCATTCTTCTTGAAAGGCCAATTGTCTCGCTTAGTTTGCATAGTTTTGCCTAGGGAGAAAGTTTCTAGAGATTAGACTCTCTTCAGGTGGGAAGAGATGTTTATTGCTTTAATAAAGCTTTGTGGATTACTTAGCAGGCCTCGTTATTGTCTCCCAAGAAGGTAGGAGGTTTTGAGAAACAGGACACAAGGGCTGGAACTCTGCATTCCTTCCCCTCCCCTGCCCAAATGTGATGGTCATTTTAGCTTGTAAAGAAGTGTCATCTCACATCCCATGCCCAAGGTTTAGGGTATCTACAGATTGAGATCTGAACAGCCTAGCTCAGACCAATAGTGAGCAGCTGAAATTCACCCCTACCTTTAATTTTTTTTTAAAAAAAAAATCCAACTTGAAAACTTTTCACACTAAGCCATAACCGCTGAACCGAATGTGCGGGGTTGTTTCGAACAAAAATATTGATATATGTTTACATAAACCTAGCTTGCAAGTTCTTTTTACTGTTCGTTTGGAGATGTTTATCAATTCTTAAGGCAGCCACTTGACGTGAGGTACTATAAAATGGTGTTTATAAAACCAGTCAGCTGGGATTTACACCACAAACGTTATCCACAACCACCCTGTGAAAAGTGAGGGGAGAGAATAAGAGAAAGGAAGATCGAGAGAGACTAGAACAGCACTCGAAGAACACTAGTGGATAAACTTCCATTCTGCAAGCAGGGATTGTTCCTGGAGGCTACTAAATATTTTCCCCTCCTCCAAGCCAAGGATTGTAAAAACATTTAGCACATATGTTCAGTGTTAAGGCAAACATTCGTAGTTGTGACTACACATCTTCCCAACACCACCCGAGGCTACTTCAAACATAGAAAGGGCAACTCCCGCAGTTCAACATTTCATCGCAACTGTTCCTTGGATGTAGCTGTGAGCTGGACAGGAGGCCATTGTTAGAGTAGGCATTGGAGGATCAGTCTTTTTCCAGTCCGGGTCTTGCCACAAAGGTCTATCCAAACCCTTCTTGTCTCTTTGAAATTTCCCCAGATCAAGGATTCCCGTTTCTTCAAGATACGGCCAGCACATATCGGTTGGAAGCCAGAAGGCGAGAGTTAGATAGCAAAAATAAATGTCTAGCCCAGAAGCCAAGAATTGGCCTCGCTTCTCGCCTCTTCCTCAAACAAGGCAAAGTGAACATTGCTCCAAGCAATGTTTGATTCCAACTAGGATAGTTTATTTATTTATTTATTTAGAATATTTATATACCGCTCCCCATTGAAAAATTTCGGAGCGGTGTACAAGATAAAATGAAAATAAAAACAGAATAAAACAGTTAAAACAAAATTTAAAAGAAGCAAAAAACAGAAATTCAGGGCTGCATATTAAGAAAAGGCTTCTTGGTATAAAGATGTTTTCAGGACGCGCTGAAAGAAGTACAAGGTTGGAGCCTGCCTGACCTCCAGAGGCAGGGAGTTCCACAGGAGGGGAGCCACCACGCTGAAGGCTCTTCCCCTGGTGGCATAAGAACATAAGATAGCTGCATAGATAGAATGAAGAATAGAGGTGCATTCAGGGCATTTTGGCTTTTCCTGCCGGAATATAACCTTCCATTTACCACTTAAAGTGTATATAAGCCCAGGCCAATATTTAATCTGGACAGCCTATGTGGAGATGGAAGTGGAATAAGAGAGCCTTTATAGGGAGGAAGGGATGAAAAAGCTCATCTATTAAGCCATCTCTTAAGAAGTGTAACAATCTGAGGCCTTAGCTAGACCTACCTGCTATCCCACGACGGAGGAGGGAAGATCTTGCGTTGTATTTAACATGAGATCCCTCCTCCATTTAACACGACGCACGACAGCCTCAGCAGGAGAGGCGTCGCGCAAGCCATTTTTTATTTTTAAAGGGAGAGCAGTGCATGAACACTCGCGTGCAAAAGGTAAGTTTTTAAATTTAAATTATTTTCCCTGCTCTCCCCACCCTACCCCCGATGGGCACAGCACTCCTGAGGAGTGCTGCGTCCCGTGCGCAGCTCCCAACTCCATGTGAGGAATCGCGCAGAGCCAGGTCAACCCGTGGCAATGGGCCACATGTTCCACGGTCTCGGGTTCAGCACAGGACCGCAGAAAAACTGGGGCCAAAGTGGAGGGCAAGATCCCGGGGCAAAGGAGGGATCATCCCTCCCTGATCCCGGGATCCCCTGTGGGTCATGTGGACGATCTCAGGGCTCACCCCAGGATAAAGCCCCGTCTATCTATGGTCTGAGTCTAATCATAGTAGACTCAAAGGCAGACATTTCCAGACTATAGCCACATTAGTCAATTGCAGCAAAAACAACAAAGAGTCTTGTGGCACCTTTAAGACTAACACATCTATCTTGGCATAAACTTTCATAGATTACAGCCAACTTTGTGAGATCCTGTTTGTTAATCAGGGGAAGAGGAAAAGACAGCTCAGCCAATTGTGGTGGGGGACAGGTAATGAGCATCTTCGCTCATGAAGTCTGAACTAGCATGAAGTGTTGCAGAGACATCTAAGACATCCCCGCCCCCCAACGTGTCTGGAATCCTGATTTATCTTATGGCACAGCATTGCATCAGACTCAAAATAAGGGGGTTGAAACCATTTTTGGAAAATCTCATCATTTCAAAGCTCAAAGGTATTGATCTGAGTGGTGTGTTTACGCAATACAAATTTGGCTAAAATAATTCCCGAAAAAATGTCATGTTTTTTTGTAGTTTTGACCTATGTAGCTGCCTCATACTGAGTGAGACCATTGGTCCATCTAACCCAGTTTTCTTATTTACTGACTGATGGCAGAGACCCAGATGGGGAACTAAGGCTAAGAGACCATGACCTGTCACAGTCAGATCTACACCAGTGTTCATTACGTTGTTTATCGCCTCTGCTAATGTTATATGTTCTGCCGGTTTAAAACAGCACGGGGCACACGTAGTCGTTATAACACTACTTACTTTTCCCTTTCCCATTATTAATTCATGAAGCACACTGTATCTTCTAACATTGTAGGTTTGATGTTCCCTACCACAAGATGTAGTGATGGCCACCAATCTGGATGACTTTAAAAGTGGGTTGGAGGCTATCAATGGCTACTAGCCCTGATGGTTGTGTGCTATTTCCAGTATTTGAGGCAATAAGCCTGTGTGCACCAGTTGCTGGGGAACATGGGTGGCAGGGTGCTGTTGCACCATGTCTTGCTTGTTCATCCCTGGCTGAAGGCTGGTTGGCCCCTGTGTAAACAGAGTGCTGGACTAGATGGACCCTTGGTCTGATCCAGCATGGCTATTCTTATGTTCTTATATTCTTATGGTTGGTTCAGTGATCTGCCCACTTCCTGTTATTCTTCATTCTCACTCCTCCCCTGTTTGTGCTGTTTCTGCGGCTGCGCTAGATTTAAAATGATATTGACAGGAGTGTTACAGTGTCACTCGCTGGTGATTGTGTCAGGATGGCTGGGGAAATTGCTCAAAACGCTACATCGGTCCTCATTGAGCTTATTGCTGTAGCAATTCCCGCACTAGTGATGGCGCTACATGCATTAGATTGTCTAGAGAAGGATCGCCTTAGGGAAAGAAGATCGTGCCAAATAGCGATAAAGTGGAACCAACAGCAGGTGGCAAGTCTTGCCTCCATACTTCAATCCAACCTCTCCGACATGGCCAAAGCAGTTACTTTTGTTAGGATGCCTAAGGTATTCCATAGGTACTGGTCTAGACCCACCAGCCAAGACTGGTGGAAAAATTTCATTCTGAAGGTATGGTCAGATTCCCGATGGATCGAGTGTTTTAGAATGAGTAGAGCCACTCTTTTTGAAATAGTTGCATTGCTGACACCAGCATTACAGAGGCAGCGGACAGGAATGTGCGATCCATTACCGGTAGAAAAAAGAGTAGTGATCGCGATCTGGAAGCTAGCCGATCCTGGGAATTATAAAACAATGGCCGAACAGTTCGGAGTCGGAAGATCAACAGTTGCAGAAGCCTTCATGGAATTTTGTCTTGCTTTAGAGCAGCCTTCCTCAACCTGGGGCGCTCCAGATGTGTTGGACTGCATCTCCCAGAATGCCCCAGCCATGGCTGGGGCATTCTGGGAGTTGTAGTCCAATGCATCTGGAGCACCCCAGGTTGAGGAAGGCTGCTTTAGAGGATAAATTGCTGTGAAAGACACTCTACGTTGGTGATGTAAAAACGGTAAGTTTATTTTGCATGTTATTTTTAAATTTTATTTTAAAGTGCTAGGGATTTCGGCTGTATCTCCAATAGTTATCTCGGACCATACTGGCACTCTTCAGAAGCTCATGCTCTACTAGAGACAGAGCATCAAGGTAAAGATGGGCATGCATAGCACTTTAAGCTCTAATAGAAGGCATTGTGCCTGATCCATGTTGTTTACAATATACAAGCTGTAGCTCCTGCTGGAACAATATGTGTTTAGGATCACAGCCAAGGTTAGATAACAATCACAGAATAGAGGAGATGGCGGAACGGGAAGATGCAAGGGGGGAAACGAAGTAACTTTGTTTTCATGTTGCGGTCAAGAGGCTGTTTCCATTCTAGAGAAGTTATTCATATTAAATTGTCAGAAGGCAGAGGAACACTCCCATCCTCTTATCAATGTATCTCACAGGGGCATCCGGATCTTGTTGAAACTGTTTCCTTTTGAGTTGTATCAGACTATGCTGCTGGATCATGACCTTATTCAGTTACTATGAGGAGTACAAAGTCTGTGATATAATAAATACATAAATAAATAAATACAAGAATGCTGTGCCTTTTGCTACACTTACAGTATACATGCTATGCTTACTATTCCTTATCTCACAGTATGCTATGCAAAAGGTTTGTTCCTTACCGTTATGAATTTCTTACTGTATTGCAAAGGGTGAAAACAATGGTCACAGTTCAAAGAAGTACAAGAGTGTAGTAACCTAAGGGCTGCTTCATATATACATTTACTATGAGGGAGTCCATGGGTTTTAGTATGCATGTTACTCTCTGCCACGCATACAGGTACAGTTTTGAAACATCAGTTTCCAATGGCCAGAAGTAACACACATGACCCCAAAAAGGGAAAAGCTTTAAAAATCGTCTCACACGTGGCAGCTATAATGTAAGAAAGTGTAGCAGTCCATCAAGAAGAGTTGCTTTTAAGGACTGCTTCACACACGCATACATATACATCACGATTTCTCTACTCTTCATTACAAGGCACTGAATATGTAAACCAAAAGCAGTGATATGCTGTAGTGTTACAGCTGTGGCAGTTCATTCACACATGCATGTCAGACGTGTCATTGCAGTCACTAAGAAAAGAACAGGCATGTGTGAATCAGAATTGTTGCCAAACAGAACATCGCTTGAAGGATCTCAACGTCCCTTTCGACAACCCATTCTTCTTGTATTGTTTTTGTGGACTGTTTACCAGTTTCCAAGATCACAATGTGTTTCTTAGCTAGTGGGTTCCAAACAAAGCAAGTTGTATGGATCTTTGGGACTATGGCGCTTTCATTAAAGCTTTCAGTTTTGAGTCATGCTTTTGAAAATCTGCCAGTATGACGTATGCCTCAATACAACACTTTGATGACAGGGACTGAACAGTGGCGTATTTATCTCTAGGTCACTGGAGCCAAGAACAATGTCCTAGTCACAAAAGAAGCCAAAGAAAAACAAGCAAAATATACCAGGGTAATGAGGATGCAAAGAGAAGTTTTTGAGTAAGCTGTTGACTTAAGGCCTGCATATGCCAGGGGGAAGCGGCCAAAAAAAGTCTTTCCATGGTGAGAGATCCCAAACTGTCCATAATATGCATTAGTACTTATAATGGGATGGGAGAGTTCTCCACAATCAGTTTCCACACCCCAATCTGTGTTTCTTGCAGCTGCTGAGAATCCATGATGATTCATAGCCTCATGGCCAACTTTCGTGCTGTAAGTACGACTACATGTTCCAGCTGGGATGGGGTTGCTCATCACAAAGAATGTTTCTTCAAGAGCATTCTGCTGGCAAATGTTACATTTGCTCCTGCCTTTAAGTAAGGGATGCCCCCTGGATCCAGTCTAGTCTAGGTTACACACCCCAGGTAAAACGGACTTTGGCACAGAAAACGGTTCTCTCAGAATTAAACTGTTGTTATTCTTTGCTGAACTTTGTCTTGAGCTTTTGTCTCCCTTTTCGATGAAATCATATTCCATTAACTTGTTTGAACCCATAGAATTATTCATTTAACCCGGATATGTTTTGACCATCCAGGGAAATTCTGGTTAACAGTGCAATCTGTTTGAGGACATAAGACTGTCTACTCACATATACAGACTTATGCAAGAATAAAGGGCATGTCTAGACGAGAGAGGTTGACGGGGATGATCTCGTGATTTTATGATGGCGAGATCGTGCCTGTCATCTACATGCGGTGCGTGAAATCGCGCCTGCCATTTTGGATTTTTTTTTAAAGGAAAAGGAGCCCACCCCCACCCCGATGGACACAGAGCTCCATGCCCTGGGCCCGTTTACTCGTGAGGAGCTAGGACGAAACAGTGACAGTGGGCCACACATTCCGCAGTCACGGATTCATCCCGAGACCATGGAAAAATCGGAATTGAAGGGTAGGACGATATCCCAGCCCAAGGGAGGAATCGTCCCTCCCTGCTCCCAGGATGTCCTGTGCATAATGTGGACACACAGGGATGATTACCAGGATATTGCCCCATCTAGACATGCCCATAGACTGTATAATCACACACACACACACAGTCCAGGGGTGTTGATCCTCTTTCAGCCTGAGGGTGAAAATCCACTTCAGAAGAGCTCTTGAGAGCCGCATTCCAGTGATGGGAGGGGCCAAAGGCAAAAAGGGGCGGGACACAAATACCAACATGTTTTGGCTAAAATCACTTGCTGCCCGTCATTAAGCCTTAGGAGAGCCATTTCAAACATTTGCACAAAAGCTGGCAAACCACCAAGCATTCAGTGGGTGGGGAAAAGGGGATGTGATCTTCTGGGGGGAACCCCAGAGAGCCAAATTGGACCCCAGGTGGAAAAGATTTGACCCCCGGGCCTAAAGTTCTGCACCCTTGATTTAGACTAACTACTCCTGTATATAGAACATGATCCCAGATAAGTTCCTGAATGCCTCCATCAGCATCAAACCTGCAGCTACAGGTGGACTATCTCCAAGCAATCCCTCCCCCCAAACATCCCCAAGCACAGGCACCATGTGGAGGAATCTATTATGCCGTCGTGAACCTGGTTTCCAAGGCTTAGAACTCTGCAGCTCTACCCCACCTGGCCAGTTCAAAAGCCAAGGGCAGTATCCAATATTGCCACTGTGCTCCTGCCCATTCCATTGCACCAGCAGGACCCACCACTAATGCAACAGGGAATTACCGCTACCTAACAGCAAGCTTCCAGGCTGAGACATCTGTGAGCTCTGCTGACCTGCCCCATTCTGTAAACGAGCATTTCCACACGTTTCCAGTTGCTTTAAACGCTGCTAATGGTGGGTCCTGCTTGTGCATAGGCAGCACTGGATATTGCTCCAAGGTTTTGTCATTGTAGATTCAAGGCAGCTGGCTGCGGGAGGCTGCTGAGGAAGGAGCTGAGAAGGAGCTGAGGAAGGGGGGGAGAGAGGGAGCGGGAGCAGCAACAGCAGTCCTGTAGAAAACCGGATAAATAATTGTACAAAAGTATCTATTAATGTGAAGCAGTCGCTCGCTCTGAAATCCTCATCAGTCCCAGGTAACACTACAAACAGGTGCTCACAGATACACTCCAGCTGCAATTTCCACAATGGGACAAGTCGACATGAGCAAGAGATCATACAGGAGATTAGGGGCATGTGTAGACGAGGCAGGGTGGAGTTTTATGACCGTGAGATCGTCCCCCTTGTCTACACGTGGCGTGCGACATCCCAGGAGGAAGAGGACGTCGTGCCCGCTATTTTGTGTGTGTTTTTTCAATCAGAGAAGAGTGCACAAGCACTTGTGCGCAAAAGGTTAGTGTTTTAAAGAGAAAAAAAAACCTCCCTGTCCCCCACCCCACCTCCAATGGGCACAGAGCTCCTGAGGGGCTTTGTGCCCCGTGCACGGTTCCCGCGTTTACTCGCAAGGAGCCAGGATGTAACCGCGAGTGCAGGCCACACGTTCCGCAGTCTCAGGATCATCCCAAGACTGCGGGAAAAAGCGGGATGGAAGGGTAGGGCGATATCCCAGGGAAAGGGAGGAATCATCCCTCCCTGCTCCCGGGATCCCCTGTGCGTCATGTGGACGCACAGGGACGATCCCCAGAATATCGCCCCATCTAGCCCTGCCCTGCCCTTGGTATCTGGGTAAAGAGTTGGAAGACTCCAGTCCAGTTGCAGTTACCACGTGATCTACTGTTTGTGTGGAACAGCCCATTATGTGAGACCCTCTTTTCATCTGTAATCCTAAACCCCATTTCATACTACAGTATAGCTGCGGGATCCTTCTGAGTCCAGTGACATCATGCCAATGTTCAAGGAACGCTCAAACTATCAGTAACAGAATCTCATTGAAACTATTTGCAATTATTTTCAAATGTTAATAACTGCTTGTGTGTGTGGTCCATGAAACGCCCCACAGTAGCTTCTTGTATCTAATAAACGTTGACATTGTTACAGTATTCAAGACTCTAAAATTGTAATTAAAAGGGTTAACCTTTGACAAAGACTTTCATTCCTTGCAAAATGCAAATGTTTCTTTGGATTGAACATTTATTGAAGTGTTTTGTTACATACACACAGACACACGTGAAAGATAGACAGACTAACAGCAGTGTAATTTCAAAATATATTTAGAGCTTTCGTTACTGTCATCTTATGAGGCAATATTAAGCTGTCTCTTTGATCAAGGGTTAGCTTTGATAAGCAATTTTTAGCTTCAAACTAATTCATAGTTTCAGGCCCAGATGTAAGACAGTAAAAGTATAGCATAGTGAAAAGAATCCATCTTTCTTTTTCTACTTTCAGATTATGAATGCTCACTAAAATAAAATAACAATTTAAAAAAAGTCATCATGGCGTATGCAAACTGTCCTCTACCTTGAGGAAAAGATATTGAGAGGGAGGAGGAAACATATGTTCTCACCTATATTGTTTCCAAATTTCTTTTCTAAAGAAGCCAACCATATGGATGTAATTTTATTTAAAAAACTGAGTCATGCTGCTTTTACACTATTCATCATAATTTATCATTACGGAAGGGAAATCACTTCTAAACTACTGTGAATTAGCACTTTCATTCCCCCAAAAATCAAGACCCCAGGCATTACAAAAAAAATTCTTCTCAAGTCAGTCAAAAATACGGCACTCTTTCATTTTTCTCCTAATGATAGGCTTTATTTCTCCCTGAACTATGTCAACTTGTTGTTCCCTTGTGACATATCCACTTAAAAACTATGACTTTGAATCATGGTAGCAAATCCTGTACCCTGCATAAGGCCCTACAGTGCCTTACCTTCAAGCCCCCCAGTGCCCTGCCTGTCTCCAAGCTCCTCCCACATCTAACTCTGCTGTTTTTTCTCTTGGGAAAAGACATTGTGGGTCTTTCGAAGACGTAGTATCAGGATGCTGGATGGATAAAGCACAGAAGGGCCTTGGGTGGATATGAAATGCCAGGCCCAGAAGCAGCATACTTGGAAATGTAGTGGTGTGCTGGGTACGGAAATAGCCCCCAGAGTTGGCAAGCTAGGTTCTGAGGATTAGCTGCAGCAACTGCAAATTCTAAGCATTAGACCCATCATTCTCTCCAGTACTGGCTCTGGGTTTCTGAGGCAAGACTTCTTCAACGACCCCCCCTCCTTCAATGTGTCTATCTGGTCACCGTCATTGCCATCAGGGCTATTGCTCCTCCTCCTCCTCGTTCTCATTGCTCCCACTTGCTTGCTTGAGAGGTAGAGAACCTGTGAACAGGTACGCCGTGGCATCTATTGCTCCTCCTTCTGAACACCGCCATTGTTTGAGCAAGAGCAGGAGGCAAATGAACAAGTAGGCTGCAATGACGATGAGGAAGAGCAAATCCAGGAAGCTCTTGTCAGTGGGCCCCTGCTGAGGTGTGGGCCCTTGGCTGGTGCCCCACTATGCCTATCCTTGACCCAGCTTCTCTCACATACAACTCATGCCCATTCAACTGTATTGCACATATGTATATAAATCGCTGGCTAGAGTTTATCTTCATAGGGCATGGCTAGACGAGGGGGATTGAGGGGGATGACCTCAAGATTTTATGATTGAGAGAATGTCCCCTTCATCTACTGATCAATGTAAAACCAAGAATTTTAAAGATGTATTGATTCCTGTTCTAATGTTGTTCCCCGCCTCGATCCAAAGGGAGAGGCGGGTAAGAAATAAATATATTATTATTCATTATTATTACAAGTGATGTCGCGGCCACCATTTTGGATTTTTTTTAAAAAAAGAAAAGGAGCGCACGAGCACTCGAACAGAACCGTGACTTAAAAAACAACAACTTCGCGCTCCCCCCACCCCGCTCCCAATGGGCACAGAGCTCCTGTGAAGCTCCATGTCCCATGCCCAGTTCCTGGCTCTTCGTGGTTACTCGCAAGGAGATGGAGGGAAACTGCGATGGTGGGCCACATGTCCCGCGGTCTTGGGATCATCCTGAGGCTGCAGGAAAAAGCAGGACGGAAGGGTAGGGCAATATCCCAGGGAAAGGGAGGGAACATCCCTCCCTGCTCCCAGGATGTCCATGCATCATGTTGGACACACAGGGACGATCCTGGGGCGATCCCCGAGATATCGCCCCATCTAGCCATGCCCATAGTTTGATCTTTCAGTGGAATAATTTAAAAGCAGCCTCAAAGTAGCAAAAATTAAAAATTCAGAGACACGCTGCTCGGAGGAGTATGCATCACATTATGCTCTTGATCTATGTATGAGTGTCAACATAATGTTCAATCATTTTAATTATCCCCATGATATTTATAACATCTCCCTGCACATATTAGATATGCAGCAAAGCAGCTGCCCCAATGTGATCCTCCCACACCAGCAGCCTCCATGCCCAGTACACCTCCAAGCTTGTAGGCACTGGTGGGGGTGTGGGCGATAAGCTACAATCCATACAGTCTGAATTGAATCATACACAACACTGATAAGTCAATAGAATGATTTTTAAAATATCCTCTACTGGTGTTAAAAGGCATTTAAAATCCCCGTAAATTATTGATCTTGCTTTTTGAACTGGAAAAAACAACAATGCAAAAACACAATGCTAAATTTGGACCAGGCGTGGGGATGCTAGGGGCTCACATACATCAAGCAGGATATTCCACTATGAAAGTGGAATGAAAGTGGTATATAAAAGGCAGGAGCCACACTACTGCTTTATAGTGGTATTGAAGTGCACTGCAGGATTTACACTACTGCTTTATAGTGGTACTGAAGTGCGCTGACAAGTGTTGGGGCCCAGGACACATCTACACCAAGCAAGATAAAACCACTATGAAAGTGGCATGAAAGCAGTATATGGTATGTGTCAGTGGGCCCCAACAGTTGTCAGTGCACTTCAACACTGTAATAAAGCAGTAGTGTGGCTCCTGCCTCTTATATTCCGCTTTCATAGTGGAATATCCTGCTTGGTGTAGATGAGTCCTAACAGTAAACAATCCCAGCACAACTCATTTCAGTTTCCAAAAGGAAATGGGACTTTACATTCTATTCTTTTTTTTAAGTATTCCATAGGAAGGAACATGAAATGCGTTAGAATCATTATTGCTTCATGCCGTTGAAGTCAGACGGTTGACCATGTTGCTTTTTCAAGATGGGATCAACTAAAAGTTAACATCTTCTTTAAACTACTCCAGAAAATGTGGTCACCCTGATACATCAGGGTATTTTTTTTTAATCATTCCAAAGTCAAACTAGCCGTTATGGTAAATGTGTGGCTGCCACTGAAACATGCCACACACATCTAGTTCCCCCCACCCTGACCTTCTCCCTCCCCTCTCTAATAGTGAACTCAGTTGTTGAGGGCCAACAGCATTGTAGCCCAAAGAGGGCTACTGTGAAACAAGACAGACATATCAATATGCTCAGGGGAACCCCACGATTTGCAGAAGTATAAAAAAATAGGGGGGAAATCCCCAGTCCAGTGATAACTGGGCATGACCAGTAGCCACAGAATGCTGTATGTCAGCTGGGACACCTCACAATGCATAATTTCATTGTTCCCACTTGTAATTCTTTAAACAATATTTGCCTTGTAATGTGACATCATGACTTATTCTGCCCTGGCTCCAGTTCATTGGTTGCCATTGGTGGGGGAGCAGCGAAACAGACTGTAGTATCGCATCACAGTAACCCTGTTCGGACAATGCTTTGGGGGACATGGTTACACTACTAACCACACGTAGTGTGCACACAACCATGGAACCAAGCTGAAGATAGTTAGAATGTGGATATTCGTCAACTTGACAGTCTTTTAGCATTTAAAAAAGCAATAAAGACTGGTCTATTCCGGCAGGCCTATCCAGTGAAATTTTAGAATGTTTTTAGGATGATTTAAGGATGTTTTAATCCTGTATGCTGTTTTTAATCAGTATTTAATGTGTTTTATTATTCACTGTTGTTCCCCGCCTCGATCCAAGTGGAGAGGTGGGTAAGAAATAAATTATTATTATTATTATTATTATTATTATTATTATTATTATTATTATTATTCAGCAACAATGGTTAGGCAAACGCCTTGCACACAACACACTAAGCCCTCATGGTTAGCCCAAATTGGTTAACCAGCATGGTTTAGCGTGTCGTCTGAACAGGGTCAATGTCAGTTGCAATAGAAGGAGGGAATGACTAGTTATGCAGTGGGATTTTTGTGACAGACTTGCCTTTACAGTAACATCTACCTTGGCTATAATTTTGACCCAGACACAGCCTCTCAACCATACTCTTTGCTAAGCAGATGAACGAGTAAGCGTCTCTGATCTCTAACCTCCAATCACAATACTTCCCAAATATCCTCATGCAGCTGACCTAACAAATAAAAAGGAATGACACCCAAACCCGGCCTTTTCTTAGATACTTTAGGTTCAGGAGTGGGAGCAGTGAAATGTTTTTTTTAAAAAAAATCCACATTCCTCCAAGCATTTTTATTTCCAATATTCAAAATACCCCATTAGAAAAAGATGGCAGGAAATCAGAGTTTTCGAAAAAGAGCTGTTTTTCCAGCACTCTGGTGGAGATGTTTATGTTGTACTGTGCGCTAGAGGTCTCTAGCAATTAGCCTTAAGTGAACTTCCATAAGTTCCACCACTGTAGCTTGAGGGTAGGGACCAGATTCTGGCTCAACGGCAATGGTTCACGGTCTGGCAGTTGACCATGGTTCATTTCCCCACATTATCATTAGCAGCACGGAAGCCACAGCAACCACTCTACAATGTCAGAAGCTCATGGTCACATCAGAATAAACATCATGGCTTCTTGCCTCTGGAACTTAGAGCAACACTTGTATGAGAGGGAGCCGCTAGATGTCTCAAATATAACAGCATGCTTCCAACACTGCCACGTAGTGCAGGCCTTACATTCCTAATTTTTATCCCCCAGTGTCGATATTAGAGCTTAGGGCTCATCTACACCAAGCAGGATGTTGCACTATGAAAGCGGAATGAAAGCGGTATATAAAAGGCAGGAGCCACACTACTGCTTTATAGCGGTATTGAAGTGCACTGACTATTGTTGGGGCCCACTGACACATACTATATACTGCTTTTATACCGTTTTCATAGTGTTATATCCTGCTTGGTGTGTAGATGTGTCATGGGCCCCAACACTTGCAGCCGAAACTCTCCTCATGGCCTGAGTTCGATCCCAGCGGAAGCTGGTTCTCAGGCAGCCGGCTCGGGTCGACTCAGTCTTCCATCCTTCCGAGGTCGGCAAAATGAGTACTCAGCTAGCTGGGGTAAAGGTAACTGCGACTGGGGAAGGCAATGGCAAACCACCCCGCTACAAAGTCTGCCAAGAAAACGTCAGCGAAAACAGGTGTCCCTCTAGGAGTCAGCAATGACTCAAGTGCTTGCAAGAGATGTTCCTTTCCTTTCCTTTTTCATAGTGGAATACCCTGCTGGTGTAGATGAGCCCTTAGTCCTTAGCAAACTATGGTGTGGCATGTGGGTTCATGTTTAAAGTTATCCCAATGTCCCTACCAGGATTTCCCAATCTTTCAACATCTGGAAAACAGACTCAAGAATACCATACATGATATATTCTTAAGAAACTTCCTTAAGACTGGAAGGGGTCATGGTGTTGACTCCTCCCACATAACCATGGGCTTCTGATATTACGGAACAGCGCAAGAAGAAGCCATGGTACAAAAATGTGATTAGAGTTTTACTCCCTGGAGACAATCTAAATGTACTGGATTGTATTTGATTAGTGCCTAACCAACATGCTGAAAGTGTGTGTGTGGGGGGGGGGGGGGAGATAGCATTTCAAAACATACAAAATAAAGTATTAAACAAACAGATGTCAGAGGAAGAGAGGATTAGAGAGCCTATATGCAAGGAAAGCCTAATCCAAAATGACACAAGCCCAATGTCAAAGTTTCCAATCCTGGGAGTGTCTATATGTGATAAAAGCCCCGGGGTGGGTGTGCAGTGGCACGACCTCTATTATACGACACAGAAGCCACCATGCAGGCATCCCATTGCTTCCCCCCGAAGCTCCAAAGCAAAAAAGTTGGGGAGTTACCCGAAGTTTTTTGTCCGGAACGCAGCGAGGACAGCACATCACCGCCTGTTGCCACACTCTGGGGTCTCAGTGGAGGTGTGGCCAGGTGGATGGTGACCCCTGATTGGTTGCCATCCACCCGGGCAGGGGGAGGGGATGGGCCGGTGAGGTTGCGAGCCAAATGGATGCCGGAATGCCCCTGCACTGCCTTCAGGTGGGAAGAAGAGCCTCCCTTATGCTGGGAGAAAAGTTCTCCCTTCCCTTGGCTTCAATCCAAGTGAGGTAAGGGGGGAAAAGCCAGGGAGGGACGGGCAACATCAGCAGCATCTCTCCCCCCATGCTTCATATAAAACCTGTGCTCTCTCCTTGGTAGGGGAATAATGTGGTATAACCCCACAGGAGCAAGGGTTTGGGGGGGGCTCGCGGCACCAATGCACCATTGTCAAGACAGCCCCTTAAATAATTTATTTGTGCTGCAACTAGGCAAGAGGAAAATAGGTGGTGTAGGCATGAATATTTAAGTTGGCAGCCACTGTAAACAGAAATCCAGATGCTTTCTCACAAAGGTGATCTGCAGAGGAACTCAAAAAAGTAAATCTCATACCCAATGTGTTGGGTGGAAAACTTCCTTGAAGGCTTCTGTGATCATGACTAGGGGATTCCAACAAACTTTTTAGGTATCACTGCATTAATTTTTTTGTCACACCTACAAAATAGAGAGAGCCATAGAGGGCAATAGTGATGCATATACTGGGGAGTTACTGTCCCACATTTCAGGACCCTCCAGGCCAGAGGACATGGCTTTACTGGACTCCTCAAACTCTGAGAGTTCCCCCCATCCGATGCGGTCCTCATCAGCCCCACACCATAGGAGCCAGTGGCTGCAGAATTTGGCAGTGGCTCTAAGGAATAAAGACAGCTCCTCAAAAGGGTGAGGTTTATCAAAAGGTGGGAGATGAACAGCAGATCCAGACACGTCAATCTTTGTAAGTCCTCAGAAGGCTTCTGCACGCTGCTGCAACAACAGCTCTCCTTGGGTGATTTAAAGCCCGTACCTGCCACAGGGTTCTGTCCAGGGTCCTGACAGGCAAGGCCTATCAAGTCTCTGCTCTATCAGATGTGACCCTGTCTTTCCAGTAAATACCACTGCTTCAAATCAGCCTCCCCTGGAAGCCTTGAACCAAACTAGGGCAGGATATGATAAGTTTTTCTTGCTTCATTTTCCCAAATCACATTTATAGAACAAAACAGGGTTTCTCTCTTTCAGCTCTCTTCAATTCTGTCTTGAAAACATTTCCTCCCCTCACGGCTTGCATAATATTTCACTAAAAGCGTTATCAAACTCCATTCATGCTCATTACTGCTGAAGGAACACATGATGAGGTTGATGTGAATGATAGTTCAAATAACTTCAGAGACTGCACTGCTCACATTAAATCCTCTCCTAAAAGAAGCCCATTTGCACAAGATGGGTTTTTTGTTTGTCCAGAGAGCAGAGCAAAGTATGGGAAAGAACAGAAATAAAATCACGCCCCCACCTTTTTCTTTCAAACTCCAAAAATGCAGGAACAAGGTCTGCTCATGTTCTTCTTCTTTATATATGAATATGCATACATAATCACTAAAGGTTATGTATGCATATTCATATATAAAGAACAAAGTAAGTTCTTTATATATGAACTTACTTACAACAAAGTAAGTACCAAATAGGACCAAATAGGACTTCTACATATTGGGGGAAATGATATGCTATGATTAAATGTATTATTCCAGTAAGGCATAAAATGTGCCTAGTTGTGAACCGCCCAGAGAGCTTCGGCTATTGGGCGGTATAAAAATGTAATAAATAAATAAATAGTTTGCTCTACATTTCTCTGATACTTGATGCCCTTCTCAGACTCGGATCTATTTAGTGATTTTCTTCATTTCACCCATGTATTATTATTATTATTATTATTATTATTATTATTGCCAGTGTGGTGTAGTGGCTAAGGTGTTGGCCTGGGAGTCAGGAGATCCAGGTTCTAGTCCCCACTCGCCCATGAAAACCCACTGGTTGACTCTGGACCAGTCAAAGACTCTCAGCCCAACCTACCTCACAGGGTTGTTGTGGTGAGGATAACATGGAGAGGAGGATTATGTACGCCACCTTGGGTTCCTTGGAGGAAAAAAGGTGGGATGTAAATGAAATAAATAATGATAAATTATTTATTTATTTATTGCATTTCTATACCGCCCAATAGCCGGAGCTCTCTGGGCGGTTCACAAAAATTAAAAACATTCAAAGTATAAAACAACAGTATAAAACCATAATATAAAATACAATATAAAAAGCTCAACCAGATAAAAACAGCAGCAATGCAAAATTACAAATTTAAAACACCAAGTTAAAATTTATTTATAGTCTGTTAAAATGCTGGGAGAATAAAAAGGTCTTCACCTGATGTCTAAAGGCATATAATGTAGGTGCCAAGCAAACCTCCTTAGGGAGCTCATTCCACAGCCGGGGTGCCACAGCAGAGAAGGCCCTCCTCCTGGTAGCCACCTGCCTCACTTCCTTTGGCAGGGGCTCACGGAGAAGGACCCCTGAGGATGACCTTAGGGTCCAGGTAGGTACATATGGGAGGAGGCGCTCCTTCAGATAGCCTGGCCCCAAGCCAATTAGGGCTTTAAATGTTAATACCAGCACTTTGAATCGGGCCCAGACCTGGACTGGCAGCCAATGAAGCTGGAAAAGGACTGGAGTGATATTAAAATAGAATTACAATAAATCTGACTATTGTGGGTAAGACTGTGATCATGTGACCTGTGAGCCTGCCTGTTCTACCTGCTGCCCAGGTGCTAACTATGGATGGGCAATAGTTCTGGTGGTTCTTTAAGCTGGAATTGGACTAAACAGCCTTTCAAATAGAGGATGCCTTCAAAACAGAGGATCGCCCTCTTGCAGTCCTTCAAATAGATGACTGTCCTCTGTAAATGAGGAAACATGGTCACTCTACCATATCATTTTATGGAAGTGAGATAATTTGCCTTGCTAACCTTAAAAATGAGTTAACAGAAGCGTGGATATTAGAAATTACATTTTTGGACATAATCCCAAACAGGATTGGTTCACTTATTGGACAAACAGGTTATTTGTACCAGACACAAAGGCCTGTACAGGACAGCGGACAGCCCAGGAACTGGCCTCTTAGCACGTCTTACGGTAGATGTTACCACTTCTAAATACTTTTGAAAAGTACAGATTCTGATCTTGCCAACAGCCACATACATAGACCTTACTCACATGCATCAGGCGTGCTTGCAAGAATTATGATAGATAATGAGGAAAATGTTGTTTCTTTACCAAAATAATAATAGGAATTCCTTAAATGCTGAATACACTTCCTGCTTCTCGATGCAACAGTTGAAACTGTTGAACACAGAACATATTCATGTCACTTTTAAAGTTGGATTGCTGCCATCCCTGCTGGGTATGTATTTCCCTCTGAAAGACAAGTCTGATAATTGCAATTGCCACAATTCCAAAACAAAACCCTTTCAAGCAGAAATGTCATATTTAAAAACTTACGGGACTGTTCAAACCATAAAGGCCATTTAAAAAGAAACACACTTTATAAAACCCTGGATTTAACGCATACCACATGGCTGCTTTTACCATTTCTGTTGTTGCGGGAGGACACACACACACCATGCAATTTGATATAATGTTCCACATCAGTCAGAAAGCCTCATAGAACTTCATTTTTAAATATTACAGGTGATTCAAACATGTCATTTCTGATGTGCTACAGTCCAGTCCCCATTACAGGAGGGGCTGCAAGTTTGAAATCACTGGTCGGGTTATTATATCCCGTCTTTTGCCCAATGCTGGGCCTCAAGGCGGCCTTACAAAGTTTAAAACATACATTGGGGTGGGGAACAAAACCATAAACGTTTAAAATACACAACAAAATTATAAGACATTAACATAGGTGGAGGGCCAGATTATTCTCGAAAGGCCTGCTGGAACAAAAAAGTTTTAGCCTGCTTCCGAAAGCCCATCAAGGAGGGATGTCACTATAAGCCATGGTGGGTTAATAAGCTACACACAGTACTTTATGTTAAAATAAGCTACAGTTATCCTCCACACAATCAGACAAATAAGATACTGTGCATAGTTTATTAAGCTATTGTGCGTGATCTGAGTCATCCCCCATTCCCTGTCCTGCTGCAGTCCTCCAGCCCAAGCAGTGGCGCAGTTTCAACCATTGACCATATTGCAGCAGCCTGTTTTAACCTTCCACTATATCCCAATGAGAGGGGAGAAGTGTGGGGTAAAGTACAGGGGCTTGCTTCCAGCATCACCTCCAACAAGGTGCATGATCGGGACAAAACTTCACACACAGCCTCCCTTTGCTGGGAGGCACCCAGTGCACCATCAGAACACAATAGCATGTTCTTTATGCCGCTAAAGTGCAATTGTGCATCCCCCCCATAGACACTGCTGAAATGGAGGCTTTAAATGTGTTCCCAATTGCGCCCATTGACACTACTGAAATAGCCCATGTAAGCTGTTTCTATTAACGAAAGAATACCCACAAGGAGCAGAGAGCAGCAATCTGAAATTCTCTTGCAGCACCGCTCTGTAGGCAACCAAAATAACCCACGTTGCTCAACAGATGACACAATAACCCACAAAGGGTTAAATAATCCCTACTGCAGATCATTGTTTATCAGAGTGGGTTATTTTGAGCAAATAAACCATCGTAAATTTAAAAATTTCCAACAGATGACACGATAACCTATCGTGACTTATTTAACCCATCATGAGTTATCATGTCTTCTGAACCCAGTCACTGAGAAGCAGAGCTCTCTCTCTTTTGGTATCCATTTTATGTAACTCACTCTCAAAAGCGACTCAACTTGTCACCTCTCTAGTATTCAACAGCAAGGGAATACCTATTTATATATGACCATACTGCCTGGGGATCATAGGAGTTGTAGTCTAACACATCTGGAGGGCATTGTATTGGGGAAGGCTGAAGCTTCTGGACTTTTGAGTGCTGTACTTTACTGAAGGGTCCTTAAAACATTTGAGATGGTTGCATTGATTGTATATTTATATTTTTGTATTGATACATGCTGTTACTGTTGCAGTTACTGTATTTATTAAAATGTTAACTCGGTTCTATATTTTCTTATGTGCATTGCCTAGGATACCATCAGGTTAGCATCTGAGGAACAAAAATGATTACCTACGCTTTATGAATTCCCTCTACATGAGGGAGATTTTGCCATGGAAGTGCTTTGCCATGGAACAAGCAATCCTCCTCCAACACTCCAATACGATCGCTTGCAGGACTGGACCACATGCCTATCCAAACCTTTGAATCAGCTCTAGTCCCAGGGCACAAAATTCTTCTTACCAATGCTAATGGAGATTCTCATTCATGTACTAAAAGGATTACAGCCTTTAGGGTGGAGTGGGGAACCAACCGCCTCTCAGAACGAGGCAAAAATAATTACCCATTAAGCATGTTAACAGTACTACAAATGGGCTGTTTAGCAGTAAGATCATCATGCATGCACAGCACCTTTCCGACTAATTAAGGGCACCCAATTCTCAGACCCTGTTTAGTACGATGTTTATGTTTCTTTATTCTTTTCTTCTTTCCTCTCTCTTCCTGATTAATGAGGTCAGGAAAGAGTGCTCCATGCCAATAATAGTTTGTATTAACCACAGGAAGCCAAACTCAGTACTTTTCCCTCGCAGTAACAGTTAGGCTAAAAAAGAAGACGAGGGAGTTGTAGGAAAGCCCAGGCAACTGTGTACGGTAAAGTCTGAGCGCACAGCCCAAGAAAGACAACTCAGCCTGCCAAGATCGCTACAGGAAGTTTAGTAAGTGACAATGTATTTTAAAGCAAAAGGCTCGTTTGAACAAAAAGGAGCTGGACAGTTTTGTTTTTCGTGTCTATCTGGCAGCCCAGCGCACAGACAGAAAAATCATCATCATCCAGAAAATGCATTGGAAATGTCTCATGTGCCAGAGGCGGTGGCGGCAGCTGAGTATTTGCATATTTTAGAGACATGGCCGTTTATTAGTGCAAATCGCAACAGATGCCTGAAGTGCGGGAAGATAATGCTCGCATCCTTGCGCCACAGTTCGCCCCAAAGGTAAAAACAATTGCACCCCAATGCAGCAATACGGTAGTATTAGAAATGAAGAGATTTGAGAGAAGGGAGATACTGAAATAGCGTTCTTTTGATACCTCCTGGATACTAAGGGCTTTAGCACATATTGCTTTCAAATGTATCACTCAACTCTGAAGAAAAGAAAGGTACGCGTTACAATATTTAATACTGCAATGGCAGAAGACAGTCGGGAGGGCCTTGACTTTGCTTGCTCAGGATATAAACGGGACGGATTGTATCCAATATTCGTCACACTTAAGTCCCAGTCATTTCAATTTGTCTACTCTATGGGTGTAAAAGGCCAATGCAAAACTCTGCTTTTGAGGGCCAACTTAAGATATATGGGGGGACTATATGAATGCGAGGCACACATTTGCACCATTCACGTGTAAAACAAGAGGGGGTGCCTGCACTTTACACAAAATGGAGCACATGAAGGAGGGAAGGGAAAGCCACTCACACCCAATCCTTCAGCCTTACCTCGCAAGTTCCATAGCTTTAAGAAATGTTACCCTTGCCTTTCTCACTTTTAGAGCTTCATCACACCAGGATTATACTGTATAATCACTGCGAATTGCATGCAAAGGACTCCCAAGTTTTCCAGCTTATAATCTGCTTTGACTGTGAAGTACTCCCATGCATCCTGCCTTAATTGTGCTTTAAAGCCAAAAGACCCAACCTATTTTGCTACCTCTTTAGGAGTGAATCATTTGTTGTTCTCCGAGCAGCCACTGGGGGCGCCGGAGAAGGATTTGATATGTTTAAAGTACAAATTAAACAAATGCTTACATCTGCGTAACTTTTAAAGATAAAGGCATCAAAATTGGCACAATAATAGATATTAAGGAGAGCTTTAAGCATACCAAATTTGAAATGGATTAGGTCATCCGTTGATTTTTAATGATTTTTTACATTTCCCCCCTTAAACCCTTTTCCTGGTATGCAAAGGATCTTAGGAGCGCTGCCGCCCAGGGTGTGATTTAGCTAACAACGACAGCTTTACGCTACAGGGGATAATTCGAGGGAAACAGGTACGTGGGATGAAGCCTCTAGAATCAGAACCAGGCTAGGGGAAAAGTGATTTAAATAGTGAAGCAAACACAGTTTAACATACATGAGGTTGGTTGTCTCGCTACCTCAGTTTGTCCCCCAAGCCACACCAATTTCAGAAGGATTTAACGGATCCTAGTGCTGGCAATCAAAAGGCTATTTACACAATAAAACTAGTGTATGAATTTATTTAATAAATTCCCACCTCTCAAAGACAGAAAAGTCCAAGGCAGCTTGCACAAAATAAATACAGAAAATAATACTAAAATAAACCACATCCAAACTAAAACACATTGCAGCAGCATTAAAGTTGAGGTGAAAAGCTCCAATAAAACTAGAAAATAGCACAGGAGCAATAAACACACATGTTTACTGAATCCAAAGCCTGGGAAGATAAATGAATGTTTAGCTGACATGAGTGTAGGAGACAGCCATGCAGTACAAATATGTTGGAGAGCAATTCACAGGACCTCCTGCAGCAGGTTCAAGGCACAGTTCTCAGAGACAGGAACTAGCACAACATTCTTCCGGAGGCAGCAGAGGACCACAGAGCTGGAATCATGTCGCCTTTTAAACAAGCCAAGGCCATTTTAACAATTTGCTGGGGTAAAGCAGGCAGGATATGCATATGAAGCTCCTTGGCTTGATAAAGGCTTTGGAGTATGCAAATGGAAGCACCCTTACAGGAGCACAGTATCACTGATTTTCTCTCTGTCTCTGCAAGCCTATTATATTGTTCCTGGGCAAGTGTTCAGCTATTTTAAAATTATATTGACTCCTTAATGTTTTGAAACTTTGCCAAAGGAGCACCAGCTGACCATCTGGTCCAAATAATTGATATCAGAATCACATGGTTAATTACTAGGGCTGGACATAAGCAGCTGATGCTCAACAGCTGCTCCATAAACCAGCTTTATACATAGCACTATGCCTGGGGAAACTAACGGCTTTTTACAGCTAAGTAGCTTGCCGGAGCCACCTTTCAGGCTATCCTGTGACCCACACACAGGTGTATCTGGGTAAGGCAGGCTGATCACTGTTTATACCCATCTGCAAGGCTGCCATTAACTATTGTGCATCTACTTTTGAAGGCAGTGCTTTTTACAAGCCTGTACAAACTAAAGAATCATAGAATCATAGCTAGTTGGAAGGGGCCTATAAGGCCATCAAGTCCAACCCCCCGCTCAGTGCAGGAATCCACCCTAAAGCATCCCTGACAGATGGTTGTCCAGCTGCCTCTTGAAGGCCTCTAGTGTGGGAGAGCCCACAACCTTCCTAGGTAATTGGTTCCATTGTCGTACTGCTCTAACAGTCAGGAAATTTTTCCTGATGTCCAGCCGGAATCTAGCTTCCTGTAACTTGAACCCATTATTCCGTGTCCTGCACTCTGGGATGATTGAGAAGAGATCCTGGCTCCCATCTGTGTGGCAACCTTTTAAGTATTTGAAGAGTGCTATCATGTCTCCCCTCAATCTTCTCTTCTCCAGGCTAAACATGCCCAGTTCTTTCAGTCTCTCCTCATAGGGCTTTGTTTCCAGACCCCTGATCATCCTCGTTGCCCTCCTCTGAACATGCTCCAACTTGTCCGTATCCTTCTTCAAGTGAGGGGCCCAGAACTGGATGCCATACTCAAGAACTTATTTACGCTTCAGATACAATTTGGGAGTCGAGTTTCTTGGAGGCAGGAGGGAACGCCAAGTCCCCCGTCTTTTCTGGTATATCTTTGAAGATTTATAGGAGCCAGTTTTTGGTCCTATTGGAAATTCATGTATTTGGGGCATTTAAAAAGTTTTTCAAAATCTATATAATAATCCTTTTCCCACTGATGAAGATCTTGGGATCAAAACACATTTGGGAACATTGTTTTTTGTATGTTTGTAAATTTTGTGTGTGTGTGTGTGTGTTATGATTAAATATATTTTCTATGGACACAACTTTATTTCAACAAGTAGAGCTTCAGTTGAATTTGGCACATTGTTTCTAATCAGTTTCCTTAAACCTATTTTGTTTTTGATCATTTTTTATACCCATCTGCAAGACTGCCATTAACATTTCTTTTTAAGCCTCCCTTTAGTCAAAGTAAATCCACTCCATACATCATGTTTGTTTCACCTTCAACTTAAAACAACAACTGCCTTTAGCAGTTGATGGCAGGCACAACATCCTCCTTCCTCCCTGGGCGTTGCGCGCCGCACGTGAATGCAGGAGGGAGGATCTCGTGATCAGCATATCATGAGATCCTCCCGCCTCCTTCCCGGGAGGTATAAGCATACCCAAGGAGGATCAAAGTTTCAGCATGGAAATAACCACGTGAAAGTATGTGAGCTTCACTTCTGGTGATTCCTCTAAAAGACTGCTATCACTTATACTGTTTCAGATTCAAGAGTCAGAAACCAGTTTTCACACATCTTTTTTTTTTTTTACTTGCTCCAGTGTGATTTATTGAAGCCATTTCCCCAGGGGTAGATCGAATTGCAACTTCAAGAGTTACTGTACATCCAATATATTTTAAGAATTTTCCTAAAAAGTTAAAGTGTGAATGTGATAAACATAGTTTATAAACATGTGCATTGTTCTACATGCATTTACCCATCCCAAAAGTCCACTCACATAACCACTTCAACATGTGGTAACTTTCAGAGTTCCTCTAAGAAAGAGCAGGATATAGGTTAAATAAATGAAGTGTCGATTTGCCACAGGTGTTATGGTTTAGGTCAGGAATGCGGCCAACGAAATACAATGAGTTCAGTTGATCTCGTTCTTGAGCCTTGTTCATGATCCCAAAGAGTGCTGAACCCATCCCAAAACACAGTGACCCTGTTCAGATGACACACTTGCCAGATCTACATGAAGCAAGATATAGCACTATGAAAGTGGTATATACGAGGCAGGAGCCACACCAAGCAAGATATAGCGGTATGAAAGCGGTATATGGTATGTGTCAATGGGCCCCAACAGTGGTCAGTGTACTTCAATACCGCTATAAAGCAGTAGTGTGGCTCTGGCCTCTTATATACTGCTTTCATATCGCTTTCATAGTGCTATATATCCTGCTTGGTGTAGATCTGGCCACTAAGCCATGGTGATTAAGCATTCTGAGGTAAACATTATGGCTTAGCATGTCATGTGAACCATTCCTAACCATGGTGGCTACATAACCACAGTTTAAACATGCTCATTAACCATTGCTGCAAAGGGATCGGCAGCCTAACCATGGCTTAATGTGTTGTCTGAACAGGCCCAGTTTCATGCAACTCTGCAGGAGTAGGCGACTTGTGGCCCTCCAGAAGTATTGGCCTACAACTCCTGTCATCCTCACCATTTGGCTATGCTGGTTGGCGCTTATGGAAGCTGAAGGCCAAAACACCTGGACAGCCACAAGATGCCCACGTCTGCCTTTTTTATATATATATATATAGGAAGAAAGAATGACATGGAGACAGGAAAACGTGGAAAGTTGGCAGTGGGAAGCATCCCAACACTAATTCTGAAAACTTGTGTGTGATGTAGTTTGCTTGTTTGTTGTTGTTTTTTAAAAGGACTACTGGACAGAGCATCTTATACCTATGCACATACACAGATCTCCCACTTCTGTCTCCCTCGCTCGCTCGCTCGCTCTATACATTCTTGCATTTATACAAGCATTGTGTCAGTTTTGGTTCCATAGAAAAGCTAGTGTCTTCTAAATATGGATTTCTCCATCTTCACATTTAAAGTGAAGATCATTGAATTTGAAAGGAAACAACTTTAGTTCCCCAAAGTGGTATATTTTCAACTTAACTGCTTAAGCTTCAGAATTTACTTTACATGCTCAGAAATTCTACATGGAATAATTTAACTCCTCTGAAACAGTGGGCCAACGGCCTTATTGATACAACCCGACTTCGACAGAATAATCATACATTTAATTGCAATTTCTAGAGTTCCTTATGGTCCTTTTTATATCAAAGCATGCTCCACCTATAATAACAATTAGGATTCCATAGCCATAGAATTTAACAGCTTAAACTAAAAAGCAGGCAGTGGCATCTACTGCTCCACCTTCTCACAACCATCTTTATCTGGGCCAGAGCAAGAGGAGGAACAATGAACAAACATGGAACAATGTGACAAGGAGGAACACATCCATGGAGTTTTGACAGTAGCCCCCCCCCCCCCGTTGGTCTGGGGGCCTTCAACAGGTGCCCAACCATGTTGACCCTTGACACTGGCCCTGAAAATGACAACCCAAGACTGTGGTCAATGCTGTTTGCCAGCCATCATGCTGATGGAAATATAGATGTACTAAGTAGTCAGTCAGAATGTCTTATCTGTAAAGCCTAGCAGCTTGGGGGATTTAATTTATTTATTTATTTATTTATTTAAAACATTTATATCCCACCCTATATCAATAAGATCTCAGGGCAGCGTACAGATAAAAGCATACAGTATAAAACAGTAAATATACGCTGCTAAAAACAAATTAAACCATAAACCAAGTTAAAACAATATATAATTTAAAAGCAGTAAAACTATTAAAACAGTTAAAACAATGTGCCAACTTAGTGATTCAACCATTAAAAGCTTTGTTAAAAAGCCATGTTTTCACTTGGCGCCGGAATAAAATCAGCGTTGGTGGCAGTTGGCCTCCAAGGGGAGGGCATTTCACAGTCGGGGTGCCACAACAGAGAAAGCCCTCTCCCTTGTCCCATCATAGCGAATGTGTTGGGATGTGGAGAAGGGCTCCTCGAATTTAAGTTCAATGCATGAACATATGGAGACACACATTGGACAGTTACTCTGGAAGAGATGGCAGCAATTCTAACATCAATTCTCCCATGAGCTTTAGCTCTTAGCACATTTTCTTTTGACAATCTTGTTTCAGATCACAAAGAATGATGCCATTTCCCGATTAACGTCACCACCAAAATCTTAAATTGATAGACAGATTCCTGAGATGCCTAGTTCTTTTCAGTACGAAAAAAAGATTTGCTGCAGCACACTGAGAAATACGAAATTTGGGGGGAAAGGGCAAAATTAGGAAACAGACAACAAAGGCCTTTGACTAAAGAAAAGAACTGTGGGTGATAGCCACTCTACCTCTTTATAGTATTATTTTAACTCCTCTAAATGTTTTTCTTACAGTATGAAGTATGATCTAAACAGCAGCAAAATTATTTTAAGAACAAATAATGCCATTGAGGTGGATAAGCAAAATGCATAGTTAAGTTTATTAGCTGGGCATGGGAAGATGAATAAGTCATCCTCGAAAAACAAGATAAAATCTATAACATAAACAGCAGAATAGCCAAAAAATTCATGTTGCATTTGTGCAGCCCAGAGATAGTTATTATTCTCTTTTCAGTTGTTATATTTCATTTGTCAGCACGTGCTAATGTTGGCAAAATGCAGTACTATTAATGTTGTGTACTTGATGGTATTCCAGTGCCCAAGGTCTCAGATGGCAATCATAATTAATACATTAAACTTGGTTCGAGTCAAGTAGGGGACACTTTTCACAAACACGTTCACCCTCCTGCAAAACACATTCAGTTTCAACAATTTTCCAAGAAGCTTGAAGAGGGCACAACACTACTTGCCCATTCAAAAGTGAAGACACTGTGAGGCAAGACATGCTGCATTAGAAATGGCTACCATGGCTACAAAATAGGTTTCAAACAGAGCACCAAAGAAAAAGGTACAGGTGGGCTTTGGGGGAATATTTTGGCTACCCAAAAGAACTGTGTCAGCCATTGGTTGGTGTCATGATTCAAAGCCCTCCCACCGAGATGCAAGACAATAAAGAGGTCCACTGTGTAATCCACAAAGCTTTATTCAACAAATAAACACGGGAGTGTGAATGCTAGAAGCTATCCTCTAAGCTTAATTAGCCGAACTACGGTAAGCTAGGCAGTTGCCTTTCAACTAAAACTGGACAGTTTTCCCACAGCCCAGTAGGCACTTTACCCCAGGAAGGGTCTTTTTTGGAGAAGCCTCTGGTGAGTGGCTACCCTAAGGGACCGCCTCCCACCTCCTTTCAACTCCACCCACTTGACCCTGCAGCGGATTCTGGGATCTGTCAACTCCAGTGTCCCCTCCCCCTCTGATAGAGGCCGAGTTCCCAGAAGGGGAGGGAGAATGGTCTTTGAGCCTTCAGCATCCTGTCTGATAAACTTCTGGAAAGATTCATCCTGGACTCCTGAAGAGTCTTGGAGAATCTCCTCCCCAGCTTCCTGTCTTGACTGATATAATTCTGGTCCTGCTTCTTCTTCAGATTCTGAGCCTGATTTAGCCCCTGAAACCCCTTCCTCACACTAGAGAACAGGCCTGATCCTGACAGATGGGAGGGTTTGAGGCAAACATTCAAAGCCACTCTTCATTAAATTGAAAACCTATCCACTCAGAAAGTAATAGGTTCCAACATACATATTAAATACCTATCAATCATTCTGTTTAACTATTTAGGAACATAGGAAGCTGCCTTATACTGAGTCAAACCATTCTCTGTGTAACTAATGTGGATATTATTCATTTCAATGGCTGTATTTTAGTTTTTCTTATCCTATAGCACTACTCGAATACAAGCACGTACTCTACTTTCTTCTGTTGATTGTACTGACGATTTTATTGTACCTTATTATAATATATAAATGTGAGTTCAGGGTTATGATTTTAATAGTGTTCCTATGTTGTATTGTGTTTATTTAGGTTGTTAGCCACTCTTTATCACGAAGGGTGGGATATAAATGGAATAAATAAACGGATAAAATATTAATAAATAAAATGCTGTCTGTACATGTGCTTGAATACTGATAATACATACAGAGGCCCCTGTAGGATTGGTGTTGCATGTTAGGAATTCTTAACAGCCTTTCATTTTTGTAGAGAGTTAAGTTGCAAGTAAGAGTGGTTTGCTACACCGCAAAATATTCTTTTCCCAAGGATTTTAAGTTGCATCTTGCAACAGGTTAATTTCCAAGCCAGAGGTAGCAGATTTACGCCTGGAACCAAAGCAGCAAGGGCACAGCAGGCAAAGCCCAGCCCGACAGCCCGACAGAGTTCACAGTGCTGGTTATCTGTCAGGCAAGAGGAGGGAGATCTATGGGCAAAAGAGCACCGCTGCAGTTTTCTTTTTCTTGGATCAGGGACACTGCTTTAAATCTGTAGCATCCAAATGATTTGCTCCATAAACACAGAGATTGCAAAGCAAGCCCCTTTGGACAACAGAGTCTGTCCTGCTGCAGCTGGTTCAGGCTCAAGTCCTGAGGCAGTCAACGGAAACAAATCCATCTCGAAAATCAAAAGGCAGACAGAGGTCAGAAGCACCGGCAAACAGTCCAATACCAGCCACAGGGGCAAGTATGCAGGGGTCAGCAGCACAAGAGATCAGTCCAAGGAGAAGCAAGGTCAAAGAAGCATGAATTTCAAGGTGCTGGGAGCGAAAATAAGGTGGTCTTTCAACAACCCTCCATTCTTAGGACTGAGGCGTATAAATTGGAGCTTTCAGGGTCCCGGTCAGGGGGCTGTCTAGGTGTCATCTTGCCCTGTGGTGGCTCCGAATCGGCACCGCATTGGTTATATGACGCAGCTGCCGATTCACTGCCACCAAGGGGCAACGAGCAGAAAACTCAGGGGCTTACCTCGACTTTTCCTACTGGAGCAAGGTCAACACGGTTCTTCTGCCATCTGTCCTCGCTCCAGCGCCGTGCTGGGGGTGTTCCTGGCAGAAGTCAACCTACCATTGGTCGTTGCAAGCCGGGGAAGAGGGCAGGCCCAGCAAACCGAATGACTGCCGGAAACCCCATGCTGTGGGGATGGGCCTACAGCCATTTCTCCACAAGGGTCCTGACCTCTCCCTGTCTTCTAGTGTGGGCTGCTCATTGATGTTGTTTGTCTGTGGGAGTTCTAGCTTTTCCTCTGAAGAGAATTCTTTCAGCAGGGGCATGACAGAGTCCAACGTGCGGTCCACATGTTTACCCAGCTGGTGATTCACTCTTATGTAGAGGGAACCCCCTTCCACCACCACCACCACCACCACCACCACCACCACATACAACTTAGCATGTGAGACAGGTTCGCCTGTGTCATATGCCTTTTTAATAATGTGCTGCTTTTAATAATGTATTAGTTTTAAACGTTTTAAATAGTTATATGTATTTTATGGTGTTTGTATTTGTGTTGTACCCTGCCTCGATCCAGAGGGAGAGGTGGGTAACAAACACTACTACTACTACTACTACTACTACTACTACTACTATTATTATTATTATTATTATTATTATTATTATTATTTTATGTGATGTGTGCGATTGAGAGCATTCACCCCCACTCCACCATAAGGAAAGAGTAGCCATGTGGATCAGCCCTGAGATAACCAGGATTTGAAGCGATGCAGCAGATCCCACACATTTTTGTATTATTATTATTATTATTAATAATAATAATAATAATAATAATAATAATAATAATATATTTATTTGTATCCTGCCTTTTGCCCAATACTGTATAGATGGTACCATGGAGAATTTTAATTCTCTCTTCCTACAAGTTAGAAAGAACAGTGAGGAAAACAGCTTAAAGTCATTAAGAACTTTCTAGTGACCATAGCAAGTGGGGGGAAATTGCTTTTGAAGGCTTAACTGGAATTATCAAGCCCTCAGAGAAGTCAGACAGCAGCAAGGCTACTTCAGCAACTAGACTCCAGAGCGTAAGCTGTTGCAAAGCCACTTTAATATCCCTGGATGGTGTTTATTTGCAATGGCTTTGTTAGCAAGTGCATCAGGCTGCTAAACCTGATGAAAATAACACCTTTAAATGTTCTTACACGGCTATCCGCAGAGGATTGGTAATGAACCTTCAGGCCCAACTGATAGAGATGATGGATTTTATATATATATATATATATATATATATATATAGGCTGTTTTGTCTTTATCATTGTATCGTTTACATTACGGGTGTGCACGGATCCCCCGCTCCGCCCCGCGGGCCGATCCGAAAATTTCGGATCGGCCCGCTCCACTCCGCGCCACTCCGCCCATACTCCGCTCCTCTTTGCCGCGGAGCTCCGGCTCCGAATTGGAGCTCCGCAGTGGAGGGGAGTGGTGCCAGGTAAGGCTGAGAGAGGAGGGCGGGGGGGTTACCGGGCCCTGCCACCGTCGCCACCTGTGCGGCGATGGCGGCAGAGCCCAGTAAGGGACCAAGGGGGAGGGGGGCCTTGTCGGCTTCTTCAATTGAGTCCGCGGTTCAACCAGGAAGTCTGGGCCGCAAGTGGAGGCAGGTAAGGGAGAGGAGGGCGGCAGAGCTAAGGGAGAGGAGGGGTGGGGTTTACCGGGCCCTGCCGCTGTCGCCGCATGGGCGACAGCGACAGCGGCAGGGCCCGGTAAACCCCACTTACCTTTCCGGCGGAGCTCCGGATCGAGGCGAAGGATCCGCCTTCACCTTGATCCTCTTCGCCATGCTCCGCCAGCCCCCCAATCCTCTTCGTCTCCGCCTTAAGGGGAGGCAAAGCACCCCGCTCCGCTTCTAATTCGCCAGTCCGATTAGAAGCGGAGCACATCCCTAGTTTACATTAATTTTAATGTCATATGCATCCTGATTCTCATTGTAAAAGAAATGCAGCTTGTTGTTGTCTCTAAGTGCAAATAAAACTGGGAGCATTTCAATTCTCTAATTTTAACTAAATATCCTGGCCTGTATGAATACAATACCATCAAAGCCCCACTTAGATCTAGTTTTCACCGAAGTTGTAAAGTCTATTTTCAGACTACAGCCCAGGGACTCACATGATCGAATATCTCTATGAAGATTTCCTGCACAGAAGTCAAGATGATCACAGTGGAAGTTCTAGAACCCGTCTCTTGAGAGGGTTCTACCCTTAAGGGTGGCCTAAAACATTTTAAAAGTAATAATTCTTTCCAATATATGTTAGTTTGTGTTCAAGGCATTCATATTGTTTTTTAATACAAGGAACATTCAATCACGCAAGCTCCTATATGTGGTCCAAAGTGGTACAGTTCACACACAAGCTTACCTCAGTACAAACTCCATGGCTATGGGATGCTCTAGCCCCAAGGAGAATTGCCTGTTGATGATATTGTCATTTTTTTTCAGCACCAGGCAAAGATATACATATTTTCCCAAGCAGTGGGATAACTAGCGTTAGACGGGGTTTGCCGGGACTTTCTAGGTGTTCATTCTTGGTTGGGAGGAAGAGGGAAGAGAATATTGGTGTTTGATATTGTGAATATGCATTCTTAATTTTGCATTTTTAACATGATATGTTTTTATTGACCGAATATTTATATTGTACGATCTGGTCATATTGATTATGGATTTTGGGATTTTTCTGTTGTATATGTCGCTTACTTTTTTGGCATTGGGAAGCAACCTGGCAACCTAATGAATGAAAGAATGAATGAAAACTAAACTTTAGCAACTGGCTACACATTATACTCATCACCAAGAACAGCTTCTCCATCAGATCCCTGTCAAAAATTCTGAATGCTCTCCCACCAAAAGGCAGAGAAAACTGGAGAGCAACTTTCCGGGTGGCTTATTTTCCCTGGTCCTCCTCCTCTCCCCAACTCTTACAGAAAATTATCCAACCAGGACTGAGAGTTACCCTCCACCTTTCTCTGAATGCTGGGGGGGCTCTGTGTTCCACCCTCACATACAGAAACTGGTAGCTCACTTCTGTGAAAAGGGTCTGTGGTAAGGCAGAATTTCCTCTTTCACCCAGTTGCCTTTGTAACAAGTCAATGGCAGGAAAGCTGTGGTTAGCTAGAGATTTCCGCTGTTGCAAACAGCTTTCTGCACATGCTCTATTTTCTTGTCGAATTGACTAATAAAAAGCTAACACACCCAGAAATCCTCAGAGAAGAATTTCCTTGGCAAAAGGGTAATATCTCCTCCCATTGCAATGTAAAATGCTTCTTTTCTATCAATAAAATGTGTGTTGGACCGTAGGAAGCGTCTTCGTGATGTTTCAGGCCGCAACAGTAGGCAGGCTCTCAGCAGCTGGAATCCCCCTCTACATTTGGAGAAAATTGCATACATCAAAGTCTGCTGCTAAGACTATGCAGAGTTTATAATCTAGTCCTCGACAATTAAAACTGCTAACTGCTTTGTAAATCTTCAAATAATGAGTTTGCTCTGATTTCGCAGTGTGTGTGGGTGTAATATCTTGGAAGAGTTTCCTCAAATATTCTGTTTTAAGATTTACAATCTTTGTACCATAGTGTACACATTAATCGCTCCTTCTAAAATATACTTTCTGTCACCTCGGTCTGTTCATTATCCAATGTTTTTATTCGCAGAAGTTCTTTCAAGAAAGGGATGGATTCATGAGGTTATCTGGAGGTGGTGTTCAGCCGACTGTTCAATGGATTCTTGACATACTAGGCTGCTCAAGGAGGTATTGAACATTTGAAGCAATATGAGTGTCAAGACTATTAACCTATTGAGTGCACAAAGGCAAGTATTATGAGGTTTTTACCCTTTGCGACCTTTTTTTAATGCTGTATTTACACTTTTAGTGTTCGTACTGTTATTTACATTTTCAACCAATCAAATTGTACTAATTAACTGATCATAATATATATTTAACAAAGGATAAATGAAAGAAAAAATATTGCAGAGGAGAACAATACTAATGATCAAGCACCAGAGGCAGAGTACTAGCATGTAAGAATTTGGCTACTGACAAAATAACATCATCCATGTTGACCCCATCAAAACAAAAAGCAAGCAGCAATTAATCTGATCTACCAAGAAATGACCCTTATTAAGGGATACAACAAGTGTTCTCTTGAAACCTTATGAAAATAGCAAAAAAGAGCATTTGTACAAAAGTTTTAATTTCACTCAAACTACAAGGTCTTTGCATAAGCAGAATTCTTTAAAAGCGATCATACATTACCATAGATGGCACAGCATTACAATTACCAGCCACCACCCCTCAAAAAGGGTCGACTGTATTTAGGCACAAATGATCTTATAAGGAACACAACAATTTAAATTCGGACTACAAAAGCCATGAGCCACTCTGAGAACTTTGGTATAAATTCTGTATATGCTGCATAGTGTTAAAAATACTGTAAGTAAGCAGTATACTGTAGGATCCAGTGTGGTGTAGTGGCTAGAGTGTTGGACTGGGAGTCAGGAGATCCAGGTTCTAGTCCCCACTTGGCCATGGAAGCCCGCTGGGTGACTTTGGACCAGTCACAGCCTCTCAGCCCAACCTACCTCACAGGGTTGTTCTTGTGAGGATAAAATGTAGAGGAGGATTATGTATACCGCCTTGGGTTCCTTGGAGGAAAAAAGGCGGGATATGAATGCAAAAATAAATGAATAAATAAAACAAGCAGGAAGTCAAACAGTCAGCCAACCATAGCTGAGGTTCACTACTATGGGGGCAAACAAAGTTTTGAAAATGGTGGTGCTAGACTGGTCACTGAGACAATAGTTAAGTAGCAAGTGCAATCACTTAGATTTGAATTAGGTCATCCTTAGAAGACTTGCTGAAAATGTTCTTCACCCCCTTTTATTTTTTTCATTTTGCTTATGCTGAAAACTCACAAGCAAGTGAATATTGTGAAATATTCCCTCAATTTACGGTGGAACATTAGATTTGGAGCATTTATTCCCTCCTCCCCACCCCGTTTACTTCCCTCCTCCCTGCTCTGAACACCACTGGACAATCCCATGCAGCCCATGGAAGTGCCCGGGTGTCTGACAGTTGTGCAGCATCTGGGGGCGGGGTAAGGCAAGAGGGGCTCTATTTGCAATTTGTTGCTAGGTTTTGAAAGTGAGTTGTGGCGCATGTACTAGAGCAGGAGGCACCATTATGGCCACTCTGTAGCCGGCAAAAATAACCAACTGTGCTCTCTGAGATAGTCAACGGTGCCAGCCACACGACACGATAACCAACGGTTGTGCAAATAGTCAACTCTGCAGTGTTGGTTATTTCGGGGAAATAACCTACTGTGCTGTGAAAAAGTCTTGCCAGACGACGTAATAGTCAATGGTTGACTAAGCAACGGTTGAGTATTTAAACCACCACTGGCTGTTGTGTCATCTGAACTCGGTCACTCTGAAAATTTACTTATAACGGTGCAATCTTCTCTCCAGCTACTCATTGTGATCTTCGTCTGTCCCTCTTTCCCTGCGGTTCTGTTACCTCCCCTTCAGAATCTCACTGGGTTTAAATATTTCTGTGCATGTTATTTGCTTCCCTAACTCCACATCTGTGTATCCTCTGACTGCACTATTGCATCTCGCTAGCACAGGGAGTCCTCCAGAGCATTTTCTGCAAGCAGATCTGTGCATTAATATCAATCCAAATAGGCACACTTGTCCATTAAACAACATAATAAGGCTGAAGAGAGGCCATACTAACTGCAATATTGACGATCAAAAACAGCTTTAGATTTTGTATGAGTAATAAAAAAGGAAAAGTCTCATTTTTCTTTTATTAAAAAAAAATTCTAAATCTCTACATAAAACTATGGCTTTAATGAGGTCATGTGGCTTCTATGCAACTAGATCAAAAGCAAACTTCCTCCAAGGAATCACCACTGAACTAGCTGCTAGATAATGCTCATGGGAGACAATGAACAGAACTGTGCAGGATTTCCCAAAAGATGAACAGAACCATTGATATGTATCTAGGGTAATGCCATGCAAAGATTAGACTGGCATTAGAACTGGTTGAAAAGAGTTTTGTACAGGATGTTTTTTTCATTCTTATTGTAAACTTGAGACTTCGTCTGAAAAATAAAAACACCTTTTCTAATTCCAAATCCTGCCATATTCAAAGCAGGATGGGTGGTTTACATTGAGGTTTTTAAATATCCAGTGTTGATAGAGGTATTACAGAACTAAGCATTTGAAGCTCACCGTGGCTATGGCTTAGGAAAAGTAAATCAAACCATGCAGTTAAACGAAAGAATCCCACGAGAAGCAATAATAGCAAGGCAAAACTAGTTAGGTTGTTAGAGAACATGGTTTAAAAAAATTTAAACAAAAAGTGTTTTCAATTATTAAAAGATTTAAAATAATGTGTTTGAATTGTAGGTTTTAATCCTTCTTGTATAAAGTTTCCAATGATTAGGTTTCCTTGGCAGCACAGATAACTATAATCTAGGAACTTGAAACTCTGAACATACCTCTAGAATACTGGGCATTTGAACATCTCTCTCTTGAAATGTAGGAAATGAATGAAATTGTTAAGTATTTCCACATCAAATTCTAAGTTGAAGACTGGTCAAGGACATGCCAAATGCTAGAAACACCTGAAATTGGAGCATTTTGATAAGCACCAGTCAAAATGCAGTGCATAAATTTTACCTCCTAATATAGAGGTCTTTATATTATACACAGAAGGAGCCAAATCATACATGTGTAGGGGGTGGGATAATGGCTTTTAGGGTTCCATTCTCCCATAATACCTTTAGGGAGACCCTAACCCTACACCAACTTACCTGGGAGAATATTCCATTGAACTGGACAGGGCTTATTCCACAGTAGACATGCATAAGACTGCAATGCTAACCAGACTTAGAAGGAACATGGGGTTTCCAGAAGTACTCAGGAGCATGTACTTTCTTGCAGATACATGCTACATTTACTAGTATATAAATCTGGGGTAAAGGGTAGAGAATACAACTTATATTCTAGTAGGAACAACGGGGGTGGGGGAGAGAGTTTCCAAAGAAAAGTAATCCCCAGCCATCAAAATGAACAGGGGGGTTGCTCTTTGGGAGTGTCTGTAACAGCTACCGATCAGCCCTATCAAGCAATAAATTATTGTTTATGTATAAACTGCCCACAGTCAGTCCTTCCTATTATCGAAATGGATGGACAGTCAAAGTATCCACTCCTGCTTGGGGCAGCCCCCTTCTAGCTTCCCCTTGCCTTGAAATATCGCCTCTTGTTGTCTCTTTGGACGGTGTTTTGGATCAGCACATTGAACTATATGTTTTCTAGAACATTGATGTACTTCCGATGCAACCAGGCTACTGAAGTACTACACAACTGGCATAATAAAAGTGTCACAACATGTATAAACTTCAGGGACTCAGAAATAACCTTCACCTAAAAAAGCAAAACACCCAGTGAGCTCATAGCTCAAGTGAGATTTAAGTTGGGAGGGGGCCTTGTAGTTTGGTACTGTCAACACTGAACTACCACAGTTCTCTCATGCCAGCACTGGAAATGTGTCCTGTGAACGCTGTCAGTCTGAACCTGGGAGTTCTCCTTTTACCCATAAAACTTTTGCCAATTGAAAAAAAATGTTAAATATACACACACCGCTTTCAATTTAAACTTTCTAGTGCCGTTTACAAACATACTAAATACACATTCGAACCTTGAAATAAAAGAGAAAACAATGCAAACTGATAAAGTCATTAAAAAGTCAAGGCAAGCAACAGAATTAGCCAGAAGCAGCATTCACTTATCAATAAAGACAACTGGAGCAACCCAAAACCTTTCCAGAAGAGAGCCATCTTGATCTGACATCTAAAGACCAACGAGGAAGGAACGAATGAGGAAAACCTCCCAAGGAGAAAGTTACCATGGCTTCAGTGCTATAATAGAGAAGGTCCTATCCCATGGACGCATCCACCATATCAAAACAGTGCAGGAGTGAGAACACACACAGATCCTCTGAGGATCTTAATATCTGAATATCTTCATACAGGAACAGGTGGTCCTCGTGTATCCTGGGCACAGACCATTTAGGCCTTTAAAAGGTCAGGGCTTACAAACGGGCTCAGAAACCAGCAGGAAGCCAGTGAAGTTGTCAGAATGGCATTATGTTTCCAGGCAGCTTTCCTCAGTAAAACACACTACCAGCCACCTTCTGAACTGGTTGTAATTTCCAGACACTTTTCAAAGGCAGCCTCATGTAGAGCGCATTCAGCCTAAAACAGAAATATCTTTCAATAATACCCAAACTGATAACTAAATAGATTGATGATTCAGGATACAAATGGCACGAATTCAGTCAGATTACCAAATAGGCTAGTGCTGGACAAATACTATCTGTGGGAAGGCACACCAGATTTCTGTTAGAATTACTCTCAGTTTGGGCCCCTTTCATCTAACCGAATCATGGAAGAGCAACAGGAGGACAGGGAAGAGACAAAAACTAGAAAAGCTATGGAAATAAATCCATTCCAAGTACTTAACAACTTAATGTGCATGGCAGGTTCCTGCTTTTCCTCTTCATCATAATTTAACTCTTCAGCCAAGCTTAGTTGCATAACCCTGTACAACAGGGATTTTTTTTTTAAAGAGAGAGTCAAACTGTTGTTATAGCTAAGTAAAAGTGGAATGGGATTAGTGTATTGACCTCCTCAGTTATTTGGCTTTCATTCAATCCAAAAGTTCAGGAAAAGGTAAATAGCGAATTCTACAAGCAGGAGCTACAGCAATAACTTGCACATGGCATTGTACATTACCACACAAGAAGATGTGAAGCATGTCGGTTATTTTTCCGTTCTTTATCCATTCTGAAGTGGTTTTGGAGGCTAGGAGATGTTTTAAAAAATACATAGAGCAGGTTGAGTTTGTGTATGACGTTGTGTCTTGTATATATTCATCCATAACACAACCTAGCAATGAGAACAACCCTAGCAATGAGATCAAAAGAGATAAAATGGTATTGAAGTGCGAGCCATAGGACTGGGCCAATACTTAGAAATTAATCCCTTCACAAACAACCTATACAAGGAATGCGATATGTCTTGGCCTGGTGAGAAGCGGGAGCCTGCAGCACAAGGCCAAGGCCAGAACATGGCTTAAGTGGTCAGGAGTTGCAGGACCTTGGATACCTCCAAGCAAAAAACTTGTCCCAGCACAGTCTAGGCCTTTTATCCCATTGGGTCAGATTACCCCTCCCAGACTCCGCCCCCTTCCCATAGAGTGGAGAACCTTAAAGTGGCAGTTCTCTGCCCTTGATCCCAGTACTCCTTCACCACTTGGTCACTCCCACATTGTGCATCCAGTCTGCATGGGCAAGCAGGCAACAGGGAATGTGAATGACCTGGCATAAGGAGAGCCAGTTTCTCAAAATAATTTGGCTCAAGGGGTGCTGTAGCTCTCAGGCTCAGTGTCTTGGCCCCTTTGCCAGCCCCATTAGCATGCCACTGTGCTCTATAGCGCAGAGAGAAGCTGCACTGGCATATAAATAACTGGCATGCAAAAGCTGCATGAAAATGAGCCAGCACACCAGTTAAAGACCTTTAAGCAAGATGTTAGGTGCTGTGAAATCCTGCATGGCCAATTGCTTTGTGTTCACCTCTCACTTCCCCAAGACCTATTTAGTTGGTTGCGGAAAGTAGAAAGTGCCATGTGCCAAAGCACAGATTATTCAAAATCTGTGCAATATAATAGCATTGACTCTTCAAACATTCGGCATATGATAGAGTATCCAGCATTCAAAACAGAAGAATATTCGGCATCTCAAACTCTGTAAGGCATCTAGGGACATTAGTGAATGATTTGTGTTGTTAACATACAAATAGAATAGGCTAGAATATGGGGGTCCTAATGCTTCTCATGCAGGTAAATTACTATTCTGGGTGAAAAACACAGGGAATCAGAGTTCTCTTTTATAGATTCAATGAATCATTAAAATGATGAAAGGCAAGCTTTCAGGCTACACAAATTATTTTGTATTGTATTCAGGCACTGAGATGGTCAGAATTAAGAGTAAAATATTTTTTAAAAAAGAGATGTTGCTACATACTCAAATAAACGAAGAAAGCAGGAACCCGTAGCAGGCTTACGGCCAGGATCCAAGAAGCCCATTAGGCTCATACAAGCTGTTCTGTACATGCATACGAATTGTGGCTTCCTTTTTTTCTTTTCTTCTTTGCAAATGCATCTTCATCCGCTACCAAAAGCCATTCCCCATAATACATTTCTTCTAATGCTTTCAGTTGTTGTTGTTGTGCAACAGATTAAGACAGGTACCCCTCTGGAAGTTCTTGCCTTATCACTAGAATTGAAAGTTCAGTAATGATCAATTCCTATGATTCACCTAAACAGGGGTGAAACTTGTAGCCCTCCAGATGTTTGGGCCTACAAATCCCATCAGTCCTAGCCAACATTACCAATGGTTGAGGAATGATGGGTGTTGCAGTCCAACAACATCTGGAGGGCTCCAAGTTGTATAAACAAGGATGCTATAAACAAGGATTGTAAATCAATTCTAGCATCCTTCTTTTCCTTTTTTTTCCTTGGATGCATAAGGTCAATAAAAAGGTCTAAAGCCAAGCATTTCACTTTCCTGGCACAATAATGCCTTTATTTCCCTTTTTTGTTCTAAACTGGGTAATGGAAACATTTAATGCAAAGTTATTGTTTCACTCCAGAGAAACTTGCGAAGTTATTCTCGAATAATTACTAGAGAGAAACAAACCTCAGGGCAGAACAGATGCTATGTTTATGCACCCTGACATGAGACTTTGCTACCTCTGCAAATCACTCAAGATGGCTTTTAAAAACAAAGCAACAAAACGTGTGCATTATACAGCAAACGCAGAGCCAGGGAGCACAACAAAATGAAAAATCCCTATTACCTTTTACCAGCGTCATTAGCTATTATATCATTTGAATGTTTTGAATCCCCTTGTCAGATATGAAATTAAGAAGCACTGAGGTGAATCCTATGCATTAGCTAGCACATTCCTCTAAGGATCAGCTACAGGCCTTGGTTGGGGCATGGTGAGGAGGAAAGACATGGCTTTCAAAGAAACCCTCTGCAGTCTAACGTGCTTTTTCATCCCAGTGAAGCAAAACCTGTTTACACTTTTTGCATTTAAATCAAGCAAACCCCATTAACAAAGGAAAAGAGCCTTTGATTATTATTTTTTACTCTGTTCCCTCCTCAGAGATTTATGTACTATTGGGCCGATAAGAGCTAATGAAGAGGGCAATGGCACAGGATGGTAAATCCATGGAAAATACCTTTTCAAAGGGACAGGGTAATGTTGATGGTTCTGAACAATGATGACATTTTGGGTGGGAAGGATGGATGGCATTTTGGTAGGGCTTTGGAGGGGCGAATGCCCTCACAGTGCCCTACAAAGAAAGGATAGGCTTCCTGCCGACCTGCTGTGGCAAGCAGGACTTTTAACTTTGCTACCCCACCACCACCACTACGAACAGACAGGAAGGAGGTTGGGTGCAGCAGCAACATTAATCCAAGTCAGTCTATCATTAATTCAGAAAGTTGGAAGGTACCTTGGAGGTCATCCAGTCCACCCCTGCTCAATTAGGATCTGCAATGCAGGATGAAACTACAGCATTCCTGACAGATAGCTGTCTGGCCTCTGATAAAATGCCTCCAACAAAGGAAAGCCCATCACCTCCTGATACAGTCCTACCATTAGGAAGTTACTTTTAATATTTAGGTAAAATCAGCTTCCCTGCAATCTCCACCCATTGGTTCTAGTCGCAGCCTCTGGAGGAACAAAGAGCAAGTCTGCTCCATCTTCCACATTGCAGCCCTTCCAGTATTTGAAGGCAAGATCGTATCTCCCCTTAATTTTCTCTTCCTCAGGCTAAACATACCCAGCTCTTTCAGCCATTGGTTTCCAGACCCCTCACCATCCTGGTTGCCCTTCTCTGGACACACTCCACCTTCTTAAAATGTGGCACCCAGAACAGCACATTCCGCTGGCTTTGTTATGCATCTCAACATACATCTAGAGGCTCCTGGGTGTGCCGTTATGCTCCATGCATGCTCCATCCTGTATCAAGGTGACAGCTATAGCTCCTTTCCTACCTTGTCTGCATGCACAATGAACATGGGAGGGCATCCCCCTCTAACGTTTGCACATTAATTGCACTGTCTGAAAAGATCCTAGAGTGTGCAACTAAATGCACAAAGGACTCTTCTCTGCACATATAGGAGTCCTGGGGAAGCAGGGTTCCTAAACATGTAAAGAGACCATTGCACATAGTGCAGCCGTACATGCAGAACAATGAGAAAGCATACATTAGTGAATGAACCCAGCAACAGCAACGGTACCCTGACCGCACAGATTGTATGCACAGATAATGTTCAAATAGGGCTGATACGCTCAAAACATAACAGTATCTTTCAGAGCTAAGAACAGAAGTCAGTGTCAAGAAAGGAGTTGTTCAGAGGTGTAGGTATCAGTTTGTTTGTTTGTTTGTTTGTTTAAACTTTGTATTCTGTCCTATAGCACTAAGATTTCAGGGTGGCGTACAGATAAAACCAATTCAAACAGTATAAACAATAAATAATGTACACACTAAAACGTATTAAACTATTAACAAGCTAAAACCAGTAGAAAATGTAAAAGCAATAAAAACGATTAAAAGTATGCGCAGCTTTTAGGCAAATTTAATCCTCAAAGTGTTTGATAAAAAGCCACGTTTTAACTTGGCACCTAAGCGAGGCCAACGTTGGTGCCAGTCGGGCCTCCAAGGGGAGGGCATTCCACAATGAGGTTGCCACAACAGAGAAAGCCCTCTCCCGCACCCCACCATAATATAGGTCTTGCATTTGTAGGACGCAGAGGAAGGCTCCTCCAACAGATCTTAAATCTTGGGCAGGCACATATAGGGAGAGGCGCTCCCTCAAGTATCGATGGAGTGCAGTAGGCCAGAAAAGGAATTTGTCAAGATGGGAGAGGTGGGGGATAGGGAACCCAAAGAGTGGCTAGCAGTCTGGGGCCAGGTTGATTGGAAAATTCCAGTCCTAACTTTGCCTCCTAGGCTAGCTGTAGTCTGAATGTGAGCTACTTAATGCAGGTGATGAAAATCTGCTCACAAATGATACATGCTTTTTGGAACCAAAACTATACCCAGAAGGGGGGAATAAAAAACAAAAGATGCAGCATTTACGGTACACACTCTCTCATTATCACTTGCAACTCATACCCTTCGTTACGATAGTTTTCAAACCTCACAAGTTCAATTATTAATGGAACATGTGTATCTTGGCATCACAGAAGCTGTTCGCTTCACTTAGGGCATTTCTGATGTACTGCAAGGTATTCCGTAATCATGCTAGATCAGCTCTGTGCACGCTGAACAGCTGGTATCTCAGGTCAAGTTTCATGCTTTTTACAAAATGGGAGAGGCAGCAAAAGTACATAATTGCTTTTAAAATGTTTGCTACGCATTTTAACACACACACCATATTGTCAAAACCCTTACGTATACAATGTCATCCTGTCCTACCATACTTGAAGAAATGGCCAGTACATTGCTCCTGTAATTGCCTGAAGTGAACTTGATCTGTAGAATTGCAACCTTTAAAATAATAATAAAAAACCTGGCTTTGTCAGTATTCTTTTCATTAGAGACAGACACGCCCCCATCGCAACTCATGTCAATTTGTCTCAGAAGTAAGTTGGACTGTTTCTCAAACACCACCCCAAAAGGAAGTAGCTCAGTGAATTTCTGAGCCAAACTGGCTTTTGAAAGGGTTCTGGTCCACCCCAAACCCCTTCTTCAGTTTTGGGACACAATAGGGTGGGGTTGGGCGGGGGTGTATCTTATTGTATTGCTAGTGAAAAAGCCATCCTCACAATAGGATAGTATTAATTAAGGGGCAAACCTATGCATATTTAGACAGAAAAAGGCCTAGAACTCCCAGCATACCCCAAGGCTGGCTCGGGCATGCTGGACGCTGCAGGCCTTTCTTCTGTCTAAACATGCATAAGAGAGCCAGTGTGGTGTACTGGCTAAAGCGCTGGACTGGGAATCAGGAGATCCAGTTTCTAGTCCTCACTCGGCCATAGAAACCTACTGGCTGACTTTGGGCCAGTCACAGACTCTCAGCCCAACCTACCTTACAGGCTTGCTGTTGTGAGGATAAAAATAGAAAGGAGTATTATGTATGCTGCCTTTGAGGAGGAAAAGGTGAGGTATAAATGCATCAATAAACAAATAAACAAATAAGATTGTGCCCTGAGTCACCATTTAAGAGAATACAGTCTTGGTGGCATGTGTGACAGAAGGATCTTGAACTGAATTTGGCAGAAATTCAGGCAGAAATGTACACAACATTTCAAATGCATGCTGTATAAATGTATGTATTTATTTGGATGTACATTATCTTCTGCCATTGAAGAATAGAATGTGATAAACTGTGCACTGCAATTGCTTAATCAGCTTTCCCCAACCTGGTGCCCTCCAGATATTTTGGACTGCAACTTCCAGCATTCCTGATCATTGGCCATGCTGGCTGGGGCTGATGGGAGCTGAAGTCCAATACATCTGGAGGGCACCAGGTTGGGGAAGGTTGTGATAATTTCTTGAACATTTCAAGCAGGCATGACCCATGAAAGAGAGTGGTCTACAGAGAAATCCCCAATCATCTTTCTTAGAACTTCAGAGGTAACTGTAGTTATCTTTAGACCAGGAACCAAAAATCCCTACCGACAAACGTAGCACTTCACCATATGCTCAGGAATTTTCCTTCCAGATGCAGCCCCAAACGCTCCATCAGACAGGAACTGAGAAAGCTGTCTTATATCGACAGACCATTGGTGCCTCTAACTCAGCATTGTCTACACTGATTGGCAGCAGCTCTCCAGCATCTAAGACAGGAGCCTTTCCTGACCCTGCCAGGAGATATCAAAGGTTGAACCCGGTACTTTTTGCCTGCAACATGTATGGCTCTACACTAGAGCTGTAGTCTTCAACTGGTGGGTGGCAACCCAAAAGTGGGTTGCAAGATCAGTCCAGATGGGTCTCAGCAATGCTGTTGGCATGGAGAAAATTGTGAAAATGGATCCCATGTTACAAGTTGGAAGTCAGAAGTGGGTCTCAGATCTGGACCAGTTGAAGACCACTGCACTAGAGCAGTCTCTGATTCTCATGAGTAGCTTTTCAAGGTGTGCAGAAGGGTAGGGAAGAAGAGGTATGAAAAGTTGTAGCACAAGAGTGGGCAACGTGGACCCCATGGGCACCAATGCACCCTCAGTTAGTTTTCTTGGTGCCTGCCAAGGTGCCCCATTTCTCCCACAGATTTAATTAGCACATTTTTATTACAAGTAGGTGGGCTTGCTGCAAAATAGTGTTGGTGCTGCTGTTGTTTAAAATGCGGTGGCACAGACCCAGGGTGGCCATATGGAAAGGGGGACAGGGTTTCTATATCTTTGATAGTTGTACAGAAAAGGGAATTTCAGTAGGTGTCATTTGTATGCATGCAGCACCTGGTGAAATTCCCTCTTCATCACAACAGTTAAAGCTGCAGGAGTCCTGTCCTCTTTTGTATCTGGTCAAGAGGGCAGAGTTCCTGCAGCTTTAACCATTGTGACAAAGAGGGAATTTCACCAGGTGCTGCATGCATACAAATGGCACCTAGTGAAATTTCCTTTTCTATACAACTGTTAAAGATACAGGAGCCCTGTCCTCCTTTCCATATGGTCACCCTAACATACCTCACCTTTGGCTTGTACTAAGGCTTTTGGACAGGTTAGTTGTCCTTTGCTTTCCCCGGCCACCATTTTGTGGTGGTGCCCAGGACACTTTCTCAAATTGCTAAATGTGTCCACATCCCAAAAAGATTGCCTACCCCAGTCCTAGTATGTGCACAGAAGTAGCTAGAGTTCTTTGGGTTTAAATATTTATATATAGATAAATATATATAGCAGAGTTAGAAAAGTTGTGGCCCTCCAGATTTATCAACAAGCTAAAAAGCACCAGTCCCAATACTGATCCTCATGGGACCCCGCAGTTTACATCCCTCCATTGTGAGAATTGACCATTGCTTCCTGCTCTCTGCATTCTGTTCTTCAACCCGCTACCGATCCATAAGAGGACCTCTCCTTTTATCCCATGACTGCTAAGTTTGCTCAAGGGACTTTGGCGAGAGAAGCTGACTTTTGAAAGTTAAAGTAAACAATGTCTATTGGACCACCCTTGTCCACATGTTTTCTGACATTGTCAAAGAACTCTAAACGCTTAGTAAGACATACCTTTTCAAAAGCCATATTGAGCCTTTTTTTTCAGGAGGTTCTCATTATCCCTATATTAGAAAAAGGAGAGCAGGGAAGAGAGAGTTGGTGGTGTGTATCAAGCCATTCCATGAGCTGAGGTATAATTTGAATCAGAGACATCAAGCTCACAGCACGCACCCTCAATCAACAAATGCTGCCCCCCCCCCCCAACGACAGTGGTGCTGGTAAATAAACAGAGCCTGGAACAATATTACCAGGCAGGCCTTCTCAAACACACGCAACAGAATGAAAATTATCAATCCGCATTTCATTTTCTCTCACGCTACACCTGCAGGCAGAGATAAAAACAGTAGGAGGCCAAAGAGTTGTACATCTTCAAGGACAGGCAGTGAACCAAGGCACACTGTTGCCCTTCTCATAGATGCCTTTTTAACAGACGCCCAAGGATGCCAGCTTATCTGCCTTCTGTTCCCACACAGCGCAACCTTTATCAAGCTTCACAGTCTGCGTTAACATTTCAAAGCAAATAACTTCTATCGTTAACACCCTGCGATTACTTAGAGAGAAATCCAGCTTGTTTAGGGTTGACTTCAAGCAGTATACTAAAAAAAAAAAGGTCTGGGGGTGGCGGGGGGGGGGACCTTTCACTGAAAAATATACTTGGCAGCTGTTTTTAAAATGAATTAGATTCAAGTAGTAACTGTCATGAGGGGCATAACGTAAATCCAGCATAACAGGTTATGCTAAACATACTTGCTTGGAAGCAAGTCCCACAGAAATCAAATTGGCTTTCCTTCCAGATAAATGTACTTAGAATTGGGCTGAAAGGAACATAAACCTATAATAAACCTGCAGTCGACTGATGAATTTCTTGTCTCCCGGCATTTCTTCTTCCTATGCATGTTTGAAAGGAAAGGAAAGGAACCTCTCGTGCAAGCACTGAGTCATTACTGACTCTTGGAGGGATGCCAGCTTTTGGTGACGTTTTCTTGGCAGGCCTTATAGCGGGGTGGTTTGCCGTTGCCTTCCCCAGCCGTTATTACCTTTCCCCCAGCTAACTGGGTACTCATTTTACCAACCTCGGGAGGATGGAAGGCTGAGTTGACCCGAGCCGGCTGCCTGAAACCAGCTTCCGCTGGGATCGAACTCAGGCCGTGGGGAGAGTTTCAGCTGCAGAAACTGCTGCTTTACCGCTCTGCCCCACACGAGGCTCATATGCATGTTTACTCAGTACTAAACTCCAGTGTTTCGATGAGGTTTATTTCCAGGTAAGTGTGTATAGGATGCGGGCCTCAAAAACTAATAACAACAGTGTGGTTTGCTGCAATAATCACAACACAGTTTCATCACCAAAGATAAAAAATACACCTTAGCCAAGTGTCCTCTTTTAAGGGAAATTAAAAGTGTATCCAGATCTGCACTCGTTACGTTTCATTGCTTTGTACTGGTGTTCCAGTTTCACCTCTTACAGTCCCCCTACTGCAGACGTGCAGAACCTCAGGCCCAGGGGCCGCCAAATCTGGCCCTCCAGGGCAGGATCTACACTACTGCTTTATAGTGATATTGAAGTGCGCTGACAACTGTTGGGGCCCATTGACACATCTACACCAAGCAGGATATAACACTATGAAAACGGTATGAAAGCAGTATATGGTATGTGTCAATGGGCCCCAACAGTTGTCAGTGCACTTCAATACCGCTAGAAAGCAGTAGTGTGGCTCCTGCCTCTATATACCACTTTCATACCACTTTCATAGTGCAATATCCTGCTTGGTGTAGATCTGGCCCAGAGTTCCACAGATGGTCCCACCCCTTTTCCCCTGCCCACCACATTTGCTGGTTTCCTGGCTTTTGTGCAGTTTTTTTCCCCATTCTGAAAAATCAGAAAATCTCTCCTAAGGCTTAGTTACTGGCAGGAAGACTTTTTGGCTAAAACATGCTGGTATTTCATTGTATTTTAGCCCCACATCTTTGGCCTTCGGTCCAGCCCCCATTTCCCCAGCCCCACCCAACAGTGGCATGCAGCCCACAAGAGCTTCTCAAAAATAAAATTTGGCCTTCGGGCTGAAAGAGGATCAACACCCCTGCCCTACTGATTTTCAAATTTTTCTAATGCACATGTTTTCCCCAGAATAGGGAGATGTGTTTTTAATGGCTTTTTCTTAATGAAAACTATGTGAATTTTTGCCCATCCAACCCCCCCCCCCAAAGTGGACGGACTTGAGATCATGAAGCAGCCAGGCTCCGACCATCAGTTCCTAAACTAACAACTATACATTATTTATAATAAATGAGACTTTGCCTTTAATAGCTATGGTTCTGTAAAAGGTCTTTTGCACATAATTTTGTTTTCAGAGACTAGGGAAATCTATTTTTCTATCAGGCTCTTCATTTGTAGTATCACAAGTAGTGATGGGCAAACTTACCTTGAATGAATTCATTATTTCCTTGAATAATAATGGACTCACCCATGTCAGCTTAGATAAAAGTTCTCCCTTAAAACAACCTCTGCACATGTGCACTATCAAAGTACATCTTGGAAGCTGTAGTCTGAAAATGCATAGTACATCATGCATCACCAAGTTTACTTACCGAACAAAATAAAGTACTGTACGAACAGAGACGACCCAAATCCGTTCCAATGAGAGTAAGAGACAGAGCGCTAAGTCTGGCTACCTAAACAGCAAACCAAGCCATGTGTGAGAATGAAACGGAGAAAAATACCCAGCTGTTTCTTTGAACATCACTGGTAGTGGGGTAAAATAACATCATCACAGTTTGCTAAAAGCAAGAAAATGGCTAATCCAACCAACTCAGTGCATGTGCAGAAATAGTGTTGTTTAGATATAGACCGTGCATGTTCAGAATATCACAATCAGTTCTGAATTCATAAAACGCCAGTCCAGGCTCATTAAAAGGGGGGGGGGAGCATTCAAACAAGCAAAGTTCAAGCAGCGAGCCAACTAATTACATAAGTCAATAGCATCACTAATCATAACCGAAAAACAAAAACAAATTACAGAACAATTGTTGCACGAATGAGGCTACAAATTAATATCAGTATATCTGAAAAGCACAGCCAGCGCATTGTGACTTCTTGATAACTGCCATTTTGTCAAGGGCATTCCCTCTCTTCTTATTCCATTAAACTTGTGCCAAAGGTGACTAGCGGCAACTGCATCTATGAACATCTAGACACTGATGCATGTGTTTGCCCCCCTGCCAATAATTTTAGGGGGAATAATCCCCAGATTCCTACTATTTTATCCAAAAGCCATTGTCTGTCTATTTTTGAGTCTTCCCTTATTTTAGTAAAAGTAGCATTGCTGTTTCTAAGTGTTGCCCAGAACGATGCTGGACAATGGTTTTCAGATACATTGATCTGTTTAAGAACGTTGGCAACAACAACTTTTATCTGTTTAAGAACATTGGTAATAACACCAAGCTATAAATAAATAAATAAATCCCCTCCAACACACACACACACACACACACACACACATATATTCACCACGACCAGCAGCAACATAAACCCAGGACTAAAGAGCCCAATTCCAGGTTCCACTGGAGAAGATCTGGTACTAAAGGGGGGGGAAAGACACCAAAAATTGCATCCCTCATGTGTCATCATACGAGCCAACTTGAAGGCATTTCTGCACATGGTATCCAAACAGTTTTTGCATATTCACATTTCTCCAATTCAAAACCTACATTGGTCAGAACATTTAAAAAGTATCTCCTTTCTGCTTTTTATTCCACATTCACACATATGCACATATATCACAGGCCACGCTCCATGGGCTTTTCAGGCACCTTGCGTGGTCAAGGTGACATGAGTCAATGTCATGACATTTTTCTTTTCTTTTAAAAACATTTTTTACTAGAGCAGAATGCATGCTGCAAAGTGGTGATAGCCAAAGCTGCAACCTGCCATCTTCTTTTTCCCAGAATGCTCCTAGGACTTGACAGAGTGTAGCCCAGAGGTCTTCTGGGGAAATGAAGATAGCAAGCAACTGCAGCTCCAACCTTAGGACTGGAATATTGCTAAGCATACTGCTGGGTGTTCATTCATTCATTCCTATCCTCGCTAGCATTGCCACCTACTTGTAATCATGGTGGACTTGGGATCAGGATTGTTGTGTTGGTGTTTTTAATTTAAGTCCCTTTCTCAATCCTGGATTGCGATAAACTATCCTTCTAAAAGAACAGAATAAAAAGCCCACATCTTTCCATAAGTAGGAACGATTCACTTATATTTCAGACCCGTTATAGTTTGCTTCACTCAGATTGATTAACTTAGAAGCTGTCTTATATTGAATTGAAAGTACAAAATAAGTCTGCTCCAAACCAACCTAACCTTCTTGCTCTGCCGTCTACGACTGGATTAGTATCTCTCCTCGATCCCCACCTGGCTCACCTTCTTTTCCCCAACATACCCTAGTTGATTTTCATCCAACACTTGATTACTTTCTAACAAATATGTGTAGGAACTCTGTTTAAAAGCACTAAGTTTGAATCAAATAAGAAAGTGGTTTCTCCAAAGTTTAGTCTGCGATGGCTCATTCAGACATGCACATTGTCACTTGATATATGTTACACTCATCAAACCATGAACATGCATGTGTGAACCAGCCCCAAATTACAGGAAAGCCACATGTTCTTATTCCAGATACTTTTGTACCTTAAGAGACTTTCCAGATTAGGAATTATCCATTTGTATTCTCAGATTGTATGAATGAGACCTACCCATTGCATTTATCGGGCTTCAAAAAGTCTGACAAGGATATGAATATATTCTTTTCACACCCCTGCTGAAATAATGGTACAGGATTACCATTTGAATACTCACACTGTTAATATCATGTAAAGAGTGTTGATAGCTCCTACATTTCTAATGGGTATATTATTCCACTTAACCGCACCGCACCAGCAAATTCACCTTCAGGTTTGCTATTTTTATTGTTCCACCCGATGTACAAAGAAGAAATTACATTACCTTGAGAAAGTAGGTGCTCTATATCAACACACACACACACTTGGATTTTATCGTTGTTCAAGTGACATAATTATATGCTAAGAATCAGGTGTTCAAAAATGCAGGTTGATTCAAACTCATGTAGACCTTTTGTTACAGAGATTGCCAATTCAGTTTCAACCAGAATTCACTGAAGTTCCTGATTGTGTAGGAAGTAAGAGCCTTTGCTTGCTTTGAAGTTTCAAAAGTAATTACCAGCAGCAACAGCCAGGTCAAGAGTACAGTGATCAATCAAATGGCACTTCAAGACAATGATAAATGGGAAAGAAATAGCTGTGATGGATACACTAGAATATTGGCCAGAATAATATTTTATTTTAAACCATCCCAAACTACTGTATCTTGAATTGAAAATGATAAGGTGCACACTGCTGCCTGATAAAGATGATGAAAATATTGGTTTTGATATTAAAATATCAAAAGTAGTGGATAGTCCTTGCCTCTTAAGGTCTCCACTAAGCAAACCATGTTACGGTCCAGTGCCATGCTCATCCAGGCATACCACCTTCTGCTAATTTATAATTAGAACCAGAAGAGTGAAAGACCGTGGTTAGCACAACTTAGGCCATGGCTAAACCAGGCAATATCCCGGTGATCGCTTTGGGATCATCTCTGCTCGTCCACATGACGCACAGGGCATCCCGGAAGCAGGGAGGGATGATCCCTCCCTTGGCCCGGGATATCGCCCTACCCTTTTTTCCTGCTTTTTCCGCAGTCTCTGTATGATCCCAAGACTGTAGAACGTGTGACCAGGCATCACAGCTTGTCCCAGCTCCTCGTGAGTAACTGCGAGGAGCCGGGAACCGGGCATGGGCATGGAGTTACCTGGGAGCTCTGTGCCCATCGGGGGTGGGGGGGGAGGGCGAGGTTTTTTAAAAAACTTACTTTTCGTTCAAACGCTCGTGCGCTCCTTTTCTTTTTTAAAAAATTCAAAATAGTAGCCGCGATGTCGCGTGCCACATGTAGATTAGGACGACAATCTCACGATCCTAAAATCGTGAGGTCGTGGGCCTCCAACCCCCTCATCTAGCCATGGCCCCAGTCATCAAGGTAACATTTATATTCCCTATTCCAAAATCACCTCCTGCTTCAGCACACTCCTTTGCAAATATTAGGCAGGAATGTTATGACAATAGTTATGTATTATGACAGGAACACCTACTGTATTTAACCATGCACTGAAGATTAGCATCACAAATGTGGCAGCTCTTTTGCTCTTTAATCCCAGCATAAATCAGGGAGGAGGGTGTGATTGGCAGCAGCAGGGGCAACTCAGCCCCGTGCAGAAAAGATGTGGTATGCTGTATTACCAATGCTAATTGCTAGGTGCATTAAGTATCAAGTGTTATGCACAGCCATGTGGGAGAGAGTTTAAATTCTCATCCATCATCAGTAATTTATGAACCATCAGGAACAGAGAAGGAGTACACTGTCTACTGGGAAACAGAAAGGTTAACATCACTGGCATTAAACATCACACAATTTCCCCAAGTGAAGCGGAAAGTTGAAGCCTACCTATGGGGGGATCTACACTACTGCTTTTAAGGCGCTTTAAAGCACTTTGAAAATGTTTTGAAAGTGTGTCCTGGGCCCCAACAGTTGTCAAAACTGTTATAAAGCACTTTAAAGCGCTTTAAAGCAGTAGTGTAGATCCCCCCTATGATTCAGAAGGTTTTAGTATTTCCACCACCACCACCACCACCACCACTTACCTCCAGAACACTGTGTATACTTTTCCTAGTACCACAAGAAAATATGGCCAGCATGAGTAATTTGCTGCATCCAAAACACACTGTCCAGGCAGTAGAACCTTTTTAAAACGTTCAAAATTCCAACAATGAAGAGTTTGTGATCTCATTTCATATCAAGCTTCTAGTCTCTGTCTCTGCAGAGACAGTGTTGGAGTCATGATGGCAAAGAATATCTCTTCAGTGCTTAGGACGGAAAACTGAATTGGATGGAGTGGAAACTGGAGGATATCGTGACGTCAAAAGGATGCGGAAAGGAGTACCACTGTTATTTTTGGGGTTTTATTAATATTTTATTAGATTTTCTCTTTTACAAAATATAAATAAAATGGGGGAGGGGCACACATTTAAAGAGAGATATAAACTCTCATTGATACTCACGCATATATATCAGTGAATGATGACTGATCAAATATCTAAATACGTGTCTGGAAACTGCTATGTGTAGAGTTGCGACAAAGGCGGGATTTTGTCATGGTTGAAATGGGGCAACAAGTAGAATTTCCAACTCTTTAAATGAAAAATTACAATACTGGAGTAAGCCTAGGTCAAAGGACAGAGCCCAGCACAAAAGCCATCTCATGTACAACAATTGCATTTTTTTAAACAACTCCAGCGCTGCCCAGCATACCATCCATGCATAAGCTGAGACCCACTCCGACATATCACAAGGCAATACAGATGACAACCATGAGAAAATCAAAATGGAGTCTCTATGTTAGACTGCAGATAGCTCAAGGAAGAGCCCCAAGCCATATACTCAAGTTAAGTCTCACATATACAGCAGTTAGCAAGAGCAGGCAATCTTTTCGGCTTGCAGGCACATTTCTCAAATGTTGTTCAGGTTTACAGGCACACTTGTCGTATAGCCATTTGGGCCCAGGGCCATTTATTTTGGGAATTCCTTCCTTTTTTGTCCACATCCCTGCTTGGATTGCCACTTTTCTTGCTCCTTTCCCCCCTTAAAATTTCCTCCCCATCTGCCTGCCACTGCTGCTTCCATGCAGGGGGTTTTTTAAGCAAATTTTCCAATTGCACAAATGCCCTGTGAGACACACACACACCCGCCCCTGCCCAGCCAAACACATTGTTTCTCTTTCACGACTGGACAGATGATCACCAACACTAGTAGCACCTTAAACTTAAAGACAGATTGACAGGGCCATACAGGTACCCAGGAACGATGACAGACAAAAAGAAGTATACCACTGGTTGTCACCTACAGCCCCCAATTGAAACCACTGCAATGGATCATCAGTGAACTCCAACCCATCATCAGCTCAGACATTTCTCTCTCACAAGCCTTGGGAGGTAGAGCAGTCCTGGCCTACAGACAACCTCCCAACCTGAAGCAGATACTAACCAGCAATAGTACACAGGACAGAGACACAGATAGAGGAACCAGACCATACAATAGACCCAAGTGCCAACTCTGCCCTCACATCGATTCAGGCAACATTGTCACAGGACCCAGCGACATCAGTCACACTATCAAGGACTCTTTCACCTGCATCCTTATATAATTTGTATTGCATGCCAACCCTGACGTTGTCTATTGTTAAGTTCTTAATAAACACAGACACATAACACATGTCTTTTTTCACCACTTTTTTCAATTGCACATTATCAGATTTCCAACTGCACATTTTTTCCCAACTGCACATTTTGTGTCCAACTGCACACCAAAATAATCCTGTCCACCTCCAAATATCTCCCCTTTCCCACCACTGCCGCTCCCATTTCTGCAGCTTCCACCACCACCACTGAGGAAGCCAGAAGTCCTCCTGTGGGAGGGAGAAGTGGCAGCAGCAGGAGCAAAAGCAGGGCGGAGGTGGGAAAAAGTGGGGGGAGGAAGGGGTCTGGCAGGCACCATTAGGGGTCTTGGCGAGTGCTGCATTGGCGACCCTGGCATATAGTAATGGGAAAAGCACACGCTGAGAAAATTTAAGTGGGTCCTGCAAGAAAATGTTGCAGTGTGAAGTGCACTCCCCCAACTTTTCCAATTTTTCACCCCATCCCATAATAGTCAGTCAGGATTCTGTGCGCATTGAGCACACTCAGTCTTCATTCGGTTGTTGCGGGGGCAATCAGGGGGAGGGTGTCAGCATTTTCTAAATATTTTTGTACTCCTGCAAACCTTGAGGTTTCCTGAGCCTGGTGATATCACCTTGTTGTGCACAGATGGTGCAGTTTTAGTTACATGGGCCAGCACATGGATAATCAAGTTTGCTATTAATGTACATCATTTCAGATAACATTAACACATTTTATTACAGAAGTCAATCTCAAGGACAATCAGTGAATCCCATGGGCAAGATCTACACTACTGCTTTATAACAGTTTATAACAGAATTGACTACGGTTGGGGCCATGACACATTCTATATACTGTTTGCAAACCGCTTTCAAAGTGTTATGTTCTGCTTGGTGTAGATCTGCCCATGGAGAACATTTTGGGACAAGCCTGTACAAAAGGGATGAGCACAACTTGAACCAGAATGGAACCAGACTGCTGGTGCTTAACATTTAAAAAGCAGCAGAGAAGCTTTTAAGTTGAAGCCAGGAAGCATCCTAACAAATCTATACCCCTCCTTCCTACACCACTGTCTTATTCACGTATTGTGATTCCTTGGCTTCACCCACCTAGCTGTCCAGGCGCATGAAACAGTTAGCTTAATTCTTTCATGATCGATGTTTGACTTGGCCTATAGTGTATGGCTTAACTCACTTTCTTGAGTGACCTGACCTGCATGTCAACGTTGAAAAGCATCGAGACAAAGCAGAGAGCTGAGGAACTCCATATATTTTAGAGCAAAACCATACAAATACCTTCTACTATACAACAGTATAACAACAGTATAAAACAACATGATGTCCACCATTAAGGAATGTTTGGCATGTGGCCACTTTTGGCAGAGGGGCAGCGGCAGAGGTATGGTTCTTAACCCTTTACCTGGCACATTACATTCTTTCACAAGATGAAATTCCCCCTGCAGCTATCACTCCTACCAAGCATGGATGAGGCCGTTGGCTGGCATGAGGCAGCTCAGACACCAAGCCAACCCCTGCTATTCCGGTTTCTGCCGCGACCAACAGGACTGAGCCAGCCAAAGGATGAGATGGAAGAAAGTCACCCCCAACTACCAATCCAGACATTACAACACCTTCTGCGCTCCTAATATATTATAGCAAAAACATACAAAGAGTTTGCTAACCCTGGCGGTGGGGGGACGGACGGACCCTGGGCAACTGCAGTTTTAGACATTCAACTCACTTAAAGCATAGCACCATCATGACTACAGGAATAAATAGAATTAGCTTCTGCTGCCCTGAAGCTAAACACATTGACTTGGGAATAACTGTAAGCCATGTTGCAGCAAAGAAGAATAGATTTGTATAGTAAAATTAATAATAAAATGAGCATGTGTAACAAGGCACATCCATGGTCAGCCACCGCCTGGCTTGAAAATGGTGTGTTTTTTAAAATGAGAAAGGATTCTGGTGGTGAGCAGAGCCAGCTCTGGGGGACCCCAGCAGGTCCTTGCTGGCCTCAGGGCTGATGCCAGGCCTATTTGCTGCTCCCCTCCTCTTGTTCCTCTCTGGGTCATCATTTGGAGGCCCCCTTGGGTTGTGGAGCCCTGGACTTCAGCCCTGAGGTCCAACCCTACCTGCACAAAGGGCCTGAGAACTCTGGGGACGCCAGTCACACCTCAGCCATAAAAGCCCTCGCTACAAGTCTATGTTTGGTTTCTGTGCAGAGAAACAAGAAATATTTAATATAAATTAGACTTCTAACACAATGGCAGCCTAGCACTGATGGGAAAACATAAATTCAGTGTCCTGACATTGCAATAAAAATGTCAGCATCCGCTTTCGCAGCTGATCGATTCATCAGCAGCTCTTCATTGCTTTTCTCAAAGTCAAGCTTAATATGGACAAATGGATGAAGCGGAGCTGCGAGGAGAGAATGGATGGAAGCACTGAGAGTTTAATTCTAACATTTCCACTTCATTGTTTATGGACTCCCATCATAAACATTTCATTTATAAAGGAAGCATCTTCAGCGGCATTACAATGGATTATAACACTAAATGCTAAGGAGGAAGAGGAAGGGAAGGAACGTAATGGGCCTTTTCAGACAACACACTAAGCTACAGATAGGCCGCTAACCCTTTTGCACATGACACACATAACATTTAGCTCAAAATGCTTAAGCACCGTGGCTTAGCATGTCATCTGAACAGGGTCAGTGAGTGAGAATGTAACCGTAAGAAGTGGAATATAAGCTATTAATGTATGTATTTTAATGTATTTTGTTGTAGTCTAAGGCCTCAGCTAGACGAGGGGGTTGGAGGGAGGTGATCTCGCAATTTTATGATTGTGAGATCGTCGCCCTGGTTTACACACGGTGCACGACATCGCAGCTGCCATTTTTTTCTTTTAAAGGAGACATAGTGCATGAGCGCTCATGCGCAAATCGTAAGTGGGTTTTTTTAATTAATTTTCCCCGCTCCTCCCACTCCACCCCCAATGAGGAGCGGCTCCCAGCTCCTCACGGTTACTCGTGAGGAGCCGGGACAAACCGCGATGCGCAGCCACACGTTCTGCGGTCTCAGGATCAGAAGGGTAGGGTGAAAATCGGGCTAGAAGGGTAGGGCAAAATCCCGGGGAAATGGAGGGAATCATCCCTCCCTGCCCTTGGGATCCCCTGTGCGTCATCTGGACGCACAGGGATGATCCTGCAGCAATCCCCGGGATATACCCTCGTCTAGCCATGGCCCAAGACATCTGGAGGACACCAGCTTGGGGAAGACCATCCTATAGACACAGATCAAACTATCATATCTGACTTATGTGTAAATGAAACATTTTGCCTTCCTACAGGGAAATACCATATATTGAGTCAGAACGTTAGTCTGTCTAGCTTAGTATTGTCCACGCTGACCAACAGCAGCTCTCCAGGATTTCAGACAGGTTTGTTTTCCCCAGCCCTAGTTGGAGATGCTAGAAAATGATCCTGGGATCTTTTGCAGGCAAATTTTGTGCTCTACCAATGAGTCATGGCCCTTCACAATGGGTATAAGTGACCTGGTCTTTTCCAGCAAACTGTTGGCATACATTTTTCTACTACATCTCTGTAAATCTGTGTAGATAAAGCATCCTGTGTAAATCAGCCATATTCCAGCATTAGTATTCTTGTCATTTATTATCAAGTGTCTTAAAGTGTTCTATGTTGTGCTCTTTTCAGTGCCAAGTGCCTTTTTATTTTCTCGGGCATTTTAGTTTCTCAATTTCTGTTTTAAATCTTTGCACTGCTGCTAAGTTCTATTTCATTATTATTTTTATTATATACTGCACTTTTAAACTTTTATGTTGTATTTTATTGTTGTATTTAATGGTTTTAATTGTTGTGAACCACCCAGAGAGCTTCATCTATTGGGCAGTATAGAAATGTAATTAATAAACTTTTTTTCTAAGCACCGGACGAAGGTTAAGAAAAACACCACAATTCCCGTCCGCAGGCTTGCAATCTAATAGTCATAATGCAGTAGGGGACAGAAATAGGAAGGGCAGAGGAACACAAAGACGTTCAAGCACGCATTTGTCATAATTACATATATGTTTCGTGACCAGTTGTTATGGCAGCATATGGAGACAGTTACAGGGAGAGAAGGACCCAAATGACACTTCATCCCATTGTGATGGAACAGAACTATCTTCCATTTTTTTGTATATACTTTGCTATTAAGATATTATGGGGTTAAATTTTGTGTGTGTGCATGTGTGTTGGTCAGTTTCAGCCAAAGGTCAAAAAATTTGTTAAAGATTATTGGAATAAGGATATTGGCTCAGGAGACCAAGGGTTTGCAGAAGAAAGGGCGATAAAGAAGTAAGCAGGGGGTTCAACAAAAGGTCAGAGACATAACAAAGTTTGCAAAATGTTTTACCTGAATATAGGTGCCAGATTGTGGAGGAGGAGGAGGGAGGAGGAGGAGGAGGAGGAGGAGGAGGGTTTTCAGCAAGCAATTAAAGGTCAGAGGAAGGACTTGGGGATAGGAATTTGGGGCAAACGTTAACAAGATACTACCTTCTTGAGCAGTTGGAGAGGGAAGATAACAGGCTATTATTATGATAGAAATGCATGACGCACACAGGCAGAAATTCAAAGGGGGGGGGGAGAGAATCAGAAAGAACAGAAGAGAAAAATCAGGGAGAAGGAAAAAAGCCCAAAGACCCAAAGGAAGAAAAGAGCTGCTGGAACTGGTTGTGGTTAAGAGAATGATGGAACCAGGACAGTAAGGTATTGCTGGGAGGGACTTTGATTAAATAGTGACACCACCTAGTTAAGGTTAACTGGATGCGTTTATCCCTGGTTATTTTATAACCCTATTGCTCTTATATTTTTTGTGTTGTATGAATGTATGCATTCAGAGATAAAATCATTTTTTCTATTAACATTTTAACCTTCAAACTTTGTTGTTTCAAACATTGTGGTCCCTTTCCTTGTTGGGATAGCTGCCCCACATTTAATAGCCAACCCGCATATTACCTAAAAGTGATATTCAAGGGCTTTTAAAGCTGGTTTGGTGGAAGCAGCCATGCAAAAGAAGTTTTCCCACCGGCGGCGGTGGCGGAAAAGGCCACAGGACTTTGCTGGGTTCCCTTCCACACACAAAAAGGGTGTCGCTGTTCCAGGATGCCCAGCCAGGCCAATGGAGTGGGCCATGCTGTTGCACCTCTCCCTTTGCTCCAGCCAGAGGGGATGGCTTCTAATAGATACATAAAACCACTCACAGATGTTTCTTAAATATGGAAAGCAGCCTATAAATCTAATAAATAAAAATAACAGCCTTTCTCCATTTACTGACGCACACTGAAGAACCAACAGGATTTGAATTCATACACTCAAACAGACTTCTAAGTGTTATAAATAAATAAATGCTACCATTTACTGTACCCTTATTTGGGAACAGCACTTGAAAATATGCTTCACAATATTACTGATTTGGTATTGCAACAGAGCCAAGGGATCCTGAGCTTTTCTGTATAAAAACGTTCTTTGTAGCAGTGGCAGCAGAAGTCTGCATTTGTTTTCATCTTCCTGTATACACAACTCTGATTGATGACTTGCTTAAGCTTCCTAAGAAGAGCCACAAAACACAAGGATGGTTATTTTCATCCTGTGAACGGCCTTCCTGCTGGGAACAATGCAGATGAAATTTAGCAGGGTTATATAAGGCTTGCAAAGGGCTCTTCAAAGCACTATTTGGCATAAGACGCTCGAAGCTTCCAAACGCCTTGCACTGGGTGGCTCAATAGACTCAAGAGATTGGACTCCATAGGTACTAGAAGGACAAATCTTATAGCTTTGCCTGCAATGACGTACGAACATTTAGCTCATGTTTGCAAACACCTCTTGAAGAAGAAAGTTTGCTTTGGCAGAGGACACTGTTAATTATATTGATGCTAAGGAAATAGGCAAATTCAGATAGGGCTAAGGGTTAAGCTGAGGAAGTCAGCATTTGACTAATTCAAGTAAATGACACACATAAATTGTCTCCAGTTTATGATGCTCATGAAAATGTGTTCTCTTGTAGAAAATCTGGGTTTGGAAAATGGCACATCTCCAACCTAAAATGTCACGTATCATTTATTTTCAATAACTTCCTCTTAGGGCTGTTTCACATGGTACACAAACAGTGTAGCTGCTGTTTCCATGTGTTTGCTAGAATATATGAAAGCTGCTTCCCTCATAGATGAGGCGTCTCAAATGGAGAGCTCCCACATTAGTGCCACATGGGATTTCCTCTTGTGTAAGAGCAGCTTCATGGAGACTCTAAGAGCACAACATATGAAAAGGCCTTTTCAGTAGTGGCACCTGCCCTCTGTAACACTCTCCCACGTTCCAGAGATGGAAACTGTGGCAAGCTTTAAACGCCTCTTGAAAATGCATTTGTTCACTCAGGCTTTCCCTGATTTGTAATTGGTCATGACACTGCTCTGTTTTACTTCTTTTGTTGTCATATTTTTAAGGTATGTATTGTTTTATATTGTGCATTGTATGTGTTTTTATGCAAACCACTTGGAGATCCTGGGATGCAGTTTGGTTAATTAAATAATAAATAAAACAATACTACAGCTTTATTGACTTCAACAAAATGGCACCTGATCTCAAAATGATTTGTCTAAGTAGAGATTTAAATGATGAGATGGCAAAGTGTGGGTCAGAAACATTTCTTCCCTCCCAATTAATAGTCTCCAAAGGAAGGATGTTAAAGAACACAAAATTCCGTCTAGTAAAGTGTCTCTTGGGAAGATTCTGTGAACCATTTTACTGCACATACTTAGAACCTACCCAATTGCCATATTTGGGGCCAATTAGGAATCCCCCCCCCCAGATAGAGAAATTTGGTCTTTTGGGGGGTGACGTTTTGTGATATACCCAGCTATATCTCCTCTCCAATTGACCATGTTGTGGTCAAGATGAATGGTGGGGAGATGGTCTGACTTTATGGCAAGGTTCTGGTTTAATGAGCTGTTAATGCCTTCCAAACCTGAGTACATGGTACAGCCCTCCTAGGAGTGTACCACTTCAGAAAGCAAGTCTAGGTTTGCAGGACACTCTATATTCTTCTTATTTTGGGTATTATCAAAGCTCTTTCATAGAGAAAATGTGTAAATTAGGGAGAAAGCTAGGCTGGAGTCCTTCTTGCCATTTTGCCTCCTATGAGGCAAGAGGACTACCACCACCCAATGGGGAAGCATTCCCACTAGCTTCCTCCAGTAATTCAGTCGTAGGAGCGCTATTCCACATACATTTTCTAAACTTGTAGGTCAGCTTTAAGGTTCTATGAATTTAGAACAACATAAATGTGACAGCAGTGAGAAAACATTTCAGCATAACAGTCCCTCTGGGATGAAACTATATTTATTCCATGAGAGGATAACATTAAGAATAAATATACTTGTAACATCTTGAGTGGCCTTTTTCCCTTTAATACCAGGCTTCAGCAGTCCATGATATTTGGCTGACACAAAGCGCAATGTGGAGACAATTTTGGGTGTACAATTCCTCTTGCCACATGAAAGCCCTCAGCGTCATGTACCAGCCATATCCAAAATTTAATTTCTCCTTAAACCTAATTTCTTGTCCCCCTCTTTCCTGAGCTGTCAACAGGAAAAGGAAACTAACAAACAACAACAACCATCACAAGTCTAAATCAATGCATAGAGTTATGAGGAGAATCTAATTAAAGAATGAGTCAACTTACAGTTTTTAATACTTAAGGGTGAGGGGGAAATCAATTAACCTTCTTGAAAACTATTTAAATTACCACCCACCCACCCAAAAACAACTATGCAGAAATTCTAGGTTCACTTTTAACGTAAACCTGCTTTTCAGGGCTATGCGAGAAACGAAGACTTGCACTTTGACACACACACAGCACCAGACGAAGCCATTTTGCCACCTGAGTCATAGCCCACGGCACTGCGACACTTACTCAGCCCCCTACGCAGCCGATACATACTACTGGCACCACAAAGAAACTGCCCCAAGTCTCATGAGACCCCACCAAGGCTGTGGCAAAGTCTTGCAAGACCTGGAGGAAGGTGATATGAGTCCTCTGCCCAAGCGGTCTGGCTTGAGTCTGAGGGCAGCTGCTGGTGGATCTGGTGTTCCAACTGCTCACAGGCTAGATAGATGCCACAAGCCATGGAGTGCTTGGCCACGCAGCCACTGCCGCTAACTTTCTTTATTATTTAATGTGCTGTACCAGTTGCAATTCAGTTAGAAGAGGAAGTGAATCCCCAGTGACGCCCCATGGCTTAACTGGATGTAAAAAAGAAGAAGACATGACAGCACTCTTCAAATACTTGAAAGGTTTATTGATTTATGTATTTATTTATTTATTTATTTATTATTACATTTTTATACTGCCCAATAGCCAAAGCTCTCTGGGCGGTTCACAAAACCGCCCAGGTTGTTACACAGAGGAGGGCCAGGATCTCTTCTCGATCATCCCAGAGTGCAGGACACGGAATAGTGGGCTCAAGTTACAGGAAGCCAGATTCTGGCTGGACATCAGGAAAAACTTCCTGACTGTTAGAGCAGTATGACAATGGAACCAGTTACCTAGGGTAGTTGTGGGCTCTCCCACACTAGAGGCCTTCAAGAGGCAGCTGGACAGCCATCTGTCAGGTATGCTTTAGGGTGGATTCCTGCATTGAGCAGGCGGGTTGGACTCAATGGCCTTATAGGCCCCTTCCAACTCTACTATTCTATGATTCTATGTAGAGAAAACTAAACTACAACTGACCTAAGGACAAGATTCCATAACCACAAAAGTGCCATTTTTATTAGACCAGATTCCAAAGAGGAATCTGGTCTAATTTTATTAGACCAGATTCCTGCAGCTTTAACTGTGATAAAGGGGGGATTTCACCAGGTGCTGCATGCATACAAAATGACACCTGCTGAAATTCCCTTTTCTATACAGGAGCCCTGTCCTCCTTTCCATATGGTCACCCAACCTCAAGAGCATGAGGTCCCTGACATAAATGACTTCCCCACCCCTGCTTTAAAGACACCACCACTTTCGCATTTGTAACATCACGATATGCACTGCAATTTTCTAGCACATTAGAACTTTATTGTTCCTTTTGTTCCCCTAAATGCTGCTCCGTCTGTCTTACTTTCAGGTTCCATATCTGGCACACAGTGGTGGGTGACAAAGTACACATATGCCAGCGCATGGTGATTGTCACTAAGCATGGTAACACAGTTTGAAGGATGGGTTTAGTTCTGCAAGTCTCAGCTGTCAGTCAAAATTTCCTCGCTTAACACTAGCCAATTGTTGCAGGAGAACTATTTTCCCTGACAAGGCCAATTTCTTCCGCAGAATTAAGTTTGATGGACAGAAAGCCTATTTCAAAGAAAATTCTGCAGAATTAATAGTTTGTTCAAGGATTTAAGATCACATATGGGGGTACAGCAAATGGTCCTCTTGAAAACTGTATCAACCTCACCCCAATGTGCCTTGGTTCACATTTTGGCACAGCGGACAACTTTCGGTGGACAGATTACTCCAACCTGAAGCAACTCCATTATGGCATCCAACTCACTGCATACAACTGGAATAAAATCCTAAATTGTGCCTGCACCAAAATTCAACTGAATGCCAAAAAGGGGCATGTCTACACGATGCATATGTCCTGGGGTCATCTCTAGGTCATCCCTGTGCATCCAAATGACACACAGGGAATCCTGGGGTCAAGCAGGGACAACCAGAGACTTTCCCCAGGATAACTGGGACACCCCTGAGGAACACGGTCAGTGTGGCACTTGCTCCCGGGGTCATCCCTTCTTCCCCACGAGTAGTGGGGCTCTTCCACCGGGCACGGAGCTCCACAAGGGGGCTCTGTGCCCATCAGGGGATGAGGGGGAAGTTGTTTTGCCATCACAGTGAGGGCTCTCATGGGGGATATCACTTACTTTTTGGTGCACGATCATGCCCACATTGCTACGGAAGTCTCCTTCAAAAAACAAAGAACCCACCGCGCCAGACGTCCCTCTTTCCTTCTGGGATGTTGCACTGGTGTTTGGGCACTGGGGGATAATCCCAGAAGCAGGAAAGCCCAGCATCTTCCCCCTCCCTTCCAGAAGGCTTATAGGTGTAGATGAGCCCAAGGACACATAGAATCAGGCTCAGCATTTCTGTAATGCCAAGAAATTGAAGCAGAAGCTTATTCTGGCATGGCTTGGTATTAGCAAGTAGCAGGTGGGTGGATCAATATGCTCATTTTCCTGCAGTATTACCATCTTGAGCAACCGTATTCCAAAATGTATTTCATTTGTACTATCAGTTTTGATTCCTAAATATTAGTTATGCTGCGCAACAAAACAGCCTCAACACACACACTTGAAGAAGCGTTGCGTAAAGACTGGCTGATTTCAACAGCCTTTTGTTCGATCTGTAGTTCGTACATTGGCTTCTCAATCTGAAATCAAGCAGAAAGGCACTTGGCTCAGCCTAATCGGATATGGTTATTTCCAATCATTTCAGTGGCCATCTTCATTTATTTCCATACAAACACCAAGCCTACTTCTCTTTCAGCAGCTTTGGCCATTAGTACAACCAATGAAAGTAGAAGCACATATTATTATAATCAACTTTTGCTGTTTGTGGTAATGTCGGAAGCCACTTATTCTCGCTCTCCCCCACCGCCAAGAGTATCAACATGCTGGTAGTGTTATCTGAACAAAACAACTAATTATAATAGCTCTCTGACTCAGCCCATGCTGTTCAAGAGAGCACAAATCCTGCTGTATTTTAACTTTGCACCATCTTAATAAGAACATAAGAAGAGCCACACTGGATCAGACCAAGGGTCCATCTAGTCCAGCACTCTGTTCGCACTGTGGCCAACCAGCCATCGGCCAGGGATGAACAAGCAGGACATGGTGCAACAGCACTCTCTCACCCATGTTCCCCAGCAACTGGTGCACACCGGCTTATTGCCTCGAATACTGGAGATAGCACACAACCACCAGGGCTAGTAGCCATTGACAGCCTTTGCCTCCAGGAATTTATCCAACCCCCTTTTAAAGCCATCCAGATTGGTGGCTATCACTACATCTTGTGGTAGTGAGTTCCATAATTTAACTATGCGCTGTGTGAAGAAGTACCTCCTTTTATTTGTCCTGGATCTCCCACCAATCAGTTTCATGGGATGACCCTGGGTTCTAGTATTTTGAGAGAGGGAGAAAAATGTCTCCCTATCCGCATCCTTCATACCATGCATAATTTTGTACACCTCTATCATGTCTCCCCTTAGCCTCCTCTTTTCCAAGCTAAACAATCCCGGCTGATGTAACCGTCCCTCATAGGGGAGATGCTCCATAAACGTTCTTACTTAGAATGGAAGTCACTTTGACCAACACATGAAAGTAACTATCAGTAGTGGCAGAGATTTCTCATGCTAGGTAAAGGTCAAAATAAAACAAATGCAGATGTGAGAAATACAAAATGGGTATGTGATGCTTTGCACCATTAGAGCAAGTAAGGCTTTGCATAGAAAGTCTCTAACTATCACTATAATTTAATAATTATTAATATCCATTATTAAGAAATATTTAAACAAATTATTATTAAAAATCATAACAGGTGCCTAAGACTAAGTTATGGAACCCACACATCCATTCTCTCTTCTGTTTATAAATATTTACCAGTAATTACCCCAGGTGACATCATCAACAACACCAGGGGCCACCTCTATGAAGGGCCTGCTGTGTAGAATCACTGCCATGAAAAGGTGTGGTAATATAACATATGGATATATACATTTTTGTGGTCCATTCTCCTTGGCAGCCAAGCGCTAATACACCAGGGGTGGGGAGAAGGCAGAAAAGGATCTACTGGTAGATCTTGGAGAAATTGGCAGTAGATCAGTATGAGTTTGATCTCAATGATTTAATAATAGCAACAACTAAAAGGTTTCCCCACCCCACCCAAATTAGAATGCTCTGAGCAAGAAAGCTTGAGGCATGAATCTTTGTATGTGAAAGTACTGTGAGCTCTGTTGTGGTACAGAAAATAATCCTTCAACTGAGCCTGTGACTCAGAGACACCCTGGTCTTTCATTCTAAGTGTACTGAAGCCCCACTCAGCCAACTTTTTGCATCTGGTTTTCATTGGTGGTCCTTGAAGTTCTAGTAAAAAACCAAAGTAGATCCATTAAGCCTAAAGTCTTCCCATCGCTGTAATACACTAAGACTTTTGAGAGAACATTTTTTAAAAAGAAAAGTAATAAAATGCTGAGTTATATCCAATAAAGCATTATATATAAAAATGGCTTCAGTACATTTGGTGTATCTCATTATAACATGCTATTTATTATGTTTCTGATGCAATGAGCTCCAGCCTGCAAAAGCTTATGCCACAATATATTTATGAGTATTTAAGGAGCTACAAGTTTCAATGTTATCCCTGCAAAACATTGCTACCCTTCCAGAATTTACTGTAATAGATTATGCTATAAAACATTATATTCAAGGCATTCTTTCTGTTTTGTAGATGGATGAATACCCTTGCCCTACCCAAAGCCCTTAAATTAAACAGAAGAATTAATTCTATTATGGCTTATTTTCCCCCCTCCCAGTCTCTGGTCTTCCTTTGTGCTTTTTCCTTTACTATCATACAACTTAAGCCCTATCCAGGTGTTCTGAACCTGAGGGCAAAGGCATAAAGAGAAGGAGAGCCTCAGCCCTGCCCCTCTCCCTTGTTGCATCCATTGCCCTGTACTTGTGAAGGGTGATAGACAGCCTGAAGAGGAGAGCTTCCTCTCTCTGTGGAAGCTCTCCACGTGAGTGAGTCAGAATACTTGCCCTAGCGGGTGGCAGGGGGATGGAGTTAGCTTTACCACTGCTGTCAATGTTTTAATGTTTTACTTTGTAAATTAATGCATTGGTATACGATGCAAAATAATAACATTTCTTCAAAAGGATTGAGGGGAAAGTGAGGCAAAGAACCGGAGGAAGAATCAGAGAGGGAGGCAGTACAAATATGCAATCAAACGTAAAATAAACAGAATTAACCTTGCAGTTTTTATGCAGACAACATCCTCTGCATGGATGTTGCTTTGGAATTCTAGATCCAAAGCAAGCGGAGTCAAAGTTCTTTGTGAAAAAAATTCTTAGATCTGGGGATCCTTTTTAAAGTACTTGCATATTGAGCTGGAGGAGAGAGAACAAACCCACAGATTTCCCCACTAGAGGATGAAATGTGTTATTCTCCCCTCTGTGCGTTAGCGGCTAAAACTAATTTACCATCCCAGATGGTATTGTACAAAATCTAGCCTGAGGGACCTAACTATAAGAATTAACTTGATGCTGAATAATTAAACGACTTGAGGCTTGCCTCTTTTGTATCATGTCAGCCATTCATAAAGATTTCATCTTCCTTGGGACTTCGCAGTAGTTGTCTACTAGTACTATTTAAATACTGGGAAATGTAATACTCCTGTATTACAATACTATTTTTCTTTTCTAGCCAATGAAACCAGCAGCCTCACATACTTGCATGGAGCCCTATAAAATCCACATCCAGAATTGCAAATTGTGGCTTAAGCACATTTCACTAGATTGGAGAAACAGGTAGCGATGTCTTTAAAACTATTGACGCTTCCTTTGACCCTCCGGTAAAAAAAAACTCACAATTTTTTACATCAAGCTCTCATTTCAGGTAATTACACAAAGCTAAAGTTGTTTATTTGAACCTTGAATCCTCCTCGAAATTGAAAAATGTTATTTCCACAGTCTCTAAAATATTTCTTCCTGCGGGATGCTGTTTCATCGGAAGGAAAAGAAAATTGAAGAAAGCCCTCTGTGTTGCATCTTGACACTTATTTTGACAGAAACATGGCTAAAGCTACAGATTAAAAAGTGGGGAGGAAACATAATTAATGGTTCAAGTTATTGAACCAGGTTGTTGTTCCTACTTTAGATTTTGGCAAGCAACCAGCAGTGGCAGTGCACTGTACTTCATCTTTCCAAAAACTAGCAGATGTTTATTCCTAACTTCAGTTCTCATACGGCAAGCAGGCTGCTTTCTTTCTTCACATATTCCTTCCCAACTGTCCTCTGGCAACAAGCATCATAGTGAGGTTTTAGTATAAACCAGACTATATCTGGATACACCAACTTTAAAATCACTCCACTGGCTGCCAATTAGTTTCCGGACGAAGTATAAAGTGTTGGTTATTACCTGTAAAGCCCTACATGGTTTGGGTCCAGGTTACCTGCGGGATCGCCTTCTCCCATATAGTCCGCCCCGCACACTCAGGTCCTCTGGGGTGAACTTACTTCAGTCAGCTAAAACTAGGCTATCAGTTTCCCAGAGGCCCTTTTCTTTTGTCGCCCCCAGACTGTGGAATGGCCTGCCGGAGGAGATTTGTCAGCTTAATGCTCTCTCCGAGTTTAAGACAGCTGTAAAGACTAGTCTCTTCCGGCAGGCCTACCCAGATGAATTTTAAACCTAAGGATTTTAAGAAGTTGTGATTGTTATTTTAATATTGTATTGGTTTTATATGCTCTTTTAACTAATTTCATGAATTATATTTTATTTAGTGTTGTTCCCTACCTCGATCCAGAGGGAGAGGTGGGTAATAAATAAATTATTGTTATTATTATTTATTTTATTTTTAAAAAATGTCTGTCAAACTCACATGAGCAGATAAAATATTCTTAGAAGAGAAGTTTCTCCTCTCCCTCCCCCTCCTCACTACCAATATGTTGCAGATAACACACTGCCACAGAGGTTATACAGCAATATGTCCTCTACCCATTTCGCCATCCATATATAGCGTGCATAAGTTTGGAAGGTCATTTTTGCTCAGCCCAACCTGACCCATTAAGAAGCATGAGGCAGCCATCTCAGGCAACTGATTTGGGGTGTCATGAAACAGCAGCAAATGGTTGGTTATTTAAGTTGTTATCATTAAGAAATTATAAGGGAGGGGGAGAGGAGCTTGTGGCATTTTCTGCCTCAGGTGCCAAAATAATGAGATTGGCCTTGGGTACTATGTTCCTTGACGGGAGAGGGGACATCATTTGCTCCTCCACCTCAGTTGGCAAAATGTCTTGGTCCAGTACTGACTGCACATGGAACACTCCGGAAGGATAATTTTGGGAGGGTGTGTGGCCTGTTTGCGTATGTCAATAGGCTGTCTTGAAATAATTACACACATTACTCTCAGCTTTTGCCTCCAAGTTTGAATCTCACATTGATATTGAGTCAGTAGACAAGGCCTTTTAAGGCTCTGAAATAACCAATAAAGTGTTAAGACCAGTTCTTATTAAAGAAAGGGTCAAAATAACTTTCAGATGCTGTGTATTGCCACTTGAAAACAATACCTTTACAAACTGTAGTGCCACTAAAAAAAAAAACAGGATTCAAAGTGTCTAAACATAACACAGTGATTGATAGGAATGTCAAAAAAAATGAACAGAGCAACAAACAATAAAAATATTTTTCTAATTATTTCACTCACGGGTTACAGTGACTAATAGATAGAAATGAAGGGTCAACTCACACAAAATTACTTGCTCCTCTCCTCAGGCAGCCACGGTTAGTTCTTGGACATGGTATACCTGTAATAATATGAGGGGAGATAGAAGGATACACTTCCCTACATAATGGAGGGGATATTCATGCTACAGACTTAAACAGGTTTACATTATTCCCTCTTCCCAGGGAATCCTTGGAACTCTAGTTCTGTAGGAAGCACTGGGGATCTCTAACTGAGAACTGTTAACACTTTCACCAAACTATAATTCCTCAAAAGACTGCAGGCTTGAAACATGGCTTCAAAAAGCATAACAATAAGAACAACAACAAATGGCAGTCATTTTAGCTAGGGATGTGCTCCGCTTCTCCTCGAACCGGAGAAGCAGGAGCGGAGTGGGGGGCTTCGCCTACCCTTAAGGCGGAGGCGAAGAGGATTGGGGGGCCGGCGGAGCGTTGCGGAGTGGATCGAGGTGAAGGCGGATCCTTCGCCTCGATCCGGAGCTCTGCCAAAAAGGTAAGTGGGGTTTACTTGGCCCTGCCGCGACGGCGGCAGGGCCAGGTAAACCCCCCCTCCCTCCTCTCCCTTACCTGTGTCCGTCCGCGGTCCCTCAGCTTCTTAAATTGAGCCCACGGCTCAACCAGGAAGTCTAGGCCACACTTGCAGCCCAGACTTCCTGGTTGAGCCACGGGCTCAATTGAAGAAGCCGAGGGACCGCGGACGGACGCAGGTAAGGCCCCCCTCCCCCTTGGTCTCTGCAGGTAAGGGAGAGGAGGGAGGGGGCCTTACCTGGCACCACTCCCCTCCACTGCGGAGCTCCGATTCGGAGCCGGAGCTCCGCGGCGAAGAGCAGCGGACTATGGGCGGCGCGGAGAGGAGCGGGCCGATCAGAAATTTTTGGATCGGCCCGCAGGGCGGAGCGGGGGGTCCATGCACACCCCTAATTTTAGCACCAACTTTAGGCAACAACTATTTACTGTAACTGTTCTTTTATGTAAAATCACTTCCATAACTACACCTCCCTTGTTCATGCCTATTGCGGTAATGTGCAGTGATGCTAATTCACTATTAAACTAATCCGAAGTTACAAATCTGCAAAGTTACAGGACTGCGAAGTTACAAGACTGCAAAGTTATAGAACTACAAAATTGCAAAGCCATGGTCCTATGGCCTATGAATATACAGGGCACAGTTATCCTTTTCAACAGTTACTTCCAAGTATTAGCATTTAGGGGGTTTTCTGCACCCCATGTTCAAAATGTGTGTTGCACCTCCACAGTGACTTTCCAATTGTTTCAGTAAACCAACCCTCCCCCAGTGACCCAAATACCCCCTGGTGCTTTGCCCATGTTAAGAACTCTGCTGAGATCAAGGTTACAGGCAAACTCATCACTCCAAAATGGATCCTGAGTCAGTTCAGGTCGCTCTTCTGGTGTGTAATATCCAATGTCTCCTTTCAATAGTGCTCGAAATGCACTCAGATGACTCAAGGTGGAAGATGGTTAAAAGACTGCTGTGCAGAAGGCACATGAAAAAAGCCATCCTCCTCCAATATGAGAAGGGACTCCTTCACCCCAGTTGATTCAGCATCTGTACTAGGTGCCAGAAGCCACACTATGCTTCACGGCAATGCCGTCTCTGTGCTTGGAGCAAGAAGGAGCACCAACGGCTTTGGCTTTTTGGTGGCACTATAGACCAAAGGCGCAACACAACAGGCATGTTATCATGCTTTGCACATTTTGCCTCTCTGCTTGGTGCTCCCCCATGCAGAAACAAATTTGGCACAAAAACTGGAGACGGGAAAGGCAGCCCAGAGACAAGACAAAAGTAACAAACAAGATAGAATTTATAAATGAATACTTTGCGTTTTCAGGGTCCTATAAAGTCATTCAAGTGGAGAAATTGTACCTATAAACCTTCAAAGTAAAGTTTTATTGTTTTACATTTATAGTTAAGTTACAAACATTTAACTAAACATGTACAAAAGGTTAAAGGTACAAAACCAAGCTGCCAAATCCCTCACTATTCCAAACTGTTTCATAGGGGGTGTCTTTAAAAACTTCAGGCCTCTACTTCAAGCCTGCATAATTTGTGGCCTACCAAAACAACACAGCCCACACGCTTTAGTAGTCCTAGGAGAGGAGCAAGACAGGAGGCTTATTGGGCTCTTGTACTGTCTTACAACTGCTGTATCTAAAGGTTATACAGGCCTGCTCTACATCAAGCTCTCTTTTCCATCATTGGATAGGTGAGATGGGCAAACTTAAGGCAAGCCTTCGCAAGAGCGCTTCCAGATGTGTATTTTATCATGCTATTGCCCTGTAGAGTAGCCACTTACAAGTCACCAAAAGACAGGACAGCGATCTGCATTATTTTTGCATATGGAAATTTATATGCATAAGTGCAAATTCGGAAATTACTATAACTTAAATAGAAACACAGCATGACCCTGTTCAGATGATACGCTAAGCCACAGTGGTTAAGCATTTTGAGCAAAACGTTATGGCGTAGCATGTCGTGTGAACCATTCCTAACCATGGTGGGTACATAACCACGTTTTAAACACACCCTCTAACCATTTGCTGCAAAAGGGTTAGCGGCCTAGCCATGGCTTAGAGCGTGTCATCTGAAGAGGCCCAATATCTCACATAGTGTGGAGGACTGTGACCACGTCGTGACCTGTGTGCCTTGCTCAGTCTGCTGTCCAGGAGTTCACTGTCGATGGGCAACTTCAAGGCCTGGCTCTTCCTGCTCGTCGTTCTTCCAAACCATTCCATTTCGTTCATTACTGCATCAGGCAACTACAAAAGGAAGGCTCTCCTGGAGGGAGTGAAGGCAAACGATGCAATGCTTCATCTCATTTTGTGTTGATTTACATTATACATGCAGCACAGCTTGCCAGGGTGTAGCTGAGGGCAGATCCCAACTCCACGGGCATGCCTTTAAAAAATTCATTATCATGATTGGCCTGCAAAATCCAAGAGAAAAACTTGCATCTTTTTAGTTCATCTCATGCCATTGTGTAGGTGGATGTGTTAACTGTCCATTTGCCTCTCATACATTTTTTTATCTGGGAGCAAAACAAAATGAACACAACACAGAAGAAAAGTCCCAACAGAATTCTTTTATAGAGCCTTGTGTTTATAGATTAGCACCATTTAGTGGTGATGTTAGCAATAGTGTTTTTTCTCTCTCTCTCACTTGTACCTAAGGTCAGCCCAAATGACAAATTCCAAGTCCATATTACTAGTATTTCCCCAGAGGAAAAATGACATTGAAGGATCATGCTGCTTCTTGTGGGCAAGGTGGATTTTGCTTTGCTATTCTAAATACAGCTTGGAGAAGTGAGAATTTGCATATGCTCAGGCTTCACTAGGATCCTTTTATGAGATATATATATATTTTAAACTGACAATAGAGTTGCAATCTATTATTCGTCACTAAGTAAGCCTGTTATCACATTCCAGATCGTAGCAGATTTAGGTGGTTCAACTGCCTATAAATTTGGAAATGAAATCGAATTACCGAAAAATAAGGTAGTGTGTTCTATATAATTTTAGAGAACACCCTTGGTATGTGGAAGTGTACATTTGTAAAATAATTTTTAAAAATAAAATAAAATCTGCCTCCTGCATCTGTCTTTCCTCCTTCTCCCCACCTGCCTGTCAGCCACATCTGTGTTCCTCTTCCCCTGCCTGCCCACTCGCTCGCTCTGTCTCCTTCCTCCCCCTCCCCACACCTCCCCTCTCCCTGAATCCCCCCATATTGCTGCCGCTGCCACCACCTCCTCTGCAAGGCAGCAGAGCTGTCTGAAGAGCTGCATCAGCTGGAAAAAACAACCAGCACAGCGCTTCAGAGAGGCATCCAGGCCCAAATCCCTGGCTCTGAGGGGTCGTTGCTTCGAGTCAAGCATTATAAAAGGTGGGGTTTCCCTGGAGATTACCCATAAGACAGGTGACAGTGGTGGAAGGGGCATCAATAGTGTCGAAAGCAAAGGGAGAGAGCATGGCGGTGTATGTTCTCCTGGTATCGAGGGAAAGAACTCACCTCCCGCTTTGCAAACTTTACCCTGCCTCGTGAGAGGGCCGGCCAGGCGTTATATGTGTGGAATCCTATTATTTCAATGGAACTAGACAAGCATAACTGGGCACCAGACTGCAACTTTTGTTATTTCTGCTGCCAGCTAATACTAACTTCCTACAATAAAATCTCTAACAGTGGAAATTTTTACATCTCACTTGTGCTCGTCCAAATGCCAGAAAACGTAATCCTTTAACGCCAATCTGCGATTTAGCTCTGCTGAAACACATAATGACATTTTCAAAATGCACTCAGTCAACTGACCCGTCTTTTCAAATCAATACTTCATGGCTAAAGCTTAGTTACCACAAAGTCCTTTTTAATACAAACAGGATCAAAGATTGAAATGCCTGAAAGATCATATTGTTTGTGTCAGATTGGCAAGGATTTTCCCCTTCCACTACATGCTAAAACTGTAGTGACAGGGAAAAGAAGTCAGTGGGTTTCCACAGTAAGCCCTACATTTAGGGATGGCATCGTCAGGCACCTGCTGAGGCCTATACAAGCCACAGGGGTTGGGGGCACTCTGGACCCCAGAGCCTCCTGGTCCCACTCCTCATCCTCCTTACTGCATGTTAAACTGCCTTCGTCTAGCCTCCAAACAGTAACCAAAGTCAAGACATGAAGCCTCACAGGAAGAGGGCAAGCAAAGGAGCAACAACAGTGGTGAGGTCACTGAGGGCATCTTGCTTAAATCTGGGCCCAGCACACTGTACACTGAATCTAAGGGCCAGTCCGATACAGTGTACCCTACATCAGTGGTCTTCAACTGGTCCAGACCCGAGACTCACGTCAGAATCCCAACCTACAACATGGGACCCACTTTCACAATTTCACAATTGCCGAGCATGGCGGCAACAGCTTTTTCCATAACCCATCAGGACTGATTTTACTATCCGCTTTTGGGTTGTGACCCACTGGTTGAAGACCCCTGCCCTACATGTACCCAGTTCAGGCTCATGCACCTTCCCCCACTGTGTACTGAATGGTTAATGCAGAAGTGGGGAGCCTTTTTCAGCCCATGTGCCAAATTTAATTTCAGAGAAGCTCTTGGGGGGCGCATTCCAGAGGTGGGCAGGGCTGAATACAAATGGGGTGGAGCCAAAATGTCAGCATGTTTTAGCTTAAAGCTCTTACTGCCAGTAACTAAGCATTAGGAGTGGGCATGTCAACCTTTTAGAAGGGCGGGGGGACTGCAAATCCTGGGAAACCACCAAACAGTTGGTGATTGCAAGGAAAGGGGTGGGGCTAAAGAATGGAGGTGTAGGGAACACTGGAGGGACAGATTGGGACTCTAGGGGGATCAGATTGGGCCTGTGTGTGCACATTCATTCATGTACTTGTAGCCCCCATAGACTTATCATCCATCCACCCGTTTTTCTACCCCTCAGTCTGCATGAGTAGGGTCCAGTCACATACCCTTGTCAGCTCCAGTTCATTCATGCACAACTTTCTACTTCCAGTTGTGTGCAAGACTGAGAACTGCACTGACCCCAACAGTTAAAATGTAACCACCAGAGCAGTGTGCAAATGGTCCTTTGGCCACTGGAAATATACAGAAAGCCTGGTCTTCAAGTGCGAGATGCACTTAATATAGCTGGTTGAGGGGTTTCTGTATAACAGTAGTGGTACCACTGATGCTAGAGAACTTGTGTGGAAAAATGGCTTTACCCTGCGTCAGAGTTCCAGACGAAGGAACCTTGATTCTCGTTGGTTTCAGAGGGATTGAGGCTGCAATCCTAATGTACATACTAAGAGATAAACCCCATTGGGCACAATGGTTGCATTATGACAACATGGTAGTCAACTCAACAGTTGATTATCTAGGGGGTACTCCCCACACAACATGACATTAATCAACCGTGATGTGGATTAGGATCATCGTTGAGTTGAATATTAGTGCAAGCTGAATTGACTCACTCATCTCCCCCTCTCTCCCACCCCCTTCAGTCCTCCCAGTAGTATCCAATCAGCCATTGCTGCCAAAAATCTATCCTGCTAGAGTGGCAGCCGCCGCTTTGACCACTCTTGCCTTGCGACTCTGTGGCTGATGAAATAACAAACGGTGGTCGAGGAAATAACCCGCGGTGCCCTCCACACAATACAATAGCCAACGGTGGTTCAAATAGCCAATTCTGCACAGCATTGTTTATTTGAGTTGATTATTTTGGCTAAATAACCAACAGTTGGTTAAAAAAACCTCACTCCACACAACACAACGCACACCAAGTCAACTATTTAAACCACCATTGGTTATCGTGTTATCTGAACCCAGTAATTGGGATTTATTTCCAAATAAGCATGCATAGCATCAAACTATATGTTTAAATGCAAGTTTTACTGAAGTGAACGAGGAAGGAGGAGAGAGAGAATTTAGTCCTTAACAAGTAAAAATCTTCCCATCAGTTAATTGAATGTTAAGAGAAAAATGGGAGAAGGATCTAAAACGGTACTTTACTTTCATTCCTGCCGTTTATCCACAAGAGATCCCAGAGTGGTGCCTATAACATTATACAGACAATAGAACAACAAAATTACAAAACAAAACAAAACAAAAAAGTAAAAACTATTCAACCAGCAAACAAATTAAATCTATTTTTTTTAAAAAAAATTAATTAATTAATTAAAAATGCCTGAGTAAAAAGGATCGTTTTGATTTGTTGCTGAAAAGAAAGTGAGGTCAGCACCAAACATAGATCAATGAGGGGATATCTGATTTCAAAGTCAGGGCACCACCACCCAGACAGCCCTCCCTTTTGAAAATGAATAAAGTATTTCTTTCACTAATGGTACTCGGAGAAGGTTCTCCTTGGAATATCTTAATGCTCGAACAGGATAATATGGCAGGAGGTGTTCCTTTACGTCCTTGGACCCATTTAGGGCTTTAAATGTGATAATCAATACCCTGAATTGGATTTGGTAATATTCATGATTTGTACTGTGGAATGTACTAAATAATTTTTTTAAAATTAAGAATGGATTTGGCAGTGAATAGATAGCCAATATAATTCTTTAAGAATTGGTGCAACATGGCTCTGTCTAGGTAACCCGGTCACAATTCTAGTGGCCAAATTCTGCATGAGTTGAAGCTTTCGAATCATATTCAAGGGCAGCCCCACATATAGCACGTTACAGCAGTCCATCCTGGAGGTTACCAGACCATGGACCGCTGTGGCAAGGCTATCCCTATTCAAGAAAGGCCACAGCTGATGAACCAGCCAACGCTCATAAAAGGTGCCCCAAGCCACCAAGGCCTCTAGCAACAATGTTGGATGAAGGAGAACCCTCAAGCTGCGCAACTGCTCCTTCAAGGGGAGGGCAACCTCGTCCCTGAAAATCAACTTCCAACTTATAAGACAAAACAGAACAGGCAAAAGTCTTTTACAATGTTATGGAGAGGGAGGGAGAGCATAATGAGTCAGCTTTAGCCCATTGGTTTCTGCTGCACTGTAAAGGCCAAGGTTATCAGCACTGAACATACTCATAGGGAAGTCATCATACTCTATTAGCTCAACTGTCGTTTTAATCAAGGAGGCACTGGAGCAGAGCCGACTGAACAGAGCACAGGCTGGACTTCACGTTCAGAAAGACCAAGGAAAACACCTTGAAATCTACATTGGAAATAGCATGATAAGGTTATAGCCGTGTAATTATGTTGTGCAAAATTGCGCTCTCTCTAGGCTTTTGTATTAGCCTCATGGTCCATGGATAAACAACAGGTGTTTCCTTAATAGATACTAATGCATAGGCGGCTGCGATGCAAAACAAACCCGATTAGCTAGATGGGGCTGAACCGATTCCCCCCATCCCATCCCCAATGGTACTTCCAGATGAGGCTTTTATGGCACCATCACCATCACCCTCCCATGTTTTTCCACTTCTTCTTTCTTTTTGCTTACTGCAAAAAATATGTAAAAAAGAAAAAAAGATGGAATTGCTGCACAATCCCTTCCCACTGGCAGTGTTAGGAGACCTCTATATGGAAGCTTCCCAAAATTCTATAGCGTTGGCAAAAGGGACTGGGGGAAAGAGTTTTGGGGTTGGTTGATGAGCTGGTATAGGTTTAAAGAACTGGCTACTGCTCTTTGGACTTACACTATCTGCATTCTTGTTTCTGTACAAGCATCACTGGCCCAGTACAGATGTAAAGAAACAGATCGTGGTAAATCAATACGCCAAGTCTTGCTACGAGTATTTGTTTAAAAGTAGAGCTTGCATACAGCAAGCATAGTTATAATCCTGATTGCCACTGGAAATCTCCCATTTCTCAATCCTAGGACTGATAAAGCATATGAAAAAGGAGTGTTCCTGCATTCTTTCAGAGGTGTGGCTTGCTGGCTATTATGAGACACACATCTGCAGCAAATTAAAGATGCTTTAGACAACAGGGTGCCTTAGACATCAAGGATGCTATCCTACGCACACTTGCGTGGAATTAAGCCCCATTGCAGACAGTATGACTTACTTCTGAGAAAGCACCCACATAGGATTGCACTGTAATTTTACCAACTTTCAGATCTTTATCTGTTGTGGAAGTACTCTACCATTCAATCCTATCCATAGCCTGGGCACGGTAATGGACTGGATGAGGGCTAATAAACTGAGACTCAATCCAGACAAGACGGAGGTACTGTCCGGCGAGGTGGTGTTTGCCCTGTCCTGGATGGGGTTGCACTCTCCCTAAAGGATCGGGTCCGTAGTTTGGGGTTGCTCATGGATCCAGAACTGTCACTTGAGGCACAGGTGAACTCAGTGGCAAAGAGCACCTTTTATCAGCTTAGGTTGATATACCAACTACGCCCTTATCTGGACAGAGATAGCCTAGCTACAGTTATCCATGCTCTGATAACCTCTCGTTTGGATTACTGCAATGCATTATACGTGGGGCTGCCTTTGAAAACAGTCCGGAAACTTCAGCTGGTACAAAACAGGGCAGCCCGCCTACTAACAAGGACTGGCCGGCGAGATCACATTACGCCTGTCCTTTTACAACTTCATTGGCTGCCAGTCCAGGTCCAGGCCCGATTCAAAGTGCTGGTATTGACATTCAAAGCCCTAAACGGTTTGGGGCCAGGCTATCTGAAGGAACGCCTCCTCCCATATGTACCTGCCCGGACCCTAAGGTCATCCTCAGGGGTCCTTCTCCGTGAGACCCTGCCAAAGGAAGTGAGGCAGGTGGCTACTAGGAGGAGGGCTTTCTCTGCTGTGGCATAAACAGCATGCCAATTTTAGCTGCACTAAAATTAGTTCAGAAATGGTATCTGACACCCGTGAAGTTGGCAAAAATTAACAAGAATCTATAATCTTTGTGTTAGAGAGGATATGAAACTCATGGAACCCAAATCTATATGTGGTGGGAATGTAACAAAGTTAGGAAGTTTTGAGATAAGATTTTTCAAGAAATAGGAAAAATTACCAATCAAGAGATTTGCAAAACACCAGAGTTAGCTTTATTGAATATGTATGTTAAAGAAAATAGAGAGATAAAAGAAAAAAATATTAAATGGACTTTTGTTGACAGCCGCAAAACAATTAATAGCAAGTAACTGGAAGACAGCTCGGATATTGAAAGTATCTATGTGGAAAAAGAAAATTTGGGATATAGCGATAATCAAAAAACTGACACAGAAGTTAAGGGTACATAGAGGAATAAAGAAAAGATACTTTCAAGATGGACTAGCAAAAATACACAGACTATATGAAAAAAGAATCAAAGAATAACTTTGGCAAAGCATACAGAAATTTGTGGGACTCATAAAAAGAAGATTACAAATAAATGAAATAGAAAAAATAATAATATATCACCCTGGAAAAAGAAAATGAAAGATGTCAGAAGAAAAACTTTGAAATTAACCAAATGTGAGGGAGGGAATGGGGAGGAATTTTGAATTAGTATTAATGTGTTTCATTTTTGTTTTCACTGTATTTGTTTTTGAAAACTCAATAAAATGATTTTAAAAAGGAATCTTAACAAGGAAAAGAAAAGCTTTCTAGACAAAAGGTTACAGTACACCTAGAGATCAGGGGTCCTCAACTTTTTTGGACTCATTTGGGAATACTGCTGTGGGCACCACCACAAAATTCCTAAACAGTGGGTCACTGTTTAGCATCTACCTTTAGCATCTATGGATCTTAGACTGTGTCTTATTCAGCAAAAACTTATCCTTCATGTCTATTGGTTTTATGTCTAGCCCTGCTCCCCCTGGGTTGGCAGAAGGTGTTTCAGGTGATCAATCAGACTCTGAAGTAGAGGAGTTGGCACCAGAAACAGGCCAGCCTGTACCAGTGGGGGAGAAAGCTCTCACAGGCTCTTCACCAGCTAGGAGTGAACTCTCTCCAGAGCTTATCTCATCAAGGGCAAATAATACACAGTCAGTGGAAAGCCAACATTCTTCCGAAGGAGAGCGCACAAACAGGTTAGCCAATCCTAGAGCACGCCGCAGACTAAAACGGGCAGAGCTAAAAGAAGGTGAGAGAAAGTCGGCCTGACTCACATCGCGTCAGAAGCTGCCTCAAAACTAGTCTCTCTGAAGTTAACTCATCTTGGGAAAAGGCTTTACATTCTCCTTGAAAGGACAATTGTCTCGCTTAGTTTGCATAGTTTTGCCTAGGGGGAAAGTTCCAAGAGACTAGACTCTCTTCAGGTGGGAAGAGATGTTTATTGCTTGAATAAAGCTTTGTGGATTACTTAGCAGGCCTTGATATTGTCTCCCAAGAAGGCAGGAGGTTTTGAGAAACACGACAATTGGATACCGCAACCTCTTTAATAAGGCATTGCCTAATTCAGCCAATTGCTGGCAGTGTAATACAGCTATTGCTTCTTTTAAACATATGTTTTGTCAATGTCCAGCAGTTGCTTCTTTCTGCAGCGAGGTTATTACAGAGAAATATTTTGTACTGGAACAGTCTTTAATATTCACTGATGTACATGCTCTTTTAAATTGTTTACATGCTTCATGGAAATTAACAAATGGTCAACGTAAATAGATTCCTTGCACCACGATGACAGCTAAAAGGCCAATATTACAACACTGGAAGGATAAATGCTCACTTCCTATAATGCAGAGTGAGGACTTTGAAAAACACTTTCAATATTTGAAAGGGTGGCAAAAAGGTATCACCTTTAAATGAAAACTTATTTGGATATTGGGTCTACTTGCTAGAAAATTGTGTGCATTTCACAGAAATCCATGTATGTCTATTTTAAAAAATGAGAATATATATATATATATATATATATATATATATATATATATTTCACATTGGAGACCCATTCGTTAGACCTAAGAGCCGTAATGGGGACCCTTAACTAGACCAAAACAGACCAAAATCTGAAATAAACTGACAATTGACTTACTTACACATTTGCTCTTCTAGCCATGCATTTTCCCCTCTTTGGGCCCTGGGAGCCTAAATTGTTAAACCTTCTTGTCCAAAGCCTTTTAGAACTATATTCTTTCACTCCAATATGGACCTATGTCTTGAGTCTGCCAGTATCAACCAATAATTGACTTGGGCAGCACTTGCAGGGGTGTAGTTTACCACCTACTCCTCCTTGTGCAGGAGTGGTACTGAATCATCCCCTGACCTTTTGGAAAGCCATGCAGCATACGACTTTGCTGCAGCAGACACCAGAACGTTGACAATCACTCTCTCCCGGCTCCTCTTCAGAGGAATTTCCAGTTGCTTTATGTTACTCATAAATCTCATGCTGACGTTTTGAGGGAGAGAAAAGCACACACTTGTAATAGTTTCATGTTAGCAATAAATTAATTTGCCAGATAAAGAAGGGGAGAAAGATGGACCTTGCAATTGGTTTTTAATAAATTAATTGCTGGGCACTGAAAGACAGGAAGTACTTGTGGCCGAAAAGGATTTTTTAAAAAATATATAATAATAATAAGTGCTTATTCAATGAAGGGCAACAGGACAAATTACTCAAGGAGGCCATTAGCAGATACACAAATATTGATAAAGTGCTAAACAGAGAGACATTATTATAGCCCTCTCCTGACCTGATGACAGGATGCAACATAGCTCAGCTAACAGTGGGTTCAATGTCTAAGCTAGCCCAAAATCAGTAAAACAAAACATATACAAAGATGTAGAAACTAAACTCTCTTGTGGGAAAAGGCAGTTCTGGTCCTTCAACGACTGTAAACCTGTGGATCCCCTCCTCAGTCTCCCTATAAACCCCCAAATATATACCTCCATAAAATGAGTGACCAGATACAAAAGAGGGCAGGGTTGTGATGAAGAGGGGATTTCACCAGGTGCAGCATGCATACAAATGGCACCTGCTGAAAATCCTTTTTCTATGCAACTGTTAAAGATACAGGAGCCCTGTCCTCCTTTCCATATGGTCACCCTAGACAGGGTTCTAATTTGCACAAGGAGGTGCCGCACGTACAGGAGGCTCTCTGCTTCAGACATTATGCTGAGCACAAGAGGGGCAGAAGGAGGAGTGTGGCTTTAAGGGCAGGGCTATACAACTGCACTTTCAGAGAGACTAACCCGCCATAGCAGAGTTCTGAGAGGGACGGCCAAACACAACCACTTCATGGAAATCTGGTTTCCCTTCCTTGCATTTATCAATAAAGGGATGGTGGCAGAGCTGGCAGGTTTTAGGTCTCTTCTCTATCCCACACCATTAAATTATAAAGCACCTGTTCGTAAGATACTGCCAGTGGGCCTGTGAAGGGTTCCGCCAAGCTAGTATCCACTTACACAGAGGTCCCACTCACTGCCTTTACACATCATCATCATCATCATATCGTATTTCTTCGATTGTAAGATGCCATCAATTGTAAGACGCACACTAATTTCAGTACCACCAACAGGAAAAAAAAAAACTAAGACACACCCACGATTCTAAGACGCACCCCATTTTTAGAGATGTTTATATGGGAAAAAAGTGTGTCTTAGAATCGAAGTAATAGGGTAGTAATAATAATAATATATTTATTTGTTAGCCGCCTCTCCCTCTGGATCGAGGCAGGGCACAACACAAATAAAAACACCATAAAGTACATAAAACTAATTCAAACATTTAAAACCAGTGCATCATTAAAAGCAGCACACTATTAAAAAGGCATCTTAAAATTCAGCTGGATAGGCCTGCCGGAAGAGATTAGTCTTTATGGCTTTCTTAAATTCTGGAAGACTGGTAAGTTGACGAATCTCTCCCGGCAAGCCATTCCACAAACTGGGAGCGGCAGAAGAAAAGGTCCTCTGGGTAATAGTTGTCAGCCTTGTTTTTGTTGGCTGGAGTAAATTCTTCCCAGGGGACCTGAGTGTGCGGGGCGGATTGTACGGAAGAAGGCGATCCCGCAGGTAGCCTGGACCCAAATCATGTAGGGCTTTAAAGGTGATAACCAACACTTTGTACTTTGCCCGGAAACTAATTGGCAGCCAGTGAAGAGATTTTAAGACTGGTGTGATGCAGTCACCCCTAGGTGTACCGGTGACCAACCTGGCTGCCATATTTTGAACTAGTTGAAGTTTCCAGACTAGGCACAAAGGTAGCCCTATGTAGAGCGCATTGCAGAAGTCAAGCCTCGAAGTTACCAGCGCATGCACAACCGTCTTTAGGTCTTCCGACTCTAGGAAGGGGCGCAGCTGGCGTATCAGCCAAAACTGATAATAGGCACTCCTGGCTGTCGCATCTATCTGGGCTGTCATTTTGAGCGACGGATCCAGAAGCACCCCCAAACTGCGAACACAGTCTTTCAGAGGGAGTGTAACCCAATCCAGAACTGGTTGACACACTTGCTCTGAAATGGGCAGCAGAGGAGAGGGGTCCCTACCACACAAGGGCTGTTAGTGGCAGCAGCATATGAATCCAGCCTGAGACATCAGGATCCTTCCTAACATACTATCCTAACATAATATTCTAGAAGCCAAGCCAACTCTAAACCTGAAATGTGTTGGCCTTCTTTTTTGTACACTACACACCCCAGAGAAACAGGGAAAGGCCAGGAAATGAAGACTCTAGCAAGGGATTTGATCGCTTTCTTTTACTGCCCAGTTGCAAGGCCCCACTGCTTTTGATAATAATTCCAGAAGGAAAACTTAGCGAGACTGAAAGAAAGAGAAAGGGGGAAGGGAAGAAAGAGTCCAAAAATAGTGAGGCTATTGTGGGATGAAAACAAATGTTCCAGCAATTAAATTCATGAGGTGAAATGACTTGGACTCTAGCAAAAAGGGAACTTTATTTCAAATCTCTGACTTCACTGGAAATGCAAGAAATCTGGAACATTTGTTTCCAGTCTCATGGAAAGAGAAAGTAAGGGGTCCCCCCCCTTTATTAGCCTGGAACAACAATAATTAAAAAAAACCACCATGGTAATCCAGGTTTTAGTACGAAGTCCTGCTACAGTCAAGTATAAGTTCTTTGTAGCTTTCTTCTACTGCAGGGCTCGGCAGACATTAGGCTCCCGGGATCTACTTTTTTGCCACAACTCCAAGATCCACCAAATGAAAAATAGTAACTTAGGGGCCAGATGTACACTTAGAATTAACTAAAAGGGGACCTCTAAGAACATGCTCAGCTCAGAAATTGATTTTCAGTACCAGGGCTACAAATCCACTTGGTCCCCCAGCAGTTTTCATTTCAATAGCCTAATTTGGGGTGGAGGAACCCATTTCCTTTGCTGGTATCATTAAGCATTTGGGAGTCAGAAACCCTCACCAACCTATTACAAATCAACCAGGGATCTACTAGTAGACCCCAATCTACTTTCTGCCTGCCCCTGTTCTACTAAATGGTGGGAGGAGGGGGATCAGCATTACCATACACACAAAACTGTAAAGCCACACAAACACAAATGAGTCCAATTCTAAAATTAATTGCTGTGAGTTCCGCCATTAAATCTCTGTTATCTGGCTTGTGATCTGCAGGCAGGTGCTTGATAGACAGGTAAGGGTTGTATCGTTTTTAGAAGCTTTCCGCAGATGTTAAGATGAACAAGCCCTTTCCCCTTTTCTTTTCTGGACTAATTCTCTTCTAATTTCCCCTTCTAATTCCCCAATATTTGAAATGACCGAAGACCACTACACCACACTGTGCTGCCACAAGCCCTAATCAATGCTTCCAGAGCTTCCCACTGTGCAAAATCAAAATCCTCACTACTGGGTCAAGGTTTCCAACTGGTACGGCATCTATGCTTCTCCCATGGATCACTGGCAACAAAAGCAGCAAAGTGCTTTAACCACAGCTAGAAGACTGTGCCTTCATTCAGTTTCCAAATGCACAACTGAAAGGAGATTATAAAGTGATGACATCCAGGCACAATCAAGTTATGACATCCAAGAACAATTACGGGTGCTACTGGGGGGTGGGAGTGAGGAATAGGGGCAGACAACATCCCCATCCCTTCCATGTTCAGAGCACATATTTCTTGGGCACATATATAACTCAGGTTGGGTTTTTTTAAAAAATGAAATACTACAACAAGGCATTCTTAAAGTACTGTGCAGTTTTGTAATTTTCAATTTGCGCTTCCCAAAATCTGAGATGGCAGAACTGGGAACTATTAAACTATTTTCTTGGCCTCAGAGCTGATCTCCACGCACCTTAGACAGCAGTCCTAAACATTTACTAAGGAGGAAGCCCTCCTGAACATGACTCTCTCTTCCGATTAAACATGTATAAGACTGCACAATTAGCCCATTTTTGCAAGCTACAAATCACGCTGAGAGAGACCCTGTGCTTGTAGGAACATTAGGCTCTGGGTGGAAGATCTGATCAACACATGGCAGTGAGTCTGGTCCTGCTCCCTTCCTCATGCATCGATTTCAGGTCAACTGCAGCCAGCTTTGGTCACTCTTGTGAGGCCAGGGATGTGCAAATCAGCAAACCCAAACTCACCAAAATTCGTATCCAACTGAGAATTTTTTTTTCTTTTCACACGAAAATCCATGCATATTTGCCTGTGTATTTTTTCCAAAGGTACACATCAATTGTGAGCATATTTGAAATGTGCACATTCTTCTCCCATTGATTAAGGCCTGTTTGTGCACATTTTTCAAAAATACGCATTTTTTCAAGTGCAAATGTACATCTGCTGTCGAACACGGGTTTTTTTGGTCTATGAATCACATTGCAAACTTGGAAATGGGGCAACAGTGGTTGGTGTTTGAAGAGTGATCATCTGCTCCACCCTTCTTTTCAGGTATATAAGCCTCCAGCTTGCTGGAGGCGTGAGCCTTCGGCGTGAGCACAAGGGCTCTCGGCCTGAGGATCTCCGCCTTGGGCACGTAGCTGTGGACAAACAACTGGCCACCCTGGAAGAGTGAAAGTGGAGTGATATCTTAATAGATCACCAATGTCTGCAGACAGAGGAGCAGGAAACCAACGCCACCACTTAGGAAAAAAACACATATTGCCTGCCTGCCTGTTGCTGCTCTTTTATCTTCTCTGTCTGTCTCCTCTGCCTTTTTGTGGGTTTTATGCTATTACTTCATCAATCTGCCGCCCAGCGGAACTTTTCAGAGTTGTTCGGGGGCTATTAGATGCTGGCCCCAAGGACATTGTAGAACTCTCTGAGGACCGCTGTAATGAATTTGCCAGGCACTTCCAGGACAAAATCTCTGACATCCGTCGGGTCTTAGACTCCAGTGTTATAGCAGTTGAATCTAGTGAGGTGTCCAGAGCGCAGGCTTGTCCTGTAATCTTGGATGAGTTTCAGTTGGTACAGCTCGAGGATGTGGACAAGGTGCTTGGACAGGTCCGCGCGACCATATCTGTACTGGATCCTTGCCCCTCTTGGCTAATAAAAGCTAGCAGGGATGGAACAGCCGGCTGGGCCAAAGAGGTGATTAATGCCTCTCTACGAGAGGGAGTGGTCCCAAACCGTCTGAAAGAGGCGGTAGTGAGACCACTCCTGAAGAAATCTTCCTTGGACCCGGAAAATCTTAGTAACTACAGGCCGGTAGCAAATGTTCCATTCCTGGGCAAGGTCCTTGAGCGGGTGGTTGCAGGCCACCTCCAGACACTCTTGGATGAGACTGATTATCTGGATCCATTTCAGTCGGGCTTCAGGCCTGGTTTTGGCACGGAAACAGCCTTGGTCGCCCTGTATGATGACCTATGTCGGGAGAAAGACAGGAGAGGGAGTGTGACTCTGTTGATTCTCCTCGACCTCTCAGCGGCTTTCGATACCATTGACCATGGTATTCTTCTGGGACGACTTGTTGAGCTGGGAGTGGGAGGTACTGCTCTGCAGTGGTTCCGCTCTTACTTGGCGGGTCGGTTACAGAAGGTGGTGCTTGGGGAACATTACTCGGCCCCATGGACTCTCAAGTATGGGGTCCCGCAGGGGTCGGTTTTGTCCCCCATGTTGTTTAACATTTACATGAAGCCGCTGGGGGCGGTCATCTGGAGCTTTGGAGTGTGCTGTCATCAGTATGCTGACGATACGCAGCTCTATTTCTCCTTTTCATCTTCAGCAGGAGAGGCTGTGGATGTGTTGAACCGGTGCCTGGCTGCGACAATGGACTGGATGAGGGCTAATAAACTGAGACTCAATCCAGACAAGACTGAGATGCTGTTAGTAGGTGATTCCGCTGACAGGATGGGGGGTGTTCTACTGGTACCGAATGGGATTGCACTCACCCTGAAGGAGCAGGTTCGTAGCTTGGGGGTTCTTTTAGACCCATCATTGTCACTTGAGGCTCAGGTGACCTCAGTGGCACGGAGTGCCTTCTACAAACTCCGGTTGGTGGCCCAGCTACGCCCCTATCTGGACAGGGATAACCTGGCTTCAGTTGTCCATGCTCTGGTAACCTCCAAGTTAGATTACTGCAATGCGCTCTACGTAGGGCTGCCTTTGAAGACGGTTCGGAAGCTGCAGCTCGTGCAAAATGCAGCGGCCAGATTGATTTCGGGAACCAGAAGGTTTGACCATATAACACCTGCTCTGGTCTGCTTGCACTGGCTGCCTGTATGTTTCCGAGCCCAATTCAAGGTGCTGGTTTTGACCTATAAAGCCTTACACGGCTTGGGACCACAATACCTGACGGAACGCCTCTCCCGACGTGAATATACCCGGTCACTACGTTCAACATCTAAGGTCCTCCTCCGGGTGCCTACTCCAAGAGAGGCTCGGAGTGTGGCAACAAGGGATAGGGCCTTTTCGGTGGTGGCCCCCAGACTGTGGAATGATCTCCCTGATGAGGCTCGCCTGGCACCAACGCTGCTATCTTTCCGGCGCCAGGTTAAGACTTTCCTCTTTGCCCAGGCATATGGCGGCACATCCTAATTACCCACATGTTTAGTTTTTAATCGGTTTTTAATGCTTTATGTGTGTATGTTCTGTGTTTTAGAGTTTTAAATTTCGTATACTTGTTTTTACCTCAATTTTAGAATTTCTGTAAACCGCCCAGAGAGCCCTGGCTATGGGAGCGGTATATAAGTGTAATAAATAAATAAATAAATAAAAATAAAGCAATAGATATAAATGTACAGAGTTTGACTGCAGATTGCATCCGAGTCAGTGTTCCTGATCAAAATCCCAATGAAATCATTTTTGATCAGCTTGGATCAAAAATGAAGGAGCAATTTTCTCATACATCCCCCTATGCTAGGCCATTTATCTACCTGTATAATGGCCACATGACCACACGTATTTCCTGATGGGCAGGGAGTGGAGAATGGCTGCAGTTTCCTGCCATACGTACACGCAGTAGCAAACACTTGCTGCTTCCTAACAGATTCATTAACCCCTTATACCTAACTTCTCCAACCTGTTGCCCTCCAGATGTTTTGGATTTCAATTCCCATCAGCCCCAGTCACCATGGCCAATGGTCAGAAATGTTGGGAGCTGTCATCCCAAACATCTGGAGGGCACCACGTTGGGAAAGGCCGCCCTACACAATTACATCGTAAGTCTTGTCTCAGACTTCTGCTGCTTCTCCCTTCATTTCCCATGTGAACGGCCTGTTATTGCCTTTACCATCTGCCCTACCCAGAAAAGGAAGAGAAATCAGGGCATCCAGTCAATCCCTGCAGAGTCTGCTAAAAGCAAGACCAAAATGTAAAGCTTTTTTGGGCGGGGTGGGGGGAATCTTGCCATGAATCTCTATTAAAACAATGTATACCGAACTGACAAGAAACTTCCTCTGAATTTTAACTTTGAATGACCTTAGCCAGCTCTATATGCTGATGCTTCAAGTCTATTTTCCCCATCTCATTTTTGAGCAGGTAGGATTAGCTGGAGTGGCAAAACCACCATGAAGGAACATCTCACCTTCCCAATGCAAGTAATTCAACAACCTTGCAATTATGCATGCGTGATCAGGGTTATTACTGACAAATCAGAAGTGCTAGCCTAAAACATTCTGGCTGGAGTATGTGCATTCAAGTCTAGAAATGGTAATATTAGGACTTCCTTTTGTGGCTGGTAGGTAGGTAATAAAGTACAAAAACTTTTTATCCTAGATGTACCCCATTGAATCAGATTATTGAACATTCATAACATTGCTGGTGGCACCAAGACTCCACAGTTAGATCCTTATCCTGCCCTTTAAAAGCAATTGTACAGATAAGGGAGTCAGTAGCCCTTGTCCCAATATAATGTCCCTTTGCCAGATAAAATAACAGCACGAAAAACCCAATGGCAAAACTATCTTTTTCTTCCCCAAACACATTTTTTCTAAAATGTCCTATTACAGATACATCCAAAGCTTAATTACTTGGAAGTAAATTCCAACAAAACCAATGGGATTTGAGCAGATTTAGGATTAGGGAAGTCTTCCCCAACTCCCAGGATTCCTGAACTTATTCATGCTTGGTGGGTCTATAATGGGAGTTGAAGGGTATGTTCAATTAGGATGCCAATCCTGAACAAATGATGTGTTGCACTGCAGATGGGCCGGAAGTCATTTTCTAAGCCTTAATTCTCCACTCTACCCATCTACGTTAAGTGGGGAAGTTGACCATCTCATTTGCAGAGCAGCAACAATGACAGTGACCATGTTCAGACAACATGCTAAGCCACGGTGGTTAAGCATTTTGAGCGAAGCATTATGGCGTAGCATGTCATGTGAACCATGACTTAGAGTGTTGTGTGAACCATTCCTAACCATAGTGGCTACATAACCACAGTTTAAACACACTCACTAATCATTTGCTGCAAAAGGGTTAGCAGCCTCACCATGGTTTGGTGTGTTGTCTGAACAGGCCCAATGAGAGGAGGGAACAGACCAGCAAAGTGCTAATTTAATAGTTCTTAATATCACCAACCCCACCAAAGAGGAGAAAGAATGCAACGCTCTCCACTCCACTCATGGCTTAAGTATCAGCTGCATTGGCTGGCGATATATGCTCTTTTTGTTCTCTCTAACAACCAAAGGATTTTGTAGCCCAATGCAAGGAAGGAATCTAGACAAAAATATAAAACCATGTTACTCCTGAACAAGGTATAAATGCTTTGCCCTTTTAAATCACCAAATTAGACTGGTTTGGCGAGGGGATGTGTGAAAAACGCTGTTGCTGCTACTAAGATTTTACCAACTTGCCCCGGCCTGCTGCCCTCCAGGAGTGTTGGATTACAACTCCCATCATGGCCCTGCTAGCTGGGCATTATGAGAGTTGCCTTCCAGAGATATTGGATTTCGCCATGTTCAGGAAAGCTGTATTAGACTGCAAGACTTGTAGCAAGCCAAAGGAAGAAAAAGAGCAGCAAGCGAAATACTTTAAAAGCTATAAACAACCATTTGACAGCCAGATCTGAAAAGAATCTTTTACTAATGCATAGCATGAAATGCATTCCTGCTGCTGACCACGAAATAAATTTGAGGGTGACAAGGAAATCGGTGAAGATACCTAGACAAGTCTGGCATCATTGATGGCCAGCTGAAAACCCAGCTTTATACACAGAGCTTTTGTTAGAGGGACTATTTCACTATCCAGCCATGCTAAAGCAGAAGCAGTGACTGATGAAGCGCTGACCAACACTGCAGGGCAGACTTCCCCAAACTGGTGCCCTCCAGATGTGGTGGACTACACATTTATCTACACATCTAAATTTATATATGCAGTATACACCCACACATCTGCCAATTTGAGGTTAACATGTCACGCAGCCGACGAAGTGCACAATGTCCATGAAAGTTAAATCTATTAGTCTTTAAGGTACCACAAGACTCTTTGTCGTTTTAACAGCATGCCAGAGTTCAATAAAACACGCCATGGCACAGTGTTCTGTGCAAACCAGGCCAGTGTTTTGGGCTGCAGCTGAGCAGCAAAATTCTGCAAAGTCCTGAACACTTGCAGTTCAATCTTTTAAACCTTATTTTCTCTAGTCGTTTATATTGAGGCCCTTTTGTATATGATTTAAGGATGTTGAAGGCATCTGTTAGCGTTTTTCTTTCTAGTTTAATTTAAATTCTGCAAAGTCCTGAACACTTGCAGTTCAATCTTTTAAACCTTATTTTCTCTAGTCGTTTATATTGAAGCCCTTTTGTATATGATTTAAGGATGTTGAAGGCATCTGTTAGCGTTTTTCTTTCTAGTTTAATTTAAAGATTTGCTTAATCTTTAATACATAGAACAGCTCCATTAATAATATTACATTATATAAATTCTCATTGTTTCTGTTTGTGGTGTCGCTGAAGAAGTGTACTTCAAAACATGTGGGACCGAATAAACCTTGTCCTTTTCCCTCCTCCCCCTTGACACTAATGCTGTCCCTCCTTTGGTTTTTCTTTTCCTAACTTGGGATAAAGTAGCCTCTTGCATTCCAGACTCACAGGCACCATGTGTTGGATACACACTTTAAATATGTGCACTAAGTGAGAAAGACCCTGTTCAGACACAGTGATTAAGCCACAGTGATTAAGCATTTTGAGCTAAACATTATGGCTTAGCGTGTCATGTGAACCATTCCTAACCATGGTGGCTACATATAACCACAGTTTAAACACACTACTAACCATTTGCTGCAAAAGGGTTAGCGGCCTAACCATGGCTTAGCGTGTTGTCTGAACAGGCCCAATCACTTTTATTAAAACAAAAACAACCAGCCATTAGGCCAAATTCCTGGCTTTTTCACAAAAATGTCTAGCAACTGGTCTCAAAGCTTAAAGAAGCAGGCAGAGGGGGAAGCAGCCAGGACAATCAGTTGACAATTCTAGCTTCTCCCACCTTCAAAGTAGCAGCACCGGTGTCATAAACCCTTGTGAATATCAGACAGTAGAGTACTGTGGTTTGGGTGGCATATATGGAGAGGACCACCAGGTAAGCTGCCTTGAGTTCCTTGCAAGAGGGAAAAAAGGTAGGACGTGCATGCAATAATACAAATAAATAATAAATTAATATATAATGTGTATTTTTTCATAGTTACAATCAACAGGGAAGGGTGTAGGAGAGGTAGCAGTGACCTATGGAGGCAGGACTGATGGTTAGGCAATGACTGGCAATTTTAGGATCTGCCGTGCTGATGAAGGGATTTGGGGAGGCATGATATGGAAAACTGACATTGCAGAGCAATAGATATTTTTAGAAGTTAACCAAAAGTCTTTGCACAACCTCCTCCATCAAAATTGACAATTTTGGGGTGCAAATGTCGAAGTGTCGTCTTCAGGTACCTGCAGTGTAGGGAATGTAGCCTTCCTACCCATGGGAATTTAACACTTGTCTTAGTGCACAATCTGTACTTTCAAGTGGGGAAATAAACAGAGCAGGAAAGAAAATCACAAGATCTGATACCATTATCTCAAGACTCCTTCCCATCTCATTTGCTAACCCTGTCGGCACAAACCTCTAAATGATTGGATACTCTTCCACAAGTGCAGTTGCTCATTCCTAAAAATTAGATATGCCAAGGCTCGAGCTGAGCTGGAAGTCATGCTCGCTGCTCAAAAGCCTGCCCCTATCTAATCCCAGACATGGAGAAGGAAAAGTGGCTACAAAACAAGAAAGGCCGCTCCACCGCTCTTGATCATTTTTAGACTGTTGGTTGTTTTATTATGGTTTTAATTTTTGTGAACCGCCCAGAGAGCTTCGGCTATTGGGCAGTATAAAAATGTAATAAATAAATAAATAAAATTATTACTGCACATACGAAGTCTATGCCAGAAGTGGATAAAATTAAGCTCTGCAGAGATATTGTCTCTCACATAGATTAAATGAATAGAGACAGATTCCAGAAGTTGTTCGAGGTGTAGGATGCCCTCTTCCCTTTGTTCATCTTGGTAGTGGAATGGATTATTATGTATTTTATGCATCACCACTCAACGCAAAAAGCAGTCTCAAAGCAACTTACACACACAAATGCAGAAATAATTAGTTAATTGTCTTAATGCCAAATATTATTTTATTACATTGATTTGTATAGTCACAAAATCGCATTGCGTGAACAGGAGAGCCATAAATATACTAAATCAATCAATCAGTTATTTATTATGAAGTTCTTTTGAATTTTTTGCAGGAAGGTTAGTCATGCTTTGTTCTGAACTGCTTTGAGCATAATGTATACCATGGGTGTTGAACCTCAATTCCATTTTGGAGAAGCTCCAGAGGCCACATTGCAGTAATTGGTGAGGCCAAAGGCAAAAGAAGCAGGCCAAAATACCAAAAATACCAGACATGTTTTAGCTTAAAGATCTTTCTGCCAGTCACTAAGCTTTAGGAAAGACATGTCAAACTTTTAGAAGGGGGAAAACACCCCACGAAAGCCAGGAAATCACTAAACGTGGTTTGGGTCACAGAAAAGGGGTTTGGCCAGAAGAGTGGATTGGTCCTTCAGACTTGAAGTTCTGTAACCTGGTATACATAAGGAAAATTGGAATACTGATAAAAGTGTCAGTAACAAATACACTATGCCTGGTGACTTTTTACAACAGCAGAAAGGAAATCCATTTTCACTCTGGTGTCTCCCTCAGTAGTGTTTCATTTCAGCTATAAACCAGGACTTACCCTTGCATGAAGATTATACACCTTTTCCTTATTTAAGCCAGAGAGCTCTTCACCATCCTTAAGGATGTTATTTTAATGTAGTTTGAGACTTATGTGGATTTAAGCCAGCTCTTCTGAATAAGTGAGAGTACAATGAATAGCCATAAGAACAAAAGGAAAAGGATTATTCAGGGGGAAATGGAAGGACACCAAAGACCACCACCACAAATAAGCTTCTACACTAACTTAGCTTAAAAAGGAAATTGTCAGTCAAGCTGAATTCATGGAGTTAGGTATTATTTACACATGTCCTTTCTCTGCCCCAAAGTGTCATAATTCCAGTTGGTGACACCTGCCTCTGGTTACACCGTAGAAGGAGGAAACATTCCCTCAGCCAGAGTTAGCCATTTTTCATGGAAATAAGGCTCAGATTTGAAAAATAGTAAGCAGTATCCTATTTGGTACTAGCACTAATGTAAATTATGTTGCTCGGGTGTAAGCTGCCTCTAACACAACACCAATAACATTTGCTGATGCCATGGGTTTTCTGGGGAAACCTGTCACACCAGCAATTGCCATTGTGCTGGAGCTAGCTTGCACTAACACAAGCTAACACAATTTTAAAAAAATCTTGCTGATTTAAGCCCAGAGTTAAGGCAATCTCATGACAGCTCAAGCTCCACAAAGCCAGGAAATTAGAAGATAAGTGTGCCATAACAGAAGTGTCTTGCAATCAGTAATGACATTGAGCAATGTCACAACTTGTGCTTGCTTGCAACTAATCCTCCATGCACCCACTTTTTTCCTTGGTCTTTCAAGTCAAATACAGATGGGAAAGACGGAGGACCTGAAGGAAGCAGCAAAGGTGCCCACGTTCTCCTCGTCGTGTATTGCCTGACGAAGCATCTGTGCCTCACTGTCTTGCTAGAGGAATCCTCTTGCGAGTTGACCCAGGATGCCTGCTTGTTCTCATTCCCTGGTGGGAGAGGCAGAGCAGCCAGAGTGGGCCAATGCTCCAGGCCAGACGTGGCCCACAGGCTAGAGGTTCCCCACCCTATCACTGCACCAAGAATGTAATGATTTAGCACATTGGAATGGGGATGCAGAGCACCCCATCCCTCACCCTCGATGCAAATATATATTTATTTATTAAGCTATTATTCCATTCATATGTCTGCATGTAGCACCCACAGCAGCAAACTACATAAGAATAATGCAGTAAAACATCTTTTAAAGACAATAGCCATTTTCTTAGTGCACAACAGCCATGCAGAACAGATAAAATTAAAGACACAAAGGGCTTCTTTAAACGAGCAATTTTTAGTATGCTTGTGACTGGCCACTCATGGAAGTTGGTGGGTCATTTTGATGACATCATGAGTGTCCTGCATGTCTCCCGCTCCTTCGCTCCATTATTCTATTTAAAAATAAACCTTGGAAAACCCAATTCTTCTCAAATGTCCCGATTCTTCCTGCTGTCTGCAATTGAAGTTGTGATAAAAAACACTCACTTTAAAACATATGGAGAGGAGATAATCAATAAGAATAAAAACATCTTTGCCTAATGGCAGAAGGACATCAAAGAGGTGGCTAAGAGGGCCTCCCTGAGGAGAGAGAGTTTCACAGCTTGGGCAGAGCCACTGTGGAGTGCTGTCTCACGTCCAGCCAAACAGGCCTCAGGTATTGGTGGGACTGAAAGAAGGACTTCTTCAGAAGATCTAAAGGCTAAGGAGGCAATGATAATGGGAGAACAGGACATTGAGGTCTCAAGCTTTTGAAGGTCATTGTGCCCAAGCATGAGCCAGGAGCAACATGGAATGGCATGTTCCTTTATCACTGTCTGGCAGCAGACTGGCTTCAGCATTCTGAGGCAGGTGAAGTTTCTGAACATTCTTCCGAGGCAGCCCCACTTGCAAAAGGCTCAAGGGGGCTCACATCAACCCTCTGCTGCCTCCTGCTTTCCTTACCAAAGTTACTTTACTGGCCAGGACAGGAGAAAGCAGTGGATGTGGTGGACATTCCCAAAGCCCCAGCATAGCATGTTTCCTGGGAGGGATGACCCTGGGACTACTAGCCCTGGAATATGAAGAGGAGAAGGGCCTTTCCAGAGCAGCCTTCACTGCAAGATGAGCTACTGTTGGAGCCAAGCTGATCCTCACTTAGGGATGTATGAGAATTTAGTTTCTGCTCACAAAACACTCAACAAGTCCCATTCGCATCTTTGAACATTCATGCGTTTTCAGGGGAAACGTCTGCACGTTTCCAAACTTGTGAGCCAATTAAAAAAAAGTTTTGGAGGAAATGCACACTTTTCACATATTGCTGAATGGGCAAACCGTGTGTTTTGGGGGTGCACTTTTTAAAATGCATATTTTCCCCTGTGCAGAAAGAAAAAAAGGAGCTGTCATTCAGGAACAGGAAAAAAGTGAACTGAGCTTCAAGAAGGAATTCAGAGACCTTTGATGAGCTTGAACATCATATGTTCAACCATCCCTAGTCCTCACTCTGACACCACCATTGCCACATCTCCACATCCTCTCATGCACACTATCTTGGGATTCCCTTCGTGTACCCCCATTCTCTACTGTTTTACACTTCTGCCAGGCGGAGATGTGCAGATGGCTTCAGAGATTCTGAATGCCTGACCAGAGCAAAGGCAGGCTCCAGAAATTATGGAACAGGTCTGGGGTGATGGGAAGTCTATGCTGCAGCCAAAGATGCGAGGGAGAAGGCCTGTGGAAATGTGCTCTTCCAAAGAACATGACCCTGGCCTATTTCCAGCCCTTCCTTCGCAAGGCTCTATGGCCATGAGTCACAGATAGGAGGCATCTGTGGACGTGAGAAGAAAATCAGTTGGGTAGATGAAACCAAGTGGCTGAAGAGGGGAGAGCCTTGGTTTATGAGGTAATTATAAGGAAAAAGAAAAATGACTGGTTTCCCTTTTTTCCATTTTTTTTCAAGTAATGTGTTGGGTGAAAGATAGATGCAAGGGAGAGGAGTATTAAAGAAGGTTAGTTTAAATGATTATGGGTAAGAATAAAGGCCTACTTTCAAAGCATTGTTGTAAGTTAAAGTCAGGGGCCTTACAGGTAAATAAGAACTTGTATTTTCTGGAATGGACAATTCGAAGTATGCACATGTGCAAATCTAGACTGAATGAAAAGCACACACGTGTAGGAGTTAAAGGCGTACAATGGCTGAAAGCCCATACCAAGAGCAGTGCCACTGAAGAGCAACAACGCCCATGGCTACTAGGTTGCTAAGGAAGTTGTGACACGTCTTCCACTTTGACCCGTCTTCCACTTTGACCCGTCCCCCACCTGCTTCATGTGTCAGGAGGGCAGAATTTCTCAGTGTGAGAAAAGGCTGGATGCTTTCTGCTCACAGCTAGTTAGCAATCTCATTGTTAACAGAAAGAGAGCGAGAGTGAGAATGTAAGTACAATTTCTTAGCAGATTCTGCATTCTTGTCCATTTATTATTCACCATGTTCCTAGTGGGCTCCTTCATCCAGTGGGGTTGTTTTTTATACACAGAGATAGATACACATACTCTTCCCTTCCCCATCTCATTGTGCATGGTTTGGGAGGGTCAGTTATTTATTCTTTGAATATTTCTGACTCGTGCTGTAAAAAACATCTCGGGAGGGGTACAATCAATCGAAACAATTTGACATCGAGTCAACAAAGCCACAGCAAAATCCCATCAGCCACAGTAAGGTTAAAACTCAGTCTCGTTGTGCAGATCAGGAGACCTCTGCAAGCCCTGTTTTTCATGTTCTACTCATTCTCTTCCAGGCTGTCAAAGCTGTAGCGTTTGTTTCGCACACACCATCCCAAGGTGAACCCCAAAGAAGAAGCAGGCGGCAAAGAACTGGGAGCCGCTGCAGCTACATCGTGTGAAAAACACAGGGGCCGGCTTTTTACAGCCTTCCTGAAGAGGAATAAAATCAAGCCCCTGCCAAAGGAAGATGGGCTGCTTCCAAAAGCAAAATGGTGTCTTTACATCCAGGCAGCATACAGGACATCTGCGGCAGCCCTGGAAGTAATGCTCAGGTCCTTGCTAGGAGAGGACCCAACTACACCACACCTTCAGGATCTTAGATGTAAGTGCATTGAAGCAAGGTTGGCAAAGGCATTTTGGTGCTGGAGGTGAAGGACAAGATGGATAAATAAGACGAATATCTGTAGACCAAGGAGCAAATTATTTGGGGGTGCACTACTGCCAGTAGCATGTCATCAAGACTGTGGAAGATGTTCACCCAGTGCAATGTTTCTGAGGTGCTGCTTCCCCTTACAGCACATCCACTTCTGGTTCGAGTCGAAGGATGTGAAGGAGAGAGCCAGGGCCATCAGGAACAGCGCCTCCATCCTTCGCTTTGCTACTATGATGGCGGACTTTGACGTAAGTAGCCCACAGGTGCGGACGACCTGCTTTGGCTCGAAAGAGCTGCAGAGTTCTGGGCTGGAAAGCACGAAACCTAGAGAAGTGGGCCAAAATTCCCATTGCTCTTTCCCTTTGCTGTGCGGAGCACATTGGGGTTCCTTATAGCAAAGTGCCATCATTCTGAGCTTCCTCGTTCAGCTTGCTTTGTGAGGGAGTTGCTCTTCTGGCAGTATACAGATCGATGGAGATTAAAATCCCACTTTCTCTCCTTCCCCCTAGAACACCTGTGAGCTCCCACAGCTGGGCTGCTACGTTGCAGAGCTCTCGCTTTGCATTAATGACGCCAAAAACGACATCAGTTGCCAGGCCAGGGAGGGCGTGTTCCGCCTATATGAATTACTTGTCCACCAGAAAGGTAAGTTAGCGACAGCAGCTACTTGCTGGAACAGTATGCGCTCTACCAAATGCCTTAGTTTCACATACCAAGAGAAACAGAAGACAAACTTCTTGTCTCAGTTCTTCACAGAAGAGACTACCACCTCATTCAGTTTTTATTTCCTGATGCTCTTCTCTCTTCCTGAGGGCCGGACCAACACAGCCTGAGGCACAACAACAACACCTCACACACACCCCACCTGGCACTGCACACACTATACCCAAAGACAGCCAAGTGATTTAGGCAGATGAGGCAGGAAATCTTTCAAGGACCTCCCCCCACCCCGTAGTAAAATACAATCACAAACAGAATAACTAAGGATTTGCTGCCCTTTCATCGCTCTCAAAGTCTGCTGCCTGAGGAACACACCTTACTGATGGGAAGGCCCACACTACCATAGGCCCCACCTTGTGAACTGTCCCCTGTTCCTTGGCATTCAAGTTATATTTATAGCTGACATCCTAGGATCCCATAAGTTCACTTCAGATGTAGAAACAATCTGTAATTTTCTGTCAGGCCTGAACACGGCAGCTATCTATAGAGTACCAATGTTTACACTATCAGGAAAGAAAATCAGAGATTTTGTTGGTATGTGGGAGGATCTTGAGGCCTAGGGTCCACATTGACAAAGGGAATACCACACTCTAGTTTTTTGTATTTTTGGTGTGGTGTTCCCTTTGTCCAGGCCTTTGGTACATACAATAAGTATCTGATTAATAGGCCCCACCCCAGAAGCAATCCCAGTGGTAGGAAATAGGCATGCAAGGGCAGTGAGATTCCCTCTTGTGAGGCAGACTTGAACTTTCTTTACTTTAGTCTTGCCTCAGACCACTGCGACAATTAGTCAGGAGAGGCGTCAGAGAAATCCTCTCAGAGGTAAATGTGGAGGCAGCCCTCACAACCCCCTGCATCAAGAGCCGCTATGTGAGAAAGAACCAGAATCATCATGTGTGGGTAACATGGGCCCCTATAGATGATGTTGAAATTCAACTCCCATCATCCCTCGCTATTAGCTATGCTAATTGGGGATGATGGAAGTTGCAATCCCACATGTTCTCCTCCCCTGCCATAGATCATCATGCTCTGAGCAATAAAGCTTTATCTCTCGGTGTCTCTGTCAGGGATGAGCATGGACCATTCAGAAGAGCTCTGGAGCAGAGAGTACCAGCACGAACAGAACTTGCTCTCTTATGTAAACATCTTGAGAGTTGGGGAGGTAAGAATGCCCCTCTGTGTCAACCTTGGGTACCATAAGGCTCCCCCTCTCCCATGATGAGGATAGTGTTATTCTTTACCTAGAGAATGCAGAAGGAGTGAGTTGAAGGAGAAAAGGGAAGAAAGGAAAGAGAAATCAGCAGCATCATGAGGAGAAGGAGACAGTCTGCGGTTGAGTGAAGAGTGCACCTCCACACACAGAGACAAGCAACCAAGGAACTAAAGAACTGGAATAAACCTGTTGTTGGGCCAGTGAATCTAACACTGAGCTTCACAGAGAACTGTGGGTCAAAAATGGTTGATTCATAGTTGTGTTAATTGTTTTCTTCATGTTATTCTCTAAACCTTCTTAAGCAAAGTAAATTCTTTTAAATATTTATTTGGTTTGGTCTCTGGAGTGATTGCAATCTGCCCCTCCTCATCCTAGTCATAGAAACCTGGAACATTACATTGAAAAGGGAGAAGCAGGAATTATGGGGTGAGTATATGCAAGACCACCTTTTGGCTTCATTTTGGTGTGGAGAAGGAGACAAAGAGAAGTTAATTGTCTATTTTTAAGTATTTGGGCAGATCTTCAGACAACAGCAATGAAGATCTTTCCTCAGTTCAGCTTTGCTTGCTGTTTACCATCCTCTACTAAGGGTATGTGAAGTTGGGCTCCTCCTCGTATACTCCCTTACGGGCAGTGGAGAACAGCTAATGGGGAACGAGGTGAGCTGCAGGGTTCAGCTTGCTCGGGCAGCGAGGGGGCATGCCTCAAAACAGGGCTCCCCAACCCCTTTGCATCACTGGGCACATCTGAGATTTTGAAAGTGTTGTGGGTACTGTCACAACATGGCTACCAGGGGGTTGTTTTCTGATCATAAAGTGACTAAAATAGTGGGTGGGGTTGGTTATGAAATACTCATTTCCCAGAAGGCAAAGTGGCGAGACTCAAAGAAAAGTGCCCAAGAAAGTGGGGTACGAGCTTTAAAATACCAAACAATTTTGAACCTAATTAAAGGAGGTACTGGAGGGAAGCACCTGGCTTTGCAGTATGCCAGTGTCCCAAGTTTTAAAATAATTAAAGATTGTAAGAAATAAAATAAAAATCAGGTATGTTAGGAGCTTGGAGGGCACAAAAAGAGGTAGATGTCCGTGGATAAATTAGCGCCTGTGAGCTCCATTTTGAAGACCCCACTTTAAAACACCAGCGCTTTTCTGGAATTAAAAATGGTTTCTGATGGTTTCCAATTAAACAGTTTCTGATTAAAGGCTGCAGTTCTATCTATGCTTACATGAAAGTAAGGCTGATTGCAATTGGTGGGACATCTTTCCAAGGGTGCTTCCCGATGGAGGGTTCCTACTGCTACCAATTCAGAAGGGATTCTTCAGCTATTTTGTCTTTCCTTCCCTAATGGATTTCTTTCTGATAAGAAAAAAATGGAAGAAGCGGTGGGAAAACACAGGAAGATTTCAAGTGGAAGACAATGTCTGGACCCCCTGTAGACACCTATCAATGAGACAGGATGATAGTGCCATAATTGCCTCATCTGGAGCCCCCCCCCCAAGTAAATGTGTATGGGATTGCCCTGTCCGTCTACAATAACTTGCCTGTGGTTTGCTGTTTCTCTAAAATAAAAATGTAGTAATATAAAAAAAATATTTATATTTTGAAGCGTTTCACAGCAGGCAGCCTGGTGCTTCCAAATATAACCCTGTTTTTCCCTACCAGCAAAACTGTGGGGTGGTGGAAACCATGGGAGCTGGGTTCACACATACAGGAGTGGATGATGGAGAAAGATCATGACCCCCAAACTCACATGCTGTCCCCACAGCCCACCCCTGTTCCTGAAAGAAGGTGGGAGGAGAAAGTGATCAACTTATAAAACAAGAACTAGGATTTATTCAACAGTGAAGGTGAAAGTTGTGCAAAACAAGCATCCTAAATGAATAAAGTAACTCTCTAAACAATAAAATGAAGGGAAGAGAGTCTAATAGTTAGGCAGTCCACACAGGTAGGTTATTTATTAAAACCTGTGTGTAGCTATGAAGGCCATGATTCAGAAGTAACTAGGCCTCACAGTGTCTCTCTGCTTGTACACTGTCTCCCTACGGGGGCTCATCACAGCCAAAAAGGGTTCAGATGCCACCTTTCCACCAGAGGGCTATACTGTCGCTCTATTCTATTCCATGGGCTAAAATGGGGTGAAAACTGCACTATTTTTCAAAACCTACAAACATCTTATACTTCTTCTGGGACACAGCACATACTATAGCTTCTTTCTTAGCTAAGATGACGAACCGTTTCCCAAAAATGCCTGTACATATGGAGAAATGTTACTACAAAGGAGACCCCATGTAAATCTAGGGGGTAGGGCGGAGGAAACAGACAATATCTGTCAAACTGCTGGTGGGCACTCATCAAGCTTTAAAGTATGAATAAGCCATTTCATGCCCTTTCTACCTCAAAGCAGGCATGAACCATCGTCAAACCCACCTACACTGCCATGTTTCAGATCAGTCTGTTGAGCTGCTCTCTCAGTATAAGCCGTAGAACCGATTGCTCCCCTGAATTCTGATTATAATGGCAGAATGCAACTGACTGGGGGCCCGAAAAAAATTTCACCAGGGCCCAAACCCATTCTCAGTGGCCCTGATGATGATACACAGACGGGCTACATCATGGCGGGAAACAAGAATCCAGGTCTGTGGTATACCAAAACTAAGGTTAGTTGCAGAAGCAGCCTGATAAGCTTCAGTTTAACTTGTTCAGTAAATAATAGATGCACAGGAGTGGTGCATTCTTTTCTTTTCTTTTTGTAACACAGCTGGCAAATTTGGTTTTTCAAATTTTGACGATGACATATTTCCCATGTGTCAATCCCTGTTCTAGAATGCTGCTTTTTGCATCATGCCCAAGCACCTGCCTCAGAGCTGATTTACCCGTTAATTGCTCTGCTGAAGAGTAATCATTTCTGTGTCGTATGTAACATGCTAGACCGTGAATTAGAGGCCAAGCTAATACTGTCCCTAACGGGGAGGAGAAAAAAAATTCGCTTTACATAAAGATTGTTAAAATGACCCCTGCTAAAATGGTCAAGAGACGTAACTTCGGAAGCCATTGTTTAAACCATGCATTCAGTGCAGCGCAAATGGAGTACACTTTACACAGGCAAACGCACATACTCTACAATATATATATTTTTTGCAAAACTTCAATTGTTAAAGGCATTTTGTAAAATATGTGTGTTGGGTATGTTTTATAACAAAAGCGCTAAAATGGCTGTCACAATGACTGTACAAGAATACCACTTAGGGTATTCTGTATATAAGCGGGATATAAATTGAATAATATTAAAAAAATAAAAGATGAATGTTATATCCCAAATCTCCACCACCTTCCTATAATTCTTATATAAATAGCAGAAACCTCTTCAAATGTTTTGAATCTGATCACTGTTATAGGTTCATCCTTTAGCTTACTGCGAAATCTGCTACGTTCCTTCACAAAGTCTCTTATCTTGAGATGAATACAGAGGTGAGTCTAGAGCCTCTGATGATTCTGGAGCTTTTTCCTTACTTTGAAATTATTTCACTCCATTTAAACTAATCCAAGTTTGAAGCAAACGAGAGGGGTGTCATCTCACAGATTGCTAAACTAAACCCTGAGAATCGCAACCCTTTAACAATTGTGATTTATGAATGTCATGCTGCTTTTTCCAAGGTAACACTGTTTATTCCACTGTCTATTTAAGAACCAAACTACACATTCAGATAGATCATGTGGAACTGCCCTTCCTGAACTTTCGGAAAAGCAGGTGGCGGGGGGGATTATAGATTGATTGGATTTCCACCCCACCTTTCTACCAAAGAACGGCACTCAAGGCAGCTTACAAAAACAATTTAAAATAGGTTAAACAATAAAGCACATTAAAATACAATAAAAACTTAATTACAGAATTGGAACAGCATCCCAATCAACAGATTCACTTAAAGGCCAAAGGCCTTCTTGAATAAAACAGTCTATGCTTAACAATAGAAGGGCAGCAGGGAGAGAGCAAACCCGTTGGGAAAGAGTTCCACAGCCTGGGAACAGCCCCCACCAAACACACCTCTGATGGTGATGGTCTTGGACAAAGGGCCACTTCAGAAGATCTTAAGGAACAGTCAAGCTCGTTATTCGGGTAGGCTGGGTTTACATGTTTGAAGGCTCCTGAACATGTCCAAACAAGGGCCAATATGTGGAACTCCCTGCCCCAAGACTGTAGGGCACCTTCCTGTTTGACTGTCTTGTGCTGGCAACTGAAAACGTTTCTGGTTAAACAAACATTATGGGCCAGATCTACACCAAGCAGGATATGACACTTTCAAAACGGTTTGAAAACTGCCTGTGGTGTGTGTCCTGGGCCCCAACAGTTGTCACTACTGTTCTAAACCGTTTTAAAGCAGTAGTGTAGATCCTGCCTGGCTCTGCTCTTGCTTAATTGTATTAATTGACCATTGATTTGGTTTGCTGGTGCTTTCAGCTTGTTAATACGTTTTAATTGTTTTTGTTATTTTTATTATATTTTGTAAGCCAGGGGTGGCAGAAGGTAGATCTCCCGTTGTTTTGGACTCCAACTCCCAGCATTCTTGCCCATTAGCCATGCTGGCAGGAGCTTCCAGAAACTGAAGTTCAAAACCTTTGGAGACATACCTTCTGCCCACCCCTGTTCTAAGTTGCATTGAGCAACTCCTTTTTTGGAGGGGAAAAGCAGAATAATTAAAATAACAACGAGGAGAAGGAGGAGGCAAAATCCAATGGACTAGAGGAAACAAGCAGAGGACAGTAAGGACAGCCTTGTACTTTTATGTGAATTAAATCCAAGTAGAACAGCCCACAAATGAGATCAGCATGACCATTAGTCATGTTGTGGTGCAGAGGAGAAAGCATTGTTTTGGCATTGTTTTTCCCACAATATACAGCGGGAACACTTTTAAAAAGTATTATACTTCTGACATGCAAAAGAGCAGAAAGACAGGATTTCCCCGTATTGCATGTTAGCTTAAACCTTAGCCAAAATGCCAAAACAACAATCTTCTTTCCTCAGCAATTAATCAAATCCACTGACATGTGCTCAATGGAGTTTTCTCCAAATAAGCATATTATAGACTAAGGGCTGCATCACACCAGCATTTTATCGCACTGTCATCCTACCTTGTTTACCGTTTTGCCCCGCGACCCTCAAATGTCGTCATCCCTGTCCTACAGTCATCTCGCCTCTTCCCCTCCATTTTCTGTGTTTTTCTAGGGTGGGAAAAGTGTGGTATTTTTTCTCCACACAGGGTAAAACTGCCCTTCCATTCCCATGTATTGCCGTCCTCGCGCTATGTCACAGAACATCCATTCTTGGGGGCGTATGTGTTGAAGTGTGGTCTTGGTGACGAAACAGGAGGGCGTGCTGAGTTGCTCAAATGGCCGGGCTTGGGCTGAGTTGCTCAAACATACTTCCACTGCTCCAACCCAACTCTTGTTGCTCTCTCATTGCTATTTCTCCCCCTCGGAAGGCAGAAACGGTGCCTAATAGATCAAACTCAAAATCGATCAAGCAGTAGATAACAAAACTAGAGTGGTGGGGGGGGGGAAGGCACCCATGTCCATTACAATGTCCATCAACATTGTAATGTTGATGGACATTACAATGTCCATCAACAAGAACCAATGAACTAAAGGAGTGGGGTGGGGCAAGCACAGTGGCGATACCAGGACGCGCGATCTGGCGCAGGTGAAAAGGTAAACAAGGCAAAATAGTCCAAAAAACACACACACATGAAAGTGACCAGCGCTTGACGGCTAATGAAGGCATGAACAACCACTTCCATTGGAAATAAAGGATGGTGGGAGCCATGGAGAGCTTTAAAGATTGGTGATGGGTGATTCAGAATGAGCCTAATTTTTAAAAAAGAGTTGAGTTGGCCTCTGATACAAATTGGGCCCAAAGTCACTCTTTTAAACTTAGGCTCCGCTCATGTTGAACCACATTGACTATCCAATCACCATTAAGGTTTTAGATAGTGAGGTATTTGTTATATATGTATTCATTGGTTACATTTATATCCTGTCTTTTTGCCTCTTGCGAGGAACCCAAGAGGTTCTCCTCCTCTCCATTTTATTCTCATCACAACCCTGAGAGGTAGGTTAAGCTGAAAGACAGTGACTGGCCCAAAGTCATCTGGGCCTAGTTCCTACAACCCAGGTCTCCCCTGTCCCAGTCCAACGCTCTAACCACTGCACCACACTGGCTCACCAGGGTAAGCTCAGTGCCGTCAGCATATAACTCATAGGTTTTGGCAAAGTAATCCAAGGGCCGCAGGTAAACCAGAAAAGGCCAATCAGCAGCTCATGAGCTATGCATATCCCACCCCTAGCACCAGTTCCAACAGGACCTCAAGTGATTACTTCTACAGAGAAAGGAGAAGGAATGGAGGAATTCCCACAAAGCAGAAAGCATGGGAGGATCGGATTGCTGCAACGTGGTCTAAGTGGCTTCTTTCACTCATATATAGACCCCATTCAGAAGACACCTTAAACCATGGCTTTAACCATGGTGAATAAAGCAAAAAGCCTTATTCACTGTGGTTAAATCCATGGTTTAAGGTGTCTTCTGAATGGGCCCATAGAAGTAATATTCAGAAGACCACCTAGTTACAAGTACAGCAAGACCTGGCCCCTGATCGTCCAACTGGCTCATTTCCATCTGGCCTGGAAAGTAGAGCCCTGACCAACTCCAGCTACGAAGGCTGCTCCTGCAAGTCCCTAAAGACCATCGGAGCTGTTGCTAGAGGCCACATTTTGCCTTGAATGAGATGTTTTTTGCTGCTATTTTTTGCTACTACGTTTTTCAATTTCCATTGTTAAGCCCTAGTCTGAATTATCAGAGGATCATTTGATCTGCATGTGTATTTATTTATATTTGTGCTATTACTTGAATAACATTGCCTTGTAACAGTTAGCAAATCCATAACGGTTAATGAATCCTCTTGAAATATTAGGTTTAATATGTAAAACTTTTCTGATGTTGTAAGTTGCTTAGTACAGTTCACCATGGAAATGTGGCATGTAGATAAACTGATGGCGGTGATGAGAAGTAACGTTCAGGAACATGCAGCCTGATCTGATGATACATATTTTCTCACTTAGTTCAGTGGGATTTATTCCTGTGCTTAATGTTTCAGTCCTATTAAGAGAAAGAAGAGAGAAAAAGAAGATAAAGAGCATCATCAGACAGGGGGAAATTGTGTTTGCTTACCGTCGCTTCTCCGCCCATGGGTTTGTCCCTCATTACTTCCTCTTCTGAAAGAGGAAGTAAACAACGTGCACGTGGCCCATCCAAGGGACCGTTCTGATCACGCTACTTCTCCTGCACACAGCAGGAGATAGCGGCAACTTCCGTCTTTAAAAATAAGTCAGACCTACTGGGGTGTTTTTTTGTGGTGCGAAGAAGGCTAGAAGGGGTGGAAGACGCTTGGGAGGCAGATAATGTCATGAGAGGGACCCGCGAAAATCCATGAGTGCCCAGTAATGAGCATGCAATAAAATGCTCCTATGATGGAGCTCAATGGCAAATACATAGTCCCAGTTTCCCTTTCTGGCATCCCCGCATTGTAAACCAAACATCCTAAATATCTTAACTGCCTGATCACAGCATCTTATAAGAGCACAAGCTGAATGAAACCAAGCATTAAATTCTCTCTTATCAGTAGCTTTTAAAGGGTAAAAATGTCATCGAGATGAATAGATCTTCTTGAAGCAAAACAGCCTATTTGCAAGCCTGTTGAATCACTTTCCTGGGCCAGAAGTGCCTTCGAGCGACTGAGAGTCAGAATAGGTTTCCTGCCACTCAAAAGCAGTTCGGTTTAGGAGCTCCGTGTGTCTCAGTCCTTCTTCAGCCAATCATCCAAATGATATTTTATCGTGCACAAAAGCCATCAGGGGCAAACTACGCATTACATTTATGTTCACAGAACAAATTCCCAACGAAGTTGGGGAGGGGAGTGAGTGGAAAATTTGTGGTGGGGAGCTTAATCCTTTCCTTCCTGGTGATTTTTCTATGCTTCCCCAACCTCCTTGGGGTTCCAGTGACACGTTTACAAGGATACACATGATACACGGTCTCTCGCTTGAATGTTCTCAACAGGGCCAGCCCTACCATTAGGCAGAATGAAGCAGCCACCTCAGGCAGCAGATTTGGGATGTCATGAAAGAGCAGCAAATAATTATTAACTTTGTTGTTGTTGAATTTTTACTGCCAGGGACAGGAAGAGATGGTTGTGATATTTCCTGCTTCATGTGCCAAAATAACTTGGGTGGCTTTGGGTCCAGTGTACAGGGGTGACTGGGTGGTGCAATTTGCTGTTCTGCCTCAGGCAGCAAAATGTTTTGTGCCACCCCTAATTCTCTACCTAACAAAACCTCCTTGCACATATTGAATTACCAAGTCAAGGAGAAACGCTTGCCCAAGCTGCTATTTTTCTATGAGCAGGGAGTCGCTCACACCACTCACACGTGGCATCCAAAATGCAACCTGCAGCCTGAAGTAGTACTGTCCAGGAAAGGCCTCACTCTTTCATTCTGTCATGTTGAACAGAGGCATAATCTGCAAACCTGTGTCAGTCTTGTTAGCACCTCAAGTGACTACAACAGCACAAACTCCATGAAGCAACAGCGCAAACTCCATGAGGGTTATGCTGGAGGGTCAACTTGCGGACCTTATTCAGTCCACGGCTAAACAGAGAGTGACAACTTTCTATATGAATGTTGAAATTAATGAAGTGAGAAGTTGATTACAGGAAGTTAATTGTCAGCAAATGACCCAGCAGCCTTCTTTCCTGAGGTTCTCTCTTTTAAGACTTTTTTTTGGGGGGGGTGCGGGGGGGGGGGGAATGGAGAAAGAATTACAGATAACAAAGGATCAAGCAGGCTACAGAAAGATTGCAACCAGATGGCAACAGAAAGCTATCCAAGGAATTCTGGATCAAAGTTTGTTCTGTCTTGCATGTTGGTGGGGGGGAGGAGACGAAGAGCTGATTGGAACAAAGCAGATGGTACTCATGGCACCCAGCAAAGTATGCAGCATCTTCCAGCATTTCCATTCATTTGTAGTGCTCCATAACAGTAAGCAGCTATCGTGGGAAGGAAAGCAGAATACAAAGGTTCAAATACATGTGACGTGATTAATAATTATTATTATTTATTAATATTTATATACCTCATATTCTAAAAAGTCATTGAAGCAGTGAACAACAATTTAAAACAGCCTTGTGCGATCTGATGGCCTCCAGATGTGTGGGACAGCAGTTCCTGTCATTCCCATGGCCAGCGGCCATGGTGGCTGAGCATGACTGGAGCTGCAGTCCAACTCTTCTGGAGGGCACCAGTTTGGAGAAGGCTGATTTAAAACAAAGCCTTAACACAATAAAAAGAACATTGAAAACCGCAAAACATTAAAACTACGTAGTTTAAAAGGCTAACTTAAAAAGGCATGTCTTCATACCCTTTCTAACAACCAAGTGACTGGGGGCTGTTTGTAGTTCTTGAGGAAGCTCATTCCAATAATAATAATAATAATAATAATAATAATAATAATTATAATAATAATAATAATAATAATAAAAAAATAGATTTTCTACTCAGAACAAGATTTCTAGTCCTAACTCTGTGCACTCTTATGAAGCGCACTGACATCAACAAGAATGCTGATACTTCATAAAACATGGTTGCCAACAATAACGACACTGAAATCAACATCCTAGATCTTGGATGGGCCAAACTAGAAGTGACACTAACAATAACAAATGGCACAGACAGGATTTTTCACAGATCTTCTGGAACCCCCCTATCTGGTTAGCAATAGCACCTAGGTAATTGTCAGTAGCAGACGATTAGCAGGCAGCAACCAGGAACATTCTTGTTTTGTTTATTCAATTTAACAACAAGGGCCCAAGGCAGCTTACAAGCCCTCATGAAAACCCGGAGAAGTCCGTTAAGTGCAGAGAGAGACCAACTTCACCAAGGGCACTGAATGGTTAACCACCTCAGGGCTACACAGGGACTTGAACTGTATCCCTATCCAACTACTCTAACCACTCTGCTAGCAAAGCACACGGGATAACCAATGAGCAGTTTTCCCAGGCAACAAACCACGCCACACACTGCAGGGGAAAGGGGTGAATAGACACTCACCTTCCAAACAGACTTTGTGAAATGTCCTTTTCCAGGACCTAGACTCTGAGTATGACCTGCCTGCCAACACCCTCCCAGAGAAAATATTCTGATTCTGCAAGCCAATGCATCTTCATCCACAAGTAAGGCAAACAGAGTTCAATGGTGCTTACTCCCAAATCAGCATACAAAGGATTCCAACCTCAGGCATTTAGAAACTCTAGTATTCTGTTGAGCCTTGTTTTCCTTTATAATCAACACCTTTTTTAAAGGGGAAAGAGCATTATTTATTACCTCTACTAGATGCAGGTGTTAATCCTGTTTTTTTTAAAAAAAAAAACCACATTCTACAATCAACTTGTGGTTTACACAACCCCCCCAGGTTGAAAGGTTCATTATAAGTCACATACACAAGCAGCATTTCTCATAACCCATCAATTTCATTATTCATTTAAATTACTGACCACAATCATATATATTTTTTAAACATTATACAGCTGAGGTAGGTTGGCAGGATTGCTACAACAAGGGAGTAGCAGGGTAGCTAGGAGGGAAAAGTATAGGACAAGGTATTATTTTAAGATGTCCATCTTTACATGATGCTTAACACAATTACGATTCAATCTGGTAATATATAGGAAGTGTCCCAGCATCTAATAAAGCCTTTTTTAAAAAAGGGGGTACACCCCAAATCACAGACCTATAAAATGAGGGTGACCATATGAAAAGGTGGACAGGTGTCCTGTATCTTTAACAGTTGCTTAAAAGGGGAATTCCAGCAGGTGTCATTTGTATATATGGAGAACCTGGTGAAATTCCCTCTTCATCACAACAGTTAAAGCTGCAGGAGCTATACTAGAGTGACCAGATTTAAAAGAGGGCAGGGCACCTGCAGCTTTAACTGGTGTGATGAAGAGGAAATTTCACTAGGTTCTCCATATATACAAATGACACCTGCTGAACTAGCCCTGTCCTCCTTTTAATATGGTCACCCTAATAAAATGTCCCTTTTCTCAGATTTTAATTTTCAAGTATTTGCAACAACTAACTTTTCCTTTTCAGACCAGCTTCTTCCCCCCTAACACACACACACACACACACTTCCATATAATCTACAACCGAGAATAACTGACAGTACCATAAGTTAAATGTACACTACTCCATACAGCCTAGGTGAATGCCTTAACCTGTAAGTTTTTGAGTAGGTATCACGAGATTCTTCCATAATTGCTTCCGATTGCATGGTAGGATCAATTACATTAAAATGGTAGTGGTTAATTCTGCATGAAAGCTATTTGATACATGGCTGAATCTTAAATGTGTGCATATGTTTCTACATAGATAACACATAGCATTAAACATGGATGGTTTCATCTCTACCTACCCATTAAAGGAAAGGGGGGCTTGTTGGTGGTAATTGATTGAAAATGGACATGACAGCTGCATTTCCTGTCCAGCTTCTAGCCCAGACTGGCTGGCCAGCAAACCAATTGAAAATTCTCCTGTACTCAGATGTTCAACACAATAGCAGATTAACAACTAGCAAAGAGAGGAAGGAAACGTCTGTGAATCACTGCTTTGTAAATTAACAAAAATTAATGAACAAAACCAGGAACCTAGTTTGTCTCTCCTTTGCCCTACTTGCACCCACTGAAAACTGTCTGCATAGCAAAAAAAAAAAAGCACAAAGTCAAGGATTCCTTCAAAGTCAAAGCTAGAAACTAGTGATCTAAACTCACACATTTCTTCTCTCCATATTTTTACAGAAACATTGTTCTGCTTTGATTCTTAGCATTTTTATCAAATTAAGATCTTCATGTTTGATCATCCCCATATAAATCATCACCATCTAAAAAATTTTTTGCTTAGTATAAAAATAACACTCACTGAGGGTTTCCAAATGAAACCAGTACTGGTAGGGTTCCTCCACTCTTCCCTTACCTGCTTCCAAAGTGAAATCAAATTGCGTGGAAATGTGCAGGAGTGGCTCCAAACACCTCAAGGCAACAATTAATAAAAAGACAGCCGTATACAAATGGATGGATGCAGGGTTTGGAGTTGCTACTGTTATCCTAGACAGAATTAATTGGCTTAATGTGATCTTCTCCAATGTAGTACCTTCTATAATCCAGTTTAAAGCATGGCCCTCCCTAGCCATTGCAAATAGTGAAATAAAGGCACATGACACAGCAAGCCAGAAGCAAGATAGTTACCCTTTGAGCCTATGTAGTTTACTCCATGGAAAGAAAGTAAAGCCAGCTGTTATTCACAGTCCAGGTTAGGAAAAGGATCTAAACAGCCACATCACAGCATATCACAGACACATAGGATTACACAGAAATTGTCCAAACAACATAATGTTCATAATAACTAGTGGACCAACCATTGCTCCTAACCATAAAAACCCAGGGTGTTGCCTATTATTCTAGTGGTAATATCATAGTAAGAGAGAATACAGGTAGTAATAGATGCTGAAAGAGATGGACCCTGTTTCACAGACAGATCCTTTACTTAATCCTAAATATTTTTGCAGCCAACAAAGAGAATGGCCCATGTGATCAGCCACCTCTCCACGGGCTGTCAGCAAAAGAGGTGTTTAGTATCACTTCAGATAGTCCCCCAGACTGACAATCTCCTGCTTTAGGAGTGGCAGTAAGTACTGACACTTAAGAACATAAGAAGAGCCACACTGGATCAGACCAAGGGTCCATCTAGTCCAGCACTCTGTTCACACAGTGGTCAACCAGCTGTTGACCAGAGACCCACAAGCAGAACACGGTGCAACAATACCCTCCCACCCATGTGTCCCAGCAACTGGTGTACATAGGCTTACTGCTTCTGATACTGGCGGTAGCACATAACCAGCAGAACTAGTAGCTATTGATAGCCTTCTCCTCCAGGAATTTATCCAACCCCCGCCCCATTTAAAGCCATCCAAATTGGTGGTCATCTCCACATCTTGTGGTAGTGAATTCCATAGTTCAACTATGCGCTGTGTGAAGAAGTGCTGCCTCTATCTGTCCTGAATCTCCCACCAATCAGCTTCGTGGGACGACCCTGAGTTCTATTATTATGGGAGAGAGAGAGAAATATCTCCCTATCCACATTCTCCACACCATGCAACATTTTGTACACCTCTATCATGTTTCCCCTTAAGCTCCTTTTTTCCAAGCTAAACAATCCCAGCTGTTGTAACCTTCCCTCATAGGGAAGATGCTCCAGTCCCTTGATCATTTTAGTTGCTGTTTTCTGTACCTTTTCCAGTTCTACAATATATATAGGTGTAGTGACCAGAACTGTACACAGTATTCTAAGTGTGGTTGCACCATAGATTTGTATAAAGGCAGTATGATACTGGCAGTTTTATTCTCAATTCTTTTTATTACAATGCCTAACATGGAGTTCGCCATCTTTACAGCAGCCACACACTGGGTTCACATTTTCATCAAGCTGTCCACCACAACCCCAAGATCCCTTTCTTGGTTGGTAACCACCAGCTCAGATCCCAATACTTGAAGTTGGGATTTTTTTTGGTCCCAACATACATCACTTTACACTTGGTTACATTGAATCGCATCTCCCATTTGGATGCCCACGCTCCCAGCTTGGAGAGAACCCTTTGGAGCTCTTCACAATCCCTTTTTGTTTTAACCACCTTAAATAATTTGGCGTTTTAACCACCTTAAATAAATGATCTCCGAATTCCAGATCATTTACGAACAAATTGAAAAGAATTGGTTCCAATACCGATCTCTGTGGGACCCCAGTATTTACTTCCCTCCATCGGGAGAAATAACCATTTATTCCTACCCTCTGCTTTCTGTTCCTTTAACCAGTTACTGAGCCATAAGAGGACCTCTCCTCTTATTCCATGACTGCTAGTTTGCTCAGGAGCCTTTGGTGAGGGACTTCTTCTGTCCTCTCCCATCCCACACTAACAGCATCTTCCACATGTAACTGGATCACAAAACTTTAAACGCCCCTGATGCCGCAGGAGCAGCAGTTTAGTGAGGCATTTCACTAAAGATCGGAGCCGCCTCAAAACTCTTTCCACATCATGCACTGAAATTAACCCAAGATTTCTCCTACCCCTTTGTGAACGTCGCCACAGGTTAATGGGGATAAACACACGTTCCACCACCACCCCGCGTTAGCTCCCCACCTTTCCCACTCCCCATCCTTTCTCCACTCAAGCTCAACTCCTCCCGAAGCTGTAGGTTTGCTGCTTTTTCGAGCGGACACGCCCGTCGCAGCTCCGTTACACGCGCAATGTGCTGTTAGCTCCTGATCGTAATCTGTAAAACGAGAAACGCGCGGAGCGCGCATCTTTGGGCTGTTGTACCAGCATCAGCAGCAGCCACCTTTGCCCAGGGCAGAGTTACCAGCCACATCCCAAGGGTATTTCACCCTCTCCGCTTACACGCCTGTACACGATGCGAGGCTAACGTCACGTGCGAACCAGTCCTGGGGACAGACCTCTCTGGAAAGGCGGCACACACACACACGACCTGGCATGCCGGACTTACCTTGATAATACTGCTCCTCCGAGGGGTCGCCCGGGCCGCCTCCAGAAGACTAGCTTCGGGATCGGCGGCGGCCCCGGCCCCGGCCAGCAACACCCCGCTCCTCCGCTCCCTTCTCCTCCCCATCGCCGCTGCAGGCAGGTCAAAGGATCCGGGCTCCAGATACATCTCCGCGTCTTCCTCGCCCTTGAGAGCCGCCAGCGCCGGATGTTCGCGGCTCCCCGCGGCTTCTGCCATCGCGCTTTCCGCCCCACGAAGCGGGGTCTCAACTTGACCGAGGCCGCTGCGAGGAAGGCAAAGGCGGAGGAGGGAGCGCCGGACGCCAGACCCCGGGTTTATTGCACCGCAGCAGCAGCAGCAGCAAGTTTCTCAGCGAGGGTCATTGTGCTCGTGTGTGCTTAAAACTCCGGCTGGCTCCGCTTCGCCCAAGAGGTCCGTGCACGGCTCGCTGGAAGCGGCGGCGGCAGTAGGGGAGGGGCAGGAAGGCGCTAAACTTGGACAAGGAGAGAGTTCTCCGGCAGCGGCGGAGGGTTGCAAACTGCCCCTGGCGCACGCCCTCGCGTACACACGACACCCTCACCCACGCGCAGGCCAATCGGAGGGAGGCGTCCTCGCCCGGGATGGCGCTGCGCATCCCTGGCTCCGCGGCCGCGCTGCTGGCCAGGACAACGCGCCAAGGAAGCGGCTCCGCGCAATGTGCAGCCCGCCAACGAGCAGGAAGTGCCGCCGCTCTTACTCTTCGCTGTTGTGACAGAGCCAGACTTGTTTTGACAGGCGAGGCTGATAGACGCCGGCCCGGGCCACTTAGCGGCGGAGGAGCGTTCTGATGGGGGCCCGCGCGGCCAATCGCCAGCCCGCGGGGGCGTGGTCAAAGGCGCTTGAGAGAAAGAGAGAGCGAGGCTGAGAGTGGAATGTGTTCTCTATTGAGAACAGATTCCCAAGGGTTGATCGTTCGTTTGCACACATGGGAAAGCGGACAGGCGAGAAAGGATGGATTTAGGGAGCTTCTGTAGTTAAACGGGGGCGGGTGAGAACTGAAGGGGCAGCCTCACCTTGAAAACAAACTGATTTGTTATTGATTAATCATATTGATTTACTTATTGATGGTATTTTATAAACCATCCCATGGCAGAGTTCTCAGGGCAGCGGACAACAAGGTATCGATTTGTTTAAAATGTACGAATTAAAACAACAAAAATCTATCATGCAACGTACAATCACAAGTCACACAGAGAGAGAGAGTGAAAGCTACGGGAGTTGAAAAGGAGTGGTGCCAAAATGACACCAAAATAGTTGCCAAGCGGTCATCCCAGAGGGAGGGTGCCACTGCTGAAAAGGCCCTCTCTCCTGTAGCCACCACCACCACCCCTCATTTCATCCCACATTTAAGGATAGGTGGGATGAAATCAGTGGCTTACAAGTGTAAAGTGAGTCTTCCTTCCGCCCAGAGAGCTTCGGCTATTGAGCGGTATAAAAATGTAATAAATAAATAAATACTTACAACCCAGGCAATTAACCCTACTCATGCATCTAGACAGGGGCAAGTCAGTTAACAAGAGATTTATTACACATTAAATGAAAATCACACACCCAGCAGAATATCAAGTAAGGCCAACTGCAAAGAGACTTTTGCAGGATAGCCAAACAGAACTGTGTCCGCTTGGCACAATTCCTCATACATCCAGTTGGAATGGTCACAAACATCACAAACCAAAGTCTCATAACAATTACAAAAGATAGCAAAGTATACTCATTCTCAGCTTTGGCTCAGGAGGTCACCAGCCAACAGACTCCAGATCTTTGGTATGTACATCCACAAAGTTCACACAATGTTTATGCTTTCTTTCCACTTATTAGCCATAAACAAGAATAAAACACTCAGGGCTAAACACTACAGATGTAATGCATGAACATGAAAGAAAAATTGCTTAATATTTCTGGAGGTGTCATGATAATGGCCCCCACAAACAGATGAGGGAATGGGATTGTATTAATATCCTTTATGGAGCCAATTTATGGATGTACATTTGTTCACACAAGTAAGAACAACCTAGCTAATCATATCACTTACTGAAGGACCAATCTCACAATAAGCCCCAATAATGAAGATATTACATTCAAATTAAATAAGAATGTTTTGTAATGTGACCCTGTCAAAATAATGTGTTATTTAATTTATCAGTATAGATTATTGTTATTTTATTGCTTTGCTGTAGAATATAAAAGAGCTCAAAAGCTACATATTGTTTATAAAATATGCTACAAATTCATGCAGGCTGCAGTCCCTTACTTGGGAATAAGTCACAGTGAGTTCAATGGGGCTTATGTCTGAGTAAACATTATAGGCTTCACTGTCACTAAGCTTTGCATATACAAAGTTTCCATCTTTGCTTATCAAAGATGGAAATAACTAGTTATCGTCAGAATAAAGAACTACCATTGAATAGAAGCATTTGACTTTCTATGCAATAGCGAATAAAAAATGCCCTACAGGTAATGTGTCTATTCTGATCAAACAGCACAAACACTGTCCACGCAATCCTAAACACATATATAAAGAAGTAGGTCCATTCGGTAAGTGGGCACAGGATCAATCACAATGAGAAGTATAAGAAACAAAATTTATAATACAACAAACATCATTATTATTATTATTATTATTATTATTATTATTATTATTATATTTATTTGTATCCTGCCTTTTGCCCAATACTGGGCCTCAAGGCGGTCTTACGAAGTTTAAAACATAAATTGTAATGTTGACCTACAGCAGGTGCTAGGAAAGTCAAATTGCACCAATAAAGTCCAAATGCTTGCAAAAAATGTGGGATATAATGCATCATTATGGGCTCCATCACACCAGCAATGTATTACACACTCACCATGCCTAGTATGTAGATTTGCTGCGTAGTATTCATATGGTTATTCAAAATAGTTCAAGTTCTCATGGTTCTGAACACACCAATTTTAAAAAGCTCTGAAATATAATAAAAACAAGTTGCAGGCAAGAAAAGGCAACAAAGGGTGAGGGGAGTCAGAGTTTCGTTTTACACACTGGGCTGGATCCAAACCAAGTTAGTCACACTTTAATCCCATTGAACTCAAAGGGATAAATTAGTCATGACCAATAACTCCCATTGATTTCAATGAGGTGAAAGTACAAGACTGATTAAGTGGATCTAAACCCATTAGCAGCATGTCAGTGCATACATGCCTGCAAGGGATTGTGCCCTTAATGATTGGAAGCCTCCTGGCCTGCATTTCACTAAACTGGGTTTTGAGCCCATCTAGTGAAAGAGCTTTGGAGGGGGGGGGGGTGAAGGAGTGTGGAAGAGGCTCAGGATAATTCGTATCCCGGCCTCTCTAGTCCCCGCCCTGCCCACTTTTACCCCTCTCCTAGCTTGATTTTCTAACCTCAGAGGGCAGCCGGCACAGTTCTGTCCACACCGGCTGCGATGAGGAATGGGAGGGAGATCTCTGACTCCCCCTTCTGAGCTCAGAGAGCTCTCTAACCTCCTCAGTATCCGATGGCCTCTCAGGCAATGTTTAGGGGCCACAGGATTGTACTCTTAATCACTGGTTTAATTTGCATGTAGGATGGCAGCCATAGATCGGTCCAATATCACTGATTTTATTATTTATTTATTTATTTATTTATTACATCTTTATACTGCCCAACAGCCTAAGCTCTATGGGCAGTTTACAACTAAAACCATAAAATCCAGTTTAAAACTTTAAAATCACATAAAACCAGAATAAATTACAGTCCAAGGAAGGATTGTTTTAAAAGGTAGGTTTTTAGGAGGCGTTTAAAAGTTATTTTCCGCCTCCCGAACCACACGAGGGAGGGTTTTCCAGAGGGTGGGTCCTGCTACAGAGAAGGCAGCCATCGAGGTTCTTCATGGCGACATTCTCTTCGTGTCGGGATGACAAGCAGGGCCTCCTCTGAAGATCGTAAATGTTGCCTGGGTGTACTTTAAGTGTTTTTAATAATGCTAAGATAAGCATGCACTACAAATAATTAAGAACAAGAATAGGAATACCCTACATTGCAAAGTAGAGTATACCCTGCATTCATCTGCAATCCAAAGTGCCAGATAAGTTAAGGTCAGGAATGTGGCATACTTTACCAATATTTTTATTCAGTGGATTAGCAATGTCAAAACTATTTCAGAACTGTTTACCACACCATTTTTCTGGGGATGATTCCATCATTGGGATCTTAGGTTTCTTTTGTATCCTGCTCATTGGATTTTCCTTGAAAAGAAACTTAAGAGAGCTCATCCTGTCCCCAAAACATTAATTCAGGGGACTAATTCTAAAATGTATCCAGCAAGTATAAGACACAAAACGAACAAATCTCTTCCCTCCACATTGCTCTCTTAAGGAAACTTTCTTGGGCCAGACTTTGGCTAACAGATACTGGAACAAAAGGTAAAAAAGGAAGAAAAAGGCGCCAGTAGTCCATGAGGCCAGTTTAGAGAGCACAACTTGAGGAAATAGATGTAAAAACTCCAGGCTTAGATTTGTAACACTTTGGCACCAAGCAGGACAGACATGGATTCCAGCATCAACATATGCAGTAGTAGTTATCGTAAATATTTATACCTGCTTACAAATTGCAAGCATTCATAAGTCAAATATAAACCCACAATAAAACCAAGAGGCCCAGTATTGGGCAAAAGGCGGGATGATGATGATGATGATGATGATGATGATGATGATGATGATAATAATAATAATAATAATAATAATAATAATACAGCAGTCAATAAAACATTCAACAAAACAATTCAAAAACAGCAGCAGCAGCTATTGTTTTACGCAGACAAATAAGACGGATGCCACTGTTGTTCATACCATTTTTCAATTTGCATGATAACTAATTAGGATGTAGCCTTCAGACATTGCTTTAAGATTAGAGAATTGGGAGACAGGCAGAATTGTTATTAGGCCCGTGGCAAATTGATTACGGTCTGGTATGACTGAAGTGGATTCGCTGCAGATTTTTTTCCCTTTTAGAAAAGTGACCATTTCTAAAGTGTATCACACTAAATATCAGCGAAATGACACTGTCAAGGAATGAGACAAAAGTACTTTTAAAATTGTTTCTTTGTGATTGAAATTCCAAAACAGACAAAGACATCTCGTGCTATATGAGACTGATGTCAAATAATCAAAATATACCCAGTATATAAATCTTAACATCAGCCAAACGAAGATAATGGGAATCATCAGATGAGCGTTTTATCACATGCTTGTTACTGCCCACTCATGGTTTTTCGCACGTCCTTTTGACAACACTGTCTGCCTCCCGTACATCTCCCTCCCCTTCTGGTCTTTTTTCCACAACAAAATAGACCCCAGTAAATCTGACTTTTTTTTAAAAAAAAAAAAAAGCCACCATTTCATTTCCCATAGGAACAGGTGACTTGGCTTATTTTTGTTTGCTTTTTTGTTTGTTTAAAACATTTTAACCCAGCTTTTCACACACACACACACACACACACACACACACACACACACACACACATGCTCCAAGAGCAGTTTACAAACATCAATAAGAAACCAATCATGCACCTCAAGCTCACCATCTACAACACAAACTGTGAAGGGATTGGATGGAAGGAGGAAAAAGGTAAACTCAGGCACTAGATCTTGGTTACAAAGTTCTTGTAAAAGTTCTTTCCAGCAGTGAGGAGGGAAGCATTCTTTCTGCAGCTGCTTCTTCTCTGGCTGATAGCTGGGGCCAGGGTGGTCTTCCCCCAACCCCAGGCCATGGTGTTCTTCCTCGGAGGCACAGGTGCAGCCTCCCAGCAGCCTTTGTTCCCCTGGCCATTGGCAGAGGTTAAAGCAGCCTTCCACAAACAGTGCCCTCCAGATGTATTGGACTGCAACTCCCATAACCCCCCACCTAGCATCCGGCTGGGCGTTATGGGAGTGGTGGTCCAACATAACTGGAGGGTGCTGGGTTGGGGAAGTCTGGTCTAGAGTGTGATTCCCTTTCCCTCCCCCCCACTCCCCGGCAGTCCCAGAGCAATGGACAGTAGGCACAACGTGTTCGTTCCAGCAAGGAAGGGCAAAGCTGCAGCTGCTCCTTCACTGGCCAATGGAAGGAGCCAGGCTGTAGTTAACTTTCCAAAATGAAACACACTGATGTAGTATGAAGAAGAGGGGGAGGGGAGTTGGTTTGTGACCCTCAAGCAGTACCCAACTATTAAAATTGACTGCCAATATCCTTATGCATCAAATCTAACAGATGCAGGAGACAACTAATGGCATTGTCAGTTAAATAGGGTGGGGGTTACAGGAGTGCATAGTAGGCAGGCAGTCTAATTATTATTATTATTATTTATATTATTATTATTATTATTATTATTATTATTATTAAACATTAATAATTTGCCAAGTTTGATGTGCATGTAGCAGGGTACGTTCCTATTTATTTATTTTCTGGTTGTGACATTCACTGGCAGAAACAGGTCATGGAAGGCCCAACCAGAGGATGCAAAAGTGCCCTCTCAACAAACTTAGCTCATGACAAGTGGGACCTGAGCTGCAACCAAATGTTGCAGTGGCCTCATAAGCAGGACTGCTCCTGTTTGGGATTCCTGCCAGCCAGCCATGTTCTTCTTCCGGGATACTATAAGGAACTTAAGCAGGGCATTCCATCACCACAATTTTTCTTTTCCAACTGGCATTCTACATTCCATCAAGTTTACACAGAATGCTCAATCCCTATTGGGCTGTTTAGTTTTTTTAATATATATATATATATATATATATATATATATATATATATATATATATGTGTGTGTGTTTTGCTTCTGCAAATCTTGGGGTTCTTCCAAACATATATAATAATCTTCCAAACATATATAATAATAACATGCTGATGCCTCCTTTTTCTCACTGTCCCCTGTTATGGCTCAGTTTCTGTCGGTACTCAACCACTGTTTTTTATTTACAGCCCACCAAAAGGAGTTTTTTTTCTCCATCTCCGTCAAAGTAATCCAAATGCTTCAAGAATGGCTGGAGCATTTCGATTACTTTGCCAGAGATGGAGAAAAAAACTCCTTTTGGAGTGCTGTAAATAAAAAACAGTGGGAGACAACCACTTAAAGTCTGCAAACCCACACTCCCACGGCATAGCTCACTTATGGCGATAATGAAATTGTTTATCTGATGAAGTCTATTGAAAGACGAAACAGGATGTACACCGGATACCTATAGCAAAACAGCAAAACAACTTGTTTATTCAATTATTTTATCTTGTATTCACCTGCAATTTTGTATAAAACTAATAGATGTGTGTGATACCACGTAGTTTGACTTTTTGTCTCATATAAAACTTTCATTGTATTGAATATAAGCAATTCCACTTGTGTACAATTGTGTGCTTTGCAGCATTGCTTGTTCTTGTTTTCTGTGCAACTGTTGCCCTTTTTGGTGTGTAGGTACAAAACCACCACCTGAGTTGGCTATTAGAGGGAATGATACAACGTAGAAAGAGAACCATCTTTCAATCACAACTGCATTCTAGCCAGCTTATATTTGGCTAATGTTACACACTCTGAAAAGCAAATTAAATGAACAAAGACTTTGAGGCTGCAATCCGACGCATTTAAACGCATTTCACAATTGAATACAGTTGCATACAAGGAATTGCCCTGTCGGTATATCGTGCATTAACATGTTTTTGAAGACTTCAGCGTTTATCACATTCTATCGCAAGATGAAAATCCATGTACAGCTGCCTCTTAAACCAGGCAAAAACTTCATTCTTTAGTCTTTTGCGACTTTGAAGGATGATGTAATTTGAAATAGAAAGAGTTTAAGTTGAGAACAGAGACGGGGAAGAGTTTCAGAAACAAGATCGCCCTCTAGCTTTGATTCAGAAAACATTCACACAGCAAAGATGGGTGTTGCTCTCAACGAACAGCCGAACCCTGTAACTTTCAGTTTCTTGGGCTGTCCATAAATTCTTATTTATGGAATGCCCCTGAGAAACAGAAAATACAATCAAATCAAAGTTAAGTACTTTAAAGTCCCATTGATGTTAAAAGTTAAGGACTCACTCCCAGGTACATGTATATGGGATTTTCACTCTTAATCTGATTGGTTGGGATTTTATTGTTTAAAAATGTTGTCTGTGTATTTGCCACCTTGAATATATTTTATAGAAAGGCAAGATGGAAATGCTAAAATAAATAAATAAATGTTATTATATATTATATGAAGCCTTGGCATTAACGGTATTCTGCAATACAATTGTTTGCAGAACTGCAGGATCCCTAACCTCAAAAGAAATTACAGATCCCCTCTATGAGAAAAACTTCAGGACAACAATACATCAAAGCCAGGATTCAAAAGAGCATGACATGACATTACTTGAGCAAGCCCAAAGGAGGTTTAAGTTTAACAGCAATCCCCTAATCGTCCCATCCCTATATCACACAGCAAAATGCTGTTGAAACTGAGGGGCATTTTAAAAGCAGTCTGTAATACGGCACAGGGGTCATTGTGGCTCAGCACAAGCCTTAGGGTTGTACCCCATTGTGTTCCTCTACTGACGGAAGGCTCTTTTGTCCTGCAAAGACTTCCATCAGTTGAATGAGGAGGTGATTTTTGCCAATATCTCCTTACTCCTGCAGCTCCCTTCCCCGAACCACCCCCCATGCTGTTCCAAAGGGTCCCCCAACTCTCTGGAGCAGATTTGGGGAACTGGTGTAGGAGTTAGTCCTTATCTAGATCCTGATCCTCCTATGCACCCAAAATGATTACACATACACACATTCTTCCCTGACTCACGGGATATACCAAATCCCATTAGTGGCATGAAATCATGGATGGGAAAACATGTTATTTATATGTGTACTCTCCTTAGGCCCTTCAAATTGGGCAGCTGATATATCTGAATAAACATACATACAAACAAACAAACAAACAGGAATACAACTCCATATCTCAGCAATCACATGCATATCAGTGCAACATAGGCCATGGCTACACCAGGACTATATCCCGGGATCATCCTGGGATCATCCTTGTACATCCAAATGACACACGGGATACCGGGAGCAGGCAGGGACGACCCCTCCATTTGCCTGGGATAATCCTTAGGTCTAGCTAAGGCCATACATAAGTGAATTGGCCTGAATATGCATTTATTTCAGTTTAAGCAATTAACACCCTTCTTCAATAGGCCAAAGCTGCCTACAGTTTGAAAACAACTTTCACAAAACAGCATCACAAATGAAAAACAAGCAGAAATGAAACAAACCCCACCACGTTAGCATCAATTTGATAAAATATATATCCAGATTTAAAAGTCTGGTCTCGTTGAAAAGCCTAGGCAAGTAAGCAAGTCATCACCAGCAACAAACTTGGTCCCAGGCAAGGCTCCCTAGCAAGAACATTCCGTAACCAGGGTGCCACAACAGAGAAGGCCCTTTCTCAACCTGGCAAACTTCTAAGCACAGGAATTCAGGGAAAGACATCTGAGGTTGACTTATTTATCAGGCATCCATTTGTGTGAGGAGATACTCCTATTATATAACCCATTTAGGAGTTTAGGTGAGAACAAACACTTTCAATTTTGCTAAGAAGTTGTTTAGGAATCTGTGCACATTTCACAAAATTGGTGAGGTATGTTCCCTGAGGCCCAAGCCCAGTTCCAGTTAGTAAATCTAGCTGACATGTTTTGTAATAACACCAATTTCTAAGTATTCTTCAAGAGCACCCTGTGTACAAAAAGTTATCATCAGAGCATGGGTAACTCTGGCAAGGCGATCTCTGTCCAGAACAGTTTGTACGTGATACACTGGCCATATCTGGAGAAAGATGCTTTGTGCCACAGAGGGAGTCTAACGATATGGCCAGATCCAAGCTGTGAAGTGCAACCACATACATATGAGCCGAGAAATCTTTTGGTTTTGGTTTTCTTCCGGAAGGGTCTTAATTTTTATATGTAATTAGTAACAGTGTTGCTTTTTTCCCCTTAAGAATGTGCTCCTTCCCTATGATACCTTGTTGATATACTGTCAGTATACATTTGGATTAGAGATACTTTAAACTAAAATCCCTCAAGAAGCGCTATGAGGCATACAAATGTGTAGTCTGGGTCAGAATGTGCATGTATTAGTTAAATACACTTCACTTATATGATTATTTTTAATTATAAAGCATTACAGGCATATGATGTCAGGTAGTGCAACAGTTTTCAAACTTTTCAGACTTGAATCTCTTTTAACCTCAATCTGCAACATAGAGCCCACTTTAAACCGTCAGCCTTTCCTTCTCTCTCTTCCCCTTCCCCAAATCTTTCTCCTCTAGAAATATGTAATTTTTTGAATTGTGAGCACATTCCACTTGTAAGTTATTAACCCGCAAGCTGTAGACTACTCATCTGAAGATCAGCAGAAAATGTAAAATCTAGGTTTAGTTGTTTGATAATGAAGTAGTCATAAACCCAACAGGAGCAAGTAGTTCATGGAAATGAAATTTTAAAAAACCCACTGAATTTATAGACAATTATTCTGCCAATAACTTTCTAGGCAAATGATGGTTAATATGTGTGTGTGCGATGTCCATTGTATTTTTCTTAATTGGCTACGCTTACCTACAAAGACTTATTTTTTCCTATGCCTGTCCTACATTGATGGTATTCAGAAGAAAAAGCTCACTTCCCTAAATTATAAGAGCTTATTCAGTAACTAGCACTGTGCAAGCATAATCAATATTATTCTTTCCATTGTATGTCATTAGCATCTTTCAGCATTAAAATTAATCTGCCGTTTAGTTTTCCATTTTCTGAGCTCGCTGACATCAGTTTGTTTTCATTTGTATGCTACTTTTGATTGAATTTACCTAAATTAGTTGGTGTCATAATTTTGTCATTTCACTCTTTTCCCCAGGCAATTCATTAATCTTTTTGTTAAATGGTCCTAACACATTTATTTATTTATTACATTTCTATACCGCCCAATAGCCGGAGCTCTCTGGGCGGTTCAAAAAATTAAAAACATTCAAAGTATAAAACAACAGTATAAAACCATAATATAAAATACAATATAAAAGCTCAACCAGATAAAAACAGCAGCAATGCAAAATTACAAATTTAAAACACCAAGTTAAAATTTATTTATAGACTGTTAAAATGCTGGGAACCTGGCGTCTAAAAGCATATAATGTAGGTGCCAAGTGAACCTCCTTAGGGAGCTCATTCCACAGCCGGGATGCCACAGCAGAGAAGGCCCTCCTCCTGGTAGCCACCTGCCTCACTTCCTTTGGCAGGGGCTCACGGAGAAGGACCCCTGAGGATGACCTTAGGGTCTGGGCAGGTACATATGGGAGGAGGCGTTCCTTCAGATAACCTGACCCCAAGCCGTTTAGGGCTTTAAATGTTAATACCAGCACTTTGAATCAGGCCCGGACCTGGACTGCCAGCCAATTAAGCTGGAAAAGGACTGGCGTAATGTGGTCTCGTCGGCCAGTCCCTGTTAGTAAACATGCTGCCCTGTTTTGTACCAGTTGAAGTTTCCGGACCGTAGCCCCACGTATAACACATTGCAGTAATCCAAACGAGAGGTTATCAGAGCATGGATAACTGTAGCTAAGCTGTCTCTGTAGCCTTGCTATTTTTGTGAACCGCCCAGAGAGCTCCAGCTATTGGGTGGTATAGAAATGTAATAAATAAATAAATAAATAAATAAATATCTCTGTCCAGATAAGGGCGCAGTTGGTATATCTGCCTAAGCTGATAAAAGGTGCTCTTTGTCACTGAGTACACCTGTGCATCAAGTGACAGTTCTGGATCCAAGAGCACCCCCAAACTACGGATCCGATCCTTTAGGGGGAGTGCAACTCCGTCCAGGACAGGGCAAACATCACCTCACTGGTGATGTCCTTTAGGACATATCCTTTAGGCAGATAAAGTTCATCTAGCTCTGTACTGTGAAAATTGACAATTCACGCTTATCTTTCCTCTAACACATTACTGAATTACAACAGGGAATTCCCTTTTATGTGATGGCCTTGTAGCTTTTCAGAAATTGTGAGAGCAAGGCTATACATTTGTTTGTTTTCAAAAGCCAAGGATGCTAAATCTATGTAATCTCTCTCATGCACAATAGGATTATCTATGTGCATCTGCACAAACCTACACAAATAGCAGTCAATAGAATCGCTATGCTACAGTCTCTGCCTTTAACCAGAGTTATGTGATGTCAGTAGAGTAATCCCACACCTTCAGTCAGGATTATTTGCTATTGTACAACACTGATTGCTATTTGCTATTGTAACACTGATTGCTACAATTGTGATATCTTCCAAAATTTCCAACAATTTGTTATCAAGGGATATTTCACACACTAATCAAAGACATTACTTGCTTCTTATTGAACCCTACTGAATCTGATATGAATGTAATTTAATTAATGTTTATTATATTAATACTAACCATTCTTGGGTCAGCTTTCCCTCTCCTACAATGGTATAGGAACAACCTGTCCTTGAACGACATCCTTTCCTCTTAGTGCTGTAGCGCTACTGAAATATGTTGGCCTCGTAAATGTTTTGTTCTCTAATGTATGAAACTCAATACTCAGGAGGAGGAGGAGGAGGAGGAGGAGGAGGAGGAGGAGGAGGAGGAGGAGGACAGCCTTGAGTTCCTGTCTCCCACAGCATTATTTGGGCTACAGATTGTAATATTTGTTTTTTTAAAACAAAGATATATTATAAAGAAAGAGCAAATACAGAAAAGCAAAGCTTCATGACAATCTGCTGGGTATTTAAGAATAGCCTTGATGAATCAAACCAAGGTTCCACCTAGTACAATAGCTTTCCCCAACCTGGTGTCTTTCAGATGTGTTGGAATACAACTTCCATCATCCCCAACAAGCATGGGTACTAGTTTGGGAAAGGCTGTAGTACAGCATTTTGTCAACTACAGCCAGCCAGATGCCTCTAGAAAGCTCACAAACAGAGCACAAAGGTAACAGCCCTTCCCTAGTGTTTATCCCCAGCAATTAGCACTGCTTCTAATAATGGAGGCTCCATTTATATATATTTCTATACTGCTTCTGAAAATAAAACCCATAATCAAATAAAAACATATTAAAACATTAAAACACCCTTTAAGAAATATAACAGTTTTAAAAGCGTTGAAAAGATGGCTTCTCTTAGCAATCGTCCATTGATATATTCTACTGATTTGTCTAATCCTTTTTTAATGCCCCAGCATGACACGGTGTAGATAAAGACAGGCAGTTGCATCTTATTATTATTATTATTATTATTATTATTATTATTATTATTATTATTATTTATATAGCACCAACAATGTACTTGGTGCTGTATAAAATATACAAATAAAACAGCGATACCCTGCCTAGAGGCTTACAACCTAAAATCACATTAAAACATATGAAGGGGAAAGGGGTTCACAAAACAGAAATAAGAGAATAATCATAGTAATAAGAACAGTAAATCAAGCTAAAATACCAAAAGCAAATGAGTTTTCAAACGCGTTCTAAAATCTACAATGGAACTCGTGGTACATAGCTGCTCTGGAAGAGCATTGCAAGCAAACGGGGCAGCCAGAGAGAATGGGTGAAGCCGGACAAGAGAGACAGAGACTCTTGGGCGGGAGAGCAACATAACATTTGAAGAACGGAGGGTACGAGGGGGATGGTAGAGTGAAATGAGAAAGGAAAGATAAGAAGGTGCAAGACCATGACACGCTTTGAATGTCAGCAAAAGAAGCTTGTACTGAATTCTATATGGGATCAGAAGCGAATGAAGAGATTTCAACAAAGGAGAAACATGGTCAAAACGACGAGCCAAGAAAATGATCTTGGCTGCAGAATGGTGAAGAGGACCAAAGAGGAGAGATGAGCATAAGGAAGACCAGTCAAAAGAAGATTACAAAAGTCCAAACAGGAGATAACCAAAGCATGGACAAGGGTCTTAGCAGAAAATTCAGATAAGAACGGACGGATCCTAGCAATGTTATATAGGAAAAAACGGCAGGACTTGGCTACAGCCTGTGGTTAAAATGTCCACTAGAGCTTACACCGGCTGAATGGGATCCTGTACTCCCCGCAGAAGCAATGTCAAAAGCATGATAATATCAATTGAGACAGATTCAGGGTAGTCAGAACAACAGTAGTTCCCACAGAATCATAGCATAGAGAGTGGGTGCTGCCTTCAGGAATCACGGCTGGATAGAAACATAAAAAACCTCTATGACCGGTCAGACAATTGGTCCTTCATTGTCCACTCTGTTTAGGAGTGGCTCTCTAGTGTTTCAGCCTGTGAGGATTTTTATAGCCCTATCTGGAGATGGCAGGGATTGAGCTCTGCCATTAAGCTGACCTTGCTTCTGAGGATTCCCTGAATTCCACGAAGATATCATTAACTCCTCTCATTTAAAGAAGGGGAGCAAGTAAGCAGTTGTAGTATGGCAGGCGAGCTTTATCTTCATATGTATCCCAAGCTGAATAACCAATGGTAGAGTCTTGTTTATATAGAAAAGATGTCTTTTCCCTCCAAATTGTGTTTGCCTTTATACAACCAGTCCAAGAATAAACACAGTTATTCTCAGAACCAGTTTTATCTTGTTGAAATTTCAGACAATTGATCCCCTTATTTCTCTTGCTCCCCTGATTTCAGACAATTGATCCTCTTGTCAATCTCTCTCTATTGGGGCAAATTTTAGTCAAACACATTGTTAAATCGATCCTTACTGTATCAGCCTACTTTCTTTTCAAGGATTGAATTTATTTATTTATTTAATTCTTGAAAATCTAGTCATGCACTAATTCTTGGGGGAACACCGGATTTACATCAAGTCAGCTGTGTGGGTTTGACAATTTGATTAGGAAAACAGTGTTAAAGGAAGTCTGGATGTATCCAGTAAACCCCTCCTGCTGACAGAATGGCCCCCGTCAGCAGAACAGGAGGGGGGGAGTGACTCCTTTTTCCCCTGCAGCTTCTCTGGTCCCATACTCTACTCTGGAGAGTTGGAGGATCCTCCAGAGAAGATTTGGGGTGGGGGGACTGCATGGGGAAGAGAAGAGACGAAAGTACCATTATGTGAGCAGAAGTCCACTCATGTGATACTGGATTTGGTGTTTCCCTGATCTACATTTCCCTGCCCCTCAATGCTGCTATTTGCCCCACTGGAAGAAGTGTAAAAGGCATGAAACACAATACACTGATCTCCTTCATCATATTTAATTGAGCCTTAAACTGACCATTCATTCCTCCACCCCCTTTCTCATCACGCCATCAAATCCATCCATTTCCCGTTCACACTGGCAAAGTTACAAGAAGAGTAGCATTTACAGTGATTTAAAGTTAAATTGACATAACATTTTAACAATGCCATCATTTCACTGCATCAGCATAATTTTGGTCCATCACCTAAACTTGAGGTGATAATAAAACACATAGGCATAGGAGATTTTGTTGAAAACCAACTAACATACAGAGAGCATCTTATCCAAGTAGCATACAGACAGGATTGCAAGTTCACGTTTACTTTTTTTTTCAAAGACATGATTGGCAAAACAATATGAATTGATGTGGAACATAATGTTGTGATTTCTTTTCCTTTTACAATTTATTTCTTGCAATATATAGCCCTTAAACACATGTAGTATGGATTTGTGCTGAAACAGAATTCCAGTCATCAAATATTTATCCATTTTAAATGTTTACTTCAAAATTATTGACTTACAAGGAAGAACTCTAGAATTCAAAGCATTCTGCTATGGCTGAAAAAGATATGTTCCTATGGTGATTGTCTGTGACTAGACAGAGGTTCATAAGAACTTTTTTTTTCTGTGACATTGCTGAGGGCAGAAAGGTCTGTTTTTCTACAAAAGGAAATTTTCACGTTGCATTTTTTACAAGTGCAGTTTTTATCAGTATGAAAATGTATACAACGGCTTGGATTGTTTAGCTTGGAAAAAAGAAGGCTAAGAGACCTGATAGAGCTGTACAAAATTTTGCATGGTGTGGAGAATTGGATAAGGAGAAGTTTTTCTCCCTCTCCCATAATAGTAGAACCTGGGGTCATCCCATGAAGCTGATTGGTGGAAGATTCAGGACAGATAAAAGTACTTCTTCACACAGTGCATAGTTAAACTATGGAATTCACTACCACAAGATGTGGTAATGGCCACCAATTTGGATGGCTTTAATGGGGTTTAATGACAGCCTTCTCTGGAGGAGAAGGCTGTCAATGGCCACTAGTCTTGATGGATATGTTCTACATCTAGTATCTGAGGCAATAAGCCTATATATATATATCTCAGTTGCAGGGGAACATGGGTGGGAGGGTGCTATTGTACCATTTCCTGTTTGTAGGTCACCGGTCAACAGGTGGTTGGCCACTGTGTGAACATAGTGCTGGATTAGATAGACCCTTGGCCTGATCCAGCAGGGCTCTTCTTATGTTCTTATACTGTTCATTCAAGTGGGCAAGAGCTATATCAATACCTAAAGATATAGACATGTATATGTACTTCCAGTAATATACAGTATATTTGAGTGTTCTTCAGAGTTGTGCATTCCTGTGTACTGAATAATACTGTATTAACTACAAAATATAGGACTGAGAGTAATGGGGTGTGTTGTTTTTAATTAACTTTATGTTGAACTGAGATTAATGCTACACTTTCAGCTAATAATGACAGATTTTATTTATTTATTTATTTATTTACAATATTTATATACCGCTCCATATCTAAAATAGATTCTGGAGCAGTGAACATAGGAATAAAACAGTAAAAAGATTAAAACAGCATATTGTACCATCATCTTATGTAAAAAATAGTTTATTTGAATTCGTGGTTAGCAATATTATGCTATTGTAACTATGCTCATTTAAAAATGGAAAGCATAGTCAACAACTGAAATTTGGCTTTATTCAGATCCACTTGTTGGTTTTTACCACATTACTTGGATGTAATCCCCTTCTCTTAATCCTTTATGCTGTATTATCTCTGCTGCTCTGCTAGTCTGGTGGAGCCCTGGTAGTCTGAGTGACAAATAATGAAAAACCACAGCTCTAGTTGTGAGTCAGGTGAAGATTCTGTCCCTGTTATGGTGGTTGTATAATCAACCAAGCCTGGAGCAAGTAGAGATCTACTACATTCTTCCACATCACAATCACTGCAATCCTATGCACAATTATTTGAGAATAAGCACCATCAAACTCAATAGAATTTACTTCTCAGTAAACATGCATAAACTTGGTCTGCATGCAACTTGCTCATAGGAGTGTCAGAAGATACCAGTTCTTTGGCACCCAGCTGGCTTTCTTTCTCCTTTCTTACAAAAGATTATGTATTTATTTGAATTTTCTTCCCTCTCCTTTTGTACAAGGATCATGCAGCATTGTTGTGCCACGTTTACGAAATCTGCAGTTTTTCCTTGTTATCATTCACACTTCAATCATGTATTCACGCACACAACACTTTCAAAGAAACTTGGGTTATATTTGAATTAGCATTACTCCTGCAGGTACTTCCAGATTAGCTGCACAATGCCTTTTGATTGGTGGTGCCAGAGACCCTCCGTCTGGAAGCACCCAGTCATTCCATAGAGGTTGCTGAAAACGTTTGCTCTACTCTTCCTTGCTACCATTCCTGTTAAAGTTTTTCTGTCAACCAGGCTGGAATCAGTGGTATGTGTGCATGGTGGAGGATTGTTGGCAAAATGATACCCAGGAAGGGGGGAAGAGGAATGTATCTTGAGTGTTAGAGTAAACTGAGCACAGGAATGGAACTGCAGCTAACAACCAGATACTACCCCTGCTACTGCTCTTGAGCAGATCAAGATCTAGTAATTCTCACTGTGTAGAAGTGAGTAACTTGCTTTCTCCCTCTATGCTATGGCATGTAAGGGTATAAATGAGGATCTATGCAGCTCTTGAAGTTGAGCATGCCTGTCTCAGGACACCAAGTTTCTCTGCATGAGTGACAGCAGCAACAGGGACAAGCAGAGGTGAGAAGAGAGTCTTTTTCCCTAGGCCAGCGAATAAACGCAGATCTCTTCTACCCAGCACCAGGGGTGGAAGTTAAAGCTGCGTGATAAGCAATGCAAGAATAATATTGAACGGTATAGTTTGAAGGAAGGAATGGTGACCATTTCTGAGCAGAGGTAGGAGAGAAATTAGGAAATGTCATGGACTAGGAATCAGGACATGCTTTTAGGAGAGGACAGAATTTATATAATTCTGGGCTGCCAGGCTGAGATAACGGTGTTGCAGAAAGTGGCAAAAGGAATGATAGACAGGGAAGGACTTGGGAGCAAATAAATGTTAAGAGTTTAAATTGCATGATGTCATAGGAAAATATAGACTGTTTATTCTCATACTTACCAAAGACTTAATCTCCCTTTTCACATGCTTCTCTACAAATGGAAAACAAAATGCTTTGTCTTGCAAATTTAAGATCTTTCCTCCTAAAATAGTTCATAAAAGATGAGCATCTTCAAATGATTTCTGTTGCTGTAAAGGATGAAAAGGAGCAGTAAACATCATAGCTCTGAGACTTCATCTATACCCTGATGTACTGAATCGATTCATATGCTGATTTGTTAATGTACATTAGCTAGGCAAAACTTTAAAGTGTCAGTATATTATATATACTAGTGCAAGGCCTATGGAAAAGTGGGGGGAATAGACTTGGCTACTATAAGGTTATCAACTGGCCAGCATTTACTAGTCCAGACAGAACTTACCAGTCTAATCAGTTGATAGAACAGAGGATATAAAGCCAGAAAAACATGTGTGCGTCTATTTTCACGATTGTGCATGTATATTTTCAGTAATTAAGGTTTTTGTAAAGCATGGGTCAGGATGTCATGAAGAGCAAAAGCTTGTGCTACAATAATTATTTATTTTTAATTGTCCCAAGTTTCAAATTAATGGTGTAATTCAATGCATGTTTAGAGAGAAGACAGGGGGGGAAACCCCTACTACTACTCCCAGTATGCTGGCTGGGGAACCCTGGGAGTTGAAAGACTTTTTTCTGTCCAAACATACATAACTTTGCTAAGGTGACCATATGAAAAGGAGGACAAGGCTCCTGTATCTTTAACAGTTGTATCGAAAAGGAAATTTCAGCAGGTGTCATTTGTATATATGGGGAACCTGGTGAAATTTCCTCTTCATCACACCAGTTAAAGCTGCAGGTGCCCTGCCCTCTTTTAAATCTGGTCACTCTAGTATAGCTTCTGCACCTTTAACTGTTGTAATGAAGAGGGAATTTCACCAGGTTCCTGGTGGGTTCAACCTGGTGCTGAACCCACCAGGTTCAGCAGACACCTGCTGAAATTCCCTTTTCTGTGCAACTGTTAAAGATACAGGAGCCCTGTCCTCTTTGTCATATGGTCACCCTAAAGGCTTTGCAACTTCTGAGTGGGCTTAGAGACACTGAGTTCTTAGGATACCAGAATGTTTGAATTAAAACTTAGAAATCCTCTATAAAACTGGTGGCCACATTTGTGCAGGGCCCATGGTTGGAAGAAATGATTACCTATCCAGTGGAACTCTTCACAAAATAGAATAGCCTTACAGGAGAGGATGGGTGTGTGGAGATTCCTGAGTGGGGAATATATAAAGATATAAAGTAATATGGAGGCAAGTAGCAATTAAAGTATATCTGTACTGTTCCAAGGCTCTTGTGTTTTAGGAAACGGATGCTCCTTTGAGCTATGGCCAGGAATTAGGTGATAGCATTTGTAGTGCAGAATGTGAGCAGCTTGAAACTCATAGGGTCTGCATATAGGATTATATACTTTTAAATCTGGGTTTTTCTATAGTTCTGAGCACATTTATTTATTTTTATTTATTACATTTTTATACTGCCCAATAGCCGAAGCTCTATGACTATAAATGAAGGGTTTGTGCCTGAGGTAAAGGATGTAATAATATGCTAAAATGCTAATCTTCAAAGACATTGCTCTGTTTGTCTAGAGCCACGTGGCAACAAGTGTTGGAGAACTAGACTCTCCAGAGGTCGAAATGTTTATACCTCACGGGAAGAGATAGGAGGGGCATTTATTTTACCGCCCGACTCTCTTTCAGACTTCCGGCTACTACACCCAAACACAACCAGAAGCCCTTTCCCCTCGCTTTGCTCTCAGCCCCACCTCTTTGCCAAGCAGCGGCCACTCCACGTGTACTGAGTGAGAGTTTGCCGCGCCCGCCCGCTTCGTTTGTAGCGACTTCTGGGAATAAGGGCGCGTCCGCTGCGTGCGCGAAACGTGCCTCCGAGTGCTTGAGGGCCGCAGCGCGTTTGTGAGGAGAGAGATGGAGCCCGACTCTTCGGTTAGTACGGAGCGCAAAGGGCAGTCCCGAGAGCGATGATTGGCCCACGGGGGGCTCCTGAGGGGACCGCGACCCTAGGCCTGAGAAACACAATTTAATTAACCAGGGGCTGCTGGTGAGAAAGTAGCCGGCCGAATTTTATGGGTCACTTTATTGTGCCTTCGTGGGGGCGGGGGGGGGAGGATGCGAAGAGGCGTTAAATCTCTTCAGAAGCAAACCCTGTGGCCTCGACGACGCTTTCCCGCCAAAACCGGCGAGGGACGAGTAACGCTCTTGTTCCTTTTAGATCCCTCGCGAGAGACGCTCCCCCTCCCCCTCTCTCCACTTCCATTCTAACCTCTCCTCTCCGCCATTTTTGCACGAGCTGCCTCTTCCCCTCAGAAGGGTGTTTGCGAGTCGAGTCAGGTGAAGCGGCGCTTCTTGGCGCGCGCCCCCCTTAACGGCGGGAAAGGGCGGTTGGGGCAAAGCCCGACATCTGTGAGCTGCTACCTTTCCTCGCTTCTTGTATAAGTGGGGTGACAAAGTGTCTCCCCTCTTTTCTTTCCCCCTAATGTACAGTTTGGGGTCCTACAAACGCCTTTTGACGTCGTTCTGTAGCTGTTTTTTGTTGTTGTTAAAGTCCTTCACTTCGCCCTGGTGAACCTTCCCAAAGTGGTGGTCAGGGATATTTTCCATTTGAGTGTCAGGAAGGCTGCATGTACTAATGATTTTGCAGTCCCAAAATCGTTAGGGTACTTAAAATATGTCCTTTCCGTTTATTTAGGGCACAGTTCTACGCATGTTTAGATGGGGTGGGGGGAAGCCCTACAATTCCCAGGATTGCCCAGCCAGCATGCTGGGAGTTTTTTCTGTCTAAACATGCATAGGATTGCGCCCAGAGTAATTGGAAAGGACAATTTCTAGCATTACCCAGCCAGTTTTTCTGTCTTAGCACGCATAGGGTTGCACCCTGAGTAAATGAAAAGGACAGCTCCCAGCATTTATATGTGGCACAGAGGATGGACCCTGCATTTGTGATCTGTGTGTAAAACGGAGCGGGGCACAAAATAGTTGGTTGATTTATTAACACTAAGTAAAAAGTCAAGTTCTTGTCAGTCTAGCATGCAGGAGTGCTTTCAAACATGTCATTAGAAGCACATTTTAGCCTCTCTTCAGATATTGTATGAATATTGTTAATGTAATTAAAATGGGAGAGCCTTTTAAAATCAAATATGAGTTGTAAGTAAGGCACATTTCATGTTCTAAACACAGATGAACAAAATTCGAAAGTACTATTTCCCTTTCTATGAAAACATGCCAGGATAGTATGAATGTATCCTATATCCTAAACCACTTCTTTCTCTCCTTACTGAATTTTTACATTTATATCAGTTTTAAGGCAAGAGTTGATATCAAATAGTTCTGTTTTTTACTTTTGAAAAAGGAATAATCTGGTCTCAAAAGTTTGGAAAGTAGTTAGAAAAAATATAATCACCCATTTCCATAAAACAAAAGGCATGCTGCTGCTAAGTCCCAATTATTAAACACTTGCTTTAGTATATGCTCTTGGGGGGCAGGGGAGGACTTTAATTTAGGGCACAATTCTATGCATGTTTAGACAGAAATAAGTTTGACAGGTTTCAGAATTTCCCAGCCAGAATGGCTAGCTAAGGAATGCTGGAAGTTGTAGGACTTATTTCTGTCTAAACATGCTCTGGAAGATTTTAGGGGTGCAGAGTGTTGCAGGAGGGAGGGAAGGATGTGAAAGGCTTCCAGTTAGGCAACTTTGACTGAACTGTGCCCCAATTCATTTTAATTCTTGTTTTGTACTTTGAATCATGTTTTAATCTTATTTACTGCTTTTCAGATATATATCCTCCCAAAGCAATTGACAAAAGCGTTGGGAGAGGGGGGACACAAAATAAGACACAGAATTTAATATATACTTATATAGTATTGCAGAATCATAATAATATATTAAACATCCTGAAAAATTTCAGTGAATTAAAAATAATAATTCACCTGGCTCCAAAAAAGTAACAGTGATGGCACAAGACAAGCATCCCTGGGGAGATAGTGCCAGAGTTGGAGTGCCACAACAGAAAAGTCACTGTCCTGGGTGGTAAACACATGCCTCACCTCAGACGATGCAGGGACTTGCAGAAGGATCGTAATACCCATGCAGGTTTATACAGAAAGAGCCAGGCCTTACTGAGGGTTATTGTGATGTCCGAACCTGGAATTGGAGGTTGTTACAGAAGAACAACCCAGACTTGTAACCTGTTTATTCTTTAACTCAGTGGCAGTGGTCAGTCGGGAGCCAGTATGTTCACTTGCTCTTGTTTTCAGCATCCGAACCAGGTCAATATGTATATTCAATCTTACAGACAAGAAGCCAGCATGTGCTGGAACAACTGTGTAATCTATTGTTTTCAGGACATATTACATTAAAAATTAATCTAACAGCAGTAATAACACTAATGAACAGATACAAAAATCAAATTACATGTACCTGTTTTTTAGAACTTTAAGTGATAATTATAATCCGTAATTGTTATCCACTACAATTTTATATCTAGGCTGTAGCATTGTGAACCAAATGAAGTTTCTAGATTAACTTCAAGGGAAAACTCACGTAAAGCACATTATAATAATTTGAAATGCAAGTAATATTATTTTCTGTTGTGTCTAGATAGAAATTAATAACATTCGTTCTTGAAAGATTTTTTAATAATATCCCTCTACGTTTTGATGTGGTATCCTGAAGAGAAGATTGAAGCTTAGTGATTATGAAACCTCATGAGCTCCTTTTGACAGAATTTGGTCCTACAAAAGGCATGGTTGTACAGTACCATAACAGCAATGTAGAATGGTTGAGCCCATTAGGGATTGTATTCAATGTTAATCTAATTTAACTTCCATTCATTTCAGTGGGTCTACTATAAGTAGGATTAACATTGGATACAAGCCTAGGTTTAGATCCTTTTTTGAACCAACTTGTTGGTAGAATAAAACAAAATACTAAATAATTTCTCAAGTTCCTATGACACTTTAAGATTAACCTAGATGTAGATGTTTGGAACAAAAAAAATGGTGAACTAAGTAGTTGGGTTGGATAACAACTTCATGGGCTTTTTAAAATCACAGTGTTACAAAGGATATTTGAGAAATATTTAGTTGATGACATAACAGGAGAAATTGTTAATGTTAGGAATAATCTTACACAGTTATGGTATTCTTGTCTTGTTTGAACTGTGAGGAATTTGTTGAAGATAGCTTATGTATTGTCTAATGAATATGTAGAGTTTGCATTCGTTATACTTGTTGGAGTATCATCAGGAAATTTCTGATTATCTCATCTCTAAAGAGCTTTTCTCTGAACATAACAAGCTCACAATCCAAAGAAGCTGGAGGAGATTAAAATTTTTGCAACAGCAGTTTCAACAGCTAAACAGATTCACTGCTGTTCCAACTAAACAGCAGTTTGTCTCTGGCAGTAAGAGCAAAACAATCCCCATAGACATATCTACATTCTTAGTATTGCAGACAAGGTGAAACAGTACAAGATATAATATATGCATATAAAATAAAAACATCTGATCACTTCCAAATATTGCTAATATTATAGTTTTGTTTGCTGCTTTAAACCAGAGGTGGTAAAACTGACTCCAAGGTCCATCAGTCCAGCCAGCATGGATAGTGATCATGGATGATGGAAGTTGTAGTCAAACAACATTTGGAGGGCCGCAGGTTCCCCATGCCTGGCTTAAGCAGAGGGAATGAAGGAGGAATGCTAGAAAGAGAAGGTAATTTCAGAGAACATGGGAAGAAGGGCAGAGAAAGGCTATTTGTATTCAGAGAAGTGTTTGTTTCCTAGGGATTTAATTTGGACTTCTAATGATTGCTATTAAGCAGAGAGTAAAGATATGAGAGTAATGCGTGCATTCCCATTGCATTTTTTAAATGTTAGGTCTTGTGGCTAAAATACAATTAAGTAATGTATAGGATAAGATAGTAGGGTCTAGAATTTCCATTATGGAATGAATGGTATTTGTTTTACATTACATTCAGAAATCATGCTGAGAGATACAGAATTATGAGTATTCAAATCATCAATCCTGAAACCGGAAATATTAAGGTTTTTCTCTTAATCACTAATATGCACATATTGCATAAGGTAAAATATATCCTTGTTGAGTAACAATAGAAGAAACAACATGAATTCTCCTATTATGTCATGTCAGGCCCTTTTTGTCCTGTTGAAACATACTCTGAGTTTCTCTTGTATCCAGTTACTTTGACAAGGTCTGTGCGCTTAACTGATTGGCTGTTTAATACTGTGCTTTCTGAAACAAGAAAATATTCCAGAAAAAATATTGTCAGAATTGTTCCATTAAAAAGTTTCCAGCTAATAATACCAAAAAGAGCCACAGTCATTTTTCAAAAGCTACATTTGATTTTAAAATGTGGAATAATGCCTCTTAACACAAAAAAAGTTATTCCATTTTCTTATTAATACGCGAAAAGAAAGGGTAAAGAGTTGTTCTCTTAAATTTCATTTTAATAAGTTTTAGTATCTCTCCCAAAAAATTTTCCAACAGACTCAGGAAGGACCTTGTCGTGGTTCTGTTGCTCATAGCACACTATGCTATGCTAACGCTTCCTGTGCATGTCTAGGTACACTATATTATGGGTAATCCAATTATGACAAGACTGTGGTATTTTTTTGGAGAATAAATTGAAGCTTAAAATTTATAAGCTAGATAGTAGGAGCACTGAGATTAAATAGTTGTTCTTATTGATGGTACTTGGCAATAATAGATGTTAGCACATGTTCACTCTCATGGGCCTTCAGATTAGAGCAGAAGGGAAGGGAAAAATCTGCGATTTTTTTATTGTTGAGAAGAGATCTATGTTTGGAAACATTTAAAAGCAGGTACAATAAAATTTTACTTCAATTTCAGCCTTCTCCCCTCCCAACAGACCAGGTTCGGAAGTGTAGGGGGTGGATTTTCTTTTCCAGAGTAAACTACCCCTCCAGGCTGTTATTTGCATTTGGAGGGAAGTTTTCATTACAGAAGTGGGAGCTTCCCTTCCACCCTCCAAAGTCATGAACCTGATCAGGGGACCCCATGGCTGCTGTTCGCATTTCTAAAAAGTTTCATGGAATTGTATTTATTTATTTACACATATTTAGTGTCCCAATCAATTAACTCTCATTTCTAATCTGGCCTCTCACAAGTGCACTCTGGTTCTTATTCATTTGACCTTACTTCACTTATCTTATTTAGTGCCATCTCTATGAATGGATTATAAATAACCAGGCATAGTTTTCTAAGGAACATGAACAGACTTGAGTCAGTAGAGTTTTAAACAATATGAATATACTTGTTCACCAATCACGTCATGGAAAAAGAGTCAAAACCCGCTTGTGCTTCCTGTTGTGTTGACCCACTGTCAGCTCCTGGCATTTTCACAATCATTGCATTCCAAAATAATGACTGATGGGGGATAGAGCTACAACACAGTCACTCACAAGAGTCCTTTTCCAAGATTCAGAGCCCAAGTTCCTTGGTTTTCTGAAGAGCTTAGGGCAGTGAGGTGTATGGATGGATGACAAGAGTGATGTTGAAGAAAAACATGGGCCAAATCCAATTGAACACAGGTATTCCATGGTAGTGAAGTCTTTATTTTTTGCCTCTGTTGCAGGAGCACAATGTTGTGCTGCAGAGTTATTTCAGGTACTATATTCTGCCCCCCAAGATGGTGAGGCGGAACCATGTGGAGCCTGTTGTGGTTGGTTTGCTAAACATTTTGCTGACAAAATCTCTAGGATTTGCTCCGACTTAGACTCAGCATTGCATACAGACTGATGAAATGATTGATATAGCTCTTGTCTAATTTTATGCATGGTTCTTAGTTTATTGAGCTTGGGGAGGTGGACAAGTTGGTTGGAGGAATCAAACCAATTTAAAAAAGTAAAATTTCCAAAAAGTTGAAGCTGTTTTGGGGGAGATGGATTTTTTTCCATAGAAAAACAATTTGGGGGGGGGGTGGATAAGCAATAGGGTTTTTTTAGCACTCTTTACAGATCTAAAATTTCTTTGTTCCTTTAGGATAGGCTTCAAACTGGTACTCTCCAGATAATTTGGACTTCAGCTCCTATCAGGCTCAGGCAGGATGGCCAGTGGTCAGGAATGATGACCATTGTAGTCCAAAACATCTGTAGGGCACCAAGTGGAGGAAGGTTGCTTTAGGAACGTAAAGCGGACTTTATGTTTCTAAAGTTATATTATGTATAACTTGGTTTGCTCATAAAATTATTATATTTGAAAACTTTTTAAAAGGGCTCAGTTTGTAAATATGTAGTTATTGTCTGAATAAACTATACTTTTAAAATGTAATATACCAAACATGATTAATTTTATGAGCAAATTGATTTATGCATAACATATTTTAGGTTCCTAACTTATATCTGACCAGAGTGAACTTCAGCAAGCAGTCCCTGAAACATCTGAATCCTAGAAGCAAGAAGAAGGCGAAAGAACGAGCCAGAGGAAGACAAGTCCAGAAACATAGGGGCAATCCAGATAAATTTAAAAAAAATAAAAAATAAATAAGGTGACTGCTGTTATCCCACACGACCTCTGTATCCATTACATGGAAAAGGGAATAGAAGTTTTTCCTCTGCTCCCTTCCAGAATACCGTAAACTCTTAAGGGCTTGATCAGTACACCCTGGTTTTATTTTCTTCTTCAACATTCTGTGCCTCCTGGAGGGCAGTGAGCATGTCCATGTTTTCCTTGATGCTCTCAGAATGAATTTTTCATGGTTTCTGACATAGTTAGGACCACCAAGTGAAGGAGGAGGCACATGCAAGAATTCTATATATAGTGTGGAGTATATATGGTTTGCTGAGTTGGAACAATTGGTTTGGGCAGGTTCTGTTAAAATCACTGGACCTTACTTCCAAGCAAATGGAATTTCCATACCTTAGAAATTAAAAAAATGGCTATGATTGGTCTTTTTAACATTTCATATTGTTTTTGAGAATGCATAATACATCTGTGTCGGAAATATGTCCTAATCAGATTTTTGTTCTCTTAAAACAGCAAACCACAAATCAGATGCAAACTGATTCTCTGTCTCCGTCTCCTAATACTGTGTCACCAGTGCCTATAAATAACCCCACAAGTGCCCCAAGATTTGGAACAGTCATTCCCAATCGCATCTTCGTTGGAGGAATTGATTTTAAGGTATTCTCCCCTAATATTGGTAGCTGAATAAAAGAATAAAAAAATACCTTGTTGTATATATTTAACAATTTTGTATGTATCAGATATAACAATATTGAAAATAGGTTGTTGTATTCATTGGGCATCTCCTGCCAATGGATGGCATCTGCTGGTCAGTATGTTCCCCCTACACGCCCCCCCCCCCATCAGCTCTGGAGAGATGTAGGACCCTCTGAAGCAGATTTGCCAGACAAGGCTAGGAAGCGCCTTCCCCCAGCTACTGATGATTTGGTGGTTCTCCAGTTTTTGTGCAGTTTTTCCCCATTTTAAAAGATTGAAATGCCTCTCCTAAGGCTTAGTTACAGCCAGTAAAAGCTTTAAGCTAAAATACATTGGTATTTGGGGGGTTTAGCTCCTGCTTTCAGCCCTAACCACCGCTGGTATGCGGCCCCTGATAGCTTCTCTGAAATATAATTCAGCCCTCGGTCTGAAAGAGGTTCTTTACTTTTGCGCTAAATCAAGTTTAATGTGCCACTTGAGCGCAGCCAGAGTCACAGAACAGAGACTGATAGTTGGACAACACGGTAGTCAATGGTTAATTAAATAGTCAACAATTGACTAATGTGTCATCTGGTGAGCCTTTTCCACACCACAGTTGGTTATTTTCCCCAAATTACGAACACAAATAATCAAGTGTGCAGAATTGACACAACCGTTTATTGTGTCATGTAGCGGGCTCCATTGACTATTTCACATGCCTACAGAGTCATGACACAAGAGCGGCAGAAACACCTGCCACCCTTGGCTAGCAGGGCTCCATAGACATGTGTCAGCTTCCCTGAACGAGCACCTGACCCAACAGACTCACTTAAAGGCTAAAAGCCATCTTGAATAAAACAGTCTAACAGAAGGGTAGCAGAGAGGGAGTGAGCCTAGCCTCCCTTGGGAGGAAGTTCCACAGCTTAGAAGAGGCCACCAAAACTGCACTCACAGTTTGGTTTGCAAACTAGCCTGCTTGCCCACAAATTTGGGTGGCTTTAAATGATTTGTAGCCTTAAAAACAAATGTTAAGGTTTTCCTGGCTGATTGTCTGGACACATTTTCTACTCACTACAGGTGACCATGTTATTTACCCTCCTATTGCCAGGTAAATATCAAGGTTTGTCAAAGGAACTTCAGTTTAAGAAGCTGAAATCATGCTCAGGAAGGAAATATTGTACTTATTTGTAAGCTGTGGAAGAATGTTCATGTCTGAAGATGAAGAGCAGTATGGCTTTGACTTTGAATCTGCCTCTAGATACCATAATTCTGTGTGTGGCACTCTGGTGTCGTGTTTTTACCAGACAGAATGGTTGGTCCTAGAAACTGACTCTGAGCAGTGTCCACTAAGCAGATGAAGTTGTTTATGTCAGATGAACACACTTTCACTGGAAGTTTTAAAATAGTGAATTTAATCCACATATTTACATGGTTGTAAGTCTCAACCTGAGCAAGACTATAGTGTATATAACTGCTATAACATTGTCAGGAATGCTGGCAAAATGAAAATAAAGGCTGCAGATACGATTCTATTAGTGGAAAGATTCCTGAAGAATGGTGCTATTTCAATGGTTAGGGTATTTCATTGCTTAGTGTAACAGAAAAACAAACAAACTAAAAACCATAATGGGTTGAATCCAATTATGCCCTTCTATTCACAAAAGGATGTTTGATCCAGTAGGTGCATCTGGTAATGGAAAAGAAGGGGTGGCATTTTTTGCCGATTCCCCCCTTCACCTGAAAATCTGCTCTAGAGGCTTGGGGGACATTCAGAAACAGTTTGAAAGGTGACATTGGAGTGGTGGGGGATGCAGATGGAGGGGGAGAATTAACAAAAATCCCCTTTCCTCTTTTGTTCCCAACTAGATAAAAGATTTTTCTGTGAATGGAAGGACTCCTTCCATTTGTGAGATGACACTGTTGGATATAACCGAATGAAGGAAATAAACTTAAACGATAATCTTATATTTAAGTAAATTTATTGACATGATATGTTGTAATCACTGTCTTTTTTTACTTTACTAGACTAACGAGAATGACCTAAGGAAGTTTTTTTCCCAGTATGGCTGCGTAAAAGAAGTAAAAATAGTAAATGACAGAGCTGGAGTATCAAAGGGGTTAGTAGAATAAAGCATACACAAAATGGAAATTATACTAGTGTAATATATGCAAGAAAACTTTCTTAATACATAATCGTTAGCTCACTGAGACTACTGTCCTATAAACACTTACCTGGGAGTAAGTTTTATTAAACTCAGATTGGACTTTTGAGTAGACATGGCTTTTTGCTTAACTGAAAATCAATATCATTCATATCTGTATTTAAAATATTCATTTTATAGGAAATGTATATTTTAATATATTATTATATATTATATATTTTAACATATTATTGCTTATATATCTCAGTTGTATGATCATCATTCTATTTGCATTTTATATAAATATCGCATTTAAAGTTTGTAGAATTTTATATATCCCGCCTTGTGAAATGAACTCCTGATTTCTGTTGCCTTGCAGTATTGCAAATTAATTTATGCAAATATTTTTTACAAACGTTCAAACGTTCATAGATATTTGATAGCCTGAAAAAAAAATGCTAGAACTAATTCTTACTTGTCACAATGAATCATATGAATGGGTAGTTTAGTTACAAACTTGGTTCCACCCACAGATCCCCTAAAATATGGTTGGAGATGTGGTATCACGGAGGGGGAGCACAACTGCACTGAATCCTAACCTCATTCCATGAACATGCCCCAGAAAACCTGTTCCTGGACAGGAACCCCCACCCCTGGAACTGTGACTATAGGATTGCTCTGTCAGGCTGTGAATTCCCAGATAGTGTATTAACAAAAAGAAAAGTATGCATGTTCTCAAAGTCTAGGGTCATTCAGGCCTGGTTTGGATGCCTCCCAAGCATGTGCTGCTTCTGCTTTATTTCTAGTTTACAAAACTCAGGAATGCTGGGTTGTTGAGGGAGAAATAACCTAGAATTCTAACCCATGTTTTGTTGTTGGGTTGAAGCTCAGCGTTGTTTCTTCCTCGAAAACACAAGAGTTCTTGAAAACAAAGCAGAAGCAGCAAGCAGTTGGGAGGCAGCATGGTTGTCTGCTCCCATGAGGCCCTGATTTTTAACCATGAATTGAGCCATCCATGGTTGGTCGTTAGCGAGAACCAAGGTTTCAGTCTGACGGGCTCATAGCCACTGCATTCCTGCCTTACAGAAGTTTATGCTTGCAGACATGCATATAGACCAAAGACTTGAAGCGATTCCATTAAAACTTAGTTGGCAGAGCATAACGTGTTTCTTCTGTCTGTGTATATTACATATTTATTAAAATTACATTTGTTTGAAGTCAAAGCTCAAAGAAAAATAATCCAGTGGCAAATAAGAAACAAGTTCTTGAGCAAGAAGCCTGGGCAATATTTTTGCTGACAAGCATATTTATTTATAAACTTGAGGATATAGTACGAAAGCTCTCAACTCCTTTAATTCAGTAAAAAATAGTTTTAGGAGAATAGCCCTTTTTATGTTACCTTTCACAAAATATTCCTTTAATAACTGCATGACCTCTTCACAACTATGGTTTGTACAAGAACAGTTAGAATAATCTCTTTAGCAAACGGTATCTCCAGCTAAAGTAAAGTTTGATTACAGACAGTATTTTATTACATTTTAATGCTGCCCTTTCTCCAAAGACCTCAGGGCTGAGTACGTTGTCCCCCCTTCTATTACAGCAGCACTGTGAGGTAGGTTAGTCTGAGGATTAGTGGCTAGGTACCCAGCAAACTCTATTATAGTCTTAAGGTGGTGCCACAAGATCCTTCATTATTGCCAAGTGGGAATTTGAATCTAGATCCAGCATTCTATCCGCTACATTAGGAGAGGAAAACTTTTTTCCTTTCTCAAGAATCTTGGTGTGTGTGTGTAGCTATGTGGAATGGTGGTGATCTTAGAAAGACTTCCTCTCTTTAAGATCACCACCATCCCACTCTGTTTCTCATCATCCATTATTATTATTATTATTATTATTTAGTAAAACAGTAAATAGCAAGACCCTGCCGCATAGGCTTACATTCTAATAAAATCATAATAAAACAATAAGGAGGGGAAGAGAATGCAAACAGGCACAGGGTAGGGTGCCTGTTCATTAACATACATTCCTACCTCACTTCATCCAATCAAAACGTCCCATCCACACTCTTAACACACAGGAAAGGCTTTGGAAAGTGTGAATAGAAATGTAAAATTTCCAGAAATTTTGAAGCCATAAGAAAAACACATTTTTTTCCGAAAGAAATGGAAATTTTTTGGAAAAATTGAAAAAAAAATGCAATATTAACACTTTTTACAGATTGAAAGTCACTTCAATACTTTAGGAACATAAAATGTAATGATGAACAAATTGGTTGGGATGAAATTATCACAATTAGTATATTAAAAGTACAGTGAATTCAAACAATTATTATAAATTGAATTTACTTTTTTAAATCTTTACTTTTTTTTGTAACAAATGGAGCTACAAGCTCCTGATGTGTTAGGAAAACCTGAACTGTAAGGAACCTCTTTGGTTTTGCCAGTTTATGAGGACAGGCAAAAAACAATTTAAAAAAACAAACAGAAGAAACCACCATTAGTAACAAAGAAAATTATTTATGTCTCCTCTAGTCCTCCACAGTGTCAAGCGGATATAAAGCACCCATTCCCATAAAAAGAACTGAGAAAAAGGGGGGACCAAGATTCAGTGGATATGCATGAAATTTAATCAGACACGTTTTCTGAGCTATAGCTATCACTATCAGTTTTAATAATAATAATAATATATTTATTTATTTATTACCCGCCTCTCCCTTTGGATCGAGGCGGGGAACAACATTAGAACAGGAATCAATACATCTTAAAAATTCATGATTTAACATTGATCTGGATAGGCCTGCTGGAAAAGGCTAGTCTTTAAAGCTGCCTTAAAATCACACAGAGAGTTAATTTTACGAATCTGCTCCGGCAGGCCATTCCACAATCTGGGGGCGACAGAAGAAAAGGTTCTCTGGGAGACTGATGTCAGCCTAGTTTTAGCTGACTGAAGTAAGTTCACCCCAGAGGACCTGAGTGTGCGGGGCGGACTATATGGGAGAAGGCGATCCCGCAGGTAACCTGGACCCAAACCATTTAGGGCTTTACAGGTAATGGCCAACACTTTGTACTTTGCCCAGAAACTAATTGGCAGCCAGTGGAGTGATTTTAATGTTGGGGTAATAGGCTCACCCCTAGATGTACCGGTGACCAACCTGGCTGCCATATTTTGAACTAGTTGAAGTTTCCGAACTAGGTACAGTGGTAGCCCTATGTAGAGCGCATTGCAGAAGTCAAGCCTTGAGGTTACCAGCGCGTGCACTACTGTGTTTAGGTCTTCTGACTCTTAAGAAGGCGTGCAGCTGGCGTATCAGCCGAAGCTGATAGTAGGCACTCCTGGCCGTCGCATCCATCTGGGCTGTCATTTGGAGCGACGGATCCAGGAGCACCCCCAAACTGCGAACACAGTCTTTCAGGGGGAGTGTAGCACCATCCAGAACTGGCTGACACACCTCCAAACCTAGGTCAGAGCCCTTGACAGCAAGCACCTCTGTTTTGTCTGGATTCAGCTTCAGTTTGTTTTTCCTCATCCAGCCCATTACTGCCTCCAAGCATTCATTCAGAGGAGACACACTATCCTTAGCTGACGGTGTTATTGAAGGCATAGAGAAATGTATTTGGGTGTCATCAGCATACTGATAGCACCCCGCCCCATGCCTCTGGATGATCTCTCCCAGCGGTTTCATGTAGATGTTAAACAGTATTGGGGATAGGATGGCACCTTGTGGTACTCCATACAACAGTTCCTTTTTTGAGGAGCAACTATCCCCAAGCATCATCATCTGGAATCTACCTGTGAGGTAGGACCGGAACCACTGGAGCACAGTGCCCCCGATTCCCAAACCCCTCAGGCGATCCAGAAGGATACCATGGTCGATGGCATCGAAAGCCGCTGAAAGGTCTCTGCTTCAATGGTGGTGCCCCCTAGATGCAGAAATGCATCTTGCTCTTGTTTTTGAGAGTTGTAGTCTCAGTTTGCAACCTAGGACTTGCTTGTCCTCGGTGTACAGAAATTGTAATAATCTGATACCGTACATAGTTTTTAGAAATCATTTGGTGAAGTAAATATATGAACATCTTGTTTTAAGCATTTTATTCATCATGCTAAAATAAATCATTCCATAATCCATTTTTTCTTCATTTTTTTCAATTTTTTAGAAGAAACCCAAAAAAAGCTTTGGAAAAAAACTGTTCAAACACCACACAGAGCCATGGTTAGGCCACTACCTCTTTTGCAGCAAATCGTTAGCATGTTTAACCTGTGGTTATTAAGCCGTAATGTTAGGAATGGTTCGTACGACACGCTAAGTCACATGACATGCTAAGCCATAAAGTTTAGCTCAAAATTTAGCATGTCGTCTGAACAGGATCGGTAGAACTTTGTGTACTGTCATGTGTTCCAGCTTCAGCATCCTTGAAGCCTTTTTTAACAGGTTTACGCTAGTTTTAGGTCAGATGCAGGGTAGCCAACTCAGAGTTTTGGCAGCCGGATTGAAATCCAGATCTACATTCCAAAGGCTTAAGTAAAATTACCCAGGCTCCAACCTTTATATTAACATGCTGCTAGCCTACTTAGTGCTCTACAGTATCAGCTGTACTTTACAACTACATAAAATATGAGTAATAGAAATGGCAGATATATTGGATGTTCTTTCGATAGTGTTTTATGGTTGGCAATTTCACAGTAAGAACCAGTTTTGGCCCAAGCTCTGGCAGATAAATGATTTAAGTAGTTTTTATTAATATTAAAGGGAAGAATCTCAAGAGAACCTTCATACAAGCAGTTGATAATATCTTGGGTAAATCTGCCCCCTTAGCCGGTGCCATGTGACAGTTGCCAATCTATAAAGGTAAACAGAGTTGTGGATAACCAACATCTGTGAGACTAGGGTTAGGCAATAGGCTATTTTGAGCAGTCCACTTTTAATACCACTTTTACTTTATTATTTCTTGTTTGGGGCATAACAGCTAAGACAAAAAAAGACGAAGGCACCATAAAACAAGATCTGTAATGTTCAAGCTAAAATAGTTCACAATACAGTGATCCTCCAGCAAAATATGTTGCTGACTTGGGTACTATTTACTTTGATACCTCAAACAGAAAAATGTAGTTTGAGTTCATGTGTAAGCTATCATGGAAGGGGATTTTCCAGTTTAAAAAATTGTTTCATTTTCTGTTTAAGCTAAACCAACTGCATTCCATAGAGTTCCTTGTCTTTTGGGCTGTTAGGCTAGATTGCAACTTCATCTGTTTCTAACAAGTACTACAAATCATATTAGAGATTTTCATCTTTAGTATAAACAAAAGTATACTAAAATGTATATATAAAATGTTGCTGTACAGTGAACAAGAGCTAAACATAGGCCAAAGAGTTTTAAAGAAAACAATTAAATGCATCCAGTTTAGTTTAAGATGTATAGAGTACAGAATCACAAAACCTTCAAGCTGTGATTATTTTATCATAAGTCAACAAATTCTTACAGTGATCCAGTAGGGAAGGACTGGGGCTGGGTTGTATGATTGGTACCATATTGCATAAAAAATATTAGGATTTGAATGACCACTGACAGCCTTCATTGGGTGAGTGAACTTGTCCATTAAAAAAACCAAGTCTTGATAGAGAAGTCAGCTGAACTTTTCCAATGAGTTGTAATGACCTTTGGCTATTAGAAAGTATAGGAACATAATAAATACTGCTACTAGAGAGCATAAAATAATTCGTTAGATCTAGACTTAATTGTGCTTAGAGTAGATCCATTGAAATCAGTGGGAATTAAGTCATGACTAACTTGAAGTCCTATTTATTTCAATGGGTATATTATATGATTGTCTAGATCAAATCCAATGTTTTTGTGAATTGTAGACTATATATCGTGGGAAAATATCTACCAGAGGACATGACAAACACATTTGAATGAGCTTGGCAGTCTCTTGACATCCCTTCCAACATTTGAGGCTGTTTTGAAAATGTTTTGCCCTCCTAGTAAAGGCCATTGCAATTCTAATTTGTTTTGTATAGGATATAATAAAAATAACACAGAGAATAAATTTAAAATTTAAGGTTTATTTGATAAACAGTATTATACTATACTAATATAATTGCACTCAAAGCATTTCTTTCTTTTTATTCTCCATCAAATAAATGCTCCTCTTTTTATGTTACAATAGAGCAGAGGTTCACTACTTAGATCACGCAGCAATTATTGTTTGGAAAGTTTGCAAATATAATATATGCTAAGAAAAATAATTTATGCTATTTTACTTAGGTATGGTTTCATCACATTTGAAACTCAGGAAGATGCACAAAAAATTTTACAAGAGGTAAAAAGATTTTTATATATGCATAGATAGGCAGTAGTAATATTTATTAACATTAACTCTTATTCATAATTTTTTACAAGTAGGGGATTGTAACAAAATGTTGCAGTATATCCCCAGCAGGAATGCTCTTGTTCAGGGCTCTAGGTAGCCTGGAATAGAGATAAAACATTTGAAGCCATGGAAGAAAACCTGGTTCTTTTCTGTTGGTATTTTTTTTGGGGGGGGGGGTGGAGGAGGAGACAGGCATTTGGGGGGAAATAGAAAAATATGCAGTTCTTACTTATTTTTAGTGCTCTTTACAGATCTGAACTTACATAAAATGTATTATGTATAGCTGGTTTGTTCATAAAATTAATATTAAAATTAAAAATATTTACAAGTCAACTTGATTAGTTACTTTGAAATTTAATGTGGCAAACATAATTTTATGAATAAACCAAGTTATATATAGTACATTTTAGGAAGTTCAGCAAGTAGTCCCTGAAAGAACAGGATTATCTTAGAAGCCGGAAAAAGCAGGAAGAGCTGGAGATAGAGGAAGACTGATATACAGCATCTGTTCCTGTTTGGGAGGAATTGGTTGGAGTGGAGTTTAGGCAAATCTGGTCTGAAGGAAAAGCTACTGAGAGCTTATTTTGCTGGGGAAGACTCTTATCTATTAGGAATGGAAATATAAGCATATTTCATTCAAGAACCTTTCAGCAATCTCACTATTATTTGAAGAAAGACATAGTGCCCTTTTGTAAATAATTCCCCAAAATAAACATCTTACCTTCCATTCGTTTTGAAAAGTTGTCTCTAGTGGTGGTGTCAATCCCATGCCTGCACCATAGGAACCAGGATATTGAGTTTGTTTCAGGAATAGAGGTTTTATTTTGGTGGCAGTGGTTAAAGAATTTATTGCTGAGGCAGCATTCTCTACAGTGAGGTCTGATTGGGAACTTTATTAAAAACCATGGCAGTGAGCGTTATATATGTGTTACTATATGGTGGTTTCTGGAAAATAGGAGACAGAAAAGGTGCCCTTCTTCCTTTCCCCTACTCCCAAAACTCCCTATATTGGGGAGAGATTTTTTAATCACAAGGCATGCAATGTCATACTCAGTCCCACTTCAGGGTACTGTAAACTGTTAGGGTCTAACTCTCAATCTCTCTCCCATTATCCTGTTTTCCCAACTGAGACCCTCAACATTCCTTTCCCTCAGTGCCACTATTTTGATCAAAATCTGAGATCAACATAATAATCTGATCATTATTGGGAGATCTGATCACAATCCAGTTACGAATCTTCATTCTGTGTACTTCCAGGCTAAGAGTAGTTTCTGGTGAGTGAATCAGGATGGAAGATTCCAGAAAATGTTTACTTTTTCATCTCCTTTCTATTCTGGCTTTTGGTCTCCATTTCTAATTTCTTTGTGACATACCTCCAACTCCGGGAACTCATTGCTTACATATCAAATATAAAGTTTCCATGAAAAAACAAGTACAAATAATAAACTGTAAATAAGTCTGAGACACAAATCCTGCTAGAACATGTTAAGAACTTAACATTAAAATAAACTATAATTTCCTCATTTGAATCTTTCAGATAGTCACCAATTGAAATATCTTACGTCTTATACAATTATTATTTATCTGCAGGTGGCCATCATTGTTTAGCAAGCCTGTATATGATGATTGTGCTACATAGTGCACAGCTCCTTACTATGTATTTTAGTTTACCAAGTGCTTGACAGGCCATGTTTTTCCTGGAGTGGGGCATGGCTGTCAAAGATGGCAGGCTGTAATATACGGCTGGCATATGGCCTACTGGTTACATGTCCTGCTGGCCTTTTTTATATTATTGCTACCACTCTTGTAAATCTGTGTTAGTAAATAATGTCTTGGATCTAAAAAACGGGGGGGGGGGGGCGCCTAGGGGAGCTCTGCTCCACTAAGTAGCTTTCCTATTTCCTCCTCACTGCAGCCCCCTGTCACATCATGTCCCCAATTTCAAACAGCTGTTCCTGCGGATCAGGGAGTTCTCCAGAACAGTATGGAACATGGCATGGGGGGACTGCAGTGGGAAGGGATAATCTGTAGACATCAAATTAGCGTCCTATGTTAGTTGAAGTGCCTTTTTGCTTATGCAGTATATGTTTGGATCTAAGCCAACGGGCTGTATGCTACATGGTCCGATACTAGCAGGACCAACCATTAGTGCAATGAGAAGCTAGGAGTTTCTGAAACAAGCGGAAACTAGTAGAAACACTTGTTTCTGGAATAGGGCACATCAGGAAAGCTGACAGAAGGTACCTCTGCTAACTTGTCCCATTCCAAAAATGAGCATCTCTGCTCATTTTCTAAGTTGTTTTAGGAAGTGCTACTTTTTGTTGTGCTAGTGGTTGGTCCTGTTGGCACTGCAGAACTAGTGCAGAGCAGGGTAGGATACTACACAGTTTGTTTCACCATTCCTAATATCTATACAGGTTTTAGTGATCTAAATGTTATGGATATGTATCTACTAGGGTTTTTATTTTTAAAATCCATACAATTTGAATTAGGAATTTTTTTAAAAAAGCACTGTATCTAGTTGGAAAGCCCATTTGGATTCATTATTTAAACACATGTTTGTCCAAATCTCAAAAAAACTAACTCTCATTTGGCAAAAAAAGGTAATTAGAACCACAAGATGATTCCATTTGAGGAGAAATGAAGGTATTGTTGTTGTTAGACTGTTGGTACATTTACTATTTGAATGATTAAATGTCTGATGCTGTTTGAATACAATTTAGGGTAGTAGGGTTTAAAGAAATAATTACATGTATTTTCTTTTTTTGTTTAGGCTGAAAAACTAAATTATAAGGATAAGAAATTGAATATTGGTCCAGCAATAAGAAAACAACAAGTAGGGATTCCTCGTATGTATTTGCTTGCTTGCTTGCTTCCCCCCCCACCCCTCACAATTTTGTGGAAGTGAAATATGTAATGGAAAAATCTGGGTCCATTTCAGGGCTACAAATATTTATTTAGAGTTCCATTTGCCTATTGCAGGCACTAAATACCCTTAGCAAAATGATTCAATCCTTTTCATGCTTGAGATTGTAGAAGGCATCCAGCCCTTTTCTTGCAACTTATTAATTGAATTATATTGACAAATTATTATTCTGTTTGCATGTAATGACAACCCATGGCTTAATTAACCCATGAATTGTCCATAATCAAGCACATCATGGTTTGTTTTTCGAAATCGTGGCTTGTTTCATTTAACTCCCATTACTACCTCCCAGCTCATATCCCAAAGTATTTGCAATACCAAAAAGCAACCTCTGTAGCCTGACTAATCAACTCACACACCAGTAACGATAATGTAACACCAATCCGCACTTCAACAAACCATGGGTTAAGTAAGCCATGGATTGTCATTACATACAAACAGGGTCAGTGTCTTGTGTGCAGTGCTTGCAGAAAAGAGTTTTCCTACATCTTCCTTCCCACTGCAGTTCTCTGCATCCATCGAAAAGCCACTTCTAATGGTCAGTGAACTGCCTCCCCAAAAGTATTTGACTCTGTATGGGAATTTGCAGCTGTCTTGGAAAATTGAGTGAATTCAGGAGCCGCCGCCCCCTTTACACAAATAGAACTGCTTTCTGCTTTCAGAAGTGTTCTAAGTCCATATATATTAGATTTTTTCAAACTTAAAAAAATTCTTAGCTCTCATTATTGTAACAAATATACAAAATGCTTGTGGGTTTGTATTCTGTCACTGCTTATTTTAGGATCCAGTATAATGCCCGCAGCTGGAACAATGTACTTGACTACTTCAACTGGATATCCATACACATATCATAATGGAGTAGCTTATTTTCATACTCCTGAAGTGGCTTCTGTTTCACAACCATGGCCTGTAAGTAATTTCTTACATTCTGGGACAGTGCTGATAAGTCAGATCTGGTGTTCCAGTATTTTCCTTCACTTTTTATGCTGTGTCAACTAAAACTCCTAACAGAATACTTCTGTGTTGTCCTAACTAGCTATCAGAACAAATTTATAGCAAACAGTGTTGCATCTCTGACTGCAGTTGTTACAGAGAAAAGTTTTATGGAAGTTGAAATTCTAGTGCTTACTAGCAATGAGCAGAGCAATCCAAAGAGGGTAGAAGGAGAATCCATGGTGGAAGAACCTCCAAATCTAGAGCCCTCCTAGGCTTGGGTCTGCTAAGCAGAAGTGGGGAAAGGGCAGTAGGAGCCAAGAACAAACCCTGGGTTATGATTCTGGCTTGTTAGGAGAAAAAAAGCCAGAAGTCTAAGGAAGAGATTTGTGGAAGAAGAACTTTTGCTGCTGTATCATCTGAGGACCATGTTTTTTAAATTAAACTAGATATCCCAATTTGGATGTAATGGTAAACAAATCATGGATGGAGGTTTCCTAGCGTCTATTTCCACTCCCACTGGCAGGAAGAGTGAAGCAGGAACCATCAAGCAGTGCACCGGTACACTTGCTTAGCAATTATGGCTTACCATGACGTCTGAACTGGGCCTATAACTTTAAACATTGGTTAAAATAAATAATTCAGAAGTGTTCCCTGCCTGATCCGACATTGTTTTTAAAAACTGGCTTTATAAATCCAGTAAAAATGGAAAACCTTTGGGCTGATTCACATAAACTTTGCATTTAATGGAGTATTACTTACCATGCCTAGGATGGGCTTTGGTCTGCACTGAAACTCATATGAATGTTGTATCCCACATCCAGTTCACTTTTCATCCAATGACAAATTTGAATAATTCATACAGTTTGTGACACAATGTGCCCTATTGTGTTATAAAGTAAAGTTAGTTTGAGCACCAAGAGGAAAGTCACAAGAAATAGGTCCATTTTACTTTTGCTTTCTTTAGCAAAATTAGAGAAAAACCTGCATGTTTAGAGAAAAACCTGCAAAATTAGAGAAAAACTTTCCTTGATAACTAACTTGTTTGATAACCACTTCTGATCATCCAGTGCATGGCAGGAGGAGTGGCAGAGGTGGTCCTTGCCTTCTATCCTCTTGCCCTGCATTTTTTACTGGAAGGACCTTTTTTATCAATCAAGCAACGGTGCTTCAGAAAGAGAGGGGCTGAAGATACTTCAGGATAGCTCATGTCCTGTTCTCTGCAGTCTCCTTCCTGCCCAAACATTTTTCCTCCTACGAGGCCGTTTTTTCCAACCTCTGAGGTTCTTTCTGTGCCAGCTGCAAGTGGACAGGGGAGCGAAGGCAGACTCCCCCTTCTGAGCTTGGAGCGCTGTCTCCAATCTCAGAGGGGGTGGAGGGGAAATCCCCAGTATCATCCAGCTCCTTGGAGTATGTCTGAGGGCCATAGGATTGCTCCCTTAATGGCATAGTGTCTCTTTTGGTGAAAACTTCACATAGAGCTTGGTGCCAAATCTACGTGGATTTGTTAACAGTTGTGCAGAAATTTAAGAAGTAACCAACAGGTTACTGATACTTTGCTACTAAAAAGATTTAGAACAAGGTTGTACATATAAAGTTGTTTATTTTATTATTTATTTATCTATTTATTTATAAATTTATATGCCGTCCCATAGCTGAAGCTCTCTGGGCGGTTTACAAAAGTTAAAAACAATGAACATTAAAAACAGATATTCAAAATTTAAAACCACCAAAAGTATAAAAAACAGCAATATCCATTTAAAACAACTGATTTTGCAGTGAAATTCTGTGCATCTTTATATGAAGTAAGTAGGATTGCATTCTTTGGGGCTTACTCCCAGACAAGTGTGCATTGGATTCCATCCTTAGTCTTGTTCAAAACTTTGAATTTTACTGCCAGTTTCTACATTTAGGCCAAATGCATTCCTATTGTTTCTTGATCACTTAATCATAGTTAAGTTATTAACAGTTAAGGAGTGCCATGTGGGCTCACCCCCTGCTTTACCATGCAAATTTGTCCTGTCTTTTCAGTATTAACTAAGGTGTTACGCACAAAGGTTAATGTAACCACAGTTTGAAAAAAGCTTCAAACCCTAATTTCAAACTCTCTGGTTTAAAGCTAACCATAGTTTAAATTAGCTTTGGTGGAGATGTAAGGCTATATTCTGAAAAGGGGGAATTTACACTGGGTGATAAAGGGGCATGGGACCATACAAGCCTGGATTGCACTCCTGACCTTTTATTCAATGCAACTGTTTTGTTAAAAAAGAAACATATTAGTGCTCTAGTAGAGTTTATTTCTTATTAGTGTTTTAAAAAACCAGAGGATAGCTCAGTCAGATTCTAATGGATTTTCTCTTTTTTAAAGTCACGTTCTATTTCTAGTTCTCCTGTGATGGTAGCTCAGCCTGTTTATCAACAACCTACATATCATTATCAGGTAAAAAAAATCTATTGGTAAAACTTTGGCAGAAAATAAGGGGAAATTGTAGTTAAATAGGATTATGATTGTTTGTGATCACAGTTATTATAAGAACATAAGGAGGGCCATGCCGGATCAGACCAAGGATCCATCTAGTCCAGCACTCTGTTCACACAGTGGCCAACCAGCTGTCAACCAAGGACCAACAAAGTAGGACATAGTGCAACAGCAGCCTCCCACCCATGTTTCCCAGCAACTGGTGCACACAGGCTTACTGCTTCGGATACTAGAGGTGGCACATTAAAGAAGAAATATTGTAGAGGTTTCCAAATGCATCTACTGTGGCTTTTATCAGTTCATTGTAATTCACTTTGCTATGTTAAAGTAAATGTTTTCTGCATTTATTTTATTTTAAAAACTGTGTATATGTGGATTTGGGGGTTTGCCCATGCAGTATATTAGCACACTTTTGTTTTCAATTATCATAGGCTCCTGCACAGTGTCTTCCAGGACAATGGCAGTGGAGTATTCCACAGGTAAATCATATTCAGTCTCTTGTTTTCTGTTCATTTGTTTATATTCCACTCTCTATCTAAGAAGCTCAAAGCAGGGGAAATGGTCCCCTTCTACTACTTCTGTTCTTACAAAAACTATGAGATAAGTCGGGCTAAAAGATAGTGACTGTCCTGATGTCACTAGTAACCTTTGTGCCTGAGCAGGTATTTGAACTCACTACACCTTAATAGCTGTATTTATTGCTTACTGTTGCATTGAAGGCACATGGTGATGCCACATGTGGTATACTGATCACCCTTGGCAGATGTGGAGCTGGCTTGGAAGGATTTGGAAGTAGATAGTTCGTTAAATTTCTTCTCCGCTACCGTGTTTCCAGTAGGCTTCAAACCTGATAAATTCACAGCTTAGAAAGATTAATATTATACTGTTTCAAGAATCGCTTAAAAATTGGTATAGTAATTACATTAGCTGATGTACATTAGTTGCGATTGTATCTAGAACACAGTTCCAGCTAATTGCTTTATAATTGCTTGTAGAATTTTGGAAGGCAGGAATGGAGAGAAAGTGGATAAGTGGGTGGGGAAAAAAGAGGCAAAAGGTGAGGTCATATATAAGCAGTTCAAGCTAGACTGAATCTGTATAAAATATACCCAGAAGTATAAATATTCTACTCGGGGTGTTGCAGGGATTAGAAGTAGCCTCATCTTACCTGCTCCCATCTGTGTTCAGTTGCTTCTTCTAACCTGTGGCCTCCTCAAAGGTGTATTGCCCTAGCCTAGCTGCAGAATAGCAGTACTGAAGGCCTTTGGCTGTGCAAGTGAGGCGTTGGTATGTGAGTGGGGTTAAGCTCCTTGCCGTTGGTTTGGTTTGTTGTTTTGGTCAGAATAATATAGCTTACAATTTGGATTAGAAGTTTGAATGGGAAAGTCATATTTTCTAAATGAGGATGGGCTATTTAGGATTCCTGCTTGTGGTAGCAATAAAAGAAACAGGGAGCATGGGGGCGTGGACAACTGGGGGGAAATGCAGGTCTCCGTCATTCCTTGTTTGGACCATATTGTTGAGATATAAATCTTTTTTTATTAAATTTGCATTTCATGATTGAAAATAGTGTTTATGTATTAGTCATGTTTGATCTGGTTCTCCATTTTTAGTTTTTAATGTTCTTTTGGGGACAATTGTAATAATATTTTTATATATATATATATATATATATATATATATATAATTTCCTTCTCTAGTCTGATTTTTCTGAAAGTTGAAGGGCTTATACATTTTCCCGTCTTTCTTTTTTTTTAGTCTTCTGCCTCTCCCACCTCATTCTTTTATCTGCATCCTTCTGAAATTACTTATCAACCACTGGAAATTGCACAGGATGGTGGATGTGTTCCTCCTCCTCTTTCCCTAATGGAAGCTGCAGTTCCAGAGGTATTTATATTCAGAAAAATATTTATAGTCTGCATCTGCTCTATAAAATTAACCATTTCTAGATGAATTAGACCGCAAAGAGAATATATGCAGAAAGTATTTGCTCCTAATTAAACATTTAAGAAATCTGTTGGATTCCTCTCAGTGATGGCTTGGCCACTAGAGGGCAGATTTGTGTCTCTGTGCATAGGTGTCCTCACAGAGCACCTTTTCTCATAAGATAGAATGGCAGCCATTCACTTATATTAGAGAAATTAAATAGAAATACTGTTCAGGTAGGGGAAGGTTTGCCCCCCATGATTATGTTTTCTTGCAAGTGAGCAGCTTTTGTCTCTTCTCCCACAATCTTTACTGACTGCAGATCCTTTATTGAGCTTGCTTCTATCTGTTCAAGGTAGTGGGTGGGGAAAAAACCCTGACCTGAGTTCTGTTCCTTTGTCATGCTACAATATGACAGAACCCAGTAAACTGACTTTATATTGTATACTAGTAAATTCAACTTTCATTCTGCAACCTTAGGTACATATTCCTGATTGCTATTAGAAATCCCACCTACCACCAATGTTTAGTCAGGTGTTTGAAGGCGCAGTGAAAGAATTGATTTAACAAAATACCCTCTCAATTTAACATGTTTTGCTGAGGTCTTTCTGTGTTCACTCAAGCTCTAAAATGCCAGAAAATTACAGCTTTTAAAGGAAATGCCCATAGCAGACACACTATTTAGGTGATATGGATATCATATCTGTGGTTAGCTCCAACTTTACCACTACCTTGAATTTGATGGCTGTCAGTGATGGAGTGCTGAACTTAAGCCTCAGATGTCTCTGTTCGTTGCAATAGACATTGGGTCTCCAACTCAACACTCATGGGTGCCATGACATCTGCAGGGACCTCCATCCATGAAGCTTTCCATTTCCTCCCTCCTTCAAAACTTTATTTTTAATAAAAACATTGAATAATGTTGGAGTGCCAGGTTCTTCTGTTCTTCAACTTGCCACTGAGCAGCAGGCAGGAAGAGAAAGAAAGGGTTGCTTCGTGGCCCCACCCCATCTTCTTCTATCCACACAGACCTTTCCTTTTTGTTCTCTCTCCCCCTCTCTCTCTCTCTCTCCCCACTCCCAGCCTCTAACCTTTTTTCTCTCTTTATCGGCCTTTTATTTTATGGTTTCTCTTTACTTCCAGCTTCCAGCCTCACTATTTCTTTCCCCCCACCGCTTTATCTTGCTTTCCCCCACCTTCTAGCCTCTCTCCTTGCTTTTTCTCTCCCCTCTATCCATTTGCCTTACTATTTCCTCTTCCCTCCCAGCCTGTAACCTTGCTATTTCTCTGTCCCCCACCAATTTTGACTAGCAAGGCCCCCATGGAAGCCGTTACATAACTAATCACATCCTGCAGGGAAGCCATTTTGTGGTGGTGCCCACAGAAGTTTCTCAATTTCCCAAATGTGCCCACGAGTCCAAAATAGTTTGGGACCCCTGGAATTGTCACATAGATCAGGTTTGCACAATCAAAATAAGCCATGGACTGTTGTAGAGTTATTAGAAGCCGCACCCAATTCGCCCACCACGTGCATCTGACACCACCATGGCTTATTTTGATTGTGCAAATTGGCCCATGGAGTCAATGTAACTGAAGCTATCATTCAACTGAAGCTACCATTCCACATTATTTTGTTAATTGATTTTGGTCCTATTGAATTGAATTACGTTGTTTCATTCCACAATCTGGGAACTATTTTTTCCTCAGTCACTGTTTTAACATAAATTATTGAACATATCATACCTTTGATACTCATCTATGTGGTATGGAGATAAAATGGGGAGGAGCACATATTTGCAAGGAACAAAGTGTACTAGTAATAGGCATTCCCCCCCCCCCCCCCCGAAATATGTTACCTCAATAGAGAGATGGCTGATTTTTGCACAATACCTGATAGGCTAAATAGGAGTAATTTTGACTCTCCAGTAGATGGGCCAAAACTCTGAACTCCATAAACAATCTTATAATTTACAGGATGAATAAAAATTTGTCTTGCATGTTAACAACATTTTTTATTGTCTGTTTTGCATTGTTGCATGCTTCCTCTGATTATTTAAATACGTTGTGCATCTTTTCCAGTCATTTTGGATCCTCTTGGCAATATATATGTGAAAGTAATAGTCTCAACCTCTAACCAACAGCATGCAAAAGAAATTTAGAGGCAAATTTTTAGCTCAGGGTCAGTGGGTTGTTGGATAAGTAATTAAATGTGAAAAATAAGTCCAATGAAAATTACCTTCTATTCATGTGTTTGCTATTCACATGCTGACCTGCATAGAAGTTTTTTTAATATATTTGTTTTAAAATGGTTTTAAAATATTTGTTTGCATACAGCCATATTCCGATCATGGAGTTCAACCAGCATATCATCAAGTTTATGCTCAAAGTGCCATAGCCATGCCAGCCCCTATGATGCAGCCAGAATTGATTAAAGTAAGGCCTGTAATCTTTGTTTTACTTTTGGGATGTATCTTAATGGACAAGGGAACAATTCAGAATGGAGAGGTGATAGAAAGAGAAAGGCATAAAGCCTCCTTTACCTTACAAAAGTATAGATATTGGGTTAAAATTCAGCATTTTTGCTCATGCTGGCAAAAATGGGGAGGCAGGAGCTTAGTTTTTGTGAACCACCCAGGGAACTTCGATTATTGGGCGGTATAAAAATGCAAATAATAATAATACTCTGGATGACTGGGACTCCTGCAAAACAGATTTTCTTAGGACACAAGCAGCTGCAGGGGGAAGAGGGAATCCGCAAAAGTTTCTCCCCACCCTCTGCCAACTGGATCCTTCTACTGTATCAAATGTCTTTCTTCAATGGAAAATGCCTTCTGTCTGTGAAGTGTGGATCAAACCCATGGCTTTTATTTTGGTTTTGTTTGATTGTAGACCCCTGAGCTTTTGGAAGGGTATGGTGAAATGGATTGCATAAATAACTATATTTATATATAATCTTTGCTCTGCCACTTAATGGTTTTCCCCCCTTATTTTACATGTTGAAATTTTCTGAAACGTTGTTGGTATATGCAAAATATTTCCTGTAGAGGGTGCTAAAGTATTAGATGTTATCACTAACAAAATTTAATAGGAGCTAATAAATATGAAGCTATGAAGTATGGTAATTGTAGAAGTAATCCAGCTGCTTACAAATGCTATATTTCTTGTATTCTTCAGATCTTTAAAATCTTTTAAATTTAATCCTCTGGTATCATTGTGTTAATGGCAGTGTCAGCATGTGAGGTGGGATCGAAACCAGGTTGGGATGAAGGCTCTGCTAGCAGTTAGCAGCTGTATGTCTGCTTCTGCCAATTTCTGATGCCTGCTAATTAGGGTGCTTACTCCTTTCCCCTCACTACTCAGCAATAACAGTGGAGTATTTCTTTCTACCGTCACTTCAACTCACCTGCCACCAATGTACTTCAGTGTACATCAATGAACATCAAGATATTCATTAAAGCTTTCGGTGAATGTTTGTGTGAGTGGTTCAGGAATACACAATGACTACTATAAAACATATATTGACTACAGAGGAGAGAAATCCCGTGAAACATTTGTAGTTTTAATTAGACTTATAAATCCAGTTTATGATAGCCCTATGTTAACGTATTATTTACTCATTTTCTTTAGAGTTTTATTGAATAAGAATAAGTATCAGTTCATTGCGTAGATTTCAGGTGGTAGTAGAATCTACTTGAGTTATGGTGCATATTTTTAGTGAAATATAAAGGGATTTAATGACATAAAATCAGTCCAAATATATCTACTTAGCTATACCCAGATTTGCCTAGTCTTGATATAGTCACAAATAAGGCTTGCAGATTCATTGCAAGTATTTTTCTAAACTTCCTAAAAATAATTGTATACGCAGTTCTGTTTGCCTACACTGTTTTCCAGCCACGACTTCGTAGCCAAAAACTGCACAATGTTTCTGTTTCTTTCTCTTTGACAATCTTTAGTCAGTTTCTTTTGCAGCTTTAATCCGCTTCTGTGGGCTTATTGCCTCTTGAGTAAGGATGAGGAACCTTCCCCCTGCCCCAGGGTGCCTTCCTGCTCTGGAGAAAATGTGCAGAGGCCAAAGCTAGTGGTAGGAAGGGCCAAAGCCAAAAATGGGTAGGAACACCCAATTTCTCTCCCTCCCTCTCTGCCATACTTACTCTCTTTTCTCTCTCTTCATCTTTCACACATACACATCCCATTCACATATGCATCTATCTACACTCCATTCATATATATGTGTGTCACATACCCTTACATATACACCCCACCTACCTCAGTCTCTCACATCTGATCCCTTGTACTGTTCAGTTGTTTTTCACTGGAAAACCTCCCATATTGCTCAGTCATCTGATGCGAAATAGCTGGGAAGTGGTGTAAAAGATGGTAGGTCCTGCAAGGAGAGGCCAGTGGGCTATGTGGTGAGGCCCCGTGGGCTAGAGGATCCTGACCCCTGCTTTTCAGACTAGAACAGGGTGGGATAACCCAGGCCACATAAGCCATTCAATCAGTATGTCTGTGTATGTGCATCTCTGGGCTCCTCTAAACGAGCCTTCTAGAGCACACTCATGACTGGCCACTGATGGAAATTTCTGGGTTGATTACATGATGCTGTAAATACCCAGTGCTTCTCTCGTTCTTTAGAAGGATTTCCTCACCTTGAAACAGGGGGAAACTAGTAACGAAAAGATCCCCCTTTTGTTTCAGCATGTAAAGAGGAAATCATGCGATAAGAAGAGGCAGACCGCTGCCATTTTGTGGCTGTACAAATGAAACATATAGAACTCCTGGTTAAAGGGGGAAAGAGAAGTATGTGTAAAGGGAGCATGTGGTGATCATGGGATGAAAACAAAAGCAGAAAGCTGCAGTAAGTTGCAGGATTTTCCCTGATGTAGAAATGTTATCTATTTCTTCTGTACAGTATGCCTTTCCGTGTAGAAGCATTCATATACCAAATTGAAAATCTCACTTTTTTTAGTTGTCCAAAGGGCAAAGTGAATACCTTTCTGCCCGGGTTAATTTGATTTAAATCAAACTGTTTTAAATCGCTTTTCTGAAGGACTCAATTTTAATGATTTAAATCACAGTTTAAATCACTAGTGAGGAAGATTATATTTAACCATCATTTTTTGTAGAAGTACATTATTGTTTAATATAACCTTAATACATATTCAGAGATGTAGGTTTCATTAGAAGGAGGGTATACACTGAGCAATTATTCTGAATTTTTTCAGATTAATTTTCATCAAAAAATGAAATTATAAATTTGGTCATTTTAATACTAAAGCAGAATGAACTTGTAAAGTCGTTCAGGAGATGAATCTTCTCCAACTGTTTAATTAATCGTATTTTGTCATGATGTGCACAAAACACCACTACCAAACACATTGTTTATTCTTCTGGTTAGTTTTCTTCTTCAATAAGCAGCAATATTAACAAAAGACGCACATGAAATTTTGAATGGTTAACTATTTCAGTTTTTAGATGAATGTAAAGTTCTTTTTAAAAATCTAGGCAATTTCAACTGCAGCAGGTTGTCATGATTGCAAGACAATAAAGACATCTGCTGTGTAATCCACAAAGTTTTATTAAACAAACAATAATCTCTTCTCACCTGAATGGTGTGTGAACGCTAGGACCTATGCTCTAAGCTTAATTTGACCAACAAAGCAAGGCAGTTGCCTTCAACTCAAGCAGGGTTTGCATGTCACTTCAAAAATAAAGACACTCAAATTTGTCACAACTTGGACACCACAGCTAATGCAGTTCCATTAGTAGAGGTGTCCAGAGCATCAACTGGTTCAATTTTGTTGGATTACTTTCCGTTCTTAAAGCCTGAGGATGCAGACAAGGTTTTAGGCCAAGTCCAAGCAGATACCTGTGTGCTTGACCTGTGCCCTTCATGGCTTATTACATCTAATAGATGCCCTGAGATCTTAATGATAAATAAATAATAGGGTCTTGTAAGCAATAAGATTACATAGGACCTATGCTAATCCGTTCCCCTTACCCGCCATGGCCTTTACTTTACTCAGTTTTCCCTCCTACGCTGATAGTGTTCTACTGGTGCAAACTTTTCACTGGCAATACATACGACAGAACAATTATGTCACTACATTATTGCCCAGTAGGCATAAATTGGAGAAAGACATTACCTGGAATCAACTTCTTGTTTTTAAGATAATAATGGTTACTGAGCAACTACTTAAAATATTTCATAGACAACTTTCAAACAATTATTGCAGTAAAGTCTGGATTTAACTAGGGTATGCATAACTAAGGCTAGGTCTGCTACAGCAGTATACCAACTTGTCTGTGTTAAGCTTCAGCTTGTTTGCCCTCATCCAACCCAAAACTGGTTCCCAAGTACCTATCCAAGAGGTCCACAACCTCCGTGGAATTAGTAGGTGGAAAACAAAGGTAGAGCTGTATGTCATATTGGTGACACTGCAGCCAAACTCCCAGATGACGTTTCCACAGCATTTTCATGAAGATTTTAAATAGCAAGGAGGAACAAAAGGCCACAGGGCCAAAGGTTCTATGATTTAATGGCACAGAATGACTGCCTTCAGTCTTTTGTTGTATCTGTGAAGAGTTGTTTCATCAAATAAGTTTTCTAGGATTTACCTTGAAAGAGATTACATGGTGGATTTACTTAGCATATATGCATAGAGAACTTCTTTTCTAGCCCAGCTTTAGACATATATTACAAAAGAAGTAATTCCATTTCATTGAGTAGTTCATTAGTTGTGCCTCACTATCTAAAATAATCATGGGGAAAATCTCTAGATATTTACTTTGGAATGTAGGTCCATAAGGTAAACACTAAATGTCCTGTTGAGATAGCAATTGACCATAGTGCCTGTCTAACAAGGGTTTGAAGAAGCAAATGCACTGTTTTTGGCATTGAAAAGTATTTTATAGCAGTTTCATTATCATTTTAATCAAACTGGTGGATCATATTCAAGCAAATTGTATGCCTTTTTTAAATTACAAACAATTTTAAAAGATCTAAGTAATCTCTATCCTCAAATTTTAATGAGACCCATTCATTTAGAATCTCAGTCTTGTTCAGCTGGTGTTGATGAATCCTCTTTGTGACATTCATTATTACTGCCAGATAAGTAAGCACTGAGGATAGATGAGTTATTTTATTTATTTTATAATAAAAATTTGTACAGATAAGGCCTTATAAGTAATCATCAGATCCTCTTCAATATTGCTAATAGAAAATCGTGGAATTTTTACTTTTGAAAAGTTAGTACTAAGCCATCATTGTGGTTTATTGTAAAAGCCCTAGAATTAACAGGTGGCTTACTGCAATTAAACACCATCTTTTCAGATGGTTTTTGAAGACTGGTTGGAATTACATGACTTTTCAATTGAAAAGTCCTTCCTACTCAGATTTTTTTTGGTACTTGCTTCAGTGGGATATTTGAAATTATAATGTTGTTAATATGATATTTTCATGTTGTAAATCAATGTGTTTTCTTAGAGGCCACGTTTTTGTCTTTCCACTTTCCTTAGGGGCAGAGTTTTATATTTTTATTACATTTCTGTACTGCCCAGTAGCTGAAGTGCTTTGGCTGGTTCACAGCACTTAAAACCATAAAACACAACATGATAAAATACAATATAAAGGCATACAAATTCCCAGTCAGTGAGGGAGTGGAGCAGGCTGGAAAGGGTTATCTCCACTTCCATAGAAGGCAGGGCCAAACAAACAGACATCTTGCCACCTGGATGGGAAGGACCCCTCTCAGTTGTCATTCTTGGCTCTGCCTTCATCAGAAGTGCAGGGTTGATTGTTTGCTCCTGAATTAGACTCGGAGCAGTGACTTCTATCTTTTCTACTCCCTCCGTCAATTCTTGGATACGCGGTAGGGTAAGCAGTAGCACTAGGGAGTATTCTGAAGATCAGTGTGTGACTTCTATATCCTGTCATCCCCAGGTCAGAGATTTCTATGTGGAGCAATCTTCTTCCTTTTGAGCCTCTTCGCTCAATCCCAATGAAAGTTTCCATGTTTGTCGCCTATAAAAAGGGGGACCTAGGAAGGAAAGTTTCTAGATCCACCATTGCTAGATGGGTACATTGCTGTAACTTACTCAGCTCAGTCCAAGTCTCCCCTCATAGGAATTACGGCTCACTTGGTACACAGTGCAGCAACCTTCTCAGCACTACAGTCTCAGGCACCATTGGAAAATATTTGTAGGGCAGCCACGTGGACCTCTCCCCCACGTTCATACATCATTATAAGATTGGTAAGTATGCTTTGGCTGAAGCATCATTTGGGCTCAGGGTCCTGCAGCAAGTTCTGTAGTGTATGCAGTTGACCCACCCATCAAAAGAATAATGCTTTGGGACATCCCTTTCCTGCCTGCTCCATTCCCTCGCTGGCCGAGAATGGAAAGCTGGACTTACCGTGAAGTGGTGTTCTGGTCAGCAAAGAATAGAGCAGGCCCCACCCCAAGGTTTATTATGCATACAGTGTTGGTTATGAGGTGTATGTTTGCACAGTGCCCATAGTTAGTTAGGGACTCTGCTCAACAGTCCTCTAAGCTGATAGTTTTCGTAGTTGATAGTTAATTTTCTAAGTTAATGTTGGACAGGTTTTTTCTTTCCTAAGCTGAGGCGAGCCTAACAACTGAGAGGGGTCCTCCCCCTCCAGGTGGCAAGAAGTCTGTTTGATTGGCCCTGCCTTCCACTGAGGTGGAAATAACCCTTTCCTGTCTGCTCCATCCCAAATAAAAGCCAAAATAAAACCTAGCATTGTAAAGGTTGAAATACAGTAGGAGATTTAAAACAGAAACTGAAAGAGTAAAATGCATGGGAAAATAAGGTCTTCACCTGGCGCCAAAAAGAGTGCAACATAGGCGGCAGGTGAGGCTCTCTGCGAAGCTTAAGAGTTGCCATGTATCTCCTTAACATTTATAATAAACTGCTATTTTGAAATGTACAGTTTTTTCCTATTTTTTAGGAAGCCAGGATACACTCTGTGAGAAGAAATTTTTCACATCCGTCATCTATGACTTTGAAGCCTCGATATGCCCGAAGTCCTCATTTTCATCCTAGAAAAGAATACAGATCAGATGAGACAATGCTTACTACACCTTCCTCTACAGACTCTGTTAAATAGAACCTTAGGTACCTAGCAAATAACTGATATGTTAGCACATGGAGGTATGTAATTTTGTAGTGCCTCACATTTATTGAGCACTGCTATAGCCAGACGGTCCGTACTTTTTGTGAGGGAATAAAAGATCTTGCATTTGTAAGCATTCAGTTGGGAAACAGAAATTGCAGGATAAAATCATGGTTACCTTTTTTCGGTTTGGTATACTCATATGGTGACACAAGACTTCTAATTTGTAATATGTAGATTATGCATGCACTGTTTATTAATGCAGTTTAAAATCAGCATATTTCTATTACAAGACATACTTAAAATTAATTTTAACCTGATAGATTACAAGAGCAACTACAATCTTAAACATAGTTTTTGCTAGACTGAAAATTCATGCTATATTGGATTCTATTTTGGATAAAATTCATGCTATATTCAACATTTCCTTTTAAGACTATTTTTGTTTTCTATAATTTCGTGCAAAAGCTGTTTTTTGCACATTTCAGTTGAAATCAAATCTGTCTTTTTTATTTGGAGATTTAAGAGTTTTTAAAGCTCCCCTTTTAAAAAAAAAAAAAATCGCATACCCCTAAAAATAGGACCATCTGCTTGTGTCCACATGTTTTGTGGCTGATACTTTTCTTAAACATATTAAATATTACATGTGTTTATGGCACTATATTAAACGTGAAAAATAGAAAGCTTTGTGTTAATAATACAATATATTACAGTATTTTAAAACTTGCCTTCAGCTTTTGACCTCTCTGTGTGCAGGATCAAAATGAATCACTGCCTATATCATGTACTGAGGAAGAATGCAATTTTCCTCTTCACTACAAGGATTAGAATTAATTGTTTATTCCATGCTTTTCTTTATAAGCTTTTAGTTGCAATATCTCAACTTAAAGTTATTCTGGCAGAATAAATGTGTGTTTAATTGTAGTGGAAGCCCAATTCTGTTATTGGCACAGTAGCCTTTCATTATTTTATCCATTCTTTACATTTTAAGTTCTTCAAGTTCAATTTTTTATTTCATCTTCTCAAAAGTGAATTTCGACTTGCTTTAAAGTTTAATTTTGTTTTTATGCCAGGTAAGGATTTCATACAGGCAATATTATAATAGTATTTACATCAGCAAAGTAACATTTAAATAGTTTATTTAAAAACTACTGATGTTATCTTTTACTTGACTTCTATGTACAGCTTTGTTACCTGTTTTGCTTAGAATGTAACTGTCATTACATATGACTGGAGGTAAGGAGAGTAAATTCAGACTCTTACTAACATTTTATTTATTTTTCTAGTAACATGTTCACTCTTAAAATAGGTATGCACCTTGATCGAGCAGAAAAAAAGATCATATGCAAAATAATTTATACCTTTTGTAAAAATGTTTACCCAGCAGCTATCAGATTTTTAAGTAGTTTTTATGTCAAGTATAAATAACTTGAACTGTTGGGGATATCAGTTTAATGTTTCTGTTTTTATATTTACAGAGGTTTTAAAATATAGCTATATAAATGTGTTGACATCTCTTGAAACTGCTTCATATATGTAAAAGGATTTGCTCAGTTGTAAATATCCTTGTAAACAATATAAAAGTAGCCAGGAGAAGGCCATGTGTTCTGTTATTTTGGCCTTATTTATAAGTATATCATGAAACAGTTGTACATAACCCATGTCATCCAAGCAATCAGGGTCACTTTTAAATCTTTTGCTTGGGTTACCATTTTTACTTTGTATAAAAGAGCATTATTTTCTGAAAATAGTTCACAGTGTTCAAAGAGTGCTTGGTATCTATAATTGCAGTTTAGAAAACAATTTTATTCATACTTGAAATCCTTTGTTCTAACTGCTTGTGTTATGGAGTTATTGATATGTATATCAGGTAAAATAATACCCAAAACTTTCCATTTTTGTTAATTCCATTTAAAAGAACAATATAAATGTCAGGATTGTTTTATATGTATCTGTATTTGGCCAATACTTAATTCATACATACAAGTATAATAGAAATAAGTGTCAAATTAATTTTAAAAAGTCCATATACTTAATTCTAGGGGTTTATTCCCAAAAGTAAGGAAGCTGCCTCTACACTCTCGTTCTGCAGTATAATCTGGGCGGTCACTATTCTTTTCAAAGTGCATGAGTGTTTTAATGCACATCACATTACAGAATTTGGGATAACAGAGGGACAGTCCAATTATTTTGAAAGCTAGCTAAATCTAGTACATCCATTTCCTCTTATTATGTTTCGCCATGGAAAACAATAACTCTTCAGTCTAGTGTGCTTTCTGATTTCTTATTCAGCCATCTCGTTTGTGTGTTGAGTGATAGCAAGCATTGCCAATGCCTCTAATATTTATTATAGACTGAACTTTATTGTTCTGTATTAAATGTCCTGATTTTAAAACTTTTAATTGGGATACATAGCAGAATCACATTTGCCATAGATGTAAAGGTAAAGAGATTATTTGAATAATTTGTCTGCATGATCATAACTCCAAGCATATTTTAAGAAATAGATAAACGTCATAATGTTAAATAAAACAGGACTTTCCTATTATTGGAAAAACTACCTGTTTTGAATTTTTGAAAAAGCTTGAACACCATATTGTTATTCATTCTTCTGAACCAGAAAAAGTTCAGCCTGATCATAACACAGTCATTTGACCTATCACTTTGGTATTTCTTTATGTTTTTAATATACTATAAATCCATTTCACAAGATAAACTATTATACAAAGTGCATTCCGCTAATAATTTAGTCAGAGGTAACAGAACACATGGCTTTGCATATATATATATTATATCTGTGTTTTAATATAGTTTTACAAAGTATGTTTATTGTAATAAGTGTTTATATAAGTGTTAAGGTAAAACAGTAATTTCAGGGCACTTGAATTAATCCTCATATAGTGGCTGGTTTAAAAAAAATGCTGAATATGACAAGGAAAATGGACCAGCAATACGTGCATAAAAATCTACTAAGAAATGATTTTTTATATATATGTGCCAAGTCTATTATTGTGAAGCTGTTATTTTAAACAGAATGTTACACTGTGTAAAGCATTTTGTTTGGAGCTTCATAATTCGACCCAAGTGTTTCTCAGATCCTTTGATATAATACTGCTATAAAATTATTTTAAAATGGAGTTGAAAGCAAGGTACATAATGGTATATTTTGTAAAACCGTTATTTTCATTGGGATATACAGTACTTTTATTATAATTATAAGGAAGCTTTCAAAAAATGCAGATCATAAGCAAAATGTTTTTAAAGGTCTGCATTGCAATACAAATAATATTCTAGGTAAAGTGGTGAGCTGCCTGCTTTGTTAATCTACTCCAAATGCATTTACTGTAGTTACTTCATGCTTAAGTTAATATGAATGTACAGAAAATGTTTTATCAGTAATTTCATAGTACTTCAGAGTTTTGCAAACCTGTTATCTACTGTTTTGTTTAAGCTATGGGCATTATCCAATCAACTTGCAGGTGCAGAAGTAGAGCACAAAGGATTGCCTTGGGCTCAGTAGAGTCCAGTATCATTCCCTCCTTGTCCGCCAGCAATTTGTATGAGGGCAAGAGGAAGAATTAAATAGGGTCTGATGGACTGCTTATTCAGTGGCCTCTTGCACCATCTGTGGGTACACATGGAAAGGGGAAAGCAAGTCTCGGTTAAGTCAGTGAGAATCCTCTGTTTAGGGGTTCTACTCTTGCACTGGACTGGATTGTGTCATGAATATATAATGTACAGTAACAAAATAGGTTCCTATAGCTTGTACCTTTTAATAATAAAATTTTTTGTAACAACATTTCATCTAAATAAAGCATTCTTTATCTACCATTTGTGATGAAAATTCATAAAGGAAACAGTGTCATCAATAAAATAAACTTAATTTCCTGGGATTTTATAACACTGTAGTATCGAGAAGCAGAATTCTTGATGGGAGTATATTGTAGTAAGGCACAGAGTCATGGGATATTTCCATTTTTTATGGTTACCTCCTAGGAGTTAAGGAGGAGTCATTGCTCCTCTACTAGTATTTCAGACCCAGTGGATGAGATCTGATATGGCTGGAGTGTGGAGTGAAGGGGAGAGAACTGTGGGCTCAAAAGAGTGGTTTTGTGTTGTGCTCAGCCCCCACCTCTGCTTTGCATTTCGGTTCTTCTGCAAGTTACTATCTTTTAGCTTTACCAGCTTGAATTCTGTAAAGCAAATGTTTTGTGACTGACCCGGTCTGCCACAGCAGCCATTTTGTGAAAATCCAAGTGTTCATCCTAAGTGGTCAGAAAATACTATTTGAAGAATCACCCCAGTCTTTGTAGACCATGGGTGCACAACCTCAGGCTTACAGGCTAAATCTGGCCTGCCTGGGGTCCCAAATCCAATCCTCCAAGGATTCCTTTGATAGCCATACTCCCTTTCTCCTGAGCACCTTTGGTTTGGTGATTTCCTAGTTTTTGAGCAGTCAGAAATGCCACTCATGAGGCTGTGGTAATAGTAACAACTTTACGCTAAAATATGCTGATATTTTTGCTAGTTTGGGCCTGCCCGATTTTGCTTTTGGCCCTGGGAGCTTATCCAAAATTTAATTTGGCCCTCAGGCCAAATTCAACACTGCCCGTTACAGAACCATCATTAATTCCTTCACTAAAAACCCTTCTTTGTGAAGACATTAGAGTTCTTGTGGCAAATCACTGACTTGGCAGCGCCTCCCAATGCTGTTGCCTTGTGTTCAGCAGAGTTCCACTGGTACTGGAGGAAGGTGGCAATTTTTTTTATTTCCCCTGCAGCTCCCATACTCTTCCAGAGGGTTGGAGGACCTTCTGGAACAGTGTGGGAAGTGACTATGTTTCAGGCAGCTTGCTTGACAGCCTCAGATGTCCTGCATGTAGAGCTGGCTGTGTGAACTTGTGGATGCTGGCATACATAGAGGACTGGATAATTGGATTTCCATTCCAGGAAATGTAGATTCAAGTGCCACCTTTGGCACAGATTAATTTTCTGACTTTTGCAATTCTTATTATGCATAAGCGTATAGTCTACTTCCTCAGCTTTATTTTGGTTTGTTGTGAAAAGCAAAAAACAAATTATTTTGAACTTAGTAAAAGAATCCTGTCCAATCACATGCCGTTGGGAAACAATGAAAAGTGTTGATAGCATTAATACTTCTAAGCATACACCAGAAGTTGAATTTGATAAAATAGGATGACTGCCTATGGGTCTTCCTTGTACATTTGGAAAACGTAGGTTCACATGTGTTGTTTTTCTGTGGCCAGGAGCCTAAGAACTGTCTAACTAATTCCATGTGACTTCAATTATGTGTTTCTAACACCCCAATGCCACACAATCCCAATTTTATACAACAGTGAAACTAAAGGAACTTCCAAAGTATATTTACATATCTACTTTGTTGTTAATAGAAAGAAGTTAAAGGCCACTGGGTATACCTAAAAGAACTCCTTGGAGCCCAGTCTACATACTTTCTTCTTCGTGGTCTCTGTGCATCACACATATGGGCTCTGCGCCTGTGTGGAGCTACTATTGGGAAATTTCTACAGATGAGATTCATTTGGTGGGAACCCTCCCCCACTCCCCAGTGTGCATGTCTGGGAGGGTTCCTGCCCAGCTCCTCAGTTCTCCTTCAACCGCCTCACAGCTACATCGTCGGAAATTTCCTCAAGTCAATAGAGTTTTTTCTACTCAAGCTGAGTCTTTTCCCTATCTTTTATACTTACCCTTTGTTCGTGTTTATTCTTAGCTTTTCTTTTTCTTATTTAATATATATATATGTATGTATGTATGTATGTATGTATGTATGTATGTTGTTTCCTTCCACTGAGGGTGCAATTTTATGCATGTTTAGACAGAAAAAAAAGTCCTGCAACACCTAGCATCCCTTCAGGCAGCCATGCTGGCTGGGGCATGCTGGGAATTGTTGGACTTTTATCTGTGTAAACATGGATAGGATTGCACCATGAAATTAGGTTTTATGTGCCATGATTTATATTCTATCACCATTTGCAATAGGGGGTGAAGGCTCAGGAGAATTTGGCCCAGTAGCTTAGTGAGTTCTAATCTCCAGCAGAAATATATTATATACATTTGATTATTATTTCCTATGATGTTATCAGACCTATCTAATAGTCTCAGTTACATTACAAATTCAGTTGTGTGATTTGAAAATTACTACTCTGCTACCAAGGCTATTTTTATCAGGAAAAGAATGAAAAGATGTACATAAACCCTAATCTTTTGCCATACAAATATCAACTTTGGGCCTCTATTGATGTTGTGAGGCCCACATAAATCTATTCTTGGAGAGCAGGAGGATGAAAACATTTTTTTGAAATGAATATTTATACATTGGGTTTTTTATACTGCTGTTTATTTGAAGGTCTCAATCATTCATACAGTAAAATCAATCAAACAATAACATCACTTTAAAATTAAAAGCGTTGAAAACAACAGAGAATGCCCAAGAAAAACAAGGGTTAAAATACTTGAAATTCAAACATATGTAGCTAAAAGGCATGGGAGAATAAAAATGTTACCTGCTGTCTAAATGCTAGCAAGTGTTGCCAGGTGGTGAACTTCCTTGGGGAACAAATGCTGCAGCCAGGTTGTCAAAAGAATGCCCTCTGTAATCACCTGTCTCCCCTCACATGGCAGCTGGAGGAGTGACCTTAGCATATGGGGAAGTTGGTATCGATGAATCTGTTCCTTTTGATACTTGGGCAGTATCCTATATTGCTGCACTCCTGGGCCAGTTCTATACCTTGTGTCATATTACAATCCTATCATGGTAATGCTACTTCCCTCTTTGTGCATTTATACCTTGTAGGACATGCAATGTTATTTGTTGCGGCATTTTGGATAATGTGGAATTAAAAGCAGGAAATCACATAAGGAGCATCAGCACGGGGGAAATCGTGTTTCCTTACCATTGCTTCTCCGCCCATGCGTTCGTTACTCATTGCTGCACATGGCCCAATCAGTGGGCCGTTTGATTGTGCTGCTTCTCGTGGCAAGTTCCATCTGAAAAAATAAGTTGGACTTACTAGGGTGTTTTGTTTTTTGTCACGTGAAGAAGGCTAGAAGGGGCGGGAGGCATGCGGGACGCAGACGACGTTGTGAGAGGGACCTGCAAAAATCAGTGCCCTGCAACGAGCATGCAATAAAACGCTCATCTGATGACGCCTATGAAAGCGGGATATGGAATGTGCCCCAACAGTTATCAGTGAACTTCAATACCATTATAAAGCAGTAGTGTGGATCTAACCCTGCTGTGTCTATTGCACAAGTGGGATACACTGTTTGTGCAATAGGAAGGTAGCACTTCCTAAAGCAATCCCAGAAATGAGCAGAAACACTTGTTTCTAGAATGGGTCATGTCAGTGGAGCTCCCATGAGTTCCACTGATCTCACATTCAAGAAATGAAGATTTCAGCTTGTATAGGGATCTATGCTAATGGTGGGTCCTGCTAGCCCACAGGCAGCATTGGATACTGCTCCTGGGTCCCAACCATTGATGGCTTTATAGGTGAGACTATCATCTTGGATTGGGCACACGTGGCTGCCAGTGGAGCTTTCAAAACTGGTGAGAGATGTTCCCATTGAACTGTCCCATTTAAAATCCTCACTGCTGCATTCTGTACCAGCTGTAGTTTCTTGACTACCTTCAAGGGCAGCCCCATGTAAAAGATACTGCATTAGTCTAAACAGGAGGTTACCAGAGCTCTTTTGCCTGGTTCTGATTTTTTTTTTAAAAAAAAAAAGTCTTCTAGTCGTATTTTCCATAGATATAGATATAAGTTTGTGATATTGCAGAGGGTTCTATTGATTGAAAGAAAATGTTTTTTAACAAATTTAACAGGACATGCCTGAAGAGAGAAAGATAATATCAGAACAGTATGAATCATATGTTTGTTGTCATCCTATTAAACAACAACCTTGTAAGCGAAATAAAAACAATTTTGGGCCAATCACACAGTTGTGCTACTAACAGCAGATTTCTTTGAAAGTGCTAGGATAGTCCTAGCAGTTGGCTTGCTAGCCAGGGGCCTGGAAGCCTTTGAACAATGCAGTTGATAACACTGTGGCTTTGCTTAACTAAATTGCATGTACTGAAGAAACTAAAACAATTAGAAGTAAATAGTTTTAAATCCGCTGCTTCAATCATTGTTTGTAAGAAGCTCTCCAAACAAAAGTTTTAAGAATAGTTTTAACTATAATTTTGAGAACACAAGGATGTAGGAGGGACGCTTCCTAAGGACCATCTCTTAAATAAATCAAATCCTCTCTCTGGTTTACTGTGATATATATTTCATTCCTGCTTTAAAATAGGAGTTATCAAATGTTGGGCAGTATTTTATTTATGCTTATTAAATTTGTTGGCAATTACAAATGTGATTTGTGTTACTCTGGCCAAGAGAATATTAGGCTCTGCTAGCATTGTGGGCAGTTTTCCAGCTGTCCTAGGCAAAGGAAGTAAGAACCAAACTCTCACATTTAAAATAAGTGTCTGAACTGCTTTTCATTTACTTTGCTCCCCTTTGAGTTGCCAGAAGCAATTTCCTCTTGAAGTTGACTTCCTTTCTGGAAACGATTTTGTCTCAAACCATGCTGAGGCTCTCTATTGCCATTCTTTGACCAACTTGTTCTTTTTATTCCCTTTCTTTGCTACAGCACCAAAGTAGATCTTCTGACTGTAAGTAATCATGCTGAAGTTTTGCTGTAACTTTTTATTTTGGTTCTTTTCTCGCATCATTATCAGCCAGCCAAGAGGGAGAGACAAAGCACTCATTGGTGCCCTCTGCAACAGAACACTGCTAGGGGGCTGGCTGTAAATTGACGTGGCATGGAAAATCTCTGCTAAGTTTGTAGCACTTTGTACGTTCCTGTAAGAGCAGGGCAAGTCTTGCAGAGTTTGTCGCCTGAAATCGTTAAGGATTTTATGCCTGGATCTAAATATGGATAGAAAATTCTTTCCTTTTCTGGCTTGGGAGCTGAATAGTCATCTTTCTTTTGGTTTATGGCTAACTATAAACAGCATCTAAAACAGATTCCTTACTTTTTTCCCCCTCCAGTCAGACAGATTTTCTAGCATATACCATTTCTACCAACCCCTTCTTCTGCAGCTTACCATTGCCCCAGATCTTACCATGGGGTGCGGACTAAGAAAACTAGAAGACCCAGATGATAGCAGCCCTGGAAAAATATTTTCGACACTAAAGAGACCACAAGTGGAAACAAAGACAGACTCAGCTTATGAGTACATATTGCTAGATTTTACATTAGAAGGTAAGTATAATCTATTTCATGCTTTTATAAATGTACAATGGGGGAATGATTAGATATCAGAAAATGTATGATATAGTTTGAACACCAATTATTTGGTTAATGGCTTAGAAATAAGTATTAGATATTGCCTATGGTTTTTCAGAAGTGTGTGTGTGTGTAGTGTGTGCATGTACACAAAAATGTAGCACATTTGTTTGTCCAGAAATGAACTGTTTTCAATCTTTTGTGGGTAGCTGAAAACCAAATTCTGTTAGTAAAGGCAATACTGCTACGCTTGACAGTAAGCCTTACTTAATAGCAATTCTGAAGAACTCAGAGGAAAATAACTTACAGCATGTTATTCTTTGTTTTATAGTGTAATGTGGGCATGGAAATAACTTTGACATTTGTGCTTTTAAGGGCGGTCAGTGCCCCATGGGGCTACTTCCTTCTTTTGTAGGGTGTCTTGTTTCTAACCAACTGACTCCCTGTCCCAGAAAGTTGAAAACGTAAACAATCAACCCAGACAGCTTCCCACTAAGAACAGGCAGCTCTGTTCTGCAGTAGTTGCTTCAGAGACTCGCATATTTTGTATTGAAACATTTTAATTAAGCATCTCCATGGCTGAATTTCAGTTCTTTTTGGTTGCTGTCAGTAGAAACTAACTCCAAAGCCTATCTGTGGTTGTAATGGCCAGATTGTTTCTTACAATCAGAATCCTTACACATTGTAAGCAATATTGTAATAAGTGTAAGAATGAGTTGATAATGTGTGGAGAGTACATAATACTGCATTTTAGTCGGTTACCAGTATTTTTAGCTTTTTTGCACTGTGTAGATTTAATTTGTTTTGTTTTGAATGAAACAAAACTTCTTTGTGTGGAGAAGCAGTAGCTAGCAACAACATACTCTGGATCTCACTCTGGGTTGCCTAATGCATGCATAAGTAATATATTGGTCTGTAACTTTACATTTGGCATTTGATTTAAAATACTCTGTATTTTGTCTGGCTGTTTTTGGTTAGGATTAGGTAATGTTTTGAGTTGTATAACTTCAAGTTTTGGAAAGTACTTTAATAGAGAGGATTTCTTGTGAAAAAGATCATTTGTTGTACATATTAAAACAGATACATAGAAACTGAATGTATGTGGTGGTGGTGGTGGTGGTGGTGGTGGTTCTGATGACATATATGATGGGGTTGGATCCAGATTCAGAACTGTATTCCATGAATGGAAGTTTTCATTCCATTAGAAGAAGAGGCTGGAAGCCAGTAGAGGCACCCGGCATGGTGGGGCAAAGGCCAGGGTCATAGAAGGCCCACTGGAGCAGGTGTTCTCACCACCATGTCTTTCTTTCACACTTTACTAGGAGAGCATGCATGCTGTGAAGTAAAGTAGCAACTGAGGCTGCAGCTGCCAGCTACCCTCTGCTACCCTCTTTTCCCAGAATGCCCCTGGGTCCTGCTATATTGATTATATTGGGTTTTGAGAGCATGCCACACTTCTAAGGTGCAGAATGAGCAGAGAATCTCAGCCAGCTTTAGTTATTGAAGTTCCTAGCAGTTACTGCTGCATACTAGGCTTGGGTGGACAATGTCTGATGAAATTTTAAAAGGTATGAAAGGGCTTAGCAGAACGTCCAGAGAGGAGGTGGCAGATCTTCAGTGCCTTGAGCAGCTCGTTGACACCCTCCATGGGTAGCAGAAGCAAAATAAACAAAGGTACACAGTATATTCAGATCAGAGAATTGATATATCTTGGTGGAAACTTTGATTTTTTTTAAAAAAAAAAAACTTTTTTACTGCAGGCTACACCTAGCTCTTGATCAGTACTGCAACCATAAAAGCTTCTATTTTAATTTTGATTTTTATAAACTTTTCCTTGCTGTAGTTCTTGTAACTACTAACGCTTCACCATCTCTGTATGCTTGTGTCAGTGGTGCGAGGCAGAGGCATATGCAACAGAATTTTTTTAAGTACTTTCCTGTTAGCAGATACCTACAGTGATTTCCTAGAATGCAGCTTAAACTTTGTAGTTAGTTTAACGTTCTATTTATAATATCTAAGTAACCATCTCTAATACCAAGTTTTCCTGTAATTTTAATCCCTTAAGGTTCGTCAAATCCAGAGGTTATCAAGATCAGTTCTGTTTTGGATATTGCAAAAAAAGTGGAGGAGTATTACACTAAAGGATATGTGGTAGGAGCTATTCACCCTTTTTTACTGTCAGTTGGACGAAGACGGCATTTTTCAGCAAGTCGTATGTATCGAGTTGTGCTATTGCGACTCAAATTGAGGTATGTACTGCCGTAAAATAATTACATTACAGTAATCTATGTTGCATAGTTTTAGTTAATAGAAAATATGCAAACGGGTTCTTTCTCATCACCTTTACAAAAATCTTTTTTTTTCTTCCCCACAAACACAGCAGAGATGTAGCACCTTAGGACCAATCTACATCTGACAGTAAATCAAATGGTTTGTCCATTAGTTCCAATGGGAGAACCACCACCCATGCAAATAGAAGGAGATACAATCTAGATTGGGAATGTAGCAAGGGGGCAAAAGATTAAAGCTCCCCTATGGCCCACTCTGGGCCTGATCTGGATCGTGGTCCCCACGCTGTCTATTATTCAAAGAAAAAGACTGCATTCAGTGGTAAACCACACGATTACTATCACGTGTAGTTTGACCCTTAAAGGCTAACAAATTCATTATGGCATAAGCTTTTGTAACTGAAGTCAACTTATTTAGAGGCATGAAGTGCCATCCTCCATTAATAGTGAGGTCAAAGGGTAATGAAATGCAAAAACACACACAAACAGTAATGTGATTGTAATGTCACTGTCTGTACTTTTTGCATTTCGTTTCCCTCTGATCTCACTGTTTATATTCTTTCTCTTTCCACCTGTTTCTGTATATACCTGCTAATGAAGGATGCCATTTCATGCATCTGATGAAATTGATTCTAATTCATGAAAGCTTATACATTAGTTAGACTTTAGCCACAAGACTCTTAGTTGTTTTGACTGCGACAGACTAACGTGGCTACCTTTCTGGAAATAATTTTGAGGTTTCTTAAACTATTGAAGAGCTTCTGGGGAGGCTGTGTGTATCTGAACACACTAAGGTATGAAGCAAAAAGAAGTATTGTGCAGACTTACCTTTACAGCATTATTATTATTATTATTATTATTATTATTATTATTATTATTACATTTATATCCCGCCTTTTTTCCTCCAAGGAACCCAAGGCGGCATACATAATCCTCCTCTCCTTTTGTAGAACAGCCTGTATTTATTATTTACTTACTTTTGGTTGGATCCTTAGAGGGTTTTAGCTATTTGACGATATAGAAATGTAGTAAATAAATAAAACAGTCATACTTAGAGTAGAGCCATTAAAATCAGTGAGACTTAACTTTTGTCATGACTAACATACAATTGATTTCACTGGTTCTGTTGTAAATAAGAGTAAAGTCCGGATCCAGCTCACTATTTCTGAATTTATATACTGCTTTTCAGCATCATGCCACAAAAGCAGTGAGTAATTAAATATCAAATTCAAATCAGCATTTAAGTAATAAGGAGTATGAAACATCTAAAAAATCTGAAACTGGAGTAATGTGATTATTTTGATCCAGAAGAGCGCCACCTCTAAACACCATTGGAAACGATGTGATGAACATAGTATTCCACATAAACGTGGGAAACCCCTGCAAATCACTGCTCAGTCATCAAGTTAACTTGGTTCCCTTTGGACAAGGCTCTATCTGTCATCCTAACCTACCTCATAGAGTTGCTGTAAGGTTAAAAGTTGTGTGAGAGAGGACGGTATACATTGCCCTGAGCTCACTGGAAGATGAGCGGACTAAGAATATATTCAATCAATCAATTAATGAAATACGTTAATCTTATTATGTTGTTTTTCTAATGGTATTTCATTATAAGAGTCCACTTTCTAATGTATGCAGTAAAAACAAATAACCTTTGTAAGTATAAGACAAGGCTGCACAATATGACCTACCAAGTTCTGTGAAAGGGAATAGTGGTCGAACAAAAGCCTTGTCTTAATTCTTGTGATCAGTGAGGATCACAAGATGGTCATGAGAAATGCTGGCAAAAGTAATACATAACATATTAAGCATAACGAGAGTAAGGATCTCTCCTTATCCTTAATATTCTCTCCCTAACCTTCATGTTGGCGTGCAACAAAGAACTAGCTATTTCAATATTGTTGTTGCTGATGTTGTTAATAACAACAACAACAACTGAAGAACAGCTGAAGCTATTTTGACATTCATTGATATTGTGATTTCTGTTTCTTGCTGCTTCAAGCTCTGTACACTGAATTGTAGATAGACTTTCAAAGGCAAAAAAAATTCTTGCCACATAATTACTACTACTACTGTGACCTTTGCATTTGCCCTATTTAGCTCTAGCCATGCAGCATATGAAACGAAGTGCATTTTATTTATAGATTTTAGAAGATATCACTATCATTATAAAAAAAGTTTGCAAGTACAGAAAGCCCTGCAAGTTTAGAACAGAAATTTTAATGATGCAGTTATATGTATTACAAATTGGCTATATTTAGGCATAAATATAAACTATGGTTTAATGTTATTCTGAAATCAGATAAAATGCTATTTGTCTTCACCTCAAGTTTCTAAGCAAGGCGAGTTAAAAGTGCAGTTTGTGAATCTGGCTTATTTTACTAAACCATAGCAAAGATTAACCACAATTTAGAGATTGGAACTTCAAATGTAACAGTAAACTGTGGTTAATGAAAAACAGAGGCTGAACTGGAATGGTAGAGGGGAATGCACAAGCTCAAGGTTCATGCATATAGTAATCATATTGGTTGTGCTTGCTCATAATATTAAACCATGATTTAGTATGGTGAAGATGAGCCTGTATGAGCTTCAGGCTTGTGTACCCCCTCTCCTCCAGCAGGACAGCAAAGCATTTGGAAGCTTCTGCTTTTGTTTAACCACATATTTGCTAAACTTGTTTACTAAAACAAGCCAGCTTCATAATTTATTTATTTATTTATTTATTATTGCATTTTATACCACCCAATATATTTTGTGAACCCTGGGCGGTTCACAAAAATTAAAACCATTCAAAGTATAAAAACGAACAGTATAAAAACATGATATAAAATACAATATAAAAGCACAACCAGGATAAAATCAGCAGCAGGGCAGAAATACAAATTTTAAACAGCAAAGTTAAAATTAAATTTATAGACTGTTAAAATGCTGAGAGAATAAAAAGGTCTTCACCTGGCTTCTGAAAGAATATAGTGTAGATGCCAGGTGAACCTCCTTAGGGAGCTTATTCCACAGCCAAGGTGCCACAGCAGAGAAGGGCCCCCTCCTTGTAGCCACCAGCCTCATAAACAATATTTAACTTGCAAAGAATCTATGGCTTGGATTCTAAGGTAAGTTTTTTAGGAAGTTCACAGGAGGAAAGTGTCCTGTCCCCTCCTCCCCCTGCAACCCTGAAAAGCCTCCCTGGAAGAATGGGGTGAGCATCCTTAACAATGTGGGATGGGGGACAGCTGGGGGAAAGGGAAGGTAGTAAGCTTTCCTTCTGTGAACTTCCTTAAGTTAATATGTAACTTAAGATCCAAGCCTATAGATTTAGCTAGACCATGTTAACTTCTTTGCTTTCTGTCTCTTAGCTTGGGAGATAATCACAGCATTGCTTGTGTAAATAATAAGGAAGCTAGGGCTATAGCAGTTATTTTCCATGGTAGGGATTCTTTACCCTTTTGCGAACCGTAAGGGCAGATTTTATCCAAAATCTTACCCCAGGAAGTTGTGTTGTGCAGAAATGCTCTTGGAGAACATTGATACACATGGATTTTTGACATTATTCCATGCTGGTGGATTTTTCTTTGTTTTTGTTTTTTTAAAAAAATAGGAAGTAAGGTTTTTTCCTAACAGGATGTCTTTAGTTTTGCCTGCTGGACAGAGAAGCTTCCTGCATCTCTTCCAATATGGACTAGCCAAGAGCTACACTAGCAAAGAAGCAGACATGATGCTAAACAAATAATTTTAAAACATGTCAGTTCCCCTCCCCGATGTAATGGGTGTGTTTGGGGATGCTGTTTCACATCAGGAGTGCAGCATGCAGAGAGAGAAGGTTTAACCTTTCCAGCCATAATCACAACAAAAATTCACAACCCACACATAAGCGTGCTGCTATTTAGGTTTAGAGTAGAAAAGAGCTCCCACTGGCACTAATAGAAGTTTTTTTCTAGTGCTAATAGCAGTACGGGTGGTGATATTTTGAAGATTGCGAGTGGGCCACGGGTTCTCAACCTTGGGTCCCCACATGAAGTTGAACTACAACTCCCATCACCCTAGACAGCATGACCAGTGTCTGGGGATGATGGGAGTTGTCCAACAACATCTGGGGAAGTTTTAACTTAGTTGGAATCCAACTGGATTAAAACTTCCCTTTTCAGGCATTGTGATCCTGATGAAAATGACACACACACCCTGTGCCAGCTATTATATTTTTAAATCTGATGTGCTTTATAATGATGTATTTAGCATCACAGCTGTTCTGGCCCTAAATGTATAGCTTCTTTGTAACTTCATATATTAAGCCCTGACTAAATAGCATTTAACATCTTGATCTTAAATCAGTGAAGTAAACATAATGCTATTATCTGTTACTTTTGTTCAGGAGGTACAGAACGTAAACAAATTAATGTTTAGCTTAAATGGTTTCTTTATATGCCTCTGACTTGTGAAACACGTTTGTTTTTGCTATACAAAGAAGAGATGATCAGTTTGGTTGAACAATTACAGGTATTAACTAAGAAATGTGTATATGTCAGTTTTACTCCCGACTATTCTGTTCCTCACCCACTTGGGTGTTAAGAAAGGGATGAGGGACGGCAGCAATGAGTTTAGTGCCAACTTCTAAGTGAGATCAATCTGTTTGTTTGCCATTTAGAGTGATAAAAATGTGGGTCATCCAGAGCATTAGATTGTAAGCCTATGCGGCAGGGTCCTGCTATTACTGTTTTACTCTGTACAGCACCATGTACATTGATGGTGCTATATAAATAAATAATAATAAATAAAATAAATAATAGCAGTTTTTGTACAAGGGAATAGATAAACTGCATTAAAAAAATCCCCAGTGTTGAATTTTAGATAATGACTTCCTCCTTTATATTCTGTAAAGTGCCATGTGCCATGTGTGTGTATAGACAAATCAAACATTAGTGACATTAAAGTTTAATAGTTAGAGATAACAAAAATATAGGGCAAATCCAACATCCACTCCTGCAATGGGATGTTTCCCTCCTCTTTTCCCAAGTGCAGTCTCCCAAATCTGTTTCTAAGAGTCTCCCAATCTTCCAGAACAGATTTTGGGAGCACAGGGGGCTGCAAGAAGGAAGGAGACTTTCTCCCCCTCCCTGTTCTGCTGACGAAAACCATTCTATCAGCAAAAGGGGTTAATTAGATACCGACCTAACGTTCTTCACAGCATAACTCGAATTAAATCTTCCAAATCTTAGTACCACTCTTATTTGCATTGTGATGAAAACATTTCCCATAAAATTCCTTGCGGGTCTGTGGGAACCTCAGTTTTTGCCCCAGATATTTATATTTGCATCTTTGTGCTAGCTGAGAAATATTTGCTATTTAGATCAAATATTTTTAAAATATCTCTCAATAGGTAATTCTGTTCTGTTCCAAGTAGCGTGTTTAAGCAACTTATAACTAAGACCCATCGGAGTGCCACCCAAAGAAGAGTGTTGCCAAGACTTAATTCATAATTCTGTGGAATGAAGGGAGTTGTGTCTGCACTAGCATTTTGTATAAGAAACAGCAAACTGCAACAAAGGCAGCTTTCTTTTTATGTTGCAGCCAGAAGCATCCACCATCCAGACAACAAAGACACCCCAGACTTGTGATTGAGGAGTGTCCCTTAACATATGAAAAACTAACAAATGAGGCCGTAAAGGGACTGTTAGAAAAGGTATGGCAGTCTTCACAATTCCTTTTTGAATTCTGTTCTAGGAGTTTGGTCTTGTGATCCAGGGGCATCATCACAAACTAATGTTCCATTTTACATTTTTACTGTGCTGTTGCACAGTAAACCAAACCGCCTAGATTTTAAGAAATATAAGAAGGTGTATGTGTGTTTTAATTTCCTTCCCTTGATGTAGATTTGCAGATGACACAAAATTTGCAGATGATACAAAATTGGGTGGGATAGCTAATACCCTGGAAGACAGAAACAAACTTCAAAGTGATCTTGATAGGCTGGAGTGCTGGGCTGAAAACAACAGAATGAAATTTAATAGGGATAAATGCCAAGTTCTACATTTAGGAAATAGAAACCAAAGGCACAGTTACAAGATGGGGGATACTTGGCTCAGCAATACTACAAACGAGAAGGATCTTGGAATTGTTGTAGATTGCAAGCTGAATATGAGCCAACAGTGCGATATGGCTGCAAGAAAGGCCAATGCTATTTTGGGCTGCACTAATAGAAGTATAGCTTCCAAATCACGTGAGGTACTGGTTCCTCTTTATTTGGCCCTGGCTAGGCCTCATCTAGAGTATTGTGTCCAGTTCTGGGCTCCACAATTCAAGAAGGATGCAGACAAGCTGGAGCGTGTTCAGAGGAGGGCAACCAGGATGATCAGGGGTCTGGAAACAAAGCCCTATGAGGAGAGACTGAAAGAACTAGGCCTGTTTAGCCGGGAGAAGAGAAGATTGAGGAGAGACATGATAGCACTCTTCAAATACTTAAAAGGTTGTCACACAGAGGAGGGCCAAGATCTCTTCTCGATCCTCCCAGAGTGCAGGACACGGAATAACGGGCTCAAGTTAAAGGAAGCCAGATTCCAGCTGTTCATCAGGAAAAACTTCCTGACTGTTAGAGCAGTACGACAATGGAATTAGTTGCCTGGTGAGGTTGTGGGCTCTCCCACACTAGAGGCCTTCAAGAGGCAGCTGGACAAGCATCTGTCAGGGCTGCTTTAGGGTGGATTCCTGCATTGAGCAGGGGGTTGGACTCGATGGCCTTGTAGGCCCCTTCCAACTCTGCTATTCTATGATTCTATGTAAAGCTGAGTGATTCTAATTGAAGGCAGTCACCATTGACCCCTCTGCATGTTACCCCATAGCTGTCCCACTTCGTCTTTGTCAAGCCGGGTAGCGTAGGATGGATGGTGGTAGAGCAACATGGCAGTAGCAGCTGTGGAAATTGCCCTCACATCCACTTCCGTATATGGCCTGCTCTCCATTTCCGCAGGTTCTATCCATGGGGCTGTCTACACGCAGGGAAAGCCCTGCAGTTGCTGTGGATCTGCGCCCCATTGATTAGACGGCGCAGGTGCAGGTTTGCAGCCACTGCAGGGCTTCCCTGCGATGTTCCGATCTGAAAAAGTCGGTGATTTGCCCTAAATTTTTCAAAGGCAGCGACATCAACACAGCGCTTTTGCCGTGTAATGTGACTCTGCAGCCAATCCAGGGTCAAATCAGGGGCAGAGCCTGGTGGAAGGCAACCCGTGATTGGTCGCCTTCCACTAGGAAAAGGATGGGGGCAGCTCCGAGACCCAAATGGCTACCCAGAAACCCCGCACTCCTTCCTCGGCATCAAGATTACCTGACGCCGCCCCAGGAGAGGAAAGGCGTGGGGTTGATGAGGGAAGCAGCACCAACCCGGCACCATGAAGACAGCTCCCAGGTATCTTAGCTTTTGAAGTCAAGATGGGAAGTTGTTCCCATTGCTCCAGAAAATGAGTGGCGTGTACAGCTCTAAGGGTCATACTGCTGAATTCATCCTACTGAATACATTTACTGAATACAGTAGAGCAGTCTTCCCCAACCTGGTGCCCTCCAAATGCTTTGGACTTCAACTCCCATCAGCCCCAGCCAACACGGCCAATGGATCCTAGGTCTTGTACTACTACTACTACTACTACTACTAATAATAATAATAATAATTTATTTCTTACCCGCCTCTCCGATTGGATCAAAATACATAAAATACTGATTAAAAACATGGTATACATTGTTTAAAAACGTCCTAAAAGCATCCTAAAAACATACTAAAAATATCCTAAAATTCTACTGGATAGGCCTGCCAAAATATACTCCAAAATATCTGGAGGGCACCAGGTTGGGGAGGGCTGCAGCAAAGCCTGCAGAATCCAACTTTGAATATTGCTAACCTCAGAATCCCAGTGTTTATAAAAGCCCTCTTTCAGTTTAGAGAGGCCTGAAGAGCCATTTCACATATGATGGACAGGAAAAAAATCCATGTATCTTCTGGTACGTGTGAAGACTAAACATATAATTGTCTATTTACTGGCTGTACATCCTTCGGAAAGTTACAATAGGCAACAACTTCATAATGTTTGCACTCATGTTAAAATAGACATGTGCTATTTTCACAAATCACTATACACCCATCACCCATTTACCTGTATAATAAAAACAACACATACAAAATTGGCTCTTATAGTGTCATTAGTCAACACTTTCTAAATTCACGCAGTTTAATTGTAACTCTCCTTGTGAAAAACAGATCAATGATGCTGCAAAAAGAGGAATGAAGTTTGTTGGATTTATAACACAGCCTTGTCCTCAGTCTAATACTTGCAATGGCACAAACACAGATGGGAATACGGAGTTTGATTCAACGCTATGCAGACGGAATAGAGAACAGAGGAGGCACGAGTCAGATGAAAATGTTAAAACCTGGAATGAAGGGACATTGAGTGGCCAGTCCTCTGAGAGTGGAATAGAGGAAGAAATTCAACCAGACAGCGGGCACTCACAAGAGGTTGACTTTCAAGATGGGAGAGAAGACAGTCCCAGCCCAACTAAATTAAGGAAAGGAGAAGGTATTGAAATGCCTATGCGTCCTACATTCACTGAATAACTATTCATTAAATCCATTATTTAAAAAGCAAATGTTTTGGAGAAAGAATACCATCTGAACAGGTTTGGAGCCTCGAGGTACACCTGGAGCCAGTGCTGGTCCTATATTAGCTAGGGTGACCATATGAAAAGGAGGACAGGGCTCCTGTATCTTTAACAGTTGTATTGAAAAGGAAATTTCAGCAGGTGCCATTTGAATATATGGGGCACCTGGTGAAATTCCCTCTTTGTCACAACAGCTAAAGCTGCAGGTGCCCTGCCCTCTTTTAAATCTGGTCACTCTAGTATAGCTCCTGCAGCTTTAACTGCTCTGATGAAGAGGGAATTTCACCAGGTTCTCCATATATACAAATGGTACCTGTTGAAATTCCCTTTTCTATGCAACTGTTAGATACAGGCGCCCTGTCCTCCTTTTCATATGGTCACCCTAATATTAGCCAATGGTGGTGATGGCCCGGGACAACTTTTATCAGCTGGACTTGCTCTGCAGGCCCCTGCCCCCTTTCTAGAGAATATTTCTATAACCTTGAGGATCAATTACTGTAATGCACTCTAAAGGAGGCTGCCACTAAAGATGGCTCAGAACCTCTACAATTTCATCTCCAAAGGAGAGGGCTTTCTCAGCAGTGTTGCCCCAGTTATAGAATGCTCTCACCAAAGAGGTGGACCTGGCTATCATTAACAACATGTTTTATTTACCCAGTCATTTTAACAGATTTTAATAATTCAATAGAGCAACTTGGTCTGTTTTCACGATTTAAAAGTTTTTTATTTGCAGTTTTCTTGTTTTTGTGTTTCGTATTTGTTTTATGCTATACATCACTTTGAAATCTGATACGAAGAAGGGCAGTGTAAAATACAAGCCTCCCCAAGTTTTAAGATCTTTGGGGAAAGACCTTCTCTCCATACAGTTGCTGTCAGAGGCACATTTGGTGGGGACGCAGGAGAGGGCCTTCTCAGTTGCTGTTCCCAGGCTCTGGAACGTCCTGCCAAGGGAGGCTAGGATAACTCCCTCTGTTCCTTCCACCAGCAAGCAAAGACATTTTTATTCATGCAGGCCTTGGGCATATAAACTGGTCTGTTCGCAAAAGCATTTTTAATTGGTTGGTGCTGTTTTTTTTTTTATTCTTGTGTTTTTAATTTATTTGTTTTTTATCTTACGTTTTTATTAAGATCATGTTTTTAATTTGGATGTTATTCTTAACTGCCTGTATAGTCGGAATATAAATTAAATCAATAAAGTATTTAAATAAAACAAATGAAAAATGAACCCAGAGTAAGGTGAGAGGTGAGCCCAGTGGAAAGGCTGAACCTTGGAAATGGTGACAAGGAAGTAGCAGCCAGTTTTGGCAACCAGTTGCATAATGGAAGAACTTGGAGATAGGAGAGGTTTATAGAGAAGTGTTATGGTCAGGTGGATGATTTCGCTGTGATCTTTAGGATATCGTGTTTGGCAAATTTAGTTTGAAAAGTGGAACTCCAAGAGGAGATGTCAATGGCATAATTGCAGATACAAGATAATAAGTGTCAAGTATAAAAAAAATGATTTGATAAATAAGAAAATGAGTGATTCTCATCTTGGTGTGAGGAGGTATCACAGATTGAGTTAACCCACCCACCCCTAGTACGAAGGAAAGGCAGGGAACACATGCTAAAAAAAACCACCTCTGAGTCCAGGCCCAGTTCTTCCCTGCCCTTCATCCAGGACAGAACTCTCTCACGTTTGGTAGGTCTCATCCCGTTCTCAGTTCTAGTGTTCTCACTTTACTTTTGTCTTAATGTTCTATCTTTCTCCAAATTCTGTGCTCTTCCTAACTCTGTGCTGCTGCTGCTACTCTTCTTCTTCTTCTTCTTCTTCTTCTTCTTCTTCTTCTTCTTCTTCTTCTTCTTCTTCTCCTCCTCCTCCTCCTCCTCCTCCTCCTCCTCCTTCACCCAATCTTGGCCTTTTCTCTTCAATCTTTTGTGGAGTGGATAGGACCCATGGGGGGAGCCCAGGCTTCCGCAAGCCATATTAGGCCCATGGGCCAGAGGTTCCCCACTCCCTGCTTTATTAGGCTACTCTGATAACACCATTCATTTGTCTTAAGCTCAGTCATGGGACAGAACGGGATGGAACCAGAGGGTAATCTGCCTAAAGTTTTTCTAGCTTATGATTGTTGCCTTTCCTGGGAGATCAGGATAGTTAACCCATTTTGGATGCCTCCATCACACCAGACCAGGTACAACTTTCATGGTAAGTGACCCATGTTTTGATCCAGAAAGGGAATGTACAGCAAGAAGTCTAAAGTACCCAGGTCTGCATCTTTATTGGAGAGCAGTAATTACAATACACAGAGAAGGAATACTTTGAGAGTTAGGAAGAAAAGTCAAAGATGAGACAACAGTGGTTCTGTACAAGGGAAAGAAGGTTCAAGCTTAAAGTACTTCTATTAAGTTTGTTACCAGCCTGAAAGCTTCCAATATATCAGTTTCATAGTGAGAGAATAATATTCCATTGAATTGAAATGGTATTCATATGTCATGCTGAGCATTTATGCTTGTTCTTTCTACCTGAAATACACCCTTTTTTAAGATAAGTGTTCTAGAAGTATACTGAGTTACTGAGCTCCTTAAATTCATCATTATCTCTAACTTCTTTATTTTCTAATATCTTCTCAGATAACAAATTGTATACGGTCTTCAATGTCTTTGAGGATGATTCCACCTGTTGGACCTATCATGAGGGTGTTTTGTCCCTAAAAGTGTCAAGGAAAGGATCCGTGATTAGTACTTTGGATGCCGATTGGCTAGAATTAACCACATTTTATTACAAACAAGGGTTGTCATTAATTGACTCATTTGTATGCTGGGAAGCTTCTAAAGGTAAGTGTAAGAACACCATTAGTCTTCACACCTGGAAAGTGAGGGTAATAGTAGGATTTATGTCAGTACAGTAAGGGAGCTAGAAAATGTGGTAGCCTGTGCTACTTAATTACCATTGTACAATGGCAGGAGCAGGGAGGAAATCAGGATTGTGAAGGTAGAGACAGATATGAACCAAATGTTCAGATTTTTCAACAAGCCATATCCCCCCTCCCCACAAATTCATTATTCCAGGGGATTAGATGGCAAAATGCTATGTTGCAACATACTGTTTCTGATGGCCTGTTCCACACTCCTTTCAAAGACATGCTCTTTGGCAAGACACTGAACTGCCCTAGCTCTGTCTGTCTCAAGGCATGCAACCCAATTCTGTGTACCTTTACTCAAGTAAATCCTGTTGATTTTAATGGGGCCTTCTCAGGATTAGCTGTGCACTTTTAGCGAAAGCCATCCCTCAACATGCAGTCTATCCATGAATAAAAACTAGGAAGTAGCGGTGGGCAGTGGGCAATAAGACTATGAAGAAATTCAGAAGTATGACAGGTAGATTGAAACCTTCCAGCTTGCCCTATTTGGGAGAGGGAAACACAATTAGGCCTATCTCCCCATCTGTTCGTCCCATATTAACCGCTGTGGTTGCTAAATTAAAGACTGGATGCAAGCAGGGTTTTGCCAGTCTTTTATATTTGAGCTATCTAGTTCCTCAGATTTAGCTGAGTTTTTGACGTCAAACCAGACACGATGCATTCACACAATTAGCAATTGCGTGAATTATTTTTAAAGTAAACATCAGCTTCATGGGCCCCAGTCCAGATCAGGACCCTTGGCATTAATTCTTCTCCTCCTTGCACCAGATCTGAATAGACATCCCAGCTCTTTGTATTGGAAGGAAAGCTTCAGTTGGCACAAATGGATGTTTTCCTTCCTATGCAAAGATGAGATATGAAATAGAATTGGGACTGCAGTGCTGAGGGTGGGGAGGGGTCAATCCACCTACCTGTCTCCAGGGTTCAATTTGTAATAGACCTTCCACACTTGCCATTTATGTTTGACACTAACTCTTAATTCCACCTTACCAGACCGGCTAAGAAAGAGGTACCTAAATTAACATTTATGGAACTGAATAATGTTTCAATCTGTAGGTCAGTTTTAGTTTGGCCATGCAAAGTATGGCTTTAACCCTTCATTCAGTTTTTGAAATACGATCCAAATGAGTGTGTGAATGGGTGATTTCAAGCTGGTGGGGGGAAGCTTTTATGTCATTTATGTCCTCAGATTTTTTTTTTTAAAGTTGGCATGTATGGATTTTTAGTGACTGTGAAAGAGCATGAGAAAGTAGAGGGGGAGAAATAAGTTAAGTAAAATGGATGATCCTTGAAACAGAATTTTGGACAAAGGGAATCATGGTATGATACAGAAAAGGCTGCAGTAATAAAGATAGTAAATACATGGACCAGACCTTTGGCTGTGATAATGTAAATAGGTGTTAAAGTTAGTTATATCCTCTTTCAGGGCTGGTCCAAGCTAAGGATAAAGGTGAACAGGTGGCAGTTTCTGAAGAACCATTAAATGACACATTATTATTTAGTTTATTGTTGTATTTTATCCACCATGGGATGGGGTTCTACCTAGGTATCGGGCAGCAAAACATCAGTTTCTTTCCAATTTGTGCATTTTGTTAAGTGTTGCCTATTATTTGATCTTATCTTGGATAGTTTAACTAAAACGGTATTTCATAGTAACATTTTTGAAGCAGGAACATAACACATAACTGGATGCTTATATGCTTCAATTTCAGTTGAATGTAATGGAAAAGCTTTACTTTCTGTAAACTGTGGTTTTCACCCACAATTCATTCCTTTAATTGGCCTAGATGCTGCGTAGCTACAAACAGTTCCTCTAGAGTTGTTTGTAGTAGTTGTGTACAAGTGGAACAAAGAACATAAAAACATAACAGTTTCTTTGTAAGTGTTCACTGAAGTGTTGCTGCTAACAAACACTTCCTAAAAGACTATGTATGGGAAATAGTCAAATGAGAAACATTAATAGTTAAATGATAACATTTAGAGCATTTAAGAAGATCCCTTAAATGAATAATTTTATTACTTGCTTATTGCTTCATATTTTATACATACGCTTTGCTAAGCAGTTTTTAATGTGGCATCATAGGCATCAATTAATACATTCCCATTCATTATTCTTTGGAAACTAAGCTTTTCTGTACATCTTTTTAATATATCATGGGCGGTTTGGAATTTACAGACAGGAACAAACATCACTTTTACCATCTAAACAGATCATAGAATCAGGTGTAGATTGTATTGGCTGCGAGCGCTGTGTTTTTCATGACAGGCAGCAAAAGAACAGATAAATTCATGAATATTCCTATGGCACTTCTAAAAATAAAAGGCAGTCAGAGACTAATTTGATTGAAAAAGAGTAATTTTACTGAAATCAGAAGTAGATAAATCTATGAAATACTTTAAAATTTCTATAATTTACTTCCATTTCTTCTATTTCTCTAGCCGACTACTTGCCCAAATCATTAGAGGGCTTATTTATATATGAAGAAGAAGGCTCAGGAGTTCCAGGTTCAAACAGGAAAGGAAATGATGCAATTGTTGTAGAACAATGGACTGTCATTGAGGTAATTCCCCATTTAAGTTAGTCTCATAAATTTATCTTAAGGATTTATGCACCCCCAAATTCAGATTTATATTTCTTAAGTCAGCTTAAGTTAATAAATTAGTGTAAGGAAGTCTGTAAAATGGATGTGATTTAAATATACTTGGAGCTTCAATTGGAAATAGCTGTGAGTTGTAAAACGCAATTACCATCTTTTTATACATCTTTATTTTCTAGTCATCAAAAACTGTCATAGAAATGGAAGGATTGTCACTAAGGAAATACCGATAGTATAGATATCAGGCAGGTTATGTGCTGATTCAAATGTTTTCAGTCAAGAAGCCCTTGAACAAATGAATATCAGGGATTTGCCATAAATATATGTTGCAAATTCTGTATCGTACTGCATTCATATTTGAACATGTCATACCATTCCATTTCAGACAAACTGCAAAAACCACATATAAGCTTGGATTTATTTTTTATGGTTCTGTAATATATAATTCCCCGACATAGGCTTTGGCTAAAGACATTGGCCACTCTATTGCTGAGAGCACATATGTGTGGTAGCAGTTTCTGCTGGAAAAACTAGACACTTTCTTAAAATAATGGAATTGGTTTCTGAGAAATGAGCAAGCACAGAAGCTGTTTTGTTAAGTTCCCCAACCACAGTAGTTTCACAAAACTTATTTATTTATTTATTTATTTATTTATTTATTTATTTATTGCATTTTATACCTCCCAATAACCGAAGCTCCCTGGGCAGTTCACAAAAAACGTTTTTGGTTCTTTGAAGCAACTCTGGCTGGAGGGGGCCTGCTTTTTTAATGACCATGCCTTAAGACTTCTTTTATATCACACATAGTTTCAAATGACTAATAAAATTCATTTATGGTAGTGTCGAGCCTTTATTAACTGGCATTGTAATTCAGAAATAGAAAACAATGAATAGAATTGGTTCCATTTCAATTAATCTTTATGTACTCGTGAGGGAAGACTGTGCTTTCAGGCAGACATTACTTGGAATTTTTCCATAGTAGCCATGTCCACTACTGAAGAAGCAAATTACCTTTTACTTTAAAATGTGGCTTGTTTCTACAACAGTGAAGTGTGGCTGTGACAGAAGCTTCAAAGAAGCCTAAACTGTTTGCATGGTGCTTCCACACCACACATGGCTTAATTTTCAATTTAGCCACAAAGGCCAATAATAAAGACATGGTAATGCGTATATACTTTATTTTGCTTCAATCATGGGTTTAGAACCCAAGGGAGAGAAAGCACCAATAACGGGGAAATGGGAGAGCAGAGGAGGCACAAAAATGGTACTTTTGGTCTCAATGTGTTTTGAAATACTCACCTTAAGGTCTGACTAGGCCTGCATAGGATTGCACAAAAATTACAATGAATGAGCCATATATCCATATATAACCTAATCTGCTTTGAGTACTAAAGATTACACCTTTGCAGAATTATAGGGGAATTAACATTTTAAGTGTATTTTAGTTGTATACAGGTGTGATTAGCAGAACTGAATGTAAGCCTTGATGGAAGGGGGTGGGGATTAAAACTGCTGAAAAACAGAAACTTGGCAAATTTGCCTGTAAAAGGCCAATCAAAAATGTTATCAGAAGTGAAAAGGTAAGGGCAATGGGGGGGAAAATCCAAATTGTAATTCAAACCAATGCAACTAAGTTTGGAGTGCATGTTCATTGCTTTTATTTGTTGTGCACCTGAAGAAATGTACTTCACTGGGGCAATAATATATTTTCTTGTGCACCCTTTAGACTGCATCTTCTCAACCCACTCCTTTTTTAGTCATGGCTTAGCCAGACACTAGAATTGACCTAAAGTCTAAAACCAATGATAGAAGATACTATTGCCTACAATTTGGCATGGAAAATGCTTACTGCTCTCTCGGAATTTATTTACCTCATGTGTTTCTGAATGTAGGGCAATGAAATCAAAACAGATTATGGTCCGTTACTACATACTTTGGCTGAATTCGGTTGGCTTTTAACATGTATCCTGCCTACTCCAATCATCCGACTGGACAGGTAAATGAAAATGTCGCATTTCTATCTTTAGTATCCCACTTTGACATATGGGAATGTACCTTCTCCTGACAGGAGACAGGGTCTTAAATAATTATCGCCTCCTGGAGACAGGGTCTCTGCTTTCCCCAGACTTGCCCTATCCCAGTGGCAAAATTCGTTGGGAGCTCTGATAAAGGGCTTCTGAATTAGCTATTCCCCATCCCTATCCCCCCCTTCCTTCCCATCTATATTTGTCAGATCCAGTTAAAGAGTTCTCCCCCCCCCACAAGTTCTGCTTTTGGGCAACAATGTGGTGTCTTTTTTTACCTCAGTGTGAGAGCCTACTACTGTGTATAAAAGAGGAGCACACTTCCTCTTGGCAGTTGGTGTGTACCATAACGGCTGAGGTGCCACTTTTTTTGTCCATCTCTCCCCCTCAATCCCTCAGCATCGGGGAATGAATTGTAGCATCTTTGCCTCAGACAGCAGTTATGGAAGTTAAAAACCATTTTGTAGCTATTACTGGCCTTACTGAGGTGAGTGAGTTTGCCTCAGAGAGGGCCATAAAGCAAGAGAGAGCGTTGGTAGGCTCTCTCTCCCAACCAGATTTCTATGAGCTCCATCACACCTACTTTTTTTCCTGGTATATGTCCGCAATTTCCACCTCTGTTTCATTAGCGCGTCAAGTGCTGGTCACTTTCATGTGCAAGCATTGTTGTGCTATTTCACCTTGTTTACCTTTTCACCTGCATCACCCCGCCCCTTCTCCTTCCCCCTCCAGTTCATTGGTTCTTGTGGTTGATGGACATTCTGATGTACGTGGGAGCCTTCCCCACCCCGCTCTGGTTTTGTTGTCTAAAGTTTAGCGATTTAGCATTTCATCAGCTGGGCACCTCATTCAGCGGGGGGGTGGGGGTGGAGGGAAGTTGAAATGGTTGGTTAATAGAGCAATGAGGGTGAGGTTGGAGCAGCGAAAGTCCATTCAACCAATTTGGCCCACTGGAGGAGAACCATCCCCAACCTCCTCTTTTGTCAGTAAGACCACCCTTCAACGCAGATGCTCCCAAGAAGGGACCATCTACGTTTTGCTACATAGCGTGAGGGTGGCAATACACGGGACGAAAGGGTTGTTTTATCCCATGTGAAGAAAAAATACTGCACTTTCCCCGCCCCAGAAAAACACAGAAAATGGAGGGGGAAAGGCAAGATGACTGCAGGATCAAGACGATGTCATGTGAGGGTTGTGGGTCAAAATGGTAAACAAGGCAGGACAAAAGTGCAATAAAACACTGGTATGATGGAACTCTATGACTGGTTGAGGACAGTGGTACCCAAGTCTAAATCAAGGTCCGGGCACAAGAGACATAGGATAAATGGCACATCACAAGAAAAAGCAGTGAGATTTGGAGTCAAGCTCTTCATCCAGACAGGGATCTGTGGACAGTTATTGCTCTGACTCTACAATACAGAGTGTTTGTTACCATTAAACAACACAATCGTCTCTCTGCTTTCCTGATTTAGGGTCCTGTCCTATGCATGTTCAGACAAAAAACATCTTACAACTCCCAGCATTTTCTAGCCAGCTGTAGGACTTTTTTTCTGGTTAAACATGCATAGTATAGTGCCCTTATATGCTTAAGTTTCATTGATTTTAAGAGACAGATGTTGGATCGGGTGAACAACTGATTTTTTTTTCTATTATGGGAAATCCAGGATTTGGCAAGGATTTTGCATTTGGCAAAGCACTTTTATATAACTTTATGGTTCTGATTTCTGATACTCCAAAAACATTTTCTTGTTTTAAAGCTTAGCCTGGCCCCTGGATATTTACTGGATCTGGGCTATTTAGTGAATGGAAGAACAGTGCTTGGATACCGAATATTGTTACTCCATCACTCGTTACTGTTTCTTGCAAATAGCAAAGAATGTGTATGTTAAAATGTGGAGCTCAGCTCCTTTTCTAATGTGCTGTATGTGACATTTCATTTTTCTGTAATGAAACTTTTAGCCCCACTCTTTCACTGTTTCATACTTCCCCTGTCCTTTAACAGTCCAATTAATGGCAAAATTATTTTTAATTAATCAGTTTTAACTCTTGTATTCTTTTCCTGTTGAGAATGCCAAATATTCATATTTCACCAAGCAGGTTATAGAAGAATAGATGGGAACAGATTGCTTGTGCTGCTGTAGGAAAGTGTGTTTACTTTCTATTAGTAGTTTGTTGGAGTCATTGTACCAAAAGTAATAGCCAGGATCCAAAGAGCTACTTTAGGCAACCCCTACTTTAGGGGGGTTTTGTTTTTGTTTTTTGCATGAAGCCCCTCGTGCAGTGTCACAAGCTGCTTTCTAAAATTCCCTTCATGGTTCAAAGGGGATTTGGAACAAGGTATGATGGGGCTGCTGTTTGAGAAACCGAAGCCCAAAGCCTGCCTGGGCATGCGGAACTAGTTTAGCAGTCCTTTGGATCCTGGCCAATGTAACTGAAACCCCATCCATGAACAGAAGGGTGGGACACAAATATGAGAAATGAAATAAAATGGGCCCTGAGGCATTTCTTCTGCGTCTTGTGCAACAAGCCTTGCTAATAACATTGGGATTTCAGGATAAGCTTTCAACACAGTCTGAGAAACTTTGATCAGGAAAAAGATGAGATGTTCATAAATGGAAGCTAAAGGGATTTTGGATTACATTGTGATGCTAGAGAACAAAACAAAACAACTTCCTTTTAATGGGTAATCCTTTTTCACAGAACTCTACAAATCTCTACTATACGCAACTACTAATATTTAAGCATAGCCACAATCCAGCTCAGAGGTGTGGTTAAGCCCATTGAAATCAAAAGGTTGTAGGTCTACTAAACACTCATGCAGAGGCTTCAGGGCCTACATTATGCATATATACTCAATTCACTTCCACTCTGCAAACAGATATATGCTAGGCTGTCAGCAAAAAATCTCCCTTCCCGCAGCCTAATGAAATATGTGAAGAGGGAATTTCCATAACCCAGCATTCCCTCTCATGTGTGGCTTGGCTCATGTTGTTTATTTTTTGTCATATGACACGGCTATAAGATACAGATCTCATTTTACTGTCACATTAAACATGTCAACTTTTTTATGTTTTGGAGTTCACATGTACCAAATTTCAGTTTTTTAGTTGGTGGGGAAGTACCCTAATAGTTTTAAGACCCCTGTGAATGAATGAGTTTAAATACCGTATTTCTTCAATTGTAAGACGCCATCGATTGTAAGACGCACACTAATTTCAGTACCACCAACAGAAAAAAAGCTTTGATTCTAAGAAATAATAAATGCACCTGCAATTCTAAGACACACCCCGTTTTTAGAGATGTTTATATGGGGGGGAAAAGAGTGTCTTAGAATCGAAGAAATAGGGTATATGAGAGAGAGAGAGAGATACTGGACACAAATTTTAAATTTGCTTTACATTTTGTGCACAGTTTAGGTAATGTTCTTTCACATATACCACATACTGAGGTAAAATATAGCTCTCATAAAAACTTTGCATTATACGTAGTATCTCTCTCAAAAGAAACAGTCTGGAGAATTTATTGCATATCTGTAGTTCCCTGCTCCTCTGACAACTTGGCTTCTAATTAGTCAAGGATATGGTGAAAAAAATCTATTTGTTATTTAGCCATCAGCTAAAACAATTTATTCCTCTCCTATCACAGCACCAAATGGGAGTGTCAGTTATCAGTAAAGTTAAAGAGATTAATCACTACTTTAACAGAGTTTGTTGCCTGGGGATGGGGGAAATATCCACGTAATTTGGTGGTGGGTGGAGTAATTCAGGAACTGATCCAAGCAAATTATTCCCCCACCCACCCAAGGGAGTTGACCTAGTTCCTGAATCAATTCCCTTTAAGTGGAAAAGCAGCATCGGTGTTCCGGTTAGTGTTGATAAAATACTGTTTTTAAAGAGCAGAGTACATTTAATCACAGAAAAGCAGGAGCAACTGTAATTTTGGAGTTCCCCTTTTTAAAAATAGTGTAATAAACAACTCCATCAAGACGTTGCGCTCTCATTAAAAATGATTTTTTTAAATGTTCTCTGAAGGTAAGAAACCATTTTAAGTTCTCATAAAACTGGATCACAAACACTGTTATATAATAGTAAGATATCCCACAAAAGGCATGTACAGTATATGTCTACTCAGAAGTAAATCCCCTTAAGTTCAGTGGGACTTTCTCCCAGGTAAGTGTGTATTGAAGTGTTTCACCTAATGTCAAGAGTTTTCTGAACAGTTGAATCCTTTATACCAGTTACTGGAACTACAGGGAAGCATTTATTGTCTATTAGGATCTAAAATTATGAAGTGGTAAAGGCTAGCAGCAGGGAAATTATCTCAAACACCTTTGCAGCAGCATCTTTATTTTAATCTTAAGTGCTTTATGGCAAACAAGATCCGGCTCTTGTCTTGATTGCCTGCAGACAGGAAGTGGCACACCGTAAGGCAGAAAAGGAAAAAAAGGAAGTTTAAAATATTTCATAACCAGCCAACTGTTGCAGGAAGTAGCGTTGGAGTCATTACGTTGTAATGTTTAACATGTGCTAGTAACGATGATTTAGGGTGGCCATGTGTCCTGATTTACAAAGGGCAGTTCTTTATTTGAAGACATCCTCTATTTGAAGGGCTGTCCAGTTCAAGTCCAGAGAAAAAACCCTAATAAGAGAGAGCTTAAAGGGGCCTTGAAGCAGTGAGTATCTGGGCAGCAGACTGAGCAAGCAGACAGGTCACCTGGTCAGAGCCTTGTATTGTATTTCTATTTACATTATTATATTTTTTCTAAATTATCTGTATATATGCATGCACACACTAGCCATTTGCAAATTGCATGCTAATAATCTATGTCATTTTTGGTAATGCATTTTCTCTTTTTTTGGCAATGCGTAATTGGCCACCCTAGTACTATTTATGAATGCAGAAAACTAAGGACTGTTATTTATATTTCATTTATTTGATGCTGCTTTGCTACCCAGAGGATTCTCAAGGTGCTTTGTGAAAAAGCAACAAAAATTCAACAAAACTAAAGTTCAGCAATACCATAAAAAGCAAAACAGAGCAGCAGAACAAACAGGACTAAAATAAACAGCAAAGCCATCCGCCTCAATAAAACCACCAATCAGCAGAGGGCTGTTTTCATGGCACCTCGCCTCCTCAGCCCCATGCTTCCCCTCTCCCAGGGTGGTGTCGGGAGTGCAGGATTTCTGGGCAGCCACCTGGTTCCCGGAGCTGCCTGCACCCTCTTCCTGGTGGAAGACAACTAATTGCGGGTTGCCTTCACTAGGCTCCAACCCCTGGGTTGACCCCAGATTGGCCGCGGAGCGACGTTACACAGCGGAAGTGCTATGTTGACGTCACTCTGTTTTAAAATGTTGGGATAAATCCCTGACTTTTTCTAAACACAGCATCGCAGGGTAGCCCACAGTGGTTGCGAACCTGCGCCTGCATTGTCTAACCAACGGGGCAAAGATTCTCAGCCACCGCAGGGCTTTCCCCATGTATAGACAGCCAGCTGGAAAGCAGAAGGGAGCTAACCAATATGAAAAGCCTATAGAAATAAGATGTGTGAAGACCAATACGAAAGTGGACAAATGACCCACCACCACCACTGCTTGAACCAAGAAGGTACTGTCCCATGTTACCACCAGCTTCGCTTCTGATGGCGGTAGGATGGATAAGGCCTCAACTGAAAACCTCAAAAGGCAGGCAAGATCATGTGGCAGCAGACAGTTCTTTACCTCAGCGCCAAACATTTTAGGGCTTTAAAGATGATAACTAACATTTTTATTTGGACTTCAAAGCAGCATTCTACACCGGCTGCAGTTTCCAAATATAGGCATCAATATGCGCATTACTTCAGCTTGCATATTAATTCTTTAACATGATAGCAGCCATAGCTATTCCTGTTACCAGTCTGGTGCATTAGAACTTATATAAGATCACCAGGGCCACCAGTCTTTAAGTATGTATTTGTATATGTATCTGTATATATTTTCTTAGTCATGTAAATTGTAGGCATCCCAAGCCCCAGGACACTCCTGTAGGTGCCCAGAGCTTCAGCACACATGGGCTAATGTTTCAGCGCAATAAAGGCAACAAATTTGAACATGCAAAGAAATGTGCATGTAGATATGCTGCCTCCATCGAAATGAATCAGGCAATCCTTGAGAGCCTGGGTAGTTCTCACCATTCCTGTAGAAAAACTCTGCATTGGGTATGGTATAGTAGCCAGACTAGAAACAGGGGAGGGATTGATCTGCAGTAAGTACTACGCAGTGACATTCAATACTTACTGAGACGATCGATCCAGACGAACATAAGTACTGTGTAAAGCCCATTGATTTCAGTTGTAAAATTAAATCATGTCCTTAACTTTGGTTGGCCCATTTAAAACAATAAAATAGTTCTTCCTGCTTTCAAAACCCCAAACTGTTTAGCATATGTTTTCTGTCCTAAATAATAAAGTAAAGTATGCATGTGACCTCTTAAATAGAGTACCAGTCTACTGGAGTGTGCACATAGCCCTTTAAAAAAAAGAAATAAAAGGCTAACATCCTTCAATAAGCTGTTTGACGAAAAGGTGGTTGACTAGTTGACATATAGATTTTTGGCTTATCATAGTAAGCCCATGTACACAGCTCAGGCTGTTTGGATCAGACTGATAAATAGTATGCACATGTACCCTGTTCAGCCAGGGATCTGCGCACAGAAGACGGTCTGCGCGTACACGGTTCCTAGATGAACTAGAGCACTCGTGACAATGGGGTAGCATATCATAATGGGGAAGTCACGTGATTTATGTTTACAAGAACAGTCCTATGCCACTTAAATGATAAAGCCTTCATTAAAAATCTATATCAGTGTACCACTATGCCAGTATACACTGATTACAATTCTGAAGTCTAAACACAGTAACAACTTCAATGAAAAGATGGGGGAAGTGTCAGATTAATTTGTATTTGTGTGATAGGCTTTATGCTGTCTATCTCGTCGCGGATTTTCTTAAGAATGCAAATTACATCTTTGAATACAGAATAGCATTTTCTGCAGTCTACACTGCTCTTTTCCCTTCTAAGACGCTGAACTCTTAACCTCAAAACTCAAGCAGAATTTCAATAGCTTTTAGTATCTATGTCTCATTGCACTGCTAAATGTAAGGTACAAAGTTGTTTGTGCTTTTCCCCTGCATCAATTCAAACAATCTTCTGAGCTCAGAATTACATCAGTATTATTAAGATCTGGCCGAAAACCTTAAAAACTCTGTAAATAGAAACAGAGGGATGAGACCAGAGAAGAGCGTTGCTCACACCACAGGGCATTCCTGCTGCCTCCTTCACACTGCAGCCCCCTGTGCACCCCTAAAATAAACTCTTGAGTGATGGGGGGTCCTTCAGAACAATATGGGATGGAGAATTGAGGAGGGGGAAATTGGAATGGGGGGAGCATATACAAGCAAAAGTGTCTTCCTCTTTGCTCAAGGTACTTTTGGATCGACCACAGAATGAATAAAATAGTCATTGAAGCTGACTGCCTTCTAGACTGGGGTGTTTTAGACTCCTTAAACCTGCAATCCTGGGCACGTTTCGTTTGACAGTAAAACCCACTGAGCTCAACGACACTTATCCTGAGGTAAAGTGCATAGAATTGGACTTTATCTCTCCAGGGCAGTTTGGGGTTTCCAAAGCTTTGAAGGACAAAGGGGTATATGTGAGTACCTCTCTAATTAGGTTGTTAATTGCATGTTGATAAAAGAATGTGATGTCTATTAGTGAATATTTCTGCCACTATTTTAATGCGTATTTAATTCTTATTTGCCGTTCCTATCTTTTCCAGTGCTGCCTTTTCTATCTCTCAACTGGATCTATATTCTTTGTCAAGTCCTTAAGAGTGTCCCAGTTTATGGAATGGCTTGCCGGGAGAGAGTCGTCAACTTAACAGTCTTCCAGAATTTAAGAAAGCCGTAAAGACTGATCTCTTCCGGCAGGCCTACCCAGTTGAATTTTAAGATGCCTTTTTTAATGGTGTGCTGTTTTGAATGATGCACTGGTTTTATGTATTTTATGGTGTTTTTATTTGTGTTGTACCCTGCCTCGATCCAGAGGAAGAGGCGGGTAACAAATTATTATTGTTGTTGTTGTTGTTGTTGTTGTTGTTGTTGTTGTGTGTTGATTGGCTCACTTATTTGAGTTGTCTGAATTGTTTTACTGAACTGTTTCTGAATTTGGTACCTTTTTTCCTGCTGGGAATACTGCACTTTTAACAGCTGTATCACAGGCACTAACTTCAACAGGTGACGGTTTCCGTCACTGTATCTTCATGCAGGGGGATGCTTCTCCGTTGAATTTCCATTATGCATTCCTTAAAGGCAGATCTACCTATGCAAGACCTGCTTCTCGAAGACAGATCTAGAAGCCTAAAATTGATTAATTTTAGCAGCACCTCGAGACAACAACTCATTTTTTAAAACTTAGAATAGAATCTTACATTAGAATTTTAATCAAGGCTGCAATCTAAACATATATATTTGATGTAAACATATATGTACTGACTGGTTATGTAGGAAGGTACACACAGTCTTTTGACAACAAGTACTGACAATTAGTACTAATGTACTGTTTCTGTATAGAAAAGGAATCCTCGTGTTGGGTTGATTTTAGTCCTGAAAGAGCCCTTAATGGGTTGTATTAAGTCTCTTTCCTAACATTTTTGCAGTAATAACAGATACCCTAATTGACATCCGGGTGATCTATCCCCCTGTGTGCTCCATTTCGGATCTGTAATCCTGCACTGGGTACTTTGCTGGCTGAGGTTCAGCGGGAATCTTCAAGGAGCAAGACCTTTCTGGTGGTGGCTTCAGCTTTATGGAATGCCCTTCCCAGGAAGGCCTGCATAGTCCCACCACTGTATGCATTTAGATGTCAGTTGAAAGCCTGGCTTTTGGTGAAAGTTTTAGGGTCTGGCTGCCGTTGTTTCTGTGTTTTATTTTTCTGCATTGCTGGGTATTGCTAGGTTGTTGTTTTTTGCTGTGGTTTTATTGTTTTTGGAGTTGTATTGCTTTTTTCTTTCATGTAATTAATTATTTTGCACTTTAAATTTGGTCTGTAAGACACTTAATATTTATAAAGAAAGGTGGGATATACATTAATAAATCATCATCATCATCGCACAAATCTAATCCCATATATACGAAAACTGACATTGCCACAGGAATGAATCAATTTCTAATTGCTTTTTCCTCTGAAATATAATAGAATTGGAAAAGCATCTCCTTCCCAATGACTACAGCTCCAACCAGCCTGTTTTTCAGTGGCCTTAATTGCCCTTCCCTGGTTATTGTAGGCGAGGCAGTCTGTAGTGCAAACAGCAAATTGTTAGAGCCACCAACATCAACAAAAAAACCCTAAATATAATCAGAAAGTAGTAATGCACGCACGCACAGAGACAATGTTAAAAAGTGAATGAATTACAGAAATGTGTTATCTGTGCTCAGTATTCCACCTCAGACCACATACATTTTTGGTAAAGATTGTTTTAAAAAATGTGTGGACCTATAAAACAGCTCCTTTTAATGCACTTTCCCTTCCTCATTGAAATTCAGTGGAAATCCCACCATCACTCAATTCAATTGTGAATTAAGCCCCTGGACATTGCCGTGTTCAGCATTTTAATAAGGCCAGGCATCGCACATTCTAAAGTTGCTTACACTCCAACCAGCACATTCACCACTCCTTTCTTTTTAAAACCAAAGTTTAGCCAGAGTTAAACTATTTTGATTAATCTGCATCTGTGTGTGATAGGATGCACAGATAAAGAAGATGGCTTGTTCCTAGAAAGATTCCTAGGATCTGCACCATTTTCCATCAGGAAGGGAGTCCTGTATATATCCCCTCTCTTTTTACAGCCTCCTCAGTCTTTCCCAATGGAATCCATTAGAGTAAGGATGGCACCAGGCTGTTTCAGTGCGCAAGCATAAGGCCTAGTTGCGTGGCCATGCTGTGACAGTACTTAGGCCCAAGCTAGAATCTGCACAGCAGATGCATGTAAGCAGTGTGTGTGTGTGTGTGTGTGTGTGTGTGTGTGTGTGTGAGAGAGAGAGAGAGAGATCTTTTTTAAAATAGAGGCTGCAAATATTTATTTTTATTTATTTATTATTGCATTTATATCCCACCTTTTTTCCTCCAAGGAACCCAAGGTGGCGTACATAATCCTCCTCTCCATTTTATCCTCACAACAACAACAACCCTGTGAGGTGGGTTGGGCCGAGAGTGTGTGCCGTGCCCAAAGTCACCCAGTGAGCTTCCATGGCCGAGTGGGGATTAGAACCCGGATCTCCTGACTCCCAGTCTGACACTTTAGCCACTACACTGGCTCTGCTGGGGGTCCATCAGGATATAGATATCCCTTCCAAAGCAGCTTTTTCACCTATGGTAGAAAGGAGTAGCGCTGGCAGGTAACACTGGGGTGATTTGGATCCCCAGTGTGGCTTCCTCCCACCGAGTGGTGCAATGGTAAATTTTGAAGTGCAGCTACTCATCATGATAGTCCCCATAGCCAAACCTCCACAAAGAGTACAAAAATGGAGGCCAACCGTATTGATCCATATCAGCAAACAAGAAGCAGGTCTTTTGTAAAGTTAATGGAACTTAATTTCCCATTCAAGACCAAGCCACCCCAAAATACTTTGCGTTATAATACGGATAGCTCACAACAATATATTGCTGGGGAGTCTTCCCTTTGAATCATAATGAAAGTCGGGATATGCTATCACCATCTACTGGATACTCAGATGTAAGCATCTTGGTTACCTTGAAGCAAATGATTGTTCATCTGCCCACCCTTTGAAACGAGCAAAACAAACCTTTGCTCCTCCTACCCTGTAAACCTTTCCCAAGCCAAGGAGCAGCAATATGCACTCCTTATGCGCTCAGCCCATGGGCTCCGTACAAGCGGCCTCCGTTCCTTGGAGTTTGTTTAATATGATCTTAGGGGAAAGTGTAGTGTGTTGTTTTACCTGGGCATAGAAAAGGGAATTTCAGCATGTGTCATTTGTATATATGGAGAACCTGGTGAAATTCCCTCTTCATCACAACAGTTAAAGCTGCAGGAGCTATACTAGAGTGACCAGATTTAAAAGAGGGCAGGGCACCTGCAGCTTTAACTGGTGTGATGAAGAGGGGATTTCACCAGGTTCTCCATATATACAAATGACACCTGCTGAAATTCCCTTTTCAAAACAACTGTTAAAGATACAGGAGCCCTGTCCTCCTTTTCATATGGGCACCATAGTTTTACCATAATGGTTTCAGGCTGCTATGCTATTGCATTTTGCAGGAAATAAAAAAATGGTTTTTTTTTTAAGAATAAACAATTAACTGCAGGAGAAAGGAAAACATAGGGGGCAGGGCGGGAGATTTCACTGGCATATCTTTCACAGGTGAAAAGATACATGAGCTGAAAGAGCGCAACAAAGCACAGATGTGAAAGTGCCCAGCGCTCAACTTGCTAAGGAAACAGAGGGGGATGAAAACTGGATAAAAAACCCCAGGTGTGATGGAGCTCTTTGTGTAACATTTTCAGGAGGGTGGAGGTACTGCCATGTGAAGGAGGGAGTTGGGGAAGTCCACTTCCATCAGCACTGTTGATCTGTATCCAACCCAAAGGCTATAAAGGAACACGATCGAAAACAGGTTAAAGTGCATTTAAGCCCATATTTTTTTCTCTGCGCCAAATTTAGCTACAGCATCCTCATTCAGTTTATAGCCTTTTGAGAATTCAGTGGATAGCCTAAATAACTGGGTGTTGAAAAGGTTGGTGCTTGAATGACATGTGATTGTTAACTTCTGTAGCAAATGTCATAGTTGTGAACTGGGTGACACATCTAAGCTTAAGAACAGTAGCTGTGACACATGGATAGTCTGTGCATTTCTGTAGAATTCCCTGTCAGAAGTTGTTCCCCGAGGGATACCCAAATTGCTCCTTCAGTTCTCATGAGTTCAATTTGTGATGGTCTTTTCCCTTTTTTAAAGGGAGAATGTTTTCTGGGCATGCACACACTTTCCCCCTGACTCTGAAAAGTGGTTGTGTGTGTGTTTGTGTTCATTCCCTATATTCAGCTTTGGAGAAGTAAATGCTCAGGAAAAAAGTGTGCATGTGGATGGTGTTTATGTAGACTTTATACTGCAGCCAATATTACCTTTTTGGCAAGCTAGTTCAATGTATCAGTCGTGTCGATCGCTTTCTGCTTAGAAGCAAAAACTACAACTGTGGAAAGATCCATTAAGGAGCATCCTCTCCTTACCTCACCCAGAACATCTGGCAGGAAATAAGTGTGATCTGCAGCTATTCCTGGAGAAAGCTAAAGTACAATTGCGACAGCTGTTGTTTGAACCATCAAAAGGAAGATTTTTAAATCTGTAAAGTGATGTGTGAAGAAAATAATCTTGCATGTAAACTTTAGTGGAGATAGGGCTAAGGTTGACCTGGTAGAGTACATGGCCCACTTTGTATGTACTTTGTAGAGTATATGACATGGCCCACTTTGTTAAAGCTAAGCAGGTTTAGATCCAGCCAGTGCTTGGATGGAAGACTGCCCGGGAACTCTATGGATGCTATCTCGAGGTCCATGATGGAAGAAAGGCAATATATAAATGTATTAAAAGTGTGTGTGTGTGGATGTGAGAGAGAAAGAGAGTGAGTAATATATGGCATACCACAGAAAGTTATCCTGCATCAGCCTCACTCATTTCTATCAGCGTGATAGGAATGTAAATAAAAGGTAAATAACACATTAAATAAAAATAAACATACTAAAACAGCTTCTTTAATTTTTCAGTGAGGGAAATCTGGCCACTAAGCAAGTGGTTTTCCTTCAGAGGCCTGTTACGTGGACTCCAGCTGTCCAGACGCCTGAGGTAAGGTTGGATGATCTGAGTTGATATGAACAGACAAAAATACAGATGAAGAAAAATGCCTAATTAACCTGGTGCATCAGTAGTTCATAATGGTAATGTTTGTAATTACATAGAGGGCCAACTTTGGCTTCAGAACAAGGGGAGTTAAAAGCAAAAATGAGAGTTGGAGCCTGAGATCCAGGCTAAAGTGATTTCCTCAGATAACTGATTGATTTGTGTATCTTTTCTCCTGCTTTCTTCTGGGAGTTTGCTGCTTAACAAATTGGCTAAGATATAACTGTATAGCCTTTAAAAAGAAATTAGCTGCAATCCCCCTAGGATCTTAGTTGCATATCCTGCAAAACCACTTGAGGAACTTGGGCATGCCACTGCAATCCAGAGCAACTATACAAATTATGCCGAGCTTTGTCTGGGAAAGAAAGAACGTCATTATTACTAGCAGTAGTCAAATTCCTCCCCTCCCCCAACTCCACTATAAGAAGCATATTGTGTGAAGTTATGCAACTACAGCGATGAGCTGTGCAGCAGACAACTATCCATTTCCTCACAGGGTGGAAAAGACATTAAATAAATAAAGGGCTCCTAATAGCTTGTGCAGTTGTTGACCTCAGATGATCCTTCATCATTCAGCTGGGTAATTTCCCTATGAGTATTATCTGGGCAAAAACCACACTGACCACTACACAGCTGCTTGAGCAGGGTGTGGTGATGGTGGCAACTGTTACATCCATGGCCGGCAATAACCCCCTGTACATCCAGTCACTATGGGTCAAGTACTGCATTAGTAACATTTTCCTTTAGAGGGCATCTCTACAAGCTGTGGCCATCTTCAATGCCACCTCCAGGGGCACGTTTTCCTTTATGTACTTTTATTAGGGAACATACTGAGTTGGTTTGTTTATTTATTTATTTTCAAAATGTGTATAGCGCTCCATATCTGAAACAGATTCTGGAGTGGTGAACGTAAGAATTAAAACAGTGAAAGATACAAAAATGTAAGAAACATTGCTATACTAAAATAACAGAATGCCAATAAAAATAATGGCTTTCAGTCAAGGAATGCTTCCTAGAATAAGACTGTTTTCAGGAAGCGCCGGAAACAACACAGTGTTGGTGCCTGCCTGACCTCCGGAGGCAGGGAGTTCCACAGAAAGGGGGACATCATGCTGAAGGCTCTTCTCCTGGTGGACTCCAGTCGAGCCATAAGTTCATGTGGAACCACCAGGCACATTCCATCTGGTGACATCAGTGACTGGGCACGTTGATAAGGGAGTACGCGCTCTTTGGGGTATTCTGGTCCCAAGTTGTTTAGGGATTTTTTGTACACTAGTACCGTAACTAATATCTAAAAAGGCTGAAATAGTTCCAGAAGAAAATGAGAAACTCTGCAGATGATTTGCATCCATTCTTCCCCTTTCTAAATTTCTATTGGCCATCTGGCACTCAAATTTTTGCAGCACTGAAGTCATAGTTGGGACTTCCCCATGAATGCCAGACAATTGGAGAGGCAGCAATCAAGGTTGGCTCCATTGATTGGTCACAACCGAAGAGGATAACATTGCAAAACACAACCAAGTCAAAGAGATATATATGAATAGATAAAACAGAGGAGTAGGTATTACTGAGCAAAGGAACATAGGAAGCTGCCTTATACTGAGTTGGACCAGTGGTCCATCAAGGCCACTATTGCCAACACTGACTGGCAGCAAAGACTCTCCAGAGTTTCAGGCAGGATTCTTTCTTAATTCTACCAGGAGAAGCCAGAGATTGAACTGGGATTGAACCTTCTGAATTCAAAGCAGGTGCTCTAGCACTGAGCTGTTGTGGGCAATTAGTAGCCCTTTATCTTAATCTGTGGCATCCAAGTTAGTTATCACATGGCAAATATGAAATATAGCATATTCTTCTCACATCTGTGTTGTCGTTGCTTTCTTCATCTCTTGCTTATATAGTCTAACCTCCCAGACTTACTGCTTTAGAAATCCCACCACCACCACCATCCATCCATCCTGTTTACTTATCCGCTGTTACAACTATTCTACTTTCCCTCTGTGTAGCACAAGCGCTTGTTTTGGAACAGATTTATCTTATTTCATTTGTTTAGTTGTTTATTTCTGGGGTGAGAATTTCAGGCAGAGCCCTATCTACTGAACTTACACACTTCTTCACTCACGCTGCCTATAATCACCATTTTTAAAAACCACAGACTATTCAACTGCATGAAATGCATTCAAGAGTTAAAGAAAATTGAGCTGAAAATTAAGAATCAGAGGAAAGAAGGGAAATGGGCTGTTGCTGTTTAAATGAGCAACTAGTGCAAAGGAAATGTGCAAAACAACACTTAAATCTATATTGGGAAAGAGATGTCCAAAGCACCTGTATCAGGTTTGCCTTTAAAAATAGTATCTCCTCTTACATCCAGCACCAGTTATTTTTCAAGAGGCGTTTTTTTCCTTGCATACGAAAACAGATGGATTCTCAGGCTTCTTTTGCAAGGCACAATAAAATGCTGGTGGAGGGCATCTGGCTTGAGGGATCACAAGCTGAAGTTGCCCATTGTGCAGCAAGTAGACAACCCCTAATCTTGAAAGGCAATTGAGATTGGCAGTTAAGGATGCAGTAGTCTTGGCTTGTAGCCACATACAACATTTTCACAGGAACTAGTACAAGATCCTCATCTATCAGTATGTCAGATCCTGTTGGCTGAGGAGTTTTGCTTTTCATTCCAGCGACAACAAGAGGGTTGCTAACTGTTAGAATGGTTCTGAAATTTGTTTGTCTGGTTTTCTTTTTTTCTTTTTTTCAGGCTGTGTATATTTTAGATGTAGTCAGAAAAAGAAACACACAATATTTAACTCCTTAGGAATGAGCACATAATAGTTAAAAAATGGATACCCTGGTTGGTCACGACTGGCTAGTATCTCTTACATACCAACAAGTTCTGTAGAATGAATTGCTGCATTTGTTGTTTTGAAATAACCTGATGTGGTAGTCACTTTTCAGGTCCACAGCTGAAGGGTGAGCCTCTCTCTCTCTCTCTTTTGCTACCGAGTAGAAATACTATATAAAACCAATGTTATTATATAACACTAGCGGTTGCCAACAACCATGTCCGCCTCCTGTGTGCCTCCCACTCATTTTTCCATCACAAAATAGACCCCTTTTAATCTGGCCTTTTTTTTTAAAAAAAAAAAAAAAAAAGGTAAGTGCTGTGATCTGCTGTGTGCAGGAAAAGAGGCGCAATAAAAACAGCACCTGAATGGGCCACGTGGTCTTTCTTTACTTCCCCTTTCCCCTCCGTGAAGAAAGAGGAAGTCATGAGGGACAAAAGCGGGGCTGGTGAAGCACCGATGGGGAAACACGATTTTCCTGTGTGATGATGCTCATAGTTTGGTTTTAATTCACTGTTGTTGTGCTTCCATCAGGAAAAAGAAAAGTCAAGCAGCTGAAGAGATAAAGTACTTTGTGGAAATTTATGCAAATGTATCTCTTCAATCTAGATCTTTCACAATGACTACTTTTTAAGCCATTAAGAGTGCAATCCTATGCATGTTTGGGCAGAAATAAGCCATCATGCCAGCTGAGAAATGCTGTATGACATTTCTTTCTAAAAATGCATAGGATTGTGCCCGAAGGCTTTAGCTGTGCATATCTCCCTGACATCCTTTTTTCTCACTAATATTTTTATTTTCTTTAGCCTTTTTTAGATCAGGTGAACAAAAAGAGGGAACAGGAGCCGTCCTATTAAAAACCTCACTTCTGGATGATCTGTCTATATTCCATGTTAAAATAACTTCAGTTCCTGGAGTTTTCCTCCTAGAGTGGTGATAAATTCAGTACTTGTATATCTTTAAAATCGTGCTCCCGCTATGCAAGTGGTATCAGCTAGCTGGTGAATACCTCCCACATACTAATCCAGGAGTCTGAAGTTTTCCATTACAATGAAATAAAAGAGAGGGTACAGAATGGCAACCTTATGCTTCTGTACCTCAAAGGCTGCAAAGGGCAAATAACTGCTGATCCCCCATAGGACTGTTTGATACAGAATATCTGAACAGAAGGACACAAATGGAGTTAACCGATCACTTTAGACTCAAATTATATAGAAGCACAATGTATTTGTATTGCAATCTCCCGTGGCAGAGACTTGCCATTGTGTCCATAAAATTCTCATGTCAAGGAATGTCGCTGTATAAATGATGCTGTTTAATAATAAAACATAGGTGCTTTGAGGACAGAAAGTATCTTCCATTTTAGGCTTAAGTCTGTCATATATTACATTCATTTCAAGGGGGGGAGGGGTAATTTGCCTGAAGAGTTAGGAATCTGATTTTCACATAAACAGACTTGATAGCCCCTGACATGCTCCGGGGGCTTGTATGGCAGTACGAAACTACTGATGGCTAACAAGAATCAGTATTTGTCTATAGCCCTAATATATATCTAAGTCAATGACAAATTTAATCTAGGAAAATACATTTACTTTCTACTGGGTAAAGAATGCCTGTAGAGAATGGAGTGATTCTGAGCAAATAACCTTTTGGTTCAAAATCAAACATAGGACCTCTAGCACTGTTAAAACATGGGCAAGTTAATGGTCCTTTATCACATTGGCACCACTAGTACCCTTCTGTTGGAATGCAGGGCTCAATGCCTGTTAAATTATTGTTTGTCTCTGCTATAGTGTAGGTACTGTGTAAAGACATTACTTGGCGGAGTCCCCTTTAGATCACAGCATATAAAGGCTTTTCAATCTCCTGGGAACTTGGCTGCACCCTGGGATGGCCACACATCATTATGCCAACAGGGATGAGGAACTGTGTGCCAGAATTGGAACTGGGTTTAGCTGCACACGATAGATGCCAAAGTTTGTATCAGTGCAGAGGAAGCCAGCGTATGGGACCAGACTGTAAATTGTGCAAATATTCAGCCGCTCGACACTTTGTTCTGAAATCTACACACATATTCAATCAGGTTCCTGCCCCTGCGAGCGCTTCCTAATTCAACGGTTCCCTTTTTATTTCAGAGGAAAGCTACCAGGCAACTCAAAGAAGAAAAAGGCAAAGTTTCAAGCAGAAGTGTTGGATTAGACACAGCTACTTCCCAGCCCACACAAAATAAATGCTCTACAGATGAGTTTCATCTATCTCCTTCTACACAGAATTGGGCCAAGGACGGACCCGTCCAGTATGGAAGTTTCCCTGGATTCAGCAGCAGTGACAGCGTGCTAAGAGAACTGGATGATGGACAGTTTGACCAAGAAGATGGAGTCACTCAGGTCACTTGTATGTGACCAGAAACTGGGTTAGAGGGACCTGTACATATTTCAAAGAAATATAAAAATAGGATTTACTTTTTATATGCATTGGTATAGTTCTCTCCTTTTCCGCTGCCAAATATGTGTACATTGTACTCCGCATTCCCTAACTCTCTGCAATTGTGCTGATAGAACAGCTTTATTTGTGTAGTAGTATTTTAGCAGAAGGGTTCATTTTTAAGTCTACTTTCTTGGGATGTCACAGTCCTAGAACACGGTAGCACTGATAATGATCTCAGCAGCCCTTCTGACAACTGGAAACAACTGCAGATAGGATTTTGGTTTGTTTTATTGAAAAACATGACACTTCCTGCAAAGTGTGGAAATATGTTACAATAGCATTGCCCTAACATACTATTATAAACATAAGGTTTAAGAATGAATTAAAATCGTACATTAAGAAGTATGTGTCTCTTTTAAGTTTAACATTTAAACATACTAAAATCAAATCAATAATTGAGTGTAGTTGCGGGATAGTTGGCCAAAATACGATCTGTGAATATCTAAAAATCATGACCATAGGGAGGGAGATATAATGCATATAATGTACAGGGGGTAGTTTAATGCAAATTGCAGGGCAGGGCTGATCATTACTGGGATCAGAGCACAGAGAGGGAATTTAACCAAGAGTGAGTAGATTTCCTCCAATGCAAATACTGGCTTTGGAAGGTTGATTTTCTTGGGGGCCACAGCACATACAGGGCGGACGGGCTAAATCCCGTCTCTCTCCTGGCTAGGATTCATTATCAGCCTTCCCTCCAACTGATGTAATTTGCATTTTAAACTTCCACTGCTCCACCCATTAACTTTCAATATTGAGTCAAATGCAGTTTGGCACGGAGTCAAGTCTATTGGTCTAGCCTAGTTCTGTCTAGCTCAGTGGTTCCCAATGGTATCCAGATGTAATTGGACTCTCAACTCCTATAATCCCTGACCTCTGGCCATGTGGCTCTTGGCAATGCTGTTATTTGAGATCCTTTTTACTGAAGATACTGAACTGAGAACCTCCTGTATACAAAACATATGTTCTGTTACTGAGCTAAAGCCCCCATTACCTGACCCTGCAGATAGTACATTTGGGAGCAGCCTTTCCTGGTCTTCTATACTTTTCCTGTTTGCAGTTATGAGTAACCAGACTCTATGCAGCAGGAGTGGTATTAGAGGGTGGGAGGGCAAACTGCGGCTCTCCAGGTATTGTTCTGCATTTCCCATCATCCCTGACAACTGGAAAGTTAGCCGCCTTTGTATCAGAATATTTTCTTCCTGCTTTTTTCTTTTCAATGGAATTCTTGCAATGACCAGAGGTGCCAAGCCAGAATATAAAGCTCCCAAGCAGATAAATGCTTAGGCAATGCATGATTTTGGTGGCTTAAGCAATATACCACTAAGCTAAAAGAGCTTTAGAACCCCTATGTGGTTTTTAGTTGGTATGAATACAGTATGGTGCATTAATATTGTTTTAAAAACAGCTGCTCAATTAGCGTTATTATACAGTTAGCAAAGGTTAAAAAGCTGTACAGGCAAACTGCTCTCACCATGTTCAGACATCATGACAAGCCATGCCTGGCAAGGGTTATTAGGTGGCATACACCTGTGGAGCAGGAACGTAAGCCATGGTGGTTTATTTTCCCCTCCCTGATTGTGTGAAGCCAGTCAATGTGTTGGGGATGTTTTGCGTATCAAGATAAGCCATGCTGAAAACAAGCTGTGGTAGGTTGATTAAGTCCTCACTGCTGCCAACACCAGCTTGCTATGGTTCATTTCCACCTTCATCCTCCCACCCAGTCCCAGCATGTATCCCAGCAGCCTTGCGGCACAACTATATATTCCTGCTTGTGATGAGATTATCCTCCTCCTCTTTCTTGCCTTGCAAAGCACCTGGGTTGTCATATATATGGATGATATTGCATCAAAAATCCTAAGGGCAGAACTAAATTAGCCATTCTTCTATTTCCAGGTTCTCTGGGCAAGCAGCTTAAAAAGTTTGGTACTAAGAACACCTCTGCTTATCAGACCTTTGACCGTAAAGCTGACAGTATCTGTGTAATAATTTCTGTTATAATATAATTTGGATCTTTTCCCTTCCTTGCTAAAGTCTTACCGTATTTTGAAAAAACATCTTCTATCCTGATACGTCATACGTCATCTAACTTTATAGGATACTTGCAGCCTGATCCTATGCATATTTTTATGCATATATTTTCTCAGGAGTAAATACCACTGCATTCAAGGGGGCTTATTCACAATAGGGCAGCCTTAGTTCAGTCATTGATACTAAAAAATATGCATCAGGAAAGGAGGAATTCTGACTAAAAAATTGGAAGGAAATACTCAAAAGTGAACTCAGTGGCAAAAATTACACTCATTTCATGTGCATATTTGTCATGCCATTTGGAAGATACTCAAGTAAAATTGCCTTTAAACTGAAAGCCATGAGATGGATTAAAATCAGAGGAAAACTATGCAGTTTTCAGTACCATTATGCTGACAATATTTAAAAACCAAATATGCTGAGGGAAAGCTTAATGATAAATGTATTTAAAAGTTGTTTTGTTTTGTAATTGCAAAAATTTCAAAGCTTTATCAGATCAGCAACAGAGTTCAAGCATGTAGCATGTGTGTAGCTGCTTATCACAGTATTTAACTTCCATTTAAACAGATGCATGCCTTTCTTGAATATTGGGTTAGTCAGATTCCTGTTCAAAGAGAAGTCTCATTCTCTTGAATTTGGAACAAATCAATCTGATCCCATCCCAGCTATTATCTATTTTCTTCCAATGGATCTGCAACTCAGGCTTATATTGTCCAGCTTCTTTAAATCTTGTTTATAAATCTGTTCTGCACGTGTATAGTTATAGTGGTATTAACCAAGACTTGAGTTGTTTGAAAGTCACCAGCTCATCTGCTCTTAAGTTGTTAACATTTATCATTTTGACAGGGCTCTTCAGATTCCAACCACTGGTGTTTTATCCTGTATCTAGCCCTGGGCAAAATCAACAGCCCATTCCAGTTTGCCCTGTTTTATGCAACATACCAACCTAGAGGAAACAAGTGTCCTCTCCCTGATTAGCAAAGTGGTTCTGCTAGCTTTTGTATGCTGTTTCAGTGGCATACTAAACATATTCTGCATTTTTTTACACATCATGCTCAAACAGGTCCTAACTCCATATAACATCTTTCAACTTAATTGCTTCATCGGTATGCCCGATTTGCCATTAAAAGATTTTTACAACCATGTGTCAGCTTTAAAATTGCTTTTAAAAAATCACACAACTGTTAAGACTCCATCCCCACAACACATTTTTTGTCCCCGTCGTAAAAGATCTTAAATTAGTAAATAGAGCTTAGGCCTCCTCAGCATGGGACAATATCTTTCTATTGACATTTGAGTACTCTTAACTGAGGATGGCTTCCACTCTGCATTTGCAATATTGCAGCCCACATTTTTTACTATTTATAATGCACCGCACCCACCAGGCAAGTACACATTTGCTTGTATACACATGGCAAGGAGCACACTGCATATCACAGAACAGATGGAAGATATCCTCCCCCCACTTTCTGGGTTAGAAACTACACTTCCTGAACCTATAAACTGAGATCTTCAAAATATGTTATTAATTCTATTCTTTGTATCAGCGACGATTCAGTAATAGCTCAAGCTTATTTTACTCTAAAGGAAATAAAGCCTGACATACCAAAAAAGTAGAAACATTTCTTACCTAACAAAGCTAACTTGAATTGTATTTATGAGTGAGAACAGGTGTTAGAAAGCCTAGACTGAAACGGAGGTAGGTATGTCTCCAATCCTAACAGGAGTCAATACTGATGGGTGTACAAAGCTATGTTATTATAAATAATACAGCTGCCTTAGTATCAATGTTTGATACTACTTCGAGACATAGCATCAATGTTTGGTGCATGCTAAGGAGACTGGCTTACATGTTTGGGGAGGGGGGGGGGAACAGCTACCTTTATGTGTAAATCAACCCTCATTATAATGGAAATTTAGTCAGAATCTAGAGCAGAAAGTGAAGCCCAAAGCCCTAGAAAACAATTTTACTGGCATGCCTTAACTATGAAAGGGTGTTTTTTCTGTTGTAATAGGTGTTTTTTTTCTCAAATGAAGCAGGAATAATATTTTGACGCTTCAGTAAAGTATATTAAGTGTACCATCCAAATCTTCTGCTTCCCACCCATATATCTTCTTTATGTTTTGTGTCAGCAACTCCAGGCACCTGAGTAACTAAATCCTCTGAGTAAATAGCTGAGCCTTTAACATGTTTTGAATCTGGACAGTGAAGAATGACTGTGTGTGCGCACACACGCACGTGTATCTATCTTGGTTAAAGTAGTTTTGAGGATAAAACCTTGAGATATATATAGCTTAGATGGAGGGAGGATTAAAATGAGAACCATTTAGCAAAATAGACTGGTATGGAAAAAGAAAATATTTAATTGCAACCTCTACTTTTTACAATGTAATTCAAAAGACGAACATAGCTCAGTTTCCCTATAATGCAGAATGTAAGTTAAACCCTCAATATATTTACCATACAAAGTCAATAGTTCACTTAAGCTTACTGAAGTTCTATAGTATCAGGCAGGCACATGTGCACACATATTATCAGAGGTACTTAAGTCAACAGCATTAAGGAAAGCTTCAAGCAGTTCCCATTTAGGCCATTTACTTTGATTATATGAAGTAAAGTTTACAGTGCAGCAGAATTGGAATAATTTGTTAAGAACAAGAATTATTTCAGACGCATATATTAGAATGTGTTAAGATTTGATTGCAGCCTCAAATATGACACATTTTCACAAAAATGTTTGATGACACTGTTCATTTTCTGACTGGGGAAGGCTATATTAATCCAGCTGATTATGACAACGCTAAATATATTCTGCTACCTATAAAATGCCATTACTCAGCCACACACTTTGAGATATCAATCAGATCTATACTGCCCAAGATCCATGTCGGCACAATGATGTAACTGCTGTTGCTAAGAACCATCTTATGTGATGACCCTGTTGACCATTAAAATCATTTTTAAAATAGAAAATAAGAACAGCCAAAGAAGGCAGAACTGTGTCAGCCCACTGAAGAACCACCAGCCTAGTGCTACAAAAATATGCCACTACCATAGACCCATTCAAAAGGAATGGGGCTTGTGACACAAACCATTGAAGATCCAAGTCCCTCCAGTCCCTCATTCTAAGATTCCCTTTATATCAAGGTGGTAATCTTGGTATTAGATGTGTCCAATTTTCAATGTATTATATGCAATTAAGGCATGTCTACTACGTATTCTGAAACAAAATTATTAATATTAGGAAATAAATTCACTTTCATTTCTAGTTAACGATTAACCTTCAAAAGAAAGCAAATTAAGTAAAGTCAGCTTGGCCACATAAAGGCCAAAATATATCTATTTCAACAGATAATGGGGCACTGGTTAATGTCTTTAATAGGAAAGGGCCGTACACCAACTTGAAAAAGTTAAAACATCTCACCAACTTTGAAGAACAGTGCTAGTGCTTTTAGATTTCTGCATTCATGTACACATCCAATTAACGAAATCTGCTATACTTTTAAAAATACTTAGTTCTACAGCCTTCAAAATAGCTCAAAATCCATTAAAGTAGTTCTCATGGAACCTTAGCGCTAATGCAAACCTGAAAAAGCTATTTAAAGAACATACATTTAGATTTGAGGAAATAAGGGTGGAATTCAATTACTGGAACATAAAGCAGATATTATCTGGACACATGAAAGATGAAAACCAGCTGCATGTATGTGATGGGTAAGATTCAACATTCCGTGGAACCTTTGCTACAAATGAGTAAGATTAGTTTGGCACACTCTGCTGTAGTGTAACATGAATGTTTAATGCAAGGTATAGTCTGTAAGCAATTACTATAAATATGTGCAGGCATAAGCCACAGAGTACTTTACTGTAGGCAAGAAGGAACACACATTGTTTTTATCCACTGGCGAGAGGTACAGTTAAGGAAAACATGTAGGGGAATCTTTGCCTTAATGTGACTGAACACGTGACCTTTTGTGGTACACACAAGCCTCTATTGATAAAGAAAGGCAAGTCCAGAAAGAAAGGAACTGCTCTAGAAAAGACTGGGTAGCATAATAAAAGTTATCCTTTTGGTATTAATACTGTAATAATGAATATTTGGATATACACATACTACAATAGTTTAGTACTATAGATGCACACACCCAAAAACAAAACTTGTGAACTAAAATAAGGGTAATTTCTATAAAATACGACAAAAGTTAGAATTAAATGGACTTGCATGCTTGCATGTTTTTGAAATTAAAGTGTCAAACTAAGGCTAAAGTTCCAACTTCATTAGCACGAGAAAGTTTAAACTGCACAAAGTTTGAAGATTGTGATCCAATGATTGTTTAGCAGCAATTTTACAGAACTGTAAATTCTTTTATTAACAGGCAGTATAAACAGATAATTCTAATTTTATTTAAAAACCATGAGTGCCACATTGAAGAATATACAGCTCATGAATAACTTAAACCATATCCCATATTAAGAGGCAACGCACACAGCATACAAAAAGTATACTAAACAAAGCTCTAAGGATACATGATTGAAGTTTCTAAAATGATATATACAGTACATAATGTTAATTACGTGCTTATTTCAGTCCACGATACTCATCATGCCTCACTTTCACCAGAAACTGAATTTTGCACCTCCTCTTCTAAAATTGGTACAATCAGGTTATCCTTGGACATCAAGTTATATTTCATCACAAATTTGGTAAACCGGTGACACAAGAAGGTTTCGTTCTGAAGATAGAAAATACCCAGATATTAGAAGATAGTAACACCGAAACATACATAAACAAAAGGAGAGACGGTTTAAAATTACTCAGGACCATTTTTATTACAATTTCCTACATGAAAATCTCTGTGTAGGAAACAACTACACTGCAATTCAATGTGCTGCATACTATGGCCCATCAGGATGCTTGAAAAATGCTCTGCTTTTTAGTCTCTTCTGGCTCAGAAAATCAGAGGGTCAACCTGGCAGGTGGCCAAACATGACTGGCGTACTACAAGCAGTCCAAACAACTTATGAAGCACATCTAAGAAAACTGCACAGTTTTATACACATATGTAGGCAGTTATGACTGCTCATCTAAATTTTTTTTAGTACATAAAAAGATTGGGTGACTTAAGCACAAATTAATGAGTAACCTACAGAAAGTTTATGACTACGAGGTCAATGCGCATTTTAATTAGCTAAGAAAAAATACTTGAAAAAAAATCATTTAGGTCCCACTCCCTATCTTAGACAAAACTTTTGTCACCCCAAACATATGGTAAAGAGCCCCTAATGCATTGTCCACATACTTTTGATAGAATATGTGGCCAAATTTTATTTATTTTATTTTAAATTATGTTTAGGCCATCTTTAAGGGTAACCCTTTAATGGACAGATAATACTTGGGAAGTACCATACAGCTATAATATATCATACCCTCATTAAAAACAACAATATGAAGTAGGCATACATTCCATACTCCAAACAGCATTTCCAAACACACCACTTCAAGGAAGGAAAGAATGAGACTTAGCAGTGGTCTTTAATAAGAGTTCTTTATAAGCTCAATTTATAAATAAATTCTGGCACTAAAAAGAAGTGTCAAATTAGTCAGAAGTAAGTCCTATCACATTCAATGGGGCTTACTTCCAGATAAGTGAATATAGGATTGCAGCTTTAGTATTATAGTACTTACTTCATATTCATCAAATATTTGACGATGATGAAAATATGCATGTGAAAATATTCTGTAGATTCTACGGCAAACTGATCCTAATTTGGCTACAGAGGATTCCTTTATGCTAACCCTGTAAACATTAAAAGCAAATATTACAATGAACCTTACGTTTGTTGTTGCTAATCATGGTCAATAGATAACGTATGAAATTAATGCTATGTCAAAACAAGGTTTCTAGCAAGAATTCATTCACCAAGTAAATTAAGTCCTTTAGAACAAATTACAAATATTAAAAATGCCAAAGATTCTTTTAGTGCTTTACCTGCTGGGGAAATATTTATTGCTATTCAGAAGACATGCAGCTCCATCCAATGTGTGTCTGGTATAATCAATGGCAGGACACTAAAAATTAAAAAGCAAAAGATTGTATTTTATTGTAAACAACATTTTCTCAGGGACCCTATTTCTCAAACAATGCAAGTATGCTCATAACCACTTTAGACACCAATTAACCAAACTGTTCTCCAGGAGTTATTAGAATATTCACAACGGTCTTTACATTGCAATCCTTTTACTTCCTGAAGGACACTGAAGATTTTGCCAAGAGAACTATGAATACTACTATTTCAAATGACACATCAGTTTCAAGTCCTAGGGCAAAATATTTTATAGAAAACGGGCACCTGTCAGCTCACTCATATCCTACCCTAAATGTATGCACTTGCAAACAAGCCCCATTGATTTCCATGGAAATAATTTCCGAGCCTGCTTGGGATTACAGTCCAGGTTACAAATCTGTTAGGCAAAAAAAATTATGTATCCTTTGTATACTCCCATACAACACCAATATCAATGCAGTATATTAAAATCCAAATGCGTTTTTTCTAATTCTTTTGGAAGGGGGAGTAAATTATCCCTGTTTATATCTAATGTAGGAAACAATTTCTTGTATATTCAATAGTAAAAACTTGATGGATTATATATGGCCATTGTACATCTATGTAAGATGGAATTTCAACATCCCTTTGAATTACATTACTTGAATTAATATAAACTACAATTGCTCCGAATGATAAAGTGGCTAGTACCCAGTATGTGCGTCATATCTATAAACTTCAGCAAGAAGGTCATAACTGATGCTCTGTTTCTTATATTCGCTCTGTTTCTTACATTCACTCTTGTTCTAGAGTTGAACCATGCCAGCACAGAGTTTCAATGCTACATGTTCGCAAAAGCTTCCCATTCAGATATGTCCAAGTCTCATAACTTATTTATTTAAGCATTTTTATCCCACCATTCAGCCAAAAAAGGCTCATGGCAGCTTACAAAAGTATTTGACAGTCCCTGCCCACAGGCTTACAATCTAAAAAACATGACACAAAAGGAAAGGGGATTGGGAGGGAGGAGGAGGGGAAAAAGAAAAGCAAATTCAGTAACTACATTCTTAGTTACAAAGTTCAGCAGTTGGCAGCAGGAGGGAGGGGGCTCTCAGCTGGAGCTGGACCCAGGCATGATGGAGAGATGCCCGGCTGCTGCTTCCTCCCTCACTTGTGGCCTCTGCACAAATTATAATCTTATAACTCATCTTTACAGATTTCCTATTACTTATGTTTTGAACAAATTATTAATCACTTTACATTGGCTCTGCTAGCACAAAACATTGTCTTTGGTATAAGGCCATCTTAAACCCTATGTACATAACTGAACCAGCACACCTATTTCCATCTAGAAGAGGCAGGACGCTTGGCAGGCTGACTTGAGCAAGGATGTATCTCACTAGCCAGTGTCAAGGGTCAAACAGAACCAGCAAAGTTGGAAGTGACCCATGAGTCTCTAAGGGCACAATCCTATGCATGTTTAGAGAGAAAATGTCTTACAACTCCCAGCATTACCCAACTAACCATGTAGGATATTTTCCCTGTCTGAACATACATAGGATTGCACCCTGACAGAAGACTGTTGCAAAAATGAACCAGCTAAATCAGCTTTTACCGTAATGATTGGTTCTGTGATATTCCAGGCATGCTTCTTAAATCTATCAAATCCCAAATCTTCAAGCAACTAGTCTGACACTAAAGATCAAAGTTAGCAGAATTCACTAGGATTATTATACCCATGTATTGTGCAGCTTAGGAAAAAAAATGGATATCCTCAAAACAGCTACAAACACAAAAATTAGGTTATAATCTTACCTTATTTTTACCCAAATAGTAGCGACATATTATTTTCCATATTTGCTTACTAACACCATACACACTACAGTTTCTCAATCCTAGGTACTGCTTTGATCTACATTTCAAGTAATATTTTACTTAAAGATGACTTAAAAACCACATCTAGGGCAGAACTTATACAAAACAAGTCAAAAATCCCCAGCTAAATTCAGATGCAAGATTATATTTTCATTCTTATTTTATACTCTGTATTTTCATCAGATGAACTGTTGGTTTATACATTTTGTTCTTGTTCCCAGATCATGATTTTATTTCCACATTTCACTGTGTGCTGATTGATTGAATGATTCAACTATGTCTTAGAACAAGGGATGCATGCTCAAATGACATATAAAGGAGGAAAACAGGTCAATACTTAAGGAAGATATTTCTTATATTTGGTTGGATCCAGCTTTCGTTCCATAAGCGGGAGCATCACTTAAGCAGAGTTCTGCTCTTGCTGGCAGAAAGAGGGAGGGGAGGGGATTTTTGCCAATTTCCTTCTCCTTCTGCAGTCCCCTGTGCCACCTCCTTCACTATTCTAGCAATAACGGGGCCGAAAGCAGGGAAAGCGGTAGGACAAAATTAAATTTGACCATGAACTTCAAATTGAATACATTTTCTACATGTTGCCATGACTGAGATATACCTGTATCCCCTACAACTACGCAGTTACAAGAGTACAATAACTCATCTAGTGGTATCATAGAATAGTAGAGTTGGAAGGGGCCTATAAGGCCATCGAGTCCAATCCAGCACAATCCTAAACTGAGGCTTACACTCACTCTCCAACATACACAGGAGTTTACCATCAAGCTGACATCTGAATCATGTCAGAGACAAAGAACGGAAAATGGTAGATGAATAAAGGCTACTTATTTCTGTTCACGTGTATACAGGCATGTGAAAATAACACTCCCAGCATAATAAACAGGAAAGAGCCTTAATCGCTTCTTTCTCTAGACTTCTTCTTACCTCTTTGGGAGTTTTATGGGCCGCACAAAGAAAAATCCACTGTTCAGTTGCTGTCATCTGTGTGCATGTGTCTGGATGGCATTCAGTCTGTTGAAAAATGTGTGCAATAAAAATTAAGCCTACAAGGAAAATAAAATCTCTTCTTTAAACAGCTATCTTTCTATACCAACCACCATGGTTAACCAAAAACAGAGTGCCAAAGAAAAATATTTAGCTCTTAACACTCACACACAAAAACCCTAGTTTATTCTTAACTGTCAAAAAGATGGTAAAAGAAAAAAAATTACCTGAAGTTTAACCGCAAGGCCATTAAGCTCAAGACAGAACTGCCTAAAATTTTAGAACATAAAACATTAGATTATTACCTTTCCTCCTTCATTAAAACACCACAGTCTAGTTGTTATTAACTACAATACTATGGAAAAAGCAAAGCGTTATAAAATGCTGTAATTGTTATTTCTGGAATGAAGATGCAGGACGGGAACATAAAAATACAAATAAGAACCATGATGCATCAGACCAAGAGTCAATCTAGTCCAGCATTTTGATCACACATTGGCCAACCAGCTGTCAACCAGGAAACCACAAGCAGGACACAGGTGCAAGAGCACCCTCCCGTCCATGTTCCCCAGCAACTGGTATATAGAGACATACTGCCCTCTGATACTGGAAGTAGCACATAGCCATCTAGACTAGTAGCCGTTGAAAGCATTCTTCTCCAGGAATTTATCTAACCCCTTTTAAAGTCATCCAAATTGGTGGCCATCACTACATCCTGTGGTAGTGAATTCCGTAATTTAACTATGCGCTGTGTGAAGAAGTACTTCCTTTTATCTGTCCTGAATCTACCCATAATCAGCTTCATAGGATGACCCCAGGTTCTAGTATTAGAGAGGGAGAAATGAAAGCTACTATGCTTGCTACTATGATAAAAAAAGAAACACCTATAGGAAATTCTTATGTGTAAACAATGTAGACCCTGAACTAAATAAAGGACACCATAAAACAGGTATATTGAAAATAAAATCATTAAAATGTAGTGATAAAGGAAAGTAATCACATTTTAGTAAGATTTATCATGGTTTGTCTGGGTAACAGTCTGTTAGGTATCAATACCTTGAAAGTCACTTTTTAAAAAATTATGTAGAAAAATTCCAAAGAAAACGAGGGGAACACATGGTGTTGTATGCATATGTCATAGGCCCTGTTCAGAAGACACCTTAAACCACGGTGAATAAGGCAAAAAGACATATTCACCGCTGTTAAAGCTGTGATTTAAGGTGTCTTCTGAACAGGCCATATTCAGATTTCACACCCTACACCAGCCTCACAGCTCTTCATGTCCTGTAAAAAGCCATTCCTCAAGATCTGGGGATTTTCCAGAGCAGTATTCCATACAACACCCCTTTCATAATGCTGTCAGTATCAGTTAAAGCACTATCAGAACTAGTTACAGATAGAGCACATAGGTATCCAAAGAGAAGATTATAAAACAAAACATGAATACCATCTTTACTAAATATAAATTTGTATTTCAGTGGGTTTTGAAACCATGGTGGGTGTGATACAGTGCAAGAGAGAAAGACTATATTCAACCAGCTTGGCTTAATTTAAAAATCAAAAACAAGGAATACACCAATAGCAGAGTGAAAAAGGAAGGATGGAGTCTCAATGGTGCAGGAAAAAAAAAACATTTTGTGGCTAAAGATGTTCTCAAAATATATTCTACCTCAGGATACTTAGGAACCCTATAATATGTTCTGTGACCAAATTAAGTTGAACTACTGTTAAACTGCCACAAGCAAACTGACTGATTTCCTTGAATGGCAGGTTGCATGTAACAGTAAGGATCATTTCTCTAGCTGCACCTTCAAGACAAAGAAAAAGGATGGTGGAACATACATACATTTATTTAATGCATTTATTTATCTAGCTTCATATCCTGCCCTTCTATTGCAATCACAATACTCATGGCAATTAACAATAAATTTTTAAAAACCTACAATATCCATCAATAAAACATGTTCTCATAGTGTTGGAAAAAATCCGGGAATTTTGTATGACGCATGGAACCAATGAACTGTGCAGGTTCTGTATGATGTGACACATGTTTGTATCTCTGGCCATTTTGACCCATGTCAAGCTTTACAGCCTGTATATGGAGGCCCAAGAAAATGTTCATCCAAGTTTAGTATTTCACATAAAAGGTATTACGTTTTAGAAACCTTTCATCACTGTGCTATTTCATATACATGCAATGTGGATACGCCAGTGCTACAAATCCCCAATGGTAGCATGGACCATTGGCCTTTAGGACAATGGCCTTTAAAATATTATGCACACTGAAAGAGCAAAGACTAAAAGCAAAGACCCGACTTTTGGGGGTGCAAACATCGAAATCAATCCTAAGAAAGAGTTAAAATAGCCTTTAATTGAATTAGCCTTTAATTGAATTGTCCTTACTATTATGTAGTTGAATTGTCCTTACTATTATGTAGTAAGAGAACATGAGCCAGTACCAAAATATTAACCCTGAAATCATAAGCACACTAATTTAGAGGCATGTTCCACTAACCATAATGGAACCCATTTCCAAGTTTAGAATTAAGGGTTACATATGGCAAAATAGATAAATCTCTGATAAATTATGCAAGTTTTTCTCATCCAGTTAAGGTCTAGAGAATTTATCACAAAATTAGAATTTGATCAGAATGGCTTTGAAAATGGCAGAACAATACATTCTATGATCAGAGTCCGCTTATTATTTGAGAGGTTTCAAATTTCATAATTATGAAAAAAGTTATAACAATCACATAGTAAAAATCTGCAACTCAGTTGTTTGTGGAAAGAGAGGTTGTGATTGCAAAAGAAAGGAAGGAAAAGCTCTCTCTTGCAATTCTCCATCCCCAGTCAAATGTGACACTCCTATTCAACTAGGAGAGTAGGTGTAACAGGAAGGTTTGTGTGGACCCTTGGGAATTATCAAAAGGATTTAGCATTTAAGGTTTCCATTCTCTAAAGAAAATCACTTTTTTTCCCCAGGGTCCTTCGACTCTCAGATTTGGGCTTCCAAGGACATAATGAGCATCATTATTTAAGAGCAGTGATGTGCTTTTTCAAGGACAGGCTACAGTTACCTTAAATGTTCATACTTCCAGACACCTTCATCCTGTCCTTCTGGAGGTTCAAGAATTTTGTCAATGTTTGAACAGTCTGCCCTTATGTTTTGTTGGATATACTAGAGAGGGGAAATTAAAAAACAATTACTCCTAATATCGTCATAGAGACACTTAGTGAGATCAAGGCTGTAGCAAAATTTGTGATGGAAGCTTTCCAACCCCACATTCTTAGCCACTATGCTACACCTTGTTCTCATGTACAGCCTCCAAGGTTACAAAATGGAAGAGCCAACTGTTATTTCATGCACAGTACTTCATATTCATTACACGCGCAAGGGAATTTTGGCTTTGTAATCCAAAGGCCATGCTGTGAAGTCGAACAAGGAATAAATAGAGCAACTACAATTGCAAGGAAGACAGCTAAGTTACAATATGCATGGAAATTCAGTGTTTTCCTGATGTGATAATAATGATATACAAACACTCAATGCTACTCTTTACATTTTTAGTTTATTTTTATTTATAATTGCATTTATGCCCCGTCTTTTATATCCTCTAAGGAACCCAAGGCCGCATACATAATCCTCCTCCTCCTCTCCATTTTATCCTCACAACAACCCTGTGAGGTTATTTGGGCTGAGAGTCTGTGACTGGCCCAAAGTCACCCAGAGGGTTTCCATGGCTGGGTGAGGACTAGAACCCGGATCAACCAACTTCCAGTCCAACACTTTAGCCACTACCCCATACATATATACAACAGGCAAAATTATGTTTGAACCTATACTATTAATACAAATATAACCTAGGCAATTCGCAAATGACAAGACAGAGAAGTAAATTAATATAACAGGTGACACAATGAACCAGGAACAGTGTACCTGTTGAACTGCCAAAGTGCTGTCCATTTCTTCAAAAGATTCATCAGGCCAATTATAAAAATCCTTAAAAAAAAATTAAAAAATGAAGCATTAAACCAAAGAAACTGAGGAGAAAAACACACACAATCTAGTCCTAAAATCTAATCCAAGTGCTATACTAGCACCTGCACTGACTTGAGTCAAAATAGCCACCGCAGCATCCTGTATCGGACAATTCCATATTCTTTGCTGTCAGATACAATCCCATTATCAGGAAAGTCCAACTGTATCAACATAGTTCCATAATAATACATTATTATTATTATTATTAACCTGCCTGTATAGGGGATACCCTAGGTGGCATTACTCTAGGCAGCACTAGTTAAATCTAGTGGTGGAGTAATAGACAATGTTGCACTATACAACCCACACTTATATTAGCAAATCATGACGCAGCACAATGCTACAGGCCATGACATTACACTGATACAGCAGTCTTTCTATCCCACTCTACAGACTTATTCGTCAGCAAAGCAAGGCTACAAAACCATTTGTAGTCTTCTAAATATTTAAGTACAGGGACAATAAAAATGTAAAAGTAAAACTTATTTATTATGCTGGGAAATCTTTGTCTATGACCCAAGTGTATTTCAGAGCTTTGTGAGTACAAAACTTCAGTTGCAGCCCTATGCACATTTATCCGAGGCTAGATCTCACACACAAACACCAGTAAAACTTACCTGATAGTATACATGCACAGAACTGAACTATTAGATTGCAATCATAAGCATTGTAAAACTTGAAAATAAATTCTACTGACATTAATAGAAAAAGTCCAAGCAAATGGTGTTGGGGTGCTTCCAACATCCTGTCATTCTCTGTGATGGGCATTTTTATTCAGTATTAAATACTTCTGATGACATAGAATGTGCATTAATAATGATTCCAGTTCTTGTGTAATAGTCACTTCTTCACCGTTCTAAATTGTTTCACTGCACTACATTTTAAGATGTGTTAGATGTGCTTCAAAGAAGAAACTCAATAGGTTTCTAATCAATATGCATTTATATAATACATGAATGCATATCCACCCACACCCATTTTCCTGGGCACTTCTCAGCAGGTATGTCTCCCACAGCTATCTTGAGAGGATGACTCATCAATCTTTTCAACTGAAAGAAATTCACAATATATAGTTCGTAAAAAATATTTGGCACTTCAAAATGAAGTCCCAAGCTAGTTACTTATAGAATCTAACCAAATAATACCTACTACAGGGCTTCTAGTATAAAGTGTGTGTGTATGTATATATATATATTTCCTTTTGAGAAGTGTGTATTTCCAGAGGATAGTTTTACAACAGTTTCTTTAATCTAGGTTCTAGCACAAACTAGCCTCCAAACTAGCCTCCAGGCAATTTCCTTCAAAAAAAACAAATCACTTTGCTGTACACAAGAATCCCAACAATATAGTTAATGATATGTACTAAATATTACTTATTCTAGACAACCTGTCTAGACTTGCAAAAACCAATCTAAATTGTCATGCATGTTGTATTCATGAGGAATTTAGCCTCTCAAAAAGCAGGTTAGCTCCCATATACACTTCACAATTTTCCCAGTGGGCAAAGGTTTGAACATCAAGCAAAAAGATTTACACATCCATCCACTACATAAAAAAAGATCAGGAAGGAGTAAACAGGGAAATGTTTTAGTACAACTTTCACCCATTCTTCAAATATTGAATAAAAATAACTGGACCACACATACACTCAACTATAGCAACCAAAGTCATATGCACAGGGAAAAGATAGGGGGAAAGTTCAAACTTCTGAAGATATCAACATCTATGTCGAAAATTTAATCACAAAGTTTGGTGTGATATCTTGATTATACAGCATTAAAGATTGCCATCAGTCTCTGCCAATAACATACCTCTTCTTAAAAAACTAGCCAATCAGTGGTGAAACTTAGTCCTGAATAATACAGGATAGACTACTTCTGTTCCAGCCGCCACCCTGCAACTCCACCCATCACTTTGGGAACTCATCAAGCTATTGTCCCTTTCACTATAATCCTTTCCTATCTTCTTGTTGCATCCAGCACCATTCACCTGCAGCCATGAGTCCCAACACACCTGAGCCCTGAACCTCTGCCTTGTCACCTAGCTAACCCCTCTGCCTAGCTAACCCCTTCTCCCGACACCCTCCCCCGCTTTCCCCTTGTATATCCAGCCCCCTACTTTCCCCTTAGGTATCTATCCTCCTCCAAATTCCTTCAGCGACTGACGCCCACCCCTTCCTCATTCATACCTACCACAACGCCTCCCCGCCCCACAGGACATTTAGTAGCGTAGACTATTTAGACACGGCCAAAGTACATAGGCAGAGCTGTCATCCGCCCCTTCGCCTGAGGTGGCGTCGCACTTGATCTGCCCCCCACCCCCCACCCACCCCCCGGCCATACACCGGACGCTGCCTGCCTGCCTGCCTGCCTGCCTGCCTACTACCGTGAAGGGAGTATCCTGCCTCCCCCTTACTTCTCCCAGCCCACAAACGGCGTTCTTCCACACACCGACTCTGACTCAGAGAGGGGGCGGCGGGGCCCGTTTACCTTCCTTCTTCTCTTCCCTACGAGTAGGCCTCACCCACCAGCGGCGGCTGCCCTATCACCCCCCACGGCGCCCACCGAGTCCGTTCCCTCGCCGCGGCCGTTGCTACCAACACCCCCATCCCCAAGGCGGTAAGAGGCCAAGCGAGTGGGCGACAGGCTTACCTGGGCCTTGGTGCCCGGCCTGTTCCGCCTCAGCACAGCCGTCCCCTCCGCCATGACCATAGTGACAGCGAGCGGCGCCAGGACCCGGATGCGGCGGCGGCGGCGGCAGCAGCAACTAGCAAGCAGGGAGGGGAGACGGAAGAGCGCGAGGAAGGACGCGAGACGACGGCGGCGGCGGCGACGTGAGGCAAACTTCCCCCGAGGGGAGGGGAGGACGGCGGAACAGCCGGCAGAGACTGGGAGGATCACGTCACAGTGACGTCAGGGCGCGGGGAGGAGGGAGAGGAGAGCGAGACAGAGAACTAGGCGGCGATGGGGAGGGGTAGCGTCGGATAGAAGAGCGCCCAGAGGGTGGGAGGAGGAAAGATAAATAGAACAGTGCAAGGGAAAGGGAGGGGGAGGAAGTCGGTCGACGTTGACGAGGAGGCGGGGCTAACGTGCCGTTACCTCGAGGACGGGCTGTCGGCGCTGAAAATAATCTCGAAGAAGGGGAAGGGGGAGGGTGTCACGCCAGCCCTTCCTCCATGCAAGAGGGCCGCGACATCGCGCGGGAAAGAAGTGTTACGTGGGAATGATGGAGTAGCTTAAAAACACCACAGAACCTATAAGCGAAGCTGCCTCGATGGGAAGTCCCCCGTCTTTCTCGATAATAAAACTATTAGAAGCACACCACAAAGGAGGAGAAGGGAGTAGGGAGAGGCGACATGGCGCCCACAACCACGGCCTTGGATGGGAAATGGGAAGAACAGCCGTTCAGATACGACTGCTAGTGCGAAAGGCGACCCTTCCTCACTGCTAAAATAACTGAAGGCGACAATCCTATGCGTGTTTATGGCTGGCCGGGGACTTTTTCTGTTAAAATATGCGTATTTACGCTGCTCTCTAAAACGCGGAGCTATATTGGGGACTCAGACACCAAGCAGGATATTGCGGTATGAAAGCGGTATATAAAAGGCAGGAGCCACACTACTGCTTTGTAGTGGTATTGAAGTGCACTGACAACTTTTGGAACCCATTAACACATGCCATATTCCTCTTTCATACTGCTATATCCTGCTTGGTATAGCTCCTGCCTTTTATATACCCCTTAGTGCAATATCCTGCTTGGTGTAGATGAGCCCAGAGACAGCTCCTGCCTCGGGGTTTGAACGCGCCTTCAGGACAACAGGGCCGGAGTAGGAAATATGAAGGTGAAATTTAGCCGTTGCCCAACCCTCATTCCTGATGCATCCCACAGCACACCCATGGCTGAAGGGCCTGTCCTGAGCTACGTGCTTTCATTCCTTGACCTGCCAGTGTCAACAACTCGTTTTTGTTAGTTCTGAGCTGGATTTCCCTTTAGCCACTACATACAGGATTTCAATTTCAGATGAAAAACGTTTGCCTATACCGTATTTCTTCGATTGTAAGACACCATCGATTGTAAGACGCACACTGATTTCAGTACCACCAACAGGAAAAAAAACTAAGACACACCCGCGATTCTAAGACGCACCCCATTTTTAGAGATGTTTATATGGGGAAAAGTATTAGAATCGAAGAAATAGGGTACTTCAGAAGTATCTTTGAGCTTGTTTACACTGTAGCATTTCCCTTAAATAAGCTGGTCTGTGAAAACATACCCTTGTTAAATACTTTGTGGCTGACTATCCCACAACTATGCCAGAAATGTGTAGAGTTTTTCCACATTCACCACGGCCTTGAAACCAAAACACAGCCTTGCCCCCTGAAGCCTTTTAGCTCCATCTCTTTTCTTCTTTCCCTTTTCTCAGCCCAGGCTCAGCAAAACAAGCAGAATAAATTATCTTTGAGAAGAACTTCTTTGCTCACAGGGAAAAAAACAGCTTCTTGTCATAGCTCTTCTTAGAAACAGAGCCTAGAGCCGGCAGCCTATAGAGGCACATTCCCTCATCGATGCTTGCCAAGGTTGCCACTTACTAGTCTTTCATCTAAACCTTTCTAAAAGATAAAAGTTATGTTCTAAGAGGGTTTTTGTTTTTTTACGTTTGCAGTTGCTTTCATTTCAAGCCTGCATTTCCAAAGTGCAAGCACATCAAGCATAGCAACAATAACAGCCTTAGACTAGAGCCAAGAAGCACATGAGCAGCGTCTTTAAGCAGCCATTTTTTTTATAACCGCCCACATCCTTGAAAACATTATGGCACCTATAATTTCCCAGTTGTTTCCAACAATTCTTGTAGGCTTTGTGTCATAAATATGTTTGCCATTAACGTATTTTTAAGTGTTTCGATTTTATTGTTTCACATATGTGATCAGATGTGTAAAGAAATAATCTCATGCACTAAACAGTTATGGAATTATAATTATGTTATGGTTTCTGTAAACTGCAGCTTATTGCAGTTCAGACTTACATTGTTGATTCATAGGACTTTTACTACTTTTGTACTCTTTGATTTGCTGCTGTTGCTGCTTCCTTAACAAGTTTGGACAGGATAACTTTCTTCACCTTTACTTATTAGTGGAGGGGGAGAGCAGTTTGTTTGTCTAGCACTATGTAGTTTATTGGGTTTTTCAAAAATTAATTTTCACTTTAAGTGTCATAGGAATGTATAATTATGCATTCCTGTCATACTGAAGCAGTACAATTGCATGAGCTTACTTTGATGTTTGATAATAGCTATTTAAAAAACCACACAAGCCACCAACAACAAAAATCTACTTGCAAACCAGGGGTGGGGGGGGATGATTTGCCTGATAAATCACTTTTTATACCAGGGAAAATCGACAAACATTGGAGAGGGACAGGGTGTGCAACAGAACAATCTTACTTGGTCAGTGCATAAACCTACAATGCCAAGTACAAAACAGGTTTGTCTAATTTTGTGTAATGTCAAAGTGGGGCAATATCAACTATGGAAATAAAACTTTCAACATGACCTATATCAAAATCAAGATGCTTCCAGCAAGAAATCAGTTTCTGGCTAAATTAGTTAACTCCACACTGACTTACACTACATTCATCATGCAGGGAACTTTTAGGTCTCATTGACAGGAATACAACATTATTACAATAATACACTGCTCTAAAATAAAATGTATGCATTATGTTTGGGAAAGCATAGTAAGTATACCCAAACACATGCCTTTGCCTGCTCTACAGCCACCTCAAGTTTGGAGGGGGAAATAGTTAAGGGAAAGGTAGAGGGAGCAAGGAATTTATGTAATACTTTTCTTGTCCCTCTCCCAAAAAAGTTGAATGTCTGTCACACTTTGATCTACGCTTTTCTAAGGAAGTGTGGGTAAAAGCAGGGAGAAGTTTGAGGTCCTTGCTGACCTCTCAATCTGATTGTTACATGTGTTTTGAGAAGCTAACCATTTCTGTAACTTTTTCAATTTGTCTGGTTTTACATTCTCATCCAGTTGTGTTATCTGATGGGTTACAGCTTTTCTAAAGCAAACTTTGTTTACAATGTGGAGGTCTGCTGTTCAAAGTGGTGTGTATGGGGAAATCCCATGTGATACACCTAAAGTAACGGAATTTATGATGCTCTGAAATTTTCTGTGCAGGCTGAAGCAATCTTTTTGTTCCCCCATCCCACCACAAAAAAAATGATGTTTCCTGTAATATTGAGCATTTCTGCTCTTATGGGGAGATGGCAAAATAGTCTTCTTGGTTGGGATCCATAATGCAGACTTCTTGTTAGCATGCCTTTCCTGCAGCTGCCTATCAACTGGACCCATGGTAAGCCACAGTTGCAAATAAACTGTAACGCCTTTGTTCATAGTGATATAGTCTTGGGGTGAAAGAATTATTTAATATTCTCAGCTGTTCTCCACGACATCCTGCAAAGTCTGTACATAGGGTCTCCCCTCTCCACATTAATTTATATAAAAACATGCTTTTTTGGAAGCAACTAAAGACCACAACAAATAGGGTCTTAAAATAGACCATTAATTATAGTTTATTTTATTCATTATTGCATTTTATATCCACGCCTTTTTTCCTTCAAGGAACCCAAGGAACATAATTCTCCTCCTCCTCCTCTCCATTTTATCCTCACAACAACAACCCTGTGAGGTGGGTTGGGCTGAGAGTCTGTGACTGGCCCAAAATCACCCAGTGGGTTTTCATGGCCGAGTAGGGACTAGAAGCCAGATCTTCCAACTCCCTGTCCAACAATTTAGCCGCTACACCACACAGTAGTGGCTTGGATCCTGAGAATCCTATGCATGGTTAGACAAAAACATCCTACAGCTCCCAGCTTTCCCCAGCCAACCATGCTGGCTGGAGAATGCTGGGAGTTGTAGGACTTTTTTTCCTGCCTAAACATACATAGGGTTGCAGCCTTAAAGTTCAAACTTCGTTATGTAAATTTATCGTAGGAGCCAAGCCCATTATAGTTGATTCCACTTCCCCAAGCGCTATCCCATTGTTCAGGAGGACCTCTTGATGATCCATAAGTTATACACAGGGCACAGGTAGCTGCAGGGGGAAGGAGATGAGAAACCTTCCTTCCCTGATCTTCCTCCTGTCAACTTGTCTTGGGATCTAAGCCACAGGAGCCTACCTTGCCATACAGCAAGGTGAAGCAACCTGCTTCTGGAGGCACCATGAGAAGGGTGGATGAAGACTGGAATTGGTGTCTGAATGTTGCAGCAAGACTTTTGAAAGACCAGCATTGGCCCTAGTAATGGAGAGGGCAGTATTTGAGCTCCACTTCAAGCAGGACAGTTGCCATTCCGGCTTTGCTTTTGGCAGAAAAATATATTGGGCTGGTACTGTAAACATACTTACGTAGATATAAATCTTGTAGACGTTCTCATTTATGAGTAGATATGTTGAGAATCAGGGCAATAATGTGAAATATAGGGATGTTTTCTGTTTGGGAAGGCTTTATGACAGAACTTATCCCTGACCCAGAAACTACTTATTCTGATGAATAACCCATATATCACCCAAAGCATAAAATTAGTCATTCTGATAAAAGATCCTGGCCAGGATCTCCCTCTACACACCCAAGGGAGCTTTGGGATGTAAAATTGGTTGCTGTTTAAAGAAAAGCATTTTTAAAAAATCCTATTAGTTGTTATTTGCTTGTAGGATCCCAGGCTCTTTTGGGAGGCCGGGTGTCACTGATTTTGTATGTTCAGAATCACTCCTGGATGAGTGTGGCTACAGCTAATATTGCAGCAGCATATTGACACGGTAAACTTTGAAGCCCTGACAAATTTGTCTCAGCAGGAGACAAGAGTCCCATGACAGGGCACATGACTGTCTCAGAACAGATGTTGCATACTAGCACTGATCAGAGACAGCATGTATTTAAAGTGGGTTTTGCAATTAACAGATCTGCATGTGGCATGAGGAAGTAGTCTACATGATATGGTTTAAATAAACATTCCCTTGATCACAAAAGTTACTAGAAATAAAGTCACCCCAATATTCACCATTTGTGTATTAAGACAAATTATTCTCTTTATCAAGGAAAATTCTCAGTTGCTTTTAAAACTTGTTAAATGCAGGACTACCTCATTTCTGAGGAAATTCTGTATTAAAGCTGGAAATCCTTCAACAAGCTCTGCTGACCTGCCTCATTCCAGAAAGGAGCGTTTCTACTCATTTTGTTTTTAGGACTGCTATCCCTGTTGTGCAAGCAGTTGCACAGACACAATAGGATTCTGCTTTTTGTTTGTTTCTTCCTCCTAGCAATCCTTGGGAGGGTCCAAATGCAACTTGAAACCATCTTAGTACCTAATAGAGCATAATTTGAATGTTTGCAGCCTCTTCCCATTTTCCATCTTAAGAATAGAACCAAACACAAACTCCATTTCTCCATTATTTTTTGGGCCAAATTGTTTTTGCACCAACATTTTAAAATCCATCAAATTTTATTTTGTAACTTTGAAATTGTCAAGTTTCTAGGCCAAACAAACTGCAGAAATGTGATGTCCATTGAAAATACAATGGTATTTTTTGCCTACACAAATATGTATTTCCTAGCATCTAGGAATCATTTCACCTATTGCGTTTAAGAGATAATCATACTGCTTGTGAACAATCAAAATATTCTGATGTGTTCTTTTTCAGCCTTGCTGTCCCAGAAGTGGAAATTAATCCAGACGCAAAAAACTAGTTAGGCTCACACAAGGCTACTGCCCTAGCTTAATGGATTTCTTTTTCTGAACATCTTATGAATATGTCACATAGCAAACTACTTTTGAAACCCACTTCTGTTTCAAAAGCAGTTTGCTATGTGCATGGGTGGCTGTTCTTTGTGGGTGACTGGCTTCACAGCTTTTTGGATCCTGGCCCCTACGTTCTTACTGATGCCCATTGTAACTTCACCCTGAAATGTTCTGCTTATTAATTTAGAACAATTTATTGGTTAATTGAGTAAAAAAAGAGGAAAGAACATGATGAATAGAACAGTGAGAAGTATATTTTGACTGTACACATTGGTTTTTATTTTGAGTCATAATGAGATTCAGTTATTTGAAAGACTTTGCATTTATTAGAAAATAAGGAAATTATTTACATGATGGAAACAAAACCATTTGAGCACTCTTTGTGGAATGACAACTTCATGATAATGCAGCATGATGAATTGTTCAGTCAACGTATTTTCCAAGAATATCACCATCTCTAAATATGAAATAATCCTGCAAATAGAGAACACAAATTAGTATCTGCCAAAGACAATAACTAGTTCAAAGGACAAGGCATTGCCATTTCTTCATCAGAGAGACTAATTTATGACCACATCATGGATCAGTGATCCACAAATAGTGACCCAAGGACATTTCTTCTACTATTGCCCTGAAAAAGCAGGCGATGGGTGAGGGGCAGGTTAGGGAGATAAAAGGACACTCATTTCTTTAGAACAGACATTAAGACAAATTGTCCTGAGAGTTTCTATTCAATAGAATATTTTAAATCACACTATCTGTGACATACACATGATGATGATGAAAATATACCACCCCATAGCCAAAGCTTTCTGGGCGGTTTACAAAGATTAAAAGACTGGACATTAAAAATTAATATACAAAATTTAAAACCATAAAAACAGCTAACATTTAAAATAATTTTTAAACAATCAGCCAGGCCAAAGCTAGTTCTGGAGGCAGTTAAAACTCAACATATGCTGTTAAATGCTTGGGAGAAAAGAAAAGTCTTGACCTGGCACCGAAAAGATAATAGCATGGGCGCCAGGTGGGCCTCATCAGGGAGATCGTTCCATAATTGGGGGACCACCACAGAAAAGGCCCCTCTCCCTTGTTGCTGTCCTCTGAGCTTCCCTCGGAGTAGGCACCCGGAGGAGGACACAAGGAAGTAACTTTTCCCCAACCATTGAGCCAAGTCACAGAAGAGGAATTTCTTATGCCACTACTTTTATCTTTGAAAGTAGTGTACCATGAAGGCCCATACAGGGCTAGTTTGATGCAGCCATTTTGATTTCACCAAGTAAAGTTAATCAATGACTAGTGATTACAAAAACAGTGGTTTTTGCAAGGGTTTAAAAGAATTTTAGAGGAAAATCCATATTAGAGGCTCAGCTGGAACTCATCTGTTCAAGACTCTTGTATTCATATGAGATTTTAAAGCCCACCAAATACCTCATATATACGCATGTACCTTCTACATTCCCCACACTTAAGTCTAGTTAGTAAAGTTACTTCTGTAGCTGATTTGACCGGACACAGACATTGGAAGTTGTATGTTGTCTTTTTGTTTTATGCTACCCTGATTAAACCCTTACATTTCCAATATTGGCAAACAAAAGATTTCATTGGTTACAAGTAGATTTTACTTGTTCTGCATGCTCATTTCTCCAAAGGGGCACGGGTCACAAATTTTTCAGGAAACAAGCCTATCAATATTCAAATCTTGCATTTCCTCAAACTAGTGGGATTATACAAAGAGGACAGTTGGGTTCCAAGTATCTGGCTACTCCAGACTCCGTTATCTCTGAAAGAAGATGAAATAAAAAGAAAGGGTTTACAGGAGGGAGCCACTGAGGCAATGTATATATACATCTAAGAGCTGCCGAAATGGGGAGTATAGGAGCTAGGTGAGCATACCAGTGAGGTATATGGGAACAGGGCATTAAGATCTTAAATTGCTTAGAAAGAGATATGTATGCTGCTTTTATATCGTTCAGAGAAACACTGCTTTAAGATCACATTTTTAAAAAGTTAATCCAGTTTAAGCTGTGAAATAGATAGAATAGAATTAATTTACTGGCTAACCTTGTCATCCAATACAACTTTTGTTCCACCATACTCAGGTAGCAGAACCTTCTCACCAACTGTTACACTAACTGGACGAAAGTCTCCATCCTAAAGGGGAAGGAAGAAGAAAAGTTATTTTAAATTTCTATTACACTGTCATAAAAAATGTTTTGTAGTAAGAGTACAATTTTAATTCAAAATAGCACAGATTGAACAAATAACTCTACAAGAATGCTCTCCATTTCTCATCTCAGGACAGCAGGAGTCTACTAGTAAACCATATCAATACAGAACAATTTCAACCCTTGTTATCAAATACCGGCAGTTTTAAAAATTTAGATAATATGTTCTAACACAGAGGGTGGCAACTTGGGCCATCCAGATGTTTTGGCCTTTAACTTTCATCATCCCTCACTATTGGCTATGCTGGCTAGGGCTGATGAGAGTTGTATGTCAAAACATCTGGATAGACACAAGTTGCCCACCCCAAGGGAACATTTTTGATTTGGCGGTAGTTGGTCCACCCTGTCTCTCCACCTCTCAATTTAACTACATTGTATAGGTTGTATTCAACTAACGCCCCCTCCCACCAACAGAATTGTTCCATCAGAAGAACAGTTTAGGAGGTTTAGGAGAATCCCCAGAGTAGATTTGGAATGGCACAGGAACAGTGGGAGGAAGATTCCTGGATTCCTAAGGCAATTAAGTAGTAATGCAACATCTAGCAGCACACTGTTTTCTCTGATCACATATCATCTGGCACTTTCAAGGGCTCCTCCAAAGGCTGGATGAGTGGTCAACTCTTGTTTTTCCCCTGTGGGGAAGGGGAAGGCCAAGTAAAGCCCACTCATCTAGTGCTTGGCAAAGAATGGATGCACTGCCCAGCTTTGCTCACCCTTTGCCTTCCCTGTACAGGGAAACAGGGCTTCGCAATTTTGCCTGCCCAGTGTCCTCTCCACAATGGAAGAAGGCATGGGGCAGGCGAAGCCAGTTCCTGGCGGACGCACCACAAGAATCACTCTTTCAAAGCTCCAAATGAGGAACAAGTGAAGTCAGGGGGCATGACCAGGCCCCTGACATTACCTGGCCCAAAGAGGGCTGGATGGGTCACCCGACTTGTCACCCCTTTCTAATTGCCCGCCTCTGCTGTAAGCAATTAACTGCCAGAGCATAAAGCACCTCATTTCATATTAAAAACTTGTGCAAGCTTAAGTTGGAAGAAACTTAGACGCTATCTGTTTTAATGGTTGATATTGAAGTATTATAGGTATCATCACCAACATGCTGAATACTCCCATTTAGTGTTCCATTCTGTGTGGAGTACTCCCGTTCAATGTTCCGCTCTGTGTGGAGTACTCCCGTTCAGTATTCCGCTCTGTGTGGAGTACTCCCGTTCAGTATTCCGCTCTGTGTGGAGTACTCCCGTTCAGTGTTCTGCTCAGCCAGCTATGTCTTCTTTCAGGATACTCCATTCTATTGCCCACCCACCCAATTTTCTGCTTCTCTTCCTCCCCAGCAATCAGCATTCCATGGTCACTGAGTATGCCTAGTCCTCACTGAACTACCTGTGTCTGCCATGGCACCTGGCTGCATCTGGTGAGGAAGTAAATCAGCAAAGGCCCCTCCATCAACCTGGCTGGGACCAACCATCACTTCATTTCTCCTTTACATCAGTTGCCATTCATAATAATCTGGTCGTTATGTAGCTTTATTATGTAAAAGCATAAAAGCTGATACACAAATTTGGCTATTTCCCTCCCCATTCTTTCATCTTTTTATAACACGTCTCTGTATTCCTCCAGACAGATCCTCTTTCTTTCCCCTCGAAACCCTTGAATAGCAACTGGATGGGAGAGTAAGCACCTCACTCTAACTCCAAAACTTAGACTTATTGCATGTGCATGTAAATTACCTCCTCTTCTAGAATTATACCAATATGGAAGTATGTTATGCTTATTTTGGGATTTATAGAGGAGTTTGCACAGAATTACAACCCAACAGGCCATGAATAAACCTAGTGTTGTGAAAGCACATCACAGCACTAGGGGTGGTTGCCCTTTCTAGCACCTTCTCATGCAAAAACAACATAGCAGGGGGAGAAGAACACACTCCAGAAAGTAGAGCAGAGGGTGGATAATCTCCCATTGAAATGTTAATTATAAGCCTGTTGCCATGTAGTAATGATCACTGTATCACACTGCTAAAGATGTTTGAGGCAGAAGATGAAAAGAAGAGCTGATCTTGATTGAAGCATTAGGATATCTGTATGCTTGTTATTTAATAATAATAATAATAATAATAATAATAATAATAATAATAATAATAATAAAAAACTTATTTGTTACCTGCCTCGCCCTCTGGATCGAGGCGGGGTACAACACAATTAAAAACAACATAAAGTACATAAAACTAATCCAAACATTTAAAACCAGTGCATTTTTTACTTGAAAATAAAAAATAAACATCTATTTACCTTGCCCTTGGAGCCTGCTCCAACTGCCACAACAGTGGCTTGTAGTACTTTTCCTTGAGATTTTTCTGGAATCATGATGCCTCCTTTAGTTACAGTCTCAGCTGCACATCTTTCAACCAGTACACGGTCAAAAAGAGGAAGGAAATTTTTAAATGCCCGCCCAGCCTGTTAAATAAAATACATGAAAGTTAGGGATATTAAAAATGATGAAATGCATACAATCCCTGTTATGGACAATGAAGGACTGCACATGTCAATAGATTTTACATAAAGTAGCTTAAAGCTAACCAGAAATATTTTACATAGTTTTTACATGTGACCTTTAACTGCATTCTTCTTAACTGCCTGAGGCCTGAGTTATACAGATCAAGGACATCAAGGATGGAAACAAACACTAAAGCTACTCGCAGGACAGATATTAAGCACTTCTATGCCTAACTCCATAAATCAGGCCTGGAGGGGTAGACAACCTGGTGCCTTCCAGATATTCTGGACTACAACACCTTCAAATGGAGGTGCTGGAAAGTGTAGTCCAAAACACCTGGAGAATACCAGGTTTTCCAGTCAGATCTTATTCAAAAATACAATTCTGTTTTAGAGCTATCTGAAAAATAATGTCAAGTCACATTAATTAATAATTTTTGTACAAATATGTGAAGTGAGGGTAAAAATGCAAGGTAGAAAGTTATTGAGCTTATGTGTTCCAAGCAGAAAGATCAAGCATGTCATTAGGAATGGCCTGGGACCCTTTCCAAACTTTGATTTAGAAATGTACAAATAAAGAATTTCAAAAAGACGTCAATCCTAGTCAAGAAAATGATTTTAGGAAGTTAATCTTAGTCAAGAAGATGCGCTTAATTGTAATGCACGTTGAGGAAATTATTAACCACAACACAAGTATGCTAAGATTCAGCAATGTAAAGAATGTTGAACTTTGGAAAGTATTCATGAGGTTTTGACCAGTACAATATTCATTAACTTTAGCATCAACCTTTAAAAGAAATCGCCAACCATTTTGATGCATCAAATACAGTTAACTACAGCCTTTTACTATCACCTATAAAAAGCAATGCAATTAGTTTCATTACAAGCTGCCAGTTTGTAGTAAATTGTTTGCAGGGTTAGATGTCATACAAATCTGTGTTTCTAAATAGGCAGCAGAGAAAGTATAAGCAGCTACTTAATATAGATAAAAGGAAACAACGCTGTGTAGAAAAGGAAGCTAGTCTACTTACCCTGGCACTGGCTCCCCTGCCCCACCCCAAACCCTTCCATAGTCATCCAGCATGGACACTTATAGAAACAGCTAGAAAGCGGGAGAAAGGCTGGCTTAGCTGAATCCTATAGAGGTCGCTGTTGCAGAAGCAGAAGGAATACTGAAAGGTTCCCCCCCCCCTTATAGAAGCAGAGCAAAAAGCAGCCACTAAGTGGCACACAACTGGTTACAGAATAGAACACAATTGCTACATCCCTTTTTCCCTTGGCCCTTTAGGGTTCAAGTTCTAAATAAACCAGAAAGTGACATGATTTTAAAACCAGTTAAAAACAATAATCCTACACACACACACACACGCACGCACCTGGAAGTGAGCCCCACTAAATTCACTGGGCCTCACTTCCATGGGACTTGTCTACAAGTCTGCAGTGCAGTTATAGCATTGGGGATGAATGAATATAACAGTTTTAAGAACTTCTGAAAACCCAATCCCAATAGGAAACAGGTAAGAAGCTACACAAGTAGTTGTTTTCATCAGGAAATATGAATTGGTATTTTAAAGAGAGAGCGAGAACCAGCAATTTCTTTGGGTGAAAATAAGTGCTACAGGGTTCTCTAAGGTAAGCAATTTACAATACAATGCATAAAGAAATGAAGGCCTTATACATCTTAATAAGAGGACTTCCTTGTTAGTAGGAATCCCTCATCTAGCACCCTACCCCTCAACAGCAGTTCCTGTTACAGATGTCTAAATTATAGCAACAACACACAGTATTAGGATGAAAGTTCTTTTATTCACACCAAGTATCTTGATCTAATGATTACTCCGCTACTGATTTCCCACTACCCTGTTGCTTGTTCAAAGTTCCTTTCCCTACAGTACCTTTGGAAGTACTATGCTTCCTCAGGGACATTCAAAGTTTGTTTGTTTTTCTAAACAGACTATAAATCTTTAAGCCTCTTTCTTTTTCCCATATAGGAGAAACAGCATGTTATAAAATCCTGGCACCCACAGCAGAGTTAATGGTCTCAGCCAAGCACATAGGACAAAAAGGGAGGACAAGCACATGGAGCTGCCTGATTTGAAATGGCGTAATAGGAGACAGAGCCAAGGAAGCATGGAGTACTTTCTTCTCATGACCTCATATGCATAGGCACAAGATGAATAGCCTAACTTCTCAGCAGGCCCAAGGCCGAGCACTTCCACTCTATACATTTGCACTTTTCTTTGCCTATTAAGAAAAGCCCTGCTAGAATTAACATAAGGCCCATCCAGTCAAGAGTACTATGCCCATCCAGATGCCTCTGGAAAGCCCACCAGCAGGGCACGAAGGAAGTAGCCTTCCAGCACTCTAAACTCCAGTAGCACACTGCCTCTGAAAATGGAGGCTATACTTAAGCCATCATGCTCAATAGCCATTGAGACTTATCCTCCATGGATTTTCTGATTCCCTTTTGCTTGGGGCAATCCAGTGCCGCATCTTATAGAAGCTAATTCCATTCAGGAGGCATTGTGCAAAGTGCCCTCTTGTCTACCCTGAGGAGAATATGAAAGCTTGGCCCACTTTTACGCCAATGGGATCCCCACTCCCGTCCCCTTGAGATTTTTACCCAGGCCATCTATTCTAACTCACCCTGCACACCTCCTTTCACTTACCTTATTATAAGAATGTAACAGCCATGCTGGATCGGACCAAAGGTCCATCTAGTCCAGCATTCTGTTCACACAGTGGCTAACTAGCTGTCGATGGGAAATCCACCAGCAGGAACAGCATCCTCCCACCCATGTTCCCTAGAAACTGATGTATACAGGATTAACTGCCTGATACTAGACGTAGCGTATAACCACCAGGTCCAATAAACATTGACAGCCTTTTCCTCCAGGAATTTGTCTAACCCCCTTTTAAAGCCGTCCAAATTGGTGGCCATCACCACATCTTGTGGCACTGAATTCCGTAATTTAACTCTGCGCTGTGTGAAGAGGTCCTTCCTTTTATCCATCCCTTAACTCCCACCAATCAACTTCATGGGATGATCCTGGGTTCCAGTCTTCCAAGAGAAGGAGAAAAGGTCTCCCTATCCACATTCTCACCATGCATGGTTTTATGCTCTTCTATCATGACTCGCCTAAGGAATCACCTTGCTGAAGTAAAGAGGAGAGAAGCTCAAGGCTACATAATAACGGGAAGCAGAAGAGATGATTAATTCCTGCTTCCCACCCCTTGCTAGTATTCCTTTAAACAGAGCATGAGTGTGTGGGGGGTTTCTTTCTCGAGGTCCTGGGGAGGACACAGGGGCTTACCATGGCGCCTGCTGCTACAGCTCTTTCTCTTGCTGGTTCTCTTCCTGCAGCAGACACACACGCGCGCGCTCCTTTCTCTTGTGAGTGACCCACACGTGAAAAGGGTCAGACACAGCGCATGCGCCTTACCCTGGGTGGGGGGGCGAATTACTTCCTGGGTTACTTGGGGGAGGGGAACCCTCCACATTGTTTCCTCATCACGCCCTGTTTCATACTTTCTCCTAAGTTGCCACGAGCCACGCATTTTTTTAACGGATTTGTTGAGTTTGTTCTTTAGTTTAAGATTATTTTTTTCCTCAGCAGGGAGGGAGGAAAGGTGGGCGGTGGCCCCGGAAGTGACGAAATGCCTCGCGCGACCTTTAGTGAGCATGGGCATTCCAGAAAATTCTGGAACTAGGGAGCCCGGGAACCTGTAAAAGTCATACACTGACGCTGCTGAGGTGGGATCGTAAAGTAACCACGTAGGCATTCGCTGAGAGGATACTGCAGGCCCCGCCCCCTCCTCCTCTGACGAATCCCTGCGCGAGGCGGGCCTGAATGACGGGCGAAGGGGCGGGGCGAGCAGCGTGGACGGGGCCGAGGGTTCTGCAGCTACGCAGGTTCCCGGGCCCCGTTCCGCGCCAACCTTTCACGTGTGTGGGGGGGAGGAGGCGGGGCAGTGCAGGGGACGTGAGAGTACCGCGCTGCTCGCAGGTTGTGCGTGTGTTTGGAGGAGCTGCTTCGTTCGTCTGGTACTGACTAAGCGCAGAATCCCTGCCTCTCTCTCCCAAGCCCGTCACAAGTAAGTGGAAGAAAGGGCGTGGGTCGCTTGGAGGAGAAGGACGGAAAAGACCCTTGGATGAAGATCTTTCCCCCTATTTCTCTCTCTCTTCCCCCCCAATGCAAACGGTGGTTTAGTCCAAATAGAGGGGGTCGCTTTGGGTCTATGGGCAAAAATTCGGGACCAGGGGACTTTGTACAAAAGGGGGGAGGCGTGGGGTGGCCGATTTGGGGGGTGGCCGATTGGTGTAGTGGCCTCTAGCCCGTGGGAACTAATAGCACGGTAAACCCGTTAATTTTTTAAAAAAACTGTGGCCATGGTCCGCTTTCGCAGGGCGGCTGCTGCTGCAAGAGCAAAGAGCCAACGCGGTCGCGCCATCCATTGCTGCCCCGAACGCTCCTGCCCGCGTTGCCTGCGGCGGGATCCGGCTGCGGTGCAATGCTGCGCCGCTGCCCCTCTCGGCATCCACGTGGCCTCGGGATCGTATTCCGGCGTGGAGGCAGGAGGCTCCGTCCGGCCCCTTGGAAAAGCCCAGCGCCGCAGTGAAGCCTGTCAGGCTGCTGGAAAGCCCCCCTTCAGCCCTTGGCTGTGTAGCCAGGCCGTCGCCCCCCAACCTGTCGCCTTCCAGGTGTGCCGGACTACCAAGTCTCACGCTCTAAAATCTGGCGCCTTCCAGATGTGCCGGACTACAGGTCCCATCGCCACAGGATGCTGGGACTTGTAGTCGAGCACATCCGGAAGGTGGCTGGGGAGGGAGGCAGGCTTAGACAGCGAGCCCGGTCTTGGGGACCTCCGCACATGCTCCCGCGTATCACGACTTCTCTGCTCAAGCTGCTGGCGGAGATCAGCTGGCGTCGCCGGCTCTTCCGTGCTTAAGAGGAGTTCTCGTCGCCTCCCTCCCCCCCCCCCCCAGCCCCACTTCTATAGGGCGGCTGGTGGGGTCGGTGGCGGCAATTCGTCCTCCTGGCAGCGCTGCTGTCCGGGCGGCAGGGGGCGACGCAGCTCCTTTTTTGACCTTGTGTTCCGACCTGAGGGCGGATGAAACACGTGGGTGGGGGGGGGGGGGGGGCAAAGGATACCCTTGGCTAATTCCTTGGACTTTCTTCTCTTTCAATCATTCTCCCTCACTTTTGTACGGTTTAGTTGCTTCACCCTCCCTCCCTTCCTCCCTCCCTCCCTTCCCTCATTCATTCGCGGCCCTTCACCTGGCACGCTTAAGCAACTTGCCTGCCTTCAGGCCCAGGAGTTTGCTTATTTCTATATTGCTTAACACACCATCATCAGCTGGCTTGCAGGGCAATTTGCTCCACAAATGCAAGTAGGATTTGGAAAGTTGATGGTTTGTGTTTATATGTTTATAATTTAACAACACACCAATAATGCCTTTAATACTGCTAAGTCTGTGCTGGTACATCATTTTGTCCATGCCTCTGTGCTAGTTCACATTCTTAAGGGCATGGGATTTGGCTTGGAGGCCTCTTAGTTGTTGCCTCCTGTGGCTGGCTGATTTTTATTTATTATTATTTATTTGTTATTTATTACATTTATATACCACCCCATAGCCGAAGCTCTTTGGGCGGTTTACAAAAGTTAAAAACAGTAAACTTTAAAAAAGGATACAAAATTTTAAACTCATCAGAAACATAAAAATAACAGTATCCATTTATTTCTTTGCCATTTTAAAAAAGTTGATGTTCATATTTGGATGACCAGTCATTTTGTGTGGCTTACTGAAGGGCATATATCAGGCACAGAGTTCGTGGTTTCAGACTTGGTGTGCTCTGGAGCAGTGTTCCCTAACTCATTGCCCTTCAAATGTATTGGACTACAATTCCCCAGCCAGGATAGATCTGCTTTCTGCCTGTCCCTACTGTAGAGTTTAGCAGCCAGGGTTAGGGTAATAAGAATATTACTGACTGTGTTTGAACTGAGTTGTGTTTTAAAATTTTCACTTATTTATAGAAATGCTGCGTTTACCAACAGTGCTACGTCAACTAAGGCCGGTGTCCAGAGCACTAGCCCCACACCTTACAAGAGCCTATGCAAAAGACGTTAAATTTGGAGCCGATGCTAGAGCTCTTATGCTACAGGGAGTGGACCTCCTTGCTGATGCTGTAGCTGTCACCATGGGACCAAAGGTATTGAAGTTATTTGACTTGGCATTTATGTGTGAAAAGTATGTTTGTAAAACATCTTAGCTTGCAGGGATGAACAACATCCAGAGTATCTTCTAGATATTTGGGGATATGATCCAGCCAAACATCAGTGAGACCCATTGATCTTCAGTGGGAGAATTGACCATGTGCTTGCAACCTGGGCTTAAAATGGTTTAACTCCGGCTGGAAACATGCCCTTTAGAGTCTTGTTAAAATAGTTTGCTAGAACATAACCATAAATTTGCTGCCACTTAACCTACTTGCCTGAGATGAGTTAGTTTGCTGCCAGACAAACACATGAATTAATTACACAGGACATGAGTCTTCATGCTTTCTCTTAAGATTGAGGTCATCTGAGGGCCTGCTCCTGGTGGTTCCACCTAGATCCATCCTCCAATTGGAATCCACCAGGGGAAGAGCCTTCAGCGTGGTGGCGCCCCTCCGGCGGAATTCCCTGCCTCTGGAGGTCAGGCAGGCGCCAACCTTGTACTTCCTTTGGCGCCTCCTGAAAGCATCTTTATTCCAAGAAGCCTTTCCTTAATATGCAGCCTTGAATCTCTGTTTTTGCTTCTTTTAAATTTTGTTTTAACTGTTTTATTCTGTTTTTATTTTCATTTTACCTTGTACACCGCTCCGAAATTTTTCAATGGGGAGCTGTATATAAATATTCTAAATAAATAAATAAATAAAGATTGCTCTCTGTAGCCTAAAGGCCCATGAGATTTCAAGAACCCAAGGAAAGGAAAGTCAAACTGCATGTGCAGCAACTTTGAGAGGGCCAGGCTGGTAATGCCATATGAGACAGAATGCATGGCATTTTCTGTTTCCCTTATGCCTAAAGGGCTACTGGCCCTTCAGATGGAACAAAGACAGTGGCAGTGTGTGTGGCCTCGTGTAGATGGCGGGGTTTTCACTAGGATTTCTGCTGGTCTCCTTAGTGTGGGGGAAGAGCCAGTGACTATACTTGGCCTCCCATTGTGCTGTGGAGAGAGATCCAGTACAGTGATGAGAAGCTGCCTGTCTCTCCCCAGGCTTTGAGGTCTGAGAGAGGCAGCGTTGTTGGTAGGGCAGGAGGACACAGGAGTGGGCAACTAGAACAGGGGGTTGGAAATTACTCCTTGGTAACTGATAACTGGAATGACTTCTACAGCTGCCTTACTACCATAGGAGAAACTTGTTCTTGTTCTCTGGAAAGGCAAACTGGCATTAAATACTGATATCCATTCTTAACTTGTAGAAAAGTTGTGACACACACAGAATGTGTGCCTTAATTTTTGCATTGGAGTACTAGTATTTTTTTAATCTAAAAAGGTATGTGACCCACCTCACTAACTGTTCATTCTTCTTGCTTATTCCATGCCTCCCGGTACTGATCTAGTCCCAAAGCTCTGTCTCTCTTCCTTTCAAAAGCACTTCCGGTCCTTCAGTCTCCTCCCGCCTCACCCCAATTCAGTCACCCATGTAAGAGACTTCTCCATTCCCCCCCCCCCCCCGTTAGCAATCTTGTCCATGTGTGGTTTCTTGTGGAGAGGTCCATCAGTAGCGAATGCATTATTAAACCTAATAAGAGCCCACTGCTTTTTCTGGAGAAGGTCTCTTTGACCTCACATCGAACAAAGAGGCTTAGGAAATTGGTGAGATCTGCTTTGTGAGCTTTTTTTGGCTAAATACAAAATTGGAGAGCTCCCCAAAAGTCAAACTGGGTCTCAAGAAACCATTCAAACACCACGTGATGTCACACACAAAAACCTGCCCCACCAGTTTTTAATGGTGAGCAAAATAGTTGGCTGGCAATCAAAGCCAGCCGAAATTTTTGGACCCCTCTTCATTCTTAACTGTTCTTTTGTTGACTGTACTGTTTGTGTGTAGTCATTTACATTTTGTATTCTCTATTCCAGCAGATCCATGGACCACCCACATAATCCTAGCCCTCAGTTTCTCAGATTCTAAGTCCTGCTCCTCCCCTCCAACGTTCATAGGTTGTTTGAAATGCACTTAATGTATTGCAGTATAAATACTAATTGGCAGGCTTTTATATTGGCGTTGAAGATGCCCAGTAAAAAGTTTGTTTATTTTGTATGTTGAACTCTAATGTTATGAGTTGTAATTGTAAAGTTAGGTTCAGGGTCTATATTTAGAGGCTGGATAAAGTGTAGAGGCTGTCAGCTAAGGTGTCAACAGTTGGTGAAGTAACTTGTAAATAATAGCAAAGAAAGGAAATTGAACTGTACACCAAAGCTCCAAGTCAATGTTCTTCTTCGTGTGTTGTGTTACAGGGGAGAACTGTAATCATTGAACAGAGTTGGGGAAGCCCTAAGGTGACAAAGGATGGTGTGACGGTAGCCAAAGCAATTGACCTGAAGGACAAATACAAAAACATTGGAGCCAGGCTAGTTCAGGATGTTGCCAACAATACCAATGAAGAAGCAGGAGATGGTACTACAACGGCAACGGTACTGGCACGTTCAATTGCCAAGGAGGGGTTTGAAAAGATCAGTAAAGGAGCAAATCCAATCGAAATCAGGAGAGGTAATCATGTTGATAATGTTGGGTCACTTTTTGGTAGTATCTTCTGTTTATCTCAGAATTGATTTTTCTGATTTTCTTCAAGTGGGCAACAACATGGCATGGTGGTACTTCCATTAATGGAAAAGGCATGGGATGTCTACTTATTTTGAAACATGGGTTAGGGCAGCCTGTGGCCCTCCAGTGGTTTTGACTTTCATCCCCCATCATTCCCCGCCATTGGGCACGCTGGCTAGAGCTGATGGGAGTTTTAAGCTAAAATGTTTAGAGGGCTGCAGGTTGCCCGTCCCTGGTATAGTGCAATCCCTGTTGAGCACATTCATCAGTGTACTGCTGTCTCTTAAACTTTATTTTTGAATGTTAGTTCGGACGACAGCTTCATGCGGCTATATGTTGCGAACTGCATGTAAAAGTTACCCGAATCTTGGTTATTCTTTTGTTTTGTAAATTGCTTGCATGCCTCTCAGAAAGCAGGTGTGGTGGTCTAGATGTGTTTGGATCCTCAACACTGAAAATCTGACTGCAGGTCATATTTGTCAAGGTAGAATCTGCTATTTGCTTCTAGCTGCTTGTATGCTGGTTGTAAATTACTTGTAGCTGTTAGTTCAGATTTTCAGAGCTACATCCAAATTTTACACAAGTAGACTTTCACTCACACAAGAATTTCCCTTGCCCTTCAGTTCCCCACGCATCCCAAAAATATGTTCGGAGGGTGCACCAATCCTGCAGGGGGAAGTCTGTTTCACCAGCAGTATCTGTTCCGCTAGTAGGTGGACATAACTGGATCCAACCCACATTTTTTATTACAGCTGTGCAATTTGCCACTACTCTGCTCCCCTGGGATGAGAAGTGGCAAATTTCATATTCCCCTAACCATTGTTCTGTGGAAATGCAACCCAGTGTTACAGCAGCTGCACTTGTGGCCCTCTTCCTCCTGGTCTTTTAAGTAGAGATGGAGTCTTGGGTATAACCACCACAGCACTAGGCTAGTGTTTCCCTAGCTAGTGAAAAGCAGTATTACTCCATTGGATGTGGCATGTCCTCTTCTGACCTTAATTCCGGATGGAGTAGGGAGGAAACTGCTGACCGCTGTAGCATTGTGCTTTCCCAGCAGAAGAAATGGTCTGGTGCCCTCTCCTAGCACAGGGCGGTTTGAACAGCTGCCATTAGAAGTGCTGAGTTTTCCCAGCAGGGGAAGAAAAAGCAGCTCTGTTATGTCCTGTGTTGATTCTGCCTGTCTTTCTTATGTTTAATGTGATTACCCCAACCACTAATGTGGAAGGTTATGTAATGGATGGCAACTAGCTTAATAAAGAACTTTAAAAGTTCGTTTGCTATTACCTATGCGAATTGGTTAATTACATGGCTGTTCTGTGTGCTTCCTCAGGGGTGATGCTAGCTGTAGATGCTGTAATCACTGAATTGAAGAAATTGTCCAAGCCAGTCACCACCCCAGAAGAGATCGCTCAGGTAATGCTCGCTCTTCAAACATCGTCTTGCCTTCTACAACATGTTTTTCACAATGTGGGAGAGGTACTGTGTCGTTAATAGGATGCTGCTTTAGCAATAGTGTACTGGTTAAAAAAAAGTACTTTCAACTCCTTTTAAACTTGCATGCATTGTGATATCTCTGGGTATGTTTCAGTTATCCCAGTTTCTTACAAAGATGTGATTTTTGTAGCCACTCGTTAAATTTCATAGGAAAGATGACAGGCTTATCTGGGTGGTTTGTTTGTTTTTTGCAGGTTGCTACAATATCTGCAAATGGAGATAAGGAAATTGGTAACATAATTTCTGATGCTATGAAAAAAGTTGGACGAAAGGGTGTTATCACAGTCAAGGTAAAGGCTGTCTATATGTCTGTAACACTTGCTATGTTCCCTGAACTGTTTAAGGTACATTTTATAGCACAAAGATGGGTTTTAGTCCAGATAACCAACATGTAGTAAAGATTTATGGCATTTGAGAGTAGATAATCTGGATGGGACGTTGACTTTACTGTATAACAATAGGGCAAGTAGATCTTTATTGGTGAAAAGGCCATGTCAGTATAGAAGATGGTAATGTCAAAAATTTGGTACAAAAATGTCCTTTGAGGTAATAATAAGGAAAACATTATTAGCTCAAAGAATTTTTTTAAACATCAGTGGTTTCTTAGGGTGGGGGTGGGGGCTCTGTGCAAGCCTAAGAGAAACCAATCAATGTGGCTAAAATATTTTTTTGGAAAAAAACAACAGGATGGAAAAACTTTGAATGATGAGCTGGAAATTATTGAAGGTATGAAGTTTGATAGAGGCTACATCTCTCCCTACTTCATTAATACAGCCAAAGGTAAGTTGGATTATAGAATCGTAAGAGTTGGAAGGAGCCTATAAGGCTATTGAGTCCAACCCCCTACTCAATGCAGGAATCCACCTTAAAGCATCCCTGACAGATGGTTGTCTAACTGCCTCTTGAATGCACTTGAACCAAGTGTCTTAATTCTGGTTACTCACCTAATCTGCCTTAGCCACTGGAATAAACTAAGGATAAGACTAAACTGAGAGGGTCTTGTTCGTTTCCTCCACATCAAAATGGATGTATCTGCAAACGGAAGAACTACTTAGTGGGGTTTTTTTCAGAATTAGATCAGTGGCGCTGATGTTGCCTTCTTTTGCAGCATGTGATATATTTATATACAGATGTACAGGAGAAAATGGATTCCCCATGCCATTTGTATGAATTTTAGGAATATGAACCCGGTCCTACCACACAGTTTCTTGAACGGAGCCCTTCATGTGTAAAAGACTTAATTGCCTTTAGAATGCTTTTACTGATGAGGCTGCCTCTAAAATTATTTGTTTACTAGCCCAGAGTATAATGCCAAATGTTCTTAAGATAAAATATTTTACTAGAATGGGATTGATAAAGATTACATTAGCTTGAACCAGTTAGATTTCAAGGGGTGTGGGGAACATCTCTATAAATCTTTCCTTCCAACCAAAGGCAAGTAATGCATCTGTTGGTTCCACATGTGTGGTCTTATTTTTGCATGTAGTAAAGGTAGTAATGCGACAAGTTCAAGCAATAGTTCTATATCAGTGCAGTGAATGTCTTCTGTAATGGCATATGTTCAGCTTTTTGAAGCTATTCATACATGTAAGAGAAAGGGGTGTGATTAGAATTTGAGGGTGGGCCATAATTCTCTGGCGTTTAAGGGAGTATTTTGTAATACATTTCAATAACGTTATTTCCGCCTGTAGGTCAGAAATGTGAATTCCAAGATGCTTACATATTAATCAGTGAAAAGAAAATTTCCAGTGTACAGTCTATAGTGCCAGCTCTTGAAATTGCCAATAATCACCGTAAGCCTTTAGTAATTATTGCTGAAGATGTTGATGGAGAGGCCCTCAGTACCCTTGTATTGAACAGGTAGGCTTGAAACTGGTATCTTTTCCTTCTTCTTCCGTGTAGTCTGTTCCCAGGTGTTTTCTAGAACCAGATGCTAGGCACACTATAGCCTGACCATAAATATATTTACTTGGAAAATAAGCCCCACTGATTTCAGTTGGACTTCCATGCAAATATGTTTGGGATTGTAGCTGGAGTCCTTTAAAACTGTGCATTTAAGCTTTCTCTATGCAGCACTAGAATAGACCAAAGAAAGATGCTCAGCAATGCTCTATTGCAGAGGTGTGCTAAACCTCTTTTAGCTCAAGGGCCAAATTTCATTTTAGAGACGCTTTTGGGGGGTGCATTCCAGTACCAGGGCTGAAGGCAAAAAATAGCCAGGGCCAAAATACAAAAAAACACAAAACCCCCCACCATATTTTAGTTTAATGCTCTTACTTCCAATAACAACACATTAGGAGGAGAGGCATTTCAAGCTTTTAGAATGGGAGTAAAACTGCACCAAAAACGGGCAAGCCCTATTGGTGGTTTGTGGGAAGAGGGGGGCATCAAGGGCCAGATTGGGACCTCGGGTCTGAGGTTCCTTTCCTCTGCTTTACTGCCAGCTCGGTAAGTGGAAGGGACAGCCAAGGATTGCTCTTGGTTATCTGTGGCTTGTGTGAAGTGAGAGTAAATAGTCAAATGCAGATAAATACCCAGTTCAATGTGTTTGGTATTTAATGGACTTCAATGAGTTTGGTATTTAATGCTGCAATCCTAAACTTATCTGTACATCAGTTCTGATTTCAGTGGGGTTCACTGCCAAATTAATGTGTGCAGGATTAGTGAGTTGGAATAAGAAATGGTGCAGCAAACACTAACCAGTGTAATCTGAAGGTTATTCAGCTATAGTTTTTCTTAAATCCTGACTGCAAACCAGGAGTGCTCTTCCTTGTTATTTTGGTGCAGGGGATGAAAAAGAAACTATTAAAAGTGGGCTTCCCTTAATGCAGTGAACATAGATAGCTTTTGAAATTGCAAATAGGTTGCATTCCAATATTGGCATCCACAGTGAGAATCATAACTTGCCCAGAACATCGTTGTAGTATTTCAGACCACAGATTATGCATTTTATTCTAACGTTTGATTTCCCCCCCTCTCCTTTCTCAGACTGAAAGTTGGCCTACAGGTTGTTGCAGTAAAAGCACCAGGTTTTGGTGACAATAGAAAAAATCAGCTTAAAGATATGGCAGTGGCTACTGGCGGTGCTGTAAGTAAATGTTATAGAATGTGAAACTTCTTAGCTGTACTTGGCTTGTTAATGTTTGATTCATGGGGTTGTGGGATGTTAAACTAGGTTGTCATAGAACATGGGAAGTTGTCTTCTGTTTGATCAGACCATTGTCTGTCTGTTTAGCTCAGTAGTCTTGAATCATTTCAAGCCCAGTGAGCTGCTGGAGGAGGGACAAATTGCTCTTGCGGGAGATCTGAATGGAGGGCTTTGAAATTAGGCCAAGGGCCACAGGTTGCCCACCCCTGTAGTAATAGTTGAAGACCATGATCTAGCTCAGTCTTGTCTATACCAATTGGCAATGGTTCTCCAGACTCTCAGGCAACCCTACCTAGAGATGTCAGAGATTGAACTTGGAATGTTTGTGTACAAAGCATGTGCTCTTGTCACCTAGCGCTGATAGAGGACAACCCACAAGATTCTGTCCACCCAGCAGGAGCCTCCAACCGATGGAAGGGGCATTAATAGCACTATGCTCTGACCAGCTGCACTAGACGGGTGATGGTTCTAAGCCATACTATACAAGTATCTTATCTTAATTGTGACTTTGCACAGCTGCATAAAATCCAGGAAGCTGTTGTAGAGTAATGAAGTTCCTTGCAAATAGGATTATGGAAAACCTGGATGAAGGCTTGTAGTTTGATGCTAAGCATGTTTACTGAGTTCAGCAGGGATTACTCTTCCTAGTAAGTGTATTTAGGATTTCAGTATTGGTGACACTGCCTGCTTGAAACTAATGGAGTGTTCGATTTTCAGCAGTGACAGACCTTAATATCTGTAAAATCACAGTGAACTGCTAATAAACTTTGGGCTTTGAATATTCAATATTATCTGTTTCAGGTGTTTGGGGAAGAAGGTTTGACCATAAATCTAGAAGATATTCAGCCTCATGACTTTGGTAAAGTTGGAGAAGTCATTGTGACAAAAGATGACTGCTTGCTACTTAAAGGGAAAGGTGATAAAGCTCAAATTGAAAAACGCATTCAGGAAATAGTGGAACACCTGGAAATTACAACAAGTGAATATGAGAAGGAGAAACTGAATGAACGCCTGGCTAAACTTTCTGATGGAGTAGCTGTACTGAAGGTAACTATACTTTGCTTTATCTATGACCGGCTTAGTAACTTGTGGCCTTCCAGATGTTGGACCCATTATTCCTCACCATTTGATTATGCTGTCTAGTGTTGATGGGAGTTGCAGTCCCAAATGTCTCAAGGACCACAGGGTGCCCAGCCCATGGGTTTAAGGTTAAGCCATGCACCTTTTCTTGCCCAATTTCGGAGAAGATGGAGTGTACCTTAGTTCAAGGCCATTTTAGAATAGGAGCAACCTGGCTTAATGACCTATAAATCTGGGGAGAACTCTTGAGTATCTTAAGTATCATCTTTTCTGTTTTGCCTGGCCTTTACTTTCTTGCATAATCTCACTGTGAAAAAATAATAATTTGATATTATGGTTAAGGCTGAAATCTAATCTTTCTGTATGATAAATTGTTGGGAGAAAGTACTCTGGAGGACAATGTGCTCCGATATCAAAGTAAAGATAAATAATGACCCCAATGCTTTTTTTTTTAATATGGTGTTTAAAACTAGAGGACAATGTAAGGATAGATTACAGCTGGTTGGAATCACTAAGCACGTTGCATTTTCTGTGAAACCACTTGTGAAGAAAAGACTTTATGCAACCCTTTTCTTTCCTAAAACCTAGATCACCATAGTATTAACATGTTGAAGTAAGAATTTTATTTTCAATATTTGACGCATATTAACAATAATACACTTAGCAAGTGTAGAAGTATATTTCCTTATCAGTGCTATTATCCTGTGATTTACAGAACATAGATCAAGATTCTAATGAGGATGATGCATGACTTGATCAGTGGATAAAACAGCATAGTGTGGTCTCCTGCTTGAGAGTAGATCACTGCTTGCCGCTTTTGAGTTGTACAGTTTTTTTATAGGAAGGCAGTCATTTGCTTAACAGTGATATAAATATAATTCCAGAAAGATATTTATAGATACCTCATCTAAGGGATCTTATCCTGGTGTTTTGGTGCAACTGATTGAGCGGCGTTCATATTACAGACAGATCAGGCAAAGGCAGAAAGGCTCTGATCTTGGATTAGCAGAATGGCCAGAAAGACCTAGGGCTCATCTACACCAAGCAGGATATTATGAAAGTGGTATATAAAAGGCAGGAGCCCCACTACTGCTTTATAGTGGAACTGAAGTGCACTGACAACTGTTGGGGCCCATGACACATCTACACCAAGCAGGATAGAACACTATGAAAGCGGTATATGGTATGTGTCAATGGGCCCCAACAGTTGTCATTGCACTTCAGTACCGCTATAAAGCAGTAGTGTGGCTCCTGCCTTTTATATACCACTTTCATAGTGCAATATCCTGCTTGGTGTAGATGAGCCCCTAGAAATCATGCAGTAGGAGTAGTAGGAACCCAAGAAAGGGCTTGAGAAGACAACAGGCAAAAGGAAGGATTGGGTGCAATAGGGAAGAATATGACAAGGGAAGGAAAATTCAGGCATGGGAGAAAAGAGAAGTTTATATGGTCAGGAACAGCAGGTGGGGAAAGCTGAATTTCACAGATTTGAATGACCAGTCTAGCTCCTAGTGCTAAAATAGGCTTAAAATGTGGAGGAAACAGTTACTAAAATCTCAGAGCCCATGTTCAGAGATGGGTGAAGTCTCAGTGCATTGTCTAGTTTATTGCCTCTGTCTAAACAGAATAAATAGCACACAAGAGCAGACTTACACAACAGCATTTAGAATTTGGATTATCAATAGCCTAATGACTGAGCAGTTGTACAGTGTGGGGCTCCACATTAAGCCCATTTACAAGCCATTACTTGATGGACTGAGATGAATGAGCACTAGTCTGCGCTGCAGTTAGGCAGGGTGGCGATTTGCTGGTCTGTAAGTGGAACAATCGCTGCCTTTTCCAGAGGTGCAATGAGTCTTTTTTTAGGCTATCGAACTTATTTTGTAAAAGAACTTCTATAGCCTAAAAGAAATTCCAGATTAAAACTTGACACAACTGTCTAACTACAAATTTCTCTTAGGTTGGAGGAACGAGTGATATTGAGGTGAATGAGAAGAAAGACAGAGTCACTGATGCCCTCAATGCCACTCGTGCTGCTGTAGAGGAAGGCATAGTTCTAGGTGGTGGCTGTGCATTACTTCGGTGTATTCCAGCATTAGATGCTTTGACTCCAGTTAATGAAGATCAAAAAACTGGTGAGTAAATTGTCATCCTTGCTCATTTCCATAAGTCCTTGCACTTAGGGGCTTGGATCGTAAGGAAGGGGAAAGCCTTATATTCCATTCCACATAGTTCAGGAAGGCCTCATCACCATCTGAAGAGGATTTTCAGGGGAAGGAGAGGACAATAATCTTTCCTTTGTGAACTTAAGTTAATTTACCTTATGAGCTAAAGGCGTCTAGGCAGGAGTCTTACACTTGTATTTAAAGCTTCAGATTGCAGAAAATGTATACAGAATAGTAACTGCTGATATGGCTCCCTTGCCAATAACATTAATCACAAACATTCCCTTTATGTTATTTAGAGGAGTTTCTGGAAGCAATAAATTTTGCATACGTTTACTGAAATAGAATTTACTTATGTTTTTAGGCATAGAAATTATCAAGAGAACATTGAAAATTCCAGCAATGACTATTGCTAAGAATGCAGGTGTTGAAGGATCACTGATAGTTGAGAAAATTATGCAGAGCCCACCTGATGTTGGCTATGATGCCATGCTTGGCGACTTTGTAAATATGGTAGAGAAAGGAATCATTGATCCAACAAAGGTAAATACTCAATTTTGCCACAATTCTGTCTTAGCATTGTATGGATAAAAGTAGTACAGTATTTAATTTAAATGTGTATTATTATTTTTTAGGTTGTAAGAACAGCCTTGATGGATGCAGCAGGTGTTGCTTCCCTTCTGACTACAGCTGAAGCAGTAGTAACTGAAATACCTAAAGAAGAAAAGGAAGTTCCCATGGGAGGAATGGGTGGAATGGGTGGTGGCATGGGAGGTGGCATGTTCTAATCCTGGGCTGCATAGATGTGCGTCATGAACCACAATGAGTGACTTGACAGTTAAAGTCAACTTCAGGTCAGTGCGAGGCAGGATGGACAGTGACTGCAGAAGGGCCGGTGTTCAAAGAATCACTGTAACATTAGTTACTGGATTGCAGTTGACACATGTATAATTGTTTACAGTCATTGTCCATGCCTACAGATAATTTATTTTGTACTTTGAATAAAGACATTTCTACATTCCTGATACTGGGTGCAAGATCCATGTACCAATGCTGTGCTCTAAACTTAAAGCAGTTGAAGCACTTGCAATTCTGTTAAATCAAATCAAATTTTATTGGTGCGTGCTATCACTAGGAAATGCAGAAGCCATTGTGTGCAAGACTGAATAAAAAATTGTGTACAAAGTAGACAAATATACAATTATGTGACAACTTTATGTAATAAAAGATTGCTCAAAGGTATAAAATGTATTAACTTCTTCACAATATGTAATCCTGTTTTGTAGCAGGTATAAGATTCTTGGAAACACTTATTGGATTTCAGGCTCAAGACATACTCTTAATGAAATGCTTGCTTTTCTTAAGGGAAGATAAATCAGCCTTAAGTTTAGCAGGAACCCATTGTATTTGAACAAGTTATGGAAATTTAAAGTCGAACAAATGTTTCCTTCCAGTAGTAGGTCACAGCAGGCAAAAATAACAGTTTGCTTATGAAATTATTAAACCTCCAGCACTTTAGGGAGTCTCTCATTCTTCAGACACTTTAACCTGTCTGCAAGTAAGTTCCTACATCTTTCGTTCTTAAGTGTAATGACTGCTGTAGCATAAGATTTTATTTAGTTATGCTTTACTTGCATTTGTGTAACTGACCCCTGAGTATCTAACATACAAAGATTAAGACCGCAATTCCACTAATCTTAATTGGCCTTACTTCTGAGTAGACATCTATAGGATTGCGCTATAAAAGCCTACTCCTGTTTTGATTTGTGGTACCTATACAGTCTCCTTATAGTTAAAGGGTAGCATAATCTTGACATAGTTTTGAAGTTCTGTTGAAAAGGGATACAAATAGCTGCAAGGAGCAGAACATGATATAGCACCCTCACAATTTGACTACCCCGCCTCCTCACATTTGTTTGTAGGTGCTCTTACATTTTTAAAAAGGGGAACCAAGGGAATATGTGAAATCCATTTAAATGTTTCCAATGAGTGAATTGCTTCCATCAGCAGAACCAGGAAGGGGGGTGATTCTCCCCTTGCTCCCTTCAGGATCTGCTGCAGTGGGGAGGAAAGACTAAGAAATCCTGTTGCGCAACAAGACACCTGATCGTGTGACATTGGCTTTTGTTACAGACATCTGTAAGCGCAGCAACATTTAAAAGCAACTCCTGACAAGGGCTAGTCAATTTAAACATCTTGCTATAACTTGTTAAATGTTTTATTGAGCCCAGCACTTAGCTTTGTCACTGACTGGATCATCTTCCTTTTTTTAAAGCTTAAGCTCATTATGTATGCAAGATTCCTGTAGATTTAACCATCTATTGGAATCTTGTAAATAATTTAGTATTAAACTGAGCCCTTGATCTAGGATTCATTCATCTTACACACTCAAAGTTGCATATTAATTTCTGCCACCATATTTTATACACTGAGAAAAAGCTTTGTTCTCAGAACTACCCTCTGCTAGTTTAAAGCTTGACCTGAACAGCAAAAAATAACTTAAATAGGCATTTAAAATAACTTAAACCTGATTCAAATAGTAAATATTAAACACTGCAAAAATAAGGCAGTAGAACTGATACAGTGCTGATTTTCATACAAGCTGGCAAGATGAGGAAGGCAATTTTGGTGTAGTTATAGCTGCCACTCAAGTTATCAGCAGCTTAGAACTGCACTTGATTGAAGCGTCTATATTATGTACATCTGCATCTTACATGCAATGTTTTGTACAGTAGTATTATACATAATCGGCAAAAAAAATCCCTCCATGTAATTGGAAGCCCACATGAGAAGCATCTCATGTGTAAATATGTTGTCCAAGTAGTTTGAGAAGTCTACTTTTCCCCCTTTTATGTGTGATGCACTTCATGAAGCATTAGCTCTCGAGGTATGATGGTTTCTGGACCATACACCTTAGATGCTCTTCTTTCAAATGCTGCTACCATTTGCTTAACAACTTCATCAAAGAACAGTGTGGCAAGCTGAGAATGTAGAAGGGAGCGAAACTCAAAAGAAATCTGTTAAGGAAAATAAGTTGTCTGTCACTGTCAAAAAAAAGTAACTTCAATAGGCAATCACTTTCATTACACTTTTGAAATAGGATCCATATATACTTTGTGGATACGTCCAATCAGTTATGTGAACATCGTTGGGCCCTCGGGTCATTTCTAACTGCACCTTCAAATGTTATACTACAGGCTCCAACTTCCCAGCTAGGAAAACCCAAGCATGCAGAAAGGTTACGAGCTAAAACTTGTACTAGCCCTTCCCTTTTCCTTATCTGTAACCTTTCTCATGCATTCTCTATTTTAGCACTAACGGTCACATGTAAATTAAATTGGAAGCTAGTGGAACCTGCAACAAAATGCTGGAGAGTGGAGTGCTCTTGTTTACTGTTCCAATTAGCTTATTTCCTCTCCACTCAATATGATACACTCTCCTTTTTGTCCCATTTGCCCAACATCATTCCACACCCACTGGGCTGTTTTGGAGTGGGGTTTTTTTCCCTAAGGGTTTCTTGTGCTTCACCAAATCTTGAAGTTCCCTCATGCCTGCTGATGCCTTCCTCTTGTATGTGGATACTGGTATTTTGGCTACATAAGCAACAGTACTCAAGCCTGAACATTAGAAATAGAGGGAATATGTGTATACACAAGTTTTAAAATGAGTCAAGTCAGATGTCCAGGCCAAAAGCCTGCCTGCTGTCCATCTATTACACAGCCATGCGATCATTTCTGCTTGGTTTTGATGAGTACTGATCATGTAGCTCCTCAAGGAAGCCACTATTTTGACAAGAAAACTGATACGAGAGCATCAGGTGAGAAGGACAAGGGTGATCCTGTCAAGCTTATGTGTATATATTCTTTTAAAGAACTTTGGTATTATGACTTTTTGTGAAAATGTACCTAGGAGCATTGGCTTAAAATTGTCTTTGTAGTTCTAGAAAAACTGGAAAGCCCTTGGGAAAAAAATGTGTTACTATTTACAAAAGCTTAGATTTTTGCTAGTTGGAGCTTGTAGGACATCTAACCCAAGGTAGTTAAAAGGATATTAACCATTTTTCAAGTAACAAAAGACACCTTACCAAGAGGGCTTGTAACCTTGTTTGAGAAAAGTAAAGACTATGGAGTTAAGTGAAAGTAGGTGTTGGCACAGCTCTCAAACAGACTATACTACTTATTTATAAGTACGCTGGCCTATTGATAATTTTATAGGCTTCAATCCAAGGGTGCCTTCTGCAAGCAGAAAAGCACTTATGCAGGAATGTCCCACCTAATTCGTCCAATTCACCCATCCTATGACATTCCAGAATCTAAGCCCTCAGGAGCAGTTTTGGGGGAGGCACAGAGTGCTGCCACGATGGGTGGTGGGGCAGGAGCCAGTCAAGCTCTTGAGCAAGTGGAATTCTGCTCATTTATCTCTAAATTCAACCTAGACTTCAGGTGTATATACAGGAGAATTCCTTTTAGAAATACTTACATATAAATTTTGTATTTTACTGAGGTTCTACTAGGTTGGGGTGGGGGGAATTATCCTGTTGAAAACAGGCAGTCACTTGGCCAGTTTTGACAATTTCACTGTGTTCAAAGCAGCAACACTGGAGATTTGGAAATAGCCTATGGTTTCATTGTGAGAATCCTAAGAGTCCTTTCTGAACTCACAGAAAACCTTTACAACTCTGATTCACAGAACAAGGTCCCAATGTTGAGAGTGGGGAATCATAAGCAATGAAATCAGCATATGTGAAGAAAATATTTGAGGGTCACTTGTTACCTTTCCATCCATAGGGGCAGGTTTTAAACCATTGTCAATGCTCTGACATGCAGACACATGCTATTTTCTCTAGAATGAACAGCTACACAGCCAGGATTAGTTCCACACATCTAAGGAGATTCCTGGCTTATATTTCTCAAGCAGTAGTTTGCCCTTTCCTCTATGCCACAGGACATACCACTTTTGAAACTAAGGCTGCAACCCTATACACTTTTACTACGGAGTAAGTCCCATTCAACTTAATGGGACCTACATCTGAGGAAACATGTAAAGGATTGTACTGCAAGGGGATTTTCAAAAATGGACTGGATGATAAGCATGGGAAGCTCCTGTTCAAAGAAAAAATCTACAAGACATGCCCACACTCCGTGTACCTGAAATAGCAGTTTGGATCCCAACCAATTTATAACAAATTTGTAGCAACGAACAAGAATTAATTTTCCTTTAAAAGAACATTGAAACAAACTAAGTTTGAATTATAAGTTGGAAGCAACTATTTAAATGTTGAATTTCTTAGTGCTAAGGAAGGAGTAATTAAGAGTCTTCTGCCTTTTCCCATATGTATTCAAACTGGAAATCAGCACTCTTGCATAGCTTGAAGAGAAATACATTAAAAGTTCATGGTAGTATTTATCAGAAGGTTCTCCAATAGAAAGAAAACTTTCCATGGAAATGGAAATTTTATATCACATTACAAGACAAATTTAAAACACAGTTTATTGGGAGCAATACGCTGCTGCTTGTCACCACTTTAAAACTACATTTCAGTGTTCTGAACAGTCCAGAAAATATATTCTCATACTTACAGAAAAATCCAAGGTACATGTTCTTGGATAGCCAGGGATTCCTGGACTGAAACGCCACACTGTTTCCAGATGATTAAATAGTTTCCCATCTGTACAAGACGCCTAGGAGAAAGTTTAACTGTTTAAACCTGGCTACAATGGATTCAAAGTCCTCAAGCCTAGTCATTTAACATCTCTCAGTTTTGACATTTCTGTATATCACAGGACTTGTATAGTTGTGATTATAATTGCAATACCAGAGTAAAATCCCAGAGGTTGTATATCATTAATTATTTCATCAAGTTAAAGTCTGAGCTAGTGTTCATTTTTAAATCCACATGAAGACATCTCAATATGTAGGTTAATATATTATTCTCTCTCTTTCTCTCTCTCTATATATACACACATACACCCCCACACACACACCAGGGTTTTGTTTGTAAGCCACAAGCTTGTAATCACCTCTAGGCAATCTGCACTAGCTCCAGAGTAGCCTTAAGGGCAGCCCCACAATAGAGTGCATTGCAGTAATCCAGTCTTGTGGTTAGTAGCACCTGTACCACTGTGACCAAGCTATCCTTGGCTAATCCGAAGTTAGAAGGACAGAGAATCTGACCTGGTGCAAGGCAGCTTCCTACAGTATCTAACACTGCTATTCTACACAGCCAGGAAATGGGCCAGAGTCTCAAAAGTATGCTTAAGTTGGGAATACAAAGAAAGATGGCTTAAGGTTTGTTTCCCAGTATAGAAAGGTGAGCCCCAAGTACAGCAGCTTTAGACATGCAGGGTAGCTGAAGAATTAGCTCTCTAGATGCCTTCCTTCACTCTGCTTTCAATTTGTGGATGGGGCCTAGATCTTAGCTTGAATGGGTAAAAACAGTGGGCACAGTCCAGGAAATGTTAAGTATGCCATGGTTTTCATTGTGACTTAGGTGCTCCTAGCCATCCCTGGGTTATTTATTTATTTTATTTATTTATTACATTTTTATACCGCCCAATAGCCGAAGCTCTTATGCGTGTGACAGCTGGAGCCTGAATAGTTACGATCTAATTATTACTCCATTGTTTTCCCCCTATGAAGGGAACAGATAAGAGAAAGAAAGATTTACTTTCTGGGTATTTTATTAAACTGGAAAGGAGATGCTACAATTCTTATATATAAAGCTTTCTTGCATTATTTCAAACAAATAGATAGGAAGTGTGATTTTTTTAAAAAAATCATGAAGAACCCGTAAAAATGTGTCTTAGAATGAAGAGTAATAGCAACATATGTATAGCATGTTAACATTTCTATTCAGCTCATATACAAAACGAAGTGCTCCTAAACATTATTTAACATTCAGTTCTACATACAGAGTTCCTAAAACCACCTTCCTCAACCTGGTGCACTCTAGATGCATTGATGGGAGTTGTAGTTCAACATATCATAAGGGCACCAGGTTGGGGAAGGCTAGCCTAAAACTTAGCACAAAACCTGTGTGGGTAGGACCCTCTGATGGCACTTTCTCAAGTTCTTACGTTCCATATTGTAAAGGCACACCAGTTTACATAGAAGAGTTATTAAGCATATAACATAAGAACGGCACCAAAATAAAAGTCTTACCTTAACCAAGTGAGGTCTTACTAGCGTAATAACTGAAGTGTATTTCTCTAACACAGGAGGAAATCCTACTTCTAAGTGTGCTTTGCAGTATCCTGAACGCTTGGATAATACATCTGACTTTTTGCACCATGGAACAAAGTTCTTGTATTCACTTACAACAGCTACCACATCATACATTTCTTGCATAGAATACCTGATAAACAAGAAAATGGAAGTATTACAAGAGTTGTCCAAGTGGCTAAGGCATATGGCATTTCCCTGCTATCCTGTGCATGAAACTTTCAGCCACAAGAACTTCTTTTTTAAAACTCTTGCTAATGTAAGCTCTGTAAATTCAGAAAGCATTTCAGAACTTGCCAGTCTATCACTCCCATAGAAGTTTTGACCATTTTATTTTTACACTTCAAGACATGTAAAATCATGGCAATTCCTACTGAAATTCATATTAATGTTATTACAACTCTGCAAATCATGAACACAGCAACATATGCTTTAGCAAATTAACTATGGTAACCTAGTTACAGATCAGAATCCTTTGAATGCAAGCATAATGTCTGGTTAACTGTTTCTAACACACTAAGACTTTATTATAACTCTAGGCAGGGAGACCTAAACATTTCTGTTTCATGGGTTGGATCTAAAAGGTGTCTTGCACAAGTGGAAAGGTACTTTCTGAATTCTGCCAGTTACCCACATATTCTTCTCTAGACCTAACCTCCTCTTGTCTCTCTCATGATTTTCACAAATCCTTCCATTGCAAAATAATTTTTCCCTACACTAACCACTAAATGTCCAAATAATCCCACTGTTTTCAACGAATCTGTCAGCAGGGGATAGGTATTTGCTTCTACTGGATGATAATTCTTTTGGAAATAGTTTCTTAAGATGTGCAGCAGTCTAGAAAAGTACGGATAGGAATTTAACTTGCCACACATACACAAATCCTTCAACCATTCACACTCACCTGGCATAATATATCACTTCCATAAGGGAAACAAGAATATCAGCCACAGATTAGCTAGTTCCAACTACTAAACAATTACCAGCACAATGTATCCTTAGTGTTTCAAGGATAATTTGAAGCTTCAGCAAAATTTCTTTGTTCTGTATTAAATTGCCCTCCAAACTAGCTAAGATAAAATTTCATGATGAGCATTGTTGGAACCATACTGTGCTGTACTGTATGTTTCTATACCTAATCTAAGCATATCATTCATCTTTCTGAACTACACTCTACAATATATTCCTTTCTAAATTAGATAACATGACTTCAAAGGAAGCAGACTATAACCTGCTCGCCAATTCTTCCCTTTGACTGCCTGCCCCGTAGTAGATTTACAGGGTATGCATGGAGTTGGTCTACCCTAAGCAGCAAATTCCATTGAACTATGTGGGACTTAATCTCTGAAAAGGATCATAATGTGAGATTCAAGTAATTCACAATGAAGTAGACTTGGATCAGTTTTAAGTAAACACAGACTGGACAAAATCAATAGAAACCGAAACATTGGTTATGGATTTGCCAGAGTCATGCACTTTTATACAACTGTAAATAGTTATTTTTTTATACAAACCCTATAATCCTCCTTTCTGAATATTCTTTCCTTTTATTCCCAAATGGTGCAGTAAAGTTGAAGAGAGTTCTTCTTGAAAAGACACAGTGTCTTCCTGGTACCTGGAGTAGAGGGGCTTTGCTCAACAAGATTTCCCAAGATGTCAAATGCCTGCAATGATTGAAACATTTGATTAGAATAGGCATCTGGTTGGCAAAAATATTATCTAATCAATTCAAATGATAATAAATCAAAGCATAACACAAGGATGTTCATCGCCTGCATGTGCTTTAGGATTAGGTTAACTTTTATGCCTTTTGACAACCTAAATATATCTCAGTCATGAGAAAGAACCTGGCAACAGTACAATGCAAGGGTCATCCCGTTAAGACTTGGCTCCAAGTCAGTGTGAAGCCACACACTCCACTATGCGCATGTATTTGAAATATAGATCCCCTAGAGCATGTCTAATACTTTCACCCTTTCTGCTAGAAAAACAAGAAAATGATCTTGGACAAGGCTATACAGCTAAACACTATAAATGTATATTTTTATTATTATTAAAGACTGTTGCACAGAGACATGGATTTACTTCTGGACTGTACAGCTTCTCCTGCAACTGTAGTTACCAGGTGTGCATTGCAATTCCTGCTCCTTGCTACAGTATTTTCCCACACCCATCAGCACAGCCAGCTGGCTGTGGATCTTCTATGACAAACATCCTGGTAGTAGTCGGAAGAGGTTTCTCCATACATCTGACTGTCATATTCCCAGAGATACCCACTGGTACAATAGTTGCTGCAACTTAGGCATCTAGATTTTCAAAGCCCAACTGTGGTGGTCGCACAAACAATTCCATGTTGATACCAGCACTACTTGGAAGGTGCCGCACATCTGCATAGAGGAAGGCCTCTGTCCAAAGCTAATGTCTTGTCTTGTGCAGCAGGAATGCTACCAGTGTAAATGCAATGCTTTGAAAGATAAGAATGTAAAACTTGCCTTGTGGGATCACACCACTTAGTCTAGCACTCTAATTCTAAACAAAGGTTAGCCAGTTGCTTCTAGAAACCCACAAGCACAGTATAATAGTGATGGTCATCTTGCGGAACTTTCCTCCAACATCCAGCACTTGGAATTCATATTTTCTGTCTGTCCAGAGACCCCAAAAAGAAAAAAAAGTCTGTACTTTGAAACACTGATGTTTTGAGCTGTTAGATCAGATTCAGAGATTGTTACACTTAAACTTTGATCAAGGAGACACATCCCTTAGAACGCTATGTAAAACTATGACTGCTAATTGGGGAAGGTCAAGTCCATTTTTAACTTCTCATCCTTATGGCTGCTTGATCTAACGTTACAGTTCTGATTGATCTAGAGTTTTGTAGCTGAAAACTCTAGATTTTCACAGAGGCTATTTTAGGCAAAGTGTATATAAAGCCTATTTAACACCTTAAAATCAATTTAGAAAGTCCAACTGTGTGAACTGTTGTAATTATGCAGTATTTTAAAATTGCAATTTATGCTAATTACTTGCTGCAATTATGATATATAAACTGAAATTAATTCAAAGCATTCCTGTTAATTTACCACTATCAGCAAGCTGTGAAATACCAACCTTGCTACCAGAGGGATTAACACTAGTTGAAAAAGAGTTGCATTATTCAACAACAAATCATTCAGTTGCATGAAAATGGACCATATAAATCAAGTAACATCTGCTGTGGGAAGATAAGAGCCAAGACATACAAGACAGGACTCTTATTAATACAAAGTGATTGCCCTAACCTTTGTGGTATCTCAAATGTCAGTTTTGGAAAGTTAATGTCATCAGATGATGATTCTATGACGTTGTGTTTGTCCCATTCTAGTTTATGGAGAACAGCTGTGAATATTCTACGAGAAGACACATTAACACAAGCAGGAACCACATACAGAGTCCATCTAAGAAGTTTTTGCTGCAGCAGTTCAAACTACTGAAAACAAGCCACCATTCAGTTTAGTCGGTAATGTGCCTCTGTGGATAAGCAAGTGTTATGATGGAAATAAACTGTCACTTGTGTTCTTAAATACATTCCTTAAATTGCAGTCAATGTTAGTGAAACTGCAGTCTCTAGAGAATATAGAAAACTGAGTTTCTCTTTCCACCTCAGCTATGTATCACACCTCATTATGAAGGCAATATCTGGAAATACATATCACCAATTTCCAATGTGACTTACTTGCCCATAATAAGTTTACAATCACCAGTGCCAATAAAATGAACTAAAAGACATTACAGGGAATGAGAGGTCTATGCACACTTCCTATATATTCCCATCCAGCCCTCTTCCTCTGCTTCATTAACTTACTCAAACTCCTAAGCTTGTATAACTTGACCAGCAGTACATCAGGGTCTCGAACTTTTCTTGGGTTTGTGAGTACATTTGGAAATTTTATAAACTGCTGTGGAGACATGGTCAGTCTCAAAAGACTTGTGCAAGACAAGAGGCTGAGCCCCAAATACTTAATAAGGCTGAGAGATAAGACCTCCCTCTCCCTCCCCCCTCTCACACACACGTTCCTGCACTCATCTATTCCCCCATCCTTCCTAAGGCCACAGTCGCAATCCTACACCATGTCAATAGGGTTGTAGGTCCCACTGAATTCAGAGCAAATCCACATAAGTTTGTTCTATTTATAGCTCATCCTCCCACCCTCTCTCTCCAGCCTCAAGGGCAGAAAAGGTTCTTCCTACCACCACTACAACTCTTCCTTGGGCTTGACCTCTCCATTCCTCTCACCCTATTCCAATGCTACTGCTGTCATCAGAAGTCCCCACTCAGGGAAAGGAAGAACAACTTGATGAAACCCTTCCTTAAAGTGAACCTATCGTGTTGAAAGACCAACACAGTGACTTTCCTATTGGTTCCACAACATTAGTGGTGGATATCCTGGCCATGCTCCATCCGCATTTTGTTCTTGTTGGTCAGAGGCTGCAAAGCAGGCTTCCTATTTGCTGCACTGTTGCAATGGCAGCTTTGGGGTAGATGGGAGCCTAAGCAACTCAATGAATGAAGCAGAACACTGAAGAACATCTCCACAGGTGCATTGTGCAACACTGGGAATCTCTGCCAGACATGTTTATTCAGCAGTATGTCCAACTATGCTCAATGACTTAGGTCCCAGTAAATGTGTTTAGGATTGCACCCAAGTGCACAGGAATGTAAGAGGTATGTACAAACTTCCTATTCCCAAGACAGTCTGACATGCTGTGTGCATATGCATCAACATGTGCCCACTGGAGAGGGCAAAACCAATCTCATTATTTTCAAATCATATTAAGAGCATATGAGAGACAGCAGTAGTAGGGGTCTTTATACACCCTGGTACCACAGCAAAGTGCCATTTTTTGTACTTCAACACCGCCATCACTTATCCCATGAAGACAATGATTCCCAAAGTATGAGCTGAGGTGAGGGTCACCTGAAGTGGGTGAGGGATACAATGTTTCAGGAATAGATAGGACTTTGAGGCAGATGGAAACTCCATCCCTTCATCAGCCAAGAGTTGAAAAGAAAATTTTTATTTCCCCACATTGACTCCCACTGTTGCACCATCATTCCAACCTGATTGAGAAAGAGTTGCTGCTTTGTTCTGTTGTTCTACTGGTGTTTCCTTGCGTGTGGATTTAGGAAGGATTAGAGATTAGATAAAGCAATTATTTTTTTGTTCTGAAAAGCAGACTAGGGGATGGAAACTGCGGTTAAAATTGTAGGTAAATTCATACTGAGCACAGATTTACATTCTTCAGTTAAATGAAAATATTCACCATCTCTATGGGCCAAAAGATTAATCAGAATTAAACTGGCATACTTAATTGTAGGTAATGATCTGTTTAGATGCAAATTATCATATATGTATTTTCCCTACCAAAGGGCACAACCTGTACCTGCAAGTGTTGCAGAGACAGCAAGGTGAAACATATGAGTAGATCAACTCATGGAAGGGGTGGCGGGAAGGGAGAATAGGCGCATCTACTGGTGCTGACACCAATCCTACATATAGAGCCCCTCCCCTCCATTGCAATGCTATAGCTATGCCAGGGAGCAAAGACCACATACTTCCCACTAAAATAGCCTTCCCCAACCATGGTGCAGATGTGTTGGACTACAAGTCCCATTCTTGCTGGGGTTGATGAGAGTCATCCAACACATCAGAAAGGCATGGAAAAAGAGAAGATTTGGGCTCATAGAATGCACATTCTGCAATGTTCATTTAAAATTAAACCAATCCAAGTTCATTAGGCACTTGCTAAAGAGCATGTGTTCTCATCCCAATATCTACCCTTACTCAAAGGATCTTTTCAGCAGACAGGCTGGCACTTCACCACTGGAAGGGCAAAAAGGGAAAAACCAAGCTGAAGTTACAATTGTACTGTATAAAAAAACAACACCCCACCACTGCCAGATTTATTGTCATTCCTTCATGCAGTTTGCAATTTTGTTAATGCCTGTGCATACTAATGAAAAAGCAGAATAAAAATTAGGCGACTAAATAAAAAGCCACAAGACAACATAATTCTTTCACACATCGTTTTTCTGTATTCAGCTAAGTTAAGGAAACAAAATGAAACAAAACCAGACAAGGCAAGTGGAAAGTGTTTTGTGCAGTAAACAATGCTACAGAAGAGTCTACTAATGTTAATGAACTCCAGCTGTATAACTCCACTAGTTTAGCATAGCAAAAATAAGTGAGGGTGTTGTTGTTTTTAACAACTCCCCCATCCACCCAATATTAACTGTTAAAATAACATATTAAATTCCTTTACAAAAAAAGTTACGATTTTACATATAGATTTAGGTTTGGGGCTCTTTTAAATGATTACACACATTTTATCTCTTTCAAACCCACCCTTATAAGCAAACTAAAAACTAAAACTCATCAGCTTCTGGCTTTGCTAGCAAGAAGGAAGCTTTCCTCTGCACTTTCTATTCCAGAGGAAGGGGCGAGCTATGGGGGCGAGGGGAAGAGGGAGGGATCAAGTTCACTAGGTACTATCCAACCTTGGCTTTTGTCTACGCCTTAGACTCCAAGGTAACGTTCCTTCTTTAACAGCCACAAGACAACTCAACAGGCGAGGTCTTTCCTCCGTACGTAAACGCCGTTAGGCGGGGGGGGGGGTACGACTGCACCTGTTGAACTTCTACCTCTTGACGCTGAAAAAGACAGGAACTCTGACAGAAAGGTAAAAGAAAAACCGAAACGTACCACAGATGACTAGAAACCACTTTCAGTACGCGAAACTGGATGGTGGGAAAGGGCCCCTCAGTACAGCTTTCACGCCAAAGACGTTTAAACACAATTAACCCTTCCGCTGCCCTCCAGAGACCTGGATGAGAGGAAGGGGGTGGGCGGGTGTCCTTCCTCAGGCGGTCTCTAACCCCTGCTTTTCATACCTGAGAGCTGCCCTGCGCGGGGACACCGTCAACCTTTCGACGAGCACCTTCCCGACCGCCCGGCCACTCCGCGCCATGTTCGACCCTCCCTGCTGGCTTAAGTCTCCCTCAAAGCCCCCATCCCTCTCTCTCTTTCTCCCCCCCTCACTCCAACGCCCCGTCAACGGCTTGCCAACGCTTGGCCCCGCCTCCCTCAGAGTCTGACCCAATCGCTCGTGAGAGGCGCCGAGCGCCCAGCCTGTCGGCATAGCGCTCGGCCTAAACGTCAGCGCTCCGAGCCCGCCTACTCCTTACACGCCCCTTTTCGCCTCCTCACACCCTCTTCCTCCCCCCCCCCCGCCCCAACCTTCCTCAGCACGTGATTTACCGAGCTCGCGCAGGCGACGCGTTTGTTGCTCGCGGGACCGCGCGCAGTCACAAGGCTAGAGCAGGGGGTTATATAAGGGCCCTTAGGCGCGTGGAAGTTAAAATTGGCGCCCGATTGGCCGAAAGGAATGTCACTCATGGGCTCCGTTAAGCCGCACAGCTCGAAAAACCAGCAATACTGGTGGGGGATGTGAAGAATGTCAATGCCATTTTCTCGCTTCCTTCCCCCCTCCCCCGTTTTCATGTAGAAACAGTCTTTTTTTATTTCACGCTAACATACAGAGAAGGGCGAGTCGTTGCCCTTGGTGTTTGGTTCAGTTTTTCCAATACAGCAATCTTAAAATAAATTACTTTTGTCAGCTCTTGGGGCCCAATCTTTTCTGTGATAACACAAATTAGTTTCGAACCCCAGTTATCCACACATTATGCATTTGTTGGGAGGGCCTTACCGAGTTTTCCTAACAAATACAGCTATATGATACACACTTGCTTCTCCACGGTAAAACAGAGGTGCAATTGACAGCTTAAGTGCACAACTAACAACTCTAAAAGCTGCAATCCTGTAGCCACTTACCTATGAACAAGCCCCATTGAACTCAATGGAACTTGCTTCTGAAGTAGACATGTATAGAATTGCACTGCCAATGTGCAATGCTACCCCTGCTGTAAATGTGGAAAGGGAATCCATGAGATAATGAACTTGTGTAGTTTTGCAACTGTTGCTGTCACACACGTGCTGAGGAATAGCTTCTTTTACCATTCTTTTTTATTACCATTCTAATTTTTTAATTATTATTTTAAGTCCTAGTTATAGGGAAATAAGCCAGTTAAAGACCAAAGGCACTATGTTTTATGTAAGATTCTAGCTTAGCTGGCTTAGGGTATCTATTAAATTAAATTCAGTAAGAATTATTAGTCAAGTCCTGTGCACATGAAGGCCTTTTGTGTAACCCCAATAGTGTGCATAAATTTTATGCAGCTCAGAACTCTGCACTGCTCTAACAAAGTTTCAATCACATTCCTGATCTCAACTTACTTAGCTGAAGTGAAATAAATTAAGAACAGTAAACAGCATATTTTAAACTATGTAACCCACTCATTCCTTGAGATAAGGATGTAAATACAAATTAAAACAGTGTACAGTATTTTCATAGCCTGAGGCAGAATTTAGACATTCTGGTGAAATCTAAGCAGTACTTGTATAATCCAACTAATACCAGATCAGGCTTTTTCCAAGATTGAAGTTTCAAGGTGAAATCTTGGCTCCATATAACCTCTAAATAATTCAAGACTATCACAAGCTTCCATCCTATGCAAAGGAAATGGCAGTTACCATTGCTGAAAACAGGTTATATCACATCTGCTTCTTAATGTTAAGGAAAGTTTTCACTTAATCTGTAGGTTATCTTCCAGATACCTGTTCTATGTTTAGCAATGAGTGGCTAAACTAGACACTGCATTAATTGGATTCTTATGTCACAAGCTTGGGTACTTATGTAAGTGTGAACACACATTCATATATTATGTTTCCCTTGAGAAATTAATTGTCATTCAAAAGCATTGGGACCCACTCCTGCTTATTTCTGGAAACACAGGGTACACAGTGGACTTAGGATTCTTTCTTAATTGACAAACGTCAGGAAATACCAATTTAACAACAATAGAAAATTTATTACAAAAATAATGTAGTATATATATTAAACATTGGTTCAAGTTAGAATATAGCTAGATTCCTTTATTTTTAGACTGTGCTCTCACAATTGCATATTGATAAATAAGAATTAGATGAGTTGATTAAAAATTGCCAGTTCGTAAAATCATTGATGTATACAAATTCATTTTTCAGAATCTGTAAGGTTTACATGTACTTAATTATTATTGTTTTAAGAAAATATAGCTGCATTTTTCAGTTTTATTTTGTTTTCTTTACAATGCTTACAGATACCAAATTCTAGAGGTATTATTGAATAGAGGGCAACAAAGAGAAAATAATTGCTACACCAAGGCAACAATACTAAACACAGTTAATTAAAAGCAGTGGAGGCTGGTAGCATCAATGTCAGTGGGGCATTGCATCCACCCGATTTCTGTCAGGACTCTAAAGGAGCTAACCGAGATGTTTCCACACTTCAGATTGCACCTTCAGAATTTGACTGGTTCTGACTGAAACTTGGAGCGGATTCACCACCCCACTAATATCAGAGCCACCAGCCTCCACTGCTTAAAAGCAAATGTCACAGGAGTGGATTCAGACATAGGCTGCAACCCTATACAAACTTACCTAGTAGTAAGCCCAAACTGAACTCAGTCAGATGCATAGGAATGCACTATTAGTCATACTTAGAGCAGAACCACTGAAACCAACTGGACAAGTTAGTCATAACTAACTGAAGTCCCATTGATCTAAATTGGATCTATTCTAAGCAAGTCTGAATCCAATCCATTGCATTCAAGGGAACTTTCAAGTAATTATGTTTAGGACCAAGGGGTAAGGTTGTAAATCATAAGCAAGTTTTAATTATGACCTATTATAAGTATGCTTCTCAAATTACTTCATCTAAAATAATCTCAAGATTGTTCAACTGAAGTCAGTTTGAGCTACTCCAGAATTTCTGACTATGAAGTTTAAGGATTGTAGCTAGCAGTTGTGTGTGTTAAGGAATGAATGAGAGTCCTCAATTACATGTTAATAAACCTAACTAAAATGCAAATATGAGAAAAATAAACTCTACATCTTATTCCAAAAACCTCTTGCAAATTTGTATTCTAAACCTAACAATTTCTCCTTATAAAGATTTTTCAGTTGTCAACTACAATCAGATATTAAACATATTCATTCAGAAGTCCCAAACAACAGAACTAACTCCCAGGTAAGTATGCTTATTAGGGATGTACTAAATCAGCAGCCTAACAGTTATTCACAATATTAAAAAATAACTTATTCATTTAGATTTGTATCAGTATGTTTAAAGTATATAAAAAAGAAAACATTCATTCCAAACTGCCAGTCCTTTTCTTTTCTGGTCCTCTAATCACATTGGGCAGAATCATTTTGACAGTACCATTAATGTAAATTACGTTGGACTAGGTCTACCAAAATGCCAATAGCATTTGCTGGCATAACATGTTTCCCTGGAAAACCTGTCATGTCAGGAAATGCTATTGGTGTTGGGCTAGGGGTCCCTTATGCAAATGCAACATCATTTACATTAGCGGCAGTGTCTAACTGGATACTGCCCTATGTATATACTTCTCAAATGTTTCATTCTGTTGAATATTCATGGTAATAGCGAATTTTTGGTAAAGGATTTTAATTTATGAGTTGCTAGCAGATTATTATTGGTGATTAACTATGTTCAACATCAATACCCCAAAATTATTTTGACATTTGTCTAGCAAAGCTTCAATTTAGCAATTGTTTACAAACTCCTGGATACAAGGAATAGAAAAATTCCAGGCACTTAATATGATACTGATAGCTAGAAAATTACATGTCTATTCAACATGTAGACTTGACCTCAAGATTTGAAGTCCTTTCTTCAAACATTAGTGTCTAACGTATTCCAGGCCTGCCCACTTTAAAGGTTTACTAGGCATTACCAACACAGATTAATGGATTCTTAAAGAACAGCATTATTTTAAGGGTAAAGATATGGGGACCCTGAACAATGTAGCAGGCTCACATTGATGCACTTCAAACTTTGCTTAATATAAGTTTTCTACCATATTTCTTTGATTAGTTGTTTATGAAGTAAGTTATGAAGGTAGTTGTTTATGAAGCTTTTTATCAACATTCACTACTCACTAAGCAGAGATAAAGTAAAGATACAATCCCACACGTTTAGACGGAAAAAGCCTTACAACTCCTTGCATTCCCTACCCAGCACTACTGGCTGGAATGCTGGGAGTTGTAGTATTTTTTTCTGTCTAAACATGAATAGGATTGTGCCCTAAGCAAACCAAGTTTAGCATGCTTATTTTAGGGTTTTTCTCTCATCACTGAATTGGACGTCTTACTGTAGTGCTCAGCTGTAGATGGTTCAAAGGGTTTCACAAAGTGATGGCCAAGATGTAAAGTACTGTGACTAGTTCTATGTCTGTGTTCCTACATTCACATAACATACAAAACTTAGGGCACAATCCTATGCATGTTTAGACAGAAAAAAGTACTACAATTGGACTTTTTCTGTCTAAACATGCATAGGATTGCACCCTAAATTATTCTGAAACTGAGAGATATTTCAAAATCAGTTTGCGATATGGCATAGCAGTTGGCTGATTCAAGGCTGAGGAAAGTAAAACATTCCGTTGGGCTAATGCAAGCCTTGAACATGAACCTCAGCAACAATTACACATGGAAGTCACAGCGCATGGGAAATATAAGCTATATGTTTACTTTACATAAATGTAATTTGCTACTTGTTCAGTAATAAACAGAAAGTTTCAATTAAAATTACAGAATTGAAAAACTGATTGAGACAGACACTAAAAACAGAATTCAACAGTGAGAAAATGTCAAGGAAGGCAAACAGTACAACTACAAGTCAATCAGTGCTCTTGTACCTTAAGAATCCTCTGCATTTACATGGTTTTCAAAATATATCATCGTAGCCTTGTGTATTATCCTTGCTATTAGCCACAGCATAAAATTCACTACTGAACAAAGAAATCATCTCTTTGGATGGTTGGAACTGATTGCAGCAAATCTTATTTCTGTGCATATAGGCTCTGATCCTTAGGATGTTTTCAAGCAGGCTGTCCTGCAGCCTATTCTTTAACTTGTGTTTAATCAGATTCATTTGTGAAACTGTGCCTTCCACTGCTGCACTGCTGAAAGGCAAGGTGAGAAGTGCAAGGGCGAATAATCCTAGCTCAACGAAATCTTTATCGCCCACTTCATCAGTGTGTTTTGCAACTTCTACCCAGAATTGTTCTATCTGGCTATCTTCTGTATTTGTCCAAGAAACTGTATCTAGATTTCTCCATTGCTGTTCCAGTTTCAAATGATCTCCTCGATATAAGGACAGAAACGATAAAGTTAAGAACGCAGGTCTTAGAGGACTCAGAACCACTGAAGGATTAAGCGTACTGAGTGATTCAAGATGATGTACATTTGGGGGCAAGCGAATCTTTATTTGGTTTACAAGCTCAAGAACACAATCCCGACACTTCATTTGAATGACCTCTACAATTTGAGAAGGAAGTTTGGCATCTACTAATTCTGAGAGAAACACTTGCCCAAGATTAACTTCTGAGAGGGGCAGGTAGTTTCGCTTGCTTCGCAAATCATAGTTCATTATGGATGACCACGTTGGAAAGGCAGAAGGTTTCACAATTCTTTGTAATAGAATCTGATAGAACATCACTAACTCAGTAATTACTTTAACTGGATTAACAGTTTCCAAGAGAAATAACTTACTGATCCTATTTGCTTCTTGGACAAGAGGCTGAAGAAAAACAAGATAAAGTCTGTTAACAGGCTCAGAGTACATTTGATAGAGGAGCTCAGCACTGTAGTCCTTTTCATTGTCTTTTACAGACTGAAAATGCAGCCTCAAAGTATCATACTGGCTAAGTATTCTATTAATGCAAGGGCTAATGGAAAGCCATCGTGTGTCAGTAAATTGCAGCATTTTCAGTGCATTCTCTCCAACGTTGATTGCGGCATACAACTCAGAGTACCGTTTCTGGTGAAATGTGTTGTGAGAAAACCACAAATAAGTCTGTGAAATCATATATTCTAAGTTCAGGGGAAGCACATCTATAGCTCTTGATAAGCATAGATAGAGGGAGTGACATATGCACTTAATAAAGACACCGCAAGGATTGAGTTCATAAAATTTCTTAAGGAGTGAATTTTTATGGCCACATATACTTGCACTGAGACCATCAGCAGCAATGCCAACGCACTTCTTTATGTTCAGTTTATTTTCATTTAGGAATGATAAGAGGGCTTCCGTGATTAAATCAGAATCACTTGCCGTCAAAGTAATTATCCCCACAAAGGAGGATACAATGCATTTAAGCTTGTTGCTGAAGTATCTCACCATCAAACACAGTTGTTTCTGGGAGGACACATCCAAACTTTCATCAATGATCAACGAGTAGTATCCATTGCCAATGTCCCGAAGAAGCTCCGTATGAACAGTAGGACCTATAATATCTCTAATAATTGTTGAGCACTTTGTCCTATGAAGGCTTATGTCTTTCTCTGCTATTCCACCAATAATACATCCAAGGTGATCTACAGTAAAAATGCTCATGTGGCAAGCTATATGTGCTGCCAGTTTCAGAGCACACACGTTTACAGATTCATCCATTTCTGTATGCTTGAATTCATCAAACGAGTCTTGCTCCGCTTCAAAAGAAACTTGCTTTTCAAGTTGCAACGAGTGCCGCATATCAAACTCAAATGGATGTTTTTCCGCATTGTGTGAAGGCTGTGAAAGCAAAGCAACATGCTTCTTATGTTTCTTTGTTTTACTGTGTGCAACAAGATCACTATGGTGAGCTCTGATTTCACATATACAGTATCTGCATGCTGCTTTTGAGTCATCTCCTGGTACTCTTCGAACCCAGTCTTTTAAGCCAGCCTCTCCTTCCCAGTCTCCACAGTACCTTTTACCATACTTCGCCCACTTTCCAGCCTGTTTGCGTGCCATCATGATGACATGCTTATCAACACTTCAACTACAAGAGTCATCCCTTGAAGACAAAAGAAAGAACATTTTAATTAAGTTTTTAACAAGTCACCAAAACACTGACCAAAGTTAATTGTATAACCATACAGTGAATGAAGAACCAACCAATAAAGACTCATTCATGCTATAACCTGCTCCTTCTTACTGCCAAAGGTAGTAGATTGATTTTACTAAAGCACAGCATCTGTACAATTGTAGTTCCTGCAGTCTAATCAACACTGAATAAACATAAAAAGGAAATAGTGTGCTGCTTTCATCTTGAACCAACAAGCTATTCAGTAGCGTCTGAAGAGCTACAACCTAGCTGTACAAAAAGGCTTGAAGCACCTAGCTATGAACTATGGACCAATTGGGCAGTTCCATCCATAAAATGGAAATAAGAAAACTTTATATGTGAAAGAATGAGATGAGGCCTATTAACTTGCCTTGAGCATTTTTTTTTTATTTTTTTTGCAATACTTGATCCTATAAGTTTTAAAACAAAATAAAACAGGACCCTGCTATTCATATGGAAACCTTTTGCACAACCACTATTAAGTCCATGTAACGGAACCTCCCTTCATTCCTAATGTGCTTACATGGTGGTGCCTTATGCAAACTTTGCTGGCCTGCCCCATTCCAGAAATAAGTGTTTTTTGGTTGTTTGCCGAAATGCTACATCTCCGTATCGCAAGCAGTGGGTGCCACTTGCAAAAGGGTATCGGTGGGACCGATATGGGATACCTCAGATACTTCCCCCAAACCATTACATTTAATACTTAATTTGGACATAATCTAGAGAAAAACAATGGAATTTCCTTTGAAATTAAGGCAATGACTAGCACTCAAACCTAATCGACTTTGGTCTGTCTTAAGCACGTTTTCCAGAAGTCTTAAGCATTTCTCCAGAATGCATCCAATGACTTTATTTTAAAGTAATTTGTAACAGAAGTATAAAATCTAAATGTTAGAACTTAAGTTTTATTATATTTACTTCCCTACTTGTAATCTGAAGGGGGGGGTTTGGTTCTGATAAGAATGACGTGTGTGTGGGAGGACAACACACAGCATACATAAGCATGGGGGGAAATTCTCTCAGTATATGCCTGGCCGGGTATATTTTCTCTTATATTTAATACCCTCAGCGTGCATAATATGGGTCTCCTTAGGTCCCATTCACACTGCAGCTATCAACCTATATCTAGGCTGCACTGCACATCAAGAGGGGAATCGCATGATGGAATTCTCTCCCAAAATTGTCTCTCACGAAAATTTTCCTACACGCAGAAAACTAGCATGTCAGACAGAAGTCAATGCTAGAAGCCTTCTCCACAGTGTCTAGATTTCTGTGTTTAAATATATTTCAATCACGTGAGCCCCATCTATCGTCTGAAGAGCTACAACCCAGGCACAGGCTTTTCCACCTCAGCGAGAACTAGGCCTTCACCTTCACAAAAGAAGCACTTTAGGAGTCTGCTTAAACCCCAAGTGACTGCTTGTGTGAATGACTCTCCATCTCAGATCCACCTCAATTTCAGGATCGCGAGTGAAGCCCACAACTCCTCACACCTCTCTTTATCCTCCCTTCTTCCCAACCTGGGCGACCCCTTCTCTGTCCTGATCACCTCCTTTCCATATGCACGGATTCCACGAGGCACCCGCCTCGAGCCCTTTTCCCGCCCTGCGCATCCTGATCCCAGCATGTAGGCGCACCATTCCGTTTGCAACCCTTGCTGCTAAAGCCAGCCAGCCTCCCTCCCTCCCTCCTTGGGGGGCGTCTCGAGAACTGCTGTTGACGGGTCTGCACAAAGGACTCCCTTTAATTGATGTATTTCTGCCTCCCTCCCTAGCCTCTAAGTTCCCCACCTTTAGGACTCCAGGTTCTTACGTTAGAGCAGGGCGGCAGAAAGGAGCGTCCACAAGGCCTCGTTGGGACGTGGCTCCTTAGACGTCGGCTGCGAGTTCAGGGAGAGGCGCTTAGCCCCGGGAGCGAAAAGGAAGCCCCTTCTTCCTAGCCCCAGTAGCGTCCCCGGCATCCTGCTCTTTCCTCGGCTGATAACGCCGCTTGGCCGAAGGCAGAGATCACCCGAGCGTCCGGCTAGCCCAGCCCAGGCTCACCCCTCCGCTATCCGATTTGCTGCTGCGCCTTGGGTGACAAGAAAGCTACCCTGTCCAGTGCCCGCGTCCAAAAGACAAGGCGGGGAAAGGAGGAGGAGGAGCGGGAAACGACGCGTGTTCTCCGAGAACGTTTTGCAAGAGCGACCCGAGGTTTTCCTTCGGCGTGCTTGCAATTGTGGGCACGGTGGAGACCCAAGAGCCGCCTGCTGGTGAAGGAGAAGCGGTAGTAGTCACGAAGCTTTCCCTAGTTTTGCCTGCAGAGGAGCTGGAAGGAAGGTTACAATATGGTGTGGCGAGAGAGTGAGGGGCGCAAATTAATTAACAGCTCGGCAAAATTAAAGAAGGCAGAAGACCAAAAGCCCGTTTACATTCCATTGGTTTCAAAGGCGAAGACGTAAACATGTGCTTAATGCTCCCATTCTAATATATCGCTACCAGCACCAGGAGGGTTACTAGGCCTGGGCTCTGGACCCAAATCTGTTCCAGAGTGTCCATTGGTGCCACTTCCTTCCCCAACAGATTGGGGCGGGGGGGAGGGGGAACTTAGCTTAATTGCCATGCAGACGGCTATTTTCAAGGGAGAATACAACAGGGGAGGGGAGGGTTAAATCCCGCCTCCCACATGCTGCAACACTTCCCAAAAAATCATCCCCTACATGACAAGTTTAAGGGAGGGAGAAAACGTGTTTTCCTTTAGTCTGAAATGATATGAGTCGGTGCAAATTCATTGAAGAACTTATTTTACTTGAAGTTATGTGAATAAGAAATTAATTGGCTGGCTTTGCCTTCAAGTAATTAACTTTAAATTTGCATATTTAAGGTTACATCCCCTGTGAGGGAAGGTTACATGAACTGGGATTGTTTAGCTTGGAATAAAGGAAGCTAAGGGGACATAAAATTATGCATGGTATGGGGAATGTGGATAGGGAGACATTTTTCTCCCTCTCAAAATACTAGAACCCGGGGTCATCCCATGAAGCTGATTGGTGGGACATCTAGGACAAATAAAAGGAAGTACTTCACTCAGTGCATAGTTAAATTATGGAACTCACTACCACAGGATGTAGTGATGGCCACCAATTTGGATGGCTTTAAAAGGGAGTTGGATAAATTCCTGGAGGTGAAAACTATCAATGGCTACTAGCCCTGATGGTTGTGTGCTATCTCCAGTATTCAAGACAGTAAGCCTGTGTGCACTAGTTGCTGGGGAACATGGGTGGGAGGGTGCTGTTGCACCATGTCTTGCTTGATCATCCCTGGCTGATGGCTGGTTGGTCACTGTGTGAACAGAGTGCTGGACTAGGTGGACCCTCGGTCTGATCCAGCATCAGGGCACTTCTTATGTTCTTATATATAGTTGTGAATATGCAGATGTTATGCAGATTTGGGTCTTAAAAGTGTGGGCCCTGAATCTTTTAGGGTACAATCCTATGGATGTTTAGATAGAAAAGTCCTACAACTCCCAGTATTCCCCAGGAAAGATAAAAGGAAGGCCCAACATGTCAGTTCTACCAGGGGCTAGAGCCACTGCACTCTGTCTAATTGATAAGCTTCATCTTTTATTGCTCTCTTAAGATCACAAACACACAACATCCAGCCATTCCATTCTCTCTCTTCCTGCAGCTTTTCATGGTGTCTCCCTCCTCCATTTCTCTCTGCCAATTATATCTCCCACACCCCATCCCAGTATTCCTTGCCTCATTGGGCACTACTACAATCCAGCCACTGCCCTTATGTGAAGAATGAGAGATCATGAGGCAAATGGGTGCATGTGTGAGCTCAGAGGCCTGGCCACAGCATGCAGCAATTAGAGTGCCTTTCTAAAAGTTGCTGTACCACACTAGCCTTTGTGTTCTGTGGTTGGGCCTCACACAATTGCCTACCTGACCCTCTCTGATGGCAGCAGCTGGATTGGCCAAATGAGAAAGCCATGGTGAAGCAGAGAAGGAGGTGGGTGGAGGGTAGGGTTGCATGGCCACCAGAGAAAGGAACAGGGCCAAGGACATGGGATGCCTGGACCATCATGTCCATCCTGGAGACTTGCAGTTCCCCATCTTTGCCTTATAATCACTAAAGCTGATTTTAAAAATCTTAATGACAATAGAATGGACTAATGAACCCCTCAAGTAGAGCATCAAAAAGAAATTTCATGACTGTTGAGAGCACAGAACAGTAGCAAGCTAGCTGGAAATGCAGGGGTGGTTATGTATTCATCATGGTAATTGCCTGTAATTATCAAAGGAAAGGTGAAGAAGGAACTTAAGTGAATGGAGCAGATCAGCATAATTGAGAAGTTTGAGGATCCCTTAGGGCTGCTCAATTACTGTAATAATAAAAAAAGAAAATTATGTACTATATGAATATGCATAGATCCCTAAGACCAGAACCAAGCAATGATGTGAGGATATAACAGTCTACTTATGCTCAATGATATAATTTATAAATTGGTAGTATCAATTGAATTTGGTCTTGCGTGCTTTAAGCCCTGTCAGGATATTGACAGACCAAAATGGAAGAGCATAGCACCAAGCTCACCAACTTCAATACACCATTCTGAACATAGCACTTCAAAAGTCTGTCCTCTAGTATATCATCTATACAGGATATTGGCCAAAGAAAAAATCATGAAAGACTTTAGAGGGTCTGGAGGGTGCTAAAATCATCGTTGACTATATTCTAGAGAGCAGCATAACAAAATGTAAGTGTCTTACAAACATGGTGGATGCAGGGAGAACAACCTAACACTAAACACCAATCAAATGCAAATTGGGGTGGAGCAAGTAAACTTTTTATGGGAGACAATGGAGGAATCCAGAACTTTATAATAGCTATAATATGGACCAAGTTTTTTGAAGGACCCGGAGACCTTTCAGTGGTGAAACTGAAGAAGCAAAGATCACAGGCAAGGATGAATCTGTATATAAAAACAGGGATAAAGTTCTTCAACTACAATTCATCACTCCATGGTTTATTATTATTATTTACATTTACATACCGAGGTAATGTATACACATTATCAAGATAAAGATACATAACAGAACAATGACATAATAGAATATACAGAGATTTCATGTTAATTCATTTGGCTTATTGTCTATGTTCAACAGTTCTGATATCACATAGTCATATTGAACTTATTTTGAAAATGTTATAAACCAATCCTTCATCCAGAAATGATTCTAGGCCAGTATACAGGCAAAAATCAGAGACAGAGTAGTAGACCCGCAGATAACCTGGACCCAAACCATGTAGGGCTTTAAAGGTGATAACCAACACTTTATACTTCGCCTAGAAATTAATTGGCAGCCAATGAAGAGATTTTAAAACTGAAGCACTCTGCATTTGACCCGTTTCCTGAAAGTAAGCCCCACTGATCACAGCGGCCGGGCGTGTAAACAGACAGAGGCTTGCGCTGTGCGCAAAATGGAACTCTCCAATAAAACACGCACGTGTGATTCCGAATCAGAATTCTAACCTCTCCTATCTCTATGATTTCACTGGCCTTCTCGCGTCTCTCCCTCGCGCCTGCGCAAACCTTCACTCATTCCTCCCGCGCTGCTGCCCTTCTCGTTTCTTCCCCCCCCCCCCCCGCTTCCCGATAGCGGAAGTTGACGTCGTCGAGAGAAGGATCTCAGCGCGCGCGCCCTTCCCCCACTTCCATCTCGCTCGCTGTGTTTGTTCGAGCTCCACAAAATGGCGAAGATCGCCAAGACCCACGAAGGTAAGCTATGATAACGGCCTTCTCTGCCTCACGTTCGTCACCCGCACTCGGCGGCCCCTCCTCGATTCCTTTCCAAGGGCCGCTTGCCCGCCCGAGGAGCAGCATTGGGGCGGTAGGGAAGCGTCGGCGGCCTGTGGCTCCGTCGGGCTAGGCCTGCGCGTAATGGCGTCGCTGTGTAAGCCTTTCCTTCCTCTTATCTCGTTCCCTTCGCCCATTTTGTGCGGCCTCGTGGCTCAGTGTAGGAGCCAGAGAAGGCCTTGCAAAAGAAGTGAGGAAGAGAGAGACGGAGAAGCGGGCAAAATGCTGGAGGCCAGAGCCCAGCATGAGCTGTGGACTAGACCTTTTGGGGTGTTGCCATCTCTTTCCTTCTCTCTCCTCCCACCCCCGCGCAAACACAGGAAACAACGTGAATTTTTGTTAGTTCGTTATAAAACTGCGAAATTTAATATATATTTGTATCACCTATTATTTCCTTTTATCATTTGACCTCTTCGCCGAAAGCCGTTGTATCCTATGGAGGCGGGGGCGAGGAGAGCTCGTTGCTTAATATTAAGCAATATAGCAACGACAAAAACATACTTATCAAATAAATCTACGAGATATGCACGTCAGCAGGGGTGTTTGTTCTGAGCTTCTTTTCTACAAGCTTTGTGAAGGTGTATGTCGGGTTTTTGAGTGTGTGTGTGTGTGTGTGTGTGTGTGTGTGTGTTGCTCTTCTAAACGCATTGGTCTACTTGGAGAAACAAGCTAATAGTTTTCCGGCAGGTTGGGAGTTGTGACACACATGCACACACCAGCATCTTTCAGTTTGGATTGACGTTATAACCAGTGCCCATCAAGTATGTTCTTGATTGACTCCTATGTTTCCACAAGACATGAGGAAGGGGGTTTCTTAGTTTAAAGAGTATCTGATAAGCCATGCTGAACAACAAATTGAATATGAGAACTGCAGTTTTGATGCAAACCAGAAGTGATGTTGCTGTAGCTGAATAATTAGTAGTATGTTTATCTGTCTGAGTGATAGACTGTAAAAACAACAGACTAAATATACCTGTATAAACAAAACCGTCAGACTCTCAGTTCCATGATACAGTAGGGAAAATTCTCTACAAATACAATAATATTTAAAGAGATAACTGGAGTGTTTGTATGCATTTCCTACTTTTTCCAGCTTAAGCAGTTTATAACTTCATTTCATCAATGGCTCAGTTCTTGATTTTAATATAGAGGTCTCTCTAAGCACGTGGCTTTGTAAATTTACATTTCATTCGAAATGTATTTTGCTGAAAAATATGCTATATTAATTTCAGTGGAACTTGATCAAGTAAACGTTTTTAAGATTATAACCTTTCATAAGAGCATGCAGTTCTTTCAGGGTTCCTCATAAGCATGTGTTCATGATTTTAAAGCAGCTTGTTCCAGGAATGTAACATAATTGTAGTGTGTAGTGAATTTCAAACTGCACTAAGCTTGCAATATATTGTAAAAACAATATTTATTTATTTATTTCATTTTTATACCACCCAATAGCCGAAGCTCACTAGGCGGTTCACACAAATTAAAACCATGAAGAGCATAAAAACAACCAACAAATTTAAAACATACATACAAAATACAACATAAAAAGCACAACCAGAATAAAACCACACAGCAAAAATTGATATATATTCTGCATTTTTATGATTAGATGTATTAACACCATATACTGAATACTTGAAATTGGATAAGTTTGCTTTTATTATTAAGTGGAGACTGAATGTGGATATCTCAGCTTCGCTGTAAGATGGATTTTAGATTGTTCCTGACCATTGTCCAAGGCAAAGTGTTCTCAGCAGGTGGGGTAGGCTAAGCTCTATTGTGTCATAGTACAATACAGAGTCAGGCAACCCTATACACTTATTAAAATAAAATTGCAGGTCTGGAAAATACTAGATGAACTGAACCTCTGAACTAGAACAGTATACAGTAAATTTCAACAGTCAATGGGTTGTACCAACGGAGCAGACACTGCTGGCAAATAAAATTCCCCTTCTTTCCATCTGCTTCCCCAAATGCCCCTTCCATCTGTTCTGGAGGGTTGGGGACCCTCCAGAGCAGATTTGGGGACATGCAGTGGAGAGGTGGGGAAGGAAAATACCTGTTACGCAAGTGGAAGTTCACTTGCGTAACATTGGATTTAGCGCTGTATATACTCTTTGTAGCCTGTTTAATGAAGACAAGCTCTTTAGTACATACTCTCTACGGAAGAGGCTTTCAAGGTAGGTAGACTAAGAACATAAGAACCATGCTGGATCAGACCAATTGTGGCATACTTTACAGAATGTTTACCTCAGGGATGAGGATCTTCCAGCCAGCTGGGTTTCCCCAGCCAGCCAAGTTTTCCAAAAATTTCCATCCTCTGGCCCTGCCCCCTCTGCCAGCTTTTCCTTCTAGGCAGAGGGAATGGGGACAGAGCAGGAAGCTGCTGAGTTATTCAGTCCTGTTCCTCCTGAGCCTTAGGCTCGTCCTGCTTGCTTGTGAGTAGACATGCTGCTCATTCTTACTTCTGAGTGGACAAGCTTCCTAATACAAATTAGAGGGGAGTTACATTTTCAACCCCATTTAGCTTCTCTAAAATGGAATTCAGCCCTGACTTGGAAAAAAATCCCTTCCCCTGGTTTAGCTAATAGAGCAAAGTAAAATTGCTATTTATAATTTTTGGCAGAAAGCCTGTCTTTGAAGCTTAATAGTGGGGCACAGTTATACCATTATTTTTGTAGGCATGGCAACTTGTGGTGTGCTATGTATGAGACCCATGTGATAAGTTCTATGGGAAAGAGGTACAAGAATAAAAGACTAGTTGCAAGACTCCTCAGAATGTAAGGAGAGGTTTAATAAGATCTGAGTGCAGGAACTCAACTTGTTATGGGACTAGGAAGGAAAAGTGGACAGCAAAGAAATTGTAATGTGAAGTCTGCTGTAAGTGTGTGGTAACATGCAGGGTCTTTTTCTGAAGTGTGAAAGAAAATTATTATTATTATTATTATTATTATTTATTTATTTATTTATATAGCACCACCAATGTAGGTAGATTGCATGTGGGACTATACAAAAACCAGTGGGGTCAGTGGGAAGATGGAGCATTTATCGGAACATTGCGTGACATCTAATGGAGTTTGCAATGCATAGGTTATACAAGATTTTAATGGGCTATGTTAGGGTCATCCCATTGGAAAGGTTGGTGTTTTTATAAGAAAAACTGAGTAAATACTGAAATTAAAGAAATTTATAATCGAGCTCTGCCCATGTACATAGCAAACTTGACAGTCCCTACCCCTAAAATAGTTGCAAGGAAACAGAAAGGGGGAGATGGAGACAGAGAAAGACATACATGATTATTTAAAAGACATGCTTTGGCACATTAGGTGGAATGGGCAACCTGGTGCCCTCCAGGTGTTTTAGAATACAACTCCCATCATCCCTGACCATCGGCTAGGGCTTATGGGAATTGTAGGCCAAAGCATCTAGAAGGCACATGATTGTCTTGCCCTACGTTAGGGAATTGGGACTAGTGGAATGTTCCAAAGTCTTCCTGGAAAAGGTGAGTTTTGAGAGAGGATTTGAAAGAAATAAGGGAGGTGGCCTCACAAGGCCTTTTTCCAAGCATAAGGGGCAGGAAGTGAGAAAGGCTGTTGCTGTTTCACGGAGCAATAGATCCTCAGACAATTGAGGTTGACAACTGATCATGGGCGTGGTAAGGCCTGCGAAACAATTGGAAGGATTGGATGGTGGGGACAGTTTACATCTATTTCTTTTCTTGAGCACCTCCCCTCTCCTCCCCTCCCAGTGGAGAGAAAAAAAAGAAATTGGGAGGAAAAACTTTGAGCGGCTAGAGTCAGGCATTGCTTTTTGGAAATAGTGTGTAAGAGGGACAGTTGCTTGCAATATGTACTGTCCTTCAACTGTTGCCTCACGGGGTTACAGGTGGTTTTGTACCTATTGTTCTGTTTCCAGATAATGCTTATTGTAGAGACTGTTTGTAAGCCCATAAAAAAATCATTTTGTACAGTATAATGTAGATGGTTTTTGTTTTAAATTCATTTATTTTTCCTCATAATTTTCCCAACTGGCAAAACATATGTTTGGTACCATAGGATGCAGTAGGTTGTGGCTCTATTTTTTATACTAGGTATATTTGTAATTATTATCTAAATAAGGCTGAAGTATACTTTAATAAATATAGCACAGTATATATACCCTATTTCTTCAATTCTAAGACACACTTTTTTCCCATATAAATGTCTCTAAAAATGGAGTGCGTCTTCGAATCGTGGGTGTGTCTTAAGGTTTTTTTTTCTGTTTGTGGTTCTGAAATTAGTGTGCGTCTTACAATCAATTCGAAGAAATACGGTAGTACAGTACAGTTTTATGCACTAAGTTATATGTAATGCATTTAATGTTGTTAAAGTAATTAGAACTGATAAGAAAATAAGTATTGCAAATACTTGAACTTTCTCCCAAACATCCATATATTTCGGGGAGAAAGGGGGGGAGTTATATTCTGTAGCTTCATTATTTCTGGAAATTTTACATCTCTAGGCATAATATAAGAGCAGAGAAATGGAGCAGAGCCATAGAGGGTTTTGAGGGCACATACAAGAAGCATGAAGAGAGGCGTGAAGTGTGAGTGGTGAGAGATGTGAATAACTTGGCCAGCAGAGTGCTGGATAGACCTGAGTAGATGAAGGTGAGATAACGAAAGAGGGCAGTAAGCAAGTTGAGAAATGACAAGGATATGGACCAAACTAATTGCTGAAAGGACACATTTTTGTAAAAAGAAAAGTGACATGACTTAGTAAAGGGAGAAGTGATATGATTGGTACAAGACTGAGCACGAGGGAAAATGGGAGTGAGAACAGTCCACAGAGAAAATGAAGGCTTAATACTTCATTAGTGGAGTGGATGTTGACTTTGCCAATGGATAAGGAGAGTGAACATGGAGAGGAGGGTTTAGGAGGAAACATGCAAAGCTTGGTCTTCGACATACTGACCTTCATATGACAAAATGGACAGTGTTGAGCGTAGGTTTGTTTGCTGCAAAATAACCATCACTGGGATTTCATCTTCGTATTTATTGAAATATTGTTAGGATCAGTAGCTAAATATCAACATATTCATTACTTCAGGAATACACACATTGTTTACATCGGGTTGAAATTATGGGTAGGCCTAATACAGAAGATAACACACAAAATTTTAGAATAAAAAGATAACTGGGATCAAGTTGTCAGAAGAGCTCACTTCTGGGACAACTCAGCAGGAATTTTATGATGGACTGAGTTTAGATTTAAACACTGGAATGAGCTTATGCTGTGCTCTTATTACTGTATTTTTTGTGTTTAGTTCTTCTGAGCTATCTGTATTGGAAGGTGATATTACAGGTAGTGCAAATAATTGAGGGATCTAAAGCAATTCAGGTTTATTTCTTGAAGCATACAGTCCCATGGCTGCTCTAGCATTTCTTCTGAAGAGAATTGTGTCTGTATATGATGCAACTATTCTTTCTGGTACCTATTTTTCCGAGGCATCTGCTTCAAGCACTGGGTGAAAAGGTGGCATTACTGCTAGGGTTATTATAGACCATCTATCATCACTTTGGCCCTATTAACATAAAAACATGACTTGACTGCACTACACTGCAGTGCAAAAGCTAGGCTGTGGATAAAAGGTACATGTGCAGGTGTAGCTTCACACACTTTCATGCATTTTGGCATTTGTTGGATATTTTTATCAGACCTACAGCAAGGTTGCCATAGTATCAACCAATCAATATTTACAGTCAACAGACCATTGTTGTAGCATATAAAGTGCACAGTTAATAAAAATACATGGTAAAAAGAAAGGATAAAAAATCTGTAAAAATGCTAATCAGTAGGTTTAAAATAATGATCAGTATGCCATAGTATGACCTCAGTTGCAGCATTTGTTAGGCCTGCCTTCCAGTGTTGTGCAGGAAAAAAGAAAGATCATCATATGTCTGTCATTACGTTAGAAGCAAAAAACATGGTTTGCTTTTCCAGGCTACTGAGGCAGCAGGCAAGAGTGGTAAAAAACCACAACAACCAGCCATTCTAGATGCCGGTACTATAGTGTAAAGATGTGAAGGGTGGGGGGAGCAGGTGCAGGAGAAAAAAATCAGGAAAAGATGGGGTTTTCCCCTGAGGCCCATTTTTGTTTTGTTTTTCTGAAAAATTGAACAGTTTTGGATTATATAATATTTACTTTTAGAATTTTAGACAAAAGACTAGAGATGTAAAATGTCTGGAAAGATGAAACCATGGAAGAATTTTTTTATCTTCTCTGTAAGATTTCCAGCATAGTTATTTTTTTCATTCCTTATTAAAATTATTGATCTAAAGTATATTTTACTGATAGACATTTATGCTCAGTTTGACCACATGTGAGTCGAGTCACCATTGTGCATTCCATAAATGTGCATTCTTGACAGTTTGGGTTTTGTTCTATAGTGTCCTATGTTTATGATGCTGTAGCAGAGATTTGGTGTGGTTCTAATCTATTCAGATAATAATCACAAATTTACTAACTTTTAAAATATATAATGATTATTATTATTATTATTATTATTTATTTATTTATATAGCACCATCAATGTACATGGTGCTGTACAGAGTAAAACAGTAAATAGCAAGACCCTGCCGCATAGGCTTACAATCTAATAAAATCATAGTAAAACAATAAGGAGGGGAAGAGAATGCCAACAGGTACAGGGAAGGGTAAGCAGGCACAGGGTAGGGAAAAACTAACAGTAGAAAGTAAAGAGAGAACTTAATTAAGTTCTACATAAAATAAGTTTAGGAACAGAAAGTCTGCTTTATGTTCCTAAAGAAGTCCTCCCCAACCTGGTACCCACCAGATGTTTTGGGCACCAGTGTTCAGCTTTCCTGATCATTGGCTATGCCGTCCGAGGCTGATGGGAGCTGAAGTCCAAAATATCCGGAGGGCACCAGGTTGGGGAAGGCTGCCTTAAAGCAGCAAAAGGAATTTAGGTCTGCAAAGACTGCTTTAAAAAATGGTATTGCTTATTTTTCAAGTTTTCCAAAATTTCCGTGTTTCCCATGGCTTCAAAATTTCCGGAAATTACATCTACTACAGTGCCACAAAGGCATTTGGGATACAGGGAGGAAGCAGGCAAAGAAGGAACATAAAAGCCATGCTGGATCAGACCAAGAGTCCATCTAGTCCAGCATACTGTTCACAGTGGCCAGCCAGTTGTCCTCGGGAAACCCACAAGCAGGACACAAATGCAACAGCACCCTCCCACCCATGTTCCCCAGCAACTGGTGTACATGGAATTGAATTCCATAATTTAACCTTGTGCTGTGTGAAGAAGTATTTCCTTTTATCTGTCCTAAATCTCTCACCGATCAGCTTCATGAGATTATCTTGGGTTCTAGTATTATGATAGAGGGAGGAAAATGTTTCCCTATCCACTTTATCCACAGCATGCATAATTTTGTACACCTCTATCAGATACACCCCTCTCAGAAGAGAAACAAACAACCCAGGAATTGAGAAAACAAACTGTAGTTTGTTCAGTCATCTGCCAGGCAATCCCTACGTAGAGCAACAAACCATGGGTTAACCATAGTTTAATTAACCTATGTCCTGGCATTATGTGTGAATGAGGTCACTGTATGTGTTAGCAGGACAATTGCTAGATTTCCATTTGAATAGGACTTGAAGAATAAAGGTTACAGAAATGCTTCATACGACATTCTTGACCATGCTTTGTAATGATAGGTTTTTTTATAGATATAGATATAAAACAATATTTGATTATCCTTTTCCCACAGATATTGAAGCACAGATTCGAGAAATTCAAGGCAAAAAAGCTGCCCTTGATGAAGCTCAGGGAGTGGGCCTTGATTCTACAGGATACTATGATCAAGAGATATATGGAGGAAGTGACAGCAGGTTTGCTGGATATGTAACTTCAATTGCAGCAACTGAACTAGAAGATGTAAGTACAATATATTTTCATAAGTTACTATCAGAATTTTTTAAAAAACTCGTTTTGTAGAAATTGCAGAATTTGCAATCACAGATACTTTTAAAAATGAAAAGTCATGTGAGTTTTCTACCTTTCATAAAGATAAGTTTAACACACAGCATCCATTTTAAGTTTATTTTAAAATTCTGACTCCCAAAATGTTGAATTAGGGAGTCCCCTAATTCCCCTAACAAACCTGTGTCCCCTAAACCATGTCTGGGGAGGACATGGGATTTTTCGGTTTTCTGGCTCCAAGCTCATAGACAGAGCTTCAAGCTGGGAGCCAGGAAACTGTGCTTCCCGCCCCCTCATAGTCAGTGTGGGTGAACCATGGCAGCAGCCTCTCCATGCATGTAAAACCAAGCGTGGAAAGGGTGAAAAGGGGGTATTCCTATGCGGCGTACAGCCTCCCCCCTCCTACCCTGAAGCTTCCCGTAGGATTGTGCCCTTAATCATTTAAATACAAAAATGAATGAGTCGTTAAATCTTTATTAATCCTTTTGTTTGTGTAGGATGATGATGACTACTCTTCTACAAGCTTGCTTGGCCAGAAGAAGCCTGGGTACCATGCACCAGTGGCACTGCTTAATGATATACCACAGTCAACTGAACAGGTGAATTTTGCAGCGTATAATATAAGGTTGAGGCATTCTACGCCCATTTCTGTTGGGAGTTGGGGCTAAAATATTCTTTGAGAATTATGCTAGCGATATAATTTTTATGGCATATATACTGTTTGTTCAGCAAGCAATTGAACTTATATGCATTTCATGATGATCATCTAGTATTAAAATATTATAACAAGATTTTGTGTAGCAGTTTAATTTCATTGTGAGCTAGTCATCGTCTTTAACTTTTAATTGCATTGCTTAACATGGCTTATGAGGGTAATAGTGAAAAAGTAATCCAAAGAAAAGTGCTTCTCAAACATAAGAGTCATGTGACAAAAGATAGGTGTGAAGTGTACTATTAACATGAGTGTCAACTGCTTATTCTCACCAGTGCACTTAGACCCTGAAAACGTTGATGTAATTTAAGTCATTCCCATATATAGGGAAGCTGGATTCCTTATTAAATGGTAGCAAAAAAAAGTTTTGGCAGAAATATTTGAGGGAAGCAGTGTTTTTTCGGTTTTTAACGTAAAAATTAGATTCCGATTCATTTACAAGTGTGATGTGAAAATAGCTAATTGTGATGTGGAGTTGGAATGCTGAATTTTCCTGTTTTTCCCCAGCAGCCATCCCATTGAGTGGATATATCCCTCAAGTTTTGTCAAATAGTTTGGGGTCGTGCTACAAGAGTTGTTCAAAGGGAAACTGCACTGATTGTCCCAGATCATTCTTTCAATCTGTGGGTGGGGGGGAGCGTATATAGAGCAGACTAATTTATTAATTAGTAGTTAGGGATGAATAGGAGAGTTTTTCTTTTAAGGTTCTGGGGTGGGTGGGGGGAGCTTTAGCATAAAAACGTAAGCTTTTTATATTGCTGTTTGATAACAAGGGAGCCATATTTTGTGTTTCTTGTTTTTAGTACGATCCATTTGCTGAACATCGTCCACAAAAGATTGCCGATAGGGAAGATGAATACAAAAATCGCAGGCAGATGATGATTATTTCTCCTGAACGTCTTGATCCTTTTGCAGATGGTAACTTATTTTCACCTTTTCATTGGATCTTACCAGTTTTGTTCCCTTAAATTGTCTTTAGACATTTGATTTCTGTTGGCATGCTTATAAATTCAGGAATTTTTTAGTTTATATAGTTTAAGAGTTGGTTGAAATCATAGTTTGCCATTTTGTTCATCCTTTGTAATGCAGATTTTCTTTCCAGGTAGAAGGACAAGAAAATAATGAGCCATTGCCATAGAAACACAAAGGGTTAAAGGTTTCTCTTTTCTTTTTGCTTTGGGTGATATATATATATTATACTTTGAGCAACTTGTATATTATAGTGCTCAAGAATCTTCCAGCTTACTGGAAGCTTCAGATCCAAAATTAGAATATAAAAGAATTACTGCCTTTAAAATGCTAACTAGCAAATCGGAGCAGTTGATTCTACAATTCTGATTATTTCGGAAGTTTAGTTAAGTGAAGCAAAAGTAGCATTAAGAGGCTTTGATACTTTTTAATAGTTCAAGTCTGTTCTGATTATTTTAGAATCTAAGTCAGTGCAAGGGGCAGTAGTGGGCCTGATGGAAACTTTCCTCAGGTGAGTCAGCTTGACAAGTAACCTTAGAGCACCTGTTGATTAGAAATATAATTGGTTGCAGGTTTTTGTAAATTAGCATTTCAGCCTGCATGAATTAATAGGGATATGGATTTTACTTGCTTAACTGTCATTGATATAAACATGTATTGTCAGAATTCACAGGCCCATACTAACTGTCCTTAATTTCTTTCCTACAGCAGTACTGCTATATGCCAGTCCTGTCTGCATTCTTAAGGGTGCAGTTCAACACATCCTGTGTAGATAATGGTGAAAAAGTATCCCAAAGGAAAGTCCTATCAAAGCTAGTGTCAGAATGACACTGCCAATTGGGCAATGAACTTCAGCATAGAAAATGTATTAAGAATTTTACTTTGTCCTAAATTAGTAATGCTATACTACCTGTATAGCCAATCTGCACATAAAGAGTAGTGCTTCCTTGATGAGTTTGTTACTATATAGTTGGGCTTCTGTAAAATATTTAAAGTTAGAATAAATTCAAGGTACAGATTAGCATATCTTAGGATGTGGAAAAACATTTTGCCTGTGAGTATCCTTATGATGATAAATGTAGTTTACTGCAATCAGCTCACAATTGTAATTGTACCATCAGTATCTGTGGGGGGAGAAATTGGGTGCTCTTAAAGTGAAGCCCTTTAACATGCCTCCACAAAATGAGGATCTGGGAATGGTTATCCAGATTCATCAAACATATACGCTGGTCTATAAGATAAAGCAATTTGAGTCATTATCTAGGTTTACAATAGTTTCATAGTCAGATAACATAGGCTTTATCAGCTTGAACAAGGTAATGTGTTGATTATAAATATCTTTCCAAAGTGTTACTAATGGTAAAGAGATAATTTTCTAGGCTTCTATTCTGCTGCTTGAAGTCAGAACTGCTGATGGAGACAAAGGCACGAAAGTGTACGTATTCCGGATTAGCAACCCAGGAACCCATCACTTCTGAAGACTCTTAACTGTGCTGTCATTTTATCATTCTTATCTCCTTTAAAAATATTTGTTTTAAACTGTTGTAGTTATGTTTGTGTTCAAACAGGTTAAATTGATCAGCAAAGTGAATAAACGTAAGATACATGTAATCTTTTTTAAAGAAATCAGTCAAACCAGTAAAATTAATTGATTTTGGCATAACATAATATTAGAGTAGGGCAGTTTTAAAAGCCAACTTTTCTGCATCTCCTGTATTTATTATGCTTCTGTCCTGTTGCTGTTCTCTTCTGCAGGAGGGAAGACACCTGATCCTAAAATGAATGCCAGAACATATATGGATGTTATGCGTGAACAACATTTAACAAAAGAAGAGGTTGGTTAATTTTTTATTCTAAAGGCCAACCTTTCATTGCAGTCAGAGCTATTGTCAGCACCTGGCATGGTTGGGCAGCTGCTGAGGGTCCAATGATGCTGATGCATTATGTAGATTGGCCCCACCTGCCTGTCCTGTTTGTACTTGGTGGCAGGTATCTCTGAACCACCCACAATTTAAAATTCCCCACAGTTCCCTAAAGCAATGATTCATCAGAGCATTGTGGGAAAATTAAATGGTGTGTGTGTCCTCCACTTGCCTCCTGTAAAAATCTGCTGTCCGAAGGTTCCTAGTAGGTGGCAATTTGCCATAGCCCTACTCAACCCTGGTTCCAGCCCTCTGAGCAGAATATGGGTCTAGTGCAATTCAGTGAATGTGAACTCAGGTAAAATAACACATTTTAAAGAAGAGTTTAGGATTGGATACAGTCACTGGATCATTGCACATGTAAAACCTGCACCCCCTTCTTCCCTCACATGCTTTGATTCAGTTAGTTACTGTTTAGTGCAAACCATTGGCTTGGAGTTTTTTACACTTGCCAGCAAGCACAAAGTATTGTTTGCCAGTTCAGATTTAATGGCACACAGTGGCTTGTACTAAACAGGAAGTAACTTATTGGGTCTGTTCAGACAACATGATAAGCCATGGTTAGGCCACTAACCCTTTTGCAGCAAAAGGTTAGTGAGCATGTTTAAACAGTGGTTATGTAGCCACTATGGTTAGGAATGGTTCACACAACACACTAAGCCTTAATGTTTAGTTCAAAATGCTTCACCACCATGACTTACTGTGTTGTCTGAACAGGGTCATTGAACCTTGGTGTACCATGGTTTGGAAGATGTTGCATTCCATTGTCACTCTGTATACACCACTCACTTTATTTTGAATTTAGTTCAGTGCAACATGTTGACACTTTGCAAGATTGTTTAGCACCAACATTTATTTATTTATTTATTTTATTTATGTACCGCCCTATAGCTGAAGCTCTCTGAGCAGTTTACAAAAGTTAATGAACATTTGATGAATATTCATCTCCAGAATGAAATTGAATACAATTAGGGAACAGCCTGTTGAAAATTGATTACATTAAAAAATGCAGGTAAAAATGATATAGTTCAAACAATTTGAAAATGTACATTTAGCTCAGGTGTGATTTTTTTTAATTGACAGTTTGTAGAAATAAGTTACTAATGTAATGTTTTCTCTTTAACAGAGGGAAATTAGGCAGCAACTAGCAGAAAAGGCCAAGGCTGGTGAACTTAAAGTCGTCAATGGTGCTGCATCCCAGCCACCTTCAAAACGCAAACGGCGTTGGGATCAGACTGCTGACCAGACTCCTGGCACCACACCGAAGAAACTGTCAAGCTGGGATCAAGCTGAGGTAAGGTGGTAGTAATTGTAGATGCTTTGGTCTCCAATCATAGTGTTAGGTGACTTCATAAGACATGTCCTCACCTCTTCATGCAAGCTTTCCCTGAGGGGTGACTGACAGTATAGTTATAATATAGTTATATAGTTATAAACAATCAGTGATTATTTAGTTGTACTTCTATTATTATAGCTTTTGCTTTTATCATATTTGTTAACCACTTTGAACGTTCACTGGGAAGCAGTATATAAATATTGTAATAAAATAACTTCCAATTTCAGCGGGCCTCACTGATTTGACCATTAAGATTATTGCCAAACCACAAATTACACGACAGCCATGTGTGTTTTGGGAATGTGTCTGTCCTATTCACAAATAAATGGAAGGTGGGATAGATCTATACGCTATCCAAAAAGGAGTTTTAGGGGTGTGAACCTCTCATCGCCCCAATGACATCACTCTGTTTCCACTTCTTTAAGTAATTTCCCCCCTGCTTAGCTTTCAGTCCAGGAAATAAGCTAGGAAGGGAGAGGATTGCTTAAAGCAACAGAGCCCAGTACAGTAAGATGGAGGAGAGGGTACTCCACCCTTCCACATTCCTCATGTAAAGAGTATTTTTTTTCTTTGTGAGCAGGTTGGATATGCATAAAATGCACAGCTGCCCTATTGCATGCAGATTGGCCCTACGTTTTGTTACCTCTCAAGCACATATAATGCCCACCCCTTAGCATATACAAAATCTTAGAATCATTAAGGAAAATGAATCTAACAAGGTCTACTTCGAAAAAAAATAAGTAAATAGACAACTAGTGTTCCTTGCATCAGGCCTCTAAGAAAAATAACACTACTTTTTTGTCTTATTCAGACCCCTGGACATACTCCATCTTTGCGCTGGGATGAAACGCCTGGTCGTGCAAAGGGTAGTGAGACGCCTGGAGCAACCCCTGGCTCTAAAATATGGGACCCAACTCCCAGTCATACACCAGCAGGAGCTGCAACACCTGGGCGTGGTGATACACCTGGTCACGCAACACCAGGCCATGGAGGTGCAACTTCCAGTGCAAGGAAAAATCGATGGGATGAAACTCCCAAAACAGAAAGAGGTATTCGTCTTGGAATAAAATAGAAGATGTTCCAATCGTTGTTTATTATTATTATTATTATTATTATTATTATTATTATTATTATTATTTACGGATGTCAGTAACTTTTGTGTTAGTTTCACTGGATTTTTCCTGCTTTTGGATGTAATCTAGAGTTTCCCTGATGTGCTGCTTTGAAAATTATGAGCTCAGAAACCTTGAGTTTCCAGCCCATCCTGTTAATGTGATTTTTGTCACTGGGCTTAGATGCACCATCATCCCGACATGGTGATATTTGCTTGTTTATTCAGATATATATATATTTAAAAAAACTTGCCAAAATCTAAAGACCTTCAGATATTTCTGCATGCTCAAGTTATTTCTGAATAAAGTAAGGAGAATCTGAAGTGTTTGACAGATACGTTCATGGGGTTCTTTTGTCCAAGAAAAAGCAAACAAGACCTTCCATAGAGGTTGGAGTCTTGGCCCTTGAAATTAAAGTTAATGTGAGGATTGCAATGACGAAGCACAGCCATGTATAACTAATATAGCTTTGCTTCCTTTTATGTGTCAATAACTGTGTTAATGATTACATTTCAACCTGGAGGGGAGAGGGACAAAGAAACATACGTTCTGTAAAGTTCTTTGAAAGCTGCACTGAGCTTTCACTTTTGAGAATGGATTGTCTCTATTTGTACACTCATTTCAGTTTGAAATGGTTGGATTTTGTTTTCTAGATACTCCTGGGCATGGGAGTGGTTGGGCTGAAACTCCTCGTACTGATCGAGGTGGCGATTCCATTGGTGAAACACCAACTCCTGGAGCAAGTAAAAGAAAATCACGATGGGATGAAACACCTGCAAGTCAGATGGGTGGGAGCACCCCTGTGTTAACACCTGGCAAAACACCGATTGGTACACCAGCTATGAACATGGCAACCCCTACGCCAGGTATGCTTGATTGGTTAACAGCTCAAGCTTAACCATGTTTATTTGGAAATAAACTCTAGATAATGCAGGGAGCCATCTTACAAGTATGCATATTTAGGATTGCAACTCATGCCTGTTCCTGTTGTTAAATTCCCATGCTTTCTCATCTGTTAACATACAAAGTATTTGTGCTAGACAACTATCTTCACTGAAACTCAGTAGCAACCAAATGAAATTTAAAAAACCCAGTTTTTAAGCATGCTCTGCTTATTGTTGTACAGACATGCAGGACTTGCTAAAAGGAGTTCCACAGCTGTATATATCATATTAAATAATTGGAATGAGAGAGTTGTTTGTGTAAGCTGTATAGGGGGTAAAAGTCTTGCCTCAAGGCCCTTCATAGGTTTCAACAGGGAAGTTCTTTCATGTAGAAGTGAATATATTCTGTTGGTTCCAATTCAGGTCACATAATGAGCATGACTCCTGAACAGCTCCAAGCATGGCGATGGGAGAGAGAGATTGATGAGAGGAATAGGCCACTTTCTGATGAAGAGCTGGATGCGATGTTTCCTGAGGGATACAGGGTAAGTAATGAGCCCAAACCGTCTCATGCACTATGCATCAAAAAGCAGAATGCTTTCCTTAACTATAATGTGTACCTACACTGGTAACTCTTACTTCACTAAGAGACATTTAATGGATTGTATCCAGTGGTGCCCTTCCACCAGCAGGACAGACACCAATGGCAAGAACAAATTCCCCCTCCTCCCTGCCGCCCTCCAGATCTGCTCAGGAGACTTGGGTGACCCTCCAGAGCAGATTTGGGGAGAGTGCAGGTGTAGCTCGATATTTTATTTTTTAGTGTGCAACATCTGAGAGAAATATCTGTCTCTTAGAGGATTGCAGTATATTTTTAGATTTTGTTGAAAATAACTTTTTTGATTTCATTGATGGTTCCTTATAATGGGGTTTGCAGAAGTAAAACTTTCGGTGCCATAGGAGAGTCTTGTTCAGGGACTACAGCCTTATCTGTGTTTAAATAGTGTGTATGCTGATGTTTCCCCTCTGCTCATAGTGACTTGTTTTTGTAACATAAATAATTGTTTATAATTTTGCTTTTAAAATATAGCATGAGTGGTTTTAGGGGCCTGATTCACATGCAACTACAACCCCAGGTTTTTTTTTAAAAAAACGTTTTTGTCACGAATAAGCCAGCATGTTAATGCATGCAACTCGATCACTGCTGCTCAGCGGCTCCTGCCAGGGGGAGCAGCTAAACAACCCAAGGACACGTTGCTCTTGGGTTGTTTCTCACGATATCCAAACTTGGGCTTGTCAGGAAAGGGTATAGCCCAAGCTAAATGCAGTGGATGTAAGTTGCACAAGACTTCAGAGCTGGCTGGCAGCACCTTACACTTCCCAGTGGAAGAAGGTGTTTGGCGAAGCTTCAAGAACCTCTGGAATGGGGGCAGGGGCGCGAAAAGATGATGGCAGCAGGTTCCAGAGCAGCACCTCGTGCAGCTTGGCCAGCTTGTGGACTGCAAGTTGCCATTCCTGGCCTGAAAATTGAAATTATCCCTGGCTAACTCATAACTATTGATTTGATTGTTTGTTTTTTAACAGTTTAAATGTTTCAATCTCTTATAATTAGCTTAAATACTTATCTTCCATGTAGGTTCTTCCTCCTCCAGCTGGTTATGTTCCTATTCGTACTCCAGCTCGTAAACTTACAGCAACTCCCACACCTCTGGGTGGCATGACTGGATTCCACATGCAAACAGAAGATAGGACCATGAAAAGTGTCAACGACCAGCCCTCAGGAAATCTTCCTTTCCTAAAGCCAGATGACATACAGTACTTTGATAAACTGCTGGTGAGGTTTTAGTTTGATACTGTTGTTGTCTTATATGGTGTGGAAGTTGAAGTACATCTGTATTAACTGATATGATTGTAAACAATTGCAGGTTGATGTTGATGAATCAACACTTAGTCCAGAGGAACAGAAAGAGAGAAAAATAATGAAATTGCTTTTGAAGATTAAGAACGGCACCCCTCCAATGAGAAAGGTAAGGCAAGCCACTTACATATCGTATGATTTTCTTCACTCTTGCCTGCAGTATTTTTGCTCACATTGTCTTGCCTATATAGCTGGCTTGCCTATATATTGGCTTGCCTATATAGTTTACTACTTTCTGCTGTATATGCTCATTTTATATACTCATTTTATAACCTGCCCTTATCACAGCTGTATTAAGTCATAAGACTATAATTTCTAAAATACTATCTACTTAAAAGGGTTCTAGTATATTAAATATCATAGAAACTCACCTCTTTATGTTAGGGTTGTTTTGACTCACTGTGCTTTAGAATAGGTAGAACAGACTATATTTAATGTTATGCTGTGTTTTTCTGCTTCCTTAGGCTGCATTGCGACAGATTACTGATAAAGCTCGTGAATTTGGAGCAGGCCCACTTTTCAATCAGATTTTACCCCTGCTGATGTCACCAACGCTTGAAGATCAAGAGCGCCATTTGCTTGTCAAAGTTATTGACAGAATCTTATATAAATTAGATGACTTGGTCCGACCATATGTGCACAAGGTTTGTTTCACTGAAATTCAGTACTTGTATTTTACCTTATTATGCACTTTACCAGAAGCCCATAATGTATATATTCAAAAGAACAAATGCTTATGTGTTGTAGGCTTGTAGCTGTAACTGTTTGCATTCTGCATGCAATTAGTTATAGAAGAACTCTAGACCACTTTCATGTATAAACAGGAAGCCAGGATTTAGCAAAGCCAACTCTTGGCTATGTTTTATGTGCAAACCAGGCCCTTGTCGCCTTAAATGCTGAATAGTCAGTGTCCCGATGTCTTCTATACATATGTGGTGTCCTATTAAAAAAAAGTACTTGATATTTGGTATTCGAAATGTCATTATCTTCCTGATAGTGCAGCTATAACCTTACCAGGTATTATTTCTACTTCCATATTTTGTTATGGATTGAATATAGAGGACAAGGAAGACTTTTCTCTGGAATTAGAAATCACGGAAACTTTTAAGTGAAATGAAATCTATTCTTGGGCCTAGGACTATTGGAGTTTACACAATTTTAATGTAGTATTTGCATCAGATATGCATTTTTAACTTTTGTTAAACCTTTTCTAGATTCTTGTGGTCATTGAACCATTGCTGATTGATGAGGACTACTATGCCAGAGTGGAAGGCAGAGAAATTATTTCCAACTTGGCTAAGGTAATACACTACATGTTCTTTCTAATAAATTGTGCTAACGTTGGCACGGAATTGGCCTGGAGTCAAGTGAAAGATGTGTCTGCTGACTGTGTGCAATTTAAGCTAGTTTTCAGGCACAGATACAGAACTTGACCACTCCTCTTACAAACAAGATTATGTCACTTCAAGCAGTATTCTGGCATTGAAAAGAAACCAGTGTTGTCAGAACATAGAACACAGAGGGGGATGGGGAGGACAGTTTTGGGGTGGGAACCAAATGGACCCCCTCTTCATGGGCCAGATGATGTTGGGCCAACTGGAGTTCCATTCTGTGGAGCTATACTCTGTCGTAGAATGTAGATTTTGTAGCTCTTTGTGCACGTCTACAGCGACAGACTGTCTGCTTCTTTTGTCCTTCAGGCAGCTGGTCTGGCGACCATGATCTCCACCATGCGACCCGATATTGATAACATGGATGAATACGTTCGTAACACAACAGCTCGAGCCTTTGCAGTCGTTGCCTCTGCTCTGGGCATTCCGTCTCTCTTGCCCTTTTTGAAAGCTGTGTGCAAAAGCAAGAAGTCGTGGCAAGCCAGACACACCGGTATCAAGATTGTGCAGCAAATTGCTATTCTTATGGGCTGTGCAATTTTACCTCATCTCAGGAGTCTGGTTGAAATCATTGAGCACGGTAGGTATCTTATGTAAAATAACTCCACAATCCTGAAGTTCTGTAGTGGCGGGAGGGGTATTTCTTTCCATTGAACGTTAATTAATGAACTATGTAACAGTGGGATACAAATCAAGGCATCAGAGCTTTTTTCCTTAATTTTCACTTTGAGGAGTTGTTAAGTCTGTTGTATCTAAAGCAAAATGTAGAGGGAAAAACTTTGAGTCCTCGCAATATAAAGGTTAAACGTAGCTTCCCATCTGTGAAGTGTACAGTCTGGCTGTTGCATTGCAGCAAGTAATTCGGAACTAGCATAACAATACATTGTGTGCTGAATGGGGAAGAGAATCCTTCAGTTTTAAAACTTACATTACTGAGAGCTTATCATTTTTCACCCTTTTATTCCTGGACATAAATGGAGCTTAAGCCATGGGTAAGCCTGCACTATGGGCAGCACAGGTTGGAAGGCTGTGTTGGTCTAGGATTGGCGGCTGTAGCAAAGTCAGGCTTCCGATCCTGCTTTCCTCTTCTGCGCTACTGCCTCTTCCCCAGTTTAGTAAACTAGAAGCAAAAGCACTCTGTGGTGGGGATGGCGGAGGAGGAGTACATACTAGAGTGGCAATATCTTGTACTTCCAACTAAAATATTGGCACATTTGATCAAAAGATGTAATACCCACTGCGTTAGACTGTGACATTGGGTTGACTTGGGGCGTACTCACTGATGTTAAGGCTTTTTTGATGCACTCATTAGAGGTTGATGTATAACTCCCAAATATATTTTAACATTGATGTTGAATTATACACCTAAAACATAAAGGGGAGTCAAAAGAGAACAAGCTAATTTATTTTAGTAGACATAGTGTGCTTGATCCAAGTTACTAATGTGTGGAGCGCTGCCCACAGGACTCTCTCGCCGAAGGAAAGGGGAAGGCAATTTTCACCGGTTTTCCCTGTGCTCCCAAAAAAACTGCTCTGGGACCCACCCACCCCCAGAACAATGTGGAAGGTGGTACTGGGAACTATTAGTGGAAGGGGAACGAGTGAAAATAGTTGCTTCTCTTCCCCATTCCCCTTGCACTGGGAGGCTCTACTGGATATTGGTCCCTTCCCGGACTTCTGTTCATAGAAGAGCAGATCTGTATGAAACATAGGATTTCTTGTGGTCTGATTGCTGTAGATTTGCCTCAGTTGGGCTCTGAAACATAGAATAAGCCATAGAATATTTGTTTTGCAGGCTTGGTGGATGAGCAGCAGAAAGTTCGCACCATCAGTGCTTTAGCTATTGCTGCTTTAGCTGAGGCAGCAACTCCCTATGGTATTGAATCCTTTGACTCTGTTCTAAAGCCCCTGTGGAAGGGCATACGTCAACACAGAGGAAAAGTAAGTCTGAATTCTCTCATCTGACTCATATTTAAGAGAAAATGCCTGGATATTCTTTATTGTAATCACATTTATGTATCATCAGGGTCTGGCTGCCTTCTTGAAAGCTATTGGGTACCTTATTCCACTTATGGATGCAGAGTATGCCAACTACTATACCAGAGAAGTAATGTTAATCCTTATCAGAGAGTTCCAGTCTCCTGATGAAGAAATGAAAAAGATTGTGTTGAAGGTATGCAAAAAATATCTATGTGGTGTAAGTTTTGTAATAGCAAAGTGTTATTTGAAGCTTTAAAGAGAGAGTTACATATAGGTTAAAAAAGGGTGATGGGAGAGATAGTTGTCTCTCTTTTTTTGGTATCTGATAAAAAGTTCAAGTCAACTTCTTAATTAAAAACAAGTATAATACTTAGCATTTATATTTCACTTTATGCTGAGAGTTTAAGTGCTTAATGTCCATCTAACATTCATGCTAAAAGGTAGACCAGAATTCTCCCCATAGTGCGTTAAGGCCCTGTCCTTCCTTAATGTTAGCCAAGTGAGTTTATGACTGAGCTAAGCTTTGAATTAGGAGCTTCCTGGGTCAAGTTCTTAACTAGCTTTAACCCATGAATTTAATGCTTTTTTCTAGATAATTTTGTCCTTTTGAAATGGGAACATTTATTTTATTTTAATTTTATTACATTTTTATACCGCCCAATAGCCAAAGCTCTCTGGGCGGTTCACAAAAATTAAAACCACAAAAAACATCCAACAGGTTAAAAACACAATTACGAAATACAGTATAAAAAGCACAACCAGGATAAAACCACACAGCAAAGTTGATTATAAGATTAAAATACAGAGTTAAAACAGTAAAATTTAAATTTAAGTTAAAATTAAGTGTTAAAATACTGAGTGAATAAAAAGGTCTTCAGCTGGCGACAAAAGCAGTACAGTGTAGGCGCCAGGCGGACCTCTCTGGGGAGCTCGTTCCACAACCGGGGTGCCACAGCGGAGAAAGCCCTCCTCCTAGTAGCCACCTGCCTCACTTCCTTTGGCAGGGGCTCACGGAGAAGGGCCCCTGTAGATGATCTTAAGGTCCGGGTAGGTACATATGGGAGGAGGCGTTCCTTCAGATAACCTGGCCCCAAACCGTTTAGGGCTTTAAATGTCAACATAATGTAGTTTGTAGCTTAACCTTTTTTCTTCTAGAGAAATGGGTGATTCATACTGGCTGTTTGTCTTTTTCCAGGTAGTAAAGCAGTGCTGTGGGACAGATGGTGTTGAAGCAAACTACATTAAAACAGAAATTTTGCCCCCGTTTTTCAAGCATTTCTGGCAGCATAGAATGGCACTGGACAGGAGAAATTACAGACAGGTACTGCTGGCTTTTAGTTGAAGAAATGGCTTTGAATAATTATTTGGATGTAATATAATACTTATGTGTACTGTGATAGGTATCTGTAAAGCAATTTCAGAAGAAACCTTTAATGCTAAGTCTGGATGGTTTAGTAGGAAATGTGGATGGATTAGTTGAAAATGTACGAAACTAAAGCAGGTTTACTGAAGAGTAGTGCAAATTTTAATACCAATACGGATTGCTAGGAGATTTGACAGCTTATTCAGTGTTTGCTCAGATCTTTTCTGTTTGAATTATTATTTGCATATATTAATAGAATAGTACCATGAGTATAAGGAAAAAGTTCATAGCAGAGGTGGTAAGCCTATGTACCCTAGTGGCTGGGGAACATGGATGGGATGGTGCTATTGCACTCATGTTCTGCTTCTGGGTTTCCCGTGGGCAGCTGATTGGCTGTTGTGTGAAAAGAATGCTGGACTAGATGGACCCTTGGTCTGATCCAGCAGGGCTCTTCTTATGTTCTTATGAAAATAACAATTGTTAATAATATAGCTTTGAGCTTCTAAAAGAGCCCCCTAAACACAGCACTTCTTAGATCAAATTATTAGGAATCATTTAAATAGTTTTATAATTGAAGCTAAAACTGTTCAATTGTTTTTGGTATCCTCTTTCAGTTTCAGATTTTGCCTCCAGAAGTACTATTATATGGATGCAATCATATGCACACTTCTGAGAGTAAGCCCAATTGAACGTAGTAGTAATTATTTTCAAGGAAACATCCATAGGATTGGGTTGTAGGTCATCCATTTAGAATTAATTGAAAGTTTCAAAATGAGCTATATGCTTCCATACTGGTAGCAATACTGAATTTTTAGATAGGCTACTCACTGACAACCTCTAAAACATATATTTTAATGCTCATCTAAAAGCTTCTTTTATCCTTAAAATATAAATGTCCTTCTCTGTGGGAAAAGAATGTGAATTATCTTTATCTTGCCACTTTGAAAGTAAGTTTCTAAGCCAGCCATTGCTTGCTTGTTCAAACATTTTTTGTGTGTACATTGCAGTTAGTTGACACAACTGTGGAGCTTGCAAACAAAGTTGGAGCAGCAGAAATTATTTCCAGGATAGTGGATGATCTTAAAGATGAAGCTGAACAGTACAGAAAAATGGTTATGGAGACCATTGAAAAGATCATGGGGAATCTGGGTGCAGCTGATATTGACCACAAGCTGGAGGAACAACTTATTGATGGCATCCTGTATGCCTTCCAAGAGCAGACCACAGAGGTATATGAATTCACTCATAATATCTATTTTCGCCTTGGGTTAGAATAATGAGCACTAAATGGTGATATATTTTGTGAGTCAGAAAGAGAAGAGTTGCCATGTCTTCTTTTGTCCAGGGACCATGCCTAGGCTGAGTCCAGGGACTGATTTCTTTGTAACCCCAACAGATAATCAGCACCATTCCATTTGTTTGGGTGGAGAGAAAGCACACCCAGACTCTGTCCATTTAGTCCTTCCTCTGTTTTGTCTTGCCATGGTCTTGCTTTAGAAGGTGCAGACACTGAGGTTCCCATCATACAAATAATACGCTTTCAATTAATCCCACTTCAGTATGTCCCTGCTAAGCAGCTGTCAGCCAAGAATTATTCATCTGTCTCCATTTCCGGAGCTGAAACCAGCCTTGTAGAATTTTCTCATTCTTCCTCTATAATTCTGCTAATATGATGCAGGAGTGCAGTGCTAATAATTACCATTCTGCTTGCCTGTCACAAGTCATCAGAGATGAAGACAGGCTAGGATTTGACCTTATCAGAAAGGGGCAATAGGAACTACTAAAGTCAAAAGTCTTCAAATGTTGGTGATTGAAAAATACTAAAATACTGCGTTTTCAAACTTTTTGGTAGGATTCTGTGATGTTGAATGGTTTTGGTACAGTGGTCAACGCTCTCGGCAAGCGTGTTAAACCATACTTGCCCCAGATCTGTGGTACAGTTTTGTGGCGTTTGAACAACAAATCGGCCAAAGTAAGACAACAAGCTGCTGACCTGATATCTCGTACTGCAGTTGTCATGAAGACTTGTCAAGAGGTATTTATTTTCCTGATACCTTTTTGTAAAGATTGTTTTTAGTCTAGAGGCATTGGATTATAAGCTGCTGCTTCTTCTTTGGTCCTAGGAAAAATTGATGGGACACTTGGGAGTAGTGTTATATGAGTACCTCGGTGAAGAATATCCTGAAGTATTGGGCAGTATTCTAGGAGCACTTAAAGCCATTGTGAATGTCATAGGTAAGTGAGTGTGTCTGATGTTTTTAATTTGGAATGCGTTTTTAATTTGGAAGATACCTTAAGTCCTAAATGCTTTCTTTTTCTGTTTCCAATAGGTATGCACAAAATGACGCCTCCAATTAAAGACCTGCTGCCTAGGCTCACACCTATCTTGAAGAACAGGCATGAAAAAGTGCAGGAGAATTGTATTGACCTGGTTGGACGTATTGCAGACAGGTAAACTGATCTTGCACTATTTCACTTAACAATATAAAATACTAGAGCATATTGTATAAGCACTTAAGCAAGGTAGCCATTAAAAAATAAGTAAAGATAGTTATGCCAATGCACATAATGAAATCTGCAAGTTTGTAATGTATGGAGTAATTTATATTTGCCATGTGCCTACTACCATTGCTTTTGCATTCATTGCCATGAGTCTTGGTTCTAATGTTTTATCCTAAGTAAATCGCACATTGCTATATGTTAATAAGTCTAGGTGTTTGCATAAAAACGTTCCAACTTCGCTAAAGAAAAAACTTCTCTTTTATCTAGGGGGGCAGAATACGTTTCTGCAAGGGAGTGGATGAGGATCTGCTTTGAACTGCTAGAGTTATTAAAAGCCCATAAAAAAGCTATCCGAAGAGCAACTGTGAACACGTTTGGTTATATTGCTAAAGCTATTGGGTAAGTATGTGTTTCCAGCACTGTGTGTCTGACTTTTTTTAAATAGAGAATGGAAGGTTTAATGCTGTTGTACTGAGCTATCATTTTGAACTATTAAATCCACTAGCTATGATGAAGAAGATTTTTACTGATAAGACATGATCAGTTTGTTTAGACATTCCACCTAGCTCAGGTTTTGTTTTTGTTTTTTAAGTCTGGGGATTACATGGATAGGCATTTATACAGAATCCTCCTAATGTGCATGATCTGAGGGAAAAGAGATTTTGATTTCACCTGTGTATGGTCCAAAGGCAGAATCAAAGCAAGAAACTGCAAAAAATAGAACGGGAACATAATTTTGTTTTTCTTCTTGTTTTGTTCCTAAAATTATCATAAATTAGTACTCTGATTGCTGATCGATGTCATGGTTCCTTAATGTTTTTTTCTGCTTCTCCTATTCCAGACCCCATGATGTGCTGGCGACACTGCTAAATAATCTGAAAGTACAAGAAAGACAAAACAGAGTATGTACTACAGTAGCGATAGCTATTGTAGCTGAAACCTGCTCCCCTTTCACAGTACTGCCTGCCCTCATGAATGAATACAGAGTTCCAGAATTGAATGTCCAGAATGGCGTATTAAAATCTCTTTCCTTCCTCTTTGAATATATTGGAGAAATGGGAAAGGACTACATTTATGCTGTAACACCATTGCTTGAAGATGCTTTAATGGACAGGTAGGTGTTTTTTCCCCTTCTGCAATGAACTGTAGTACTTGGTTTCCTTGGATGGTCCTCATTTATTTATTTATTACATTTATATACCACCCCACAGCCAAAGCTCTTTTGCAATATAGTGGCAAATTCTCAGAAGTAGAGATCACTTTAAATGGAAAAACCAAGATCTAATCTGTGTAAATAAGGGGGTGGAATTCTAAAAGTAGTATTAACTATAATAAATTAGCTTAATTATAAATGATCTGTGAGAAAGAGAGGCAGGCCGTGGCTGTTGATTCTCCTAGATCTCAAGTGCTTTTCCTTGGAGAAGGAGATATGTGTACCCTGCCTTATGCTTTTCTATATATACATACAATAACAAGTTGTCACATTACTTTAATGAATTCCATTTATATGCTCTGGCTGGAAAAGTTGGTGCTTGGAGGGGTGCAGCCTACCACTGGTTTCCATTTCTTGGTGGATTAACATGTTATCCAGGGAGGCAGTAGGAGACCCATACAATTGTTCCAGCTCTTGCCTTGTCGCTAATCTCCCCTTTTTGAGCAAGTTCTACACTGTTTATTCCTCTTTGTCTGGGCACAATTCAAATGGCTTGGGAACAGAGTGTTTGATGGACTACCTTCTCCTGTTTCATGTTTCTCTGGATTCCTCAAACCTCAGAAAATTAGGGGGGGGGTGTCTGGGGAAAGGGATTTGAGAAAGCTCCACCAGAGAAATCAGTGAGCTGCCAACAATACTGTCATTTAGATACACATTAGAATCATTTTATTCTCCAAGGCTTCCAAGGCTTAAACAACTTCTACCATTTTATTATCTTGTTGTCTTGCCAACATTGTACTGTTTTATCTTTTTGGTTGCTGTTTTACTGAATGTTGCTCCTTTCGTTCTGCTTCCTTTGCTACATTGTAATAGTGTTGTTTGATTTGCTGGTGTAATTGTTTACTTTTATTTGGCATGATGCTGAAGACTGAACTATAGTTCTCTCCCAAACATACTTAATTGAATCCACAGATAAGGGTAGCAGCAGGAAACAAGAGGATGGACAACAATATTTTGATTATGAGGGACCGTGTCTTACTAAAATAAATTAACTTTCAACTGAAATTCATGTTGTAGAAGTGCATAACAAAAGCAAAATGTATCGCTAGAAACATGAATGGGGAACAAACTTTAAAAATGCCTGTGCATTTTCCTTTTCCAGGGACCTTGTTCACAGGCAAACAGCTAGTGCTGTAGTACAGCATATGTCTCTTGGGGTGTATGGCTTTGGCTGTGAAGACTCTTTGAATCACTTGTTAAACTACGTGTGGCCCAACGTGTTTGAGACATCACCTCACGTCATCCAAGCAGTTATGGGAGCACTGGAGGGTCTGAGGGTTGCGATTGGCCCCTGTCGAATGTTGCAGTATTGTTTACAGGTAAACTTTCATGAGTAAAAATGTCTTCATGAGTTTGTGTGTGAGCAGAAAACTATCATTCATTGAGTGGATGGAGAACATTGAATTGAATGCCCACCCCATGTGCAAATCTGATTCATAGGAATCTATTTGCCATGTTACTTCTGTAGGGGGGAAATCATAGTATAGGAACGGTTTGTACCCATGTATGGTTTGTGAGTAGACTTTGGGTATAATTTTTTCCTGTACCACAATTTTTGTCAGTTGAGTATCTCCCAGATGATTCCCATGAATAAAAATTATACACTTGCCTCTGTGACAACTAAATTAGTAGCTAAATATTATGCAAGTGTATACAGTTTGAGAAGGCAAGAGAGTTCTCTGATATTGAAACAACTACTGGAATGAATTCTTAGTGATGGAATAACTGCTAGTTCAATAGAAGAGATCTTTTTATTTAGGACATGACTCATTCCTGACAACTTACCTTGAAGCAAAAGGTTTAGAGAGTCTTGATACATTTGTGACTATTTTCCGTTAATCTGTGCAATATTTGATTTGTGTTGTAACCAAACTGAAAAGGGAATGACTGCAATTCAGGAGTTCTCCAGGTTGGTGTGAAGAAGGCATCCCACACTGGGTTAGCAACGTGCATTAGAAACCCTGAATTTGAATGGCTTGTGGTGTTACTTAGGGTGTGGCGAGAAGAGGGGACTAGACAAAATCCCCCAGAGTGTACAGATCTAATTGTGAACATCTTTTAAATGTAGCTTAGATTCTGACTTCTTATAGATAAACTATTTCCCTTATTTTGTTTTCCTAGGGTTTGTTTCACCCTGCCAGAAAAGTCAGAGATGTGTATTGGAAGATCTATAACTCCATCTACATTGGTTCACAGGATGCTCTAATAGCACATTATCCACGAATCTACAATGACGAAAAGAACACCTACATTCGTTATGAACTCGATTATGTCTTGTAATCTTATTTCTTATTTGTTTTGTGTTCAGTACACAGCTATTCCACACTTGGTTCAGATCTGGTGATGTACAATTTTTAAGACACTGCAGATCACCATAGAACGGATCAGAGGCAGAGCTTAGAAATCCAGTAGCATGATTTTTAAATAACATGTCCTTGTTGATTTTGATGTTAAAGCCAGTAGTGACCAAGAACGCAGTGATTACACAGAGTACTGGAAAGATTTCATTTTGGATTCATCTTGATGAGGATTTAGATTCCATTCCTTGTGTTTAAAGGGGCTGTTTATTTGAGAAATAAACATTTGTGTATAAAATATTAATGGTTATGTGTGTGTTTGAACATTTTTGGACAGGGAGACATGTTAACCAGTCTCTGATAGATCGTCAAGCAGTTTATGTAAAAAGGTGGCATACTGCATTTTAACCCTCTTTGTCATACCCTAGCTTTTGAATAAATAAGAAAAATGTTCGCTTTTTTATTGTGGCGTCTTTATCCTGGGAAAATGCACTTGCTGTGTGGCTGATAAAATTATCAGTTTTTGTATTAGCTGAATTGCCACTGGTATTCATTCTTTTCCAAACTCACACCAAATCTCCCTTTTCCTGGCATTTTTTTTTCCATTATGTGCTGCTCCAGTGTTTTCTTTAGAACCCTGGAAAAACCAACCATGTGTTCCAGACAGCTAGTGGTAAGATGTTCTAGAAATATTGTATGTTTTTGCTAAGCCTTCAAAAACTGATAGTTGGCTCCTTTCTCATACAAGAACAACTACGATAAAGCAAAATTAAACCAGTAGTTCTGCGGAGACAAAGGGGGAATTATTTATGTTTTGTTGTTGTTAAAATAGAATTCTACAACTATATAGCTGGTCAGATGAAAATAGCAGATTCATAGCTCGTTGCAAAATTCTTGGCAAGAGGCTAAGTGTACGAAACATACTGTAAAAGAATGGATCCTTTGTTTTGACACAGTATGCTGAGTACAGGAAATGAAATCCAGGTGACTAATGGCTTGAATTTGTAGACATGCTCTTAAAAAGTGGGTTGTTAATTTAATAAAAACAAATTACATAAAAAACAAATCACCCTTCATTCTATGCTGACATTTCTGTAATTAAGCACATAGGATTGGATACACGCTAAATTAGATGAACTTGGCTCCCACTAAACTTAATGAGGCAAATTAAAAATTACTTAGTTCTCATTGAAATCAATGCAACAAGTTCAGCTTCTACAATCCTAGGCATGTCTACTCAGAAATAGGCCATATTGAACTCAGTATAACTTGCTTTTAGATAAGTCAATAGGATTTCAACCGAAGTCTGAATCAAGTCCATACAGTATTAGTATTGTGGTCTCCGGTTAATTGCTTTGCATAAAGTTGCTTGGTCAATATCTGCTGCAGGTCAAGCAGCCTTATTGTGAATAAGGGCTTGGAGTTCGCAAAATATCTGTTCATGCTTTTCTCTCCCAACACTTAAATGTACTGGAAAAAGGGTAGACATACAGCTTTCTTCCCTTTTGTCCCTACTATTCCTGAATGTGAAGACTAATAAGATAAGAGACCAGGATTGTGTTATTCATACACACTTAGTGGACTAGGGATGTTTACATTTGGCACTGCAAGTAAGAGCTGTTACCTTACTGTGCTGGGCACAGTTGGGCAGACCAGGCTTGCGTGTTTGTTAAAATTGTATCCCTCCAAGGCAGAGTACATGTTCCTCCATTTTATCCTCATGACAGTCTTGTGAGGTAGGTTAGTTGGACTGGCCCAAAGCCACCCAGTGAGCTTCATGGATAAGTGGAGACTAGAACTAGGATCTCCAAAGTCCCAATCCAACATCTGTTTTATAGAATCCTGAGATTCACCAACCAGAGCCAGGTGCAAAATAAAAGAGGCTCAGGTGGGTGGACGTATGCTAAGAATTAAGTAACAGGAATTTGTGATTATCAGAATTGAGTCCTTTCACACAAAAATCCACTCCTGGTTTTCCCCTAAGTGTTCTTTTTTCAGCAACCTAATTGGCAGGGAGCTTTTTAGCTGTTACTATTGTTAGATTACTGGTAGTCAGAAGCCCTTGCCAATCTACTGCAAATCACTTGAAGATCTACCAGTAGATCTCGATCTGCCTTCTGCCCACCTCTGTGCTAGGTATATCCTTGATTTTTCTGAGATCTAGGCGTGTTCAATAGATACCTTGTTGGTACACTTGGACATCACATCAGGCTTTCAAATGCTGGTAAACAGATTCAGTGGGACCAAACTGGCTTAAAATTTGGTTGGTTGCTCAAGCTGTTAATTTCCCTCAAAACAATGACTTGCAAGGGCACCTTTTGAAGGCAAGTAACCTTGAATGCTAGGATTATTTGACCATGAGAAGGACTGTTGATGTTGCCTGCTTCATGGATCAAACAAACTGAACATCTGGTAAAAGCTTCTGTTCTTACCATTCCCTTTTAATTTTTCCCTTTGGGGTTTTTCCATCTCTTCTAACATTGTGTAGTTCCTGCTACTATCCATGTTAACATGCATTAAATCAACTTCAGTATTTATCTGCTGCTTGCTGGTTTCCTTCCTTTTGAAAATGCATATCTAAGCTTTTTTTGTATGCTGGGAAAAAGTTTCTAAAGTAAAATTTCCGTTGTCGTGTGGCCTTGTTCCATTTTAAGAAACAGTATTACCTGCTCTACTATATTCATACAGTTTTCTTCCTTCTGGGATAAACAATGACCTAACTTTTTGCAGTTATGTTTTTGAAGGATGGGTAGAGCTGGTAGGAATCAATTTATGAGATTAACCAGATGGAGACTTTCCATTAAGTGGCAGGTTGTGTAAAGGCTTGCAAAGTGGCTTTTATATGCAATGGTTGCCTTAAAATAGGGACTGCGCTAGAAGCATAATGGAAGTTAAACCACACAAATAGTGTGACTCGTGCCAGCTCTGTTGTCCTAACATTGTCAAGACCTCCTTTTTCTTTCTGTACTCTGTGAGACTTCATTTGGCCAAGTTGAAACATCACAAAGTGAAACAATCACCTATGAATCTGTTATCTCGAGATAACCCTGGCCTTCAAAGCCAGAGTAAGACTCAGGTAATTGGGCAGAACAGTCTCAGCTGTGTTCTTCTGGGGACTTCCCCCTTCCTTCAGAGGGTTTTGGGAATGCTGTTAGCATCGACCTTTGATTGGCTATCCGAGATCTTCATAGAATCATAGAATAGCAGAGTTGGAAGGGGCCTACAAGGCCATCGAGTCCAACCCCCTGCTTACCAAAGGATAAAAGGGAAATCATCCCCACTTGGGAGTTCTTGGATTCTAGATTGGGAGACCCATACTTAGGTAATGTATAGAATAGGCTTCAGTGTTGCTTTGTTAATTTTTACCAGGAGTTCTGTTCCAAAGATTCTCTTTGATCTTTGTATACTTTTTTTTAAACTCCTTTCCCTTATGTAAATAAATTTCATCTTTATCTCTAGAGGTTGTGTTGTGTGTGCTTTCTACCAGGTAAACCTCATTACTAAACTCAGCATCTGCTTGGGCTAATTGCTGCTGTGCAAAGTTTCAGACTTGGGGGGCTTGCAATATAGGGTGCCATCTTGGACCCTTATTCCTGCCCCCCCCCCAAGTGTGTCCTGAAAGGTCTGAGGGTCCCCTGGCTCAGGCTGAGGTGGTGGCAGCCTACCGTGTAATTGTTTTGCTTGCTGCCTACACTGCAGGGAGTCTGGGCAAGCCGCTTACTCCCTCCGCTCTCAATGTATATGGGCACATCGTATAATGTCAGTATGGAGTGCTGGAAGAAACAGTATGAGAGTTAAGGTAATCTGCACTGCCTGCCTATGTTTAGGATTACCCACGTGAAGAGGCATTGTTTTATAATGACAAAAAAATAATTTGCACTCTGCACTGAAACCCCATTTTCAAGACTGGGTCTCTCCTAGCTAGACAAATTGAACTACAGGCTTGATTTCATGGATTTGGGGTGGGGGATGCATCCTGGCTTTCATAACAGATGCCAATGTCGCTTCATGCAATCTTTCTGTCGCTCTGTCTTTACATGTAAAGTGACATTTAAAAAACATGTCTCTTCATAAGTGTAATCCAAAGTCACCAAAGCTTGGTCTCTGCCATTTGGTTGGAAGCAGCTGCAGCCTACAAGGCAAGCATCAGTTCAGGTCCTTACCAGCTTCAGGGCAACCAGCTTTCCTGTGTGGCATAGTTGCGATGTACATTTCTCTCTGCATACTCCCCACCCACCCACCCCCAAAACACATTTTCCAAACAGGAAAACATCTGCAAGTACAGCTCATGATTACTATGGTACGAACAATACTCCAAAGATTAGTCCTTGAAATGGCCAGTTCCACTTGAAATTGTATGCATTTGATCAACAGTGTCATGTCAAATGAAGAGACCAAGATGTGCCTTTAGTTTGTGGAACTGAAAAGCCATCTAGGCTGAGACTGACAAGGAATGTGAGATAGTAACTAGCCCCCTGCAGGCCTTTGCAATAAGTCTTTCCAGGGCATGTAGAATGCTATGATAAATATATATATATTTGTTATTGTCTAGTTGCTGATGTTATGCTCAGTGATGGCACAGCCCTTCAGTGGTATTTGCTTACAGACAGTGCCCCAACCCAAAACAGCTATTCACCAGGAACAACAGAAGATGTAACATACAAAGGAACCAGATCCTGTAACAGACCAAGATGCCAACTCTACCCCATATCTACTCTAGCAACATCATTACAGGATCTAATGCCATCCACACCAGCAGGGGTTCATTCACCTGCTCATCTTCCAATATGATTTATGCCATCAATTGCCTGCAGTCTTATTGTATCCCCCATAGGTCAATGGGAAAGTCTTTACACACACAAAAAGAACATCAGGACACAAGGACACAAATGTGGCATCAGAAATGGTCATATTTAAAAGGCCACTGATACCTCTCTTAGTCCCATCCTCTGCAGCTAACAAGAGGTACCCTTCTAAGCTCGCCATGGTGGTGGTAAGTGGAAGGCTCCTTTTTCTAGCCCTTCTTCTGTTTCAGCTGATTTCCTCTGTTTCAGAAGGCATAAAAGACATAAAATATAATAGACATTAGATTATAATGAACTTGTTTGGGAAACCTATATAATAGGGGTGCACAGCCTTTTCATCCCCAAAGGGCCACATGTGATGCTGGTTTACACACACACACACACACTACAGCACGGACAGGGAGCCCTTTACAGCCTGAGGGGCAAATTGCAAAATATGGGGATGACATTCCATTTGTGGATAGGGTCAAATGTGATTATTACAATTTTAAGCCTACTAAGAAGTAAGCAGGGCAAGTTTCTGCATGTCTGCTCAGAAGTAAGCAGGATTGGAACCACTGCGCAACACTTTCAAAAAGCATCCCAAATAGCAAGTCTCTGCATCTCTATTCAAAAGCAAGCAGGTCTCCTGCCTCCGAATGTACACCTCAGTTCTGTGCAATAGTTCTGCCTGCAAAACACAGTTCCAACCCTTTGCCATTGCCTTTAAATATTAATTGCCTTTTAATATTCCCTTATCTCCGTTCAGTGATCATACTGATGGGGAAGCCCATGAGAACCTCTCACTGCTAACGGTGGTAGGGAAAGAGTGGTCTCCAGGAGGATCTCTGGGAGAGAGCGTGGAAAGTCTTCCCTCCCTGCTCTCTCCCATGGTGATCCTGATACAGATTGCTGCTAGCATACCTTGCAGTGGCTCATACGAACCAGCCAAGCCCTGCCCACAACTCCATGATGCCCAGACATGGAACTCTGAGCGGCCAAACCCACCCAAGTTCTCCTAGGAGAGCTCTTGCAAGCACCCAAATGGGAATCAACCATCACAACTTACACACGATCAAACAGTAGTGTCTACTTGCTCTTTTATTGCCTCTGCTTCAAACTTGGAGTGTGATGCTTTGCCTGCTGTGGAGGCCTGCTGGCAATGGTAGCTTCATGCCAATCCAGAAATTGACAGCGAGTGGGAGAATCTGATGGCAGCAGCAGTGGCAAGCAGACTCGGGGGGGGGGGGGGCACAGTTAAAGTCTGTGGGGAGGGGAGGTGCATCCTTGCTACGTAAGCATGATTTGACACGTGAAAGAATGTCCAAGAAAGCCATTCTGTGCTCTGACTCCTATCACAGGCTCCAGATCATAATAATCAAAAGCCAGATGCTCCTAATTAATGGCACCTTATTTAATGATAAGGTTTATAGTAAAGAGTTACTGCATGTCCTTAGTCACACATGCAGGTAAACAAGCCAGGAGGAGTGAAAAAGCTGGAGTAACGCTGAATACCGGTCTGACCTATTGTGGCTTCTCTTCTGCTTTTGTTTTCCAAATGAAAATTAACCTTGGGAGCAAAGAAAGGTAAAGACATCAAGGTGTGCTTGTAGTTTCCTCCTCTTACCTTGCTTTTTGTTTGGGACGCAGCCTGCCTTTAGGAAGCACTTCAATTTCTTCCCCTTTTGAAATGTCCTTATTAGGCATCTGTAAAGCATTTACATTCCTAGTTCTGGTTCACGTTACTTACCGTATTTCCTTCTTTAGCTGGAATGCTGAGCCGGCTTTTAGAGTGGGGGGCGATAATTTTTTCCCCCTTCGATTTTTTTAGCACTAGCAGTGACAGTATTACATTCCTCCATCCCACCCCAATGGCTTTTAGGAAATTTTAACAGATAACGGGAGTCCTAGGCAAGGGAATAGGAGAATACATCTGGGATTAGCAAAGTCAAGTGGAACACTCCACATGATGTAATCGGGGAAACTCATCATCAGAGGTCTTGGGACTTGAATTTTTACTCCTCGGGGTTTAGCGCAGTCAACTGCAAATCTGTACAGGAAGCTTGTCCCAGGCACTATCCCATTTGACACAGTAGATGCACACTCAGCTTATCTCTCTGACCACTTTCCCTATAAATATCAAGCGTCTGAAGTGTTCCCTTGCTTGGACAAGAGGCCACTTTGCTGGGTCTCCTCAGTACTTAGTAACAGAAGGGGTTCTGCTGGATACTATTCTGTCCTTAAAAATAGGGGTGGGCAACTTATGTCCCTTCAGTTGCCATCAGCCCTAGCCAGCATAGCCAATAGTAAGGGATGATGGGAGTTGTAGGCCAAAAACATCTGGAGGGTACAAGTTGTCCATCACCATTTTAGACTTCTTGTTCAGCTCCTACCTCTTCCCATCTCATGACCTTCCTTTCTGTATTGTTGCTGTTTGGCATGTGTCCTGGTCCCCCTCGGCTCTGTATATGAATATATCTTGGCTTCTCCTGCATTATGTTTATCACTCTGCACTGTCCCATAGCTCAGGGGTGAGCAGAAAGTAGATTTCCAAATGTTTTGGACTTCAACTCCCAGCATTGTGACCAATGGCTATGCTGGCAGGGGCTTCTGGAAGACGAAGTCCAGAATATCTGGAGATTTATCTTCTGTTCACCTCTGCCGTAGTCTGAGAGTTTGTAGCTGTGGCTGACTGGGGGATTAACTATATGCTTTATATAACCTGTTGTGGCTGTTCAGTTGTGCTCTGGTGTTTATATGATGCAGCCACCAACTTGCAGCCACATCGTGCTATTCCCAACGAAGCTGCGCTTTTTCAACGTGTTGTTTTACCACAACTTTTTACATTGCTTCGATGTCACCATGGTTGCTTGTTCATCAGTCAGTGGTGGCTTCAGTTCGGATTAAGAGAGTGGGTGTAGTTAGGGGCAGTTCCCAATGCAGGGTAGGCGCAGGAATACAGGGCAGAGGGTGGGATCAACAAGCCTAGTAACGGCTGCCATGGCGATATTAAAGTCTGGGGAATGAAAGTAAGGATAGGTATAATGCATACATTTCATGAACTGTAGCAGATGCTACCCAGAATGCTTGGTTCTGGCTGCTTAAGTCCCCATTTCTGCTGAAGCGTCAATCCACACTCTGGTTTTCTCACAACTCCTTTCCACAGTAGCTGCAGAGGTTTGTCTACACCCCAGTGTCATCTTCAAGAAGGATATAATGGGATCCCAGGAGAGGTATCTTTCCAGTCCTATCCTAATTCCTGGAGCTCCTTTCCCTACAAAATGTAGCCTCCACTTCTTTTACCTGCTCCTCTATCATATGATTGGGCGAGTTTGTTCAAGAACTGCTTGTATCTTTGCACCAGCTCTTGGGTGGGAGCCCAACCGCTTTAGAGCAGCCTCTCCCTGGTGCCCTTATGGTTGCTACAATCCTCTAGAGCAGAGGTGGGCAACTGTGCCCCCCCTGCTGTTTTAGCCTACCATTCCCATCAGCCCTAATCAGCGTAGCTAATGGTGAGCGCTGATGGGAGTTGTAGGCCAAACATGTGGAGGGCCACAAGTTGCCCACACCTGCTGTAGAGCAGGGGGGAGCAGAAGGTAGATCTCCAGATGTTTGGGGCTTCAACTCCCCAGAAGCTCCTGTGAGCATGGTGAATGGTCATGGATGCTAAGAGTGGAACTCCAAAACATCTGAAGAACTACTTTCTGCTCTTCAGGATTCAGGCGTACACAACAAAGACCTGGAGGAGGAAACAAGAAAAAGTAGGAGCTGGTGCACAAGGCACTAGAAACCAGTGCATGTATGCCAAAGCTAGCCACCATAATTGGCAGACGTTCCTCTTTTGTACGATGACTAGCCACTGTATTCTGTCTGAAGTCAGACAGCTGTGAGCTCTTTTCTCTTCCCAATCTTGCCATCTTCCTCTCTCTTGTATCCCTCCTTCTCTTCTTATCTCCCAGAATCCCTGGCGTTCCGCTTTGCCTAGCCTCAGCCCTGGAACAATAACACAGCCCATTAACATCTAGGCCTACAGACACGTGTCTGTAGCCAAGTCTTCTATGCACAGCAGCCCTCTGTTCAGACGTCAAGCGCATTATAAAAGATAATCCTAGGTACAGTATGTTACACATGTAAGGTAGAAGACCAATGAGTTTAAATTAGTTCTTGGATCATCTCGGCTTATGGTTTTGTAAACTGTTTTTAGATATATGTTGTCTGTGAGTTTATGTAAATACCTTTCTTTTTGTATTTTTGTGTTTTTAATGCATTTTTAATTTTTGCAAACCGCCTAGAGAGCTTCAGCTATGGGGCAGTATAAAAATATAATAAATGAAATGAAAAGAAATAAATACCATAGATGTCCATGCACAAGACTCAAAGGTGGAAAAATTAGCTTAAACATTAAACACATGCATTTCAGGATGTGCATATCTTTACATGCATGCCTGCAGTGGTCACATGTTAACAAGTGAAAGACTTTCGTGGAATATTATAAATATTATATTTACATGGGACTCTTAAGAATGTAAACAAACAAATGTTTCCAGCACAGAACTGGGGCTACATTACGTACATTGAAACATGAGGATTCTATTTACTTGATATACAAACTTGATATTCCTTTTGGGAGTATTCACTGCTTGTTCATTTTTACTATTAATATATTTTGATGTGCTATAAACTCTGTCGGGATCCCATACATGGCTTTCACTTGAAATCCCGTACCCCTGGTCTCTGGAACTGCCCTCAAAGTTCCTGACACGCCACCAAAATTGCCACAGCAGTGGTAAAACCCCAGACTGAGCAGTTGTTGTTTTTAACTGAATTTTTGTCGCAAACCACTATGGAGGCTAAAATTTTAGCTTGAAAACAAGCTGCATTTGTTACTTCTAATCCTCCATAGCAGTTCACCACCATATCCCCCAGGTTTTTTTGCTGTTGACTTGTTGGCACAGCAGTGGTAGCAGGAGTGTAGCCTCTAGGAGGGTCCGGAAGTGTGTGTGTGTAGGGGGCTGGATCCACCAAGGGTGCCCATCCCTGATTTAGATAATGACCCTATTCAGATGACACACTAAGCCATGGGGGTTAAGCATTGTGAGCTAAATATTAGAGCTTAGCATATCATGTGATCCATGACTTAGAGTATTGGGTGAACCATTCCTAATCATGGAGGCGACATAACCATGGTTTAAACACACTCACTAACCATTTGCTGCAAAAGGGTTAGCTGCCTCACCGTGGCTTAGTGTGTCATCTGAATAGGCCCTATAATTATTGCAGGGAACAAAAGCTGAAGAGACTATTGCTATCATGTCCTGACTGTGGGCTTCCCATAAGGCAACTGCTGGATTATATAGGTTCTGAGATTGGAGATAACAGCAGGGATGACAATGGCAAGTGGCCAACACTGGTAGGGAGCCGGCCAAGTCCTTTTGCGCGCCATATACCACCCAAAGCTTTGTGCAAAATCACTGTGCTTCTCCCTTTGCTGGCCAAGTCCCTTTTTCTATGCCCATCTCAGCATGGAGGAAGGCAAAATGAGCAGGGGTGGGGTGATGACATCAGAGAGTGTGGCCACGCCATCTGACAGAGGGCCTGGTGGGGGGCAATTTGTCCCCCCATCTGAAACTGAGAGCCAGTGTGGCGTAGCGGCTAAGGTGTTGGGCTGGGAGTCGGGAGATCCGAGTTCTAGTCCCCACTTGGCCATGGAAACCCGCTGGGTGACTTTGGGCCAGTCACAGAGTCTCAGCCCAACCCACCTCACAGGGTTGCTGTTGTGAGGATAAAATGGAGAGGATTATGTATGCCACCTTGGAGGAAAAAAGGCGGGATATAAATTAAATTAATAATAATAAACTACATTAGCACTGCTGACCTATATGAATTCTGTTGTAAAGTTCTGCTGAACTAGCTAGGCATATGGCTCATAGGCACTGAGGAACCATGAAGTCGTCTTGCTGTGGGCCACATTTTGAATGCAGAATCAAAAAGCATGTATAATGGAAATAATGGGAAAGAGTTATGAATGCTGAACATTTGTCCTTGCTTTCAACTGCTGAAAATAATATTAATATGCTTACTTTTTAATTTAGTGAACTAAGTGGTTATTTTAACAATCTGAAAGCAATATCTCTGTGCAAAATAACTGTGATACAAAAAACAGGCCACTTTTATATTGGACAGCTCTGAGGCCTTGCCATAATTTATTGTCCTTCCCTTAAAGAAAAGCGAGACTCTTTTTTAATAAAAAGAACAGAATTAATTAAGTCAGATATAGTGCTCACATGTAAATGCCAAATATTGTACATTTATTATATTATTTCACTTTTTCTCCCAGAGGTAAGGTTGCTAGCATTTTAATTAGTCCTACTGCTGTGCTTTTAATTGCAGCCTGATAGGCAGAAATTTTAGCAGGCAAAGCTTTTCAGACTACATAAAATTTCACTGGAATGCCTGGCTGCTATAAAAAGCACAGGACTGCCCCCACCTCCAATTTTGGCGTGCTTACCCAGAAGAGGCAAGGGCATTTTTCAGGTTCTTTCTTTCTTTGCTCACTCATGGTGGTTTTTCTAGATGGTCATGTCAGGCTTTGCCTGTTTATTTCCTGACTATTGAGCATGTTTTAAGTATGACTGTTTTCTGAATGTTGGTGTGGATGTATTTTGGTAGGCCCAGTTTCTGAAGGTTTTCTGTATAGTTTCTGATGTGATGTGGGTGACTGATGTGACTAGCAGAATAATTGTGACCTTTTCCTCTTGCCATAGTTCTTTAACTTCCATAGCCAGAGGTGTTTTTCCTTTAATTTGATTTAATGATTTTTATTGTTTCAACCATCACAGACATACAAACCACAAAATCATTTCATAAAATACAAACGGAAATACAAACATAAAATATACACAAAGATACACTAAAAACATCTAAGGTTAAGGTGTACTTTCGGCCTTCTTCATATCAGAAATACGAACTATCTTTTCCTTATCTACAACATTTTTGTCATTAGGTATTGCTGTGTCGATGAGGTGTGATTTTCTTTTTTGTCTTTAACTGTTATGACTGGTCGATTGCAAGTTATTGTCTTGTCCATATGAATTGTTCTGTCCCAGTATATTTTATGATGTGCATAATATGGTGTATGGTGTTTGATGAGGTTGAATTTGATGGCCAGTTGTTGAATTATTTTTGCAGCTGTTTTGTGTCTGTCCATATAGTCCATTCTTGCCAGAATTTTACATCCTCCTGTTACATGGTCTATTATTTTTTGGAATTGATGACATTTCCTATATGAATCTGTTCTTACAGTCTTATCTTTTATGATGTACTTTTAGTAGTTCTTGGTCGCTATGTCTTTACCCTGTATGGCTATTAGGTATCCTTCTGTTTCAGGAAATAGCTTGCCCTTCCTAAGCCATTCATATAATTGTTCTTTGTTTATTTGTGGGTTCTGTATTATGTGGTAGTGCTTCCCATGTTGTGCTTTTTGTGCCCATTTTTCTTTTTTCTCTGCAAGTGTGAGTGGTTGTGTTTGGTCTTCATTTTGTAGTGCTAGGCTGAGTGGCAGTGTAATTTTTATCTGCTTTTACTATGGCTTTATGAATTGGTTTTTTTAGTGTGAAATAATTCTCTGAGTAATTTTACCTGTTTAGCATGGTGTCAATATCCAGCAGACCTCGTCCTCCTTCTTTCCTGCTAATTGTTATTCTTTCAACAAATGAATTGGGATGGAGCATGCAGTGTTTCATGAGTTTGGTGCAATTGAATTTCTTCAACTTCAGTATGTGACCAGTGTATGATTCCGAATGAGTATGCGAGGATAGGTATTGTGCAGGTGTTGATGGCATTGAAAATATTTTTAGAGCTGAGTTTGGATTTGTGATAAGTGGATTTTATATTGCATTCTTTCTTAGTTGAGTTTTTACTGTGGAGTGGTTGATTTTCGTGTTTTGTTGGAATCCTAAATTTATTATTATTATTATTTTACATATTATTTGATATAACCTTTATTACAATGAAAATAGCTTTTTACAGTCTGATGCCTCTGCAAAGAAAAAAAAAAGCTCAGGAATCTTTCTCTTTGCATTACAATAACTTAACCCCCCATTACACAGGGGCCTACCCCTCAATAAAAAAGCATATGACATGAATCTGGTCAGAAAATCCTCCTTAAGACACAATCCTATGCATGTTTAGATAAAAAAATGCCCTACAACTCCCAGCATTCCTTATCCAGCACAAGAGAGTGCTTTCATCACAAGTGTGTCAACTGCTCACCTTTCACATATTACTGGTGGACAAGACAAATATATCCCTCAGGCTTCAGATTCAATTAACTTTGGGGGGCTTAGTTCAAAATAAGTATTTTAAGAACAGGCTGCTGAGTTGTTGAGTTTAAAAAAAAAGCCTCACGTTATTAGGTTTAAACTATATGTACATATGTTGGTCCAGACTTTGTCATGCTTAGAGTTTCCCTGTTGATTTTAATGAGTCTACTCTAAGCATAACTAAGCCTGGATCTAAACATTGGTGCCATCAGGGCTGGACTTCAGGGGCAGATAGTTCATTTAGCTGAATGAGCAGGAGGCCCTTTAAACACAGCCGGGCTGGTTTACCACATTTTGAAGTAATACACATGTTCATGTAAAGAGAAACCTCCTACCCATAAGACCATTTTAAGTAAGCCAAGTAATACATTACCGTCTAAAGAGGCGGACTCCCACAAGGGCTCAATCCTATGCATGTTTAATCAGAAAAAAGTCCTACAACTCTCAGCATTCCCTAGCCAGCCATTCTGGTTGAGGAATGCTGGCAGTTGTAGGACTTGTTTTTGTCTATACGTGGATAGAATTGCGTCTTAAACCATTAAGCTCAGAAGTCTAAAATTTTGTACCACTGGATCCAAGCCATCATCACCATCAACAACAACAACAGTGCATGGACTGGGTAAAGATGGGGGGGGGGGGGAATGCAAGGGGGCCGAATTGGAGGAGGGGGAGCCGGGTGAGGAACAAAGGAAGCTCTCCATATGAGAACGGGAGCAGCAGGCGGCAGCAGCAGCCTTGCATCTCCGGAAGCGAAGAGAAATTGGTGGGGTGAAGGGGAAGGAGATCGGCAGGGGGCGGCCTTGTGCACGCCTAGGGCTTCCGTGTGTGTGCGTGTGCGTGTGTGCGCGCGCGCGCGCGTGCCGGCGAGGGGGTGATGTCAGTGCTGGCTGGGTTTATGCATCCAGTACTTCCTGTATCGGAGCAGGCTTGGCGAAAGACCAGCAGGCTTTTCTCCTCCTGACCTAGCAAGCAGCAGCAGCAGCAGCAGCAGCAGCAGGAGGAGGCGGAGGAGGAGGAGGAGGCTTGTCAGCTGCAGCAGGTCTAGCGTCTCCTCTTTTCGAACGTGGCTTGACATCTCCAGGCAGCGGAGCTGCATGTGTGTGAGCACAACCCGAGCGAGAGAGAATGGCAGTGCTCAAACTCACCGACCAGGTAAAAAAGGGACGAGCCAACAATAGAATCGGAGAGCGGGCGGCAAACGCGCACGGCGCGAAGCTGTTGCTGCGCGGAGGATTTGGAGAGCGCTGCTGAGCGCTGTTGTTTTGAGCCGGGAGAGGAAGAGGAGGAGGAGGAAGAGGAGAAGGGGGGGGGGAAGTCGTAGGAGTGTTTTGTGGCTCTCGCCAGTCCTCCTCTTCTCCGCCACGATCCGAGCCTTGCAAGGTCCTGGATCAACCCCCCCACCCACCGATCCCCCCCAACCCCGAACCCTCTTGCGTTTCTCTCTGTGGCGGTTGCCATTCGGTTTCTTGGGCAGTTTTTAAGTCGCTGCCGTTTGCAGTAGGCATGTTCCTTCGCCCCGAGGCAGATCAAGACCGAGAGAGGAAGGGGGCGGCGGGGGGAGGGGGGAGAAGGCAAGGTATACGATTATTTTTCTCCCTGCGGCTGATCGCCGCTCGCATGACTACTTTAGCCAGTCAAGTTTCTCATTGTCTGAGAAATCATGCAGTTGTCAAAATACCAGGCGGAGGGAGAAGGGCGCGCGCACGGGGGTGGGGGCGGGGGCGGGGAGGGGTGGTGGGGGCTGGTTCATGCCATCATCGCAGGACTTTGTGTTCGTGGTTTTAAAATATATGATCTTAGAGACATGGAAGTCTCTGGTTACTGGACCCGCCGCCTGGAAGAACCGGCAGACGATTTGCTTTCCCCCCTTTTCTTTCTGTGGCAGCATTTCTTGCCCCGGACCTGAGATTCCGCCACATTTTCGACCTGCCCCCATCTCTCCCCGCCTACATCTAAGCCGAAGTGGTGATGGTGGTTGAAGGGAAGGGAATCTCATCGTCGGTTTTAACCGTGGGTATGAGCCAGACGACAGGGAAATAGATTGATGGGACATTTTAATTAACGCCCGTCATTGGACACCCCCCCCGTCAATCCACCCTGGATGTGGATGGCATCCGCCCAAGGTTTTAATTCTCCTTTATTGTCCCCCCGCCTCTCCCCCCCTTTTGAAAACATGACACTTTACAGCCGGCTGCATTCATGGCTGTTAATTGGCTCTTCAATGAGGGCTAGTCCCCAGTTGCTTCAGAATTCTCAAATATTTATGCAGCCTTTTAAGAAGCGAGAATTCTAAAGGCTGTCTCTTTAACCAATCCATGGGAGGTTTAGATCCGCTTAAGGCAAGGCTGGGGTTTCATAGCCTTGTAGCTCCTGTCCAAGGCGCAGCGTATCCCATCCTAGGATGCTGGCATTAACTTAAAAGCGGTGCCTTTTTCTTTTCTTTTCCTCTTGCGTTCCATCCCTTGACAGCAGTGGTGATGAATGTGTGACTCTCCAGACGTTGCAGGACTGCAACTTCCATCTCCCCCTAACCAGTACAGGTGAAGGATGGTGGGAATTACAGTCGAATGGCACCTGGAGGCCCCCTACTTTAGAGCAGTGTTACCATCCTACTTTTGAAGCAAAGGGATTTGTGCCTTTGTCATGGATGCCTAGCGAACAGGCCCCTGTAAGGTGCATTCCTATGAGAGGAAAAAAGTCTTACAACTCACAGCATCCCCCAGCCTGCACCCTTTAACTGTTTGCACCTAGGATTGCACCTTTAACTGTTGCTCACAATGTGTGCTTTGCATTACCAGTGAGCTTGGCAGAGCTTTAGCTCCTGATAAATAATCATGTGGTCTGAAACATGGGATGAGAGGATTTCACTGTCTTCCCTGAATGTGCCACAAAGCAGATATTATTTATTTATTTATTTATTTATTTATTTATATAGCACCATCAGTGTACATGGTGCAGTACAAAGTAAAACAATAAGTCTATAATGGGAGTTGCAGATGTAAATGTTATGATGCTAGCTTGCAGTAAAATTCTCTTGAAACTCTCGTGTGCAGCTGGGTATAACTTTACAATTATTTTTAGAATAAATATTATCCCGTTAGAGATACAGAGTAGTAGGATGAATGCTGTAAATATATGATAGGAAAGCTGTCATCTAAATATTTAGGGTGGTTTAACTACTACTGTTCACCAGGCAAAAAATATTTGTTTTCCTAGATATTTTTTTTGCACATGCGAGCACTTTAAAGAGTGCAGTAGATGCTATTGCTAAAGCTTTCACTTGGCATGTAAAAATGGTCACATCTATCTCATTTCTCTGTTGAAAGGACACCTTATTCTTGTTAAGGCTGCACATTCATCTGGGAGTAAGTCCCATTGATCTAAATGGGGCACTTCTGAGTAAATATGTATGGGATTGCACTGTAAATCTCTTACTGTTAATAGCAGAAAGCATTAAAAAGTGACATTATGGTTCTTATAGTGGCCTAATTTATCTCCAGACTGTACCAACTGTTCTTCTCTTGCTTGGTTTAATCTGCTAATTTTTGGTTTAACTTGGTCTGTTTATAATCCGTAGCACTGGTATCAGTCCAAATCCTCTACTACTTATAAAATGATCATCAGATTCTTCTTAGTTTAATACCTCCTCTTTGCTATACAGACACTAGTGCATCCTTACTAAACAAATTCATTCTTTTTTTAAAAAATACCCACTGAAATCCTCTATTTGCATTGCTTGTACAGTGCACGGAAAGTTTGGATGGAAACTATGCCTGTGATCTCATGACATAAAAATTAAACATTGAAGGTGCAGTGTGTTATCTTCTAGCAGGCTAGATGTATTTTCATAATTTGTGCAAGTAAGCAATGTTTTTATAGGCCCCTTGATACAGCCATGCCTTCATATTAGATATTTCTAGCTAATGGCAAAATTGTTTCACACCAGGAGGCTTTTTCTGTGCGCTACAGGGTAGCTCGGAGTCTCATAAATCAGGAGAGCCAGGTAGGCTTTATAAATTGAACATCCTGGACGCAGTTAATACTGGAGGTGTCTGTGCTATCACTGATAAAGTGTGGCATTTCAGTGCTAAAAGCCTTTGCCTGAAATGTGTCTTTTAATGCAGCTCTCCTGAGAATTGCAGTTCTAAACCTTTACTAAATCTCTATGGCCAGGTGGGAAAGAAATTAAATTTGCTTCAGAAATAGCTAGGGATAGAAGTAAACTCTGGCATGAACCGAGGGATTTTTCTCAGCTTAAGAGGTCTATGTTGTAGGGCAAATCTTGTGCTAATTCCCCCAACCAGCAGATGTGCCCAATTGCCTATTTGGATTCTTTGCTTTTTCCGCAACCATGTCCATCGCGCCAGAAGCAGTTGTTTTCAGGGGCAGCCAGGAGAAAAAGGACTGGATAGGTGGGTAGGGAACGAGAGTAGAGTGGAGGAGGCCAAAAGTTTGGTGACAGAGGAACCAGGTGCAGCTGTAGGAGAAATTGCACCCTGGGCCATGTGCACTTTTGACACACACACTCTCCCTCCCACCTTTCAGCTTACAATTTCTTCTCTTATTATCTATACCCCTCTAGTAATTGTACCTTTGATAGCACTTGGTAATGTTGTCTCAAAGCCCTGTCGTGCCGGGTGTTTTTTTTAATCTAGAATAAACAGCATTAAACTGGAAGTTGAAAAAGGAATGTACTTCAAAGCTAATTGATGGAAGTTCATTTTTATAGTTAGTACCCGAGCAACCTGTAGAACTTTGGAGAAAAGGTTAAAGAAGCTTGTTGGCCTTAATTCACTGCAGAAGTACATTCAACTAATACTCAGTCACCAAGCTCAGCTCGGTGTCCCCTTCAGCTTGGCACTCTGGGCAAGTGTCTGTCCAGAAGGTCAGGCCTGGGAGGAACAGACTGGCTGCCAGGTCACTTAGAGGGAACAAGGTAGCCCAGTTCAGTCTTCTCAGAAATCTCTACCTTGACAACTGTAAGTTGGCGATGCTCCAGGGTCTCATGCCAATGAAACTCCTCTCATAAGTTCCTTTCAAGTCTGGGGAGTATGCCCAGAACCCCTGGCACAGCTGTGATGCTGTGTTTGTATAGTTGGTCATCCATATGCTTAGCTAGAGTTCTTGCCATTGGCATGTTGGCTTTGAAGGATGCCTTCCCTGTGGCAGCATGCTTCAGTGTTGCCATTGGCCAGTGTCCTAGGCCTTCCTGTTTGTTCTATATAACGGAGGCAGACTTATTGCTCTCCTACTTCATCTCTTTATTCCGTCAGAGATGACAGAGCGACCTCTATAAGGGCTGCCAAGTTTTGATTTCACCATTACTGGTCCTGCTGGATGCAGATGGGGACAGGATCAGGGCAAATCTGATAGATAAGCAGTTCTTTAGAGCCAGGCTCCAACCGGCACTGCCTGTAGAGAATTTTTAAAGGCACAATACTATGCATGTTTAGACAGAAAAAGTCCAACAACTTCCAGTGTGCCATAGCCAGCCATGGTGGCTGGAACATGCTGGGAGTTGTAGGATTTTTTCTGTCTGAACATGCATAAATAATAATAATAATAAAAATAATAATAAAAATAATAATAAATTTATTTCTTACCCACCTCTCCATTCTGATCAAGGCGGGGAACAACAATAAACGATAAAATACATAAAACTAAATCAAAACATAATATACATTGTTAAAAACATCCTAAAAACTTTCTAAATACATCTTAAAATTCCACTGGATAGGCCTGCCGGAAGAGATCAGTCTTTATAGCTTGCTCCTTAAGAGAAAGCCACAGATGGTAAAACATATCTCTCTCTCTCTCTCTCTCTCTCTCTCTCTCTCTCTCTCTCTCTCTCTCTCTCACACACACACACACACACACACACAGAATGAAAGAGCAGTGCTGGCTGCCTTTTGCCTCAATAGTTTATCTCTGTAAGTATGGATCTTCATGACTGGTAGCCAAGTGTGTGAGTTATTTCCATTGGGGCCATAACATTTTGGGTTTTTTTTCATTAAAGGTAGATGGATCCATGGATCGTAATAACGTGATGATGATGATTAAGGGTAGAATTCTATGCATGTTTAGACAGAATACTGTCCTACAACTCCCAGCATTTCCCAGCCAGCCATGCTGGGAGTTGTAGGACTTTTTTCCTGTCTAAACATACAGAGGATTGTGCCCTTATTCTATTTTAAACAACAACAACAACAACAACAAGGTTCGCTTGGCACCTACATTATATGCTTTTAGACGCCAGATGAAGACCTTTTTATTCTCCCAGCATTTTAACAGTCTATAAATAAATTTTAACTTGGTGTTTTAAATTTGTAATTTTGCATTGCTGCTGTTTTTATCTGGTTGAGCTTTTATATTGTATTTTATATTATGGTTTTATACTGTTGTTTTATACTTTGAATGCTTTTAATTTTTGTGAACCGCCTAGAGAGCTCCGGCTATTGGGCGGTATAGAAATGTAATAAATAAATAAACAAGAAACACTTATAAAACCAACAGATGCTCAAGAGGCATTCTCTCTTCTCACTCATACAGAGGGGTATGCCTCTTCTAGTGTGGTGCTTGCTCTGATAATAAGACCAGTGTACTTTCTTCTTTGGAACGATTGTTTTCATTCATTGGCAAATGCACAGAGATTCAATTGAGTAATTGGCTAAAATTCATACTGTAAATTTACTACAATTTCTTTAATCGGCAGACAGCCCTTGTTTCTGCTGAGTTGACATCACATCAGACACTATGAAAGGTCTATCTGTAATTAATTAGTGATGGCTTATTTACACACGCGAGACGTAAATTCATTTTACGTTCAACAAGTGATGAACATGCATGTGTGAACCATCCCCCTACGGTTTGTAGCAAGTGCTATAGCAGTCAGTATAGTTTTGCCTTGATGAATCATTGGATTTCATCAGAAACAGCAAAGAGTTTTGTGGCAACTTAAGGACTAACACCTTTTTTTTCTGGCATCAACTGTTGAGGACTGTGTTCACTTCATCAGAGACATCTGCTGAAATAGACAGTGTCCACAAAATTTTATGCTAGAAAAATTGGTTAGTCTTTAAGATACCACAGGATTCTTTGCTGTTTTGTCTGCAACAGATTATGGAAATTATTTCATCAAGTGTTTTTAGCTTGAAATGTCTGGCATTTGTTTGCTCAGGGTTTGCTTCAGCACAGCTGAATCAAGCGTCAGTTTACGACACCTTTTCAAACTAAGGAGTCCGGCCTAGAACCAATTTCTGCTTCTTGATGAGGATGGAGAATTAGTGGTTTCTGCAAACATCCTGCTTGTGGGTGTTGCATGGAGGTTGATGCAAGGATTTCTATGACTAATCATGGGTTAGTATGATATATGTTTGCATGCAAAAGAAGGCATTGCACCCTCTCTGTTCTTCAAAAATAACTGTGTGGAATTGTTTTGCAGAATTTCTGTGCCTTACAGTGTTTACTCAGAAGTAAACAGCAGCAATTTCCATGGTACTTATTCCTAAGTGTGCATAGGATTGCATCTTTAAACTGCCTGGATGCTGCATGACCAACAGTCTCTGAAGTACAGGAGAAATTTTGACTGATAGTAAACCATTAGACCTGTGATTAAATAAGCATGTGCCTGCTGCAAATTGCAACTCTTGGTATAGTTCTGCTTCCTGGTTAAAGAAGCAGAGAAAATACCTGGCAAAGCCTTCTCTTCTACCACTTCCATTTTATACCCATGAAGTGTCTGAGAAAAGTTTGATAGGATTTGAGGGGCATCCATTAAAGAAGCTCTGATGCCCAGCTAATATATGTTAGCATTATTTATGCGCTTGTTTGTTCAAGTACTGAAAATTACGATATCCATGTTCTAAAGGCTTCTGCTTCTTTATGCAGAGTGGGTGTGCACAAATACATATAAGCTTACCTCCAAAGATGCTCTTTGTATGCAGATGCACAAGCTCAGCTATTTTGCGCATGGGATGTGCAAGGGCTTATGTTTCCACAGGTGGAATTGAACGAGTGATATTTGTTCTGTTTCCAGTCTTCGAAATCCTTGGGTGCTTCTAGATGAGGCCTATATTGTGCAATCATCCTCCCTTGTTCATGAAAGTCTATTGGGGTCCAGGCATCATCATCATATCTTTTTGTAATCCTCATGTGTTTTCCTGATGTTTCTTTGTCTCTTTTCTTACCCAAGAAAATCTGTTCAGGAGGGAAAGATGGAAAAACTGCACAGTGTCTTGATTGGTAGTGCTAGGAATCACCCGTTTGGAAGGAGCCCCAGTCTGAATATGGTTCAGAAAACATAAAGCCACAAGCACTCATTATCTGTACTAAGATTGCCAACTTCTGAACTGCACCCTGTAGCTATTCCCTTAACTGCATTTTGATCTGTAGCAATTAGCAGGTCATAGTGCTCTTCAGCTCTATGCCATGGAAGGCTTTGCCTGCTGCATTTCTGAATATCAGACATCTGCTAAAATCATGGGAGCTGTGAGAAATCCAGGGTAGGCCAGGCTTTTTACCCCAGCCAATCAGCAAGCATGTTCTGTAGATCAGGCCTATAAATAGCTACAAGTTTGACTTCATAATTTGTAAATGAAAACATATGTACTCACTGGCTGATATTATTTGGCACAGAGTCTCAGAGTTATCCAAAATAATATCCAGTCCAGTTACTTCACCTCTCAGACTAGGAGATGTGTTATATTGACATGAACAAAGATATCTGGTATTAGACAGATGCTACTGTCACATTCTAGATGTAACGAGCCATGCTGGATCAGACCAATGGCCCATCTAGTCTAGTGTTCTGTTCTCATAGTGGCCACCCAAATGCCCACAGGAAGCCCACAAGCAGGTCATGAGTTGCGATAGCATCCTGCTATCTTTCTGGCGCCAGGTTAAGACTTTCCTCTTTGCTCAGGCATATGGCAACACATCTTAATCACCCACATGTTTATTTTAACGGTTTTTAATGCTTCATGTGTGTATGTTCTGTGTTTTAGAGTTTTAAATTTTGTATACTTGTTTTTATCTCATTTTAGAATTTCTGTAAACCACCCAGAGAGCTCTAGCTATGGGGGCGGTATATAAATATAATAAATATAAATATAATGCACAATTGTTATCTGTGAAGCCTTTGCTCCCCTCATTATCATGATCCATCTGCTTATGTCACCTTACTGCTCATGGTCAAAAAGTTCAAAATTCTGCAAAAATGGGAACCCTGATGTTAGAAAATAAATTATCAATTAGAACAAATCATCATCATCATCATCATCATCATCATCATCATCCGCATATGAGCTTGTTAGAAAGAAAGAAAGCTCATATGTTTTTCAGGAGTTGATCCAGGTAATTTTATTTTGTACATCGACTCTCCTCATCAGAGAATCCTTATTGTGACTGCAGGCAACAGTGGTTACTTTTGAACTGTCCCCACTGTTTGTGCTTACTGGAAAGCTTTGTGCCCACACTCTGGGTTCAAGTATGTTGGAGACACAGTTATCATTGGGCCTGTTCAAACAACACACTGGTTAGGCTGCTAACCCTTTTGCAGCAAACGGTTAGTGAGCGTGTTTAAACCGTGGTGATGTAGCTACCACGGTTAGGAATGGTTCACATGATATGCTAAGCCATAATGTTTAGCTCAAAATGCTTAACCACTGTGGCTTAACATGTTGTCTGATGTGTCAAATGATTTTTCCAAAAGGGATATAATCAAAAGTTTAAAAGTTAACGTTAAAAGACCTCCGTAACAAAGACCTATATATTTGTGCAGGCTTTGGGGGGATAGGCAAGTGCTCTTTTTGTTTCTGATTGATTGTGTTGATGGTTTTATTATATTTTATTGTATATTTATGATTTTAGAGTCATGAATTTAATGTTGTTTATGTGATGTGTTTGCTGTAGGTTGTTAGTTGTCCTGGGCTCTCTGTGAGGAAGAGCAGGATATAAATCTAATAAATAAAATACATGCCTCTTCCAGAAAGTGTTTAATGAGTCACTGTAATGGTTCTAACATGGCAAATCCGCTCAGAGGGAACTATGTTCTCTAAAAGTCTGTTACATTTTGCACCCAAGTCTATCTGGGTGTGTATGTCATGAGCATCGCTGGTCTTTGAAATACGAATGGCATCTAGAAAAACTTCATGCTTCTCAAGGTGTGGCGTTTTACCTCTGCATGACATGTGCCTTGTGATCTTTTCCTGCTCAGCTACCAAATAGGGATTTGGTTGTCATGGTGACACGTTTAAGAGAGGACGGCCCTGTCCTGCCTGAATGGCGGTATCTGCCCACTGGTGATCTGAGGGGCTGTGGCTGACTTCAGGATTTGTGTTTGCTGGGCCAAGTTGAAAAGAAAAGGTAACATTTGCTTACTGCTTTCTTGTAAGGCCTGTTGTCTTGTAAGAAAGCAGTGCATTCTGACTGTTGAAAACCAAAGCCATGAAAATGTGGGGCGGCAGGGGCAGTGACAAAGGTAGACATGGTTGACCCACACCTCAGCAGGCACTCACTGAGTCTGATTCAGCCATAGCAGGACAAAGGGGGCCATTGAGGTGTCTTGCCCAGGGACCCTCAAAAGCCCACAGCCAGCATCATGGGGAGGGAATTTTCGGCTTCGTACTCCAGCTGTACCAGCTGGAAACATATGAGTGTGCTCTGGAGTTGTTTGTAGGGCATTACTCTTCAGTTAAAATCCTCTCTCCTGTTGTTTTTTAGGGCCATATTTTAACTCTGCTTGGAACAGATGTTGGCGATGACAATTATGCAACCATTATATCTTTGTTTAGTGCCTTTATTTATAATACTTTTATTCTGAGTGGTTAACATTAAAAAATGCAATGTAACATAAATAGAAAAACAAGATAAGATAAATGTTTTGATATCCTGAACAGCATGATATCCTGAATAGCTATCTGAATTCATCAGTCAGGTCATGGGATGGCCCATCATGTTCAGTAACAGAGGCTGAGCCTCATGTTCCCAAGGCTAAGAGCTTCGCCAGTCATAATCCTTTCCCAAACCCAATGGGTTTCGCCACCAGTTACACTTGCGAGAAAAACTGATGTCTTCCCACAACCCAAATTGGCAACACATTACTTTTAGCTTTATAAAAAGTTGTTTCACAAGTAATGCTAAGGATACCTTTTTGGTGTGAAATGTGACTCTTCTGAATTAATGCTCAGCAGAACATATTTGTATTGAATGCACATTCTAGTGTATGTTGTTTAAGAACGTAAGGAGTGTGGTGCCGTGTCAGACCTAAGGCCTATTTAGTCTAGCATTTTGTTTGCACAATGGCCAATCAGATGCCTCTGGGATGCCTACAAGCAGGGCCTGAGTGTACTTCTGCTTATTTTCCTAAGCAATTGATATAAAGAGGCAAATTGCCTTTGATACTGGAGGTAATATATAGCCATCATAACTAGTTGCCATTCATGGCTTTATCTTCCATGAATTTGACTAATCTTCTTTTAAAGCTGTCCAAACTGGTAGCTCTCACTAGATCGTGTGTTCGTGAATTCCATGGTTTACATATGAGCTGTGGCCCTGGGTTCTTTTATTATGAGAGAGGAAGAAGTTCTCCATATCCACTTTCTCCACACCATGCATAATTTTATATTCCCCCTTACTCCCCTTGTTTCTAAGATAAAGAGCTCCACATTTTGTAACCTTTCCTGATAGGGGAGACACATTACATGGTCATTTTGATTGCTGTTTTCTGCCCGTTTTCCATCTCTACACTACCCTTTTGTAGGTATAGTTACCAGAACTGTTCACAGTATTCCAACCGTGGTCACACCATAGATTTGTACAAGGGCATTGTGATATTGGCAATTTCTTTCCCATTTCTTTCCGAATGATTCCTAACATGTAATTTATATTTTTTGCAGCAACCACATGTTTTCCTCACTCCATCCACCACAAACAGAAGGTCTCTTTCTTGGGCAGTCACTGCCAGCAAAGACCCCAGCAGCGTATACATGAAGTTAGGATATGCAGCAATATGCAGCAATTTTTCATCTTTATCATGTGTTTTAACAGATGTAGGAAATGCAAACTGATTACAACCTGCTTTTCTTACATACTGGCTCAGTTCAGACAACACGTTTCTCAACAGTGGTTTTAGAACTCCATGGTGAAGTTTTTACATGTCCATTGAGAAATGTGTTGTCTGGCCGGAAAACTCCACGCAACAGTGGATTTTTTTTGGAAAACACTCCATGCAGAATATCTACACTGAGCAAAGGACAGTTCCTGCATAGCCATTGTGTTGTGTGGTGGGCTCCATAGAGTTTTCCGTTGCGTTGACTTTTCCCACTGGCTACAGAGTTCCCTGGCAAGAACAGCAAAAGGAGTGAGCATCACTCTAGGAGAGCTGCTGGGATTGTTTTTTTGCAGCAATGGCTGATGGTATACCATCGGAAGGACTGGGGGAGGAGAGAGGGCAGAAGAACTTTCAATCAAACATCATGATGGATTTTGCTCAACTCCATGGTAGCCCAGTCACACAACGGTGGAATTAGAACATGTTGTGTGGAGAGTACCCCCTAAAAACTCAGCTGTTGAGTGGAGTTTTCACACTGCGTTGACTAACGTGTTGTCTGAACTGAGCCACTACATTTACAATGGTAATTATTTTTATAGTATTTAATATGATAGTACAAGGACTCATTCAGATCATAACCAATAGTTCTGAAGTAAAGCATACATTAAAAAAAAGAAGCAATAAAGCACGTCACAGCAGGTGTCATGGAAGGCTTAGAGGACACACTGGTTAGGAAGCTTGACAAGAATGTTTTTGTCTCTTTTAAACATGAATAGAACAGACTCAGGAAGAGAAGGGCGAATGCCTCTTTTGAGATGGTGCTTCTCTCTACAGTTTTTATTACTTGAATTTAAAATACAATATTAGTTAATTAAGACAGCAACTGAGGAGCTATAGGATAGTTCAGATTCTCAGCTCCAACATCAGAGAAAGCACTCTGATGGGGGAGCAGGAGATCCTACCGCCCCCTCCTCTCGCAGCCGGCATGGAAAGAACCACACCGGCTGGCCTCCAAAGTTCAGCCCTTGACCTCAGAGAGGGAGAAAAGAGGGTGTTTCAATGGGCGAGCAGGGGAAGAGGCTGGAGAGGCTCCACCAGCCTCCTTCTCTCCCCCTCCGAAACGCAAAAAAGCCCATCTAGCAAAAACTGCAGGGCAGGAGGATGAGGAGGCACTGTAAGCCTACATAAGATGATCGTAAACCTCTGAGCTTGGGAGCTTAGTATCATCAATGGTGCCCTAAGTTGGGTGGTCCTTTCCTTTTTAAGACAAGCAAAAAGCTAAACTAGTCTTCCCCCAACCCCCTATCTTCCAGATGTTTTGGATGACAGCTCCCATAATCTGTGACTATTTGCCATACTGGCTGGGGTTGATCAGTGTAATTGTCCCAAAGTCTGGAGGCCACCAAGGTGGGGAGGGCTGTTAATCTAATGAGTTAATTGACTGAAGATTTTGGTTAAAGAATTGGATGTAAAATAGTGCATTATCCTTGCAAGTTGGGTAAGTATTTTTAAAGTTGATCCATATGTCATAAATTTATTATTAGTTCACTACTGGTCTTGCAACAGAAGCCAAATTAATTTAGTCTTTCACCATCTTTCATCCACAATTATATGCAAACCCAAGACTTTCCAACCCCGCCCTCCACAAGTACCCCCCATCTCTTCTTACTTCCTCAAAAAGATAATTTGGTGTACAAGTATAAAGAGGAAGTCGAGGTTTCGTAAGAACATTTTGTTAAAGAGTGTTTCTTTGAACGTTATGAAGAGCCTCGTGATGCCGACAAGACAAACACATTTATTGTGGCGTAATATTTTGTAGGCCAGGGCCCATTTCATCAGATGCATCTGTTGTGAAGTTGTTATGAGTGGGAGTTCTTAAAAACCACTAGTAACACAGGAATCAGCAGCAGCATTGACCTTATTAGCTCTTCAAAACTGCCCTGTTGTTCTTTAATGTTTTCATGTATTTACAGGATTTCAATCATAGCACCTTAATTCACCTGATATAGAATAGTCTGTGCCTCTATGGCTGGTGCATTTCTCAGCTTGGAGGAAAGAAACAACTAAGGTTGCAATCCTATGACTTCCATCGTTGATGATCGCTAGCCTCCGCACTTGGAAGCTTATAATCATCCAGTGCAGAGTGGGGGGCACGGTGGTGGTGATCTTTGCCCCCCTGCACTCCTTCTTTGCATGTTCAGTAGCTGGTGTGGTTTTTGCCTGTTTAGGTGGGGTGTTTTAGAGCACAAGGGAAGGAGGCTGGAGAGGTCTCAGGATAGCTCATATCCCAGCCTTTCCAGCATCCTCCCCTCCCCACCCACTGGAACGCCCCTTTTACCCCCTGTCCAAGGTTGCTTTCCCCAACCGAAGGGAGGCAGCTAGCATGGCTCTCTTTGTGCCGACTGTGAGGGCGATGGGGATTGGAGCACAGATTCCCCTCTCTGAGATTGAGAATCCGAAATATCCTATCCCCCCCCACCAGATGTTGTCTAGGGGGTCATAGGATTGCTCCCCCCAGTAAAATGGCAGAAGTTAAAGATCCTCGTCTCTGTGCTTTTCCTGCGTACAGCAGGAAATGGTGGCACGTTTCACTTCCGAAAAATATATATCAGATTTACCGGGGTCTTATTTGTGGCAGAAAGAAGACCGGAAGGAGTGGGAAACTCGTGGGAGGTGGACGGCATCGTCAAAGGGACCTGCGAGAAACTGAGTGGGCAGTAACGAGTGTGCGATAAAACGCTCGTCTGATGACGCTCTTCTTCATGCACAGTAATTCTATTTTATCTGGCTTGTTCACCCCTTTCCCTCCCAGAACAGTCTCCAGACACTGTTCAGGATTTCCCTGGGACTAGGGTTGATTTGATTTAAATCATGATTTAAATTGCTTTTCTGAATGACTCAATTTTAATGATTTAAATCACGGTTTAACTCACAAGTGAGGACGATTATATTTAATATTTTTTGTAGGAGTGCATTATTGTTTATAACTTTAATACATATTCAGAGATGTAGATTTCATTAGAAGGTAGGTACCCACTAAGCAATTATTCTGAATGGTTGTCAGATAAATTTTCATCAAAAAATGGGATGATACATTTGATTACTTTAGTACTAAAGCAGAATGAACCTGTGAAGTCGTTCAAGAGATGAACCAGCTCCAGTCCTTCAATTAATCATGATATTTTTGTCATGATGTGCCAGAGTCATCACCACCAAAACAGGTTTTAAAATTGTACTAATAAGTTTATTTATTCTTCTGGTTTTCTTCTTCAACAAACGACAATAACAAAAGATACACATGGATTTTTGAATGGTTAACTATTTCAGTTTTCAGATAAATTAAAGGTTGTTTTTTTTAAAAAATAATAATCAAGCAATTACATCCAAAGCAGGGACAGAAATAAAGTATTCCTAAATGGGGTCTCTTTTATTGCTTGTAAAAGCTTGTAAAAGAGACCCCATTTCCATGTGCAGAAGTTACCTCAGGAGTCAGGTCTGCATGAATATGTTCTGTTCACTTTTGGTTTCGCTTTCTATTCCCCTACCCTATCCTTTCCATTTATATCCAAACTCCTCCTCTTTTTTCAGATCTGCTCCATTTCCCCAAATTCTCTATTCATTGACTCTCTCTATCTTTGCACTTAGAGAGAGGCAAGGCCTTGAGAGAGTAAGAGAGAGACGTGGAGAGAGAGAGAGAGCATACACTTCTCTACACCACCTGCAGAGCAGAATAGGACTGATTAGGTTATCTTCTATCTCCATAAACTACTGTAAACATATCCATAGAATATGATTAGAAGTTTTATAATTAGTATTCATGGTTATATCTTTCACCTAGGCTCTTTTCTTTTACTAATTGTTTAAGAAAACGTCAACATCTAATTTATATTTTTAAAAATGATTTAAATGTAAAAAATCAGATTTAAATAAAAAAAATCATTTTTTTAAAGACAATCTATTTTTAGCAAACCTGCCTGGGACTAGTAAATTATTATTATTATTATTATTATTATTATTATTATTATTATTATTATTATCATTTGTATACCGCCCCATAGCCGAGGCTCTCTGGGCAGTTTACATAGGATAAAAACACTGAAAAAACAATATGCAAAAATTTTAAATCACAAAAACATAAATGAGAAAGAGCTCTGTGTCACCTGCAAACTAATGACACTTTAACCCAAACTTCCAGAAAATATTTTCCAGTGGTTTCACGTAGATCAGGTGCTCTCAAGGTGTGCTGGGTGTTGTAGGGCAACACATCTGGAGGGCCCAAAGTTGGGGAAGGCTGATGTCTCTCATTCTGTTAACATCCACAAGAGGTATCCCAAAAGCCTATGGCTATGGGGTGGAACAGTAGTCCTCCGAGACCACCTTTTGGATCTGCCCTTCTAGGAAAGGTGCAGCCACCATAACACTGTGCCTCTGTGTCCTAATCTGGGCAGATGGCCCAGAAAGATAACATGCTTGATGGTACTGAGAACCACTGTGTGATCTAGGAGGGCCGGCAGGGATGTGTTGAAAGGTGTGAGGCTTGTAAGCTGTAGAGAGTTTGGAATATAGAGATGCAGGTTCAGATCATTCTTTAGCCATGAAATGCGTTGGGTGGCCTTAGGAAAGTTACTAGTTCGCAGCCTAACTTACCTTGCAATGTATGGCCTTTGTGGGATAAATGACAAGAATTTAAAGGTACATTGTACCAAGTAAAGGACAATAAAAGTACAAGGCCGTGATGATAATTCAATAAGCTCCAATTTATGTTTAGGAGGACTACCATTCAGTGCAAAGGGACATTTCTTCAACCTGTCATTCTATCTGCTTTTTATTTGATTAAATTGGTTGGTTGGTTGACGCAGAGACTTAAGTGTATTCACAATTTTGTAAAAACATCAAATGCAGTTGCAAAGTTGCGTTACTTGAGAAGATGCTTGAAAATCGTTTTGAAATCATCTGTTTCTGCTGTGCACACACAATTATGACTTCATGGGGAATAAGGCTATCAATGGCTACTAGTCCTGATAGCTATATACTACCTCCAGTATCAGAAGTAGCATGCCTATGTACATCAGTTGCTGAGGAACATGGGCGGGACGGTGCTGATGCACTCATGTCGTTCTGTGGGTTTCCCAGAGGCAGTGGACAGAACACTGGACTAGATGGATCCTTGGTTTGATCCAGCATGGCTCTTCTTATACTCTTATGGCTTGTGGCCTTGCAGTCCTTCCAGTCTGGGCTGTTTCACATATGCAGACATACTGTCTAATTAGCATCACTTGATAATCTGCTCTTCTATGGGTGGCAATTGAATGCATCATCTGGCTCCAGTCAACAGTATTGTGCATGAACTGAACATCATATGATATAAATTACAGGATGGGCAACCTGTGGTCCTCCAGATGTTCCTGGACTACAACTACAATGATTCCTGGCCATTGGTGATGCTGGCTGGTGCTGATAGGAGTTTGAATCCAATAATACCTGGAAGGCCACAATCCCCACCTGCTGGTATAAACATTATGTCTGCTGTCAGTGTTTAGATCTCTGATGACGCATCTGTATCAATAGGTAGAACTAAGTGAGACACACAGGAAGTTAGATGGAAGAGGAAGTCAGGGACACAGACTTTGATTGAAGGAATACTCACCCAATCAGGAGGTGACACAGCAGTCAGTGACTCAGCACTCTCAGGAGTCAGTCAGGGCTGGAGAGAAGTTAGTTAGAAGCTATGTTTGTTTGAGGCAATACAAGTTTTATTTTTATATAATACTGCATTCCTCATTTGCAACAAACCTATCTTTGAAACAGCATCCACACGTGTGTAAATCATTTTTTACATGTGTGTGAATGAGCCATCACAGATGTCACCAGTTAATGAATATTCATGTGGGAACCAGCCCTTAGTATAGGGTTAGCAGGACTGGTATGAGCGTGGTTTGTAGTGATTTGAGGCCTTGAAATTGCAAACCTTGCCCCTTAGCATAAGGGTATCCAAATATAGATATTTTAAGTGAAAGAGATGCCATCCCATGGTACCACTTTCCTTTGAGCTGAGGCCACAGATGATTGTCTAGTAGGACATATCCTTGGGTATCTGCCATGATCAGAATGCAGAGCTTTAGGGCTCATAGAACTATGCTGAGACCACCCAGATCCAGCAGTGCAGTAAGTCTCTGTGTCTCGTTCTTTTGCACTGGATATTAAAACCTGCTGACCTGAAAGATGTGGGGCCTACCAGGGGGCTCTTTGTTAGCAGGCGAAGGAAGGCAGAAAATGAATGATGACACATGCATGCATTAAGAGCTGGTTCTGAACAGTTTGTACTGATGCAAAAAGAGCCTGCCGTTCATGCAAGCTTTTCAGAATATAGCACACACAACCAACCATTTATTTATTTTTTGGCCCTTTCTATTTTGTAAAGACAACATTAGCAGTACACTCGGCACACACATTTTGGCCTTCTGACATGTGTTTGTAGTTACCTGTTCAATAAGTGGCAGGCAGAGTTTAGATTTCTAGCCGTAGACGTAACACAGCAAGCTATTGAAATACAAAAACCCACCATCTGGCGATATGTGCTTATTTCTTCTGTTGAGAGAATCTAGAAATAATCATTATTTTTATGGATTTTGCATCCGTACCGTTATTTGATGTAAGTTGTTGTTGATCTCTGGGCTTGAAGAAATGTAGCTTCATGTAAGAGCTTTGCCACAGCTGCTCTTAACATTGGATTCAGTTCTACGTTCCCTCTAACAGGCAGTAATTTTGGGTGGGGGTGCGCTTTTCGGCAGTGGCAGTGTGTGGTGGAGCACAAAACGTACCCTATTGTCATAATGGAATGCTTCAAAGGTTGGGGACTTTCTTGTTTGTGTATCTTGAATCAAAACAATTTTGTATATTGAATTGTTTAATTCCTTTTTCATAAGGGGGAAAGCAAGTGGAAATTATCTTTTGTTAATACCTCTCCTCAAGGAACATCCAGGTGCCTCACTCTTGTCCTGGGTAGAAAATGGCCAAAGCTTTTTGAAGTATAGGCCTAACTACTCTATCTGACCTATAGAAACCTTGTAATTCGCATGTGTTCGCTGATTAGTTCGCCTGTCAGAGCTGTAATTTCAGCAGTGTCTGATGTTCCAGGTCAACTTCCTATAAAAGGCCAGGTTCGAAACAAAGGGAGTGTCATCGTTCTAGTCCATTCCATCTGCTCCAGTGCAATTATGAGATCTAACTTATTCCCAATCCATGGAATTCAAAGATAAGGAAAGCGCATTCAGTGCCAGTTCCAGGTGTTTTTTTGGGGGGGGGGCTTGGGCAAGACACCCTCAATGGGTCTCCTCCTCCCTTAGTAAGTCTGCCTTCTCAGCTCCATGTTCACTAGCTGCTATTGCTCCTCCTCCTTTTTCTTATAATTTCTACCAATTGCTTGCTTGATCATAGAATCATAGAAAAGTAGAGTTGGAAGGGGCCTATAAGGCCATCGAGTCGAACCCCCTGCTCAATGCAGGAATCCACCTTAAAGCATCCCTGACAAATGGTTGTCCAAATGTCTCTAGTGTGGGAGAGCCCACAACCTCCCTAGGTAACTGGTTCCATTGTCGTACTGCTCTAACAGTGAGGAACTTTTTCCTGATGTCCAGCTGAAATCTGGCTTCCTTTAACTTGAGCCCATTCTTCTGTGTCCTGTACTCTGGGATGATTGGGAAGAGATCCTGGACTTCCTTTATGTGACAACCTTTCAAGTATTTGAAGAGTGCTATCATGTCTTCCCTCAGCCTTCTCTTCTCAAGGCTAAATATGCCCAGTTCTTTCAGTCTCTCATAGGGCTTTGTTTCCAGACCTCTGATCATCCTCATTGCCCTCCTCTGAACACGCTGCAACTTATCTGCATTCTTCTTGAGGTGTGGTGCCCAGAACTGGACACAATACTGAAGATGAGGCCTAACCAGGGCTAGTGACCAAGTAGGCTGTAGCATCTATTGCTGCTCTTCCTTACCACTGCTGTTGTCTGGGAGTGAGTGGCAGGTGAACAAGCAGGTTATCTACTACCAATAAAATAATGCTAGTAAAGGTTAGTGGGAAGGAAGTTGCATGGGGACCCTGGCTAGTTCGCTACTATGGATTAACTGCCCCTTCTGCTCTGGGGGCCATAGCTTTCCACAGGTGGTAGCAAATGCTATTTTGTGGTGTATGTATAGTGGTTTTAGTTATAGCAGTAAATCAAAGAAATTAAACCTGCTTTGTAACCTATGGCTCAAATTCCCCATCCAATTCAACTGTTCATTGCTCTCTCAGTTGTTCAACTTAATATAGGAGCCAGATGTTGCTGCACATCGTGGCAGTTTTATTTCCCCCCCTAGTTTCAGTTCTAGTCTCAATTGCACTGCATTTATTGGCATTAATAACCATTCTTACTCATTCAGATTTTCATGCATCAGGAAATTGATACTCAAGCTTTTCCCTTCATGTGGAACAGAAATGTATTTGGGGTTTAAATAGTTGTAACTCAAAATGGTCATTTTAGGAAGAAACTGTACTATCACTGAATTGTACAAGATTGCAAGACATGATTAGGCATGAGTGGGGTTAAAAAATATTGTGGGAATACTGAATGTTCATTGCTCTGGCACTGGAAACACTAAAAGGATTCCTGGGGGAGAAACTGTGCAGGGAATCCTTAAGCATTGTGTGATTCAGCATTATATTGTTTCAGAACAATATAATGATTGAATGCGATTTGGATTGAAATAGGTGCTTTGCTCTTTAATTAGCACCAGCCTTTGTTACTAAAGAGGTACTGAAAGCAGCACCAGTTCTATTATTGGTCATCTCAGCTGCTGCATACTACAGTCTGCAGGAATGGCTTGCAAATGTTGTTGTGCAATTAATCCATATGAGAAGTCCTTACAGACAGAGCTTTCATTTTGCATGATCAGAAATACCCACAGAGCTGTTCGTGAGTTTCAGATCTGCACCTGCTACCACTCCTGCTTCAGGCCCTATTGCTTTTTCTTACCTCACCTGAATCCTCCATCCCCTTCTCCAGAATGTTGCACAAGTCTTTCACTGGGAGGCGTGCTACTTTGCTGCCAGCAGTCCTGGACTTTCCCCGAAGAATCTTGCTGGTTCAGGGGGCAGGGCTCTTGCAAAAGAACCCCCCCCCCCTGCTCATCATAAGCGTTCCCAGGGGAAAGAATGGCCAAAAGAGGTTTATGAGAGTGGTTTATATACTCTGAAAGCAAAGGTAGGAAGCGTTGGCTGGAAGAAAAATCTCCAAATCCATATTAGTTAGCTAATATGGATCGCATGCTCTATTTGAATTCAGTGTATCTAAAATATTTTTTGTTGACCTTGTTTGTGGCGTTCCAGATTAGAACCTTTCCGAAAGAATATGGTCCTTTGGGTCAAATGCAAATTCTTCTTCCTTTTCAAGTCAAATCTCTTAAACAATTGTGAACACTTCCTTCGCTATCGCTGCTTGGCTGGGGATCACATTCCACCATCAAGTTGATTGTTTGCTTGTTCCTGGAGCTTTAAGCTCTGCAAGATATTGTTTCCAAGCTGTCCCATTGCAGCTGTCGTAGGGGCAGTGAAAGTTGTGTAGATTGCTTCTGACATCAGTGGTAGGGGGGACCCTGCTTGTGACCCCATGCCTGCCTCAGCTGCTGCTTGTTTTTAATGCGAAGTGTGCTTTACTTCCCAGCTGCTTGAATTCCTGCCAGCAGAGATACCCTGTTCTCATGGGGGTGGTGACGGTGACGGCAGCAGTATCTTTGGGTTCAGCTCCTCTGATTGGTTCAGTTTAATATTGAGATTAGATGAAGTGAGCGCTTTGGGAAAGTACTCTATAAATCAGGCGTTTGGATGCAAATTTTGTTCCCACCAGTCTCAGCACAGATCTCCTTAGTGGGACACTCCCACAGGTGGAAAGGGAGAGAAAGGCAACTTTTACCAATTCCCCCTTTCAGCCCCCTGGAAATCTGTATTGGAAGGCTCCCCCCCTCCAGAACAGTGGTGAAAGGACTGCAAAGAAAGGTGGGGGAGGGAAGTAGGCAAAAGTTGCTCTCTCTCCCCCTTCCACCAGCCAGATTTTCTGCTGGGTCACTAGCAGGGTCCCCATAGCACTGATGTCAGAAGCAATTTACACAACTTTCACTGCCCCTGTGACAGCTGCAATGGGACAGCTTGGAAACAATATGCTGCTCCTGCCAATAACTCTCAGTAGAGATGACTTATAACTGCATTATTAAACAAACAACATTATCTTTATCATTAACAATGCTAATCTATATGATTGCAGTATTAAAACTGATAAAAAATTAAATGATCATACAATTGCATAGATATGCCAATCAGGGCAGGCTTGGCATCATCATCATCATCATCATCATCATCATCATCATATATTTATTACCCAACTCTCCCTCTGGATCGAGGCAGGGAACAACACTAAATAAAATATAATACATAAAATTAGTTTAAAAAGCATATAAAACAAATACAATATTAAAATAATAATACAGCATCGTAAAATCCTTAGGTTTAAAATTCATCTGGGTAGGCCTGCTGGAAGAGACTAGTCTTTACAGTTGTCTTAAACTCAGAGAGAGCATTAAGCTGACAAATCTCCTCCAGCAGGCCATTCCACAGTCTGGGGGCGGCAGAAGAAAAGGTCCTCTGGGTAACAATTGCCAGCCTAGTTGTGGCTGACTGGAGTAAACCCCTCCCAGAGGACCTGAGTGTACAGGACGGATTGTATGGGAGACGGAGATCCCGCAGGTAACCTGGACCCAAACCATGTAAGGCTTTACAGGTAATAGCCAACACTTTATACTACACCCGGAAACTAATTGGCAGCCAGTGAATTGATTTTAAAGTTAGTGTAATATGGTCACCCTTAGGTGTACTGGTGACCAACCTGGCTGCCATATTTTGAACTAGTTGAAGTTTCTGGACTAGGCACAAAGGTAGCCCTATGTAGAGTGCATTGCAGAAGTCGAGCCTCGAAGTTACCAGTCTTCCAACTCTAAGAAGGGGTGCAGCTGGTGTATCAGCCGAAGCTGAGAGTAGGCACTCCTGGCTGTCACATCTATCTGAGCTGTCATTTTGAGTAACGGATCCAGAAGCATCTCCAAGCTGCGAATGCAGTCTTTCAGAGGGGGTGTAACCCCATCCAGAACTGGTTGACACACCTCCAAACCCAGGTTAGGGCCCTTGACAGTAAGCACCTCCGTCTTGTCTGGATTTAGCTTCAGTTTGTTTTTCCTCATCCAGCCCATTACTGCCTCTAAGCATTCATTCAGAGGAGACACACTATCCTTAGCTGATGCTGTTGTTGAAGGCACAGAGAAATATATTTGGGTGTTATCAGCAGCCCCATGCCTCTGGATGATCTCCCCCAGTGGTTTCATGTAGATGTTGAACAGCATTGGGGATAGGATGGCACCTTGTGGTATGCCATACAACAGCTTTTCTTTGAGGAGCAGCTATCCCCAAGCATCATCATCTGGAACCTACCTGAGAGGTAGGACCGGAACCACTGGAGCACAGTGCCCCCAATTCCCAATCCCCTCAGGTGTTCCAGAAGGATACCATGGTTGATGGTATCGAAGGTCTGTAATTATTAAGGTCCGTCCATGGAGAGCTTTTTAAGAAGTGGCCGCACTACCGCCTCTTTTAAGCATGATGGAAAACTCCCCTCCCTGAGAGATACAGTAATAATATTCTGTAGTTGTTGTCTAACTGCATCTCCTCCCTGGACGACCAGCCACGAAGGACAGGGATCGAGAGGGCAAGTTGTCCTCACTCTTCCAAGCAGCTTGTCCAAGTCCTCAGTACTCACCAACTGAAACTGATCCAATGTAATCCTACTCGAGTTGCTGGACACTCCATTGTCAGCTTCTGCTATAATGACAGCATCTAAGTTGGCTCTTATCTGAGAGATTTTATCTGTGAAAATGATCGTTAAAGGCATCACAGCGAACTATCAAAGGCTCTAAAGTCGGGTTCAGGGGGGAAGGTGTCTGAGTTAGACCCCTCACCACCCTGAACAGTTCTGCTGGACATAAATTCGCAGACACAATGCGTGCAGTGAAGAAAGTTTTCTTCGCTGCACGTATTGCTACCCCATAGGAACGAAGATGTTCTCTATGTCGTGTCTTGTTGGATAGGAGTTGAGTTTTCTGCCATTGGTGCTCTAGTCGTCGTCCTTCCCGCTTCAACTCCCTGAGATCTTCTGTATACCAAGGTGCCCGGTTAGAAGCGGGTCAGAGAGGACATTTGGGGGCGATCATGTCAATAGCCCTAGTTAAGTCTTGATTCCATCTCTTGACCAGGGCTTCAACAGGATCATTTATGAAAGCAGCCATAGAACCCTCTAAGGCTGTCTGGAATCCAAGAGGATCCATCAGCCTTCGAGGACGGACCATTTTAATAAGTCCGCCACCTCTGCAGGGGTGGATAGTAGCCATGATACTAACCCTAACCAGAAAACGATCTGTCCATGACAACAGAGACATCACCTCCGCCCACAGATCTATCTGTTTGGAGCTGAAAACAGCATCGAGGGTGTGACCTGCAGAATGTGTGAGTCCAGAGACCAGTTGGGATAGGCTCATGTTTGTCATGGAAGCCATGAACTCCCGAGCTGCACCTGCCAAACTGGTCTCGAATGGGATGTTGAAAACACCCAGGACCAAAAGCCTGGGTGACTCCAACACCAACTCCGAGACCAGTTCCGTGAGCTCGGCCAGGAAGTCTGATAGGCAGCGGGGTGGCCGGTACACTAATAGAATCCCTAGTCTATCCCTGGTCTTCAGGCTCAGGTACACACACTCAATGTGATTCAATTCCTGGACAGGAATTCTGGTCAGGTTGAGATTGTCTTTGTAGACCACAGCTACTTGCCCCCCCCCCCCGCCCACTTTTCCTCACCTGTTCTCTAACACAGTACCCAGCTTAGAAGACCTGGGCCCATGTTGGGCCACTGTCATCTTCTAGCCAGGTCTCTGTGAAGCATACCAGGTCAGCCTCCTCATCTAGAAGGAGGTCATGGATGATATTTATTTTGTTTTTAACTGACCTGGCATTGCATAGGAGCAAGGAGAATTTCTGTGGGTGGCCTGATTCGTTCTCCAAGATCCCTGGGGTGGCAGGGTGACCAGAAGGTAAGATATGTGTTAAATATCTATCTCTCCTGTCCCTGTAACGGCACTTCACCCTGCCATTCATAAAAAGTTATCTATGACCAGAAGTGTTACTAGTGTTACTCCTTTTGTGGATGGCACAACCACTACCTCAGTAAAACCCCTCTCTATTGGTGGAAGTGCATCTGCTAACCCTCTTTACCGGGCAACATTAGGGGATTAGGATTGCATTCTAACTTTGCTTATAAATACTAAATACAGCTGCTCATCAACTATCAACTATCGGAATCTTGCATCAGTCATTGAATATGGTAATCCAATAGTTGCATAAAGCACACTACTACACGATATACATGCAGGGATAGACAGTGAACGTAAGTATTCCCAAAGTTAGGGATTTATATGTCACTACAAGTTCAATCGCAGCTTTTAAAGCTCAGCTAAAAACTTTTCTTTTTCCTAAAGCTTTTAAAACTTGATTTTGTTCTGACTTTATACTGCTAGTTTTACCCTACCCTGTGCCTGTTTGGTGCATTCTCTTCCCCTCCTTATTGTTTTATTATGATTTTATTAGAATGTAAGCCTATGCGGCAGGGTCTTGCTATTTACTGTTTTACTCTGTACAGCACCATGTACACTGATGGTGCTATATAAATAATAATAATAATAATAATAATAATAATAATAACAACAACAACTTCCCAAAGTAGTAGATAGAGTGCACCAGGCGTGTTGGCTTAGCCTCAACTCTTGTGGAGAAAAAATATTTTTAAATGAATTTCTACACCTTACCATCTTAAGTGCACAAAAAAAAAATCCCACCTTTAAGTCCAGAGTCTAAAATTACCTAAATGCACCAGCAGTCTTGCTTACCAATACCTAACTCCTGGACAAAGGATTCAAAGGATGACCTTAACATATAGGCAGTTTAACCTGGGAATAGGTACTCCTGCTACCTAGAATGCTTCCTTTCACATTAGGAGCAGAAGGTGCAAACACAAGCCATATTGGAAGAGTTCTCAGTTACTGGCAATAGCTAGGGATTTAATATTTGGTATTTACTACTTACCTCTTAAAAACATTTTTTTAAGGAGAAAAGCTACATGAGTGATGTATATGACAGAAGTGTGCCTATATTCAAATCCAATAGTGAAAGTGCTGGAATCGCAGTGATGGAACAAACTAATTATTTTTAAAAAGTTTGTAAATCCTTGTGTGTTGGTTGCTGATAGCCAGTTAATAGAAAATTTACGATTTCCAAAGGAAGCTATAAAGGATGAGGAAGCAGAAACAGAGAGCAGATGCCCCCTTCCCAGCGCCCTATAGGCTTTTGTTATCAGTATGATGACAGAACTTGCACAGGTTCAGGCTACCGTGACCAAATGCATTATTTGTGACTAGGAGAGATAGAAGCTTGAAGGGGAGGTTGTCAAGATAAGAAGAAAATCCGTTCATGGCTGCCATTTGGTGTATACTGTAAGCATAGCAGAAGAATATTTGGATCTGAAAAGTAAACCTATGGGTGACACTTTATTTGAAACAAATCCCAAGGCTGGCATTAGGGGATCGGCGTCATTGGATATCTACTGAGGCCGGTGCCCTGTTAGAGGGGCCCAGTGTCAACTCCTAGAGCCGCCTGCTCTTCTTGCCTGTTATGCCTGTTATGGGGGAAGGGATCCTGAGGACATCTTTTCCAAGGGCCCCCTAAAACCTGGGGCTAGCATTGGTGAACCCTAGAGACACCAAAGAGACTCGCGATGCTGCAAATTCCTTATGGCATACACTATCATGAATGGGAGTTCACTCTGTCAAACGCATGCTTCCCACAAAATCTCATGCCATAATAAGCCTTCAAGGAGACACAAGATTCCTTGTTGTTGTTTTTCTGAAACAGACTAACTATCCCTTCTGTAAAAAGTCTGCTAGAGTAGCTTTATAAGCTCTTCAGATGAGCTGGGGGAGAGAGACAAAACGTGTTTCCTGACTGTTGCTCTCTTCCGTGTTTGAAATGAGTACAATTACACGGAGAAGAGAGCAGTGACCATGCAGCCTGTACATTTCAATGGGACAGCGCCCTCTACTGGGCATTTTACAGGACAACTTCAGAAGAGTCGGATTTTTTGAGGTTTATTTTGTGGCGCTAAAACTGAGAAAAGGAGCGGGAGACACGCAGGAGGCTGACTGCGTTGTCAAAAGGACCTGCAACCATCCGTGAGTAGCCAGTAAGGAACATGCTACAAATTGCTAGTTTAAAGAAGCTCCTAATCCTCTAGAGCGGAACATTTGCTCCTTCTTACCATGCTTCCATTGTAATGGTTGAAAAATAACCTGCAATTGAGGATGAAGGGGAATGGACAAGCGAATGGTTTCTGCATCTGGTGTGTGAGCATTTTACTTCCAAACCAGCTTCTTTTTGAGCATTACATTGAGCTCAGAAAGAAGCATAATTCACTTGGACATCCTTTCTTGCTGCTTCTTTAAAACACTTGAAGCCACTCTGCAGCTTGTTTCTACCCATGTTTACTCAAAAATCCCACGAGATCAAGAATTTGGGTGCTTGGGATTGTGGTGTAAGGTAGATACAGCAAATGAAGATTCAGATTTGATCTGGGTGCCACTATCTGCTCTGCCATTGATTGAAGTGGCAGACTGTTCTCTTTTAGCCTTCTTCATAGATGCTGACCCAAAGGCAAATGAAGCCCAAGCAGTAGAATCAAATGATAAACTCTTGCATTGTACAGTATACTGTAGCACTTCAGACTGCAAATGGAGGGTTGTTATTTTTGAATGCTCCTTCATATACATCCCCTTCTTCCTGCAAGCAGAAAATTAGCACAGCTCGGGGAGAGGTTAGGCCAGCATGCTTGAGCTATGCTAGTTTTCTCCTTGCAGGAACCCCCCTTTTTTTTTTAATATCAGGGACTGCTCAGAATGACAACCTACACCTACACCCTGAAGTGATACAATCTATTCCATTTCCTTATTTTGTTGCATGTGTAGATCAGGTGAGATGCAAGTATTATGAGCTAGAAGCGGTATATGAAATTATGATTAACAACCAGATATTTATTTATTTATTATTGCATTTATATCCCGCCTTTTTTCCACCAAGGAACCCAAGGCGGCGTACATAATCCTCCTCCTTCTCTCCATTTTATCCTCACAACAACAACCCTGTGAGGTGGGTTGGGCTGAGAGTGTGTGACTGGCCCAAAGTCACCCAGTGGATTTCCGTGGCTAAGGGGGACTAGAACCCGGATCTCCCAACTCCCAGTCCAACACTTTAGCCACTACACCACACTGGCTCTCAACATTAAAGTCTACTGAGACATTAATTTTAGCCATTAATGTCTCACTAGACTTAACAATACTGGCCTATATTGTTGGGAAATTATAAATCCCATACTACATCTGAGATCATGGCTGAAGTGAGTTCCTGGACTGGCTTACTATTAGGACTTTGTTCCACAGCACTGAGCCTGCAGTCAACATGAAGGTAGTAGTATGGCCGTAGGCCGTCAACATGAAGTAGCTAGTTCTCAAGAATCCTTGCTGCTTCTGCTGCTCTCAACTGCCTTGTTGCTCTCCACAGCTGCTGTTCATCTTTGTGCTGAACCAAAACTAATGTATGAGCAGAGGAGGCAGTAGAAAGAGGAGCATCAGCAACAGGAGTTAGTTAAAGAACACAACAACATAAGAAGAGCCATGCTGGATCAGAACAAGGGTCCATCTAGTCCAGCATTCTGTTTACACCGTGGCCAACTAGCTGTTGACTGTGAACCTACAAGCAGGATACAAGTGCAGCAGCACCCTCCCTCCCATGTTCCCCAGCAACTGGTGTACATAGGTATACTGCCTCTAATACTGGAGGGTAGCACATCGCCATCAGGACCAGTAGCATTTATAGCCTACCCTAGGAATTTATCTAACCCCTTTTTAGGTCATCCAAATTGATGGCCATCACTACATCTTGTGGCAGCGAATTACATAGTTTAACTGTGTACTGTGTGAGGAAGTACTTCCTTTTATCTGTCCTGAATCTCCCACCAATCAGCTTCAAGGGATGACCATAAGGTCAAGTATTATGAGAGAGGGTGGAAAATGTCTCCCTATCAACAAAGGCTGTGGCATTCAGAATCAGTGGTAGGGAGGAATGAAGATACCACGTTAATTCTCAAGGGAAATGAAGATTGTTAATGCAGCTGAGTCCTTGGTAGGGAAGGAAGGAGAGGGCATGGACCCTGGGGAGGGATGAATACCAGACTTCAGCTTAAGCTTTCTCCATATCTGTACCTGTTTTGTTTACATATTGTTAGCTAAAAGGTTTGGCACAGCACTTCCTGCCTTGTTTTTGATGTAAATAGTGCATGTCACAAAGAAGCAACAGAACTTGCTTACAACCCTTGGACATTCCTATTTCTGGCTGTCAGTCTAGGTCAGTTGGAGAGTCCTGCATATCTCCAAACTGCTGATTCTGTTACCCTGCTTACAGTTATCAATCATTATGGCAGGACACTGCTGTCTTTAATATTAAAGGGGATACTGTATGATATGTCTGCCATACTGTGATGACATCATGGAGTGTATCTGATGTTGATAGTGAAAGCAGCCAGCCCTCTGGAAGATGCCCGCATACTACCTTGGTTCCTATTCTGTTTTATTGCGTCTCTAAAATGGGCTCTGCCTCAAAACTCTGCTCAGACCATGCCTGCCTGTTACTAGTGTGGATTTTAAATTGCTGTGGTATTATAGGAGGCACGTTTAATCTTGTTAATGAACTGTCTCCACAGTGTACTGTGGGGTGATTCAATAAGACCTTTCCTATGTTCTTGTTGTGGTGATGTTCAGTAGTTCAGAGTGGAACTAGACATTACCTTCGCAAATGTGGATTCTTGAGTTGAACTGAACTTTGCCAAGGTAACATGAATGCAGGGGCTGAGAAGGCATTTTAATTCCTTCTGATGGAGTATCCAACCCACCCACCCCCAAATTCAGGATTTGGGTTGGAATGGAGTGTAAATACTGTCTGTTCACCTAAGGTCTGCACAATAGACATAAAGGGCATGTCTACACCAGTCTTTGTCCCAGGGATCGTCCCTGTGTGTCCACATGACGCAGAGGGGATCCCGGGAGTAGGAAGAGACAATCCCTCCATTTCCCCCAGATATCTGCACGCCCCTTTTCCCCAGTTTTTTTGCAGTCCTGGGACGATCCTGAGGACCGCGGGTGGTGTGGGGCCCCATCCTGGCTTCTTCCCTCCCCATGAGATCAGCAGAGGGAAGGAACCAGGATGGGGGGAGTCCAGGAACATCAGGGGTGCGGGGAGTGGTGTTGGGGCTTTTTTTTTTTTACTCTTTCACTAGAGCGCAAGTGCCCTCCAGCTCCTGCCTTTAAAAAATAAATAAATGGCTGGCGTGATGTCCTGCTTCCTCCCTGGACATTTTACGCCATGTATGAACCCAGGGGGAGGATCTCATGATCAGCATATCGTGAGATCCTCCCTCCCCTGGTGTAGACATGTGTCTCCCAAGGCTTTTCTACATGAGGCATTTATTGTGCACTCATCATTCCCTACTCACTGTTGTTTATGAGTTCTTTAGACAATTTTTCCGTTTCACTTCCATGTCCGAACAGTACTTACGATGAGTCTTTTTAGAGCAGGGAAAACGCGGCATTTAATTCTGAAAACGAAAAGAATTTCCTCTCGTGTATTTGTGCTATTCTGCTGTACCACATTGCCACCTAGAGGTTATGTAGTGGAAAAGCAGGAAAGGAAAATGCTGCTTGTGTTGTGCTCGGATCTCAATTTTGCTCTGAAACCGAAAGTAGATACAGCAGATTAATAGTCTCATGTAGAAAAGCTCACAGCCTGTCTTTCGCCTTGACTCAAACTGGCAGTTACTATTATTTGTTTTCACACATCAATGTACATTACACCATTGTTAGCTCGGAGGGGGGGTAAAATATGTCCCTTATTCCCTTCTTTGTTTCAGGAAACAATCTTCTTCCCATTGTTTCCTATTGAGAGGCATCACCTGAATATCCCAGGCTAGTAACATCCCTTTGTCAAGCCCAAACCTACAGCAATAGTCCTATTCACAGAACTCTGATAACAAAACTTATAAATACTGCTAAGGAGGAAAGGATTTCATCTCGGTCCTTGTTTTTCTGGCAACTGGTCTGAAAGCAAAAAAACCAAAACAAACAGAACCACCCCCCTTGCGGTAGCTATTCGCTCTGGAAGGCAGACTTCTATAGGCACCTATGGGAGCTTGCTTTCCTGGCCTAATTGTTGCCATGGATATTGCAATGGTGAAAGAATGAGGCAACACCACCAGCACCCCTTGACTGATGACAGTACCCCCTCCCTCCCCGTGGTAACGATTAATAATAACCATCAGGGCACTTGAACTGATGTGTTTAGCTTCAAGTCTGGTTTGACCCTGAAATAAGTTCATACCCTGTTCTTGTTGTATCTGAACTCTGTTTTTGTCAAAAGCAACTCGCCGGAGACTGTTTGCCAAGTTTTATCTATCCGAAAGCAAACCACTTGTGTAGCAGTCGGGTGGTCACTATTTTGCAAAGTCTGTGCACTGCAATAATGTGTTGCTTTGTAATGCTTGCTCTGTTTTTAGGAGAGCCCTTGTCTGTTTCGTACAAATGGAACGTATTTTATATGTTTACCTGCTGTTCCATTGCTTTTGTCTTGCAGTGACTCATTATTAATGAAAGGTATAAATAATAGATTGTGCTAACAGCTCTGCATGAGATCCTCTAAACATAGAGGACTGGCTCTAATATGTAACGGTTAGAGGAAGCACATTTCATCCCTTTTTATTTCTTGCTGCAAATGAATGCGGTCTGGGTCCTTCAAGTTCTCCTTCCCGTTTGTTTTTGTACAAGGGCCACCATTTCACAAAACAGAAGAAAAGCCCCACATGTCCAAAGATAGAATAAAAATTGTGGTTGCCTGGAGGGCTACAGCATTGCAGGTATACAACAGCCTTTGTCACTTGCTGCTCTCCAGATGTTTTGGACTTCAACTCCCATCAGCCTCAGCCAGCATGGCCAATGGTCAGGAATGCTAGGAGTTCTGGTCCAAAACATCTGGAGGGCACCAGTTGGGGAAGGCTGGTATGCAAGAAGACCACAGCATACACAGGAGAAGTCTGAATACATTTCAGAGTATTGATGCATCTAGACCTGTAATGTCCATGCTGACTTTGCCACATTTTGTCAAGGTCTTTCACAATTCTGATAGTTGAGATGCCAGAGGCTGAACCTGGGACTTTACACACACAATTTATGTGCTCAGCCATTGATATATTTATTTTCTATTTTTGTTGTTTATTCGTTCAGTCGTTTCCGACTCTTCGTGACTTCATGGACCAGCCCACGCCAGAGCTTTCTGTCGGCTGTCGCCACCCCCAGCTCCCCCAAGGTCAAGTCTGTCCCCTCCAGAATATCATCCATCCATCTTGCCCTTGGTCAGCCCCTCTTCCTTTTGCCTTCCACTTTCCCTAGCATCAGCCTCTTCTCCAGGGTATCCTGTCTTCTCATTATGTGGCCAAAGTACTTCAGTTTTGCCTTTAATACCATTCCCACAAGGGAGCAGTCTGGCTTTATTTCCTGGAGTATGGACTGGTTTGATTTTCTTGCAGTCCAAGGCACTCTCAGCATTTTCCTCCAACACCGCAGTTCAAAAGCATCTATCTTCCTTCGCTCAGCCTTCCTTATGGTCCAGCTCTCGCAGCCATAGGTTACTACGGGGAATACCATTGCTTTAACTATGCGGACCTTTGTTGTCAGTCTGATGTCTCTGCTCTTAACTATTTTCTATTATATTTATATCCAAACTTCCCCCCCATCTTCCAAGAAGCTTAAGGTGGTTTATGTGGTGGTCCTTGTCCTCTCCACGTTATCCTCACAACAGCTCTGGTTAGGCTGAGAGTCAGTGACTGGCCCAAAGTCATCCAGTGAGCTTCATGGCTGAGTCTCCCCAGTCGCAGCCCAGCACTCTAACCACTACACCATCCTCCAGTCTATTAAAGAACTTCAGATGTGTGTGTTTTATCTTCATGTTTCTTGTGATGGATTCCTGAGGTGCTTCCAGACAGACAGCTCCTAGTGCTAGCAATCAAAAGGTATTGTGCAGCTGTCCGTCTTTTCTTTGTTAACTGGTGTGTGTGTGTGTGTGTGTGTGTGTGTGTGTGTGTGTGTGTGTGTGTGTATGGAAAGAAAAAAGACAGAAAAAACAATGGGAAAACACAGGATGATAACAAAGGAATAAGATACTATATAGATTAGGGGTGGGCAGCTTGTGGCCATCCAAATGTTTTGGCCTACAACTCCCATCAGCCCTAGCTAGAAGAGCCAATGGTGAGGGATGATGGGAGTAGTAGGCCAAAATGTCAGAAGAGTTATAAGTTGCTCACTACTGGTCCAGACACACACACACACGTAAAATTCCATGTTTGATGCAGGGCAGATGCATGATAAAAGCCTTTGGAAGCACCTCTTTTTTCTTATATAGTCATCGCAGCTTTACCTATGTAAAATCCCTATGCAGGCAACACCAGTTGGGCTAATTTGGGGCGTATGTGTGGGGAGACAACACCCGCGCCATCCCCGCATGCCTGGCTGCTTCAGAGACCTTTGCGTATTCAACTGCAAGTGTTTACAATCCCCTTTCAGCTCTTCATGCTAAATGCGAGAAGTTCTCTCAAACATTTGAGTGTGCGAGGATGTTATGGGTGGGGCTTGTGTGCACACCCACATCCTCTCTCTGGATCATCCTGACTTACCTGCATATGACTTATGTGCCTGTTTTCCTGCCATTAGCAGTTATACGCTGCTGTCATGATTTATTTATGCTTAAGTTTCAGGCTATTGTTATTACACGCACACACACACACACACACACACACACGCACACCAAAATATATCACAATAGCCTGAAACCTGAGCATAAATAATTTTGGAACGGGCCTTCTTCAAAAGGCCAAATCAAGGGTTACATGAGTTGTGTAGCAGCCACTGAAAACAGCAACTCCACATTTAGTGCATCCTTCCATTTGTGACTCTTGAATTTACTCATGTCCTAAGATCAAAATGTTTCCCCACCTCCTGTCAGCAACAGCAAGTGAAATGGGTCACACAAGGTGTAGACTAGACACACATCAGAACTGGGAACAGGCAGGTTAACTTTTCATGCTAAATAGAATGTGTGGAGCAAGAGGAGAGAAACCCAGTATTCCCCCCCAGTGTATGTTGCCTCACTTGGCTGCTTTATGCCGATTTCACCTAGCCTGGGTCTTATACTGGAAGTGAGCTGGCAGGGAGGAACTGACTTAAAAGCAGTAGAATACAACAAAGGAAAGGGCTCCTCTCCTTGGTGTAGTTGAGGGGCCCAATCCTGAGCCCTTTCAGGGGAACAAAAGGGTCTTGGATCCAAAGGATATAAGGCCACTTTCTGCCTATTTCTGACCTGGCCCTGGAACATCCCATTTCAAGGAAATCCTGCTGTTGATAGAGCTACACCTGTGGAGCCTTCTGTAGGAATAACAGGCCTACGCGACTGATACTCATGAGCGGGCCTTTTCTGCAGTGGCCCCCAAATTGTGCAATGTCCTCCTTAGAGAGGTCTGCCTGGTGCCTACTTTGTTGACTTTTTAGTGCCAAGAAAAGGCCTTTTTTATTCTCTTAGGCCTTTAAAAAGTATTTGTAACTGCTGCTTGCTTTATTTTTAATGTTTAATGCTGCATTTTTAAATAATCTTTTCTGTGTGTTTACCTTCTCATTTATCTTTTTTAAATGCTGAATTTTTGTTGCTGCTTTTAAAATAATAGTTTTAAATGTGTTTTATTACTGGTTTTATTGTTTTTGCTTTTATTAAGTATGTTGTCCTGAGAGCTTTGGCTTTAGGGTGACTCATAAATTGAAATGATAATGATAATAATGCCCCTTCACATTATTATTATCATCATTATCATTTCAATTGAAGGTCCTCCCTACCAATGGAGTAGAACCATACCCTTCCAGCCAGTTGATCTGGTGGTTAGTCTTGCTTTCTTAATTGTTGTAATCACCTTGTTTTATTTAATAGCACAATTTAATAACAACAGCAGCAACAACAACATCATCTCCTCGACTTTTAAGGAGCTCTCCAGACCTCGCATGTACAGCAAAGTGGAATGTACTGACATTCTTACATAAATAACCTTTGAGTGTTTTTCAATCATCATCTTTTTGTTAAAAAAAATAATTTTTGTGAGCTGTTTTCCTAAGAGCCAAAATGCTTTTTAATTAAAAGAAAAGAAAAACCACTTCTGCAGCTTTCATTGGGTTTTTCTGTAAGTAAGGGTAACAAGCCTTTTGTGTTCTGAATCTCACTGGGATGTGAACATGTTCCTTAATGGATTTAACGTCTGTCATCTAATACTTTGCTGTAGGTGTGTGAGTGTTTGTTTTTGCAAATCTGGAACTTCGAATGTGCAAGGAATGTTTTGAACTAAAAGCAAATGAATCTTTTCCAAGGTGGAAGCTTTGGAACATCCTCCATAAGCATATTTCCCCCTTTTTCTACCCATTCATAATTCTTTCTCTTCCACACCTTCCTCTGGAGAAATCAAGGATGATCACAAACAGGAAATGGTATTAAACAAACTGGTTCCAGCCAGCCCAGAGTTCATATTCTATTTTAGGATCAGGCTTGAACTCAACAGAATAGGCCGTTCCATTAGGAGAGAACTTTGTTTATTGAAATATTGGACAAACAGTCATTGTGATAACAGGGAAGTAAAATTGCGCACTTGCATGAGGTGGAATTAATGCATCCTTGAGGTCTATGGGGCTAGTTGTACGATTTCAGTTGGCAGAGAGGTCAGTGCATTCCTTGTTTCAACATTCAGCATTTTTTTAAATTTTTTATTTCATCTTGGTTGTAGCTTTTGGGATTGTTTGTTCACTCCTTTATTAGCCTGCAGTGAGCAGGGCAGAGATTCAGAACCGCCATGACTTCCTCCTTCTCTCTTCTGGATCACCATGTGTCTCTTATAGGAGGAGGATTGACTTGGCTATACACAGCTATACACAGCTTCTCTTGGATAAAGGTTAGCATGTTGACTGGCTGTTTGGGTACTTACAGAGTCATTACATAGACAGATAGGATAAGTTTGTATGCATGTACTTTCAAGCAGGAGAGGTAGCCATGAAGCCTATGTTGGAAACATGGCTTTGCCTGATGCCAGTTCTTATAATTTGCATGCCTCTAGTCTAGGGGATGCCACTCCACATCAGATATTCACATTAGGCTACAATGAAGACAGCCAGATTGCAACTGGAGAATTCCCAGGGGATAAGATTGTCTCTCTCTCTCTCTCTCTCTCCTTGCCTTCTGACAAGCAGTGAAGATGTTTTTATTTGGCTTAGCTTTCCACGAGTGTTAGTATGAGCTGATTATTCTTCTTGTACTTATGTATCTGCTGGTTAGAAGCCTTTTAAATTTTGTATTGTACACCGCAATGTGAGTCCTTGAAAGACTGAAGGGCAGTATAGAAATATTTTAATAAATTGATACATTTATTGTTTTCCCTTGGTCCTTCCTGGTTTTGTATACACCTGCAGAGGCTTAGCTTTGCCGAAGGTTTGGAGAAGGTCACATTTGTAAGGTAGGAACCCCACACTCTTAAAACTTACAAAGCCTTTCTGGCTGTCCTCTTCTCAGGGCAGTCCATGCCCCATAGCACCGCTCCTATGATTTTTTTTTTGCAATCCAGCCCTTCCCCTCACCCCAGTTCACTTATGGATCAGGGAAAGGGGTGCAGTCCTTCTCAGCCCTGCATAAAAGTGTAGTGGGAGCAAGGAAATAGAGCTTGGGCCAGTTCTGGAGGAGAGTGAATAGAAGGAACAGGTAAGAAGTAATCGTACTGCTTGGTTTTTGAAGAGTGACAAGTACCCGCAGTGCCTGATTGAATAGAGTGAATAGAACATGGACCCACCAGCGACAATAGCTATATCATATCACTAAGTTTCTAAGACGGGGTGGGCAACTTGTGGCCCTCCACCTAATTTGGCCTACAACCCACATCAGCCCTAGCCAGCAGAGCCAACAGTGGCCCCCGTTCAGATGACACCTTAAACCATGACTTTAACCATGGTGCTTAAGCCAGAAAGCTGGGCTGTGTTCAGAAGACACATTAAACCACCACTTTAATTATGGTGAATAAGTCTTTTTGCCTTAGTCACTGTGGTTAAAGCCGTGGTTTAAGGTGTCTTCTGAACACAGCCTGGCTTTCTGGTTTAACCACTGTGGTTAAAGCCGTGTTTTAAGGCGTCTTCTGAACGGGGCCAGTGAGGGATTATAAGTGTTGTGGATCAAAGCAACTAGACGACTATCCTTGCAGAGCTACGGACTGTACGCAGTCCAGGAATTGGTAGAGGGATGTGTTACAACTTAAGGAGAAAGTATGTATTCTTTGGTGTAGAAAATGGTCTGTTTCTCAGATATCCTGCACAGCAGTCAGGCCTGTTCTTGCTTGCTTTATTCTGTTCTACTGTAATTAGAGAAAAAAACCTGTCTCAGCGGAGGAAGTCATTTGTAACCTAACTACCACATGTCAATGTTGTTTGGTCTGTTGCTAATCCTGGCTATTTCCAGAGATCCAATATAACTGGAAGCTCAGGAAGGCCTTGGGTCAAGCACCCGACAAACTAGGCATCTGGCCAAATCACGGATTTTACATTTCTGATGGAGTTTTATTTTTGTACAGTGGTCTGTGCTGTTGAATGGATTATTAAAGTTGTCAGAAGACAAAATGTACTACAGGAAATGGCACCAGATAGCTCCATTTATTTCTGTAGTCTTTACTCACTCATGCCAGCTCCTTTATGTCTTTTTACATTGGTATAAAAGAAGAATGTGTTAAAAGTTGAGAAACTGCTAACACTGGCAGTTCATAGGTTTTATAGTCTGGTGTGTGTGTGTGTGTGTGTGTGTGTGTGTGTGTGTGTGTGTGTGTGTGTGCTTTAGCAGCATATTTACAAGTACTCTGAACTGAGGAGTTGTGTGTCTTAATATCAACACAAGAATTAAAGGTGAAAATCATTTATTAGTATATTTAATGTGATCGTTAACATCCCTAAATCAGTAAGGCAGAACCCTTTAAAATGTTGGACAACATATATGAATCTTTGGAGTTTTAATGCTTTCTACAGCCAAGTAGGCAAAAGAGGTTTATTTTGGTATCATTTCTCCCATTTCTTGGCTGTCTGACAATGGCAATGAACACTTCAGTTCACTGCAAGTAAAAATGCATGTTCTGTAATGCTCAAGAGCTTTTAGCTGAACCCTTCAGACCGAGTTCTCAACTTAATGAGCAAGAGGTTTGCTCTTGCCTTGTCCTTCTATGAAAGAATGACTGTGATTACAATTTTGAGGCACTAAATTACGGCAGAGAGCACTAGATATGTAAAGTTTTGGGTGAGTTTTCCTCAGAGAATCTTGACGTTCCGCTTAAATCTTAAATTTTTATGATACTGGGCGTGGATAGTACACTCCAAATGTTGTCCGTGCTACTTGTGCCAAAATACTGAAAGAAGAACCTACTGTACTTGCTATAATCAGTGTTTGTAAGACTGTGGCTGTGACGGACAAAAGGAAGTGAATGGAGGCCTTCTGCTGAACCTGAGCCCTTTGTCTCTCTTGGATCTATGTAAAAGTGTGTGGAATATCCCCACCAAAGTTTGTGAGATTTATTTTTTTATTTTTTAAAAACATTTCTTGGCTGCCTTTCAGGGCAGAAGCCCTCACAAGGCGTCTTACAACAACATGATGCATAAAAACAGTTAAAATATTAAAAGCAATAAGAACAAACACAATAAAATAACAATTAAAAATAATAAAAGCCAACAATAAAACCAGCAAGAACAACAATGGCGACAGCAGTAATACCAGTAATCATGAGAAGGCCACGGTAAAATAATTATTTTATTTATTTATTTATTACATTTTATACTGCCAAATAGTTGAGACTGTCTGGGTAGTTTACAATTAAAACCATAACATACAAGTCAAGATTTAAAACTTTAAAAATACCATATAAAACCAAAGTAAGTTATAATCCGCGAAAGCCTGTCTGAAAAGTTGTTTTCAAGGCCTTCTTAAAAGCCTGCAAGTATGGTATATGGCGGACCTCTGATGGAAGTTGGTTCCAAAGTTGGGCCCTTTGGAATAAATGGAGTGGAGATTATTCATCCCCCCCCCCCCCCGCAAAAGTCTGTGTATTGGGAGGAGATATTTAATTTGTAGAGTGCAGTTGAATGTTAATAATTTGGAGGTGGGATAGGAAAAAGGTATACATTCCTTGAGAGGTAAACCTGATTGGGAGATATTTTTCCTTATTTCAGTCACTGCTACTACTCCTGTGACCTCTCTGTCTTTGAAGCAGAAGAGCTATGGGACTTCTTGAGAGTAGGGAAATTACATTTCTTAAGCCTTGCCTGTTGTTGCCAGCCAGACTTGACCCTGTTATTCATATTCACCCCTCCTTATAAATCTGTGTCATGGACCTAAGCCAGTGAGTGAAATATACATCCTGAGTTTCAATTCACTGAGGGCATAACCCTGTGCATGTTAAGACAGAAAAAAAGTCCTACAATCCTCAGCATGCCCCAGCTGAAATACAGGGAGTTGTTGGACTTCCCCCCTCTAAACATGCATCGGATTGTGCCTTAAATCACTTCCAGATTTCTAATTTAAATATATATTTTAATTGAGCTGTCAAAATAAAGTGAGATAAAGTTATAGTAGGCTGCATTCAAAAATTTTAAAAGAACAATATTGTCTAGTTAGCTCTTTTTACTTGAGATTGATCCTGTCACTGTTTCAGTAACTTGCATTAGAAAGAGAAGCATCCTTTGACATGACAATGGCACGTGTTCTGTCCTGGAAGGGAACAAGCAGAACTTCCTAGGGCAACGACAAAGCATATTCAAAACCATCCCATTATTTTTATTTTTTGTTGAGAAAGGGAGAAAAGCAAGTTCCACTCAGAGGAGATACTGGCTTTGGTCAGAATGTGCATCAATTGCTGGGGAACATGGGTGGGAGGGTGCTGTTGCACCAGGTCCTGCTTTGTTGGTCCCTGGTTGACAGCTGGTTGGCCACTGTGTGAACAGAGTGCTGGATTAGATGGACCCTTGGTCTGATGCAGCATGACACTTCTTATGTTCTTACAATTCCTTCTCAGTTAAGAAATGCCAGGCCATTTTTTTACTTTTCCACATAGAAATAAGAGAGCCCTGCCCAGTGAACATACTTTGTACAGACTTGTGAGTCAAGGAAGTTTTGAAATACCAGCTGTGAAAGCTTTCCAATGAGACTATCCAATTGAGACAATTTAATAGACATTGTATAGGGTTGAAAGGACAGGCTGTGGGTCTCTTTTAACAAATACTCATTATATCCTCTAACATACAAAAACCCTACCTTTTATTCTAGCAGAGCTCTGTGAAGTGCGTCTAATCACAAATACTTTCTCAAGTGCATCACTCCTAGTCTGGAAAAAAGGATTCTACAATTTCTCTCCTTAAAAGTCTCCCTTGCTGTCTTTGCTGACACATGCTTTATTATATGACCTCAATAAGTGTTTGCAATTTAACGATTGGGCAAGCAATTAAATATTAAGTTTTAGGTATTTACTTGTAATCAGAACTCATTGTCTTCCTTCAGTTCTGTTTATATGTCTGCCTGTTGACCACTTAGTTCATGATTTTGAGTGTTGTTGATTTCTTCTGTCCGCTATAATGATGTAACATTGGTGGCACTCTCTATATTTTGTGGAAGAAGAAAAAAGGAGTGGTTTCTTGGCAAATACATCTGGAAGCGTTCCCTGAGTACTGAAAATGTGAAATCCGTAAGAAGGCATCATCCTTATGTAGGTATTATTGTGTTGTTTTAAATATATTGCCCAAAAAGAAGTGATATCAATTGCATGAATAAGATCTTTCATGCATATTCATTAATGTGGAGTCGGTATAGTGCTTGGTTTCATACAACAGCAAGGACTGCTAAAATGGTTTGCTCCATCCCATTCTCTGATCCCATGTAATAAAAGTGAAGGGAGACGTACCTGGAGTCCTTAGTTTTTTGGAGGTTTTTTGCCTTTATATATAGCTTGATTGACCCTTGGAAGTTTTGCAGAGTGGAGAGGAGTGGGCCGGAGAAATATGATTTTGAATTCAAGAAATGTGGATTCAAATCTCTGCTCTATGTGCTAGGCTTAACTGCTCAGCCTTGGTGATCTACCTGTAGAATGGAGATTATAGTGACCCATTTAAAATAGTAGGGATTACTATGATGTTGGATAAAATTACATGCTCAGGAAAAAATGTACAGTTCAATAATAAATATATGCTGTGGAATTTGGGAAGAGGCCATAACTCATGGAAGAACACATGCATTACATGCAAAGGTCCCAGATTCATACCAAAATTTTGAAAAATCGCAGATAAATGCAGAAAGGGAACAGAACTCTTTATAAAAACATATGGAAGTGACATGGACCAGAGACAGACAGATGTGCCCTTTCCTACTGTTAATCACTTGTGAAAGCCAGCCAACTTCAATCAAATGTACATAGGTTTGTTTTTCAAAGTAGTCAACTGTCTTGAATATTTCTTTCTTAAATGCAATCATTCTCCTAAAACTACACCCAGAATATTTCAAAGTAGGTAAAACTTCAGTCCTCTCTTTTCAGCTTCCAGCTAAAGGAATTTTTGCAATTTCAACATTTTTAGACCTGTGTGGTGTACCCACCCCATTTCTTACTTATCCAAAATGCAAGGAAGAATTGATATCTTATGATATCTTGTCATCCAATTTAACTTTTTTCCTCATATAGCACTATTCAAAATTCCAGAGTGTTTGTAGATCATGCTTTTATCCTGCACTCTCCCTCCCTCATCCATGGAGTTTTACAGGGGGCCCAGACCTTGCCATCTTCCACTTGTAAACCCCCCCATGTTTTCCCTCTGCTTTTTCCATCTTATTTTCTTTTTCACACAAAAACCACCATTAAGGAGGAAATGATGAAATAGCTGCACAATGTCTTTTGATTGGTAATCCTAGGAGCTTTCCCACTGGAAGTTTCGCAAATGTGAAAAAAGAAGTGTCTTCTGGCATCTTAAAGATTAACTGGGTTGTTGTGACATGTGCTTTCATGGACTAGAGCCCACCATCAGATGCACGAAGTCTTATCTGCTGTTGACAGATTTCTTAAGTATAATCTGTGCATGTATAAAAAATTTGAATAGTGTGGCAAAAAGATGATGAAATGCAAGAGATGTTGTCTTTGACAATTCTGCGCAAAGCTCAAAAGTCTGCAAGATAAGCACAGTGACCATTCTCCAGCAAGTTCATACTATGTCCCTGCCAAGATCCTTTGCTGCAATAGACTGTATCAGTAAGTTTGGTTCTATTTGTGTAGTACTTGATTGAGGCCAAGGTTTTCTCTTCCACTACAGATGTTGAATTAGCATAGGAAAACTTTCTTGTGCATACACCTCTTCTTAACCATCTTAAGAACATCAGAAGTGCCATGCTGGATCAGACCAAGGGTCCATCTAGTCCAGCACTCTGTCCGCACAGTGGCCAACCAGCCATCGGCCAGGGATGAACAAGCAGGACCTGGTGCAACAGCACCCTCCCACCCATGTAAGATTGTTGGGATTTTTTAAAAAAACTAACTACTTTCAGGATGCCATAAATATGTGTTCTGGTTATGCAGCACAGCGGCCGCAAGACCAAAGTTGGTACTGGTCTTGTAGCACATGTGTCAATGAGTTGTAAAATGGCAAGGGAGGGTCCTCAAAATGCGATGTCACTTGCATATTGCAAAAGTAGGAAATAGACAAAATACCCTGCCAGGACTTGTAGAAGCATTTGGCCCCAGCGTTTACATTCTTTTCTTTTCTTTTTGGTGGTTTGAGTCTTGATTGTCATGACAACCCCATTTGGAAGGTGAAATGAGAGAACAGTATAGCAGAAGTATGGTAAACAGTGTGGTCAAAACGGCGATCATCCAGGGAAGTGGGGTTGCCGTATTTCAGAATCATTGTGTATTGTGATTTTAAATTTGGAGACAATGTTCCCAATAAATCTGCACATAGTTTACAGCCATTTAGGATTAGGGCATGGCTTTTTGATGTTGTACTCTTTGGTGCGCTGTTGTTTCTCCTGGAAGGTCCCGTCTTACAACCTTTGGGGACTCCAACTCTCCTAGCAACCCCCTACAATGTAGCATCCAATCCTCTGCTGATCTCTCTTGGAGGTGGTGGTGGTGATCTCTGATCCAGCAGCTGAAGCAGGTAGAAAATGGATAGGAAGGGAAACCGTCTCTGGCAGAGTCTTGATTGCCAAAGCAATCTGCTTTGCAAGTGAGTAGCGTGTAGAGGAGAACAGGGGCTTTCATGCCACTGAAGTGGAGTGTTACACATGCAGAAAGGAGGTTGGGGATTGAGCACAGGAAGGAAGTCATGATTATTAGAGGCAAATTTGGTCATGAGGCTTGTGAGGTGGCCAAAAAATCTCACTTGGGAGGGACCAGTTGAACTGACTGGTCCCAACTCCCAGCAGGGTGCTTTGGAATACTATTCCAAATAGAAGTGGTGCTTTGGAATACTTCTAGCAATATCTTTGCAAGCCTTTATGGTGAGCATGTGTTGTGATTAAAAACAACCACCAGCCCGATGAGAGTTAATATCCTACCAATCCCAGTTTCTTTGGATCTTGTTCATATGAGCGAGTTCATTATCGTTCTTGGCAGTGCTTCATTTTTACATAGTTGGTCTTTTACAGTGTATTAGTCATATTGTTCCCATTTCTCTTTCTGAGTTTACAGATGAATTGACTAAACAAGCCAGCATGTTGCATGCAGTGATTTTCTCCTTGTTTAATGGTTTTTTAAGCCCATCAAATTTAATCCTGATGCAAGAAGGAACCCTGCACAACTGTGTATAAATAATGTTTCATTCTCTCTTCGCTGACTAGCAATATGTTCAGGGTAGCCTTTCTTGGATTTCTGTCAGTGAGGGAGAAGTGGATGAGAGAAGGGTGAACATTTGCAAACTTATGGGGATTTGGAACATTATTCAAATCAGTCGGTGCTGGTGGCTCCGATTTCAGTGGGGCTGTGAATCCATTCTGGGTTTCAGTCAAAAGCAGCCGCCAGAACTTTAAAGGAGCTATCCAAGGTGCTGATCCCTATCCCCAAATAGGTTCAGCACCTTGGACAGCCCCTTCAGAGTTCTGGCTGGTTCAGAATGGAGTCAGAGCCCCACTGAAATCGGAACCACCAGCTTCCACTGGTACACATTGAAAAAGATTGGTATGGATACACTGTAAGCACAGATGGCCCCGTTGTTTCTGGGGCAGCATGAGTGCAGGTGATGCGCTGAGCACACTAGGTTTCTTTCCCAGGCTCCTTTCACAGCACCAAGCATCAATAAGGTCCATTATTGGCACGTCTGGTCTAAAACTGAACTAGGAAAGTTCTGCACTACTGCTTTATAACAGTTTTGAAGTGCATTGACAGCTTTTGGGGCCCATGACACATTCCATATACCATTTTCAAACGGCTTTCGAAGTGTTCTATCCTGCTTGGTGTATATCTGGCCCTAGATAGATGCCAAGGGATAATGTTATGTCTCTAAAAACATGATGAACAGCAACTTTCATTTTTAATGGTCATTTAAGATGTGTGTGACTTTACTTGTTTTCTGATACTATATCAAACACAGCCAGTACAATATGAATTGGTTTTCCTTCCCCCAACTTACTGCCTTGTGTGCCAATCCTAGGAACGTACTATAGGGGGGATCATGATGGTGATGATGATGATAATAATAATAATAATAATAATAATAATAATAATAATAATAATAATATATTTATTTCTTACTCGCCTCTCCCTCTGTATTGAGGTGGGGAACAACATCAAATACAAAAATACTATAAAATACATAAAACATTAAAAACATATAAAACTAATACATTTTAAAATAACAGCCGGATATCTTAAAATTCGACTGAGTAGGCCTGCTGGAAGAGATCAGTCTTTATAGCTTTTTTAAATTCAGAAACACTGCTAAGTTGGCGAATCTCTCCCGGCAGGCCATTCCACAGTCTGGGAGCGGCAGAAGAGAAGATCTCTGGGTAATGGTTGTCAGCCTAGTTTTTGCTGACTGAAGTAAAATCTTCCCAGAGGACCTGAGTGTGCGGAGCGGATTGTACGGGAGAAGGCGATCCCACAGGTAACCTGGACCCAAACCATGTAGGGCTTTTAAGGTAGTAACCAACACTTTATACTTCGCCCGGAAACTAATTGGCAGCCAGTGAAGTGATTTTAAAATTGTTGTAATATGGTCACCCCTAGGTGTACTGGTGATCAACCTGGCTGCTATATTTTAAACTAGTTGAAGTTTCCGGACTAGGCACAAAGGTACCCCTATGTACAGCACATTGCAGAAGTAGAGTCTTAAAGTCACCAGCGCGTGCACTACCATCTTTAGGTCTTCCCCTTCCTAGAGTTGGAAGACTTAAAGATGGTAGTGCACACACTGGTAACTTCGAGGCTCGACTTCTGCAATGCTCTGTACATAGGGCATTTTACAGCTTTTCTATATGATGGTTTTAACCCACCACTTTACCAAAGCTTCTGCTTCTGGAGTCTTTGTGGATCCAAATCTCAACCTGTAGCCATCAATTATTATGAGCAATTAGTTGCTCATTGATGAAGCTGATCAGGCCTCAGTTATTTGGACATTTTAAAATATATTGACCTTACATTTATACCTAGATGATCTTTGAACATTTTGGCAATAATTTTGGAATAAATAGTGTTCAAATTAGTTCATCACAATGTAATTTGAACATTCCTAGACGAATACACTGGGACAAGAGAATCGTTGAATAGAAATTTTCTAATAGAAAGCAATAATTAATTATCCAAAAATAATACAGAGGCCCACAGTGATACAGAGGTTGTATTATTTATTTTGTGTTGTTCTTGTTGTTATTGAAAAACTACTGTAGCTACTAAAACAACCTCTTACATCCCTATTCATCACTTTTGCTAGTAGCTAAAATCTTTTATTCTAATAAACGCTATTCTATTGCTATTTACTTGGGGTTAACTCCAAAACAATTTCGTTTACTTCAGTAAAGTTGATCTAGATTTCCAACATGCACTATTTGGAAAAAGCAAAGAAAGGAACATTTTAGACTGAATTAATTGTGCATTCAAAACTTTGAATCTCCCTTAACCAAATCGTCCTCAAGGCTATGCTTTGAATTAGATTCTCAAATGTTAATACTTTAGTACGGTTCCAGAAAATGTTTGATTTTATTTCAACTGAAGAACTCATGCATGGATGCAAATGTAACTACACAAAGCAAAAGCATAATAAAGGAGGGTTGTCTGGAGGGTAGAGGGGGAGTCACTGAAGTCAAGCTCATGCCTCCAAACCGCATCAAATTGAACAAAAGGAAGTGAACTCTGGAATTCACTTTCACAAGACGTGGTTATGGTCACCAATGGCTTCTAAAAAGGGTTGGACAAATTCATGGCGGATAAGGCTATCAATGTCTACAACTCATAATGGTCATATGCTATTCTGCATATCACTTGATAGGGAACACAGAGGGAGAGGGCTACTGTGACTTCCCAGGGGCAACCTGGTTTATTGCTGAGCTGAAATTCCCATATCAGCTGATTTCTTCCATTTGTGAGAATCCCGGAAATATGTTCAGGAGGGCAGGCTTAAGAACATGCGAACGTAAGGAGAGCCATGCTGGATGAGACCAAGAGCCCATCTATTCCAGCACTCTGTTCACACAGTGGCCAACCAGCTGTCGACCAGGACAAGGTGCAACAGCATCCTCCCACCCAGGTTCCTCAGCAACTGGTGTAGCTAGGCTTATTGTTTCTGCTACTGGAAGTTGTGCGTAGCCATCGGGACTAGTAGCCATTGATAGCCTTCTCTTCCAGGAATTTATCCAGCCCCCTTTTAAAGCCATCCAAATTGGTGGCCATCACCAAATCTTGTGGTAGGGAATTCCATAGTTTAACTATGCGCTGTGTGAAGAAGTACTTTTATCTGTCCTGAATCTTCCACCAATCAGCTTCATGGGATGACCCCAGGTTCTTGTTTTATGAGAGATAATAATACTAAGTGTAGTATTACACTTATCCGAGGGCCTGCCCCTGGTGGTTCCACATAGATCCATCCTCTGATTGTAATCCACCAGGGGAAGAGCCTTCTGCGTGGTGGCGCCCCTCCTGTGGAATTCCCTGCCTCTGGAGGTCAGGCAGGCGCCGACCTTGTACTCCTTTCGGCACCTCCTGAAAACATCTTTATTCCAAGAAGCCTTTCTTTAACATGCAGCCTTGGATTTCTGTTTTTGCTTCTTTTAAATTTTGTTTTAACTGTTTTATTCTGTTTTTATTTTCATTTTACCTTGTACACCGCTCCGAAATTTTTCAATGGGGAGCGGTATATAAATATTCTAAATAAATAAATAAGTGTGGTACTGTTGGTGTAGCGGAATTGCACAAATACAGAAATATCAAACTTTTCTCATCAGAAGAAATACCAAAACACACACACACACTACAATTGTTGCAAACAGTGAGAGAGGCCCTGGAGGATGACCACTTCATTTAAAGCACCACAAAGTACCGTGACTGAGGAATCACAAGTGCACGCTAAATGCCACATGTATAACGGCTCATAGGCTCTAGCCTGGATATCCAGAATATGTTGTAAAAACACCAAGTTTACAGCCAGAAGATGACTTGATTAATTTGAATTGTTCTCATTGGGCCCCACTTAGTATAGACATAGTCCCAAAGAGAGAACAACCTTTCCACACCATTCCTATTGGATCTAGCTGTGCTGTTACACATTTTTTTAATGAACACGAAAGCAAATTACTATGAAAAATTCTGGCTTCTCTTATGTTCTTTTGAATCTTGAATCCAGCCTTCTATTGGGCATAAAATAAACAATACAATCTGAAATTGGAAGTGACTTCGGGGTTCTTTTAAACATGCTGTCTGAATCCATAAATATTCTTCATTTAAATGCAGAGGTGACATTTCTTTCAGGACTATCTTGGCAGGGTATTTCTTCATCACTCGGGTTTTTTTTCCCAAATAAGGAGAAGGTAACTGCTCCTGGAAAGAATTGAATTAGCCCTTAATACACATATTGGACACATTACTCAAAGTAGAAAGAGACTAGATTTTTAAGAAATGTCCTCTTAAAAAGAAATGTCTTTAAAATGAAGGTGCCTGGGCAATAAGCCATAATTAGATGTTTGCTTTTTCTTCTTATTTTGCAAATTGTATTGACAATTTAAAGAACTGAGTGAAACAACTCAATAGCTTGCTGCCCCATCCTGCCAAAGCAGTTGGTTTAGTAGAAAGTACTGTTTCTCTCTGATCCATTTTGGTTAATCCTCTCTGTAAGGACCATCTGGAAGTTGTTCAAGTGGTCTATTTTGAAAGGCTATTCATTGTAGTATATATGGGTCAATTTTGTTCATCCATGAGGGCACAAGAAGAACTAAGGGCTATACTTTCTCTCTCAAACTAAGGTAAAAGAATCACCCTCTTTCAAACAAGCTCCTGACACGTCCTGACCTGTTCACCTTGAGCTTCCTTCCAACTCATCTCCTAGGCTCATGACACATGCTTCCTGCCACCAGAAATAATTTAGCACACTATGTATTTCATTTATTCCAAGTCTTACTGCTGTTATCTGTTTTTATGTTGTTTTTATAGTATTTTATTTATTTGTTTTGCCTATTTTATTCTTTTTAAAACTCTTGTGCACCACCTTGAGAGATTTTATCCTTAAAGGCGTCCTAAAAATAATTTGAAATAAATAAAAAAAGGGAACAATTCTATGCCCCTAGACAGCATCTGAGGGGGCATAGAATTGTTTCCTAATTTTATTTATTTAAAAATATGCTCTGGATTCCTAACTCCAAAGTCAGAAACAACACTCTGACCTTGGAGGGGGGAATTGGAGCTCCGATTCTCCTCCCACTCACAGCCAACGTGGAAAGAAAGCAAGTTTGGAGAGGGGGAAAAGGGGGCGTTTTGGTGAGCAGAAAAGGAAGGGGACTGGAGAGGTCAGGATAAGAGCCATCCTGAGGCATCTCCAGTTTCCTTCCCTCCCCCTCTAAAACACCTTCACTAGACGGGCAAAATAACCATCTAGCGAGAAATGCAGGGTGGGAGGACAGGGAGGCAACACTTTTGCTCCTCTTGCGCTGCATAGGATGACCGTAGGCCTCCAAGTTTACAATCAGCACAATAGGATTGCACTCTAAATAAATTTCATTATGCTTTTCCGAAGTTGCGTAAAGAACCAGTGTGGTGTAGTGGCTAACATGTTGGACTGGGAGTTGGGAGATCCGAGTTCTAGTCCCCACTCGGTCATGGAAACCCACTGGGTGACTTTGGGCCACTCACAGACTCTCAGCCCAACCTACCTCACAGAGTTGTTGTTGTGAGGATAAAATTGAGAGGAGGAGGATTATGTACACCATCTTGGGTTCCTTGGAGGAAAAAAGGTGGGATATAAATGAAATAAATAAATAAATAAATAAAATTTCATATGTACACTATCTCAATCTTTACCTGAATCTTGTAAATTAGACTGGTATTTAGCATCCTCTTACTGAGGGATAGAGTAGCATACTTATACCAGTGAGTGACTTAGTGGAGATTTGAACTGGAGCCATCTCCTAGCTCAGGCTTCAAACCATTCCAGTACAACTAAGCCTAGTGGCCCACTCAACTCTAAGGAAAAGGGATACCATTGACAGAATCAGAGAAGAGTATTCCTTAAAACGAACACACAGCAAACTAATTGTTGAAAACTGTCTGATCCACTGGAGTAACTGTGTGGAGAAAGGCAGGCCTTCTTCCAAATAATCAAAAAGAAATATGTCGGGGTTCGTCGGGTTAATTTACAGTGCTTTGGTCACCAAGACTGTGCTCCTTCCTTAAATTCCTTTTCCCCAAGACCATTTTATTTATTTGCAACCTATGTTAACCACATGAGCCTGGTGGTGCCATTCTGATGACATGTTAACGCCTAGGGTATGCTCTCATCATATTACAAGCACACGCATGTCAGCAAAGTTACAGGGGAGATCCTACAACGGCAAAATAGATTAATGTGTAATCTAAGCACTGGCAGCTAGCAGGTGTTCTGAGGAGTAGGAATCTAAAACACCAGTACCAGAATTCCAATACAAATCCTGAGTAATGCTATTCTCTCTTTTTATAGTGAAGCATCCACTGCAAACAGAAATAAATCATAGTGGGAAGGCAAGAGCAGAAAACAGCAGCTATATAAACACTAACAGTAATGTCCATTACTGGAACCAATAATCACACATTTGTTTCGGGCTGTCAGTGGATGATATCCCCCTAAAACTGAGTCGGGGAACCTGTAGACATAGGGCTGTGTGCAACCATAATTTTCATGTGGCCTTCAGCATCACCTGGCTATCTAGACACTGGGCCCTCTCATGCTGTCTGGGCTGCCCCATAGGAATCACTTGCTGTTCTACTTATGTGCATGCGGTGGTGGGGGGAGGGAGAGAGAAAAGTATAGACAATGCCGCAGACCCTGCCTTCCTTTGGCTCCGGTCCTGCCTACTATTAGTTATAGCCCCCATTTGGCACTTCCTGTGGGTCTGCAGCAGGGCTGGGCAACTAACCTTGGATGGTGGGTTGGATGACCCAGCCCTCAGAGGACTGAATGACATCAGGGGGTGGAGCCATGCCCACTGACATAATTTGATTCCCGGGCGATGTACTATGTGGCGGGCATACGGCGAAGCTGCTACAACTGAGCAGGTGGCTGGAGGAGAGTTCCAGCTGCCAGCTTAGCCAAGGGCACATCACTTGTATGGTTCCTTGCCATTGGGCAAGGTGCAATATTGGTAAGTCCCCCACCTGCATCTCCCACTATTATCTCTTGTCACAGATTGGAGATAACAGAAGGAATTCCTCCAGGGGGCTGGGCTTGGAGTCTAAGCCTCAGGCCCTGGAGGAATCTAGGAAGGCTCCACAGACCAGTTGAGAAATCTCTGCACGCTGGATTAGTCCTGCGGGCTGGAGGTTTCCCTTCCCTGAATTAAACAGCAGCATACGGGATCCCCCCCCCCCCCGCATTATATGTAACCTGCCCAATGTATGATCTACTAAACTACACACAGCGTCACCAGCCGTGAAGCGTGACTTGGCAGTGCCCTGGTGGTCTTCTATTTAAAGCTGGTAGTCTTCATTTGAGTTGATGGGCTTCTGCTTTATGAGGCCTCTGCCTCCCTGGTCTATGTCTGATACCCACACATTTTCTTGAGTTAATCTTGTTCCCTAATATGGGACTTTGAATCCTTTTATGCAGTCACCAGATGCTTCCATAGAGTTATATTAGCTCTGAAAAAGGCAGTGGGTGCTGATATGGTTTACTTAATGGGAAGCCACAGCCATGCACATGTTTTTTTTAAAGTTTCAATACAGACACTCTTAACGTTTTATTTAGAACTGAATACAGAAGATGGACCTCCAAAAATCAACTGGATATTTGGTGTAATAGATTATAATTTGGTATTGAAACGGACCAATTAGCAACAATTAACAATAGATACAATATTCTAATTGTGTTATCTACAGGTGTACTGATAATGTATGTGTGTGACTGTATTTGACACATTGTTGTAATTACTTGTTAGTGTTTGGGATTGGGAGGGAGGGATTGATATACTTGTTATTGTTGGAAAATACTGTATAGACAATAAAACATTAAAATTAAAAAGAATGAAAAGTTTAAAAAAGAAAAAATATAATACAGGCACTTTGCCATTCATCCAGAACCATGCTTGTGACCCTGAAATTAGTTGTATTAACGTTGTTAATTCTTGCAGACATATGACAGATACAACTACAAATGATAATGGTATATGATGTATTGTAAGGCTACAAAGCAGGTCCCCAGCATAAGAAGGATCCAAGTGTCCTCAACCAGGCTTGAAGGGTTTGAAGACAGTGGAAATTGATGAGGGTGGCTGCAGATGTGTCAGGTTTTGGGGGGATAAAATCTGAATGTTCTAGTGCCATCAGGATATGTTTTTATTTATTTATTTATTTATTTATTTCATTTTTATACCGCCCAATAGCCGAAGCTCTCTGGGCGGTTCACAAAAATTAAAACCACAGTAAAACACCAACAGGTTAAAAACACAATTACAAAATACAGTATAAAAAGCGCAACCAGGATAAAACCACACAGCAAAGCTGATATAAGATTAAAATACAGAGTTAAAACAGTATAATTTAAATTTAAGTTAAAATTAAGTGTTAAAATACTGAGTGAATAAAAAGGTCTTCAGCTGGCGACGAAAGGAGTACAGTGTAGGCGCCAGGCGGACCTCTCTGGGGAGCTCGTTCCACAACCGGGGTGCCACAGCGGAGAAAGCCCTCCTCCTAGTAGCCACCTGCCTCACTTCCTTTGGCAGGGGCTCACGGAGAAGGGCCCCTGTAGATGATCTTAAGGTCCGGGTAGGTACATATGGGAGGAGGCGTTCCTTCAGATAACCTGGCCCCAAACCGTTTAGGGCTTTAAATGTCAATACCAGCACTTTGAATTGGGCCCGGACTTGGACTGGCAGCCAATGAAGCTGGAAAAGGACTGGCGTGATGTGATCTCGCCAGCCAGTCCCTGTTAATAACCTTGCTGCCCTGTTTTGCACCAGTTGAAGTTTCCAGACCGTTTTCAAAGGCAGCCCCACGTATAACGCATTGCAGTAATCCAATGTTGACAGATGAGTGCATTGAAATGTCCCACCCCAAGCAATAGTGGGTTAGGAAGCCATCTGAATGTTCACACATGGTTTTTTTTGGCCATTAATGGGCTTTGGTATGGGTTTTACATATTTACAATAGTATGCTGGTAACAAGAAACACACTTCTGCACAAGTGCTGAACATGGAAATAATTATAATATCTTTTCACCACTGAATTCATTCACTCCTTCCAAGGGAAGCCATAATTAAGGGGGAAATTATACTGGCTTTCCTCACTCCTACAAGCAGAATGATTTCAAGCAATTCTACAAGAGCACCAAATCAGTGAGACTTGATTCCAAACCTGTGCAGTGGCACAAAGGTTCATTGCCCAATTTAATAATTATTTAATATAAATACTTGGCATGCATATAGCACTTTTGAATGTTTAAAGCACTTCATATACATTGGCTTCATTCTATTCGTATAACAATCCTAAAAGTCAGTAAAGTACTATTATCCTCATAGTGGGGGACTTGTGCAGAATGTCCCAGGTTTTGTCTCTCTTACCTTCAGTTAAAAGGATCAGGTAGCAAGTAATGATAAAGGTCTAACAGGGTCCTTTCATAATTAGAACGGCCAGCATTACATGTGCAGCGTTTACATGTGGCAGAATGACATTAATTTTCCTGTGGTGAGAATAAAATATAGAGATCACAATTCAACACAAATTTAGGTGTGCTTAAAGCAGTTTATTACCCAGAGCTTAAGTGCACAATCCATATCCCACATGGACTGTGTTATTATTTATAATTTCTGTATAGCTTTGCAGTGCCCGAAGTGTCTTTTACTTACTAATGACTGTCTTAAAGCTAAACTATTAGTGACATTAATCCACAGGCTTTATCCTTGTGTTCATGCTTTTCTTTCAGGAATAGGCAGTGTGGGGTGGACCCCGATCTGGATGGTAACCGTGGTGTGGAGGGTTGAAGAGTTTTAGCCCTTTCCCTTACTGGTGCGGGCCCAATCTGCATCAGCTCTCCAAATGTGCATGCCTGCAATTTGGGGGAAATGTTCCCATTGGAGCAAATGGGAGCTTTTTGTTCCCAGGCAAATGGCAGCCATAGGGATTGCCCTCCCGCCTGAGCGATTACAGTAAAGTTCAATAAAAAAAGGTTAGATTAGTTACATGCTATACTTTTAACGGAACCTGTAGTTTAGCACCGACTTATTATCACCTAGACTCATCTCATTAAAGTGTGTGCAAATAATCTCTTTGTGAAAGTCAACTGTATGTGGGAAAAATAATCTTCTGAACATTTGAATCTATTTAGAACTGGGGCTCTTTATGACCCCCCCTGTCCCTCCCACTTCCGCTGCCTTGAATGCAGGAGAAAATTGACAGCATGTGTTCTTCAGAGATGGTCTAGATTTATTTTCCTATATCAGCCCAATATACAGTTACATTTTGAAATGTTTTAATAAAAACTCCCATTTTATGTTGTTCCCTCTAATTTTGTTACATTTTTAAAAGAAAGGCTTGAATCCAAAATGCTTTCCTCCACAAAGTGTGTAGGATCAATTTCCCTGTTAATCCATTTGCATTCTTCTGTATTTATATGTAAGGTTTCACAATGAAAATGGGGTGAGGGGAGGGGGATGAAGTTAGCAGTAAGAGAAGTTTCTTCAACCATCTTGTACGATTGCAGTCTTAGACCTGATTTGCATGATCACCATGGGTTAAACAAGCAACAGTGGCTTGTTTAAGCCATGGCATGTGCCGAGCACCATTTGTCTCAACACATGCTCATGCATGGCTTGGCTTGTCGTCTGAATGGGTTATTGGAGGGGGAAACAACCCTCAAATAACCCAAAAGTAGCCCATGGGCTATTTGAGTGTTGTTTCCCCCTCCAACAAGCCATGCCCCCTGGATTCAGATGACACAAAAATCCATGCCTGGGCAGGTGATTAGACAAATAGTGCCTGGCACATGCCATGGCTTAAACAAGCCATCATTGCTTGTTTGACCCACAGTGATCATGTGAACTCGCCCAAAGTTTCAAGTTATTCAGTCTATTCAGATTTATTTGATTGCTTTTGTATATTCAGCTCAAAGAGATCTTTGTCACTTTTGACACACAAGTAAGATTGAAAGCGGAATAAGATACATTAGTTGTTTTGTAGGCTACAGTAAAGAAATGGCTTCATTAAAGCCAGTATGTTAAAATGAAGGCTATTTTACTCCATCCAGGCTGCTTAACTTCCATTGCCTTCAGTGTGGTTTAAGCTTCCTAATTGTACAAAAACTGTGATTTTTTTTTAGCAATTGCTATTAAAATGAGGGTTGCAATTGCATTCTGAGTTTTAAATTGTATAATTTTAATCCTAACTGTATTCAAAGTTTTTATTTGCTTGGTCATATTGTGTATATCTGTGTTAAGAATTCCTTTGGATACTGGACAGCTAATTGTCTGCTTTATGTTTGATGATGCATACCTGTATGAACACTGGTTTAAATTGCAATGGCCATTGGCTTTGTGCAAATAAAATTTGATTTGATTTGATTCCTAATTGTATTCGAGATTGTAGCTGAAAGCATTATATTTTATACATTTATATGTTATCAGTACAAATTAGGAAACACAGGGAAAGGATTTATGCACCTTTTGATCAACTTCTGTTGGCACAACAGTATTGTAAAAGGCTAACGAAGGATTGCAGGTGGCTTGTATCACTTTCTTATGTCATTATAGGCAGTGTTTAAAACATCTCAAATGGCTGGTAGATCAGCTGGTTTAAAATTCAAAATAGTTTTTAGCTCTCTGGAGAGCAAGCATTTGAACATTTTGATGTGAGTGCCCAAGATCTTGCAATATTTTCCCATCCCAGTGTTTAAATATGTGGAAGTAGTCAATTGCGTAGTCTGTCTTCTCCTGTTTCCCAAATGACTGCATGGGGTCTACCAGTGAATTGTAGCGCTTAATGCAATCACATGGGAGAAATGTTGAGCCACGTAGAAGCTGGTTCCTTTCTCATAATTCACAGTCACACACACCATACCATGATACCATACAGTCTCTCTCTTCCTCTGCTTTAAGAAGTAATATTTTTGCTGCAGTTCCTAATTCTTAGCAGGGCCAGCCCTACCAGTGGGCAGAGTGAGGCAGCTACCTGAGGCAGCAGATGCTTGTTTGTTGGGGAGCAGAGGTGGAGTAGAGCCAAGGTTCACAGGATCAAAGTGTCGGGACTTTTTGATTAGCAGGGATGATGGCATCATTTGCCCCTCCCTTCAGACTTCCCTGATCCTTCTGAGTTTAGCTGCAATGCTCACAGTAGCTCAGGGGAAATGCAAAGTATGTTGAAGTGGCTTGGTCTCTGGTGGGTAATTAAGCAAATTAGCTTTACAGAAGACCTACTAAATATAATCCACACAGAGAAAAAGAGAGAGGTGGATCAACACAGTGGGCTGCCCTTTTGGACTGTCTCTTTATGGGGGTGGCTATCGGGATTGTCAGGATGAATGCCTGCACTTCAAAATTTACCATTACACATCTGGTGGAGAGCAGCGGCATGGTGTTGGGAGACAGAGGTATATATGCCACCAGTCTGCCTTGCATTCCTTAAACTAGCCTGCTACCCTCAGATGCAGTAGAGAATGCTGTCTCATCAACAGTATTGAAATAAGGTTCAGCTGCCGCTTAGTGGTTTCAGTACTTGGATTTGGGGGAAGGGCATCTTGTCTGCTTCAGGCAGCAAAATGCCTTGGGTCAGCCCTGTTCTTAGGGCATGATTTGTCAAGAACAAATCCTTTCTATAATAATCTGCTCTAGCCAGAAAATCTTTGACCGGGCAACCTGATTTGGTGGACCCGTACGATCTTCTCTGTCACATCCACCTTCTGAAGGATTCTGGGGCTCTGCGTTGTTCATAAGGGTGGCTCAATACTAGTTTTTGGAGAAAGCACAACAAGCAAGAGGAGGCAGCTATCATGTCAAAGGGTGGAACCCTCAGGTGGCAGCTGACAAATCTAGAATTCCATAAGGAGCTCCCACTAGCCAGACACTTCAGCACTGTTGGTGTTTGCTGTCGTCTGACGTTGAGACCGTATTCTGCTGTTCGCAGTAATTGTATGAGTGTCAAAAACTCAGAGCCTGTAGGTGAAAAATGTAGTGAATCTCTCAGCTTCATTCCATTTCTTGCCTAAATGTTTTATGCTGAAGAAATAAACAGAAATATTACTCTCTGAAATTGTTACCATTTGGGGATAAGTTATCGATAATACAGCTGCTTTAATGTATCAGTCTCTCTCTCTGCACATGTATTTAAAAAAAACATGAACTATATTTTTTATACTGCTACTGAGAGAAAAGCCTCACACATGGTACTAGGTAAAACGAAAACGTTCACCCTGTGGCCTTTAGCTAGAGAAAACCTCATTGCATTAATTTCCTGTTATCACATAACTTAGCAGAGAAGAGTGAAGCATCAGGTCAGAGTTTCCGGAGTTGAAATATTCTGAAGAAGCCATATGGGTAGAATGTGGGGGTGGGTGGTATTTATTTATTTATTTATTTATTTATTTTAATGTTTGCCTGGTTGCTGCTCGGCACAGAAGATTATAGCTAAGTGTGGAGTTAAAAATAAACTATGTAGAGGTGACAGTGGGAGTAATGAGTATTACAGTGAGAGTAATGAGTATTAAAATTATTTAGAAAGAATGGCTGCAGCTAAAGAAAAGCTGTTGTATTGACATCAAAAGAACTCACTTCAATACTTGACAGCTCTTCTAGTTTTTGAAGGGTTTGCTTTACAGGTATTTTATGTCACGGGGTAGCACTATTTAACCACAAGTTACATTCACTATTCACTAAAATGTATTGCCTAAGGTTAATATTCAGGATAGATAAATCTTTTCTTTATAGGAAAATAATTATCACTAGATAATTCCATAAGACTATGGCTGAGCTGGGATTTGAATCTATATTTATTTATTTATTTATTTATTTATTACATTTACATTCTGCCTTATTTCTTCCAAGGAACTCAAGCTGGCATATGTACATAAGCCTATCTAGATTAATTTTAAACCTAAGAATTTTAAGGTGTTGTGATTGTTATTTTAATATTGTATCGGTTTTATACGCTCTTTTAACCAGTTTTATGTATTGTATTGTAATTAATGTTGTTCCCCGCCTCAAACAAGAGGGAGAGGCGGGTAAGAAATACTTATTATTATTATTATTATTATTATTATTGTTGTTATTATTATTATTTTTTAGCCTCTCCATTTATCCTTACAACAACAACCTTCTCAGGTAGATTGGGCTGAGAGTCTGTAACTGGCCCAAAGTCACCCAGTGAGCTTCCATGGTCGAGTGGGGACTAGAACCCAGATCTCCCGACTTCCAGTCCAGTCCTCTAACCACTACACCACAATGGCTCTCACATCTCCCAGGCCAAAGTAGCAATGTATCCACTGAAACCTGCAGGTTCTAAGGTGCATCCAAGTTACAGTAAAGTCATAAATGAAGTGAGTCCCTGGGTAATGGAGGGTGTCTGTTCTTCATTTCTTGTTCATTTTGAGATAACCAGCTATTTAAATTAAATGCCATGGAATTGCATCCAATAGAGCACAAGAGAACCGCCCAGAGAGCTTCGGCTATTGGGCGGTATAAAAATGTAATAAATAAAATAAATAAAATAAAATAAATAAGGGGAATTACCTGCTTCTCCTCCCCATTGCAACGCCCTGAGAATCCTTGGGCAAATTGCTTCCACTCGATTTACCCTGATTTCCAAATCCTGCTGTAGCCCCCCACATACCACACCTTTCCCAAAGGTCCCTTGGCCCGGAGGAGGGGTTTTTCAGACAGGTTAAAGAGCCTGCCTTGGGGAGGAGGGGCAGGGATTTCCTTTTATGCATGTTTTGCATTGGCTATAGCCTTTACTTTTGAAAAAGAACACGGTGGAGGCAAGCATTTAATGAAAAGGATGATTGTGTAGCTAAATGGGCCTGAGATTCCCTCCTGGTAAATTAATGAAGCTAACCTTTCAAACAGCTTCCTGTATTCCTGATTTGAGTAAATGAACCTTGCCTTGATTTGCAGAGTTTTGTTAGAAAAACTGCTTAACTTAAAGCAGTTCATTTTTATCACAACAGGAAGCTTGGGACTAGGGAAGTTGAGCCTTTTGCCACCAATCCTATTTCTCAAGAGGATTTCTCGGCCGACATGCTTTTAAAGCAGCTGATGAGAAAGCAAACTGACCACGGGGGAGATTTCAGTGCCAAGTGTCTCGCAGATGAGGACTTTTGTACCTTCAAATATCTCTTGCTGACTCTTCTACATCTGGCAAAGCAAATGGAAAAAAATGTTCTTGTTGGCTTTTAGTGGGCCACTAGAGAGCAAAATGTTTACATCCTATCCTTTGAAGAGAGTGAGGGGGGGAGGAGAGAGATCCTTGGATCGCGTTAATAGATGTAGCACAATCCACTTTGCTTAACTACAATAATTTACACTATGAAGGCAAGATGGATGTGAACTTGCTTTCCTTTCGCCTTTCCAGACCCTCCAACTTCTAATAGGGATACTTCTGCGTTTGTACCTGAGCACTTAGTATATTGTATTTGTATTCTCTCCATTAGCCTGTCTCGTGCTGGCTTCTGAGGCCGACTGTGTTAGCAAATTGACCATTCATAGTATGTTTGTTTGTTTTAAAAAAACAACCGTCGAACTCAACAGCTTTAAAATGATTAATAGTGTTTATTTTCACAATCGATCCGATTGAATTTAGAACATGGCTGCAACTTAAGGACAGTCAGCACCTGTAGAGAATATGAAAGAATGACCAGCATAGTTATGGATGTTTGTTAAGATGGAAGTGGAGTGATGCAGTAACGTCTGTCTCCGCTCACAGTTGTTTAGATGCATGTCCATCAGAGCCATAGTTCAAAAGAGGAACATGTGCTTTGCATATAGACAGTCTGAGGGACACATGTGTTGCATGTAGAAGGTCCCAAGCATCTCCAGGTAGGCCTGGAAAAAAACACATGTCTGAACCCCCAGGAAAGCTGCTGAGAGTCAGTGTAGGTTATGCAACCTGCCTTCCAGATTTTTGGACTATGGTTCCCATAAGCTTCAGCTAGTGCGGCCAGTGATAAGGGGTTATGGGAGATGTAGTCCAAAACATCTGGAGGGCACCAGGTTGCCTACTCCATATCTGTTCAGAGTTCAGATACCTGCTACCCTGCCCAAGTATTTAACATCCAGATACACTAGAAAGTGGACTGAATCCTGAAAACTCTATACTGCACTTATTCTTAGGGGATTCCCAATGTTTCCCCAAAAGGTGCAATAGGACAGTGTTTAACCAGTGGAAGGATTATATTGCATTATATTAGGAAAATGGCTTGCAAATATGTGTATATTCAGCAACATTGCCTACAAAAATGCATGTATTTGGAGAAATATGCACAAAATGCATATGAATATTCACACAAATTAAAAACAAATTCTCAAAGTTTGTGAGAAACTGAACTTAAGATGAGAAAAATTCTCAAATGTCAAGGCAAACCGAATTTAAGGTTGGAAAACCGAGAAACTGGAGTTGATGGATTTATCCATTTCCTACTTTGAAAGCTGCTTTGCCCACTCTCCATAATCAGGTCTGAGGCCTTAGCTAGACCTAAGGTTTGTCCCGGGATCCTCCCGGGGTCATCCCTGCCTGCTCCCAGGATATCCTGTGTGTCATTTATTTATTTATTTATTTATTTATCATACTTATACCCCGCTCCTCAGCCAAAAAAGGCTCTCGGAGCGGCTTACACTTAGCAAAAAAGACATTTACATGAACAGGGATGACCCCGGGATAAACCTTAGGTCTAGCTAAGGCCTGAGAAACACCTAGGGGTTCATGAGCTGGGTAAAAGTGCTTCAGGACTCATGAATACTTGTTGTTAAAGCAGGATTTTGGCCCTGTGCAAATTGCTATAAACCAGAATTTCTCAGCATGTGTCGGGCCAGGGGCGGGGTGGGTGGGATTGGAATTACACCTGCTGGCTATGTTCCTTCATACATCTCAGGGTGCATCCAGACAGGAGGTTCCCAGTAGTACCAATGAAAGACATTGTGCAGCTATTCCATCTTTTCCTCCTTAATATGGATTATTTGAGATTAAAAAAAAGACAGAAGTGGAGGGGAAACATGGTAGGGTTACAAATGGAAAAAGTCTGGAGCCCCTGTAAAATACTGTGAATGACATAGGGTTGAAACCTTGTCTGGAAGCACCTTTAGTGCTATTATTATTATTATTATTATTATTATTATTATTATTATTATTTATTTATATAGCACCATCGATGTACATGGTGCTGCACAGACCACACAGTAAATAGCAAGATCCTGCCGCATAGGCTTACAATCTAATAAACATAGCTCTACATGAAGCTATGGGCTCATCTACACCTAGCAAGATATTGCACTATGAGAGCGGTATGAAAGCAGTATATAAAAGGCAGGAGCCACACTATTGCTTTATAGTGATATTTATAGTGATATTATAGTGATATTGAAGTGCACTGACAACTGTTGGGGCCCATTGACACTATATACTGTTTTCATACCACTTTCATAGTGTTATATCCTGCTTGGTGTAGATGTGTCCTAGTCCCCAACACTTGTCAGTGCACTTCAGTACCACTATAAAGCAGTACTGTAGATCCTGCAGTGCACTTCAATACCGCTATAAAGCAGTAGTGTGGCTCCTGCCTTTTATGTACCACTTTCATACCGTTTTCATAGTGACATTTTGCTTTGAAGCTTTTCTCTGAATTCTCTGGGTCTCTCCAACACTACCGCCTTAGCAGATTTTAGAAATAAGAGACATGATTTGAGGAATGGATTATTATCATATTTTAATTTGTCTCTTTAGCAGTTGAACTACTGCAGCTCAGGGGAGTGGGGTCATCTTGAAAGAAAGGTAGTTCAAAGCGGAATGTAAAATTGTCATTTTTCTCATTTCAAAAGTGGCACACACATTTTTAAAATACCTATTTTCAGAGCCCCACCTGACGAGTTTGAAAAAAGTTGGTTATTTTGTTGTCGAAAGATATAGTTGCTGCTATTCTTTTTTTAAAAAAATGTGGTAAGAGAACGGCCAGATTCCAGGGAATTGCAGGAAGTGGCCTCTGTTTCACCTGGAAACATTAGGAATCCTGGAGGGCAGGAGTCTGGCTATATAAAGAAAAATGGAAACAAGCCATCTTGGAGTCAAGCTCCTGGCCAAAAATATCTCAGGAAACAGAAGAGAGAGCCTGTATTTACTCAGTGTACAGTGTACATTACTGGCATACTCGTGTGGGCAACTTGACTGAAAATCTCTACAATTATTTATAGGGCTTGAAGACCCATTATTATTAGACCTTATTATTAGACTTCAAGGGTTTCGAAACATTTATTTTTTAAAGGATGTGTCAGCAGTTAGACCAGGACTGGGGACTCTTTTTCCTAGGAAGGGCTGTTAACCCATGAGAAAAATCACTTGGGGTGCAGCCAATAGTGAGCAGGGCCAGAAGGCAAAAGTGGGCAGAGTTTGCAGCATTGCAGGATTATATGGAATTATCTCACTGCCCCGTCAGCCCCCTTCTCTCTCCCTGCCATCCCATCTCTCTCTCTCTGTAGGCTGAGGGCCACAAGAACTTGAGTATAGCCTTGTTCAGAAGTCATACTCCATGATAGTCAAACCATTATTTTAGATTAGGACCAGTATACTACACCTCAACCTTGCTATATGTTGGGTTATCATACCCCATACACATCATAGAATCTTTGAGCTTTTGGTGTTGTGATATGAGGAGGTATGGAAGTGAGGGCAAGGCCTCTGAAATCCCTGTACCTATCAAAATTGTCCTCTGGCAGCACGTGGGATTTCAGCCTGTAACAGTAGGATATCAACAGAACAATTGATTAAATCTATGACAACTTGCTTAAAAAAAATTATATACCTGCCTGTAGCTAAGGCTGGGATCTAGCCAAGTGACCCGTTGTGCCTGAGAAGTTTCCGTAAATGCAGAAAGAATAGGGATGTACAACATTATCCCCTATGATTGGCCAAGCCTGACATATGATGCCTGGCTTTCTGCCTCTGCCTTTTCAACAGAACAATGCAGACTTCTTGTTGTTCTAGTCTCCAGCCTATGAGGCTGATCCTGATTGGGGAGCCTGATCTGGGATTTTGATGTGGTTCCAGCCTGGTTCTGCCATTGGTATCATCTTAACAATACTAGTAGTGTTGTTTTATTGATAGAATGCATTGCAATCCAATGCAAATATGATATTTGACACAGCAAGGATTTTTTTAGACTGTGTAGATAAACACATTAATATCTCCCTTTCCTGTTTTGTCTTTTTAGCCACCGCTGGTCCAAGCTATTTTCAACGGTGATCCTGATGAGATACGTATGTTAATCTACAAAACAGAAGATGTTAATGCTCTGGTAAGTGATCGTGTACAATTCTTTTCCGCTCCTTTTCTTCTGAGATTGGATTAGCATTGATGTCATTTCAGATTTCAGATTGAGGGGCAGAGGGGAAACAGAGATGGGGCAAAATTCACAGCAAGGACCAGAATCCTATTCTCAAATATCAGACCCCCCCTCCAATTTATTGTGATTAATTTTCATACTTTATAGGAACTATGACGATGTTATCAAGACAGATAAATCTTTTCAGCATTTCTTCTCCCCAGACTTTATTTAAAAGCAAAGATTTGTGTGCTTTTGGGGGCATGCTTACCTAGTACAGATGATGAATTGTGAACAGGTGACGGAGAGAAGGAAGAACTACTCAGCCCCTCTCTTGCTGCAGTCTTCTCCCACAAGTAGATCAAGTGATGCATGGAGGGATTTGAAGCCCAGAATAAATAAGGACACGATCAGAGAGCACTTAGCTATTTTAAATGGGTTCATATCTCGTATTGGGTTTTTTTCTGGAATTTGCACAGGTTGCAGAAACTCCCCCCCCCCCCCCCGCAAAAAAAAATGTGACAAAAAGTCCCTAGAGTTTGGGGAACAACTCGTCTTACAGATGCAAAGTGAGTTGCACACGCTGCGGAACTCTGTCGAACCAAAAAAGGACTGGATATCCCAGTGACAGACCTCCCTACTCATTTTACAGTGGCTCTCTGGGCAGTATGAAATATGAGGGATTAGTGAAGTGCAAGCATTCACTTCAGTGCACGTGGACTACAAGGGTTGGATGCGCATTGAATGGATTATATTTTTGTGGGGATGTTCATTAGAATGGCGGAAGAGCTGGTGATGAGATTAGAAGGATGAGGAGGATTATAATCAGTGACTGATTACTCAGTAGATTCCACAGCCAGCACTTGGAAATGTCTAAGTTGGCCTGGAAAACTGTTGAAGCAATCATTTTGGTGCAGGGCCCTGTCCCAAATATCTGCAGCTTCTGAATAAAGCAGATGAAAAGAATGGAGATGTCCTACGGTGTCCTCTTTCTTCATTCTTTTGCGAGATAAAATCCTTACTTTTGGTCCTTTTTATAGCCCTGTGTTATTTTGAAACTGTAAGTGGCATTACCATGTGGTCGATAGTGAGTACTTGGACTTCAAGGCTAGTAGTTGCTGCTTGGGGTGAAAGCAACAGACTAAGACTAAGATGATAAAATGTAAAAATACAGGGAAAATAAAAAGGTCTTCACCTGGCACCGAAACAAGTATAGTGTAGGTGCCAGACGAACCTCTCTAGGGAGCTCATTCCATAGCTGGGGTGTCACAGCAGAGAAGTCCCTCCTTCTGGTAGCCACCTGCCTCACTTCCTTTGGCAGGGGCTCACGGAGATGGAGCCCTGATGATCTTATGGTCTGGGCAGGTACATATATAGACAGATAGCTGAAACAAACCATAACAGTATCCAAGGCAGAAAATCTCACAAAAAATAATCCCAATCATCATCATCATCATCATCCCATCAGGTTCATCTGGAAAAACCACCATGAGTGAGAAAAGAGAGTTAATAATATAGAATTTATACATAAAAATATAACACTCTGATAAACAAATTAATCAATTTATCAATCCATAGCAAATCTAACCAATCATAAATGTCTGAGTGAACAATAAGGTTGGGGCCATGAGTACAGGAGAAGGCATTCCAAAGGGAGAATGCCGTGTCTCATGTCACCACTTGATGTACTTTCCCCAGTGGTGGCAAAATGAGATTGAAGCTGCATGAGACTGCCATGAATTGGAGGGGTGTGTGTGTGTGTGTGTGTGTGTGTGTGTGTGTGTACTGCTTAGATAATTACTTGGATGTGTCAAAATGGGAGGGCCTCCTTTGAGTTACAAAATGTATGAAAGGTACTGGGTTTGAGCCACTTTGTTGGAAGTCACCTAGGTACTCTTCATATGATCTGTTGACAGTCCCCTCAAAAAAGTACTTTGTGATAATGTTTCTTAGACTCTACCTGGAAATGGTTTTATAAATTGTGTGTGTATGCATACACACTCCCTCAGGCTATGCCAGCCATAAATGTGTTTGCTCCAGCTGCAACTAGTAGAATTTAAATCATGTCCTATCCAGTTAGCTAATAAATTTGGGTGTATGTGCAGTCATATTTTGCTGATTTAAAATTAAAAAATCTAGGAATTTCCAAAATGGAAAATTTCCCATTGTTTTTGGTCACTTTGCCTAAAATAGTTTAATATTGGATTACCTTTGCACATTTTACAAGTCTGATTAAAAAGGCACTTATTTCAATGAAGATTTACCTATCTTTTAGAAGAAAAGTATACCCTTGCAATTATTCTATGTTCATTACTTTTCCTCTTTACTGTTGGTGTTTTTTTTTCTCAGCAAGAAAAATAACCTTCCTGATGCATCAGTTTCTGCCTTCTTCAACATGTCCTCTTATTTAGAGAAGGAACAATGCAAAAGATAAGTTTGTCAAAGGATGAAGCAAAGAGACAAATTAATCTTGCCTCTTCCTTCCACAAATATATCTTTGGCATTGTTTAGTGTATCTATTCTCTTGGGCAGATCTTTTTTGTTTGTTTAAGAACTGTAGTTGAAACATGCCTCACTTATCTTAACAAGGTGTGCAATCCTTCCTCTGTTACTCAATTTAGTACTTTTGGATGGAGTGTTTATGTGAACTTGAGTCCTTCCAAAATGTTTACTAAAGAAATGAAAGATATGTCCTCATCAACATATGTGTCCTGACAGTTTTCCCGTAATTTGGTAGAGTTCTTGGTAACTTGCTGTCATTGCAAATCCTCAGCTGAAGTTCACTACTTTCACAAGTGCTTAAACTTTACTTAAGAGCTGAATGCCATATCTACTGTAGGTTGTGTGTTTTTACATCAGGAATGGGCAGAAGTTAGATGGAGATCTACTGGTAGATCGCTGGGGGATTTGCAGTAGATCAGCAAGGGGTTCTGATTTCCAGAAGAGAGCTTGGGATAACTAGGAGTGGACTTCTTTGTGAAATGACTGTGTGCTGAGTTCAATTCTGGGGCTGAAAATAAATTCCTAGGCTCAGAATGTGCTCAAGGGGAACCTTGTTCTTTTATTCTAAGTTTTTTGTACCTTGCTCTGGTTGGTGGATCTTATAAAAGAACAATGGCTGGCTGCGGCATGCTGGGAGTTGTCATTCAACACATCAGGAGGTCATCAAGTTGAGGAAGGCTGTTTTAAACTTTTACGTGAGAGTGAGGGCAAAAGACTGTGGCAGTAGACCTGGGCCACGTCTACACAGTGTTCCGAAGGCGCCCCGAAGCCCCTTGAGGGTGCTCCGAAAACGCTCGTGTAGTACGTACCTTAATCGTCCCCAGAAGAGGCGGAGGAGGAGGTGTGCTTCGGCAGCAGAGACTGTGGGCGGGCTGCTCCAGGCTCCGTTTCCCTTTAGCCAGCAGGCCCTGCGAGAGCTCCCAGCAGCGGGGCTGGGTCGTGGGAGGGAAGAGAGCGGACGGGCGAGGAAAGGGGCGGCGGCGGCCCCTGCGTGGTCCCGGGGGTGTGGGAGGCTTTCAGGAGAGCCTTCATCCTTGCAAACCAGGGCTAGCACCAGGGGTCGGTACTGTTGGACACCTGACAAGGCCCCTATTCCTGCAGAGGGGCCACTGTCATCCCTTGGAGCCCCCTATCAGGTACAGGCTATATACCTGCACTTGCACATTAACTGCTGCTGTTCCTTCCTATCACTGCCTGTTTATGTATGCCAGAGTAGAGAACCTCCGGTCCGGAGGCCAAATCCATCCCCATAGGTGACTATGGCCCTTTCAATCATTTGTTAGATTCACAGCTTGTGTGCAGTTTTCCCCCCTTCTCAAAGGTTGAAATGCCTCTCTGAAGGTTGAGTTACTGGCATTAAGAACTTTAAGCTACAGTGGCCTGGTTCAGACAACACTCTGGGCTTTGTGGTTAGCGTAACCATGTCCAGCTGTGGTTAACGCTAACCACATGCGGAACGCTTGCAGATGACACTGTCAACCCTTTTGTGGTTAACTTTTCCTTAACCACACGCTAACCACAAGTGGAGCTCCTGATTCCTCCAAGTGATCCACCCAGTATCCCAGCAGCCCTAGTCCTAGGAGCCCTGGCTTTTACGGCAGTCATTTTAGTGCAGGCACCAGTGAAATCAGCCTTTGAATACATGCATCGCCCCATTTAGTGAGCGGTTCCTGTGCTTTCTGCATCGCCATGCCTGCTATACCTCTACAGTCATCACAGGGGAGGCGGAAGCCTTCGAAGCAAATGAGCAGTGACAGGAGCAAGGAGTAGGAGCAGCAGGCTCCACACATTTTGCCCTCTCCCTCTAGGCAGCTGTGTGGATTGGGACCAAATGGAGAAGGCAACCAAGTAGGCAGTAGCAGTAGCACTGGGAAGAGGTCTGCCCACTTACAGAGGTGCCCCCATTGAGGAAATCCTGCCCAAGGGCCCCCAAAACCTGGAACTGGCACTGTTGGAAAGGCAAAGCCAACAAAAAGGGAACTGGACGAGGAATGCCAGAAAGTTCAAAAGCAAGGGAGTAAACAGAAAGGATGTTTAATTCAATGAAAAGAATTCCAGCACATTTCAGACCCACAGGTCCTTCTTCAGGGCAATTTAAGATAATGTAACAGGTATCGTTTGCTCCTCAAATGGCAGGCAGACATCGCATAGAAGACTGGCATTTGAAGAGCAAACAACACCTTAAATTGCCCTGAAGAAGGACATGTGGGTGCGAAACTCATTGGAATTGTTTTCATTGAATTAGACATCCTTTTGTCTACCCCTGTTGCTTTTGGCTTTTCTGACTGTTGAAAAGGCAACTTGCAGGAGAACCTTGCCTGGAAAAAATATATATGCAGCCTTATCCAGAGATCTTGTTGCAAATGGGCAGGCTTTGCCTGATCAAAACTGGCAGTGGCTTCTTCCACCTTCGGTTTGGGATAAAGCTCCACTTATTATGCTAGTGCTCGTGCATCCATGTGCACCACTTCATAGGCAGTTATTTCTCTTCGGCTCACAGCCTTTTCCTTCGTAATTAGAGTTGTACTACCGTAATTATGATTAGGTCTAGGTGGAATACAGGTGGAGCGTGGGTTGCGGATAATTATAGAGATGTTTGGCTTTGCTTGAAGTTTTACATCCCTTCTAGGGGACCGAATGCAAATCATTGGTTCTTCAAAAATGAGACTTGGAAGTGTAGGTAAACAGATAGAAATAAAAACACAGAAGAAAATTGGAGGCTGAAAAGTGTATGGATATAGAAGTGAAGTCTCCCTTTTCCATAGGGAAAGGGACAGAAGAGGTCAGGAATTTAAGTATGTATGGGGAATATATCTTACCTATAATTTTTTCAATGGAGGCCCTGTTACTCACTGTACTGGCTATGGGCATGTCTACTTCTACAGGTGTGGAGGGAGGGGGAGGATCATGGACTTACCAGCTTCCACGATCCTCCCTGGGCGTCTTGACAGCCATGTGACATCCTGGAAGGATGTTATGGCTACCATTTAAAAAAAAACCAACAACACCAGGAAGAAGAATGTGTTTGCGCTCCAATGCAAAAAATAAGACTTTTTTTTTTTTAAAATGAGCCCACTACCCCCCCCCCCCCGATGGGCATGGACTGCTGCCGTGCAGCTCTGTGTCTATTTCAAGTGCCCTGCTCCTCGCAGGGAGGATGAGACGACCTGGGAGCAGCAGCCACACGGCCTGTTCTCTGCAGGATGATCCTGGATCTGTGGGAAACCTCCCGCAGTTCTCAATATCCTGGGGAAAGTCCCTGGTCATCCTGGGTTGCCCCTGGGATCCCCTGTGCGTCATTTGGACACACAGGGACGATCCAGGGGCTACCCCGGGATATAGGACTGGTCTAGACATGCCCTATGTTTCCTATACAACTTAGCCATGTTTCTTTCAACGTAGGCCCTGTTTTTCACCAGTAAAACTGTCACACCTCCCAAAGAATAAAACTGCCAAGTGTGTATTTGTATTTAATCACTTCAAACTTTGGCAAGAAACCAGCCTGCTCTGATAGGTTAAGAATCGGAGTGGAGGCAACCGGAATTCCAAGTTAAAAAAAAGAAAAACAGTTCTATAAACTGTGGATCCCTGATTTCGACAGTTCAGGTCATAAATAGATAAATCTGACTGTATCAAGTACAGGCTATATAGTTGTGATGGTCTCACTTGCCCATTAACTCTGCACAAAAAGCCAAGAAGTTGACACTAAAAATGTAAAATCCCACAGGGGTTAATAAGGTGCAAGAGGCCTGAGAAAGAAGAGGCTTGACTGTATTTCAGCTAATCATCCAATGCTACTGTGGAGGGAAAGAGGAGCGGGGGAACCACTGGATCTTCAGAATCTGGGCTGCTTATGCTTGTGCTTTTGATTTTTCTTAGTGAGGCATAAGAGATGAGCACGGAAGGCAGCAACAGGCTGGCTCCAGAAGGTGGCAAGGTTGGACATTTGCCAGGGTACCAGGATTGTCAAAAGGACCCCTATCATCCTAACAGGGTTGCCACTCTTGCTCTAGAAGGTCAGGATGGCACGAAAGAATTCTTGGTTTTCATGCCCCACCTCTTATAGAATAAGGAGGCCTTGCCTGAGCTGACCCCCATGCCTCAAAAGAATCTTGGAGCTGATTTTATAGGCAACAGCAGTTACACCAGCTCCATAAGTCACTGCAATACTGTGATATGGACATTTGCTACCACTGGTGGGGGTTGGGGGTGGAGCAAGACAAACGTTGTCACTGGCACATGTGCCCGTTACTCCCTCTCATGGCTGCCTTGAGAGAGAGCCTTCCTGGAGTGAACAAGGCCTGGTCTCCCCACTCTCTCTCTCAGAGCTACATCCCACAAACTAGCCACAATGGCAGCTGTGGGCCTCTCATCCATACACAGTAACATCTGTATTGATGGTCACATTTTACCATCTGTGTTGCTTCTTAGGACACAGAGAAGCGGACGCCTCTTCACGTTGCTGCTTTCCTAGGGGATGCAGAGATCATTGAGCTCCTCATCTTGTCTGGTACGTAGTTCCCATATCACTATTCGATATTTATGAAAGCAAACTGATTAGAATTGCCATAAATGCCACAGTTGTGATCCTTCATCACATTATCAGGGATCACCTACTGAAGTGTAGTCTTGTGCAGTACATTAAATGGACTGATAGATGCTGGATTGATGTTTGTGTTCATAAATGCACAGTTGCTGCTTTTGTTGTCATCGTGAGAGCTCTAGATAGCTTCCCTCCAGGTCTAGCATGCCTCCAGCATTTAACCTGTGATGCCTTGAGACTACAAAGTGCCCAGTATCCCTCACCAAATGGTTTGGCTTCTAATGCATTGGCCTTGCTGAAGGTGGTTGTGTAACTTTCAGGGACATGTTGCTAGTAGTGCTGGAATTATGGTTAGCCACATCATTAAAACACAAAAGAGAGTGAACATAAGAAGTGTCATGCTGGATCAGACCAAGGTTCTGTCTAGTCCAGCACTCTGTTCACACAGTGGCCAACTAGCTGTCGACCAGGAACCCACAAGCAAGACACCGGTGCAAGAACACCCTTCCACCCATGTTCCACAGCAACTGGTGCATATAGGCTTACTGCCTAGAATACTGGAGGTAGCACATCACCATCAGGACTAGTAGCCGTTGGTAGCCTTCTCCTCCAGGAATTCATCCACCCCCCTTTTTAAAGCCATCCAAATTGGTGGCCATTACTACATCTTGTGGTAGTGAATTACATAGTTTAACTAGGCTCTTTGTGAAGAGTAATGCAGCTCTGTCGCTGCCACGAGAGTATCCTTCCTCCATGACGCAAAGTGTAGACTCGATATAGTACTAGGAAGGATTGGTGGAAGCATTTCTCTTCTATTTAATTAATTTAAAAGAGGATTGGGGGCATTCACTGCTTGCTCGATCATGTTGAAAAATGCAGAGGAACTAGACTGTGTAAAGCAGCTTCCCCCAAATTGGTGCCTTCCATGTGTCTTGGACTACATCCCATCATCCCCAGCTATGCTGGTTGGGAATGGTGGATGGTCTGTTCAGCACATGTGGAGGGCACCAGGTTAGGGAAGGCTGGTGCAATGGTGGTGCTTTGAGGGGCGTGGTGGCTTTCCAGGTGTTGTTGGACTCCCAACTCCCAACGGCACCATCTGGAATGGCAGTGGTAAGGGATGATGTGTGTTGTGGTCCACCTCTGGAGAGCAACGAGTTTCCCATCCTGGTTCTGTGCAGATGCAGTGTCCTTCCAAGTGATGCTGGAAATATTCAGCATAGAAATGGCTATGGCCACACGGCTCTGCCTCCATGGCTAGGAGTTGAAAATCTGGATGCCCACATGCAGTGGTGCAGCTAGGCAATTTTAGACCCTAGAGTTCATTGTCTTAAGGGGGGGTTGCTTCTGCTGCCCTGCTGCCCCCAGCACCTGCCACTCTCTGGATGCTCCTTTGGGGGGCTCTGGGCTGTGAGGCCCTGGCACCTGTCTCCAAGGTCCAGCCCTAGCTGCACCACTGCCCACATATAATTCTTAGAGGTCCTGAAGCCAGAAACATTTGTATTGGTGCAGATCTGGGGAGATCAGATACGTTGTGCAATGTAGAAATAGAACACAAGCAGAATAGCCCTCTTTCCTCTGCCCGGGTTGTTAGAAATGTTATTTTCCTTGTCAAAACCTTTGCACAGAACTCAAGGACATGTGTGAAAGCCTTGTGCCAATTAGTAGTGGTATTAAGCATGTGCTTTTAGAGCGAAACATGTTGAAGTGTTTTCCTGGCCTTGTACATTTCCTATTTCTTAAAGTTTGATTTTTTTTTTAAAAAAAATCTTTTTTGCATTATACCGTTAAAATGAGATTATTTAAAGACCTTAATCACAACAGCACTGTCTGTCAGCTGTATAAAAATATCCAGCTGTTGCTACTTCAATAATGAGCCTAGCTGCATAAATGGACTTGGAAGGACATGAAGTAACAGCAGAAGGGAAATTCGAAAAGCTTAGGAATAGAATATAACAACTGTGGAGCTTGAGGCACAAGAATGTGCGGTGCTCATTAAAGGCTCTTGGTTCATACACATCCTAGCAAATTAAATGTGTGGCCATCAGTTATTACTATTCAAAATTATAAACAGAAGGCTGATCTTTAAATGTCGAAACACACTCAGTTACATTAAAAACATTATTTTAACTAGTGTAAATAATCTAATTTGAAAAATGAAGCATCCCAGAAGACATATCCCAGGCCAAGCCCAACAGCATGAACACCTGCAAAAGATTGGAAGCCAGTCTATTACAATTATGGAAAAATAACTGAATATAACGATTTACTGAAACTTGCAAACTGTACAGGTAAATCAGAGTGGGCTTTTAGAAAACAATCACTAGTTTGTTTGTTTGTTTATTACATTTCTATTCCATTCTCCATAACAAGTCACAGAGCAGTTGACAAATAAAAGGTAACAATACAAAAGATAAGCGCTAATTAACCAATAGTATAAGATTCTAAAAATTCATCAGAACCAACCAGCCACAAGATAATGCAGATAGACGGCTCAAGGGGCTTATCAAAAAGCCCTGGAGGCCTAAGTGAAGAGGTGAGTCATAATTAATCACCAAAATAAAGCTACTGAAGATAGCCTGATGTACCCCCAAAGGCAGGGAGTTTCATAAGAAGGATACCCCAAATGAGAAGGCCCTCACTTGGATCATTCCTCCTTGGGTGTTGACCATGGGAGGGACTTAGAGCTCTATCACACCAGCGTTATACTGTGCAATCACTGCGAATTGCATGCAAAGGACTCCGATATTTTCTACCTTATAATCTGTTGTTACGGTGAAGTACTCCGATGTGTCCTGCTTTGATTGCGCTTCCCCCCCCAAAATAGCAAAGTATTTTGGACCGCAGAAAGTGCGATTCTTTTGTTGTTCTCCGAGCAACCACTGGGGGCGCAGAAGGATGACGAGGAGCAGAGTCGCCCAGCCACCTCCCTCAGCAACCCCCAAGTGAGTGGCGTGGAGCCCGGAGCAGGCCCAGCCCTCCTGGGGCACGCGCCGGAGCAGGGCAGAAGTGGATGTATAATGTTGGTGTGATGGAGCTAACAACAACGACAGCTTTCATATGCTATGGGATAATTTGGGAGAAACGGGTAGGTGTGATGAAGCTCTTAGAGGAGGGTGCGCTCTAAATATCTCAGAGGCCAGGCTAGAACATAGCGGAAGAGGCACTCCAACAAATAGTTGGGCTCCAAGTTGTTCAGGCACTTATAGGTCAACATCAATATCTTGGAGTAGGTTCAGAAGGAAATAGTCAGCCAGTGCAGATCACAGAGAATAGGTGCAATATAATTCTGGCTTTGTATGTTGCTCAATAATTGAAGCATTCTGCGCCACCCGATCCCTCTGATCTGTCTTCAAGGGCAGCCCTATATGGAGGCAATCCAGAATCCATTTCCTGGGTTCTTGTAATATATTTTCCCCACACATTTGATTTCTTTTAAGTTTAGAAAGTGCAATGCAAATATTAAAGGGCATGTTATCTGTCTAAATGCATGGCTAGCCTCCAGTGGCAGCTAATAACAATTTGAGCTGGTGGGGCAGAGGGCAGAGCAGTTATCTGCAGGTGAAGTCAACAGGAGCAGGGGTCAGAATAGGTGGAGTAACTTCAAGACCATGAGTACAAAGCAGAGGGTTAAGGTAGGGTGACCATATTTTGGAAACTAAAAAGGAGGACAATATGGCTGCCCTCAGGAGGCGTGGCCACCCCAACACGTCCAGCCCCCAAGGGGGCGTGGCCTCGGTCAGCATCCATTATCAGCATCACCATCATTAGCAGCATCAGCATCATTATCAATATCAGCATCAGCATCCATTATCATTATCAGCACCATTATCATCATCACCATCATTAGCTGACCTCACCGTCGCTGTCCTCCCAGTACTTCTGCTGCTGCTGCTGCTGTCCTCTTTCACCACCTGACCTGGTCCGCCGCCTGTGTCTGCCGCCTGGGTGGTCTGGGCTGCCGCCAGCAGGGTGGGGAGCGAACTGACCCCCGCCCCTTGGGTCTCGTCGCATGCGACAAGCCCCAAGGGGCAGGGGCAGGCCCACCCAGCTGGAGCAAGGAGCGAACTGCTGTGCTGACGTGATTGCGTCAGCATAGCAGAAGGGCTATCCAGTTCCTCTCCCCAGGGCCGATTTCAGCCTTATGCTGCGCTGATGAGTTCGGCGCTGGGGGAGGCCTGGAGCACCTGTTCCTGGAAGTCCGGGAATGTGTCTTCCAGCCTTTTTCCCTGGTGAATTGGGGGCCAGCCCCAGTTGGCCTGGAGACCTCTGTTTTTCCGGAGGTCTCTGGGGTTTCCCGGTGCATCTGGTCACCCTAAATTATATTTGCATAGGGCCAATACTGTTTTCAAGGTTAATCAAATTTATTTCCAGCTTTGTAAAATCTCTTCACTAGGCTTAGTAGCAATTTCAGGTGTGGTTCAAGGCTTCACAAATGTATTTTCCTTGTGAATTCAGTTAACACTTTTTCTTTCTTGTGCATGTGTGTGTGTGTATATGTGCTAATTATTGTTATAATCCATGCCAATGGTCTCTGGTTTAATCTGCCTTACGTCTGCGAAATAATGCATAAATGTGGTGTTAGTTTTAAGGCAGATTAAACGATTTGACAATGTCAATATTTGTAGTCCGAAACCAGGCCTTTAATCAAACTTCACAGTGTTTGTTCATGAGTGGCTTTGTGGAGAGGAAGTGAAGCTGCATTTCCATTATTGGCTTATATACATTAGAGAGTGTAGCAAAACCATCCTTACTGGAGAGCTGGTAAATTGCTGTGGCCGAGAGCATGAGTGTCCAAGTCCCTGGTTCATATCTCGACATCACATCTTGACTGTGGCCATGGCTAGACCAGGCCTATATCCCGTGATTGTCCCAGGATCATCCCTGTACAACCAAATGACACACATCCAAATGATCCCGGGAGCAGGCAGGAATGACCCCTCCATTTGCCTGGGATAATCCTTAGGTCTAGCTAAGGCCTGTGTCTTAGAGCATGGGATGCTACCGGACAGCTATAAAGCATAAGGCAGAATAAGTTCAAGTAGAGAAGCAGCAGGCAGAAGACAGTTGAATCTTTCCTCCACCTGCTGGTTTTCTGCACAATTTAGTTATTTTAATTACTGGGGTGGAGTGGGGTGGGTGGGAGCACAGCTCACTGGTCCCATGTTCAGTCCTTGTCATCTCCTGTTAAAAACAACAACCGTATAGTAGTTGATAATAAAGGCGTGTATCTGATGTTAGTCTGTTTTTTGTTTGTTTGGTTTGTACCCTGCCTTTCTAACAAGAAAAATGGCAACCAAGGTTGCTAGCATGTCCCAATAATTTCAGCGGGTCTGCTCTTAAGTATGACTAAAGTTGGATACAACCCAAAGATTTCTGCCTGAGAACTTGTAGAGCTGTTGCTAATCAGAGAAGTCAACACTGGGATAGATGGGCAAATTCCCTAATCTGATATAAAATAGTTTTCTATGTCCCTATGCACATTTTGCTCCCCCAAGATATACTTCCCCTTCAGGACTGAAATAATTCCAGCTAGGTGGGGGGAGGAAGAGGGGGGAGAAGAAATAAGCGCTCCCCTCTTGATTTCTCCTTTTCTGTATGAAATTGCCCCGACCCCATCACTTCGTAGGTGCAATGACCCGCATTCAAGACACTTTTCTTACCCTCCATTTTTCTCCCCACCTCTTTGCGCCTGGGCTGATAATATTGACTTACCTTCCAAGGTTGTTTGTAAGGCTTAATGGGATTGCAGATATGAGGCACTGTAGGCACCAAAAAACCTAAGTGTTGTTGCGCCATGTAATATTCCTGCAATTGAAGACATTTCCAATTTTCAAACAGCTATTTTAGAGAAACTGTTCATTGCTCCCATTCCGCGCAGAAAATAAAGAAGAGATCCCTTAAAAAAGAAGAAGTTAATTTTAACACAAGAAAGGTGTTCAACAATTCAATGATGTATCTTTAATTAGGAACATCTGAAGAGCCGTGATGGATGAGATCAGAAATCCATCTAGGGAAGTCCAATATTCTGTATGCAACAACAGCCAGTTAAACACCTCTAGGAAGTCCAGAAGCAGGGCAAGAAGGAAATCTCTCTCTCTCCCTCTGGCCTTAGGTAGACCTAAGATTTATCCCAGGATTGTCCCGGGGTCATCCCTGTTCATGTAAATGACACACAGGATATCCTGGGAGCAGGCAGGGACAACCCTGGGATGATCCTGGGATAAACCTTAGGTCTAGCTAAGGCCTCTCTCTCTCTCTCTCTTCTCTTATTTTTCTTCAGCAGCTGTTACTCAGATGTACGCTGCCTCTAAACTTTTTCTAATCCTTTTTTGCACAAGCAATCTTCTGTAATAAGGGAGCAAGGAACCCTTAGATTTGAGGCACAGCCACTGTGTTCATTCAGCACAAAAATGAACAGAGGTTTGCTGCAGCTGAAATCCATGAATGCTCAGTTTTAATAGTGCTCACTGTATCCATGAGAGGAAACCGACATTGGAATGTACCACATGAACTGGACCTTGTCTTCCATACTAAGTTCTCTCCAAGGAGGTTGTCGGAGTGGAAGACAAGAGCCCTTTTCAGATGTTCATAAAGACTAAAATGGCACTTTTGCCTTTGCAGGTTTCTCAGTCATGTGGCTGCACCTCTGTGTACATACAGGTGTACCTGTGGTGACTCTCTACTCTACACATGTTGTAAAGGGGGAGGGGCCTGCTGCTGCAGTGCCATCCCTTGCACACATTCATTTTAGCCCTTTTGAACATCTGAAAATATCTATTTATTTTTATTTATTTATTTATTAAATTTATAGACCACCCCATAGTCGAAGCTCTCTGGGCGGTTCACAATGCCATCCACACCAGCAGGGGTTCATTCAACATAGATTCAGTATAGAAATATGTAATATTGTATTAGAGGTATATATAACAGCATTTATACAAGGTTGCCACCATATCAAGATTTATCTTTAAAAGACTTTTAAAATGCTGATATATAGAAAATTTTATAAACTTGGTTCATTACCAGAATTTATTTACATGCCAATTTAAAATAAAACCAACAGCTATGGAAAATTACATCTGTGATCATTCCTTTGACACACTTATTTAGAAAGCAAGCACAACATAATTATTTGTGATATCAGAGTGGTGTATCAATCACAAGGCACCTTTTTTCTAAGCACCAATTTGCTAGCTCATGAACAGGACATAACAGCTATGGGGAGAATGGTCTTTGTTTTAGTTACATGAAGTCTGTAGGCAGTTTACCCATATTTGTTTTCCATAGTAATAGGAACTTGATGTTTTCCAATTTTAAAACTACACCGCCCCCCACCCCCAGTGCGTGGGGCCATTTGCGCAATAGAGCTTAAACTAGATAAACTTGCCTACGATATGTGTGGGTTATATTTGCCCAGCATCGTAGATATTTAGCAAAGATACCTTCATGTCTTTCATTTTTAAAAATAGTTCATTAGATAAGTACTGAAAGCGTAAGGGACAGAAGTGGACCCTATTACTTTAAACTCAATCCTATAAAATGAATTCACCTCTTTACCAGCACCTGTGTCTTCTTGGTACCAATAGAACTTCTGTTCACGTTGTATCTATGTGGGGTTGTAGCCTGAATGATTCGCCTCTCCTGATGAGCAAAAATATATACAATGCACGCAATCATGTTTTATGAGGTCTTGTGCAAAACTAAGGATTGTGGCTGGGATTGATACCATATTTTTTGTGTTTGTTTTCTGGCTGTTTTCCCTTTTTAAGCCTCTGAAGTATCATCATTCATGCAGCACATCGGCTGCTTGTACCCCCTTGGAATAGCCCAAGGTTATGATTCATAAATTTCTTTGCTGTAGTGACCTGCTGGATGAGAAGCAAGACCCTGCCTATCAAACTACCAATAAAATCTCACTTTTGTTAATTTCATTTTTTAAAAATGCCCTACATTATTTGACAAAGCTTTAGGGATGCACATGACCAGTGTAAACAGCAGACAGCATAACTCTCTCAATCTTTTGCATTTTTTTTAATTTAAAGGAGCACAAGAAAGATTTACTGCCAATGGCAATATTGTAGTCAAGGGTAGACGCTGCAAAAAAAAAGAAGAATTGGCCTATTGAATTTCATACAAGGCTCAGGAGAGACATTTGGTGAAATATGCTCATAGTTAGACTTGTGGCATATGAACTGGTGGAGGTGCAAATAAACATAGCATCTAATGAATAAAGCATATGTCCTGTGCATTGAGACATACCAAAAATGGGCCTCTAGGTTACCATTAAAACAGAAATTATTCAGAGGTAAAGTAGAAGGCCTGCCGTCTGATGTGTAAAAATGGTAATGTGAAAGGGAAGTCAGCATGGCTATGAGTTGTTTTTTTTGCTGTCCGAGGGTTTGGCATTGCCTGGTTAGACTGAAATGATGGGGAGGAGTGGGAAAGGGATTTTTAAAGTCCTTGTCTATATTTGTGCACAGCGAAGTGGTAGAACACATGTTTTCCATGCAGGAGGTTCCCTGACATCCCTAATTATAAAAATTAAACCACACTTTACTTTAATTGCATGTCTGGCTGCCACATCTCAAATTTATAAAATTTAATACCAGGCATGGGGCGGGGGAAGGGTGCTGATATTCATTGGGACTGCAATGTGCAGGGAGGGAAGGATTAACCCTTCCTTCCCCAGTTGCAGTCCTGATAAAAAAAAAAAAACACCTGCAGTGCCACAATTGGCATTAGGAAAAATAGTTCTCAATGGTGTCACTGGGAGCCTTTTTTCTGATGTTAATTGCAGCAACCTGGCCCTCCTCTGTCATTGGAATCATGGCTGATAAGATAAGGGTTAAACCTCCCCTCTCTGTGTGCTGTGGTCCTGATGAAAATTGACAAACACCCTTGCACCTGGTATTATTGTTATTTTTAACTCCTGATGTGGCTATTGCTCATGCATTTATTTAGTTATTTTTTAAAAAACAACCCAACGTGGTTCCACCCACAGTTAGCAAAATCTTAGGAGCTCTGGTCTAGGTTAGGGGTGAGCAGAAGGCAGAACTCCAAATGTTCTGGACTTCCACTCCCAACATTCCTGACCATTGGCCATATTGGCAAGTGCTTCTGAGAGTTAAAGTCCAAAACATCCTGAGATCTTTCCCACAAGATGTAGTGAAGGCCACCAATTTGGATGGCTTTAAAAGGGGGGTTGGATAAATTCCTGAAGGAGAAGGCTATCAATGGCTACTAGTCCTGGTGGCTATGCGCTACCTCCAATATCAGAGGCAGTAAGCCTATATTAGGGTGACCATATGAAAGGGAGGACAGGGATCCTGTATCTTTAACAGTTGCATAGAAAAGGGAATTTCAGCAGGTGTCATTTGTATGGAGAACCTGGTGAAATTTCCTCTTCATTACAACAGTAAAAGCTGCAGGAGCTATACTGCAGCTATACTGTGACCAGATTTAAAAGAGGGCAGGGCACCTGCAGCTTTAACTGTTGAGATGAAGAGGAAATTTCCCCAGGTTCTCCATATATACAAATGACACTTGGTGAAATTCTCTTTTCAATACAACTGTTAAAGATACAGGAGCCCTGTCATTTTCATATGGTCTCCCTAGCCTATATACAGCAGGGGAACATGGGCAGGAGGGTGCTGGGGAACATGGGCAGGAGGGTGCTATTGCACTGTGTCCTGCTTTGTTGGTCCCTGGCCGACAGCTGGTTGGCCCCTGTGTGAACAGAATGCAGGACTAGATGGATCTTTGGTCTGATCCAGCAGGGCTCTTCTTATGTTGTTATCTGTCTTTGGCCCACCCCTGGTCTAGATGAGCCAATTACCTAAGCTGACCATATGAAAAGGAAGACAGGGCTCCTGTATCTTTAACAGTTGCATAGAAAATGGAATTTCAGCAGGTGTCATTTGTATATATGGAGAACATGGTGACAATCCCTCTTCATCACAACAGTTAAAGCTGCAGGAGCTATACTAGAGTCACCAGATTTAAAAGAGGGCAGGGCACCTGCAGCTTTAACTGCTGTGATGAAGAGGGGATTGCACCAGGTTCTCCATATATACAAATGACACCTGCTGGAATTTCCTTTTCAATACAACCATTAAAGATACAAGAGCCCTGTCCTCCTTTTCATATGGTCACCCTAAATTACCTGACTTAGTAAAATGCAGCTTCATATGCTCATTTCATTTTTATTTTCTCATTTTTCATAGGCTATGAGAAACTTGGGGAAGTGGTAGTTTTGTTATGACAGTGTTATAGCCAGGTGTACATACATTTTTAAAAACCCTTGAAGGCATGTATACAATAAGAATATCACTGCGTTTACTACACACCCACCCAATGATATGTGTCGTGTTTCTCAAAAACCTCCTGCCTTCTTGGGAGACAATAAGGAGGCTTGCTAAGTAATCCACAAAGCTTTATTCAAGCAATAAACATCTCTCCTCACCTGAAGAGAGTCTAATCTCTTGGAACTTTCCCCTAGGCAGAACTATGCAGACTAAGCGAGACAATTGTCCTTTCAAGGAGAATGGAAAGCCTTTTCTCAAGACCCGTTAACTTCAGAGAGACTAGTTCTGAGGCGGCTTCTGACTTGATGCAAGCTGAGCGACTTTCTCTCTCCTTCCTTTCACTCCGCCCCTTTTAGTCTGCGGCGTACTCTAGGATCTGCTAACCTCTCCGTGCGCTCTCCTTCGGAAGAATGTTGGCTTCCCACTGACTGTGTATTATTTGCCCTTGACGAGATAAGCTCTGGAGAGGGTTCACTCCTAGCTGGTGAAGAGCCCGTGAGAGCTTTCTCCCCCACTGGTACAGGCTGGCCTGTGTGCCAACTCCTCTACTTCAGAGTCTGATTGATCACCTGAAACACCTTCTGCCAAACCAGGGGGAGGAGGGCTAGACATGACAGTATGTAGCCGTGTTGCCTCAGTTCAGTGGTGGGCAATTTGTGGCCCTCCAGATGTTTTCCTCACCATTGCCTATGCTGGCTAGGGGTGGATGGGAATTGTGGCTCTCCAAAACGTCTTGTGGGCCACAAAGTGGGTAACATGTGAACATATGAAGGGCCACTAGTTGTTCACTCCTAAGTTTATGAATGAAGAACCTCTGGGATCCCTACTCAGCTGACATACTCATCAAGGATAAGAGATTTCCCCTGCTTGCCCCCAGGGGGCTGCATTTAGGCTTTTAAAAAGCCTTCGTTGGTGCCAGTGATCTTGAACCCACCCATCCCAGTGTGTGTTGATGTGTGTGTGTGTGTTGGTTGGGGGGGGGGGGGTAGGGGCCGCACATGTGCATGCACACATCTATGTGTAAGCACATGTGTATTCCCCAGCGGACACTGGGTGTGGGCCTCAGGAGCCAAAAGTTTGTGCACCCCCTTATTTAAGGATCAACTGGCCCTTTAAAACGGCATGAGGGAGAAGGTACGCCACATGTGCAGCCTGTTTATTGCCGGCCATTGTTAAATGTGTTATTGGGTGATCAGCTTTGTGACAGTGCTGCCCTAGGCTTTCTGAAAGGTTACCATTGCTATGTGTTTTCCCTGCCTACTCTGCAGCGCAGAGGCTGCCTGGAGCCTCACGCAGGCAGTGCTGTCAGGGCTCTGAACATCTGTTAAGTGGCATGGCAGGGGGCACTTGGAGGGGGAGGTTTTGCTTTTCCCTAGCCCTGTCTCTCTGATGCAGAGGCCAGCTCTGTTACCTTGGGGGAGAGAATGTAACAGTGACATGATGTGTGAGGCAGCAAGTCCTAACATCAGGTCCTGAAGGGACTCTGGCTTTTTGGTGTTTTTTTTTTTAAGGTTGTAACTAACTAGAATGGCCCTCCGTTTTTTGGAGGGGGCTGAATTCTTCATTGGCAATTTTGAATAACTGCTTCAAAAGTACATGTAGGTTAAACAAGACTTGCAGATTGTTCCTCTCTGTTAGTTAAACAGAACTGTGCAAAGCTTGCAGAGGAAGAGGATGTGGAAACCAAAAGCTGATAAAGCTGATAACACAGTTGCTTATTTCTCCACTGTGGTCTGAAGCTCTGTTGCTGTTACGGTTGTGTTTCTTTTTTCTTTTGGTAGTTATAGTAGATCAACAACTACCAAGGAGAAATTGCTTCCAGGGTTTGTTTTCTACCTTTTTTCTTTCATTTTTTGGAGGATGATCAGTGAACAAATGCCCAAATCACATTTTAACTTTGGAAGGCCATTCTTCACATTTCTGTGAGAAGAAAATGTACACCGTATGGTTTGAGGGGCTGGGATGACAACGAAGAGGCTTCTTCCCTCTCCATATTGCAAAATAACATTTGGCTCTGGGGAAGAAAAGCATTCAGTGACCTGGTTCATACATAAGGCTAATCTGTGTTTTCTTGACCCAGGCTTTGTCTGGCAGATGACAGAACAAACCATAGTTTATTTTCTCAATCCCTGAGATGTTTGTTTCTCTCCTCTTCTGCCCACTCTCTCCCCATATGCCAAATACCTTTGCACCACTGTAGTGTAGGCATGTAGAGTGGCTGGCTTTTTTTTTAACCACTGTTCTTCACCACCTTTGTAGCCTAGCAACACAACTCACTAACAACCCATGGTTTAAATAAACCAGAGTTTACAACCCAACAACAAACCATGGGTTCTCTTTCTGGGTCGTTTGTGTTAAAAAAAACCACGGTTTGTTAGCGCGGCTGGATTCACACATCATGACAACCGAGAATTCAACAACCTGTGGGTTAAAAGAACCATAGATTAGCATTATGTGTGAACCAGGTCAGTAAATATTCACGGAATGGTAGGGATTTTCTTTGAGGAGTGGGGGATAATGTGACTGGTGCATAGCTGGGTGTTTTTTTTAGATTAGATGTACCTTCTCATGCTGGAGTGATAGAACAAGAATGTGCTTAGCTTCTTAATGCATTAGACAATAAACCTAATAAAGCAAGATTTTTTAAAAATAAAAATGGAAAGTGGCATATAAATTTTCTAAACCCAATAAATAAAGAGCTTTGGCCAAGAGAGATAAGTATCTGTGCAGGAATGGGTGTCCACATAATAGGAGGTGCAGGAGCAACACTCCATCAGTGCAGGCATTCATGTTGACTGCAGGTGGGGTGTGTAACTTGCCCTGCAGCATTCCAAGTGAACAGTGGCTGCTGAAACATCTTCCACTTGCCACGGGGCATAAATTGCTGTGATTGTTGAGCTTTCTGGTTGCCTCTGAAAGCTTTCAACTGCAGTTGGGGCTTTCAGGTTTCCCATTCCTGCTCCGAACGGATCTTTCCAACTTACTCATCTTTTCTGCTCAGCTCTCCAGGTTTTGTCAAGAATTATCAAAGGGCAATTAGTCTTGCTCTCAACCACACTGTGACAAATGCAAATAAATAAATAAATCAGGCTGCAAGGCCTGGAGTGCATTCTGCTTGCATACTATTCTGTGCACCCTGAGTCACATGTTTGCAATAGAATTCTTAATGCCAAATATCTCTTTTGTGCTAAAGATGCGTCCTTTTAATTTGCAGGGGCTCGTGTCAATGCCAAGGACAACATGTGGCTGACTCCTCTTCACCGTGCAGTTGCTTCAAGGAGTGAAGTGAGTGATATATCCAAGACTTGGGCAGCACGTGCTTTATGTATTTCACTGGGAAAGTTTTAAAAATATCATTGTTGGATTGTTAATGAGTACTACTGTGATCCCATAGCTCATACCTGTGTTCCAGAAATGCTACAATTTAAATATCCATCTGTTTGTGAAATTGCAAGTTAAGGTACTTGAAAAATATATGTTATATATTTTATATATTCAGTAGCCATGGAACTAGCTGTGTACCTGAGAGACTGGGGGAAGGGGAGGAAGGGGTATGGACACCATTTGAGGCCACATAACAAGCCAATTGTAATTATTTCCATCTTGTTCAAAGCTACCTTAAGGTACAATCCTAACAGAATGGCTATAAGTCTCCAAACTCAAAGGCTTACGGCCATCCAATGCAGAACAGCAGGAGCAGTGGAGGCGATCTTTGCTGCAATGCTCCCCCAACTCTGCATTTTCGTTAGATGGGCTTTTTTGCCCATCTAGCTGGGGCTCTGCGTAGCAGGAGGGAAAGAGGCTGGGGAGGCCCAAGGATATATCGTCAGCTGGCCTCTCCATTCCCCTCCCCTTCACCCACACGCCTCCTTTCCCTCCTCTCTGAGGTTACCTTTGAAACCTCGGAGAGACAGCTGGCATAGTTATCTCTGTGCCAGTTGCGACAGAGAGTGGGACGGGAGTTTGGATTCCTTGCTGACTCCAACCTTGGATCCAGGAATATGAGCTATCCTATGCCCCCCCCCCACTCTGTCCAGGGTCCATATGAATGCTCCTTCTGCTGATTTAGACACAGCCCACAAGCCACATGTCGTGGCCTTCAAAGGGCTCAGTAAATTGCCTCCTTTGCTGCCCATTCTTGATTACGAAAAGAAGGCGGCTCATCTAGAAGTTTGATTGCCACAATCTATGGCTAATGGGCTGCTTTCTGCTTAGTGGGGTACTAGTTGTGTGCAAGTTTCATTTAAGTCATATAATGTTCAAGACTTGGGAGTGCTTCTGCATAATAGTTTTAATAATAAAATACCCAAGCTTCTTCACATTAGACTTCGGGTGTATAATTGGAAATATGGTGGACCACCCCTGTTATTGTCTGCGAGGCTTGTATGGATTGCATTGCATACTTTAACCTCCTAATTATCCCTGTTAGTGGCACAGGTAGCTGAGCAACCAGCCAGCCCAAAAAGCCAATGATGTGTGGTTTGCATGGGTGAGATCACTTCTCCCACCCCGCTTGGTCTTGCTGGGGCCAGGAAACAGCCAGTTGCCACCACCTTGTCAGGGGTTGCTCCTCCTCTGGGTGGGTCTTGTCTGACAATTGAGGTTCTCTGCAGTAGGTCTCCCAAACAAAAATGCAACAGAAACTCACCCCATATGGGGAAGCGTTTATTCTTTTGAACGTGAGCAGGCAGAGAGGCAATTGCGGAATGTCCAAGTCCCAGTTATTTCAGGAGCAGAAGATTAGAAGGTTTCTTTGCCTGCTTCCATCTATTAATTAGTTATGCTCTAATTGTGAGCCGCAGACCATAAGTTAGCATTTCAACTGCCACCCTTAAGTGAGATAGACCTCTTCAGTGCCTGCTGATCACCAATAGAATTAGTCACATATGATGGTTTTTCATATTAGCCAATAAGGCATCCAAAGTCAAACATTATAGGAAGGAAGAGTGCAGCTTTTGCTGAAAGCAGTTTTATTTTGAACTGAAGCAGGAATAGTCAGCCACTGCCTTCCAACATCCTGGCTGAGGATCGTCCTTAATGTGACACTTGATTTGCAGCGTAGCAGGAAGCGGTACACGGTAGATAATAAGGCAGTGGAATAACCTTGACATAAATGGAGCATTCCCTAGAGATCTGCTGGGTCTGGGCAGCAATCCTGTGCACAGTTAGTTTGGAGGTTGACAGCCATTTGCCAGAGAGTGGCATGATAGACCTATTGTTGTACACACTCCTTTTGTTTGTTTGTCCAGCAGTCTCTCGTCAAACTGATTTTGCAAGTTTGGAAAGCCCTGCAAAATCCTGCCAAGCTTGCTTGACAATGATGGTACTGGGCTGAGTGTGCACATCAGGAGCAGCAAGGCCTCGATCATGATGCCTTCAGCTCTGGGAGCAGAGGAATGGTCTGTCTCCAACCTTCGGCTGCTTTTAATGCCTTTGAAATCAATGGGGCTTAAACAGTCTAGCTGTGTATGGGATTGCAGCCATTTTCATTGTGTTAACTTTTTGAGAACAATGGGCAGGGTATGTCCAGTGATTAAGGGGACCCTGAGGCATTTTGCTTCTGAATGCCTGATGCCTGCATTGGACTAATGTATTTAGACTTCCCCATCCCCGATCTGGAGCGCTTGCAGCAGAATGTCATTTTGTTGCCTGAAGCAAAGGACAAAGACACGCGCACACTTTGGGGCAGCAGACTAGCTCAGGGGGCTCAGGGCAGGCTGCATGGCACGCATAGCCCTATCCCCTCCCTGGCCACTGTTTTTATTGGTAGGGCCAGCCCTTCTGTCTCTATTTCCACAAGAGGACAAAAAGCAATGGTTCAAAATAGAAAGGAAAGCAGATTTAGGTTAAACAGAATGGGGAGCTTCCAGGATGGAAGGATAGTTCACCTTTGGAACTAATTGCCTGTTTCAGAGACTTGTGGGACCTCTCTCAGTGTTCAACAAAAAGCAGGAAAGGCATCTATCAAGGATATCCTCCATTGTAACAATTTCCAGAGTTGTAGCCATGTTAATCTGTTACAGCTAAAACAACTAAGGAAAAATGCCCTACTTTGTGTGGCATTGGTCACTAAATGGCTGTGCCCTGTTGGAACATGAAGTACTAGTTGAGCTGCTTTGCAGGTGGGACCATCCAACCTTTGTTTGTTTGAACACTACCAGTTATTGTCCAATGTCTACTTTGTACAGCCAGAAAGGGGATTACAGGCAAACAGAATTAAGATAAAATGAAAATCAGAGTAAGGAGGATTAATGGAACACTTCTCATGAGCAACTAATATATGTCCTTATTAAGAACTTTTACTTCAAAGATTGGGACGAGATTTATCCCTGTAGTCCCTTCCATCCATCTCTTCAGATTCTATGGATCTATTGTTTTATTTTTATTTCTTTTGACAGCAGGGTGCAGAATGTAGCTTTCTTCCCCTCTTTTTGCCTTGTCTCAAACTCCAGACTTAGTCAATGGCCCTGTTCAGAAGACACCTTAAACCATGGCTTTAACCACGATGGTTAAGCCAGAAAGATGGGCTGTGTTCAGAAGACACCTTAAACCACAGCTTTAACCATGGTGAACAAAGCAAAAAGCGTTATTCTTCTGAACACAACCTGGCTTTCTAGCTTAACCACTGTGGTTTAAAGCCCTGGTTTAAGGTGTCTTCTGAATGGGCCCAGTGAGGGAAACACAAAATAACCAGGCATGACTGAATTTTCACTGATGCTGTCACCCCTTTCTAAGCTGCCATTTTTGTTTGAGTTTTCATCATTCGAACGCTGAGCCACCACCATGCTTGCTGGTGAATTGCCTGCTGAGAGAGCCTTCTTTTTTTAAAAAAGTCAAAAGCTTGGCTTTTCTCCAGAGATTGATGGATTTGCCTCTGCAACAATCTGAGCACTTGCCAAGCCTGGAGGCATGAATCCTTGGAGCTCATTTCTGAACTCAAGTATTGTTTAGCTACTGTTGGAGTGTCCCAGCTGCTGGCCTCTAGCAAAAGCCCACCAAAAGAAATCTCTAATGGAACACAAATGCTTGGAAACAATAGAAGGTGTGTGTGTGTGTGTGTGTGTGTGTGTGTGGAGAGAACCCATCCACCTTAATAGCAAAGATTAAACATCAACCTATAAAAAGCAAAAAGGTATTGCTATGATTGTTAACACCCAGAATTGCAATCTGCTGGGTTTATTTCACATGTCAGAGCTGGTGATTTCTATTGAATATGACAGTCTGGCTGACTTGATGGTTTCTAATCCTTTTAATATATATTTCAACCGTAACCCTTCAAACACTAAAATAGAGGTGTGGAATTCAGATTATGTGCACGCTTTTTTTGTCTTTTTCCATCATAAGTTTATTTCTCTCAGTACATATATGGTTATATTTGTCATTAATCCCCTTGCGAAGGGGGTCCACGCAAATAAAAGGACAGTGGGACCATGTGGCTGGCGCCACTTCTGAGGTCACACTGCTCCCCATGCTGAATTGACATGTCTATAGAACTCTGTGTCTAGAGCACTTCCATTTGCCCAATCTTCAGACCCTTTGCAGGCTTCCCTTTCCCCAGGTTGAGCTGGCTGTCGTTTACACACACATATCACCCCATCTCTCATCGTTTAACGGTTCTTGGCAAGTTGTATTAACTGTCTCCACTGCAAAATATTTTCTTTGAGGCTGGACCTACACATGATACCCGATGCATACTTGCTACTAAAATATGCTCCCCATATCTTCTCCAACATCCAACAGCCATGCATTGATGTGGACATCTGCAAAGGCCATGTGCATAGGAGTTGGGCTGATGAAGCCGTGTGGACTCAGAGCCAGTGGTGCAGTTCTACTGGCCCTTTCTTCATGTGCAGTCCCTTCACACAATTAATGTGTGAAGGGGGCCGTCACTGACTGCAGATTATTGCCTCAGGTGGAAAGTTCATATCACCCAATCTGATGTCACTCAGTGGAAATGCACATTATAACTCATGTGTTATAATTGCTGAAAGCAGTGACCCTGCATCTCCTCTTCCTGCTGTCTCCAGTAATGTTTACTAAGAAAAAATGCATGATGTGAGATTTCTCCAGCACCAGCCACATACGGGAGAGGGGAAATTCACAATGCAATGGTGTCACATCATGTGTTCTGTTTTACTTAAGTGTCAAGGAAGACAGGAGATGAAGGAGATTGGGGGGGGGGGCATGTGTTTTGCAGTGGAGACAGTTAATACATCTTGCCAAGAATCATTAAATGATGAGAGATGGGATGATGACATATAAGCGAGAACCAGTCCATCCTGGGGAAAGGGAACCTTGCAAAGTGTCTGTAGATGGGGTAAATGGAAGTGCTATATGTCAATTCAGCATGGGAAATGGCACTGATTGTATATTTTAACTATGCACAAAGGATATTCAGCCAAGTGCATAACAGAGTTACATTAAGTAGTACATGAGTTGAAGAGATGAATGTGGTTTCTTGTGGGCAGAATGATTCTTCACTATTTTAAGAGTTGGTCGATTCCTTTCTCTCTTATTTATATAGCAGCTTATATGGTAGCTTATTATAAAGAGCTAAGACTAAGGTAGTGACTTGCCCAAGCGAATGCTCCCTTGCATGAAGTTAGTAATTGAGCAGGAATATGAACCAGAAGGATTTAAGCTTCTGATTTTTTGTTTTGTTTTAGAACAATTGAACTGAATGAGGCCAGTTTAATTCAGTTTTCATTCATTCTCAGCCAGATGCATTAAGGACTCCCATTCAGTCCTCACTTGTATCTTTTGGGAGTTGCGGGGTTTTCTTGTTGCTGACAGCAGTGAGAGCACATCTGCTTCTGTGCCTTTACCCTGGAGCCATCTTTTCCCTCCAAAAATCTCCTGGACATTCAGTCATTCTAGAAGTCATTCTGGGGGGAAATGGCTGCCAGTGAGGGCCACCAATTTCCCCCCTCAGAATACCCCAGAACAACACACATTTAAGGCCATTAAGTAGATGTTTAGCATGTGCATTTGCCAGTCTCTAGTTATAAACTAGTTCCATTTCTGCTGAACCAACAAATGTTGTCTAGAAACCAAAGGAATCCTTCAAACTCTGTTTCCTCAGGTTATATTTTCAATGTCACCCCACTTTGCATCCCTATAGCCTAGGAATGCTTTTTAATAAATTGAAATAATGAATTTTCGGTAAAGCTGCTGAATCACACTGACAACAAAATATTATTATTGATAATCCAAGAAATCTTGCAAATTGGATGCAGTTGTTATTCATCAGCATTGTTGATAAAGATGAAATTGATAAGAAATAAAAATAATAGCACTTACATATCACAAAGCTTTTTGCTTGTGACTATCCTGTTAGATGTTCAGAAATAAACAAATAAAACCCCCAACAAAACCACTATAGAACTATTGGATGACGTTTTAGTAATTTTATAAAACACTAAAAAGCCAAAGAAAATTGCATTTTTATTTTGCAAATCCATATATCAGTAAGTTTTGAGCTCTCCAGAAAACAGCCATGTTGTGAAATATTAACATGTACTTTTCCGGGCCTTTTGGATGTATGTAGTTTTAGTATTTAGTTTTAGTATTTGCTATTGGATGATGTTTATTTTTGGCATTTGCAGAATTATTGTACTACTATTATTAAAATATTTATACATTGGCAGGGACAAAGGTATGTGGTACGCAATGACTGGTAATGATACAACATCATCAGAGGTCATGAAGAGCCAGTGTGGCGTAGTGGCTAGAGTGTCAGACTGGGAGTTGGGAGATCCAGGTTCTAAGTCCCCACTCGGCCATGGAAACCCACTGGATGACTTTGGGCCAGTCACAGACTCTCAGCCCAACCCACCTCACAGGGTTATTGCTGTGAGGATAAAATGGAGAAGAGGAGGATTAAGTACGCCTCCTTGGGTTCCTTGGAGGAAAAAAGGCGGGATATAAATGCAATAATAAATAAAATAAAAATAAATATTTCATCTTCGATTTCATTGTACATGAAAAGGTCTTCATTGTAAATATTGGTAGACTACCTTCCAAAAGAAAACTGATTACCGGGTGGTTTAGCTGAGAAAGCTAAGTATGTTATCCATCCCTGTGTACAAAGTACAGACATAGGGTACGTCTTGATGAGGGGTTTGCTCCAGGGTGGATCCGTAGTGGCAACAGATATATGATGTAGCCGCCATCGTGAAGCCACCCAGAGGCAAAACCCCAAAGCTCCGCTTTAAAAAAGTTGGCTACTTACCGCGTGTTTTTCCTGTCAGCAAGGCACAGACGCGCATTTGCCATCTGTCGCCATGCCCCGGCATTGCAGCAGAGGCATATCCCGGCCAATGCCTCACCCTGATTGGTTGCTCAGCCAGGACAGGAGGAGGGGCAGGCCAGTGAGCTGAATGGCCGCTGGACCACCTCCATGAACCATCACTTTTTTTAAAAAAAAAAAGTAAAAAAAATTAAAGTAATTTTTTTTTTTTAAGAACTGGGGAGAGGGGAACTGGGGAAGGGGTGGCCCAGCGTGCCGAATGGCCGCTGGGCCACCTCTATGCTTCTGCGGACCATCGTTTTTAAAAAAATAATAAATAAATAAATAAATAAATAAATAAATGGAAGTGGTTATGCAGAACCAGAACACCCCATTCCTCCCCCTGTTGTTTTTTCTTTTCCTATCTGTAAATCCAAAGTTTCACGTTTACAGATTAAAAAAAAAAGCACCAAAACGGCTGCCCCCCTGAGCGCCTGTGCAATGTCCCGTGGTGTGCCCGGGCTTGGGTGCACAAGGGTGGCAGCGGCCCCTTCACACAAAACCCGCACTTGTGCTTCTTCCCATGCAGATAATGGGAAGGAGCGCCAATGTGGGAGTTTGAGGCCTTGGGGCGCAGACGTGATGCCGCCAAGACACGGCCATACATAATATTAAGTACAAGGGATGCCATGAATTGACTACTGTATAGTCTAGATTAATCTGGTAAATACATTACTTAAATGTGCCTAAAGATTCAACCCTAATTCTACTGGCTCAGGAAGTAAGCGCCTCCTCCCTTATGTCCCAGTCTGCCACTAAAGGTCTTCTGAGGTTGCCTAATGTGAGATTGGCGGCCCACTCAAGAGGATCTTTTCCTTTGCCACCCCTCAGCTGTGGAATGACCTGCCAATTGAAATGTGCTTACTGACCTTCCCTTTTTAGAGTTCTTATTTCTCTTTGCAGAAATAAGAAATATACTGCTTTGAGACTGTATTGTTTTCATAGTAGGTTGTTCTTTCGTTTTTTTCCAGTTTTTAAGAGTACTTTGTATATAGGCAGGTTATAAATTGAATAAATGCATAATAAATAAATAATAAGTTCAACTATAAGTAGGTTTTAATTTTGAATAAACAGTTGGGATCATGGTGTAAACCGTGTATCAATATGAATTTATCCAAAAGTTGCGTGTCAACAGTAGTGTGTCAACAATTCAACCAGTTAAATTAAAATTCTAGAAAAGGGTCTGTACTACCTTAGAATGCACATGGGTGGTGCATGATTGAATGTCTTTTTGGTATTGATGTTTCTTTGTAATAGAGGAGTGACACAACCACCATTCAGCATAAACTCAAGATTCATAACTATAATCTGTAATTTATAATAAATGCGTACTTGTAAGGTTTAACTGTGCTGTCTTTGTAGGAAGCAGTGCAAGTATTGATTAAACATTCGGCCGATGTCAACGCCCGGGACAAGAACTGGCAGACCCCTTTGCATGTAGCAGCTGCAAATAAAGCTGTGAAGTGTGCTGAAGTGATCATTCCCCTTCTGAGCAGTGTCAATGTCTCTGACAGAGGGGGTCGGACCGCGTTACACCATGCAGCTCTGAATGGCCACGTTGAAGTGAGTAGCTTAACTTGGAATTTTTCTTGTCAATAAGGAAAAACACAGCTGTTTTACTTGGGGGTAACCCTGAGCCAGTGCCAGCATTATTATATTGTTCCCCATGTAATGGATCATGAGTAGCTTTGTTACCCACTGTTCAGGTTTCCCTGGGACCTGCTTGACAAGACTGTTGTAGAAATTCCCAGTAGAAACTCAAAGTCTGGCACAGCAGTCACTTCTTTTTTGACATTTGCCCTTTTTTGGTCACTTCTGAAGGAATATCTAGAGCATGTCCAAAGCTCAGTGTCGTGTTTCTCAAAACCTCCTGCCTTCTTGGGAGACAATAAGGAGGCCTGCTAAGTAATCCACAAAGCTTTATTTAAGCAATAAACATCTCTTCCCACCTGAAGAGAGTCTAATCTCTTGGAACTTTCCCCTAGGCAAAACTATGCAAACTAAGCGAGACAATTGTCCTTTCAAGGAGAATGGAAAGCCTTTTCCCAAGATGCGTTAACTTCAGAGAGACTAGTTCTGAGGCGGCTTCTGATGCGATGCGAGCTGGGCCAACTTCCTCTCGCCTTCCTTTCACTTCTCCCATTTTAGTCTGCAGCGTACTCTAGGATCAGCTAACCTCTCTGTGTTCTCTCCTTCGGAAGAATGTTGGCTTCCTACTGACTGTGTATTGTTTGTCCTTGAGGAGAAAAGCTCTGGAGAGAGTTCACCACCAGCTGGTGAAGAGCCCGTGAGAGCTTTCTTCCTCACTGGGACAGGCTGGCCTGTTCCTGGCGCTGACTCCTCTCCTTCAGAGTCTGATTCTGATTGATCACCTGAAACACCTTCTTCCAACCCAGGGAGAGCAGGGCTAGACATGACACTCAGGATTTTCCCTGAAGATATAACAGTCATGCATGCACACACTTACCAGAGAGAAATGTCATTTGAGTGTTGCTTCAGTTAACAACTTGCACCATTTATTAAGCATAAGCAAAATTAGTCTCTCTTCACTGTGAATGCAAAATGAATTTTAGAAGAAGACACCTTTGGCAATCAAAACAGTGTTGGAAAGGCAATAGGCCTCACAAAAGGAAAGCAATGGTTGTGGAATTTGGATTAATGGGTTATACTAATATTTTCCAATGCGGTTTTTTTTCCAAACTTCAATTGTAGTTTAAAAATTATGTCCGTGGCTTCTTGGCAGAGTTCTCAGTTAGACCTTTATTACTGGCTGCATTTCTTGTGGCTACACTTAGGACTAGATGATCTCAATTGTGGATTCATCTCCACATATTTGTGTGACACCGGATCAAAGTTTAGGAGTAGAATAAAATGTTCTCACTAATCATACAAAGAGTGAACAAAAGGTTGCAAAAAGGTATTTCAGGGGGCAATAAATACCTGCTATGAAGCAGTTATCAAAATATGGGGTTTTAATGGTTTATATTTTGGGAGAATATTTGGGTTATGTATATATTTTTAAGCTGCTTGCTCACCATTTAGAATGTAAAGGACAAATTAATTCTGCCTTCTGTCTGGGACATGTGGTATAATCTTCATTGAGTGAGATTGTTGACCCCTTGCTATGAACTACAGGCAGACTCCCACACCCATGATAGCTAATCCCGCCCCTCTCCCCTTTTCCTTTTTAATGGAGGTAAACTTCAGGCTTGAATGATCTACACTAGACAGCGCCGGTGCCGGACTATTTTGCGCCCTACGCAAGGCGAGCTACTTGAACCTCTCCCCCAACCCCAATTTTTTTGCCAACTTCGATTTTTAAGAACAGATGTTTTGTAGAAAAAATAAAAAGCACAAAACTTGAACTTATTAAGATTTTTCTTAAAACAGCTAATTTGTATAAAACTGTGGCCCTTAAAGGTCAGTACTGCGCCCCTCTGAGGTCCGCTGCCTAGTTTGCCTAATGGTAGCGCCGGCCCTGACACTAGGGGTGGGCAACTTTTTTGACCGTGAGGGTTGCATGCAGTGGTGGGTGGCATGCCACCCATGAATGGAGCTGGCAGGTAGACGGGTGGGCATGACTCCTCCCTTTCTCTCTCTTTTTTACACAGGCACACAAGAATGCGGTGGTACAGACCTGCAAACACACACGCACACACGTACAAGCACACACATGGATTCAGTCATGTGCATACACATCCTGTTGTGTCCACCCCATCCCAGCTTGCCCAGCTGATCGATGCTGGGTATACCTGAGGCGTGCACAGATTGGTGTGCACCTCAGCCTAGGGCCAATCTACTGGGCAGTTGGGAAGAGAGCCTTGGGTTACCCATATGTGATCTATACAGTACAGATTGGTCTTCAGGATACCTTGATATCCAGAGCCCTTCAATAACCTAGATAAGAGCTAGAAAGAGCAAAAGATACTCGCAAAATTCCATTTTGTGACGATACCAGCAGAGCAAGGAGTAGGGCTAATACAAGTGTACGCGGCTGCTCTTGGCCTCAGAGGAAGGCCCAGGGTTCGGTCCCTGAGGGGATTTATGGCCGTCTTATTTTTATTTTCCTAGTGTTCCATGGGATTAGTGAGAAAAGCTTATCTTTTTATGTTGCTGATGGATGACGGTGGACATTTGGGAAGCCAGACAGTCTCTGACCTGGCAATTTCTGCGGTTGTGTCAGGATCAATTCCGTCCTCTTTCTCTCTTGCTGTCTTTTGCCTCTAGAATGAAGAGAGAAAGGAACTCTCCTAGGTAAATGCAATACCTCTGCTAGTCTGTGTGCTGATTTCTTTTGCAGGCAAAGCTTTTTTCAAAAGAATAATCTGCACGGCTATATTGCAATTTCCTGGAAGTTTATTTTTAAGCGACCTTTAAGATCCACCTCTAAGATTGATGGGAAGCCCTAAAATGTTGTTCATAATATGTAACAATACTTACATTATAGGCTCATTATTGTGAGAACTGCCTCACATTCTAAAATACTTTTTCATCCAAATGCCTCTGTGACATGGCAATCTGCATTAAACGGACTACCACTTTGTCTACAACAATTGATGTGTTTTTTGTTTGGTGTGTTTGCTTGCTTTAGATGGTGAACTTGCTTTTGGCTAAAGGGGCAAACATTAATGCCTTTGACAAAAAGGACCGAAGAGCTTTGCACTGGGCAGCATACATGGGTAAGAGCGGGTGGGTTTTCCCACTCATTGGCAAAATGGTTTTAACACAATTGGCATTGCGGGAGGTAATGATGCGAGGGGGCGGGGCGGCGAACCTCTTTCAGACTGAAGGCCCAATTCCATTTCAGAGAAACTCTTGGGCCCCTGTATTCCTGTGGTGGGCGGGCCTTAAGAGAAAGGGGTGGGTCCAAAATACCAGTGTGAGAAGAGGCATTTCAACCATTTGGAATGGGGAAAATACACAAGCGCCAGGAAGCCACCCAAGGAACATGGCCATCTGGGGAATGCCAGGCAGACTGGATTGAGACTCCATGCCTGAGGTTCTGTGCCCCCTGCAATAAAACTAGGCAAATTTAGAAATTTTCTTTTTTATTCCTAAGCTACAACTCCCCCCCCCTCCATGTTATAACCTTTCCTCATAGGGCAGTTGCTCCTGCCGCTTGGAAATTTAAATTGTCAACATTTTCATTTTGACTGGGGTGACATTTTCATTTAGGTTTCCACCACAACACAAAGATCATTTTCCTGGTCAGTCACCGCCGGCTCAGCCAGGGCGACCCTCCCATGAGGTGGTGTGAAGCCCCCACCTCAGATAGTGGAGGGGGGAAGCAGCAGCACATTGCACTGCTCCCACTCTGCCCTGCCAGGAGAGCCCTCTGCTGTCTCCAGCAGGTGTTCCAGGGAGCCCTGCCAGCATTTGCCTCAGCAAGAGAGCAGCCGGCAGGGCTCTCCGGAGCAGCTGCCCTCTGGAGAGTTGAGTCGGTCGAGGAAGCAGCTGACACAGCTCTTCAGAAAGCAGGCCAGGCTGAAATGCCTGGCACTGAGGGAGTGTGGGGGACTTCCTCAAAGCCATGCATTATGGGAGGGTGTCCCAGGAGATTGCTTGCGCAAGTGATCTTCTAGGACACCCCTTGCATGCCGTGTGAATTCCAATTGTCTTAGTTTGGAATGATCCTTCTGAAGCTCTTCACAATGCCTTTTCGTTTTAATCACCCTCAATAATTTGGTGTGTTCAGCAAACATGACCACCCCACTGCTTATCCTTAACTCCAGATCATTTATTAACATATTAAAGAGCATTGGCTCCAATAGGTCCCTAGGGGACCCTCCTGTTTACATCCCTACATTGCAAGAACTAACTGACCATATAAAGCTGAAATTAATTTACCCTGTCTCTGAGGAACCATCCACCAGCATTTAATTTCTCAAATGGAAAGTAACAGAAGTAGCAGGCTTGGAGCTTCATCCCATGTACCTGTTTCCTTTGAATTATCCTCTACAGCATTTAGCTTTCGTTGTTGTTGTTGTTGTAGTACCCCGGGCGGCAGCGGTTTGCATACCAGGAAGAGGGTTTAAGGGGGGAAATGTAAAAAAATTATAAAAAATCAACGGATGACCCAATCCGATTCAAATTTGGTATGCTTAAAGCTCTCCTTAATATCTATTACTGTGCCGATTTTGATGTTTCTATCTTTAAAGCTTACACAGATTTAAGCATTTGTTTAATTTTTTTCAAATCCTGCTCCTGCGCCCCAGTGGCCGCTCGGAAAATACACTCGAAAACTAGTGGCTAAATACAGCAACGCTTTTCCCTTTATAGTACAATTAAAGCAGGATGCATGGGAGTACTTCACAGTCAAAGCAGATTATAAGGTGGAAAACTTCGGAGTCCTTTGCACGCAATTCACAGTGATTGCACAGTATAACCCTGGTGTGATAAAGCTCTTTGAGAAGTAGCTCAAAGCCCTTCTAAAAGTCTGTTCTATGTCCCCCCCTTTTTTAATCTATAGTGCAACCTTATAAATAAATAAGCCTGCAAACATTTGCTAGTGTGCAGGAGGCTGGCAGAGGAGGGACATATAGCTCTGTCCCTTCTCCATCAGCCTGCTGATTTCTGTGTTGGGTATGGAGCAGGGGGCTTCCCTTCTCTAGCAGTGGACTTGCTTTCCGTCTTGGGCACAAAGTGCTCCATTCCCCCTCCACACCAACCCTGCTCACTTACCTGCATGCAATTCCTTATTATCTGGAGCTTGCAGGTGAGTGCTTAAATACGAAGCTGCTATAGAGCAGGGATGGTCAGACAGTAGATCAGGATCTACTGGTGGATCACTGGGGCCAAATCTACACCAAGCATGATATAACACCTTGAAAGTGGTTTGAAAATGGTATATGGAATGTGTTATGGGCCCCAAGAGTTGACCATGCTGTTATAAACCATTATAAAGCAGTAGTGTAGATCTTGCCGGGGCAAGCAGCAATAAGAGTTTCTAAGTTCCAATTCTCTAACAACAACAACAACAACAACAACAGACTCCCCCCTCCCCCAAAAATAAGGTTGCTGAAAAAGAACTCTGGAATGTGGTGGGGGGAGGACTTTGAGTAGATTTTTGTGTGTAAAAGGACCTATGAACTTGATTCTGGTGCAATGACAAATTCCTGGCCAGAACTTGTGCTCAGAAAAATTTTGAGCCACTATTTTGCACCGGGCCTCAATTGGAGGACCTCAGGGCTGCAGTGAAAACAAAAGTAAATCCCACAAGCATGATGTCTACCCACCCCTGTTATAGAGCAACTCTCTAGAAGTAAAAATAAACAGAATTTTGGAGTAAAACCTACCAATGATAATGCTATCCATTGTGAAGATGCCCTGATTGCTCATCTTTTTAATTGCATGATATTATTGAAAGAAACAACGTTCTCTTGCTTGTTATAAATTTTGTAGTCATTTCTTGCCATTGTTTCGAAGTTCCATTAGAAACAGGGTGGGTGAGAAATACAATTTTAAGTATTCCTTTTGGGTGTAACCTTTCTCCCTACCCAAAAGGTTTGTAGCACAATCCTATGTGTGCCTACTCAAAAGTAAATCCCAGTGTGTTCAGTGGAGATTACCCCCAGGAAGGCGTGCAAAGGATCATAGCCTTAATTTTCTTTTCTCCCAGCATTCAAACTGAGTTCTAATTTTTATTTTAATTTTATCTATGACTGTGATATAGTTAACTCAACATATTTGTTCAAATTATAAGGTAATTTTAATCCCTAATTATTCGTTTTCTTATAGTACAAAACGTGCTTTTAAGAGACTTTGTCGGATTTTTTTCAAAGACCTTGGCTTGGGTGGAGACAGACAATAATATTTCAGTGGGTTGAAGGCAGTTTGAAATAGGGATCATTGCTCATGGTGTATATATAAACTTACTCCATTTTCAGCTCCCGATGAGTGGGTTTCACAGGGTCCTTTGCACCATTTCAGCCTGTCTAGTCAGGGCCAACAGGCAGTGAAGATTAGTATGTGATTTATTTATTTATTTATTTATTACATTTTTATACCACCCAATAGCTGAAGCTCTCTGGGCGGTTCACAAAAATTAAAACCATGAAAAGCATAATAAAACAACCAAGAGTCTAAAAACGCAAATACAAAATACAATATAAAAAGCACAACCAGGATAAAACCACACAGCAGAAATTGATATAGATTGAAATATGGAATTAAAACAGCAAAGTTTAAATTTAAGTTAAATTAGGTGTTAAAATACTGAGAAAATAAAAAGGTCTTCAGCTAGTGATGGAAAGAATACAGTGTAGGCACCAGGCAAATCTCTCTGGGGAGCTCATTCCACAGCCAGGATTCCACAATATGATGTGTACAATATGAAGGGAAATCCCTTTCATGGCACTTTCAGCTCCCTTAAAATCAATTGTGTGTCTGGATTTTTTTTTAACGTGCTTGAAATGAATGTCTTTCCAAATTGTAAATTATTCTGAACCCAAAATGACATGCTGGCAACCAAGACAGTAATTTAAGAAAATTTCACTGCAGGGAATATATAGGTAATGCTCCATTTTCCTCCTCTTTCTAAGGCCACTTGGAAGTTGTTTCATTGCTGATTAGTCATGGTGCTGAGGTGACATGTAAGGATAAGAAGGGTTACACTCCACTTCATGCTGCTGCATCCAATGGGCAGATCAGTGTGGTGAAACACCTCCTCAATCTCGGTGTGGAGGTAAGTAGCAATTAATATGATTTTTAACAGGTTAGTGAACACTGGACACTGTAATTTAATCAGTATAAATTCCTCGCCGTTGGGACTTTTCATTCTGCAATGAAATTAGATTTTCAGTGCTCTCTTAAAATTTATTCTCCCATTGACAAGGTTTATGAAGGAATCCATTTTTGTCATCTGGATTGTGGATTTTATAATCTGTCTTGGTCATGAGGCTAATATACCATAGCTGTTCAGGGTGACAGGTTTAGGTGTGATTATCTTGACTTTCCTTTCCCACCAGGCTTGAAATAGCAGTGGGAATTCAGAATGTCATGCGGAGAGGTATCACTGAAACCTATGATATATTGTATATCAGCTGTACTTTTTGAAAGTGAGGATAATCACTCCCCTCTTGACAGGCAGACTTTCTTACATTTTATAGTGTCATTCCCGCAGCTGACTAAATTGATAATCAACTCAGCAATGAACTAGAAAGCTTTTGCCTAGATTGGGGTGGGGAGATGATGGAACATCAAATTTCTCTTTGTTGTTTTGGAGCAATAGACTAACACAGCTTACCGCCTCTGGAAATTCTCATATTATTATTTCTTCTTCTTCTTCCTCTTCTTCTTCTTCTTCTTCTGAATGCCAGTAAAGATCAACCAGTCTTAAGATCCGCCTTGAAGATTTCCATCTAAACATTGTGAGGGGAAGGCACACATTTCTTTAAGAAGCTGTGCAGCACAACTGATTTTTGAAAAAAAATCACATCATGATCTAGATGTTATAAGAAAAGCTGCAACTGCCCAAATATTTCCTTGTTGGGGTAGAGCATACACTCGCACCCACTCCTTATATATGCTAGATGACTTGCATTTTCATTCTTTCTTTAGATAGTGAGCTCCTACTTAGGTTGTTTTATTGAAGCTGTTGCACAAGCATATTGGTGATAGATTAAGAATTATAATTAGTGAATTTCTTTATTTCTTCAGTGATCTTGTTATTTTATTATGTAGTTTCCTGTTTTCATTGCCTTCATTTTTTGAAAATTTATTTCAGATTAAAATAATATTTTGTGAGGGGTGGAGGGAAGGCTCTCTATTGTGTTGTTTATAAGAGAGCAATCCTATGGCCCCTAGACAGTGTCTTGGGTGGGTGGGTGGCATAGGATTGATTGTTTTCTTAGCTATGAAGTCAGAAACCACGCTCCCCACTCCCCCTTGTATCCGTCATGGAGACAACCACGCTGGCTACCTCTCTGCACTCAGTAAATGGAGTGCAGAAATAGGGGGAGGGGGAATTTCCAGGGACAGGGGGTGGGGAAGGAGACTGGGGCATCAGCCATACAATGTTTCTTATTGCCACCCCAGCCTCCTTCCCTCCTGCTCCAAAGGGGTGCTGCTAGATGGGTAAAATTGCCCATCTAGCAGAAATGCAGGGCAGCTCCATCTCCAGACAGCCCCCATTGGATACTCGGCAGCCTCTAAATTCAGGGGCTGCCAACTATTTTCATAGGATTGCACCCTAAATAAATGTAGCAATTCTTATAACATTTATTTCATGGTGTGTGTGTGTGTGTGTGTATTTTTAAGAATCCACTGTGTCACTTATCTTCTTCAAGGAATAGGCATCTTCCACTCTCAAAGGGTCTTCCAGATGAAACTTTTATCATACACGCAGTTGCCTCATTCATGGAATTTAATTTGCAGGGGATGGTTGGGCAGGAGAGATACAGTAGCCTCTTCCATTTGTAACCCCCCCATGTTTTTTCCAAGGGTTGGTGCATCTTTTCTCTTATCGCAGATAAACTGTTAGGGAGGAAAAGATGAAATAGCTCCACAATGCCTTTTGTTTGGTGGCACTAAGAATCCTCCATTTGGAGGATCTCTCTGTCTCTCTCTCTCAAGGGGAGAGTATAACTAATGAAGTATACTGGAGTATATTTTTGTCAATGAAATCAGCTTGCATACAATAACAAGCCATGTCATGCAACTCTCCAGCTGTGTCAACATGCAGTCAGCAGTGGCTTAGGCAACGCTAATGATCTGATGTCTGTAATTTAATTAAATGATCTTGTTTCGTTGTAGATTGATGAAATGAACGTCTATGGAAATACTGCACTTCATATCGCCTGTTATAATGGGCAGGATTCTGTGGCTAATGAGCTGATTGACTATGGAGCGAATGTCAACCAACCTAATAACAGTGGATTCACTCCCCTGCATTTTGCTGCTGCTTCTACTCATGGAGCTCTTTGTCTGGAATTGCTAGTGAATAATGGGGCAGATGTTAACATTCAGGTAAAACAATAAGTTTCACACTTCTTAATTTTGATTGCCTGGACATGATCTCTGCTCCAGTTTGATATTTCTGCAAACTGCAAGTAAATGGAAACAGTGTTAAGATTAGAGAGAGTTGCGCCTCACCCTCTGTTTTGTATTTGGGTGCAGATATTAAAGTACACAATAGGTGTCTGTTTGAAGGGCATGTGAAAAATGGCTCTATTGAGAAAAATAATCTACAGCAATTTTAGCTTAAGTGTTATATAGTCACCTGATTTCTCTTCCCAAATGTTCTTTGGAGTTGGTCACTATTAAAACAATTTTACACATAGGAAACTGAGGGCGTGTCTAGACCTACCTTGTGGAGGGGGGATGATCTCGCGATTTTATGATTGCGAGATCGTCCCCCTCATCTACATGCAGCGTGCGACATTGCGCCAGCCATTTTGGATTTTTTTTTTTTAAAGGAAAAGAAGCACACGAGCGCTTGAACGACTCATGTTTGGTTCTTTTAAAAAAAACACCTCCCCCTCCCCCCCACCCCACCCCCAATGGGCACAAAGCTCCTGAGGAGCTCCGTGCCTGGTTATTTGCGAGGAGCCAGGACAAAACAGCAACAGCGGGCCACACGTCCCGCGGTCACGAGATCATCCTGAGACTGCAGAAAAATTGAAAATTATTATTATTATTATTATTATTATTATTATTATTATTATTATTATTTGTATCCCGCCTTTTGCCCAATGCTAGGCCTCATGGGTAGGGCGATATCCCAGGGCAAGGGAGGGATCTCCCTGCTCCCGGGATGCCCTGTGTGTCATGTGGACGCGCAGGGATGATCCCAGGACGATCACCAGGATATCGCCCGTCTAGCCATGTCTTGAGACAGATGTTGTGTTTTCCTTCAAAGCCTAGTGGAACACAGCGGGGTGGTTTGCAAATCATGATAAGCCATACTGAAAATAAGCCATGCTGCATTGGTTGTTTGGGACTGGCTGGAGCCTTGTAGTGCTGTTAGCAGCGTACAGAGGACATATATTCCTCCCCCACCTTTCCTCTGTATTATACAGTGCTGGGGCTATACCCTTCAGTAGTCAAGGGAATGGTGATGACAGGTTGGATTTATGAACAATCTATAAATGTAACGACAGGTGGCAACCCTGTGGTTCTCAGAATTAATGAACTGTGGTCAATTAGCTGTGGTCATTTTTGGGGTGTTTTGTTTTTGACAGAGTAAAGATGGGAAGAGTCCATTGCACATGACAGCTGTCCATGGGAGATTCACACGGTCCCAAACTCTCATTCAGAATGGTAGGATGGTTATTGCAAATATTGCAAATTTAATGCACTCGCTAGAGGTTTTATTTAGGTTTATTTTATTTCATTCTGAGTTACAGTCCAATGGAAACAAATCTGAAAGATAACATTATTTTACCAATTTCATACAGTTTCATCTTTATTTATGTAAACTATTTATAAGCCACTTCTTTATGAAAGTATTCAAAGTGATGTCCCTGATACAATTGAATTACCAAACAGTGACAAAATACATTAAACAAATGTCCAAATTGAACTTAAAATAGTTGGAAAAAATTGTGGTGATTAAAATGAAATTAGTACCAAAACTAACATATATATTGCCAACATTACCTCTTATTTAACATGAGCAAATGTTTTAAAAAATGGCATTTGATATAACATTTATCTGTAAAACTGGAAGTCCTATCTCTTTATATGGATTCTAATACATAAATAAGACATATAGTGCTCCTGACTTTTTTTCTGGATGGCAGCCAGGTTGATCATAGCTGCTAACTGGAAATCAACAAATCAACTTTCTCTTACCATATGGAAACAGAAAATTTGGGACCTTGCACTACTTGGTAAACTCACTAAATATTTTCAGGTACAAAGAGGCCAAGTAGACATTGACACTTTTTATGGAATATGGTATCCATTTATTGAATTTGCTAACACTGAGAAGAATACATGAATCTCCTAAGAATGCATGAATCTCCTAAGACTTTCCCTCCATGCATCTATAGTTTTCCTGTGACTTTCAGACCCAAATCCAGATGTCTTTTGAGGTGTTAGCTATTCCTCCCAGGTTTGTGTCATTGGCAAATTTTGTAAAGGATTCCTTCCACCCTTCCATGTAAGACATTGAGAAAAATGTCGAAAAGAACCAGGCCCAGGATAGAGCTTGAATCATCCAATTCAAAACTCGCTATAGGTTCTAAAATAACTTTAAAATCAAAAGAAATATCACTTGGAGTGTTGCAAGAGAAAAGTAGAGGTGAACTTGCTAACTGTATGCAGAATTATGTTGGCTAAAAATTAGATAAACATACTTCTGACTAAAAATTGGCTAACGAAGTTATGGGATATCTTGAAGTTGAACTGAGAGGGAAATTATGATAAGTTTTAAAGTCGTATGGTGATCTTTTTGTGTGTTTTGGAGCACTATCAGGAGAGCTAGTATAATGCAAGATCATGGACTCTTAATAACAATTTCTGCTGTACCAACGCAGTGAATGCACAGCTAATGACTTACTTGTACAGTCATACCCTGCCACAAAAAATGTTTGGATTGTGAATGGTGAAAAAACTAAAAAGAACTTGAACCATTTCTTCTTGTGAAGGCTGGTTTTGGGGGCTAATCTGTATTTCTTGCAAGTAATGTGAAATCTCTGATCATTGAATTGCACTTGATCTTTACATGTTATTTTTGTGTTAAAAATGTCATTTCCAGGAGGTGAAATTGACTGTGTTGATAAGGATGGCAACACCCCTCTCCATGTGGCGGCAAGATATGGACATGAGCTTTTGATTAACACCCTAATAACCAGTGGAGCTGATGCTGCCAAGTAGGTCTCTGAAGAACTACTGCTCATAGCTGTCAAATTATATGGATAATTAAAATCAGGATTTTGGGGTGTACCACTTTTTGTCAGTATAGCGATGATGGCATGAGCATTGTTGTGGATATGCTCTCAGATAAGAATATAACATATGGATTCAGTGGCTGCTTTTAAAAGAAGCAGTTTTTAAAAGACCCCTAATTACTGGTAACACCAAATAAATATTGATAAAACCATGGTAGGACAGAACAGCACATGTGTAAATATCATCTACTGAAATAAGTGGGTATTAATACTATTTAATTTCATTGGATTATATCCAATATTTCCAGACTTAATTTAATCATGCATATATATTTTTTGGATTGTAGAACTTGAGAACATTTTCAGTTTTCCTTTCTGTTGGAAAATGAGAAATTATATGGTTTAGATATAGATTTAGAGATGGGGATCAGGAGATGACCCTTTTGAGAATTACAACCTTTTCAGCTTCTTTCTTTGTAAGTTTTAATCTATTCATTGCCCCGCTCTTAAGGTAAAAATGAACATCAGTGAGAGAAAAGGGTTCAGCAATCTGGGTTATCCACTCAAAAATTCTATTACACACTTCAGTGGCCTGTATGTTGATCAAATAAAACACCTCTGCCGATGGCTGAAGTGCCCAGTGAAGTGAAAAGCCTGCTTGGAAGCATTAAGTAGACACCCATGATAAAAGGAAATTAGCTGCCTGGAAGATTGCATCAAAATTTGAATTGCCGTTTGTCAAGATCATATTGTGATTGTCTGAGTGGGCATCATGTAGTAGGAATTTTTGCAGTGGAATTAGGATAAAACAACATTAACAGTAATTAATTAAGGCAATTATGAATAAAAGGATGAAGGAAGAAATAATAAAATGGACAATTGGGTCAGTAGTTGCTTTGTGTAATGCAGGGGGAACTCATAGTAGGATAAAAAGCCAGCTAGCCAATCTGCTTATTTCCAGAGGGAGCATTTTAAGCTGTAGAAAGACATTATGTGATAGACGATCTAAGAGAAGACAGGAATGGTATGATGGGCTGTCTTTTACAATATTTAGAAGATCTTGTCTGAAAGGAACTGTGTTATTGGGCAAGGGCCTCTTTCCCCCTGTACTTTGAGGGAGGTCCGCCTAATTATTGCTAAGTAGTGTTTGTACCAGAAGTTCTTTTGTGTTTTCCAGATGTGGCATCCACCGTATGTTCCCCTTACACTTGGCAGCACTTAATGCTCATGCTGACTGCTGTAGGAAGTTGCTGTCATCAGGTAAGCAAATCCAAAAGAGAATGCCAGGCCCAATGAATGTTGTGAATGAGCTGCTAATGTGCTGTGTATTTATGTTTTTTCCAAGGTTAAAGGCCTCCTGTTCTGCTTCACTTGCATGGTGTAGTTGCATGTGCTTATTTGTGCAAATATTAAACTGTTTGCATGCATATAAAATCCTGTCCTCTGTACTATTGTGCTTGAAGTACACTGAATGATTTTTTTCTTCCTTGGTGGTCATAGAGAATTATTCTTGGAGCCAAAGTTCCCTTGAATTGAATTCTGCTCATGGAATGCTTCTTCTGGCAGAAGGAGAGGAGGCAATTTTGGCCATTTCCCTTTCCCCTCTGCAGCCTTCTGGAAATCTGCTCCAGAGGGGTGAGGGATCCTCCAGAACAGTGCCCTCCAAAATCATTCAAACAGCTCCCCCTTGCTCCACCCTGACACCCTAATCAGCCCTGCCTTCTAAATCTCATTCTCCATAGGCTACTACCATCTATTCCATACTTCCCTCGCTTGGCTGCTAATATTGGCAAACAGCAACTCTCCAAACTGCTTGAAAACTCCATTGCTAATTTAACTGAAATATGAGGTGATGTTGAAGCATTTAGTAGTGGCCATTTGTATGGCAATCCCCCTTCTAAGCTCAACGTTAGATCAATAATTTGTGAACAGTGTGGAGTGTGGCAGGTTGCAGTGGGAACTTGAAAGGGCCAGATAAGGCCCCTGGCTTTGACATGACAGGCCTTTCAAAATTATACTTTCCCATCCTTCCCCTACAGCCCGGTTTACAGGCTTTTACAAATGTGATCGCATTCAGTATCATCCAGTCCTGCGCCTTTGCACAGACCATGGTCTCTTTTTTATGAGGGCTAGGCTATTGGTGTTCCACATTGCCAGATGGTAACATAGTTAACATGGTAGGCTATCTTGTAATGTGAGGACAGTCACTGTGTTCTGAAATGTAGCTTCCCTTCCCTATAGCTCCCCTGAGAAAAATGTGTCATGTGAAATACCCCACAATTGTTTGATCTGTCTGTATGTTTAGAAAATTGTCAAAATATCATTTACCCACCCACTTTTGAAGTATGAAAAGAAATGCTTGGTTTAATTTAAAGTAGACTTGCAGCTTGCCTGTCTCTTGGGAGACGGGTATCACTCAATTTATTTGACAGTTTAGTGCTAATTTTAAAAGCTATGGGGCTAAGGAAAGACAATCTTTTCTCACTCCTGTATTTACAGACATTTTTAGCAGCCTAGCTGTATCCTTAATTTTAAGACCATCAGCACTAAAATGGCCATATTGGCAGGATGGAACTGGGCAGCTGCAGTACAAGAGTGGGAGAAGCCTATGATATGTCTACCTAAATTAGGGCTAAACTACACAATACATCAAATATATAGCATGCAAGTTATCCTCTCTTTCTTTCCTTTACTTAGAAGTAAGCCCACAGGGCCCCAGTCTGTATCAGCATTGTTGCACGGGGGTAGGAGAGGTTTAAACCTTCGCCTCCCACTTACTTGTTTTTCTAAATTATCTCCCCCTCCCGAAACAGGAAATAACCCTTAATGAACCTTATTAATTTATAGAAGTGGTGACAGTAGTGTTGTTATTATTATTATACACATGTGGATTTGTGTAGTAAAGTGTTTGAGTAGCCTTGTCCTTTTTTTCTTTTAAAATAACTACATGAATGTTTGGGATAAACTGAGGAAGCATCTATCGTTGATTAATTTTTTTAAAAGTCCCAACACTCCACAACCTCTTCAAACCATTCCAAAAAGGCCCGAGAAGAAATTGTCTGCTCAGCAGTCAATCCAGTCAATATAGTGTCATAGTTCTTTTTCAACAGTGCTGGGGTTGATACAAAAACATACCATCTCTAACACAGTAGCACCAATTGAGCTTCTGGGGAGAGGGATGTTTAGAATTTGGTCAGAGTACCTAAAAATCCCTTTATTTCAAGGAAAGAAAAAGGAAAGAACCCTTTCCCTAAGCAACAGAAAAACATAAACACATATGTATCATATACAAAAAGAGGCAGAAAGAAATCACAATAATTGTCGTCTCCATTTTGCCATTTCCCAAGGACTACCTCCCTTTCACAATAGTGGATTTTTACCACGTTCTTGCTGCAATAAACTTTCACTGCTTTCCATAAGACGTATTTGCATTTTCCTAGAAAGTTACCCTTTCTTACCCCTATGCAAAATCTAAAGCCATCAATAAATAAAAATCCCATTTGATGCATGCTGAGGTAATCTCTGTAGCTCCCTTGTTTTCCTCTCAGAGCTTTCTGCCTTCATGCCCTGCTGTCAGTTCTCTCTCGATAGCAATCTGCCTCATAAATGCCTGCTGCATGATTTAAATACTTATATAGCACAGGGCTGAATGTGAAAATAGATTCTTTTTGACTTTACGGTGCTTCTTTATGTAGCTGCCAAGCTTGAGCAGCCACTGTCCGTTTCCATGACAACCTCTTGCTGACTACAGTTGTGTCTGCATTCTGGGTTTTTTTCCCCTCCTTCTTTTTTCTGACTAACTGATTTTTCTGTCTCTGCAATGTTTCTTGCGGTTTAACTAGGACAAAAGTATAGCATAGTGTCCTTGTTTAGTAATGAGCACGTGCTGTCTGCAGGCTTTGAAATAGACACCCCAGATAAATTTGGAAGAACGTGCCTCCATGCCGCTGCTGCAGGAGGGTGAGTAGTTTTGAAATTATAATTGCAAAGTTCTATGCAATTTTAGTTCTGTGGTCTCTCCGCAAAAGAATTTGTTCCAAATAAGGAGTAGCCAACTAACATAAAAACTTTGCTTACAAGGACGGTATTTTGTATGGCACTGGCTGTACGCATGCACACACAGCGTTTGAGGAAAAACAGTTCTCTGTACTTGACAAATTCTGTGCTTGTTTTCTTGGGCCAAGCTGATATCACTGTTCTGCTATCACACATTGTTTTTTCTTCTCTCATTCAAGTCTTCCTCCCATTTTTGGTCATTGTATTCCCAAGCAATCATGTGTGTGCTAGACCTCACAATAAATTTGTCTGACTACCTAAGTAATCTGGGAAAATTAAAAGATGTGAGACCTGAGGAACCATATCTTCCTCCTATCCCTTTGTTTGTACATATACAGAAAAAGGCAAGCTTTTTCTGCCACAGTAAGCCCTCCCATTGCTTCTCAACAGGCAGCTAGTTTAATATGTAAAATTTTCCCACAGCTGAGAACAGTGGCTGCTGCTCCCATATCATGTGACAAGAGAGCGGCCACCATGAACTGAGCTGTGTGGTACTATGGAAGAGACCAGAGTTGAAGCCAGGAACGCTTTGTCTGCATGGGTGCTTTCAGATGCGTACACTAGACTAGGAACCACAGTTTATTTAGGAACTACACTCTTACAGCATGCCTACTTAATTCAACTCTGGATTGGAGTAAAAATTAATAATAAATGCCCCTGCATTAGAGGACATAATATCTTCCCCCGCAGAAGTGGTAGTAAACAAGCACCTGGCACAATGTTTCTTTCTGTCACATTCAGGCCAGACCAGACAAGCCTACTTTTTGTTCTTTAATGTAGGCCAACTCGTAAATTAGCGTCCGAGAAAACAAGTTGCCAGACGGGGGAGAAAATAATCTTCATCCCACAGCCAGTTCTCTTCTTTTAATGGACTGTGCCTTCCCCTTGTATCAAAGACCAGCAGTAAAGCAAGACTTAACATTTACAGTTCCAGAATTTATGCGTATCAGCTTGTTTTAAAGCATGAGAGAGAGAAAAACAAGCAACAAATATCGAGATGCAGTTCTGATGGCCAAGAGACTGAGGGTACTTCCAGACGGATGGTTCCTAGTGCTACCAATCAAAAGATTGAGGATGCTTACAGATAAGCTTTTATTGTGCCAGCACCCTGCCTCATTCACAGAATTTTATTTGTGGGGGTGGGATGGGGTGTGTGTCCAGACATCATGATCTTCCACTTGTAACTCTCCCATATTTTCCCACTGCTGCTTCCTTCCTTTTTCTTATCACAGAAAATCCATTAAGGTAAAAAGATGGCATTGCTGCACAATGCTTTTTGATATGTAGCACCAGGCCCCTCCATCTTCAAACATCCATTGTGTCAATATTCTGCTCTTTCTTTCTTAATGGATATTCAACAGCAAGCAAAAAATGGAAGAAGGAACGGGAAAACACAGGAGGGTGACAAGTAGAAGATGACAGCGTCTGGACTAGGGAATAGAGATCTCACTGGGTACACGCCCATGGGTTCGCCCCACACCTCCAGCCCTGCGCAGAGGATCCTCCCAAGCTCTTGGCAAAGTGCACTTTCTGGGGTCCATTAGCATGACCGGGGGAATTTTACACATTCTGGGCCCCCCAGAAAGCACTCTTGGCCTTCCCCGCACACTAGTCGGGGCCTTAAAGGCCCTCTTAATACATGGTTGAGGGCCTTTAAAGCCCCGGTTGGCACGGGGTGGGAGAGAACATGAATTCTCCAAGGCTGGGGAAATCACATATTTTCCCCCTCCACTCTAATGGCACCATTAGAGTGAAGGGGAAAAATACGTGATTTCCCCAGCCTTGGGGAAATTGCGTTCCTCCTTGCTGATGGGTGCCTTAAAGGCCCTGTTAATAACGCCTTTAAGATACGGGGGTGGGAGAGAGAAATGCAATTTCCCCAAAGCCTAGAGTGGAGGGAGAAAATATGCAATTTCCCCAGCCTAGGGGGAATTGTGTATTTTACCCTGCTGAGTTAATGGCAGCTGCCATTAACGCAGCAGGGGAAAAAGACAAAGGGGGCACAGATCAGGGTGGAACAGCGCCTGATTGCTCTTGAAAGCTCGAGACCAGTCAGGCATGGGCCTGTCCTGGCGCTGGGTGCATCCTTCTGGGTCTGTGGGGGCTGGACACAGGGGTGTCCACTGCCCTCGTGGGCCCAGGCAGGTTCTTGCCCCAATGCTAGTCTGGACCCCTTGTAAAATTCCATGAACGAGGCAGGGCGATTGCACAGTAAAAGCCTCATCTGGAAGCATCCATACTGGATAATGAGAAAGCATGCAGACTTAATTCCATCTGTTATATTTGAAATAATCACTGCATCCAGTTGATTCCAAGATTCCTTAGTATTTTCAAGACACCTCTCACCAGGAATTTCTTCTGCATGTCATAAAAATACTGCATTGAAAGGGAGCTGAGATTTTCTGGAAAGCTCTCTTTCATTGCAATAGCATTTGTGCAGAAGGACTTCCTGGTAGAAGGTGCCCTTAATGTACTAAGAAATCTTGAAATTAATAGGGTGAAATGGTTATTTCTGATTAAACAGATGGGATTTCAAGTGCTTCCAGACAATTTTTTTATAGTGCCATTGCCCTATCTCATCCTTTTTTCTTACCACAGAAAATCTGTTAAGGAAAAAAAGACAGAATTGCAGCGCAATGCTTTGCCATTGGCAGTGTGAGGAGTCTTCTGCCCGGAACCACCCTACATTTGTTAAAAAAGTGTGCAACGTTATTTATATAATTAACAACAGAACTTTTTTTTAAAAAAAATGATCAGGAAAAACCCTGGTTTCTTCATTGGCATGTATCACAGCCTGGAATACCAAAAACGTAAAATACTTGACTGTTAGTGGCTGTATGTTTAAAGTAGGTAGCAGAGCAATTCTAAATTGTGTCAGGGTTGAGTGCAGTAGATGTACCACCACAGGCCAAGCCCTGCTGGAAAGGTGGATCTTTGAATTTTAAATCCTCCCCCATTGAAAACAATGGGGAAAATTAGCTGCTGTAGCTGAAGGGTCCAAATTAGGATTTTGCAGAAGAATGGAGTGGCATTAGATTCGGTGTATCCAAAGCTTACTTTTCCCCACTCCTGCTTCATTTGGAATGTCCTGTTTTGGGGGCCTTACATCAGATACTGCTGGCTCCTTCCATTTACTGTCAGTGGGGGCCTCTGGAGCAGCACAGCTCCTCTCCACTGGTGGAGGCTGGCAGAGGGGCACAGCCAAATCCCAACCCTCTCCAGCAGGCAACACGAGAGGGTTCGGATTACACTGTAAACTTCTGATGGCTGATTCTAAAGTATCTTTAGGGTTGCAATCCTACACTCGCTTACCTGAGGGCAAGCCCCATTGAACTTAATGGAACTTACTTATTTCTGAGTAGAAGTATATATAGGATTTCATTGTAGGGTAGTGGGTAGAAATCAGAGTATCCAGTATCAGAGTCATTAGGCCTACATATGTATATTAGTTGCTGGGGAACATGAGCAGGAGGGTGTTTTTACACTCACTTCCTACTTCTGGGGTTCCCATGGGCAGCTGGATAGCCATTGTGTGAACAGAATGCTGGACTAGATGGACTCTTGGTCTGATTTAGATTTTATGGTATGGTTTTAATTTTGTATGTGATTGGTTTACTTTCTTGGGCAGCCTATAAATATAATACACAAACAAATAAATGCCTCATTCTGCTGGTGTAATATATTATCCTGAGATGAATTTTAAGCAGTGGATCATCTAATACACCTCCTTTTCCTAAAAAAGGATAATCTACTCCTAAAGCATCTTGAACAGATGTGTCTTCAAGACTTTTCTATTTGTTTTTATTTTTGTGAACAGGATAATATATACTCCATTGTTCTGGGCTGCTAATGCTGTGCCCAATCCTCCAAAACCATTCAGCATTCATTTTGTGCAGTGGTTGTGAATGAACATAGGTTAAAGACAGAAAATAATTTTCTGGATTTCAGTTCATCCCTACTTTTGGGTTTTCTGTGGACATCTGGTTGGCTGCTGTGTGAACAGAATCCTGAACTAGATGGACCATTGGTCTGATCTGGCAGTGCTCTTTCTATGTTCTTATGGAAGCATTGGACAATATTAAACACATATTTCTCTACTTAGTAGAGTACGCTTAAGCTTTAAACACTTAAATGGAGCCCAAGTGCCACATTAAAGATACGATGATGATGATGATGATGATGATGATGATGATTATTCTGCTGCTCCCAGTTTGTGGAATGGCTTGCCGTGAGAGAGAGTCGTCATCTTAACAGTCTTCTGGAATTTAAGAAAGCCATAAAGACTCATCTCTTCCGGCAGGCCTACCAAGTTGAATTTTAAGATGCCGTTTTAATAATGTGCTGCTTTTAATAATGTCTTAGTTTTAAATGTTTTAATTAGTTATATTATTTTATGGTATTTGCATTTCTGTTGTACCCTGCCTCGATCCAGAAGGAGAGGCGGGTAACAAATAAATAAATAAATATATTATTATTATTATTATTATTATTATTATTATTATTATCTATGCCTGGAAAAAGACAATAATTTTTAAAAGAGTTGAAGATGGTATAATAGATGCATTATTTTCAGTCGTGTATGCTGTTTTTGTGTGTCACATGATTGTCTCCGGTTTTCTGGTGTTTTGAAGCTCTGCAAAACCTGCAAACAAAAACTACAGTGGGATGTGTGTGCATACCCTGTTAATAATGCATATATCATACTACTCTCTGCAAAAGCTATTCTCATTATGAGCCAAATGTTTCCTAATATTGAACAGTCCTTATGGGTTTCTTTTGCTCTTTTTCTTTTAAATGTTTTAATGTGGGAAGCTTTGACAGCATGGCATCCTTGGACATTTCTTGATTACATTCATACTGCCTATAAATCAGAAGGCTGAGCATTGAAATCCACAGAAGAAAAGGGCTTCTGAGTCCCTTCTTTTTCCAATTGCTGACACCTAAAACTCTGATGGAGTTTACAAATACAAGCTCTTGTACACACTGAAAGAGGCTTTCTGGTTTATAGTGATTCATGCTGACTGATTCAGAAGAACTTCCAAGGTTCTCTGTATATTTATAAACTGTTCTCTCACGTTTCGCTTTTACTGCATGTTTTAGTTAGCTCTTCCTGAATGGCTAGCAGTGGAACTTTTTTTCATCAACATGAAGTCACTATTTTTTTTTCATGCTTTCTTTTCTTTCCTTGTCTTTTCAGTAATGTTGATTGTGTGAAACTCTTGCAGAGCAGTGGAGCAGATTTTAATAAAAAGGACAAATATGGAAGGTTTGTAACTTATTAAACGTTTAAAAGGTTGGTTGAGAGACAAGATATCAGCTTTGTGATACAGGAGTGTAACAAACCAAGATAAGGGTTGTTCATCCTTCTCTGCCAAACCTGCATCCCTGAAACCCACAAAATGCAGTATGTCATTGCCAACATGTTTTTGCCCAGATCTAGAATGCCACACAGAAATATTCTTCCTCCAAATCTTAAATCAACCCTGACTGACTAGTTTTGGCCCAGTTTCATAGGGCTGGCTTGAGATATCTCTCTCTCTCTCTCTCTCCCCACCCCTCTGTATCAAGAGACTGAGGTTCTAAATTATGAAATATTATCTACCCTGTGTGCCATTTTTTGTAGGAAGGCCAGATATATAAAAAATATTTTAACAGATTTTTTTGTATGGGTGCAAACTGTACGACTTAGGGAGAAGTAGTATCAATGGCTGTATTTTGCTATGGGACTAATCCTTTCTTATATCTCTGCTTGAATAGGATACGAAATAGGCATTCCCTGTAGTATCTTGCTGCCTGAAGTGCAGTGCCAAACAAAGACAGGTGCAAACTACATTAACTATGTTTTTGTTCTTTCGCTTTTAAAAACAACCCATGGCTTATTTTTTCTCCTTTTCAAATACAGTTTGGGTCCTTGGGCTCTAGGGTTATTTTGCTGTAAATGGCGTCAGTGTGCTAACTTAAAAGAGGATCTTGCCATCTACCCTGTATTCATTTTTTCATTGCTGAGTAGACTGGCTCTAGCGCTTTTCCTGGCCATGTGTGCTTCTGGATGGAACATACTTTTCACAAGTCTTAGTGGGGGTGCTTCCAGACAAGGCATTTATTGGGCAATCACCCTGCCTCATTCACAGAATGTTGGGTATTTCCAGACGATGTCATTTCTCCACCATTCTTCAGTCCTTTTTCTTTCCACAAAAGATCCCTTAAGGAGGAAAAGAAAGAATAGCTGCACAATGCCTGTTGTATAATAGTGCTAGGAGCCCTCCACCTGGAAGTATCCCTGGTAGGAAAATGGCTAGGTCCTTATTTAGGCAGCTCAGGGGTTGAGCTTTATTAAAAAACAAAAACAAAGAGGAATCCTCTTCTATGTTGTGCCTGTCTAGTCCCGTCCATCCCCTGCCCCAAATAGGTTCTGCTCCTCCCCCAGCCAATCCCAGGGACATTCTAAAGTTCTAGCCAGGGAGCCGGTGCTTCTACCCTCTCCCCTTGAGAATTTTTTTAATCACAATTTTCACAGCTTCTGCATGCATTGAGGGATGGATGAGCACCTTCCAGCCAGGTTCTCTTCTGACTATAGTGACAACAGCAGCTCAGGGACCTTTATTTGTAGCGTTTATCTTCACGTCAGACTTTAGTTAATATTTTTTCCTATTATTTTCCTTAGGCCGAGAGACTTTATGGTTTCTTCCTTTCGTTGACTAACATCTCATATCCTTTCGTTCATTTCTTTTTCTTCCTCCCATTCGCTTGCATTTTCCACGTGCCGATTTCTAATCTTCACGGCAGGAGGAGGAATATGTTCTGCATTCAATTAAATAGCTGCTATTGTTACCTCGAAATGGGTTCTCCCTATAGTATGTTGCTGTCAGGAGTAGTTAATGTAATGCATGCCGTTACTCAAGTCGCATCTGAGCTAATATGGTTCTATTTATTTTTCAGGACACCTTTGCACTATGCAGCTGCAAATTGTCATTTCCAATGTATGGAGACACTGGTGACCACAGGGGCCAATATTAATGAAACAGATGACTGGGGACGAACGGCTTTACACTATGCTGCTGCCTCAGACATGGACAGAAAGTAAACAAGCCTATTTGTATTCCTTGTTCCTACTTCATTGCTAAGCGAGTGTCATTTCTATTCTCTTCATGCAACAGTCTCATTTAAGCAAAATGACACCCGGAACCAAAAATATTCCTTTTCTCTTTATGTATACTGGAATTGCTTTGAATATCTGTCCCCTCCTGCATATTGAGTCAGCTCTGCAGCTGCATCATTTCTTTCAAGTTGCTGATACAACACAAATGTATCAGCTTGGACTGTTTCTCGTACCATTTCTCCATATTTTTGTTCCTTCCAAAGGTAGGACCTCACATTGTTGTGTGTGGTATGTAAACAAGTTAGAACCATTTTGGATTTCATAAGCGTGTTAGGAAAGCCAGATCTTTCTCGTGTGGACAGAATTAAGAGTGACTCCTGTTACTCGAGAAACGCACTGGATTGATTGGATCCAGGCTTGCACTCTATGGAGTTCCATTGGAGGGAGCGGTCAGGTTGACAATTGTTGTGATTTCTCCTTCCTACTGCATTTCTTTGAGCCCCCTGAAAAGCTGTTCTGGAGTTTTGGGGAGCCCTCAGTGATAGCCCTTGTGGGCTGTAATGAGAAAGGGGAATTGGCTCCTCAGCTAAAAGGTCTTCCAGAGTGGCTTACGTGCAACCAGTAAAACAAGATGGTCCCTGCCCGTAGGCTTACAATCTAAAAGTGCAAAACATACTATGAAGAGGGGATGGGAAGGGAAGAAGAAGAAAAATCAGTATCCTTTTAGGAGGGCTGGTGGAATGGTCCTGCTTCTCCTCTCCTCTCCCTCTGTACAGCCTGCTAGAATGGCTGATGGTGGTGACAGTGGAAGGAGGGAGGACCATCACCATCCCTTTCCTCCAGTGGAAAACCTCCACTGGATCCTCGTTACTTCTGCAAATGGAAGAAGCCCTTCCATTCGCACCGGAGCATATCTGGACCCAACCCATAGTAAAGGGCCTACTCAGTATAAATAAATAAATATAGGTGGAGTTCCTATACACTGCTGCTCTTCTCAAAAGGAGAACACAAATGGATAACCAGAGGCTGCATAGGAGCATAGACAACTGCCTTATGGTGAGCCAGACCACTGGTCCATCTTGCTCATTATTGCCTTCCCCAACTGGCAATAGCTCTCCAAGGTTTGAGACTGGAGTTTTTCCAGCCCTACCTAGAAATGCTGGGGATTGAACCTGTGTCCTTTTGCCTCCAAAGCTTGTGCTCTGTCACTGAGCTATACTTACGCCCCCTCTCCCCCCCTGCTGGCTATTTCAGACTGATGGCAACAAAGATTATTCAATAACCAGACAATCAAGATCTATCAGTGAGGGTTGTCCCTTGAATGAAGTCTCCTCTCTTAAATACGAACCCAGTGTGGTTTTAGAAATATATAGTATACCTGGAGGCTTAGCAGTATCAAATTAAACTGTCTGCATCAGAATGCTCTGTCATATAGGGACATATTATATTTTTCATTTCAAGAGAAGGTAGCAGGATTTGGCAGTATGGTAAAATTAAAATATCCCCCTGGTGCTCTTCATCAAACCTCATCTAGTGACGATATCTCTTCCTTTTCCACATAATACTTAGTCACAGCTGGGATGAATTTCTACCTTTGTAGCCTGCCATGTTGCATTATATCAGAGGATTTGATCATTATCTCTCTGCCTGTGATGCTCTTGTCATCATAACATGATACTTTATACCTAGTTTGTTGAAGACTCCAACTCAGAGCTGAGGATGTTCCTGAGAATAAGGTCTCCAGCAAAGATATTCTTGAAAACTATGCCATTGAATGAATTATTCATCTATCCATCCATCTAAATTGGTTCTTAGAATGTGAATATTAAAGAATATAGGAAAACACACATCTCAGTTTGGGATGGGACAGATTTCCATGATATTAAGACAGAACAGATTTTTAAAGGGGGAAAAGAAAGGAAATGTATAAATTTGTGATCTTTAAGGGTTGTTTCATGTATTACATATTAGTAAATATGTATTTGGCACCACTTGCACATATGACAGACAGCTGCCCCAGTCACAGCTCTCATGGCATATACACCTTTTTGACATATGAGACTGATAACATTCATGTGCTGTGCTTGCACATGCTTCTGTTCTATGGGTACACGTAAAATGTTTAATGTGTAGCTGTAAAGGTGATGGGGGCTTTAGAAACTAGAACCAGTTACCTTTTTCAGTCAAGTGTTTATAAACAAAAATATTGTTAAATGGTCTTCAAAGTATATTGTAGCAGAGTTTTTATCTCACTTAACTGGGCCATTTCACTGTAGTGGCTGAGTGAATGGTATGGTTCCTGTGTTTTCTACTGTCCCAGAACCTTTCTACAAGAGGCTTTTATTGTACGCTCAAGATTGCTCACTCACGGTAGTTCACAGATCCTTTACATGACGTCACCCTCCTCCAGGGCCTGTTCTGCACTTTGCAACCATTTCTCCAGCTTTTTTAGATTAAGGAATTATTTAAAAATGACGGAATGAAACTATTGTGTAATTGCACAATTCTGCTATACCACAGCAATGTCTAGTGGTTGTTAATGAAACCTATGGAAAGGCAGAGAAAGAAAAACTCTGGTGGAAATCATGTGCAAAGGATCTGAACTTAATTCCTCAAAGAATCCAGAAGCAGAAGAAGCCTTGGTAAATGTGCAGGTTGAAAGTCTCATGTAGAAAAGTCCCCAGTGTTCTTATCAGCTACAGAATCTGCCGGAGCCATAAACAGCATTCCTTGGTGCTTAGGATCTAAGACTATGCCTTTTTGAAGGTACAGTTCCGAAGTCAGAAATACTGAACTTAAGAGTGCTTTTTCTTGATCTTTTCTGCCTTTCTTCATGGACATCACAGGCTTCATATTCCTACTAACTTATTTACTGTGGGTTGGATCCAGACTTGCCCAACTGAGAACAGAAGGGCTTCTTCTGTTTGTAGAATGAAGCAGGATCCAGTGGAGGCTTCCCACTGGAGGAAGAGGGCAGGGTGGCAATATTCTCTGGTTCTCCCGTCAGCCCCCAGTGCCATGTCCCACGCTGTTCCAGAGGGTCTCCTGAGCCCCTGGAACACCAGGGGAGGGGCTGCTGGGGACTTGCGAGGGAGGAAGAACTTAGAGAAATTCACAACTCATCCCCCTTTATCCTGCACCAACAGAACTATGCTGAGCACAAGTCTGCATCCAACTCAATACCTTTGAACACTGCAGGCTTGGACACTGGAACTAGGGAGCCAGTTATCTGTGAGAAAATGCTTCTGGACTGAAGTCAAGATTTCTGCTAATGAAACAGAATAATTCATACTTTAAAAGCCATAAACTTCACATCCTCTTTTCTTCTGTTCTATTCTGAGGGCAAGTAAGGACATCCTGAACTCTGTGGAAAAATTCTGCCTGAACAGTCTTGCTACTAGTGGCATGAACTGCCATGGAGTTAAAATAGACGGTACTGGGAAGACATCTCCCCCTGGTAGATGAACTAGATATACTGTAGGTTAAACATTAATATCATAAAAATTGCCTTGCTGGATGAGACCATGGTCTATATTGTCCAGGGTGCTGTTTCCAGCAGTGGTCAGCCAGAAGCTTCACAATTTATAAAGGTAGTTGAGGAAGATTTCAATGAAAAGTGTTTTCATGTCTGAGGACAGGATGTTTGGACGAATGACTCAGTGGATCACACACTCACCCAAACTCTGATTTTCAGTACTGAAGTCATACATGAGTCCAGAACACCTGGGTTAGCAAAAAAATTGCAGCAAATGCAAAATACCATGACATCTCTTTTCCCTGTTAATGAAACTCCTGATGAAGTGATTAATTTATGATAGGGATAATCAGCTTCTATGTTTCTAGGAGTCACTCTCTTCTCTAAACAGTCGTCTTGGGGAGGGAAATATATTTTATTGTATAACCCAACCCCTTCAAGGGGGAAGGGAGAACATAATAAAGGTGACACTACTTACTAGCAAGAGCTTGAGACATAACCATCCATGATTTAAGATAATATTTTTTTTAATTTTTTTTATTTAAGGATTTTTATGCCGCCATTCAGCCAAAAAAGGCTCTCATGGCGGCTTACAAAAGTATTTCTTGACAGTCCCTGCCCACAGGCTTACAATCTAAAAGACATGACACAAAAGGAAAGGGGATTGGGAGGGAGGAGGAGGAGGAGGGAAAGGAAAGCAAATTCAGGCACTACAATCTTAGTTGGAAAGTTCAGCAGTTACAGGTGACAGCAGGAGGGAGGGGGCTCTCAGCTGGAGCTGGACCCAGGCACGGTGGAGAGGTGCCTGGCTGCTGCTTTCTCCCTCACTCTAAATTATTATTTAGATTATTATTATTTAAATACTAAATTATTATTAAATTTCCATTGATTCTGAATAGTTATGAAATGTAATGAAACCTTGTCTGAAGTATACGTGATGTTTGCAGTTCTATTATACTTCAAACAAAATATCATAGAATCACAGAATCATAGAATAGTAAAGTTGGAAGGGGCCTATAAGGCCTCAAACATAGCTATGTTAAAGGTTGCCAACTTTCTACCTGAAATACTCTTTTAGGTATTGATTAAAATGCCACGTACATTTAAATAATAATATTTGGTTGTTCTATATATGTGAACCACTGTGTATACATATGCTGTGAAGCTTTTAGAAGTTTTCAAACATGTTAAACCATTCAGAACCTTCTGGGCACAAGCTGCAATTAGAAATGAACGAACCAACTTGATAGGAATTTAAGTAGACTACAGTGTCTTTGTAAAACATGTGGATTTAAATAATAGTGCAACATTAATGAGAGAGTGTAATAATGCTTGTTTGGTTGGTCCACCTGGTGGTAGCAATCTTAAATTGATTTATAAAAGGCTGCTCTGTTGAGCCGGAAGAAAAACAGGAAGTAGCTATAATAATAATATTATATAGTCAACGAGGTGACTGATTAATGTAATATGTTAACAAGCAGATTGTCTTAGCAATAATGTCAATAGCCCTAGCACCCCAAGTCAGTGTTAAAAGCTTAATAAGGTATCATATTTGGACATTGTTCTCGTTACTCTTTTTGTAAGATAGATGAGCTTAATGCTGCTATCCTAAAAGCAGTAAATCCTAAGCTTGCATTGTGGAAGTGTGTGTGTGTGTGTGTGAGAGAGAGAGAGAGAGAGAGAGTCAGAGAGTCAGAGTCAGGCTTACAATCGAAAAGTTACAACACTAAGGCCTTAGCTAGACCTACCTGTTAGCACGCGACGGAGGATGGAAGATCTCACAATGTGTTTATCGCGAAATCCCTCCTCTGTTTACATGCGACACGTGACGACCTCAGAAGGAGAGGCGTTGCGCCCGCCGTTATTTTTAATTAAAATTAAAAGTAATTTTCCCCTTTCCCCCCATCCTACTTCCCGATGGGCGCAGCTCCCAGCTCCTTGCAAGGAATCACGAGGAGCCAGGTTAACCCGCGGCGCCCGGCCACACATTCTGCAGTCTTGGGCTCAGCCCGAGACCACGGAAAAACCGGGGATAAAGGGGAGGGCGAGATCTCAGGGCAAGGGAGGGATCATCCCTCCCTGATCCCGGGATCCCCTGTGCACAGGGATGCACAGGGATGATCCCAGGGATCACCCCGGGATTTTGCCCCATCTAGCTATGGCCTATATGAATTGGAAGGGACAAAGTAGGGGGTGGGGAGAAGCAAAACTCAAGTGCTAGTTCTTAGATTCAAAGTTCTTCAGTGTTCTTCCTCAGTGTTCTAGTGGAGAAAAGTAAGGTAGAGTGAGGTTTTCACACAAAACTGTTTGGGTGTTTTCCTCCTGTTTCAATTTGATCTGCATTTCCCTCTGTTTCTTCCCCCTATTTCTTCCCCCTGCAACATGACTTTGTTGCAGATGCTTGCAGCCAGAGAATTGTATGGAACTTGTTTTCAGAAGTAATTTGGCAGTTCGCTCCATTGTCCTCCTGTCTCTATGCCTTTAACAAAGCTAAAAATTATGATGTTCACCCCCCAAAAGTGCTCATGCAAATCACTTGCACAAGGTGACTATCTAAAAAAAAAAAGCTTTTAATGTGGAAACAGTTGTGCAACTCAGATTTTCCTCTGGGACCAACATGGCAGCAATATCTGCACTATGACGAAGAAAACATTAATAATAGAGACATTATTTTGCTTTATTGACATGTTGATGAAATACATAATGACACTATGGACATATCCTGCACCAGCAGTTCCACTAACTTAAGTTGTTTGTGCCTGCACAGTCAATTAAACTGCCATATTGTTAATTTGTCATAGATTCTGTGAGCTTGCTAAGTTATTTGGGCAGTGCTGATGACTAGAACTTTACATAAGATGAAGAATAGTTATGATTCTTTGAGGCAACAGGACTAAACAGGTCAGTTGAATGGCTGAGAGCTCGCGTATGTCCTTAAGAAGACACCTCAGACCATATTTTGTACTTGGGTTGATATCGTAGTACAAAATACACGCATATTGTTTCATTCCTGAAGGACTGATGCACATATAAATTAAAATACATGGATGTCAGTGCTGTGGCTGGTCCTTTCCCAATCATTGCATGGTTGTATTCTTGGAGAGCAAAGTGGAAATTGACACATCCATATGCTCTTCATAACTGACATGATATGATTGCATTTTTATGTAGACATCTGTATCATAGTCCAAAACGTAGCATGAGAAGCTGTCTCAAGGCCTAATTGAGCTATGTGTTTGATTCCATATCACACTCATACTGAGCAAGACTTAATGGCAGCAAGCTTCTGTGGGATCCATCAGAATGGAGAGAATTGCTTTCACTGTGTGTAATCTGGTAGGCGTGTTCTACTGGATCTGCTACTTCCTAAGTGTGAGCCTGTGGGCTTCACTTGGAAACTTCTGTTGATGAAACTGTGCAGGTAGCGAACAAGCCCTCAGGCAGGGGCTGTGAAATGATGAGGGAGATTGCTTGGACAAGTTAAAGGGTCTCAGTTAACAAAAATGAGCTTAAATGGCAAGCACCAGAAAATGAACTCAATACATTGCAGTTTATTTTGAAGCTGTGGTGTAGAATGAGCAGTTCTTTGCCTTTCCAGAAGCTTGACATGGCTCTTGTTCACATGTCAATCAATCAAATGTTTATCAAAAGAGAGATTTCCTGGTAGCACTCACCAGGAGTGCATCATTTGAAGTGAGAGTTATGGGTGGCAGCTTATGCCAGAGAACCTCTGAGGTGTCCATTCTCAAAATGAGTTGCGTTTTTCTATCCCTTATGTTAAGAAGAAAGAATATTTTGGGTAACTCCCATGAAAATGCTGAAGAACTTGAAAGAGCCAATGAAATGAAGGAAAAAGAAGCTGCATTGTAAGTTTGGTGTCAATACAGCAGTTTGACTCCATCTCTGTATAATGCTTCTGCTTCTGTGGGTTGCAGTTACGTTCATTCCTTAGTTTTTGCTCACTCACTGTGCTGCTGCATACAACAGCTGAGACTATGAAGCACTAACCTGAGGATTCTGGTCTTTCGGTGTGTGTGTGTATACATGTGTATGTGTGTGTGTTTTTAATATTTCTGTTTCTGTGCTAGCTGCTGCTGTGGTGTTTCAATACATCTTGAATGTGATGTTCTCTTGTCTTTAAGTCAAATGCATTGTGATAATATGCTGCAAGGAATATTTGTCCTTCACAAATTCCATATTCCCAGTTGGTCTTTATTCTGCCATGACTTTGTTGCTGTAATGGTTGCTCTGATATCAATCAGTAATGAGGTAGGATATATGTATGAAAAGTAGCAGCAAGGGAAATGTCAGCATATCTCTTTCCTAAGGACTGCAGCTGAAATGGCACTGGTTATGGCCACCAATGTTTAGAATGCTTCTTTTCTTTGAATAGCTGCACGACAGAGAGAAATTCAGAAGATGCAGCTTCTTCCATCATGGAAGCACATCTCTTAGCTGACAATTTATTGAGGCCCTGAGATCCCTCTTTGGCAGTAGAGATGGCAACTCTTATTCTGTACCTTATGGTTATAATTTTTGTGAATTTACCATAGAGCATCAGCTATTGGACAGTATAGAAATGAAACAAACAAACAACCTCTTCTTTGTTGCACATTTATAAACCTCCATTGAGAAGAATATAATTCAAATCAGGGTTATGCCCAAAATATCAAACCAAGAAAAATTATGCAGTTTGCTTTTCCATAGAAATAGGTTCTAGAATTTGCCATAAATCCCCACTGGAAGTCGGTGTTAGTTTGTTGTGACAATAATAAAAATAAAGAGGGGGGTGGGAAAAGAAAAGAAATAGGTTCTAGAATCTAGAGGAGGAAGAGCGGCTGGTTGAATCTGAATGGAATATTATAGTATCCACATTAGGTCCAAATCATTAGTTACTTCTGCACAAGCTTAAGTGAATGTGGAAAAGGCCAACAGGTATCAGGTGTAAGATTCTGTTAAGTATACAGTGGAAGGGCTAGAAAGGACCTTTGTTCTCCTGTCACCCTGCAAACTCAGATGGTATAACTTTCCATTTATACTTGTAAATAATCCACAGGTGTCTAGAATTTCTTCTTCAAAATGAAGCCAACCCATCAATCCAGGACAGAGATGGATACAATACAGTGCACTACGCCGCTGCTTATGGACACAAGCAGTGTCTAGAACTGGTGAGTAGGTCCTGATCACTGTTGAGATGCTGCATTGCAAGAGCAGCTTCTAAACACAACTTGTAACACTCTTAATTCTGCAGAACAGTTACCTTTGCCTTTTGAGATCTGGGCAATGTTAGCCTTTTTTATTATTAAAGGGATAGGGATGAGGAAGAGAGGTATAAGCAGTTTCAACATCACACTGTACTGTCAGTGTGAACTGTCAGAGGAGCCTCACATTCAAGTGGTATCCTCATAAAGTAGAGTTTGGAAAAAGGAAGCTAAATGGCAGGTTAATCAGCATGAAAGTGTGGGACTTTTTCTGGAATGCAAATGTTGAGGCCTGTGGGATGTGCACTGATGTTGTGATGAGTGGGAATGCTTGGGGCCAACACTTTTGGTGGCCATGTCAATATCTGTTCTATAGTTTGACAGTGTTATCGACAGATCAGCTGCCAAAGTGAGGTGCTTCCCCACCCCTCTGAGGGTTCTTAACACCATTCATCTCCAATGCACTCTGAGGATGACCAACCATTGTGGGCCACTATCTTAAAGGGCACCTGGAAGAGTCACTTTTGTCAGAACAATAGTTGAACTATGACAATTATGTTTTCCCAACAACTGTTGTCATAGACAGAGAGTATCTGTTTATGGGCCAGTGAAGTCCAATGTCAGCTCCGACACGAGATGCTTGTTAAATGAGATGTTTGTCATTGGGGCCAAGAGATCCTGAGCCCTTCATGCACTAATATTGTGGTATATGTTGAAGTCCCTCATAACAATAAATGTGGTGAGCACATTGCTGTCTATGAGACTAGTTTATTAATAAGGTTCATTAAGAAGAAGAAAGATAAATTCCATGTCTCAGGTTCTTTTCCACAAGTAAGCTATATCCAGCAGTGTGTGTCTCAAATTTTGCTGCTCCTCAGTAGGGGGCGCAATGATATTCAAGGGGATTAAGTTGAGGGGATTAAATAGGAGGGAGCGATGGCTAGAGCACTGATGGGGACAAACTGTATTTCAAAGAGGCAGTAATAAGATCTTTATTAAAGAAACCTCCCTTGAACCAAATGTCTCATTTTTTGGCCAAGTTGATTGAGAAGATGATAGTGTTGTAACTTCAGACATATCTGGATAATACAGATTATCTGGACCCATTTCAATCAGGGGTTCAGATGGGATATGGGACTGAGAGTTGCTTTGGTTTCCTTGGTGGATGACTTATGCCTGGAACTAGACGCCAGGAACACAACCCTATTAGTTGCACTGGCTCTGGTCTTTTCTGTTGGGACATGTCCAGAAGGTGGTGCTGGGAGGATTATTGTGTGACTCTACAGCTGTCAGCCTAGGATGTCCCACAGGATTCTATCCTGCCACTATCCCCCCCCCCCGGCCCCTTTTAATTAATACCTACATGAAAAGGGGGCTGTGGAACCCCGGTTGTGGAATGAGCTCCCCAGAGAGGTCCGCCTGGCGCCTACACTGTACTCCTTTTTATTTTCTCAGTATTTTAACACTTAATTTTAACTTAAATTTAAATTTACTGTTTTAACTCTGTATTTTAATTTTATATCAATTTTGCTGCGTGGTTTTTATCCTGGTTGTGCCTTTTATACTGTATTTTGTATTTGTGCTTTTAACCTGTTGGTTGTTTTATTATGGTTTAAATTTTTGTGAACCTCCCAGAGAGCTTCGACTATTGGGAGGTATAAAAATGTAATAAAATAAATAAATAAATAAAATGCGGGGAAGAGATTATTTGAGTTTTGGACGCAGTGCCACCAATATGCTGATAATACCCAGCTCTATTGCTTCTTCTTATCTAATATCAAGGAAGCAATGAGGCTTTTGAATGTTGCCTGGGTTCCATAATGGGCTGGATGAGGGTAAACAAGCTCAAGTTAAAACTGGAAAAGGCACCGTGGGTCAGTAGAAAGCTTGACTCAGGGATTGGGCTTCAACCTGTTGTGGAAGGCATTGTGCTCCACTTGAAAGTTCAGGTCTTAGCTTGGGAGAGCTTCTTAAACCCACGTTGTCTCTGGGTCGTCAGCTGGTGGTGGTGGAAGGAGTGTATTTGCACAATTATATTTATTGTGCCAGCTCCATCCTTCCCTAAATCAGTCTGATTTGGCAACAGTTATCCATGTCTTGGTTACATCACACTTAGCCAACTGCAATGTGCCCTGTGTAGGGCTACCATTGAAGAGTAGCTGGAAGCATCAATTCATGCAAAATGCAGCAGCTAGGCTGCTAACAATGTTGAGATTATATTATATCAATATTGAAAGATCTTCATTGGTTGCCATTTGTTTTCCAGGCTCAGTTCAAGAGGATGTTTTTAACCTTTAAGATCCTAAATGGCTGAGGCCCTAGCTCATTATAAACCTGTCCAGTTATTCAGATCTGCAGGAAAGACATGCAGGAAACTTATTTCTCCTGAGTTGCTTCCAAAATGTGGAATGCACTCCCTCCAGAATTATTATTGTTCCTTACTCTTTTGGCTTTCAGAAAAGGGGTTAAGATACATCCCTGTAACGTAGCCTTTTAATTTTTAAAAATGTAATGTTTTTAATGGTTTTCTGTCTTTATGATTTTTTATTTTATCTTAAATTGGCTGTGCATTGTCTTGATGGCCTTTGACAAAAAGAGCACTATATAAATAACTAATAAATAAAACTATAAATAAATTAATAAATAAAATTACAGCTGTTGCTTCTGATACAGTTTCACTTTTTGTCATCATGATACTTCATTTCTGAAATAAAACCTGTTGACAAGACTTTGTCTACTGAACATCACAGTCTGGGAAGTAAATGAGGTAGTTGCAACATCTTAAATAACATGTCATAAAACATAAAGGAATGACGCAGATGCTTGAATCCCATCCATCTCTTATCTGTAGTCGACCATTCATAAAACATTTGAGTAATAGACCATGTATTTATGGATAAATGAGTGTCAGGCCATAGCTAGACCTAAGGTTTATCCCTGGATCGTCCAGGGGTCAAACCTGTTCATCTAGGTGACACACAGGGGATCCAGTGCTCAGGCAGGGGCAAACCCTGGATGATCCCAGGATAAACCTTAGGTCTAGCTGTGGCCTTAGTCATTCCTATCTACTTTTACTGTACCAAAAACATCCTCTCCCCAATTCCTGTCTGTGCTAATTCTTTTGAGCATTCATTAATCAGAAATAGAAACAGGTCATTTGCAGTTATGTTAATTTGAAGATGAACATCACTGCACTGTATTTTGTAAGATGCCATTCCCTATTCCTGTTATAAGGGAATAAGTATGAAATGTAGATTGTTGCCAGAAGATATGTGGAAGGCTCTTGGAGGGGTAAAACGGATTTGTGTGGATTGAGAGTAGGTAAAACTAATGACTTTCTGCAATGCTTTTTAATTAGCCTCTGGAAGTAATGATGTTTTCCACCACCACCCCTCCCATTTTCAATCTCTTACACTCTTTCAGAGTATATATCATTTCCCAGTTTTGGGCTCTGAGAGAAAGCAAGTGCAAATGAAATACAGTCAATGTTGGCTTTGGGAGAGTGTGATGGAGGAATCAAATGTGCTTCTTTTACCAAAAAAAGAAGAGTCTATGGCTGTTTCTACGCCTGCCTTTCCCCCCGGGATCATCCCTGTGCATACAAATGACACACAGGGGATCCTGGGAGCAGGCAGGGACGTTCTCTCCATTTTCCTGGGAAAATCCTTAGGTGTAGAAAGGGCCTTTGTGTCTTAAGAAGAGTCTTAAATATTACAAGGACTTCATTCAGAGGTGCACCTTGAGGTGCAGAGCTTGGATTGTAAAAACAAACAAACAAAAATAGACAGTACCAAATAGGGAAGAATGAAAGTGTCTGTTTTTGAGCCATGTCACATTTGAATGTTTTTACCTAGAATTCCATTCGTACATAATTTTGTGCATTTAAAAATATATCCTCAAAATGGCTATTTAAAAGCATATTTTGATATATTTAAACTGCAAGAACTGCATCACAACATTTATTTCTTTATTACATTTTTATACTGCCCAAGAGCCAAGGCTCTCTGGGCAGTGCACAATTAAAACCAAGGGCAGCTAAATTCTAATCTGTGAGATGTGGATCATGACATTTCTTGTGGGAATTTGCAAAGATTGAATTCCTCTCACATCCCTAATACCCACTGATCAAAACACCATAACTATGTTAACTGTTAATCCATAATAGTAAAATTGGGAAATTAATTATTGGCAGAGGGGTAACCTCAAAAAACTACCCAAAGATCATTCGCCACTTCTTGGACCACAGTAAGGAACCTTCCTGTTCTAGTTTTTGGTAATTTCGTTAGTGCTTCAGTCTCCTTTAAAAAAAATATACAACTGGATACCTGAGAGACAGCACCTTCTCCCTTATCAACTTGCCCAGTCACTGAGGTCATCAGTGGTGGCCCCCTTTCTTTTGAACTCTCTGCCCCTGGACGTCAGGCAGGTGTCAACACTATGTTGCTTCTGGGGCCTCCTGAAAACAACTCTATTCCAGGAAGCAATAACCAGCCATGATTTTAATTGGCATTCTTTTTTAACTCATTTTAATATGGTATTTTATTTATTTTGATCTTTTTACTATTGTGCTTCTTATGTTCACCACTCCAGAAGCTGTTAGATATGGAGTGGTATACAAATATTGTAAATAAATTAATAAACAGTAATATAGTAGACAAATGGTGTAGCCTCAAAACCATCCTGTGGATAAATTGGGCTTAGAAACTATGACTCCATTGTCATCCATGATGGATGGGTTTTTTAAACTCAGGTTTCCACATCTAAGTCCAATGTTGCAGCTACTTGGAGATACAGGGGTCTGGAATGGATGATAGTTCCCTAGTCCAGCCCAACATGTGATAGCCTGTGTGTCTTGAACTGCATGTGTGTAGGTTGCTTTCAGATGTTCTGTTCATATGTGTATGTGTGGACTGTGGAGGCAGGGCCGGCATGTCAGATAGGCAGGGAGGAGCTGTGCACACTTTCTTCCATCCACATGCTGAGCCAGATTTGGGGAGAGATATCATCTTTTCCAGAGACAAGACATAATCTAGAGCAGCCTCTGCTGACCTAAGTTAATGGTCCATGTGAAATTGCTTGGCTTTGAATTAGGTGACTGAATCCTGAGCAGTGCACTTCCTTGATGATTCTGTTTCTAGCCACCATATACATAGCCATTAAAGCTAGCAGAATGAAGTTTCCGCTAGCTGTCATGTGCCGGAATGTGCCTATGATAAGTACTTCCATGTCGTCAGGAGCCAAGGTTTCACTATGATTTAAATGCAAAAACAAAACCTCCCCTCCTTTGAGGGGTGCTTCCCTCAAGCCCTGTGTCACAATCAGTAGTTTTGTCAATTCTTCCCTTCTGTTATCCAGTCCCTAATTTTAAATCAGATAATTTCAGGTTTTTGTGCAAGCATCTTTACTATTATCTACTGCCCATACAACACCATCCATGTGCAAGGGCCTTTTCCATAATCAAAAACAGACAGGTCCCTAATCCCAGGAGAATATCAAGATACATGCTTGCCTGAAGCCTACATAGATATTCCTAACTACTCCAACAATATTTTTATATATCTAATGAGCAATACATACCTATAAGTCTGGCATAGTGATACTTTGAATATCTTGGCTGTGGTTCTATAAAAACTTGTATGTGTTGTTAAAACTGAACAGCTGCACAAATATGAAGTTAAGCAGCAGAGAGCCGCCCAGAGAGCTTCGGCTATTGGGCGGTATAAAAATGTAATAAATAAAATAAATAAATAAATAAATAAAGCATTAATGTGTTGCGATGACCCAATAACTAGTCTTATGTAAACCGCCCAGAGTTTTAGACTTGGAACATCTATATTGTACTATTGTGCATTTTATACATTTTTTGTTGCTGAGACTTTTTAAAAAAATGGCTCTAGAAATATGCTTTAAATATGCTTGAAAGGGCAAGCTTGAAGAACATCACATGACTGGGGCATGATTGAAAAATACTAAGCTTTTCTTTGCTACTTAGGAGACTAGCATTCATGTGAACTGTATCCATTTTGTGTCATCTCAATGGTATTTTATCTATTAATAAATCATATCACACCTAGTTTCAACAGAATAAGGTTTTAGTAGATAATAAATATACTTTTAAGTTTTGTAATGGAACTCTTTTATAATGGAACTGACAGCTAATGTTGTCTTCTAGCATGCATATGTATGTTCACTTTAAAAGAAAGCGGGGGAAGCATGCGTAGTCAGAGATAAGTCCTGCTGAGTTAAATGAGAAATACGTTCTAACAAGTATTTCAAGGATTTACAGTCACTAACTCCACTGTATAATATGAAATTAGCTAGAGTGGCTCAGTGGATAGTGTTAGAATTGAATGTGGGAGACCTGGCTTCAAAAGCCAGCTTAGCCACACAGTGTGCCTGTTTGCATGTCATGACAAGCCACCATGGGTTAATTTATCCATGGCCTTGCTGTTGCGTGTTGGCTGACATTTTTAAAATGCAAGTTGCAGCAGGGGCACCCCACAACTTGTCTTGCCATGCGAACCGGGCCAGGGTGGATTGTTGGTGTATTTAAGGAACAACCCAGAACCCTAAAACAACGTATTGGTTGTTTTACAAATGTCGGATGGTGTGCGACTATAACCTTGTGGGTAAATTAACGCATGGTGGCTTGTCATGACGTGTAAACCAGGCTAATGCGTAAATTTTTGGGATAGTCGCCTCACCTTTATATCTCTATTTCCATAGTTGATATGAGAATTAAAAATCAGCAAATCTTAATTTCTGTCCTAAGTCAGAACAAGGTGGGATATCATGTGTTGCTGCTGTTGAGAATAGCCACCCCATACCTGTTCTTCATCTCGCTCAGTAAATCCCAATAAAACAAATGCAGCAGTAAATGTAGCACTGATTTTACAAACGGTGGTACATTTCCTCGTTTTAGGCACTGGAAAAGGTAGTGTCTATTTGAAAGAGCTTTTAAATAATATAAAAGGTATTTTTATTCCTATGCTGATTTATCTAATGCTGATTAAAAGCTCATTGATCCAGCAGAGGTTTCTGTAAGTAGAGTGGGGGCAGGTAGGTGATTTTTGTCAATTTCTCCTCCTCCCTACAGCCCCTTGTACCGCTCGCCACATGGTTCCAAAGGGTCCCCAAATGCTCTGGAGCAGATATAGGAGGCCTGGGAGGCTTCAAGAGGAGGGGGAGTCAGTGAAAATGACCTCCTTTCCATCAGCAGAGGGACACAATCCTTAGGGTTATTTTGTAAATGTAATAAGTTGCATTACCGTGAGGTGGGTAATCATCACTCCGTCAGCAAACACTTGGACTTCAAGGCTAGTTGCTGCTGCTTCAGGCAAGAGCAACAGATCATGTCCTTGCTAGTGTGTCTGCAAGGAATTCATGGCTGTTCTGTTCAAGGCTGCTGATCACATATATTCATTGTTATATTCAAGAAAGCATTTACTTTCCTGAGAGATATCCAAACAGGTAAATATTTCCAGAGTGGTAACGAAAACAAGAAGTGTTATCCTCAGTTGACAGGAAACACATGCACATGGATGTATAATATAATATAATATAATATAATATAATATAATATAATATAATATATAATAATATAAATTATATATAAATACACACACACACATATATGCAGTGAGCTCAGATGGAAATAAAGAATAAAAATAATCTGTGGCAATTATTTAAAGCTTAGATGTATGCAAAATAAGTACAATGACTATTCACAACAGCAAGAGGCAGCTGGACAACCATCTGTCAGGGATGCTTTAAGGTGGATTCCTGCAATGAGCAGGGGGTTGGACTCAATGGCCTTAGAGGCCCCTTCCAACTCTACTATTCTATGATTCTATGATACTAATTCACGATAACACAAACATGCTAGCATTACTAAGTCAATTAACACCTTTTGAGCACAATCCTATGCATGTTTAGGTAGACAAAAGTCCTACAACTCCAGCATTCCAAATGCTGAGAGTTATAGGACTTTTTTCTGTCTAACTATGCATAGAATTGTGTCTTAGTAGTTTTTGTTAACCCAGTGGTCATGTGTGTACTGTGCCTTTAAGTTATCCTTTCTGATATATTAACTTTCAAAAACCATGCATGTTCTGATGCTCATCTACATTTATATGCATTATCCTTCCACTAGATGTACACAATTTTATTGCTCTTTTATTTGTTGTAGCTTCTGGAGAAAACCAGCAACGTTTTTGAGGAATCAGACTCAACAGCTACAAAAAGCCCTTTGCACTTAGCTGTAAGTACATGATTTTAGTATTGCTATCTAACTCAAATAACTGAGCAGCGATCCATTTTCTTCTGCAAAATTTATCTAAACATATTTTTTGTTTCCCTGTGAGGCAGCTTAGTAAGTTGCCCAGGTCCCCCCAGCAAGCTTCATGGGCTGAGCTTAGATTTGAATATTTTACCCAGGGCATCACGCTGGCTCTTCCTGAAGCAAAAGCCTCATTTTAAACATATGAAAAGGGATTTCAGGTCAGATTTGTTTGAACTGAGACTTTGCGCTGATTTACACACTATGGGCTCCATCACACCTCATTTTTTTATCCAGTTTTCTTTCATCCGCGGTTTCCCCCTCCATTTCTTTAGCACTGGGCACTTTCATGTCTATGCATTGTTGCGCTCTTTCAGCTCATGTATCTTTTCACCTGGAGCGCTACTATGCTGGTGAAATCTCAAGCCCTGCGCCTTGGGAAAGGTTTACAGGGGAGGGAAGCGAAGGTTTATTTTGATCATTTCAAAGGGTGGGCAAATGAAGAATCATTTTAACTAATTTCTTTTGTAAAGGTGATCAGGTCCCCTCCTTTGCGCCAAGGTAACCCAAATGCTTACATTTGAGTAATGTTTAAAGATAAAGAGATCAAACTTGGCTTGATGATAGCTCTTAAGGGGGGCTTTAGCCACCCCAAGTTTGAATCGGATTGGTTCATCCCTTGATTTTAAGGAATTTTTAATGGAAATTTTAAAAATGCTTACATCTGCGTAATTTTAAAAGATAAAGAGATCAAAATTGGCACAGTGATAGCTCTTAAGAAGGGCTTTCAGCATGCCGAGTTTGAATCAGATTGATTCACCTTTTTATTTTATTTTTTTATTTTTAAAATTTTCCCCTCTTAAACCCTTTTCCTCATAGTCCACCAGTGTGAAGGATCACTTTTCCTTTCCTTTGATCACGCGAAGCTGTGCATCTCCAAGTTCATAAACTATAGATCAGCTGGTACCCTTACTCAAGAGTAAATGCCATTGATTTCAAATGGATTTACATCCAAGTCATGCTAAAACCAAATGTATGCTTACCTTTGAGTAAGCCCCATTGAACAGAGAGAGACTTACTTCTGAGTAAACAGAAGTAAGGCCTCAGAAGTGAGCATAGGGTTGCAGAGCACTTTTTTCCGGTTTGCTTATTAGACTGAAAAAGACCTCACTATTAAAAGTCAGTTCTATATGCATTTACTCAGAAGTAAGTCTCTCTCTGTTCAATGATCTCTTTATCTTTAAAAATAAGGGAGCTGTGGGCAAGGAGGGTGCATTTTCCAAATTTCTTTGAAGGTGAAAATGCCTACTCAGGAGTAAGAACATAGAGTTAAATGGTACCTCTTCCCCTCCCCCTTCATGGTTGAGCAGAGAACCGCACCACCCTCCTCTTTTGTTAGCGAGACCACCCTTAGGAACCCCCCCACAACAAAAAATGGAATGGTCAGATAGAACGCAACAACAGCAATACACGGAAGAGAGGAGCACATTTATTTTTCAGGGAGGGAAAATAATCCAGACTTTCCCCACTCCAAAAAGAAACGAAACATGGAGGGGAAGAGGTGAAATGAGTGCAGGACATGGACTACATCATGTGAGTACCGGGCTGCAAAACTGCATACCAGGCATGACGATTGTGCGATAAATCACTGGTGTGATGGAGCTCTACCTTAGTAGCTACAATTCCAGATCCAAGAGTCATATATGGCTCTACTTCTCCACTAGTGTCCAGATCGTTAATTTTAGAAATTTCGCACCAAGTTAACTTTGTCACCTGAGAGTTAATTTCAGGACATTAATCTGATGGCATCTCTGTGTCAGTATTAGTGGGCGAAACAAATGTGAAAGACTGTTATCTGCATTAATAAAAGCCTTTTTCAATGGAATCTTTGGTGAGCTGAGTGATTCACTTCCCAATGAGGTTAAAAACTCCCACTCTTGCAGTGGAATCCTGTGCATATTTATTCAGATGCAATTTCCACTGTGTCATTCCCTAGTAAGTATGTTTAGGATTACAGTCTTAGACATTATAGGCAGTTATCTAATTAAAGCTGCTGCTCTATACACACTTACTCATTGAATTCTATGGCACTTACTTCCTAGTAAATCTGCATAGGATTTCACTGTAAGACTTTTCTCTCAAGAAACTCCACACTAAGTTGTCTTATTTAATTTTTAAAGTGCAAATAACCAACGAATCCTGATTTTAGAGTCTACAGAAAGAACTAGCAATAGCCATAATCTTAGAAGAAAAATGGATTTAGGAGCTCAGTGTTAGGTATCTGCAAGTGGGATCTGCAATAGAATGTTGCAGTGCTAAGTGCTCCTGCAAAACTTTGGATTTTCCCAAGCATAGTGATAGCTCCCTCTTTGTGTGGGTGGTGCTATTTTAACTACATCAGGATTCACACTCAGAGAATGAATTCACTATAATATAGGATTTATTTTTAAAAATGTAAATACATTAAAACCCCTCAAACAAATAAAAAGAATATATATAGGATTTCTTGGTGAAAAGGGGGGAAAGACGCAAAACGTGAGATTTGTGACATGGAAAATTCCCATCCCCATGTTAATTTTTGGTGCTTTTATGGCTATAAGCAGCCTTAATGATTTCCCTCTTGGCTTTTCAATACAATTTTATCTCAGCATGAGGAAACTTGTCTAGATTCTGAATGTGTGTTGTGAGCCTTTGAGCATAGGAAGAAAGGGACAGAATCATAGAATAGTAGAATTGGAAGGGGTCTATAAGATAATCAAGTCTAACCACCTACTCAATGCAGGAATCCACATTCAAGCATCTCTGACAGATGGCTGTCCAGCTGCCTCTTGAATGCTTCTAGTGTGGGAGAGCCTACTACCTCCCTGGGTCGTTGGTTTCATTGTCATACTGCTCTAACAGTCAGGAAGTTTTTCCTGATGTCCAGCTGGAATCTGGCTTCCTGTAACTTGAGCCCATTATTCTGTGCACTCTGGGATGATCGAGAAGAGATTCTGGCCCTCCTCTATGCGACAACCTTTTAAGTACTTGAAGGGTGCCTACATTGTGTAGGTAATGTGGGGATGTGCTTCCTTCCCCTGTACAAAGGGTACAAGATGCCCAAGGTGTTTCTATAAAGGTCAAATATCAACAAAAGGAGGGTTCACAGCCTGTTTTGACTCAGTCCTAAAATAAAAATCAACTCTTAGCTTAGGTGGTGGTGGAATTGTTAACATTGTGGAAATTTGGAATGCTTTGATCTCTATTATTATATCTAGTTTATATCGATCACTTAAGAAAAGACTATAAACATGAAAATTGTCCAATCTTTAACTAAGAATCTATTTCAAACACTTACTGTGCAATCCTATGCATGCTTAGATGGAAAAGGTTCTACAACTCCCAGCATTCCCCAGCCAAATGCTACGAATTGTAGGACTTTCCCCCATCTAAACATGCATAGGATTGCATTCTTAAAACATTAAACTCAAAATGAATTGTAATACATGTCTTCCAGTATATTCTCTTCTCCTTAACATTAATAGGAATATTAATTATTTTATTATTTATTTATTTATTTATTTATTACATTTATATACCGCCCCATAGCCGAAGCTCTCTGGGTGGTTTACAAAAGTTAAAAACAGCAGACATTAAAAAAAGTATACAAAATTTAAAACCATCAAAAAATATTAAAAAATATATTAAAAAATTGTACATCAAGGAAATAATTACACTTCTTAATCCTTTGTATTTTTTGAAACACTATAATTTGTCAGCCATAATTCAAATAAGACTTTAGATCGAATTCAAGATGGAGATACTGGTGTTTGGTCCTTCAGTGTAAATATGTCATATTTCATCAACTGAACTGACAAATCCAAAATGCTGACTTAACCAAGCTAGATATGTGCAGAGAACACCCAGCAGGATTTATTGTCCACAAGAGATCTTTATCTTTGCTTGTGTGGCAATTGTATTCATGTGCAGTAAATTTTGAAACATTGAATAGTGAATACCCAAGAATTCTATTATTTTCTAAATCTTCACAATGCTTTTAACTGAGTACTGAGTATTATGTTGTCATTCAACAAGTACCATAAAAAATATACTATTCAATTGTACCCAGCCAAAACAGTCTAAACTCAGCCCTGACTACATATTTTAAAAAGCTCTTCTTCAGCTGCTATCCTAAATACACTTATTTATTTATTAAAACATTTGTATCCCGCTGTATATCACTGGGATCTCAGGGCGGCGTACAGATAAAATCAGAACAACGTAAAACAATAAATAATATACATAGTTAAAAAAAATTAAATTGTTAACAACCAGTAGAATTTTTTAAAGCAATAGAAACAATTAAAAACAACTAAAACTATGTGCAGCCATAGAGAATTTAGCCCGCAACGGCCTTGATAAAAAGCTGTGTTTTTTTAATTTGGGACCAAAATGAAGCCAGCGTTGCTGCCTGTCGAGCCTCCAAGGGAAAGATATTCCACATCTGGGGTGCCGCAGCGGAGAAGGCCCCCTCCCATATCCCACCATAATGTATGTCTCACGTTGGTGGGATGCAAAGGAGGGCTTCTCCAATAGATCTCAACTTATTAGGGAGTACTCCCAAATTTACATATTGGAACATAGAGGATTGTGCTGCTAAAGTTTCAGAATGTTAATTAATCACTTTGAACAGTGAATGAACTTCATGAAAGCACAGAGAATTTTAGAGCATGAACGGTTGTGACATTTTCTCGTTTATTTTACTCAAATTATTTTCTTCTATTGGAGGCATTTGTCTCTTAACTTATTTTCAAAAATCACTGACCCATTTTTCACTTCTTTTTAATGGGCTAAAGTCCCTACAAGTGATTTTACTTTACCTGTTTTTCATTCTATTTTATAACAATGTCACATTGGAGGGAAAAAAGGGAAAACTATAATTTAATCTGATATAGTAAACATGAACAGTCTTCATTGTGATCACTTGTAATTATAGTAGCAGCCACACTTAAATGGCTGCTAAAATGCTTTAGTCTGATGTATCCATTTTTGTCCTCTAGGCCTATAATGGTCATCATCAAGCCTTGGAAGTGCTTCTTCAATCTCTGGTAGATCTGGATATTAAGGATGAAAAGGGACGTACTGCCCTAGACTTGGCTGCGTTTAAAGGACACACTGAATGTGTTGAAGCTCTCATCAACCAGGGTGCTTCCGTCATAGTCAAAGATAATATCACCCAACGGACCCCTCTTCATGCCTCAGGTAAGTGAGATGCTCTTATTTTGACATATTGGCTACTAGGCAAAAGGAATTGCATGCAGAGGAGAGAACAACTTGTGCAGAAGAACTTGTCTCTGTCAAAGAACCAAGTCACTTTTAAAAATGCAGTGTGTCTTGCCTTTTTGACAGTGGGAAATAGCTGCATCAGAAACTGCAAGCTCTGGACGGGCACAAAATTCTCACCCATGTGCTCACATCACTACATTGGGTTGTGGTCGCAGCTTTAAACAGTTGGTGAGAGAAATTAATTATAGTCTTTTTGGAAAATTAATGTTCTGCTTAAGAACTCCATTAATGAGCTGGCAGAAGGAAATGTAAAGTTCTCTGTCTCTTACTCTCCCTCAGATGGCGCTTCATTCTCACTTTCTTTGCATATGTCTTTCCCCTTATTCATCACTAATGGGCAGACCTAGACTATAATGTAGATAAGCCCTTTTCTTCTTCTGGCTGAAATGTTAGGAAACCCTCAAGTAAAAATAAAATAGAATTAGATTGACACCTACTTCATTCCCAATGCCAGAAATCTTAAACATATATCTACAGTAAATTTTAGCCTTTAAGAATATTACCAGTTCCAACTTTCCATCACTTAGACTCTTAGGGCCTGTTCAGATAACACACTAACCCATGGTTAGGCCACTAAGCCTTTTGCAGCAAATGGTTAGTGAGTGTGTTTAAACCATAGTCATGTAGCCACCATGTTTATGAATTGTTCACACGATACGCTAAGTCATGGTTCACACAATTCACTAAGCCATAATGTTTTTCTCAAAACACTCGGCCATCATGGTTGAGCCTGTTGTCTGAACAGAGTGTTAGAATTTTCTGTACTGTACTCTGTACTCTGTGTTCTGTACTCACACTAGCTCACCTATTGATTACAATTTTTTAAATTTTTCTCATGCTTTGGTGTAGCATTGGATATATACTGCTGTTTTTCCAGTATGTGTATCTGCACAGTATGAAAACAAACAGAACACACAATTCTTAATAGGTGCTACAATGATTATTTTTGTATAGAAAGCTTTTGTACCACGAATGTCATATAGAATCAGAATGCTTTTTTTCAGCTATGTATTTCTTGATCCCAAGAACTTTGTACCTGTCAGTTCAAACGCAATGCTTTTCAGTGAGCGGCACTTCATATATTCTACTGCAAGTCATTTTACTGCTGCTCTTAACTTATTTTCTGCTCTGGGAGCCTTTTTGGCTGAGGTGCGGGATAAAAATACTCTAAATAAATAAATAAGTCATCAAGTGATGTACGGTTATATGTGAACTGGCCTACAGATAGTGAAGACTTTCAGATGGGGGAAATCGTGTTTCCTTACCACGTGGCCTGTACAATTCAATGGGACATCTTGATAAACCCAACATATCTCAGAAATGTCAGGTTTTCTGAGGTTTATTTTGTGACAGTAAAACTAGGAAAAGATCGGGAGGCTCACAACGTCTTAGGAGGTTCATGGTGTCGTCAAAATGATCCGCGAACATCCGTGCGTGGCCAGTCATGAACGTGGTATAAATCACTCGTTTAAGGAAGCCCAAAATCTGATTTGATTGCTTCAAATTTATTTGGCTTTTGTTATCAGGTGTGCACGCCCTTGTGCATTTCAACACTTTTCCTTAGAACAGTTGATCTTTTAGTTATTGGATTCCTGTTATCTAGAAGCCCCCCACTACTTACAAATCCATGTACTGAATTGCTAAATTAGAGAACATCTCTTTCTTCCTTATAGAGATATTTCCTATTAGACACACTGAAGAAAGACCACCTACAATTTGAGAACAGCTGTGCATAACTAGATATAAAAGTGCAAAGCACATCTAGACTTCAGTTATTTGCAGCCTGCTAATTGTTTTTCCCCCCCTTTGTAGTCATCAATGGACACACACCATGTTTACGGCTTTTATTAGACGTAGCAGATAACCCCGATGTAACAGATGCCAAAGGACAGTAAGTTTACTTTGTTTTGCTAGGTTTGTGTGACATGAGTGACATTGTGAATCTTTTAGGCCAGGGGTGGGGAATGTGTGGTCCTCTAGATTTTTGTTGGACTGCAATCCCCATCAACCCCAGCCTCCATGCCAATGGTGAGGGATTATGGGAGTTGTAGACCAACAACAGCTAGAGGGCTACACCCCCTGTTTTAAGCACTAGTATCTGCTCTGAAAGGCAGCCTAGAAATATTTTAAATAAAATACATAAAAATTGGACATGGAGCTCTGTTGTCCTGATTTATAGATGATTTTGGGTTCCTTGGGGGGAAAAAGGCGGGATATAAATGCATTTATTTATTTATTACATTTATATAACACCCCATAGCCGAAACTCTCTGGGCGGTTTACAAAAGTTAAAAACAGTAAACATTAAAAAATATACAAAATTTAAAAATCACCAGAAACATAAAAAACAACAGTATAAAAACAACAGTATCCATTTAAAAACAACAGTTCTGGGGTCCGTTAAAAAACAAACTTAGCGTTGTTAAAAGCTGTTAAATGCCTGGGAGAAGAGAAAAGTCTTGACCTGGCGCCTGAAAGATAACAGTGTTGGCGCTGTTATGTATTACATAAATTTATTACATAAATTATTATTTATGTAATAATTTGTTATTTATGTAATAAATTTATTTATTTATGTAATAAATAAATAAATTTTGTGCAGCAATGAGTTGCACATTCTCAGATGTACCTGAGGTTTCCATCTCATGCCTTCCCAGATGTGATTGGTATTATCAGTGCAGTTACATGTAGTGTTGAAGGGAGGTTGAGTGGAGAGGGGAGAAATAGCAGCTGAATGCAGCAGCTGTTGCTCAAAGTAGTTAGTATCCAGGAACTGGAATCATAATAATGCAATAGATTCTTAAAAATAGTTACTTCTATTTCTTATATGGTTAGCTACAGCTTGGAAGCAGCTTAACAATGAAAATTGTACTGTGCATTCTTTACCATTTATTTTAAAACACACACACACACACAAATTAATTACATGCATAGAAGGTATTGTCTTCTGACTTTGAAAATAACCATCACTGTAAGGGCCATGGTAAAAAGAACATGGGCTTTCCAAAGTTGGCCAAATCAGTAATGCTGGCTGTCATTGAAAAACGGCCGGAGAAAATAACAGATAGTTTTGGATTAAATGTTGAATTAAAAGCGCAGAACCGGGAAATAAGGATAACATTATGCTTGTCTCTCCTTTCTTAGAACTCCATTGATGCTGGCAGTGGCTTATGGACACATAGATGCGGTTTCCTTGTTACTTGAAAAAGAAGCCTCTGTGGATGCAGCTGATATCTTGGGGTGCACTGCTTTACACCGAGGGGTAACTGCTGATTTTAGAACATTTTGTCCTGTATTTTTGCCGTTTGCCTTTTGCCTTTTGGCCTGAAATGTGCCTAATAACCAACCAAAGAATCCAAGTTTTAGTCTAAAATATAAAAGAGCAGCATAAAAGTCAGTCTTCTCTGAATGCCAGGTGCTCAGGAAAAGCAATGAGCCTGTAGAAGCCGCTGGCTGGTCATTGTTGAAATCTGCTCTACTACATGCCTCTCAGCCCAATCCAGCAAAGCAGTACTTACATTCTCATTTCCTGAAAAGCAGTTATTTAAAAGAGAATGTCTATGATCCAGAAAACCACAAGGGGAAATGGCATACATGTAGTGGAATGATATTACATTCCCAACTGCCTTCCTTTTTAAATTAAACCAAGGTGTTTATTTGCATTGCAAAGTGTTTTTCAAAATGTGCTTACATTTAAAAGCTTTAAAATTTGTAACTAGTGAGAAGAAAATGTGACTAAAGCTTTGCAGTACAAGTAACTGTATTCTCCCTTATGAGCCTGCCCGTGCTTTGAGATCTTCTGGAGAAGCCCTTCTTTCAGTCCCACCATCTTCACGGGCGCGCTTGGTGGGAACATGGGAGAGGGCCTTCTTGGTGGCTGCTCCAGTGCTCTGGAACTCTCTTCCCGGGGAAGCTAGGCTGGCTCCCTCCTTGATGGGCTTTCAGAAGCAGGCTAAAACTTGTTTGTTCCAGCAGGCCTTTGGAGAATAATCTGTCTATGTTAATTGACTTATAATTTTGTTGTGTATTTTAAACGTGTTTTTTCTTTTTTCCTTTTCAATGTACGTTTTAAACTTTGTAAGGCCACCTTGAGGCTCAGTATTGGGCAAAAAGAAGGATACAAATAAATATAATAATAGTAATAACAACAACAACAGTGCACACTGGAGAGGAGGGATGGAGCATGCTGCTTTGGTATTATGACTCCAGAGCACATGCAATGCCTTGGAAGCACAATTCAAAACAAGCCTTCCCCCCAACTTTGGAGCTGGGGAGGAATTGGGATCATCCCTATAGTTGCACTGTGTTTTGGAGGAGCTCAGAGGGGGACAGAAATGCAGCAGAATTCCAGGAATGATTCCTTCATCCCCACCTCCAAGGCTGGAAACAGAAACAGGAAAGTGTTGTTGACCTTGAGCTGCATTTTGGAGATGCAGTGTGGGGTCAGGGACAAGACCCCCATCCGTTCTGTGCAGGGCTCTGCCAGCCAAGTGTTTTTGCTTGGCTATCAAGGTCAGCTTATTGTTTCTCAGTCTTACACTTCAAACAGTATCTTAGGAAAGCTGAAAGAACTCCCAGCAATCTCAGATGCGCCACTAACACGTTGGCATTTAGGTGTGATACTTATGAGTGCTCATTGGAAAATGACCATGATGAAATAACACACACACACACACACACACACATATGCCTGGACAAGTTTCAGAAAGTTTTAACATTTTTAAAATGTGTTTTCAGTATGAAAGGATGAGCATATATCTGCACAAGTAGCTCTTTCAAAATGCCTCGCTCTCTTTCTCTGCAATGTCTCACCATTCAACAACACAGCTTTGAGTCTTTATCATCTCTCATATTGGAATATCTGCCTGAGATGGTAAGCACAGTGACCTGTTGGTGAGTTAGCTGATGTGAACAATTTCATTTGTTCAGGTGAGTGAAGTGGTAGATTAATAGCACTTTAAAGAAGCTAGGGACATCCATTTTCAGAAGTATACACATAATGGTTTCCTTTGCACTGAGCTCTCAGAGAAGGCAGACCGTATCCTTAAAAGCCACAGCCCTGTTTCCATGCATGGGAAGCATAAACAGAACTGATGGTTTCTTATTGACTGCACAGTGTATAGGGCAGCCTTCCCCAAACCGGTGTTCTCCAGATGTGTAGTCCTACAGCATGGCTGGTTGGGGGGATGCTAGGAGTTGTAACCCAACACATCTGGAGGACATCAGGTTGGGGGAGTATGATATAGGGCACCCAACTCCAAAAACAACCCACATGTCTTGCATTAACAATGTGCAACAATGTATGCTTGCTTTAGCTCTGAATATATGGACATTGTAACAACAAATGAAGGAATATAGCACATTTATGATTTGGTATTTTTTCCCCTTCTCTTTTTCTTCTTTCTTTTTTGTCTCCTTTTTTTCTTTTTAATTTTTCTTTTTCTACTTCGATTAAGCTTCCTTCCCCTAGAAGTTGTATCAATCAACTTTTCTTTTTTCTTTTTTGTATATTATACACATTCAGATAAGTGTTGGTTTGATATTAATTGTTAGGGGATTGTTTGTATTCGTTCCTTTTTTGTATCACTTTAAATAAAATATTTTTTAAAAAAAAATCTCTTGCACTAACACTATTTTACTACAATGAATCTTTGCTTTATAATTATTTTAATGTGTCTGTGTGTTTCTAATCAGATTATGACCGGACACGAGGAATGTGTTCAAATGCTGTTGGAACAAGAAGTATTGATTTTGTGTAGGGATGCCAGAGGCAGGACACCTCTACATTACGCAGCAGCTCGTGGTCATGCTACATGGCTGAGTGAATTGATGCAGTTGGCGCTTTCAGAAGAGGACTACAGTTTTAAAGATAATCAGAGTTACACACCTTTGCACTGGGCTTCTTATAATGGTAATATTTTGTTTCAAGCTTATACTTAGTATCATGTGTTAGGGTCTGGGTGGAAAGTGAGATTACAAGACATAAAAACAATAATGGTAGGCTCTTCTGAATTTTCAATAGTGCATTCAGACAAGCAGATGGGAGAGTAACCATGAATTAACTCCAGGCACAGAGGAAATAAAACTTTATGTGGCATTTAAAGTTAAAAAGTGGTGGGGGGCAACTTTATTTATTTATTATATTTTAATAAGTCAAATAACCAGTGTTCTCTGGGTGGATTACAAACAGTTAAAAGACTAAAATGTCATACAAACAGTTACAAATATAAAATAGATAAAACAGCCACAAAAATCTACAACTAGGTCTCTATAACTAGGCCTGGGAGAAAAGAAAGGTCTTTGACTAGGGCTGAAAAGATAACAACATAGGCCCCAGGTGAGCCTCTTTGGAGAGTTCCTTAAGTAGTGTCACGTCTAACCCTTCTGCCCCTGTTTTGGGAGAAGATGTTTCAGGTAATCAATCAGAATCAGATTCAGAACTAGAAGACGCAGCGCCAGATACCAGCCAGCCTGTACCAGTGGGGGAGGAAGCTCTCACAGGCGATTCCCCAGCTGGGATTCAGCCCTCTCCAGAGCTTATCTCCTCAAGGCCAAATCCTACACAAGCTAGCTGATGCTAGGGTCCGTCGGAAGCTCAAACACACGGGGCGGAAGGAAGGCGTGAGAAAGTTGGTTCAATTACGACAGAACCTGCCTTTGCACCAGGCTCTCTGAAGTTACAGGCATTTGGGAAGTGGCTTCCTATTCTTCTTGAGTGGACAACTGTCTTGCTTAGTTTGCGTAGTTTTGCCTAGGGGGACGTTTCCAAGAGGTTAGACTGTCTTCAGGTAGAAGAGACGTTTGTTGCTCAATAAAAGCTTTGTGGATTACTTAGCAAGCCGAGTCATTTGCCTCCCATCGGAAGCAGGAGTTTTCTGAGAAACACAACAAGCGGGGAGCAACAACTGAGAAGGCACTCTCTCTTGTAGCCACCCACCTAGCTTCCTTTATGTTTTTAGTTTGCATTACCCAAGACTTTAGGGCAGGGATGAACAACTTATGGCTCTTCAGATTTTTGGCCCAAAACTCCCATGACCCCTCACCATGGGTTGTATTGGCTAGAGCTGATGGGAGTTGTAGGCCCACAAGTTGCCCACCCCACCTCTGGTTGCTAAATTAGAAAGTCCTCTTGTCTCAGAGATCCTTCTGCAAGTTATAGTGAGCAGTACTGAGCTAGATGGACCAGTGGTTTGACTCTGAGGCAGCTTCATATGTTCACTTGCTAATCTGAATTATAGAGTCTATTTCAGTTACAAACACTCCAAAGCACTGTCTTGCTTTTGTTTCATGAAATCATCTCATCTCTTACAGGTAGTGAAAGCTGTATAGAGGTACTGTTGGAACAGAAACCTTTCCGCAACTTCAATGGAAACCCTTTCTCCCCATTGCACTGTGCTGTGTAAGTAGAAACGGCAGCATCAAATCCCTCTTCCTATGGTTTAAGCTATATGTCAAGCTAAACTGGTGGTACAAGAGTAGTAAAGCTCTGGAAACCATGGGGTTTTTTTTCAGATCATTTCAGACCCAACAATATACATAACCATTTAGTGTTAAAATGCCTCCTTAGCAAATAGTAGGAATGAATACTTTTCACATAATAGCCTCATTGAATAACTGAATGCAAAACGTTAATTGCAGTTAGGGCAAATTCAGAAATGTGGTTTAGTTATTACAAGGCCAAAAGAGAGGTGGATTCCAGAATATTGCAGCCCTGCCTAATTCCCTCAGTTGTCAAATTATTGTCACCTCAATTGTTGTGTTATGTCAACTCAAGTTATGCCATTCTGTCACCTCAAGAAATACATTCTCCTAGAAATGATTGTAGTATTCTTATGTGAGAACACACCACCATAATTTTTGTATTTTTGATTGTCAGATTTTCTATTACGTGCTCTGTTCCTTGATTTCAAGTTGTGCTCTGATCTTTGCAATAGAAACAATACAAAACCCTCTTCTAAACTGGTAATTTTAGTCTTGACTGAGGTATGTTGGATAATATTGCCTTGAGAACCGCCCCAAATTGCCACTTTTTTTGAATAAGTAGAACCAGAAACCATCACTTGAGAAGTTGAAGTACCAAGCAGAAATGGGTCCCGAAAAGTGATAAACACCATGATTGCAATCCTCTACCTAATTAATTGTTCATGCACAAAAAACCTGTTGGTCAGTGGAATTTATCCAGGGAGCTTCAGCTGTTGGGTGGTATAAAAATGCAATAAATCATCATCATCATCATCATCATCATCATCATCATCATCATCATCCATGCACATCTAGTAGCAGGACACCACCTAATAAGCATTGCTTGGAGTAACTTCACTCGTTTCATTGAGACATTTAGGAATAAATAGTGACAGTGCTGCCCTGCAGCAGCTCCTCACACTGCAAATGTAAAGCTGAGTTAGGACATTACAGAGTAATCCTCACAGATAAGATGTTTATCGCCTTGCACGTGAAATAAATGCCTCTCTATGATGTCAGTTCACACATTTCAGTTCATGGTGTGTGTGTGTGTGTGTGTGAAGTGAATGTTCATAGAGCAGATGTGGGCAATTTATGGGCCTCCAACAGTTTTGGCCTACAGCTCCCACCAGAGTTTCGGCCTACAGCTCCCACCAGAGTTTCGGCCTACAGCTCCCACCGAGTTTCGGCCTACAGCCCCCACCAGAGTTTCGGCCTACAGCTCCTTAGCCAGTGATGAGACATGACAGGAGTTGTAGGCCAAAACATCTGGAGGGCCACAAGTTTCCCAAAAAGGGAAGTGGGATTGTGCTACTGATCCCTCCCTTGCCCTATATTTGTTCATCATAACTTGTGAAAGAGCTGTCATGGTATAGCTTGTATGCATCAGCAGACCCAACCGCATCCCCCCCTTCTGCACATGTTTTACTGTACACTCATGTAAGTAATCAAGAGATGTATATGCAAACCAGCTTAATCTGCAATTTGAATAGTTTATGTGTTTGCATATTGCAGCCCATGCTATGGAGAGAGCAATCTGTTAATCCAAGCTGCCAAAGATCTGGCCCTAGGTATTATGGCAAAGGCTTTTTGAGTCAGAAGTACAAACCATGGGGAGAGGATAGTTAAATATGATACAAAATGAATGGAATAAATTATGTTTATTAAAGGAAGAATTAGAAGGATAATTTCAATGTGTACGATTCTTTTTTTTTTTTAACAGAATCAACGATCACGAAAATTGTGCATCACTACTCATTGGGACCATTGGTGCTGGCATTGTCAATTGTAAAGATGAAAAGGGAAGGTAAGAATTGCTAGGATAAAGAGGTGTTTTTTGGGTTTTGTTTACATCAAACAAGTTAAAAATGATATACATCCAATTGGTGTCCCTCCACTGAAGGAAGGCTCTTTGATCCAGCAGAGGCTTTCTTCGGAAGAATGCAGAGGGAGGCAATTTTTGTTGATTTCCCCATGCCACCAAAAGGTCCTACAACCGTCTAGAGCAAATGGTGGGTGCTGGGGACTGCAGGAAGAGGGAGGAATCCCTGGAAAGTGTCTCCTCATTCACTGATAGTAGTAACATCTGCCAGATGCTTCCAGCAGCGAAAGCCCACTGATTGGATACAGGCTGATAGGTGTGAAATATGGAATCCATTAACTCTTTAAAAAGATGGGTTAATGGCTTTCTCAGAGGATTACTGCTGAACACAATTAAAAAATACTATGTTTACTTCGATAATAAAGAAATCTTCACTACTTTTTCTTTAGTTAGTTTATTCAAGGCTGAAGACTGTTCTCCCTAATTATATATGAGGAACACTGCAATCTTATGCTCCCACAGTGACAGCTGTTGCTGCGCCAAGGTTTATTCTAGCATAATATAGTTGAGATCCCATACTCCCCCAGAAGCCTAGTGCTTCCTTGGCTCATCAGATGCCTGTCATGTGTAGCCTACCTCCTTCTCCTGTCACCCAAATAGGGCCTACCTAATATCAAAAGCCTTACTATTTTTACAATACACTAGATAGCAAATAAAGCCCTAGTTACTAGGGCCTAGTAAATAAACTCAAATGTCATAAACTCTTGTTTTGTACAAGTGGCTGCACACCGATGCCTCACAACTTAGAATCATGGGCCTCTTAACAAATATAAACTGCTTTAAATGTCATAATATTTCGCAGGAATAGTGCCAGTGTTGAAATGCCCAGAGCGATGACTCTAGCTAGTATGGAATGTTAATGAGGAGGCAAGATCGAAATTGTTCCCAACATCTCATTATCTTTTAAAGTGTCTTTAGAGTTTATCATCTGATGCTTCCTTTTTTATGTTTTCAATTGAGCTGCTGCTAAAGAATTCCATGTGACAAATTTGTGTTCAAGTAGATTAAATTAAAATTATGGGGAATACTCCCATGTCAGCCTGCCCAACCATCCTAAGAGACCCTGCTAAGAGTGCCCCAATCTTCTGAGGTGAAGTGGCTGGCAACATGGAGCAGGGCTTTCTCCATTGTGGTTCCTCACTTTTGGAAACTCTCTACCCATTTGAGTTTTTTGAGCCTCACTGCTTTTAGGCAATGGTTAATTACCTACGGTATGTATTCTCTCTACCATTTGATGCAATCTGATTTTATTGCTGTTGAGTCTGAGAAAGCTCTAACTGTGCTGTGTTTCCTCATAGAACACCACTACATGCAGCAGCTTTTGCTGATCACGTGGAATGCTTGCAGCTTCTCTTAAACCACAATGCACAAGTAAATGCTGCAGATAATTCAGGGAAAACACCACTTACGATGGCTGCTGAAAAAGGTCATGTAGGGGCTGTAGGTAGGTGGTTGGGTTTTTTTGTGGGGGGGGGAACTGGTAAAAGTTAATACCTTTGTGCAAGTCTACAGATATTCTACATATCTATTTGGCAAGAGGAAGCAATCTTCATACTATTAAAATTGTTCCTGTTTGTGACATTTACAGGTCTTTCAAAACTCACTTCTAAGCACTTCTGTGCTATGTCTTTCAGTAGGTTGACGTATAGTTGTATAGCCTTGCTGGTTTTAGAATATGTGAGATACAAAACACAAATGGCAATATCCTGCTTGTGGAAGGTTTTGCGTTGCACTGAGCTCCTTCATTTGGCAGTGGGAGAAGAGCTAGCATTCAGCCATGCAAACTTGCTACAGTTTAGTAGCTTAGATGAATAATGGTCTACTCCAGTCTTGTAATTGCTGCCCCAAGTGTAGTTTCTCTGGCGGTTCTTCAAAGAATGCCGCAAGAAGCATAGTACCAAACTACTAAATGAATAACCGTGTTTAAGCGTGTCCCACTGTAACTGCTATTGGACTGGATGGAGTCCAGTCCTTGGATGGAGTTGCGCTCCCCCTGAAAGATCAGGTCTATAATTTTGGGGTGCAATTACATGTGGTCTATGTGAGTTAAATCATATAGAGTTAAACCACTAGTGTGACGTAACATTCTGCCTTTCTCTTTTCCCCTGCAGCCCTCTGTGCTGCCCCAAAATCTGCTCCTGGGTGTTTCCCAGCCCCCCATAGTGTACTGGGGGGTGGGGTTGCAGTGGAAAATGGAAAGGATTTGCCTCCTAGTTCTGCTGATGGAGCTGCTTCCATCAGTGGAAAGGCACCATTGGATACAATCTGTAACACAAAGTACCTTTCATCATCTCAAGGTGATAGCCTGGCCACAGTTATCTGCGCACTGGTGATATAGAGTACTTCCATATGCTATATGTGGGGAGCCTTTGAAATTACTGTTAGTACAAAATACAACAACACATTTATTAACTGGAGCTGGGCGTATGGAATACAATCCTCACCAGTTTGCAAATACTTTTACACTAGCTTTTGGTCCATTTCTGAGCACAATTCAAACAAAGTACTGATTTTGATCAATAAAGGCCTATACAGCTTACAACCACCTTTTCCCACATGAACTTACCTGGGTGCTACCATTGGTTTTTGAGGCCCCGCTCCACCTTCCGAAGTAAGGGTGGTGACCAGTGACTGCACCTTCTCTGTTGTGGCATTTCACCTCTGGAATTTCCTTCCCAGGGATGTTCATCTGGTACTATCTCTGTTTTTGTTTTGGTGCAAAGTGAAAACCTTTATTTGCCCTGGCCTTTTAGGTGTTTTGTAGCAAATCTATACACATGTTTACTGGATATTATTGTTGTTGTTGTCTCTCTTTTCTTGCTCTGGGCGATTTTTCTAGATGGCCATGATGGGCTTTGCCAAGTCATGCTATTATTAGCATTATTTTACACTTTTGTTGTTCCCCATAATTGAAGCTCTTTGGGTGGTTTACAGATTAAAAACATTAAAAACAAAATATGCAAAATCTAAAACCATATAAAAAAAACCAGACAGTATACACAGAGACAACATACATTTAAAAACAACTTTGAGCAATCCGCCAAAGCATGAAACAAATCCGGGATTGATTAAAACTCATCAGGTGCTGCCAAATGCCTGGGAAAAATAAAAGTCTTCACTTGGAATAGGTACCCAGAGGGGAGGACCTTAGATGTTGAGTGCAGTGTACAGGTAGGTTCATGTCAGGAGACATGCTCCGTCAGGTATTGCAGTCCTGAGCCATGTAAGGCTTTGTATAGGTGTTAAAACCAGCACTTTGAATTGGGCTCAGAAACATACAGGCAGCCAATACAAGTGGGCCAGAAATATGTCCCACTATGGGCATAGCTAGTGTGTTTATGATTATAATCTTAAAGTGTAGTTGCTTTTTGCTGTGGTATTTTATTCAGTTCTGCTGTGATCTATTGTATCATATTGTAGTGCTTATTGTTTTGATTTAAGAGTTGCTAATAAACATCTTAAATAAATCCTGTGGGCTTCTATGGAAATTATGTTAATAGAGATGGAAGAAAATTAACAGGTATTGCAGAGGTAATCTTATAGCATAATTTGTTTCTCTGTATCTCAGATTTTTTGGTGAACAGCGCCAAGGCCGATCTAACTTTGAAGGATAAGGACTTGAATACATCCTTGCACTTGGCTAGCAGTAAAGTATGTTTAAAAACATTTGTGTGTATATATGTATGCATGTTCATGTATGCAAAAAGGAATATGAAAGAAATATTAGTAGTTGTACCAGAGACAAATATTAAATGGGGCTTTTTATGCAATGGAGACATAATACAAACTGTGTGAATTTGCAGTCAGCCTTTTTCTGAAAACACTTTGTGCAAACTTTTGGGAGCCAATAGAATTCTAAGCTGACTCAAGCTAGTAATAATATTAAAGCTTTAGTACTTAGTATTATGCATAATGGATTATGATAAAACATGACTTAGGCAGGGGGGAGAATAACAGCGGTGTACATTTTTAAATAAGAAAAAGAAACCCAAAACAGCCCTCCCCAAACAATGCTTTTGTTCTCCTTTGCCTCCCTCATTCTCAAGGAAAAATTCATTTTAATTTGTCACTGAAAAGTTGACCTTTTCTAATTTATTTATATGCAAGATGTTATGCAATGGAAGGGCTGGATATAAAATAGGCTTGGGGTGAATTATTAAGCCCATAGTTTTCTATTGGTTCCAGGAGGTGCCAATGGTGGCAGAAATGCCCAGTGCTGCTGTGGGTGGCATTCACCCTGGGGTACCTTGGGGCAGCAATTTCATGCCTTCATGCCTTCTAGTTCAGGGCACCCATGGCTGTAAGTACCTAATGATTACTGTAGTCACTGCCATATGACCACATATCTTGGCTGGCTGAAAGATCTGGCATTCCAATCAACCTGTGAGCTCAATGGTGAGGGTTGGCTTAGGAAGCAAAGAAGGTTGGTGTGGGGAATGGCCAGCTTATGCTACTCTGTCCTGGGGTAAAACCTCAGTGCTTGCTGGGCCCATGGGTGGCTGTCACTGACTGTGCCCACCCCCTGACCCCAATACAGTGTGGTAGCCTTCACTGGGGAGAAAGCAGTAGGCTAATGGTTAGCATGCATGCAGTTGCTATAGGCTACATAGGATAGGCAAAGAAGTCAGTTGGTCCTTCAGTACTTTTGGCAAATCTGGAATGTTTCTTCCATTGGTGGAGTCCTATTTGTCTACATTCTCACCCACCCCATCCACACGCACACACTCAGAAATGCAGGGCTATTTGCACATAGAGAGGGGCACACTATTAGGATACAGAGTAACATTGCATATATTAATAGATAAGGATCAGACGTTTTCTTTCTCTCATCCTAATACATAGATTTTCTACATGAGACATTTATCATGCATCCATCATTCCCTAGCCATGGTTGTTTATAGGTTCTTTAGATGAGGCATGGCCCTCTCTATAGTTTTGCTTCTGTGCCTAACCAGTACTTTCAGAGAGTTTTTTAAGAGCAGGGAAAATGCAGCATTAAATTGTGAAAGTGAAAGGAAGTGTGATTTCTTCTTGTGTATTTGCACTATTGCGCTATGCCACAGTGCCATCTGGAGGTTATGTAGCGGAAAATGCCTTGTGTAGTGATCGGTTCTCAATTCTACAATGAAACCGAAAGTATATACAGGGGATTAATAACCTTGTGTAGAAAAGCTCATAGTCCTCCAGTTCCTATATGCAGAACACTCTTCTTTTGCTCATATTATTAATAATTAGCCATGAACAGATTACAAAAAACCAAACTGCAATAGCACATTCAACATATGAATGTATTATGTATTCCAGGGACATGAAAAATGTGCCTTGTTGATACTTGAGAAGATACAAGAACAGAGCCTTATTAATGCAAAAAACAATGCATTACAGACGTAAGTATAACCTAATGAAAATTTACTGTGCACTAATAGTAACATTTAATGTTATTAAAGTCTCACATAATGTGTAAAATATGGCATTCGCTTCTTTCTTTTTTTAAAAAAAAGTGAGTTGAATTTTTTCAAAGATGTTTTTATAGCAACTTGTACTCTGAGCACTTGAACTTTCTCTGCATTATATACTGGTAAACCTTTTGAAATATGCACAATGGTACTTGAATATAGATGTTATGTTTTCTAGACCTCTTCATATTGCTGCACAGAATGGCTTGAAGATGGTCGTTGAGGAGTTACTAGCAAAAGGGGCATGTGTACGAGCAGTAGATGAAAACGGTAATAATAATAATAATAATAATAATAATAATAATAATAATAATAATAATAAATTTATTTATTTGTTACCCGCTTCTCCCTCTGGATTGAGGTGGGGTACAACACATAAGTGAAGGGATTCATACTGCCATTCAGGAACAATAACTGTCAGTCATTATTCAGTGTATATCTGTATTTCTAAAGTACACATAAGTTGGTTAATTAGTATGTGAATTGAAAAAAGATGTTCATTGTGCAATTTCTTAAACAACGAAAGTGATCTATTATATCATGTTCTATTTAACATATATACAATACATCAATCTTATTTTTTGTTTGTTTTGCAAGCATTATTGGCAACTAGTTATTATTTAATGTCATAAAGATTCAAATTTCCTAGCTGTATAAAAGGCATTAGGAAATCTTAACTTCTTATATTGAACAGTGCTGTGTTTTAAATATATCATTAAAGCATGCTCAGGAGGGAAAAACCTCTCCAACATGAATTTAACCATGTCACATTCATTCTGAGATCATACTGTCTCCAGTATATGAGGCAAGTTACTGCCACTCTGTGGCCATACATGCATGAAACATTACGTAATTATAAATGTTCAAATAACACTTCCATTGAAAATCTCTTTCATTTCCCATCTCTGAATATTATTAAGGAAAATTGAATTCTGTTCCACCTTTTGCTTTGAACATGTGGTACATGTATTCAAAGCTTAATTTCAAATAAAATACAAGGTATTGAAGGCTTTTTTCTTCATTAAAAAATAACTTGTGTAAAAGCCTAGCCTCCACCAGGCACGTAGCATGATGACGTGTTCTACTAAGGAAGTGGGCTTCTGTGCAGCAGCGGCTTGATTTCTTTACAAGATAAAAAATGAAGTTTTTAAAAATAAAACAAGAGCCCTCATCATCTAGTATTTTATTTGCAACTAAGGCATAATCCTACCCTCAGCCTCCCAGGAAAGATCTTTAGAATGCTGGACTCCCTGAACAAGGAATTAGTCGTCAGGGGGCATTTTCATCCCACCTCATTTGAAAAAAAGCTCAGCTATTTATTTATTTATTTATTTATTTAATTAATTAATTAATTAATTGACTTGGCAGTCTATGGAGTGAACAGTACATAGGGAGCAATTTGGAGATTGCATCTTTGAATCATGTTTAGTGCCAAGTCTATCTTCTGTACTACCCCAAAGATTGGAAGAGCAGGTACCTGAAAGAAGGCAGGGCCCAGCTTCTGGTCTCGTTTTCTCCATCTTCTTCAGGAGGTTTTGAATGTTTGCCTCCTAAATAAATTAGTCATCTTACCTAAGTCTTCGGTTCCACCTCCCCTTCCACAATGAGATATCCAGGAGCAGAAACTCTCTCCTTCATAGGTATGAAGAATTCTTGGCTTTTCCTCTGCCAACACTGGTAGCTTAGCTTGCCCTCTCAACAGCCTCCCACATTATGGTTTTTTTTTCCATTTTGCCCCCAGAGTGTATTTAACACTTAATTCGTTAATATTTTATTTATTTAAAACATTTGTATCCCGCCCTATATCATTAGGATCTCAGGGCGGCGTACAGATAAAAGCATACAGTATAAAACTATAAATATACACAGCTAAAAACAAATTAAACTGTGAACCAAGTTAAAACAATATATAATTTAAAAGCAGTTAAAACAGTTAAAACAATGTGCCGTCTTAGTGAATTTAACCATTAAAGGCTTTGTTAAAAAGCCATGATTTTACTTGGTGTCGAAATGAAATCAATGTTGGCACCAGTCGGGCCTCCAAAGGGAAGGCATATAAAAGACTTCAACATTTAAAATTGATATGTTTCTTTATTCTTGCTTAATGAAATCAAATTTAAGGGTAATCACAGGTTCTTAGTTTTATGAAATCGCTGATGGCTATTTCAGTTCCAAAAATATTTTGGAACTGCTGTTTTTTTTTTAAAAAAGAGCAGATTAACTGAGCTGTACAGTAGCACCAAGAATGTATCAACATATAAGGAGCATTATAATGATGTCATAAATATGTCAGTATTGTTACAGACACCTTACTGTAGCTGGTATACGAATGTACTTTTGTTATGTTGATGCTACTGACTGCTAGTTCATGGGTTTGCTGTTAGGAAGTACTGAAGAATCTTGCTGACAGAATGCTTCATCCAATATCCAGCTTCTCATGAAGACTGCACCAATCTGCAGGACTTAGGAAAAAAAACCTTCAGGTCAATAGCAACTTTTCCAGAGCATTGTCTACAATTCCAGCCTCCCACTAAGGAGAGTGAAGTGGCTGCCTCAGGTAGCATGGGGGGATGGGGGTCAGCTTTAACAGCCCCTCCCAGCCATTCCCATCCTCCTGAGCTGGTGCTCCAGCGAGAGCAGTGCTTGTTGTTGCTGGCCTGGGATGATGTCTATCTTTTCCACCTAAGTGTTCTACTCTTCAACTCCTAAACTAGCCTGTCTCCCTGAGGTGAAGTGAAGAAAATTGTCCCATCACCAGTCTTAAATTAAAGTTCAGCTGCCTCTCCAGTTGGCTTTTGGATTTGAAGTGGGGACAAGCTGCCTCCTTGTCCTTTGCCTTGGGCTGGCCCTGCTTAGTTCTATATATATATATTTTGCACACATCTAAACATTGCCTTTTAACTAGAATGGAATTGTAATGCTTGCATGGCACCTGTATTGCTGCAAATGTGTTCTGAGATCTGTTTTATCAGTGCAAACAAAACCCCACTAATTAATATCTCAAAACTTATATACGCAGAGAAGGGTCTCCAAAGATGACCTTAGGCAGGTACATATGGGAAGAGATCTTTCTTTAGATACTCTATGGCCCCAAGTTGTTATAGGGTTTTAAAGGTCAACACCAACCTTTTGAATTGGGCCTGAAAATGGACTTGGGAGCCCGTGCAGCTGATGAAGCACTGGTGTCACATGATCCAGTCTTAGTGAGTAAAAGTAGGCCGTAGCTAGACCTAAGGTTTATCCCAGGATCATCCTGGGTTTGTTCCTGCCTGAGCGCTGGATGCCCTGTGTGGCACTTAGATGAACAGGTTTGACCCCAGGACAATCCTGGGATAAACCTTAGGTCTAGCTACGGCCGTAGTCTCAGCTAGTAAAAGTAAATCCACATATGCCAAAGTTTATCCCACCTACCCCAGAGCAGTAAGCTATTGAAGGTTATTATCTTGCAAGCTGCACTATCTTAGGGTGACCATGTGACCATATGAAAAGGAGGACAGGGCTCCTGTATCTTTAACGGTTGCATAGAAAAGGGAATTTCAGCAGGTGTCATTTGTATATATGGAGAATCTGGTGAAATTTCCTCTTCATCACAACAGTTAAAGCTGCAGGAGCTATACTAGAGTGACCAGATTTAAAAGAGGGCACGGCACCTGCAGCTTTAACTTTTGTGATGAAGAGGAAATTTCACCAGGTTCTCCATATATAGAAATGACACCTGTAGAAATTCCCTTTTCAATACAACTGTTAAAGATACAGGAGCCCTGTCCTACTTTTCATATGGTCACCCTACACTATCTGAATTATATAAATGGCACACTGCAGCAAAGGAATAGGTTGTATATCTTTTAACTGTGTAATTATCTGTGATGGCACCCACCAGCCCATGGAATAATCTCCCCTCTGCAGTACATCAGGCCTTAACGCTGGTGTGTTTTAGGCGTTTACTGAAAGCATATCTTTTTACTTTGGCTTTCCCTCAGCCATGAACTATCTTTGAATCGATCTCTGATACTGTACTATTACGAATTTATTGTACGTTTATTGTTTTATGGTGGTGATGTAAACTGCTTCAGGATTTGTGCAAATGAGAAGTGGTATTTCTAATAACTTAACAAATATATCGCTTTCTTTGTTGCAGTGTGTCATTCATAGTTTAGATATAATCAGATCAGGCCCTAATATGAATTTAAAATTAAACTCAAAATTCTTCATTGAACTAGAGATTTGAATTGACTTTATCATCAATATGTAGAGTGTATGTGTGTGTGATATATGCACGCACACGCACACAAAATAGTGGTTTGGGAGCCTCTGGCTGGATTCCATCCCTCCATTCCTTCCTGTGCAGCCCACTGAAGTTCAGCCAAGCCCCCTGCTCCTCCGTGACGCCATGCCTCCTTAAAAAAGGTAGTGGAGAGGAAATCTGGCTCCACCAGGAACTGCTACCACAAGGCACCAGGAGGGCCTTGAAGTGACACTTCTTGAACACTTCCATCGCCCTTCACCTTTCCCCACAGGAAAGGTGAAGGTGAGGAAAGCCTGCTCCCTAGGGAGCTACGACCTCCTGGCAGTAGGCACTCCTGACAGAGCAATGCCTTCTTTATTGCTGATTGTTCAGCAGGGAAGAGGGATCTCACAGCTTTTCTGTGCTGCATGCTGAGAAAGGGGTTCTTCTTCTCGCCTTCTGGCCTAGGAATAATGTGATCTGCCTATAGAGAAAGATATTGCTCCCTTTCTCCATGGCCAAATCTCATCATTTCTGCTTTGCAGAGAGGAAAGGAGTGCCCTTCTCACTGCACAGCACAGGTACCATAACCTGGCCATGGAGAAAGATATCGTTCTCTTTTTCACTGGCTAGATCCCATCGTTTCTGTGCTGCACGGTGAGAAGGGGTGGGTGGGACTCCCTCTTCCAGGCTGCCTAGGAAACCGCTGAATGAAAGTAAAAAGGCAGCTGTTCTGTTGGCAGCTCCGGGGACCTTGAAGTGGTGGCTGCTCCACCAGCAGGCTTCCCTCAACCCGAACCTTTCCTGTTGGGAGCTCCTTTTTCACTACACAGAGCAGAAGTCAAGTGTGTGTGTATGTGAGAATGTGTTTGGGTATGTATATGTTTTAGCCCAGCCCACTTTTTGTTTTAGCCTCACCCGCTGCTGGAATGCATCCCAACTGCTGTCCCCTGAGGAAATGCGGCCCTGATGGGGTGGGGAATTTACCCAACCCTGATATGCAATTAAAATCTTCTTGTTGTACAGAGACAGATTAGTTTGGTGAAAAATACACAGCTCTAGTTATGATTAAGTATTTGGATTCTGTGTAATGGCCTACATTTTTCACTTCGGTAAGGCCTTTATTAGACTTACTGTATATTGCAATAAATATTGCAAACTTCCTAAATAAAAATATTGTTTGCTTAATGGCAAGATAAATATTGTAGAATCATCCATTCATTATTAATTTTTAGTCATTTTAGCCAGATTACTTAATATGTGAAAGTATTTTTCTATAAAGATAAAAATGTATGTTTCTAAAATGTTAGGTATTTTTTTCTTAAATATTGTACATTTACTTTTGAATGAAAGTCATTGTTCTCAGAATGAGAGTTACTCATATGATATGAACTGAGGCAAAAGATGTCTTGGTTCATAAAGTTCTTTTAAAATCATATTGTCCTTGTGGAATGTTGTTTACTTGTGTTTATTTTATTTTGTGGAGGCTGTAAGTTGCCTGCTGCTTTTTTGGGTTTTTTTCCCTATTTCTTTTTAAAAATAGTGCTTGTTATGATCATATTAGCTTTGTGAATTGTGTACTTTTCCAGCATGCCTAATTTGAAAAAGTAACACTGCCTTGCCTGCTGTGATTGTGACTAAACATACATCTCCAGGCTATGGATTCATCTAGAGATGTATCTGAGGAATGCTCAGATCTCTTCCTCGTACCCCTAGTACTAACCATTGCTTTGTCTGCATTTGTGCCCAGGTCATACGCCAGCCCTGGCTTGCGCTCCTAACAAAGACGTGGCTGACTGCCTGGCACTCATTTTGGCCACCATGATGCCTTTTTCTCCTTCCAGTACAATGACGGCTCTCAACTTGGTTTCTTTAAAAAAAGACAATTTGAGCAGGACTCATCTCTGCAATAGCTCCAATATGAGTAGCACCATTAACTCCTATAGTAAGCCCCTAAGTAATGATGTAGAAGCAGAAAATGGATATAATGAAAATGATTCTGATTCTGAAACATTTTGACTTTAGCATTCAACGCTCCTTCCTTGGTTCCATTTGGATTTAAGTTGGCATTTCCATTCAAAAGACCTGTATCCCAGAGTTACAGTTAACCTTCACTTATGTCTGGAATGAGTACAGTTAGACCATGAAAGTCTTACAGTTGCAGCTAAATAGAGCCTTTCAGGAAAGTAGAGGGTTTTGTTTTCTTTTTTTGGGGTGAGAATGCATTCTTGTTAATGTTCTGCTACTTCCAGCTCTGTTATGCTTTTCATAGGCCCTAAGGGCTCCTATGGAAGATTCTACCTCCTATTTTATGCAGAAAGCGAAAGCTGCCTTTTTCTGTTTTGACAGCACAAGTAAACAGGGAACTGTTGTGTATATATTAATGGTAGTTATAGTATACTGTTGATATGAAGACATTTTTCCAGTACAGTGTTTGTAGTTCATAGCAAGAAACAACTCTCTTCACTTTTGTCTGTTTTATAGTCTCAGTTTTTAGATAGCTTTGTTATACAAACCAAAGGTAAAGCCACAGATGTTTTTATTTTATTTTATTTTTAGGAACTGCCAGTATCATCACCACTTTCTATGGAAATCTAAATCCTACATGTATTAAGCACTTAAATACACAAAAGGCACTTTTAAAAAACATTAGCCACACTTTCCTTTACAATTTGAAAATGTTTAGGATCAAATGTTGCTTGCCTCAGTCACAACATATCCAATTGCAGCAAAGAGATTATTGGTAAGGCAGATTTGATTTGCCTTACTGTTTTATTATTTGGCACAAATTTGCATGGTTTATTTGCACTCCACAGTTAAAGGTCCCTAGAAACATGCGTCACTTGTGCTGTCAGGCGAAGATCCTGTTCTAAGAAAAATCAGCTATAAATTGATAATGCACCTAAACATTTGATATTTGCCAATTTGAATATATTTTTAATGTTATTTTAAGATTTCTAAACTGTAATGTGGTTTTTATCTTGAGCATTGTCTGGTTTTAAAATTCTGCAACATCTGAGCTATATCAAATTGCTATTCTCTGTAATTACTATTACTGCGCTAAGATACACACAGCAGATAAAACCAAAACATACAAAATGGAAAAGCCAAGCAATCATCATGAAGTACATAAGGGAATTATGATATACTAAAAAGGCCTGCTGGCATCAGCTTACTTATTAAACATCTGCATTATGAATATCTACTCCTTCTGCCAAAGCTTCTAGGTCAAATGGACCCTGTTCCTCGCCTGAAAAAGATGTACAGAAAGAAGAATGAGACTCTTAAAATACAAAGAACTAACCAGCTATACCATGAGGACCAAAAGGCTTCAGTATCTTAAATGGGAAGACTTTATTATTTTTTTAATAATGCAAGTAACTTTTCTAATCACAAATGCACACAAAGTGTTTTCCGTAATTAAGAGTCTTGGCTGTATTGTACACTTAAAGACACAAATTTCTAGTAGATACTTTGACATTTGTAACTGATGATGATGTGTTGATCACAGTTTATTTTTCCAGACTAGATAATGTTCATACTTTTAATGTAAAATGTGTTTATATTTATTTGAAATGAAACAAGTGCCCAGAAAAAAATGACCATGGTTTGTTCTCCTTTTAAAGTTCCTTTATGTCTTTATTAGCTAGGAATTTAGGCAAGCCTAGTATGCTGAGTTTGATAGAAAGAATGGGCACATGATGAAGCTACTGTTTATTGGTTCTTATACAGCAAGCTGGGAGTAATGTAAAAGCAAAACTGTGTTCATACCCAGTTTGGCATGGGAAGTGGTGGTGTTTGCTTCATGATTTTATGGCATTTGTTGCTAGCAGGGCTGACCCTATCATTAGACAAAGTGAGGCAACTGCCTCAGGCGGGAGATGTTTGGGGGAAGCAGTAGTAGTTACCTGTCCATTCTTACTGAGACCCCAGTCACTTCCTCTGTTAGAGGACAAAGTTGTTTGTGTCACATGCCCTGTCCCGCATGCCATAAACTAGCCATTGCTCTCAGGTCCGGTGGAGGTGCGCACTGTGCAGTCATCAGCATTGAAGTAAAAGTGCAGTCCAGTTTGTTTCTTTACATGGAAGGGTGGTGGTGGGAACTTTGTTCTTTGCATCAGGTAGCAAAATATCTTGGCCCAGCCCTGGTTGCCAGAGCAGAGGAGAACAGATAGAAAAAGTCCATGGTGAATTTATTCCCTCAGTAAAGAAATTATGTTCCACATTTCATAGTACAAACCAAAGGGAGGAGACAGAAGGGAACTACCATTACTCTCTCATTGAAGCAAGATATATAGCTCTCCTCACCCAAAAGATAAAAACAAAGTAAGTTTCAACCTGAGACTGCATTTTCATCCAACAACATAGATGTATATATTGACCCTGGGTGCACTTTTCATTGCAGACTTTACACAGAAGTAGACCTAAAATATGGTTCTAGGAGATTGTCACTTACATGGTAGTAAACAATGTCCCCAAATAGCAGCCACAAAAAGCTCCTGGAATTAAAAAAAAAATGTCTGCCAAAACCCAACTGAATCCTTGGTTCTGGAATATTTTTTGTCATAGCCAATGAGACGTGATAAGGTAAAAAGTTTCCAGAAAATACCGGTCCAGGGAGGCAGATTTGAGTATTCATATGGATTTACTTTTCTGAAAACCAAAAAAGCCTGGAACAAAAAATATCCCAAGGCATCTATTGATTTTTTATCATTGGGATGCCAATGATCTCAGTCAACATTAATGTATTAGGATCAAAACATGTCTAAAAAATGCCCCATGATACAAGTAGACAGAATGAAGGGCACATCTTCTGTAACTACAAATGTGGATTTGTTTGGCGGATGTTATATTACCCCAAGATGCATTTGAACGTGGCTTGGGATAGTAAATTACCTCTCAAACCACTTGTATCAGTTTCTTTGGTTTTGTTCCATGAAAGTTTTTCACGTCACATTTTGCACTCTGGTAGGGATACTGAAGTACAAAATAAATGGGGACCACTTTAGTTGTTAAGGCTCCATGTGTCTATAAATTGCCACTATCAGCTTTAACACAGAGACATGGTTCGCTCGTAATGGAAATCTGGGGTTAATAAACTCACAAACTGCAAAATCCAGCATGAGCAAATGAGCTACTGTGGCACGCTCATCATTACCACATTTAATTAACAACCTACAATTGCTCCGTAAGTAGGTTATTAGCATTACATCCAGTCCCAGACCCTGGGTTGTTTAGTGGTTAAATAACTCAACCTATGATTTGTTACTGGATTAACTCTGAGTTGTTTAACCCCTAAACAACCCAGAGGGTCTCATTTTGGACATTTCATTAACAACCAATGCAGGGGGTGATTGAAGGTTGTTAACTGAAAGTGCAAGTGACAATTTGTGCCGGAGGCAGCACACTCACTCATTCCTGCTAGATTTCAGCAATTTGTGGGTTAACCTACAACTGCAGTTGCATGCTAACCAGGTCACACAAAAATGGTGACTGGGATTCTTATGTTTTTTTGTGGGGTTCCCCCCCCCCCTGTTTTTTTGTTTGTTTATACTCCAGCACATTTCCTTGGCTAGGGAAAGTACTGGAGTCTGGTTTCCACTAAGGTCTTGAGAAAATGGGCATAGGCTGCAGAGTGCTCCATAAAACTCAATGTTAGACTCTGCAATGAATCCATGGCCAGAGCTAGACCTAAGGTTTAACCCAGGATCATCCTGGGTTCATCCCTGCCTGAGCACTGGATGCCCTGTGTGGCACTTAGATGAACAGGTTTGACCCCAGGACAATCCTGGGATAAACCTTAGGTCTAGCTACGGCCCATGACTGCAAGATGCAATCACCAGCTCATCAAGCATCCAGAAGTTCAAATGCCAGGTTTTATTGAGCACAACAGCCCAAGCCTGCTATTCTCGAAACATGAACATGAGGAGGTTGTGTTTTAAATCCTGTTTGAGAGGGAAGGGGGGTAATGCTCTAATTTTGCATGCTAAAGTCTGTGTTGTCTAGAAGGATTGAGAATTACTACATCAGATCCTGCAGCAGGCACACCAAAGGGACATGCATAGTTTGGGAGATTACTTATCAGCTACTGACAATATTTCATAAATAAAAGTCTGAAAATTCCCATTTTAATAAAAAAAGCAAACTTAGATGTTTTAGTCTTGTGAGGACGTCTAAAATACCTATAATTATAATAATATACACAATCCTGTATCAGCATAAGGTCTGAGAGGAAGAAAAATGGCCAAGGAAGAAACATCAAAATGACTGCCAGTAAGAGTTAAACAATCATGTTATTCCCATCTACTGTACTTTGCTGAGCTATTGTGGATCAGATTGGTGGGAATTATAAAATTGAAGGGCTCTCTCCCCCGACTCCAAATCCTTGAAATCGAAATGGAAAACCTTTACTGACTTTAATGATTCATATATTTTCCTCCCTTCAGCTGCAATGTGAAATCTTAGCATCTAAATCATAGGTTTTCCCTGTTAGTACTGTAACTTTTTATAACTGAAGCAGGCATTTTAAAATATTACTGAACAGCACTTGAAATGAGGGAGAAACATTGGTTCTATGTAGAATTGAGAAGAAACCCCTAATTTCTTTTTAGTTCTGGGCTGATCATTATTTAAAGAAGCATGGGATTTCTTTACAGCAGAGAGAGAAGGTGAAATACAAGTGACTCTTCACCTACAGGGCAGAAGTGCCCTCTCTCCTGCACCTCCAAAATCTGCTCCAGAGGAGGACCTTTGAGCAGATTTGGAAGTTAAAGAGAATAGGAGAGGAAGTCCCATTGCACTTGCATAAATCCATTTGTGCGAAGCTGGTTGTTACCCACAGTAATCTTGTTACTCTATAACATCCTTCCCCAACCTGGTGCCAATAGCCATGCTGGCTACATCTACAGAGCACCAGGTTGCATAAGGCTGTTCTATAGTGATTTCTTAAACTAATATATTCTTCAACATATTAGTTGGACGTACTTAACAGGATTGCCTTTCTTCAAGGCTGGAATCCTCTGCACCACTATATAGAAGTAAGTTCCACGGAACTAAGTGGAACTTACTTCCATGTTCACACTTTTAGGATTGGGCTGCATAGTGTGTCATGCCTTTTCCCCCCTGTCCCTAATCCAAACATATTAGAAAGCCAATGTTTTGAATTACGCCCTCACAATATTTTTGATAGTGTGTAATTTGAGTATAAAAGAACAGTGCAATCCACAATCATTAAAAATAAATAAGATATTTGCAATCTATTTAAGTGGGGTATGAATTTCACTCTAATTGTTCTCTTCTCTAAATGGCAATACTGTTTTGTAGCAGACAAGGAACTGTACTTAAACTATAGTAAATATCAGGTTTGGTCTTGTTTGGATTCTCCCCCCCCCCCCCCCCCCGTCAGGGGCTAAGCACTCTGTCTGCGCCACTGAAATCAGTGGGATTTGCTTTCAAGTAAATGTGTTTAGGACTGAGAAGCATGACCTGGATCGTGAGTAGTAATGCATGTACCCTGTCTCTACACCCACATTTCTGCATTAACTAGTATTTAATTCTTGTGAAACTTCAACTGCAGGGTTATAATGCATGACACTTACCGCTTGCTGGTCTCTATTGTTTCAATTGTAAGATGAAATAGCTCAGGGGATTTCTGTTTGTCACTACTAAAATGGCACCATGTTACGTTTTGGTACTTTTTGCAGCAAACATCTGCTGTCCTTAACTATGAATTATGACAAATGCTTAAAACTCAATTTCTTGTCTACTCTGTTTAGAAACTTGACAATGTATCTGGGTTTCATCATATAAGAAACTTTTAGAGTGCCTTTTTATATTTGTGTATGCTGGGTATGTATTGTGAATATATCTTTCTTTCATTTGAGTGATACTGAAGCAATATAATACCGATACTTTTTCATTTCAAATCTTAATTTGAATGTCGTTTTTTCTTTTTAAAAATCTACTTGTGTTAACATGAAAAATTAATATGCTAAATTTGTATAGGAATTGTGCATAACTTTTTGAAGTGCTGCAAACACTTTCTTATTACACAAAGCAAACCTTAGGTCAGTGTTATTGGGAAGGGTGTTTTAAAATGGTGACAATCTTGAGTGTGTATGAAATACAATTATATGTGTTTGTAATGCAGTGATATACATATTAAAAAGCCAATATCTAATGTTTTTTTTTTGTAGTTTTGTCTTCATATTTTATGCTTTTAGCATGTGCAATATATCTTTACAAACCATGGTGATATGAATCTGGTGACAGTGTTACATTTTGTATGAAATATTTGTAATAAACAATACGAAATATTGTTGAATGGTTTCAGTGAGTTTGTTGCTAATTTTTCAAAATGTAAATGGAACTTTAATGACTTACAAAGGAGTTAAATAACCTGGTTGTACAAAATGGGTATAACAGATTAATTTGGACCCTGAACTTATTCAAGCACAGTTTAATATCTTTTTCAACTACTGAATGCTGTATTAATTGTAATGGATTAACTGCAAATAAATATTGAAATGCATTCAGGTGCATATTTTTACAAATAAACGGTACAAATCTTGCAGCAAAACCTGAGTGTGTTTGTCCATACTTCTCCATGTTTTCAAGGTTTTGTACACATGCACACATTGGGCCCATTCAGACGACACCGAGGACTCTGTGATTAGCTTAACTGTGCTTCTCTGTGGTTAGCACTAATCACAGGCAGAATGGTCGGACATGACATTGTTAACCCTATCGGGTTCACAGCTTCCTTAACCACACGCTAACCACAATCCTGTTAGATGAGCACCTGAGTCCTCTGAATGTTCCACCCCATATCCTTGCAGTCCTTGGACTAACTGTGCAGTCACTGCGAATTGCGTGCAAAGGATTCCGAAGTTTTCCATCTTATAATCTGCTTTTATTGTGAAGTACTCTAAAGTTTTCCAGTTTATAATCTGCTTTGACTGTGAAGTACTCCCATGCATCCTGCTTTAATTGTGCAAAAGACCCAACCTATTTTGGTACTACTTTTGGAGTGAATCATTTGTTGTTTTCCGAGCAGCCACTGGGGGCGCAGGAGCAGGATTTGATATGCTTAAAGAAAAATTAAACAAATGCTTACATTTGTGTAAATTTTAAGATAAAGACATCAAAATTGGCACAGTAATAGATATTAAGGAGAGCTTTAAGCATACCAAATTTGAATTAGATTGATTCATCTGTTGATTTTTTTATGATTTTTCACATTTCCCTCCTTAAACCCATTTCCTGGTATGCAAAAGATCTTAGGAGCGCTGCCACCCAGGGTGTGATTTAGCTAGCAACAACAACGACAGCTAAACACTGTAGGGGATAATTTGAGGGAAACACGTACGTGGGATGAAGCTAAATGAGAGCCAGCAGTTGTGCCCGCCATTTTAGTTTCATCTCTACAGTCAGCAGCCATTATTTGTACAAAGCGGCCCTTGAAGCTAGTGATTCCAGTGTTATGCAGCTCAAATGCCGTTCAGGATTATTGATCCCCCACCCTTGCCAGCAGATTTATTTACACGGAAAGTGTGGTGATGCCATCCCGCTGTCGCCGCCATTTTGGTAGGGTTGGCTGCTCTGATATATGTGGTCGGACATTTTGCGGTAGTGCCACTGCAGCAATGTGGAGCAGTGAGCAAGCCTGCAGGCTAGAGTGGCCCAGGTGATTAGGGCTGCTCTATACTGCTAGCTCTATGATTTTGCCCCCTTAACCACTGGTGTGTCACCAAAGGTAGTGCTGCTAACCCCGCCTTATAACAGGGTTAGTAAGCTGACCATAATGTGGTAAGCAGGGGCACCAGGTTAAGAAAAACGCACTGGACATGACAACGTCATAGCCAAACGCCCTTAACGGTGTGGTCTGAACGGGCCCATTATAAAATGCAAAATAGTAGAACATTAATCATTAATCTTCATGCTTAAAGTTTGCTGAATGATTTATAAAACGCATGATAAAAACAGTCAAAATGTATAACAGCACAATTAAATAGAAATAACTATTATATGATTTTGATGATTAAGCTATTGTTAGCATTATTTATGGCATTAAAAACAAAAATCAGTAAAAAATTAAATTCACATTATCATGTCAACTGCACAACATCCATAATAATGATAATCATAATAAATTAGCAATCTCAGAACTATCAAATCTATCTGGAAACACTCTAAATCTTCTGTCCTGGAAAAAAATGTCTGTTCAACACATACTGGCCCTGCCACTTCTGCGGCAAATACATATGCAAAACTTCATCCAGCTCCTTTACAATCTTCCTACCCTCTCAGCACACATTTCACTCCAGTTTTATCAAATAATCCAATTGCCTCCCTGGCCGGTTTCTTGCTTCTCCTGGATTTAAAGAAAGGTTTGTGGTTTGACTTAATGGGATATATGCAATATTATATGAGCGGAAGCACACTTATGGAGCATACATAAAGGTTATGATATGTGAACTAGCACTTGTTCATCATGTAGACACAGGAGCCTGGCGGTAATATCTATTGCATCAATTTCTGCTTCTGCTTTTCCAAACTGCGGCAGGAATCACAGCCGAGAAGGAGGACACTTACCAGCAAGTCACCAAGTCATCTAGCTGCTATAGAGAAGCAATGTGTTCTCTCTGTCCTTTGTGCATCAACTTTGCTTTTGGTATTTATCATTGTAACTTATGAATGACAAAGCTTTATAGACAGGGACAGGGCTGGCCCTAGGACAAATAGCACCCTTGGCGAGGAGTGCCTTTGCAGGGCCACCCAGAGGATATAAGATCTGGTGAAAGTGTGATGCCCATCAAGAACAATACTGCTCCAAACTTTGATCACACTCTGCCACCTTGCTACAGTTTGCACAAGCCAAAGTTAGAAAAGCCATGTTTTGAGAAGTGGCAATGCACTATGCAACACAGCAGCGCTATCACAGGTTTTACTTATTAGTAGTTCCTCTCTTTAGGTAAGCACTCTTCCTTTTAGACTATTATTTTTATGTTTAAAAATAATAAAGAAACGTTATAAATAAAAAGGTATCCAGCTGACCTCTTACAGCTTATGGCTTATTATTGTTATGCTTATAGTGTTTATCGTATTTGAAGTGCTCAGTGCTTGGTAACATCTCCAAGTAAAGCTGTGATCCACTGGTTTTTACCTAGTGCAAATGACATGAAAGTGGAAATGAAAAAAGAAATACTTTTACAGACAGGTTACAGGCACTTGCGTTTTGCCGCTCTAGCCCATTACAGGCCGCACATTTTAAAAAAAATACAGCCACTGAGCTCAGCTGGGCACCCCAGGTGACTGCCCAACTGCTGATTAATTCTTAAAAAACTAAACTTTATGCTGCACGTCAGTAGTGGGAAGGTAGAGAGAGGGCCTTCATTGGGTGTGACACTTGTTCTAAGGAGTAGGCCTAGACCAGCCTACTCCAACCTTGTGTGCCCTTTAGATGTTTTCGACTTCAACTCCCATAAGCCCTACACAGCATAGCTAATGGTCAGGATCTCTAGGAAATGCGATCCAAAGCATCTGGAGGGTATAAAGTTGTCCAACCCTGCCTCTAGGATTTGAAGATTTGCCAAGTTTCTTCATTCGACTCCCCCGCATAAAACAAAAGAAAAGAAAAAAAGATGACTTTTAAAACAGGACAGTGGTAGTTTGAAATTTCCCGACTTTTCTTGCTAGTGTTTTTAATGTTCGTGCCCATTTTTAATGACTTGTCCTTTGCTTCGGGTGTACCCTAGTAGATGCACTCTGCAGTTGTAGTTTCTCTTATTTTCCTCACTAATGAGTAACTGCAGATAATTCCCACTTGTTAGCGACTGGGGAGTAAGCATTACATCCTTGCCGCTCGTTTTCAGACATTAAGCACCTCATACTATTGAACGTCTGAATGCGAAAGGCGCCGCAGCGGGCTTTCGCTCCGTGGCGGACAGCGCTCACGCTCTAGCCCAGCCTTCCTCAACCTGGGGTGCTCCAGAGGTGTTGGACTACAACTCCCAGAATGCCCCAGCCAGGTGCTGGGGCATTCTGGGAGATGCAGTCCAACACCTCTGGAGCGCCCCAGGTTGAGGAAGGCTGCTCTAGCCAGACTGACCTTCCTAATATGGCGGAATATAAGCATTTCCCTTTAAATCCTGGCCCTCCCAACAAGGCGTATTCCCTCTCCCGTCAAGCTCTATTTTCCCGCCAAAATGGCGCCACCCCCCCATCCCGAAATGGCGGCTGGGTTCAGAGCTCTTCCGACCTTCCACATATGGCGAAAGCCTGCGTTTTCCCGCCAGCCTCCGTGCCTATTAGTTTTTGAAGCTGACTCCGCCCCTTGCCCCTCCCCTCGTCAAGCCCCCTTGGCTCGGCGCTCCGCCTTCTCCTACCCGCCCGCTTTGGTGTTTGTGTGTTGCCGATGAGGGACTCTGAGGAGAACCTGGCAGAGCTCGGGCAGGCAGAGGCTTCCGCGGCGTGGCTGAGGGCGGCATGGGGCGGACGGGGAAGGTCTCCGGGGCCGCGGCGGCGGCGGCGTTCTATGGGGTGCTGGCGGCCCTCGTGTTGCTTGGCGTCCGGGAAGTGTTTTTCCAGTATGAGGAGAACCAGTGCAGCATGACCTACATGTTCGAGTATCCCGAGTACCTGGTGAGTCGCTGCTGAGGAACCGGGGAGCGGCGGCGGAGTCTCTTGGGCTGCCGGCTGCTCGCCCTCGGGGCAGAGCGAGGGGCGCTTTCTTCCTGGAAGCAGGTCCGGGGCCGGTGTTTGAAGGAGGAGACCTCTCCTTCCCTTCATCCCCACGTCCTTTCCACTCGGGGAGAGCGGCGGTCTGCCGAAAACCTTTTCGTATTCTTATGAAGTGAGCTAGGTAGCCCACAAAAAAAATGTGTCAGAATAAATGTGAGAGGTCTTTAAAGTGCTACAAGGACTATCTGTCCCCCCACACACCTGTGTGTAAAAGACCATTGAGGTTGTTGACATCGGTATGATACATTATGGTATGGTATGGTTTTACACCACTTCTCTTTTTTTTATTTTTTTGCCTTTTAATGAACCCCCAAATAGTTATTCCCTTCCTTGGCTCTGTGCGCTCAATCCCTGCAGTCCCAGGTGTTGTCTACTCAGAACTAAGTCACATTGAGTTCAGTGGAGCTTACTTCGTGGTAATTGTGTATACTATTACAATCTAAAACGCATATTAAGGCTGTAGTCCTAAACACACTTAACCAGGGAGTACGCCCCATTGAACTCAATGGGATCTCCTTCTGAGTAAGGGTGTTTTTAAAATGCTTCGTCAAACTGAAATCCTAAGCACTCTTACTTGCAAGTAAGTTCCATTGTACTCAGTGGGGCTTCAGAATAAGCATGAATAGGGCTCATTTGCTCACAGGCACACATCTCATTTCACATAGAACCGTGTATTGATCCCCCCCAGTCGTTCGCTGCCTCGCTTGAGTGGGGGGGTCACCAGCACTCAGCCCCTGTTCTGAGGGTCTGTATATATCTGTTTAAGATAAGGAGTAATAATGGGCTCCAACAAGTTACTTTTCTCTCCTAGTAGTGAAAAGATAGCTTGTCTCCACCTGCCCGGAGTCACAAGTCTCAGAAGACATGTTTTTCCAGTCTAGCTTGAATCTTAGCTTCTCCTACTAGAAACTGATTATTGCATTTACTGCTTAGTGACTTGCTTGCTTGTGAGGGGGCAGAGGTGTTAAAGGATAAGGTTTAACTTAATCCATGTTAAACGATCTTTAAGTATATGCCCTCAATAATTACAAGCGCACCAAAGTATTTCATTGCTGGAATAAACACTGATTTCCTCCCCCCCCCCCCCCCAGAAAAGCATATTGTTTTCTCCTTTCATGTACTGGTCCCCAGAGGGTTCTCCAGCATTCTACTTTTGATAAATGAGATGTATTGGTGCAGTGAAGATAATTAAATACTATGGCTTTCAATCTGTTCAGACCTTCTGCAGCTCATCTTTGGTTCCCAAAGTACACTAGGGGATGTACTAACAATATTTTATATTGTATCTTATTTTTACATTTTGTATCTAGATGAGTCCTTTTCTCGCCCCTTCCCACATTTTGCCAGCTTTTTTTATTCATTCCTTTAGAAGATAGATATGTTGCCAGCAGTTTGATCCATTGTAGGAAAGGTTATGCATCACCTGTGGTGCAAGACCTACCCAGTGAAGACAAGTACCATAGAGGGGCGTGTCTACTCCATTTCACTGAGGGGAAGCTGGCATGGGGCAGATGTACAGCTGTGTAACCTTGCCTCACTAATCTTCCCTGGCTTCAAACTGTATGTACTGCAAAGCTCTCTGTGGGTTAAGGAAGTCTGCCCCTAGTGACTAAAGATGTTAATGCAGGACATATTTAAATAAATATAAATTAATATGTTTTAAAAACAAAATAGTGCTGACAGACAGACACACATCCTCTGTTATTATTATAGATAATAAAGTTACGGTAGTGTTTACTGTTACTCATAAGTGCATCTCTTCTGGTAACTGAAGTGGAATCCTAGTTCCCATTTTCTTACTTAGCATGCAGTCAACCTGAATAAAGAGCTGAAGTTTGTTCATCTGACTGCTCCCCAAAATAATTACTTATTTTTAAAAGTTCTGTACTGCCCTTCACCAACAAAAGTGGGTTCCAGAGGGGTGTACAAATATAAGCTAATCCATTAATAATAAATTAAAAGAAGACATTGATCCAAAAATTAGAGGGATAAAAACACATCATCCAGCTAAAACCATACCACAATGTTAAAAAATAATTAAAATGTCTGGGCAAATCTTTTTTCCTCTTTTTTAAAAACGTAACACCTAAACGAATATACAGTTGGTGCCAGGCAAATATCTTTTGGGAGGGCGTTCCAGAGTCAGGGTGCCACCACAGGAAAAGTTATTGTAAGGCAGCGCTCCCCAACCTTTTTGGCACCAGGCACCAGTTTCGTGGAAGACAATTTTTCCAAAGATCTGGTGGGGGGGTTGAGGGGATGGTTTTGGGAAGCCCCCCCCACTCCAGCATCCTGGCTTTGCTTCGGCTGGGTAGACGCCCAGCCAAAGCGAAGCCAGGACGCTGGGGTGGGCGAGCGGCTTCAGAATGGCGCGCCCAGAAATTGCTCTCCCATAGCGACTTCTGGCCGGGTGCACTGTTCTGAAGCCACCCCACCCCACCCCAATGTCCTGGCTTCGCTTTGGCTGGGCAGGCGATATGGCACCCCACGTCCAGGTACTCTGGGGGTGGGGTGGGGAAAGCAGCTCACCTGCACAACCCATTTCCTAACAGGCCACGGACCGGGACCGGTCCATGGCCCAGGGGTTGGGGACCCCTGTTGTAAGGCACCTCACCTTTGGGCTACCCCAGTCTTACGTCGCTGCCACGTAGAAGCCATTTCCATTCAAACGCCCTATCATCATGTTTGTTTTAATGATTTGTTTTTGTGCAAGATGCTTTGAAAGGTGATGTCAGGTTAATACATGTGACTGGCGGAGCTATCATATAAAGGACCTCTTAGAAGTTCCACTGCTTTCAATGAGGCTTACTCCTTGGTAAGTGGGTATAGTACTGGAACTTGAGGCACTTGCTTTATTCACATGTGGGGCATGTTCCTTATAACATGCCTTCTAGTGTCAGAGATGTATGATTTCACGCGACCTAAATAATATTTTTGTCATGTCAAGTCGTGCACATTTTAGTTCTCCATTCAGGTTGCTTATGAAACTCTATTGGTATAAAAAATAGGAACTAGCTTCAGCATCGTTAAAAAATATCTTTTTAAAAAAGGCTTGAGAGAGGACACCCACACAGTGTTCTGCACTTGACTTGAGTTGTAATTTGGGTGTTGAAATCTGCTTTTAGCCTGAGGATCTTCAGTGCAATAATAGCTAGGTTTCATGTGTAATGGGTGTGGGAGTGTTAACTATAAATACAGGAGTCTTTGCTACAAACTGAAAGAAAAAAATGGCTGGTTATCCCGTTCTGAGTGATTTTTCCCCTCTATTGCCTTAAAATAATAATTTAAAAAACCCTACCATGTTCCTAAAACCTTTCAAAATAGTGCATGCTCTGAAATCAAGTGAAAGATATTAGGTGCTTTAAATATGAAGGGTTAATGCCTTTCATATTGCTAGGGCTTTGCTGAGCACAAATTTTGGATTCAAAAGTGGAAATACACATGAAACTGGTGAGGAAAACAGTTCTATTGAACTCTGCATTGGGTTGATAGTGCAACATATATTGATATAACTGTCAAGACTCAACTTGTGAACATCAGTGCTTCGTTTCTAAAGTTAAATATTGGGGCTGATTGTTCTGTGCTTACAGAAGGACATGCTGTACATATTCTATGGTTGTCTTGTTTATTTATTGTGGGCAGTATCCAGTGCTGCTTGTACATTAGCAGGACCTACTGTTAGCACAATGGGAAGCTAGCAGTTGTGGAATATTTTCTGGGGTTAGTTCCTGTTGCTCTAGCAGTGGGTTCTGCAGGCATAACAGAACTAGCGGAGGTGCAGTGGCAATATTGAATACTGCCCACTGTGTGCTTCTGTTCTTAACAGCTTCTGGTGCTAAGCTCCTTTGAGACCTAGCTCAAATTAAGGCATGCTGGAGTAAACAAAGCTTCTCAGGCTGAGTTACATATTTTTTGTTCAAGCAAAATGGATTACTCATGGAATCTTGGGGTTTTAAGGGCTGTGTTAAACAAGTGGTACAATTGTGCATATATAGCAATATTTGGAAACCATTGGGAGAAAATTTCAATAGCCCGAAGAGATGTGGCTGCTGTCCTGAAAGTGGCCGTTTTTCAGAGACTTCAAAGGGAGACTCTATAGTGTCGAACTGAATTACAACTTGTGAGCCACCCCGACAGCTTCTGCTATTGGGTGGTATAGAAACATAATAATAAATAAAAGAAAGCAAGAATTGGAATTCTGTTGCCTCTGGCTTGAAGATATGACACAAACCTTTATGACATGGATGTAACTTCTCAATAAAAAACCAATCCACATTTCCTTACACAAAGTAGTCTGTTAATTTTTTTTATTTCTTCTTTCAAATATACACATGTAAATGTAAATATACATCCATATTCTCCATCTTTATACACAACCCAACAACATTACTGTGATATCGTAACTAGAATACCACCAGTCTTCTCCTGTTACGGATACACTTGGGTTTTAGTTGTTACTATGATAAGTTGTTACCTTTTAGTTGTTACCTAAGATCTGTTGAGAGGATTTGAAGTGGAAATAAGGTCTCCTTCTTTGACTAGAATACATGAAGACAGGTTAGCCAGGGATACATGTTAGCTAGGGATGCTGATACATGGTGGCTGTACATGTTCGTTTTAATCTTAGGGCAGAGATGGAGGTCCCTTTCTCAGTTGTAATTCTTCTTAAAAGTTCTAATTAAAATTGCATGCTACAATTAACATAGGACTCGCACGTTAATGCTTTTTAAACCCTACAGTGCCAAAGACCCCGAAGCTTCTTAGACTCCCTTCCCCCAGATCAATCTACCCAAACAGAGAACATCATCTGAAGCTTTTGTCTCCATCTTCTGAACTGCAGTGGGTGGTGACAGGGGAAAGAGGACGTTTTTGGTTGTGGTACCCTACACCCAGGGAGGTTTGCCAGGTTCCTATATTTTGTGAACCTCCCAGAGAGCTTCGGCTATTGGGTGGTATAGAAATGCAATAAATAAATTAATAAAATAAATTATCTTTTCAGCACTGAGCAAAGATAATAGTGTATGCTTCCACATTTCTGGGATTTTTAATTTTAAAGTATTTAGCCCTCCTTGATTATTTATTTATTACATTCCTATACTACCCATTAGATAAAGCTCTCTGTGTTTATAAGACAGAGTTTAAAACCATACATGGTTTAATTGATGTATTTATCTGATGATTTTTGCTTTTTTATTGATTGTACTATTTTTATCTTGTTAGCTGCAGGTTATATATGTAGTATTCAGTAAAAAATGTTGCTACTTCAGCAACTTTTTTCTGTCCAGCTTGGGTTAAACAAGCCTATATGTCTATGTAAGTTTCACACACACACACACACACACACACACACACACACACACACACCAGTTTTCTTTGTCCATTACTTATGCAGCTGATTTTAAGTATTTTATGTATGCATAAAGGAAAGAGAATACTTCAAATGCCAGGCTACTTGGACTGTTATCTACGCTTATACTTGATTGTAAGCAGCATTAATTGATGAACTTAGATTAATAGCCTAAGTATTAAATTAAGCAGAGATTAATAGTTTAAGTATTAAAACTTCCCTCAGACTGGGGTTCCCATAAATTCTGACTTTCTTTGTAAGAACTCCTTTCTTATGCTTGGCTTGCTTCATTTCTTATACTTAGATGTATAACTAGGACTAGTCCTCCATAATTGACAACCTGAGCAGTAAGTACAGGGAAGGGCCATCAAAATATCATGTAATGGTTGATTGGCCAGGACAGCAGAAAGTTTGGATCAATTTTAGATTCACATCTCTTTTATAAGAGTATGTATATGTAAAGATTTAAGGAGTGAGTCTACCCTTCTTGTTTAAATGCTATCAACAGAGGTATTACACTTTGATTTCTCCTCCCTCTTTTATACTGTATTACCAAGATGATGATGATTCTTTGTATGAGAAATATGGTCATAAATTTTCAATACACCCTTTTCCCTTTAGTAGCTTTATTTGTCCTTAAAGTGAAACATAAAATGCTAATTTTCCTTCTCTTCTTGCATTTCTTAGCACTGAATGAGGAGCTGTGGAATGAATCAACATTTTTAAATATCTTCTTCTCACCTTCCAATCTATAAATACTTTGTTGAATTATTGTTTTGCTACAACAGCAATTTGTGTCCTTTTGTCCATAATCTTGCTATCATTTTGGCTCTCCCAATGTTGCATACTACTATAAGGGTGGGCCTGCATGTTCACATCACATTTCATCCTAGCTATCCAGATTTGGTGGCATACTTCTTAAGGATGATTCAAATCCAGGTTGCAATTGCCTAAGTTTTTTTTCAAGTACCTACTACAATTATTTATATCCCGTTTTTCAGGATACAACTCCTGCCAAGGTATCTTAAAAGTAACAAAGGTAAATTAATAAAATTATAATGAACAATATTAAAACACAACAATCATGGATTAGTGTTATAGGCCTGGGAGGGGAAACTGTAACTTGAGCAGGCATCTGAGGTAGTTTTTGCCTGCCTGTCTGTCTTTGTAACGTATTTATTTATTATTAACATTTATATACTGCCTCATTTGCTAAAAAAGCCATCAAAGTGGTATTCAGCAATATAAAACAATTTAAAATAATACAACCATAACAATAAAAACCAAGAACATTAAAAACAGTGAAATATTAAAAGAACTATATAATTTAAATGGCTAAATTAAAAAGTCTTCACAGCCTTCCTAAAAGCCAGAAGTGTGGGGGCCAATTGTAGTTCTTGAGGGAGTACATACCACAGTTTGGGAGCAACGTAGGAGAAAGCCCTTTCACCTGCGGCCGACAAATGGGCTTCTATGGGTAATGTTGTCAAGAAGAAGGCATCTCCTGCAGATCTTAAAAACTGGGCAGGTTCATAATGAGATAGCCAAGTCATAATCTGTTTAAGGCTTTAAAAGTTAAAACCAAAACCTTGAATGTTGCATGGAGAGCAATAGGCAACCAGTGCAAATCTTTCAAGATAAGGTGTCATATAGTCATGATACTGTGCACCAGTTAGCAGCCTAGGTGCTATATTTTGCACCAATTGAAGCTTTTATGCATTCTCTAAGAGTAGCTCCATGTAGAACACATTGCAGTACTATAAATGTGATAGCTGACTCAGGACAGGCTACAGCTGACACACCAAGTGTAATTATGCAAACACATTTCTTGCCACAGCTTGTTCACCTCCTCAGCTTGTTATTGAACCCAAGCAACACTCCTGTTTCCTTTGAGTTAGGTGACAAAGTGCAATAGAGCTGTGTGTCATCAGCATATTGATGAAGCACTACTTTAAAGCTTCAAATGACCTCTTCTGGTGGTTTCATGTAAATATTAAATATGTTGGAGGACAAGTTAGAGCCCTGTTTCATTTCCATGTCCATGGAGTTGAACAGTGATCCCCCCAAACCACCTTCTGGACAGGATCAGAACTACAGCAAAACAGCACCTTCAAGGCCCTTGTCAGGTGGTCCAGAAGGATACCCTGCACAATGGCAGCAAAAGAGGTCTAATAGGATCATCCCCCCTTTCCAATTCTAGGCATAGGTCATCCACCTAGGTGACCAAAACAGGCTCAGGCTCACATCCTGGACAAAAGCTCAGTTGAAATGGGACCAAATATCATCCAGCTCTGTTTGAAATTGCAACACTATCACCTTAACCAAGAATGGTACATTTGAGACTGGCCTATAGTTAGACAGATTTCTTGGGAACATTCCTTTATTTAAATTACTGCCTCTTTTAAACAAGGAGGAACAACACACTCTCACAAAGAGGCACTAATCACTTCCCTTAGCCATGAGATCTGTCCCACCTTGGCCAATTTAATCGGTCAAGAAGGGCAAGGGTTGAGTGCACATCACCACTCTATATACCCTGTCCACATTCTTGAGATCTACAAGCTGAACAGAATCCAAAACAACTGGACAAACTTTTGCTGAGGTTTTATCATTTTGACTTGTTCCAATATTGGCTCTCCCTCTCCAGCATCCTGAAGAATAAGGCCTCACACAGTATGGGAAAGCATTGCTGCTTTCTTCTGTGCTTAAGCGATAGTGATAGAGAGGTGAGCTTCACTGTCATTGCCGTGGTATAGATCTTTAAATGATCTTTCACCTGTGTAAGGTTGTATTCATCCAGAGTTTTTCTCCAACAGCACAGCACTCTAGCTGACATCCCTCATGTTTCATTGCTCTCAACTCCCTGTTAAATGAGAGAGCTGACCTGGCTCCACTAGGAGGGTGAGGGTTCTTACTTCTCTCTTCACTAAAGGTGTTCATCTTAATTCAAACAGTAAATCATTAGCTGTCTTTTGCTCAAATATATATAAATTACCTGTTACAGAAAATAAAGCTACCTAGGAAAATATCCAGACGTTACCCAGCCTATGAGCTCTATCTTTATGGGGAAGGAAGTTATGCAGAAGAAAACAAAAACTTAATATTTACTGGGATTCCTGTCCTCTTCCTTCCTGGTAATGCTGGGAGTTACAAACAAGGTAAGCTATATTTGAAGGAATACAATATGGAGATTTACTTATAAAGCAGAAATGGTTTGAGTATCTGTAGCATACTTTAAAAAATGAAATAGTAATCTGTCTTCACACAACTGTATATTCTGCGTATTTGGTCACATTTCATTGTTAACAGTGTTACTTACTCACTTTCTGCCTGGATGCTATCTCACCATTAATGATAACTTCTGGCTCCAGTGCACCAACCTAACTTCTGAGAACCTGATTTTTCACTTTTTAAAAAAGCTGTGTCAGCAGGAAGGAATTTCTGAAGGCAATGAAAAAATACAGGATTGTATTAAAAATCATTTTGCTAACTATGAAATAAAGCTGATGACTTAAGCAGTGTGCAGTGGGAGAGATTTTCTCTTATTTTTACTTTATTCATTTGTTTTGGACCATTTTACTAACACATAGGCTTCTAAATGGAGAGAGAGATGAAAACCAGCCTTGGAATACAGACATTAAAGAGGATTATTGAAATAATCACAGAAAATACCATATGGACATCTGTAAATACATTTAGAACAAAATCCTATCTGAATTGTGCTTCTTTCCCACAATGCTATTTAGAGGAAGAAAATTGGATTTCACCATTTGGAAGATGGAATGTTTTCTGAGGCTAAGCTTTGAGAATCACATAATATTGCACACATAATATTGACATTAGTAATAGTCACTTTATATTTCAGTTTATTTTAATGTCTTGCAAGCCCCATGCCAGAGGGCCTTAGGTAACAATGTTTATTTAAAAAACATGATTTCTCTGAGAAACTTCATATGAAGTCAAGAGTTTATAGTGAAAGATCTGAAGAGAAACCAGAGTATAAGAGTTTATACCAATTTGGGATGGGGAGTGAATGGAGGTTGATTGGCAGCTGCCTAAATGATTTACAGTGGAGCAGTAAAGGTTTCTGTCTTCCAATACTTTAACAATAGCAGCATAACACCACCACCCCGCCCCAATAGGATTCTAAAATGGAGAAAGCTGGGAATGGGGAACTAGAATCAGGAGTTATTTTTTTAATTAAAGGATTTGACTTCTTTGATATTGTAACAAAATTCCTTGATTGAGCATGCACTCAGAGGCACTCTTTTCTTGAGTTTTCTGCCCAGCTAGCTCCAGTTGATGGACTTTGGGTTCTAGTAAAAACAAAAAGCTCTAGCCTGAAGTCTGCCTATCCTTGGATTTACCATCCTATTAAAATTAAATATATGCTGCTTTTTTTTAGTCTAATACCAATTCTCCTTTATTAAACTAGTTTTCCTGTGGGAGACCATATAGACAATGTACAGGCAAAATATTGCTCGTCTTGCCTATAGGATTAACCTCTGAAGTCTCTGCTGATATTATGATTTTGTCCCCATTCCTGTATACATTCAAAGAGTGTTCTCTTTCTGTAATGTAGTTTTTAGTACTATAATCTCAGATAAGTTTCTTGACTATGGATTCTTTCTCCCCAACCATGTTTCTGGCTAAGAGTTTGACTGTTTACCATTGGTCTTAGTTTTCCAAAAACGTTTTTGCTTTTTAATATTGTGGGCCAGTCCCCCATCTGCTATCTCTGTCATTTATAAGGCCTTTAAACGTAACCACTGTGATGAGAGCCTCTGTCACTTGTTCTCTTGTCTCCATGGAAACAGGTGCTTGTAGGCCAGAAGCCGTGTTCTGGTTTTCTATCAAGCCCACTACAGATCAGTGCAGAATTATGAAAATAAATTGGTATGAAAAGCATTTCAGGATGGTATCAGTCTCTGTGGTAGCCAAACACCTTTCCTACACTTTAGCTGAGGATCCCATATTTTCAAATCCCAAGGTTCCTTTTGAAAATAGCATTACCATTCTCAAGTAAAAGCTTGCATTGCATATGATGCATTTTTTTTTTTTGTAAATGCTGGAGTTTGACAGCTTTGCACTCTAGCCATTTTGGTGATAGAAGTGTGTTTTTTTCTCCTTAAATCAAATTCTAGGGATCTGCCCAAGCAACAAAATCTGGGGAGTTTTACTAATTATTATTGTGTGTTTTCAGTCCGTTCACTTGGATCAATAGCACTCAGAAAGGCAGAAGATGTTGACTACAAGTACCATTTTGATGTCTTCAGTGTCAACTTCAATGAGGAACTTGTTGCTCTCTATGGTGGAAGTCTACAAAGGCAGACCAGATTTGTGCACGAGTGTATTAAAGTAATTCTTAAGTTGTATAAGGTATGGAAATAATTATATATTTGTTTTTATTTACTTAGATTATTAGATATGTCTAATGTGATAGTGGGAGTGAGGAGAAAAATGTTGATGGCTCCTGCTTTTTATGGCGATGCTTTGTGTTCCAAGATGTGGCCATTTATATTAAAAAATAAACCTCTACATCTCTTGATATAGGGGTTGGAATGCACTTTGCCAACTGCCTGTATCATATATGCTAATAGCAATCTCATTATCTGAGTGTGCATCCTTATGTATGCATCCAAAATGACATTACGTACTCACAAGAGGGGGAGTATCAGCAGGCTCAGGAAACCCCAATGATTGCAGAAGTACAAAAAATCTTTAGTCTCTCTATAAAATACGGTAGTGTAAGGCTTACTACTTGAGAACTACCAGACCAATTTTGCTCATTTTTGTTTTAAATTGAAGCTTGAGCAGTGTAGACGAGCAGAAATTTTCAGAAGTTTGAGAAAGTTCAGAGCTCAAGCTTTAATAGCAATTAATTTTCAGTATGCTAAACAGGCAGGGCACTGTTCCACCCTGTTGGACAGCCCTGCTCAGCCAATCAGTGTGGTACGGTGCGAAGGTGGTCCCTGAGCGCAGGTCACGCAATCAGGCTGTTGCTGCCACTGGGGAGGGGAGGGGAGGGGAGGGGAGGAAACGCAGCCAATCGGGGCACATGAGGGAGGGGGTGGGGCTGCACTACATGCAAATATTAGAAGGGGAATTCACTATGCATTTACATTATTCATGAGTCTGTCTGTGGTGAGGGGACTGAGAGGCATAAAAGTAGGAAAGGAGCAGGATTACTATCCCCCATCGTGACATAAGCTTTACACTAGTAAAGAAGATCGGGAGAGTGGAGGAAACCAAAAACAGTAAAGCAGAACAACTGGGTTGGGTACACTGGTGACAATATATATGATAATAGCAATAGTGATGACAATAGTAATAACAATTATGCAACACAAGCATCAATAGGAACTACTGAAGTGTTAAAACCTGTAGATACAAAGACAATACTATATTTAAAAATATTTATTATTTAAAAATTCCTACTTAAAATCAAAATAAAATGTATCCAAAAATATGGTTGTTTTAAAATAAATACAATTTCAACTCACCAATTTAAGACTTGTCAATCCTTCCTCTAATATATGTAGCCTTACAGAACTATACATTTCTGGTAAATATAATTATACATTTCTAGGTAACTGTAAGAGGCCCAAGGGCTCCACCAAGGAGGATTGTTTTTGGATACATTTTACTTTGATTTTAAGTAGAAATTTTAAATAAATAATATTTTTAAATACAGTATTGTCTTTGTATCTACAGGTTTTAACACTTCAGTAGTGCCTATTGATATTTGTGTTAATATAATTGTACATGTTCATTTTACCACTGAAGAAGACCATAGGTCGAAACATGTTTGATATGTTATTGGTTTTTATTCCGGCGCCAGGTTAAGACTTTCCTCTTTGCCCAGGCATATGGCAGCACATCTTAATCACCCACATGTTTAGTTTTTTAACGGTTGGACTACAACTCCCATCATTGCAAGTCAGTATGTCCCATGGTCAGGAATGCTGGGACAGCAGGATGGGGAAAGTAGGGCTGCGGCTCCAGGCAAGCCCCCCCCCCCACTTACCTTCTCTGTTGTCGCTGGGCCCGGGCTTGAACTGAGCACCCTGGTGCACCTGGAAGCAAGGCCACACCTGCAGCCTTGCTTCTGGGTGGATCCAGGGGCTCTATTCAAGCCTAGGCCAGGCGACGACGGAGCAGGTAAGAACCCCCCTCCTGCCTGGCCCCTTACCTGGAGCCGCCGCTGCATGAACTGTGGGGGCGGCGGCTCCAGGCAAGCCCCCCCACACCCCACCACTGACCTTCTCTGTTGTGGCCAGGCCCGGGCTTGAATCGAGCCCCCAGGTCCACCCAGAAACAAGGCTGCAGGTGCGGACTTGCTTCCGGGTGGACCAGGGCGCTCGATTCAAGCCCGGGCCCAGCGATGACGGAGCAGGTAAGTGAGGTGGGGTGGGGGCTTGCCTGGAGCCACCGCCGCAGCTCGTACAGCAGTGGCAGCGGGTCCAGGTAAGGGCCCAGGCAGGAGGGGGGGTTCTTACCTGCTCTGTCGTCACCGGGCCCAGGCTTGAATTGAGCTTCCGGGTGGACCAGGGCACTCAGTTCAAGCCCGGGCCCAGCGACGATGGAGCACGTAAGTGGGGTGGGGCTTACCTGGCAGCAGGGCCAGGCAGAAGAGGGGGTTTCTTACCTGCTCCATCGTCGTAGTCCAACACCTTTGGAGGGCACCAGGTTGGGGAAGGGCTGCTCTAAACAAAAAAATAAGTAGGTGGCTCTAAGTTGTTATCAGTTTTCCACAACCCCACAGTCACCTCTGCATATCCTATTCTCTATCCTGTCCTCATGGTTTATCTGCTTTGGGAGAATGAGAATTTCACTGGTACTTTCTGCCTCCTTAGGGAGGATGTGGCGTTAAGGCTGGTGGGCCTTAATTCCCAATTTCCCTGCTTTTTGGTGCTTGGCGGAAAAGTGTATGTCCTTAACGTTGTTTTATAAACCATAGGTTTTTTGTTTATTGAATATGTATTGTCACCAGTGTACCCAAACCAGTTATACTGCTTTACTGTTGTATGTTTAAGGCGTTGGGGAAAATTTCCTGTTCTGTTTAAGTTTGTTTGTGGAAACCAAAAACAGCCCAATGAGGCTGTTCAAACATTAGTGTCCTACTTTTCTGATAATTGAATTTCTAATGCAATCTAGCCTTTTTTTCTTGGTGAGAATTTTTGAACTTCCGTTATTGTCTTGTAATACTTATAGTAAATTTTCTCACTTTTATAATTTGCACCTCTATCCTTACTGATTTCATCTGAACTTTTAAGTAACTGTACTTGAATTGTAGCTGTAATCTTTTTATAGTAAATTGAATCATTTTGTGAGCTACAGCGATGTATATCAGAATTTAAATGGGTCTGTGATTTCGTACACATTATGTGTTTAATGTCATTTTTCTTTCACTTTTTGAAGGGCCAAATGTTCGCTCCACGCAGTGTTACAATAGTAGGACATTCCATGGGTGGTCTTGTTGCAAGAGCACTACTGACTCTTAAAACTTTTAAGGTAGAACTTCTCAACATCCTTGTTACTCAAGCCACACCTCATGTTGCACCTGTAATGCCTTTAGATCAATATCTTACTGGTAAGTTTGCTCTTAGTATCAGTTCTTTGGACATGTGGGGCTGTGTTCTGCTCCCCCCCCCCCCAAATTTGGTGTTTTTAAATGACTGTGTATGCTTTCTCAGAATTCCTGCAGCTTAGAAACTTTATTTAATTGGTTCTATACCCTTTTCTATCCTAAAGCTTAAAAACTGATAACAAGGAAAAGCAAAAACAAAAAACAGGTAATGAAAAAGGGTGATTGGTATTTATAACACCGGAATTATTCCTCCTAATGCTCTCTTGTGCTAGTTCAAACAGAAATGTCTTGTGTTACCCTAGAAAAATGTCCAATCTTGAAGCTTTAATAAACTTTTAGAGAAGAGATTTTCAGTGATAGCAAGGCAGCCACTAAGAATGTGTCTCCACATGCCTTTGCTGTTTTATCAAGGCCCAGTAAGATGGTACCATTAAAAGGATGCAGTTAATCTTAAATTTTATGATAGGACTAAAGAATAGGCAATTCATCTGGAAGGTTCTTGAGCACACTGAACAGGACAAGATGGGGCCTGTGGCACCACATAAACAAGATTTTGAGAAAAGAAGCACTCACTCATAATTACCTTGCCAAGAATGAGTAAAGCTGCTTAAGAGTTGCCCTATGAGCAGCTCTCCTAACATTGTTATCAAAAGCTTCTAAAAGATCAACAGTTTGTCCTGATCTCTAAGCTCAAATCATTTATTGTTAGTGATATAGCTGGACCTTGTCAAACATTAATCTTAACCATTTTTGGAAATACCGTAAAATGTTGCCTATGGATACTGTTTTTAATTGTGGGCATTAAGCAGCTATAGATTAACTTCAGTTTAAAAAATAGGGTTTTGTCTGTCATGTTTTACTTTACTCTTTATTTTTTACTGTCTTTTGCTCTTACTAAAGACCTCAGAATGAGTTCATCTAAAAATGTAAACAAGATATTTTGGCCATAAACCGGACTGGTGATGGGGCTGGGAATCCCGGTAAGGTTTGGTTATTGGCTGGTAGTGAGGACCAGTGGCAAGTGTTGGTATTTGGTCCTTAGGGGCAAGAATTGGCTTTTTGAGTCCTCCTATATGCATGGATACTTTTTATTCTCTTGCTGCTTGGACTGAACTTTGACAGAACTGGGACACTAAGAGAACAGTGCCCAGTGTCATGAATATCAAAGCATAATGAAATGACTTGCAGCTTCCTAAATTCTGACCTGGATTAATGAAAGTATTACAAACAAAATGAGGTAATTTGAGAACTGTGCCAATTGTAAGTTTTACTAAATGACCTTGATACAATTTCCTCTATTGAGGATTCCTTTTAATTAAAAAGTTCATTTATTTATTATTTATTTATTTATTACATTTTTATACCGCCCAATAGCCGAAGCTCTCTGGGCGGTTCACAAAAATTAAAACCACAATAAAACACCCAACAGGTTAAAAACACAATTACGAAATACAGTATAAAAAGCGTAACCAGGATAAAACCACACAGCAAAGTTGATATAAGATTAAAATACAGAGTTAAAACAGTAAAATTTAAATTTAAGTTAAAATTAAGTGTTAAAATACTGAGTGAATAAAAAGGTCTTCAGCTGGCGATGAAAGGAGTACAGTGTAGGCGCCAGACGGACCTCTCTGGGGAGCTTGTTCCACAACCGGAGTGCCACAGCAGAGAAAGCCCTCCTCCTAATAGCCACCTGCCTCACTTCCTTTGGCAGGGGCTCATGGAGAAGGGCCCCTGTAGATTATCTTAATGTCCGGGTAGGTACATATGAGAGGAGGCATTCCTTCAGATAACCTGGCCCCAAACCGTTTAGGGCTTTAAATGTCAATACCAGCACTTTGAATTGGGCCCGGACCTGGACTGGCAGCCAATGAAGCTGGAAAAGGACTGGTGTAATGTGGTCTCGCCGGCCAGTCCCTGTTAGTAACCTTGCTGTCCTATTTTGTACCAGCTGAAACTTCCGGACCGTTTTCAAAGGCAGCCCCACGTATAATGCATTGTAGTAATCCAAGCGAGAGGTTATCAGAGCATGGATAACTGTAGCTAGGCTATCTCTGTCCAGATAAGGGCGTAGTTGGTATATCAGCCTAAACTGATAAAAGGTGCTCTTTGCCACTGAGTTCACCTGTGCCTCAAGTGACAGTTCTGGATCCAAGAGCACCCCCAAACTACGAACCCGATTCTTTAGGGAGAGTGCAACCCCGTCCAGGACAGGGCAAACATCACCTCGCCGGACAGATGAACCACCCGCTAACAGTACCTCCGTCTTGTCTGGATTGAGTCTCAGTTTGTTAGCCCTCATCCAGTCCATTACCGTGCCCAGGCACTGGTTCAGAACAGTCACTGCCTCACCTGGGTTTGATGAAAAGGAAAGGTAGAGCTGGGTATCATCCGCATATTGATGACACCTCAGTCCACATCTCTGGATAACCTCCCCCAGCGGCTTCATGTATATGTTAAACAGCATAGGGGATAAGATAGAGCCCTGCGGAACCCCATGGCTTAGGAGCCATGGCACAGAGCAATAATCCCCCAGCACCACCATTTATTACGCAGTACCTCCAACTCCCAGCTCAGACAACCTATCCAGAAGGATACCATGGTCTATGGTATCGAAGGCTGCTGAGAGGTCCAGGAGAACCAACAGGGTCGCACTCCCCCTGTCTCTCTCCCGACAGAGGTCATCCCACAGGGTGACCAAGGCAGTTTCCATTCCAAAACCAGGCCTGAAACCCGATTGAAATGGATCTAGATAATCCGTTTCATTCAAGAGTGCCTGCTCCATTTTTAAGGTTCTTTATGTGATTGGCTTCCCCTGCCTCTCCACTTCGGCAGTCCTTCTAACCTCCCAGTCCCCAGCTCATTTCCCAAGACTTGTCATTTGCAGCAAAGTGCACCTGCTGCTGCAAACAAAGAGTCGCTTTTATGGTTGGCTTCTCTTCCCTTATACTCCCTGCTTGATTCCAAGAAAAAAAGAAGTTTTGTATATCCCTTAAAAAGCAAATGGTAGCATATTGGTTATGTTAACTTGGAACTAGTGACTGTGTTCAGATGATCAGGGGACAAAAAGAAGCCGCTGCGCTGCCACAATTTCCCTAATTACTTGCAACATGGTGCCGGTTAGCATGTTGTCCAACCTGGTGTGGTAAGTGGTGGCCTAGTTTCTAAACCACCCCAGGATCCATGGCTTATTGTAGGGGTTGTGGGGTGGTTTAGAAGCTACACCTGCTACTCTCCTCACTGGGTTTGGATGACATGCTAACCCATGCCATGTCCGGGGTAATTGGAGAAATCGCAGTCACGCGACTGGCATATGTAGTGCAGGGAAAAGAAGTCACAGTGGCTCTGATCATCTAAACACTGCCATCATAGATTTCAATGGGATTGCTGAGGCTACTTCCTTAATTTGCTTTGTGTCGACTGATTCACATGTTTATTGTTCCTGGCTTTGCAAATGTGGGACTCAGTCCTGTCTCTGCATATCGAGAAAAAGGTATTGTTTGAGGAGGTAACACATGTATCTCACAAATGGTCAGATCCCTATCCAGTATTAATCTAGAATATGGACCTGATCATGAGTGAGAGGGATATGTTGACACCTCTGAAATTCTTTTTACTTTCCAAGTATACAGAAACGAGACTGACTCTATTTGTCCTGATCAAGAAAAATGCTATGAGGCCATGGACCAGGCCTATATCCTGGGATTGTCCCAGGATCATCCCTGTACATCCAAATGACACACACGGGATCCCGGGAGCAGGCAGGGATGACCCCTCCATTTGCCTGGGATAATCCTTAGGTCTAGCTAAGGCCTACCCTGTTTCCCCAAAAATAAGACAGTGTCTTATATTAATTTTTGCTCCCAAAGATGCGCTAGGTCTTATTTTCAGGGCATGTCTTATTTTTCCATGAAGAAGAATACGGTACACATTTATTGTTGAACAAAAAAAAAAGGTCTTATTTTCGGGGGGATGCCTTATAGCGAGAGGCAAAACTGGAAGTAGGTCTTATTTTCGGGGGATGTCTTACTTTCGGGGAAACAGGGTATATCAGTCCTGAGACTTGAGGATAAGTTGTCTTTTATCTCCTTTGATTAGGCTTACCTTCCTTTCTTTTAAGTTTTGTGGCATTTGGTTGTTGGTTTTGATATCGACCTTTCAAACTTCTGTCCTTCTCAGATAATTCTTATATTTCATGTGAAAGTTTAACTTTTAAAATATATTGTGCTTTATACTTCACTACAGTTCTACTATACTCAATCTTAAACGCCATTCAAGGCAATTTGAAATCACAACATATGCTAATGTGTACTTCAAGAATGGAAATAAAGCTTAAAATATTTAAACCCTCTAACCAAATGTTGCTAAATTGACATTTAAAGCAACATTCCTCTCTCAGATTTTTACACAGCTGTTAACCATAACTGGATTCGGAAGGCTAAAGAAATAAGGAATCTTACAATTCTTTCTCTGGTGGGAGGATTTCGAGATTATCAAGTTCGTTCGGGATTGGCTTTTCTGCCAGGATCAGGTCATCAAAGCAGTGCCTTATCTGTTGTGGTAAAATAAACACCTATTCTTTAAAATTGCTTATAAAGTGTCTGCGGATTTGGGGTTTGGTGATTTGTAATGCTGTACACTCTGAAGGACTCTTAAATTCTTGAAAAGTTTTACCTTTGTCTTGACATTTACAATAACTTTGGCTGTTTAGAGTTTTGGCTATTGGGTGCTATAGAAATGTAATAAATAAATGGAATGAGTAATGTTAAATTCCAGACTGAGATCTCAATCCTAGTGGAAGCAGGGATACTTATTACCATACGTATGTGAGCATTCTTTAATCCCATTAGATTAGGAGTATAATGCATAACCTTGGTTGTGCCCAATTTATAAATGTTTTTCTGAAGGAGCTGTTGAAAAGGTTAGAGAAAGGTTAGAAATCCTACAGGGCATTGGTAAACTTTTGGGCTTGCCTAAAGCAGCTCTTTGGATTCTGTCAAACTATGTATAGTTAAAGTCAATGGCAGGTATCCAAAGAACTGCACAACTAATGTCATGTATTCACAACCACTTTTAAGCTTGTGTTTTTCAAACAGCATCTCTCTATGTTATGTAGCAAATCAATTTTCAAAATGAATGGACATTCCAAAGCAGGTTGTGATATAGATATAGTGGTCTGCTGTTCAAAAAACAAAAGTTCTATGGAGTATGCCTAAACCAGTCCTTTGGATCCCAGCCATTGGGATTTAAGCAGCCTGTGGGTAGGATTTCAGCAGTACATTTTCTTCATCGAGATTATACGTTTCTAGTGATGTTAAATGTTTAATAAGAAATACTTTCTTTAAATAGAGTTCAGCAGTTCCTCGAGTCTGGGCTTCAACAGACCATCTCTCCATAGTTTGGTAAGCACATAGAAACACTTTAGGCATCAGAATTTGCATTCTCTTATTCTGATAACTTTTCTTTTGTTGCTTGATTTCACTTTGTCAGCATTTTTACACAAGTAACCCTTTCCTTCATGTTCTCATATAGGTGTAAAGAATTGATTCTGGCTACTATCAGAGCATTTTTTGACCTTATTGATGAAAACACTAAGCAGGTTTGTAATTCTGGAAAAAGCATTTGTAATTTGAATAATTTTGAATCACTGTAAATAATAAAGAGAAATTAACTTTTTAGTATGATTCATTGATCTAGCTGTCATCAAAACTGTGTGTGACTTCTTAGATAACAGAAGATCCACAAAAGAGAATGCTAGTCTTGAATCACCACTTTCTGAGGCATCCAGCAAAATTCTTTGAAGAAAGGCCTGAATCAGTTACTGAACTAACAGGTTAGTATGAGGCTGTTTTGCCTGTAAGGCAAGCAAATTATGGGTTAGTTGACCCATGATTTACTGAGATGCATGCCAGGTGCATTCAGTAGCCTTTTTGAATATTCAATATTCAATGTAATATTTGAATTTGGACACTATAGGTTAAACAATGCAGTTAACCTAACTACTATTTGTAGTTAGCTGTGGATTGTTTAATCCAAAATTGACCTATATTGTGCAGGCTCAGACATCACATAGCAACACCCAAGAGGGGGGTTGAATATTCAAAATGGCCATGGGATTCGATCATGGGTTAATTAACATGTGATTGCTGCTCTAATGTAGGAACCGGGTCTGTATCTTTTTATATTTGACTACTTCCTCTAAGATTCAAGTTGGTAGTTAATCCTGGTGCATGGGGTTTGATACAACACCTAGCTGGAGAAAGTTTTATTCAGCTTTAGAAGATGGCATGTAACTATTTTCCTTTCAAGCCACAAAGCACTTGATCCTCTTTTGGGTTGGTGAGTGAACAACCAACCCCCGGTGACTTATTCTCAGAATGGTTTAATGTGACATGCAAACCCTCCCAATGACTGCACTTTTTCCAGCAGAATAATGTAAACATCTGCTGCCATACCATATTTACAGCCGAGCTCATACTGCATGTGTGACTTGTCTAATTAACTTGAACCACCTTTCCCCATGTGGTTCTACATTAGCATACAGAATTTTTGGGGAGGGGCCTAATAAAGTGAATCAGTCCTAAGTGAGCTTTGTGATTTGATTTTATTAAATGCTGGTAAAGTTGCCACATTGCATCAGAGAAATGAATTCCTGTGAGTCTTCATGCTTATTCCTTATTTATGTGGAGTCTGGGCAGAAGGAATGGGTTGTTTCGTGTGAATGATTTTTTCCCTTATCTTATTTGCTGTTCTGTGCAGATAAATGTACAGTGTTGTGGCAGATGTACCTGTCACATTCATAAAACCCTCTCACCATTTGGACCACCATTGTTGCTCAAACCTAGTTTTCCACAATTGAATATGGTTATTTAAACAAAATTGTCAGATCTTTAGAGTAGCATACAAAAAAGGTTTAAAGGTCTACTTACTATCTGAAGTGCTGAGGAGAGAGATTTTGTGATGGTTCTTAGGAATAACTTGTGTGCTGTAAAATAAAATAATGTAAAAGGTTTGTATTTATGAATGCAAACATACTTTTGTGTGTATTACAAACCATATGCTATTTTAAATTATAAAACAAAAAAATTATGGTAGTGCTACAGAAGGGGAGAAAGAATTTTGTTCTTGAGTAACCTGAATGTTGCTTGTTGTAGGGTCATTAATTTGGATCCAGATTAAGACTTCAAAATGGTCCTATACAGTATACAATGTAAGTATTAGTATTTTTAAAAGTGATTTCTTTTATAGATTACATAGGAGGTTGTCTTTTATACTAAGTCAGGCACTACATGGCTTCAGACCAGGGTTTTGCCCAGCCCTACTTTGAGATGTTGAGAATTTAACCTGGGATCGTTCACATGCAAAGCACATGCTCTACCACTGAGATATGGCCTCTTCCCAAATAGAGGTTCCAGAATTGCACGTCACTGAGTGGGGATTTGAACCTGGGTTACCCTGATTCCAGTCCAGCACTCTAGTTACTATAGTTTCTAGTATTTATTTATTACATTTCTATACTGCCCAATATGTAGTAAGCATGTGGTTTGTCTCCCTGAACAGGAATCGGATGGAAAATATTTTATTTTTCCTCTTTCAAGCCACAGAAAATCATACAGTCATGTCTACTGTCAAAACAGTATGTTGGTGAGAAAATTATTTCCTTCAAAACATACCTTTCGTGCTTGTCTTTTATGCATTTGTTCTGAGTAAATGCAATTATTTAAACTTTCACCATTTTCTCCCTGCCATTGCATCCTGTAATATCAAGCTTCACTCACTGCACAGGTTTGAGACCATCATGTAGATAGTTCCTCTCTCTGTTGAGCAGTTGCCAGTGACATGGAGCAAAACTCACTAATGATAGACTCATGATATGGCTTGATGTTATGGCTTAGATGGAGAACTTGCCAGTGAGATCAATCCCCAGTTGTTCATGTTTTCCCACCCACCCCACTCGTGCTGCATCTTGTGGAAATGGATTTCAGGTTTCATTGTGTGTTAAGTGATACTTTCATTTTTATTGCCTTGGACTGAATGCCAACCCATTTCATTGGATGACAGTCTGATTTATTTTATTTTATTGGATAAAGCCTATATCCCACCTGTCCTCCACATTTAAAGTACCCAGAGTGCTTACAACAACTTCAAAGTACAAAATAAGTCAGGTAAAATAGTTTAGTTTTACCTACAAGTTCTAGCATTTAGACCAAGAGAGAAATTTCTATTGACTTTTTACACCTTTCATAATCTTAATAAACTTCTGTCATGGCTCATCATGATAGAGCTACTAAGTTCTTAAATTATTCATGCTTTTGTAACTAATGTGGGGTATGTGTGGTTTTTTTTTTACCAGTGTTGCTCTACCCAGTATCTATGTTATATTGGTATATAAAGAAAATGGATTTTTTTGAGAAATCAGCAAAAATAACCACCCCACCTACTTACTCCAGTAGGAAGCCTCTGCTATTTTCCACTTCTCTATGTGACTAAAGGGTTCTTTCATTCACAGAGGGGCAAGTCTGGATCTAATCCTTGGTTTGTAAATTCAAGCACTTCGCAGATTGTGACTAAACAGCAGGGTCTGACACAAATATAATATCCACCACTGCTTCCGGAAGTTATTTTTTTGGAACAAATAAATTGATTGCAAGCTCCAAGTATAAATATTGTTTAATTTTTGTGGCAATATCAATGAGAGTATATATATATGTAAGGCATATTAAAATTTCTTCCCTCACTGGCTTTATATTCAGGACACACATAGTTGGATATATGGTTGTATGAACGATACCTCATCTATGTGGTAAGTGTATTATATATTTCATAAAATAAGTAACAAACTTGTATAAATGGTTGTTTTAATGCTCTTGTAATATAATAAAATTTTCTCTGTGTGTGTTTTAAATTAGTGATGCCTTTATTCTTTTTTCTCTCTCTTCATTTTAATGTTAGACTTTCTGGCCCCTCCAGTCTGTTGTTTCATACTGGGAGTTCAAAGCACCCTTAAAGCTGCCTTAATCCACTTCTTGGATTAAGAGAATACCTATAATGCTAGGGTTAGCTGGGCATTTGGCTTTAATGAACGGGATCCTCCTAATACTGCTGGATTTGGAATATATTCAAAATAGTTTAAGCATCCTGCAATTATATAAAAAAAGGAAAAAAAGAAGTTATGTTCAACACCTTGTACAACAGTTTTATATGGCTTTAGTGCAATTCCAAGTAAACATTTCCAACGCTCGTGGTGGTTCCTATCCAATTCAAGTGCTTCCATATTTGTTAGCATATACTTTGATGTATTATTAACACCCTGGCATATTTTCTGTAGCCAGTCTTCTATTGCTGGATGTTTTTGTTGTTTCCAGTAACAGCAGCCATATAATATATGCAGCAAGTAACCTGTTAAGAATAGGGTGGTCCTTAGGAGGAGGAGTTTGTATGTCTCTGTGGGCCATCCTGAAGCATTTGACCCTAGCAGTGCTCTATAACAGTGCTGCTTTGTAACACTAAGCCTGGCAGTGTTTAATCTTAACTATAGTTGTTGAAACAAGCCAATTTAATAAACTACAGTGCATCCAGGTTCAGATATCATGATATGTTGTGGTTAATCTAAAATGGAAGCAAAAACTTCCAGGGATTTGAACCTTGGTCTTAACAGTCCTAGTCCAACACTTTAACCATTCCACTCCACTTCCCCTAGATACCAATAATAATGCAAATAGAATTGTTTTCTAAATGTGTTGACTGTACAAATGATAGGAAAGTGTCCCTTTGCTATAGTGCATCGTATATGAAGAATTCTAAATAAATATTCCTGAACATTACGTAGCAGAGTTGTATGCATAATCTCTAATATGTTCACCTTAACATAATATTCACAGTCCGAAAGGTGTTGACTTGACTTGGAAAACTGAATTGCTGCCAACAGTTAAGGTAAAATGAACATTTCCCCCCTCCCCCCAGAACTAAACGCTTTGTTAGTACTTATTCAGTAAAAAAAACCCCAAAATATAAATGCGTTATGCAGCCTAATGCACTGGACATATTTGGGAGAATCACTCCAACTTAATTTGTAGTGTAATTATTCTTTTTGGAGGGTTCAGAATAACTTTTAGTTACTTTTTTTTTAATTGGGCCTTTTTTAAATGACTGAAAAAAGCTTTTCATGGCAAATGTTGCTTATTCCTTTTTAGGCTGTGACTCTGAAACTTCAAGACTATCCTTCTTTGTCTCAACTTGTACTTCATGTACCAGCTGTCAATGGTAATAAGGTAACAAAAATGTGTCTAGTTTTTTATTTGTATCCATTACAAAGAAATTTGAGTACTCCAATTAAATTTTCCTTTAATTTTGTCCTGGAATTCTTATAGGTGACAGTGTAAGGCTGTTATAGCATGTACTAAAGGGAAAATGTTATAACCAGAGAGAAGAGCTGCTATTTTATGTGAATAATAGCTTAAGTCTTTGTGTCAGACTGTATATGGAAATGGCTTTTAATTCCAAATAACATGTTTGAGGAAGATAGGACTCCACGTATTAGTTGTCAAATGGCATCAAATAGTTTCAAAACTGAACATCTGTAGGTGACACAAATGTCTGCTATAGTTATTTGAATTTACTAACTTTTATAGAAGTAGGTTGATTAGAAACCATAACTTGTTCTAGCCCATTTGATGAGTCTATGAGTCACGTCTTGAACCCATGTCTCCAGTTCCTAAGTTGAATATAGTTCCTCCCATCTCCATAATAGCTGATCTGAAAAATTATTTTGTATTTCTTTGTTGCAGTTTACCCTGGATTGTGAGTTCTTTAATGAAGCATCAAGAACAGTGCAACTTCCTGTAACCCAGCTTTTTACTTTTGGTAGGTTTAAGTCACTGCTTTTGACAAATGCAAAGTACATGTATGTATTAATTTTAATAATTTCTTGTGATTTTATGGCTGCAATCTTACATAAACATTTTATTTATTACATTTCGATACGACCCAATAGCTGAAGCTCTCTGAGGGATCATCTACACCAAGCAGGATATTCCACTATGAAAGCGGTATATAAAAGGCAGGAGCCACAGTACTGCTTTATAGTGGTACTGAAGTGCATTGACAACTGTTGGGGCCCAGGACACATTTACATCAAGCAGGACATAACGCTATGAAAGTGGTATATGGTATGTGTCAATGGGCCCCAACAGTTGTCAGTGCACTTCAATACCAGTACAAAGCAGTAGTGTAGATCCTGCAAGGCACTTCAATACCGCTATAAAGCAGTAGTGTGGCTCCTGCCTTTTACATACCGTTTTCATAGTGGGATATCCTGCTTGGTGTAGATGAGCCCTGAGTAGTTAGCTAGCGCTTGCAGTTGGGCTTACTTCTAGGTAGAAAAAACAGAGGATTGTGCTGTAACTTAGTAATGGGACTCCACTTAAAGCATCAGTCTTCTAACAAAAATATTTGGATAATTTAAATGGGATTTTCCCCCTGTGATCTTTGTTCTAGATGTACTAACTAATTCTAACCGAAGGCAATAATTTCTGCAGGGCTTTCTTCAAGCAAAATCGTATTAAATTCAACTGGTCTTATTCACAATGTTCAGCTTCAACATTTTGGTCAGGTATAAATACTGATTTCTGAAGTACATATGTTTCATGTTTTGGTAAACCCAATGTGAATTAGTTATTTGGGGGAATGTTAGTAAACGGATGTATTGTATTGTTTTGTTTAGATATATCAAGCTTTTAAGATCTTTATAGAGAGCCGCTGCCAATCACTGAAAGGTAAATTTATTTTCTAAAATCACTTTGAAACTAGTGCAAAAAAGAAACTTCCTATGCATGTATCCCATTACTTGCATGTTCTGCTTTAGAGTGTTCCTTCTGAATTCATTTTTGAAGTCCTTTGCCTAATAGTATTAAAATTCTTGACCAGGAGCCCCTCTGTCTTATCTGGATTAATCCAAAATTTGTTAGAAACTTGACGCAAATATTGAAGTAGCTATCCTGGTTGCCTTTGATTGTTTTGATTATGGGTGAAGAGAAAGGGAGACACTGGGCTGGTTTGCATTGTCATAGTGGCAATTCCTGATTGTTTAACCAGGAATTGTGGAGATGAATGAAGTGTGCAAGCTGTGTTCTCATCATTTCCGATTTCAATGAACAATTCTCAGTTGTTTTATGACATGCAAACCCAGAAACTCTGGATTGTTTATGTGTTAAACAATCCAGAGTTTCACCTAACAAGAAACCATGGGCAATTTGTCACAGGAACAAATTTTCTTCAAATTAAGCTGACCTTTTGGGGTACCCTGAGGGCAAATATATTAATGAAAATCCAGATTTCCTTTTTCCATCATTAGTTTTATTTATACTTAATTGCTTATCTTTTTGGTATTTTCTGGGCACCACAGGATTGGGGTGAAATCTTTGCCAGAAAAATAAGAAACGTCAGATTTTGTATGTTTTTATTCTCAAACAACCAGCCTGTTTCTTATGTAAATGCTTGCTGATAATGCAACAATTTATACAAGACCACCAGAATGTTAACCCTACTTCATTAATGGATGTGGGCTGAGGTTTTTGTTTTATTTGGAGGTTTTATCTGTACCTGATTTGGCTTCATTATGTGTTCTGGTAAGCCAGACAAATGTGTGTTAGCATTGAGCTTGAAACTATCCTGAGCTAGAATCTATTCTGGTCATTTAGATTTATTTATATATATCTCCCAGGGTAGTGGGGGGATGGGGGTGGAATTAAACATGTCAAACCTATTCTGTGTCCACCAGGGTCAGTAAGGTCAGTGAAGTGCCCACATTTGTTATTCTAATCTTCTTCTATTTCAGAGGACTGCTTTCAGTTCAACCTGTGTATATTCAAACGCAATCTCCCACTCTAAATGTTATTTAATAACAAACAATAAATAGCATTCTGCTTAGTACAGCATGGTGATATTGGCATCACGTAAATATTAGTCACCTTTATCCAAAGATGTCAGTGAATTTCAGTGATTTAACAATTAGATATACCACAGGCGCACACATTTAAAACGAACCTAGATTGCGTTTGAAATTCTTTTTGCCTCAGTTATGTAAGTTAGAACAAATTAATTAAAAGGCTGAGTATTTTTATTCTTTATCGTGTTACCAGAATCAGAACACTTCAGTGTTAAAGTCATTCTGAAATGTGTGTGACTGGGGATTTCCACTTAATTATCACAACTTCCAAGCAACAGTTTGGTGTTCTGGAATGTCCAGTTTATATCAGCTAAGATGAGTGGAACCCTATCACAACCTCATGCAGAGTCAGTGCCAGTCAGTGCAAAGGGAAAACTCATTCATGATCAGTCAATCATTTTTAAATTGCCGCTTGAATTGGGCATATGACTCCATCCTTGAAGTTTGTTTATTTTTAGGCCACCTTTTTTTTATAGGGGCTATATCTGAATGGATGCTAATGGATGTCTTCTCATGCATTGGGGCTTCCCTTTGTTCTTCTTCTCTTTCAAGCCCCTCAGATTTGCTCTGGAGAGTCCTCCAACCTACAGGAGCAAATTTGGGGATGTGCAGATGGAGGGTTTTTTGTCGTGGCTGCAGTTTTCATTCCACTGGTGGATGGCCAGCATTGGATACAACTCTTTATTTTCAGTCCACCTTTTAGGGGAGTTTTGCCCAACCTGTTGCCCTCCAGATGTTTGGGGCAACGGTCGTGAGTCATTGGATTTATTTCCCAAAACATCTGGAGGCCATGAGGTTGGGGAAGGCTGGTTTATAACAATGCAAGATGCAACCTTTCAGCTTGTTCTTACTGATAAAATACTATAGTTATACCACACCCTATTATGTACCCTGAAAGATGTCTTAGGGTATAGTTCTTGAAGGACAGTTTTCATAAAACAATGATAAAATATAGAAGAAACAATATTTAAAACATCAGTCTAAAACAATAGATAGACCAGAATTATTCTATAAAGACCTCTACATAAAACATCTTTAATGGTTTCAGATCAGCTGCATTAAAATAAAACCCAAAACAAAAGGGTTTAAGACCCAACTGAAGGCTTGTACTATAGTGGCCATATCTACATCAGTCAGAAGGGATTCCACAATTGTGGAAGGCTTTTGTCTCCTGTCTCCACCCACCTGACCTTACAAGGAAGCCTACGAGCAGGGCTTCTGAAGCTGGTATTAGAGCACGGGCAGATTCACAGACGTAAAACTGGTACTTAAGGTAAACTGGTCCCAAACCATTTAGAGTTTAACAGGCATTGACCAGTGTTTTGAATTGGTCTCAGGAATGTACTGGTAACCAACATCTGGGTGGTCACATTTTGTGGCACTTAAGGCTTTACCTTCAAAGGTTGGAGCAGTCTGAAACCATTTAAAGTGGGAATGGATGAACTTGAATATGGATTGTATTGATTTTACGTTACATTCTGGGAGAGTGCTCTCTGTTTCTGTTCCTGAAACAGTAATTGCTTCTCTTGCCTCTTATTGTGCTTGGTGAGCTGCTTTCTCTTTGTCTCTCTCATTCTACCTGTAGAGTAGGAATCGAGTAAGCCATGATATCACACAGCCCAAATGTTAATAGCCTGCCATGCTTCTTTAACCTGCAAATTAACATGAATTATGAGAAATGTGGCTCAGTACAAAACTGAAATAGCATCTGTCTACTATGTTACCAACACAACAGATGTTTTGTCCATTTGTAAATTGTAGATACCTTTATTTGTATCAGTAAAATGACAAACTACCAAGAGACAATGGACTGAATGAACTTTGTAAGCAGCCTGTCCATCAGATGCTTGAACTAGGGAATACAAAAGTGTTTGTCATGTATGCCCATGGGGTGTGATACAATAGAGGATAAATCAAGTTTACAAAATAATAACAAAAGTTCAAAAACACTGATGCATATTGGAATGTTAAATGCATAATATAGGTATTAATCTAATAATCAAAACATAAATCCTAAAAAAAACCATGGGAGTGAAAACCGTGCATGATGCTTACTTTAAATGTTCCCAAATTTAATTCTAATTCTTCAGCTTAATATTCTAGCTGTCCTTCTGCACGTTTTTTTTAGTATTGCAGCTCTAAGGGTAGCATCCAATGCGACACTTCCGCTAAGGTGAATGACGCTGCGTCATCGTAAACTACCTCTAGCACAACACCAATTGCAGTTGCTGGTGTGATGGTTTGACTCTGAAAACCTGTTGCACCAGCAAATACCATTGGCATTGCACTAGAGGTCATTTATGCTAACGCAATGTAATTTATGTTAGGGGTACTGCAGCATTGTTCTAAAGAAACAAAACAAAAATGGTAAAAAAAAAGAAGACATGAAGTTCTTATGGTTAGTCTATCACATGTCGCAGCAGGATCTAAGGTGTTGCAAATACTCCTTGAGCTTGCTTTTCCCATATGATAAGGCATTATGTTATAAATAGTTTGATCTTAATATTTGCTGTAGCAAAGTTTTTATGGTGGTTTGATTTTAAACAGCTAAAAGGACTGTATTTCCAGTATGCATTTTCCTTTTCCAGAAAGAAAACCTAGCCTGTACCGACTTCATATACCATGGTCACATGAAGATTCTTTAACTTTGTCTCAGTAAGGATTTCTCATTCTTTGGTGTCTTTGCAGTGCTGAAACATATCATACTGTAAGAGACTTCCATATGCAATGTGAATGGGGCCACAATGTTTGCTGTGTCAGTAGATGATCTAATTTTAGAGTTCTCATGGAGAGGTGAAGATGTTTTGGATAGCAGGAAGACACTCAAGAATAGTCCATAGTAAAATAAGAGAGCATATTGTTTTTCTTCATGGTAGTGCTTATGAAAAGGTTCTAGTAGAGGCACATATGTAGAAAGGGTACACTGGAAATTGAAATGTATAAAGATTTTTCAGGGGCAATCTGTCAGAAAGTTCCTGCTAATGGATATTTCCTCACAAATCCACATAGGTATGGGGATGTTATGATGCTTCCCAGAGAGTTCACTTGGAAGAAGCTCAAGCTGTGGTCTGATGCAGATATAGGGTTGTCACGACTAATTTAATTCCCATTTATTTAATGGGACTACACTAAGTAGGACTAATATTGGATGCTACTCATAATATTCCAGATTTCTTAATCATGAGCTCAAGTATTCTACATTCTACGTTGGCAAATTTCTTCCTTTCATTGTCGGCTCTAGTCACGCTTTAGTCACTGAAACTTAGTGTTATGTCTGCATGGTACAATTGGGGAATCCTATTTAATCACAGTTTGCAAACAAGATTCAAACCTGGTCTCAAACTCTGTTTAATATGGAAACATTATTAGCGCTGCTGCTGATGTACTGGGCCACTTGTCAAAACAAGACACCTGAATGTCTGATTTAGAGCCTTATAAAATAACGAACGGACCTGGAGCGTAATGTTGCAGTGTCTAAAATGAGTGCTTCTATTTCATGTTTCTGCACATTATTTCATGTTGCTGGCAGTATCACATCAGAATGCCTTGGATTAGTTTTTATTTTAAATAAATACAGTGTTAAGTACAGACAAATATTAAAATATTTATATAATATAACCACCTTAGGGTTCCATCTTCGACTGAGATTTCTGCAAAACTGCACATTGCGCAGCCTGAAAATGACACTGCTGTTCCATTGTTGACTATTTATTCATCTTCAGATTGTCAATATGAAGTAAGTGAAAGCTATCAAAAAGTTAGAGTTCTCCTATTTTCCTTCAAAACACAAGGGTATGTTTTCTATATTGTAGTGAAAGACAGTCAGTGAAGATCTTTTGAAAAGCTTTATGGATGCAATACAACTGATCTTAAATCTTTAATTGCAAGTTAAATGAGCACATTGTAAATTATTTTATTCATTAAAAGATTTATATTTAGAATATTTATATTTAGAATATTTACATACCACTCCCCATTGAAAAATTTTAGAGCAGTGTACAAGATAAAATAAAAATAAAAACAGAATAGAACAGTTAAAACTATTTATTTATTTAGAATATTTATATGCTGTTCTTCTGCCAGCAAGTTCTCAGTGAGGTTTACAAAATTATAAAAAATACAAAAATATAATAGTTACCAATTATAACTATATAAAAACATGTCACCGTAGAAACAATAAAACCAACTAAGTGGCCTTCTGGAGGTCCTGGGCAAATAGCATCAATGTTGGCACCAGGTGAGATTCTCTGGGGAGGACATATGAGGCCCTGCAGCTGAAAAGACATCCTTAGTAACCACCCACCTAACTTCATAAGGAAGAGGTACACAGAGAAGGGTCTCAGATAAGAATGTGATACTCAGACAGGCTTATGTGGGAGTAAAAAGGCCTTCAGGTACCTGGGTTCCAAACTGTTTAGGGCTTGTAGATTAATACGTAATTGTGCCAAATGTACTGTTAGCCAGTGTAGTTGTTAACGAAACAGCCAAGATATGATTTTTGAAGTTTTCATTCATGTACAGTACATTGCTTAATCTAATCTGGAGTATGGATCATTGTGGCCAAGCTATCTGTGTTCAGGAATGATTGGAGTTGACATACCAGCCTACACAGGTGGAAGGCATTTTGTGCAACAGAGGCTATTTGGGCCTCCAGTGACATTGCTGGATCAATAAATACCCCTGAACTGCACATCTGATTTTACTATTATATTGAGATTTTTTTAAAATACTGTTTTATTTTAGTCTTTTGTTTTTAAAAGGTTTTTTATTGTGTATGTTAAATTAGGTAACTATCAAGACCTCTTTTCTGCAAGTTCTTGGTCAGGTAAGAAGACTTCATTTAACTAAGAACTTTTCTTAATGCATTCTCTGCATGAGGGTAAGAGATTCAAGTTTTGTAACTTAAATATGTTTTATTGGATCAACTACTGTTAGTATAGTGTGTGTCTGAAGCAGTAGGAAGTGGTGAAAAATATGATAATAACTGTGCTGGCTAGTGCCTCCCAAAAGTGTTGGTGCTACACAAGTCTATCCATTTTGCCGGACTATTCTGGGTGAGAGGATATAAACAAAGAAAATACTCTGTTCATCTAAAGCAGCCATTTTGAACTCCAGATGATGGTGCTGGACTACAGCTCCTATCACCCCAGCCTGTACTATTTATTGTCAGGGATGATGGGAATTGCAGTCCAACATCTCACGACCCAAGCATGGGAAAAGCTGATCTTATAGGTTTAGCTATTTCATGTACTGGAACACTTCTTGTTGATTTGAGCAGGTAGCTAAAGTTATGATTCTGAATGTTTGATTGTGAACTGGCCATCTTTAATTACAGCCTGAAACCTATTGATAGTACAGGCACAGTTATAGAAACACTGCTGTTTTCACATTCCTACCCCCATGATGTGCTTGTTAAGAAACACATGTAATTTGAGACTTAAGTAGCAGTTTGATATGTCTCTGTGTTTTTTATATTGGCATTGGAAGGCATGAACAAGAAAATAGGCTGTTTGTAACATTTTTTTAAAAAAAAACACCCCTCCAAAAAAAAACAAGAGAAACCCACCCTAATATTAAGAGAGCTGCTGCAACATACTGGTTAAGAGTATGTCTTAAGTGTTTTTGATCCAAATCTCAGGCCACCCATGAACTCGTTGTGTAGCTTTGTTCATGCCTCTGTAATATAGACATGTCTAACAGATTTATAAAAATTACTTAGTGTAGGTGCAATACTTAAAGAAAAACTGCTGTGTAAATACTGAATTGTTCTCATTATGAAGATGGGGTGATTTTTGCATGCTCCAGTTTTCCATAAAACGTCTTTGTTTTGTAGGTAATAAGGTTCCATGGTGGCGCCCTTCCTGTGTACATTATTTCTAATATTCTTCTTGCCTATGGAAGACAATTAAGGTCCCTAGTTTCAACAGGTAACATTACGTGAAAAGATTTTTAAGCACAGGTTTGTGGATCATAATAAAATTAGAAAACAGTATATCATAGTGCATTTCATTTGTAGTTATGTAATGAACTTGTAATTCCTCTTTTTTTTAAAAAAAAAAACACCCAACAGGTTTATTGTAAGGTAGTGCTCTTATGAATTAAAGACGAAAAAATTATTAAATGGTTAGAATGAAAGGCTTAGTTTATTGACTTTAGCAGGAATATATTCTACAACAAACTCTTTACAATGCAGGGTGGAGTTTTTCAAAGTCAATACTTTTTAAAGCCTGAGGTAGGTTGAATAATGTTTATAGGGCTTTCTTATCAAACATGCAAGCTGATTTTTTTTTAAATGTACACCTGGAATACTCCTTTGTCATGAATTGTCTAAAATTGAGTACAGCTAGAATTTGTCTTTAATTCTTTGTTGTATCTATCCTCATGTAATCTGTGCTCTAGTAATGGGAGGGATTGATATAGAAAAATTTACTGCAGCAGTATTATATTTAAATATTATCAAAATATATTTTTGAATGGCTGAATATTTATTTTTTTTATTTTTTTGTGGACATCTGATTTAAGATTCTTTTTCTTGTTCTAGGCCAGTGTTCAGATTTTGTTCCTGCCCTTATTAAAGGAGCCAAACCCTATAAAGTAGAACCTGTTGTGAATATTGTTAAATTCTTGTTGGGGTAAGTACCTTTCTAATATATTTTTGCAGCACGGAATAGAATTCTGCTTAAAAAGTTACTATCTTTGTGTATTTTCTACAACATGGACATTTAAAACATTAATTTTGTGGCTAAGATGAATTCATTTTGGGTGGCTGAAGTAATCAAACCAAACAGCTATAATACTGTGCTTTTTTCAGGCTTAACTGGTTCAAAGGAATCTGGAATTTATTATTCTTGCCAGAGCTGGATGCACTGAACAACCAGGACTTGTGCTTTCCATTTGTATCCCTGATTCTCTTTATGTTCGGGACTGGCATAGCCTATTGGGGTGGGATACTCTTCAATTCTTCTATAAGGCTCTCCTCCTCACTGCACTTAGTTTTGACCAGGTAAATATCAATACATAGACTTCTACTAAAGGGTGAATTGGCCAAAGATGATCAGCAACTGAACTAAACTGTGGGATAGTCCTCGACTAATTGAGACGATGTGTCAAAAGAAGGGTACCTTTCAAGGCGGGGGTAGAATATTGTACAATATTTAATCTTGGTCAGCAGCATTTTGTCAGATGGTTCTAAGAAGTTTGAGTAATAAATGGAGTTAGTCAGATTGTCCTTACAGCCAGGATAACTTGCATATAAAAAGAGACAGCTTTTCTGTGACAGCCTTTGCAAGCTTCCAACTTTATCAAGTTCTATGAAAGGAAACTAAAATCTTAGAATTAAGCCAAAGCTTAACTTCAATAAGCATTTCACTCCCCTGTCCCTATATACTATTTTAAGAAGCTGTTTCAGTCTGACGTTTATTTTTCATATAAAAGCAAAAATAATTGTAATAACCCTCTTTAGTTTATTGTTTTTGCTTTCATAAAGCTTACTGTAGTATTCCCTTATGTATGGTTAGTAGGCTGCATGCTTTAGGGTGCAATCCTGTGGTGATAGTCGGAGGGTGCCAAGTATCCTAATGAAGGGCAGCCAGAATGTGGAGACAATCCTCACTTCCGTGCTCTGGTTGTCCTGCATTTTTGCTAGATGGACAATTTCGCCCGTCTAGTCATAGCAGTTCAGGGGGGGAGGTAAAGGAGGCTGGTATGAATATAGGAAGTGTGAGGCAGCTTCTCCAGTCTCCTCCCCTCCCTGCCTCCAGGACCGCCCCCATTCCTCTTTCTCCGTGCTCAGGTTTCTGGGCGTAGAGAGGTAAATGGTGAAGGTCTCTCCACACCAGCTACATTGGGGAGGAAGTAGAGAGTGCAGTTTACTGGGTCCAAGGTTGGAGCCAGTAAAATGAATAGTCCTATGACCACCCCTACCCACCCCAGACACTGTCAGTGAGTCGTAGGATTGCTCTCTAAATCAATTTTATGAGTAGATTAATCAATTAAATTATAGTTGATTCATTGCTTGAAGTTTAATTTAGTTGGTGAATCCAAATGGTAGAACTGAGACTTAAGAACATTTTTATAAGCCGCTTTGTTTCTTGTGTGTTAGTGTAATAGGTTAGCAAGTATTAAAGACTGGCAATTTCTTTCAGCAATCAGGGCTAACTTTTGTTTGCTGTGAACCTTTGTTCACACTTCTGTCTATATCTCAAAAAGGCACTTCCATGGAAGTTTTGGTAATGCATGAATTCATTTACATATAATCAACTTTAACTAGAACAGAAACACTAATTAGTGATGAAGTGATAATTAACTAAAATTTGAAATAGTACTCTTAAATTCAGCTGGAAAACGTTCAGTTCGTATTTGGATATTCATTTAACGCCCAGGGGCAGTATCTTAACACTGCTGCTCTCCACTCTCACAATTGACATAGTATTGGTGTAAGCCACCTCTAGCACCAATAGTGTAAAGTAGTGAGATGGTTGTGTTTTTTTTGGAGAAACTCATCACACCAGCTTATGCTGTTGCCATAATGCCAGAGGTCGCTTATGCTAGCACTACGTCAATTGCATAAGCGGAAAGGCAGCATTGGATGCCGCTCCAAAACATCATGCTCAAACTGACCATTGCCAAATTACTTACACCTTGTTGCCTTTTTCCAGTTCAAGTGACTTTTTTGTCCAATTGAATTCTGAACATGTCTTATGAAATCTTTTTCAGCAAACCATTTACTGTCTTTCTGATCAAGATCTGTAAGTGGCTGGCTTCCATTTTCTCGCCACAGCCTAATAAAAATGGTTTTTATTCTACTTTTATTTTTGAAGATTAGATACCTTTTATATGCTCAAATAGATCTTTAACTGGATTTCCAATTTTAGTCCCTGGAAATTGCAGTGAATTTCTGCACTTATATCTTATTGTATCATCCAGAACAAAATATACAGTCGCCATTGTTCACAGGTCTTGGCTTGATTAAACTTGATTTACTTCCCTTTTCTCTCTCTCAATTTACTCTTTTAAAATTCTTTATGATCATACAGTGCTCTTTCTCAAAGAATAATGGTCTTTAAGACTCCACTTTATCAAAGTAACTCTGGTCAGCTTATCTACTCAAATAAACATGCTTTAGACTTTGACCAAGGAAGCCTTTCTCATTATTTGAGCAGGAAGTAATCTTCTGTAAGTAGGAAAAACCCCTAAGCTTCACTGTTTTCTTTGTTTTGTTTTTATGGCATTTTTATACTGCCTAAAAGCTGAAGCTATCTTGGTGGTTTGTGCTAGTTTGTACCAGAGCCTGGTACATCACAAATACAGAAGTGAATTTATCACCTTACGAAGCACTTACTGTTTTGAACACTTACGAGTGCTGAAATGATGGGGAACAAAAGCAAATCTAAACCATGGTTTGAAGGTTGTAAGTTTGGAAGATCAATCCATAGCTTGGTATGAAATCTGAACTGTTTTGTAACATGGTTCACTGTATGAATGTGTTTATTTTGCATTTGCTAGACCCTCTGGACTTCCAACAGACAATCGCTTGATTACACAAAGAAGGTTGTGTGTTGCTGCTTTCATGTTCTTTCTTAGCTGGACTACGTGTGGGGCTTTGGCTATAATAGTGACTTATTTTCATTACATCTTCAAGGTATTTAACCAGTAAGCTGCATATGGTGAATTGGTGTCTGATTAAAATACTGAAGTTTTTATCATGTTTTTTAATAATCTTTGCACTGGGAAGACACTAAGCAAGGATGGGGAAGCACAACATCATGCCTGACCTGCCTCTGAGTCATCCATCCCATCTGTAAATAGATGTACATCTGCATAGGACTTGTGTGTGTATCAATCCAATTCATTTGGCCCACATGCTTGATTTTCAGTTGTATGACATATTAATTGCATGGTTCAGGCCTACTGGCGTGGGAATTTACGCATATAGGGCCTAGATAAACATTGCACCCATGCATGTTCAACTAGTGGGCGCAGAGATATGGCTGGTAGATGGGGTATGAAGGTCCTCCACCATACATACCTTCTACACACTGTGAAATTTGTCCTAACTGGTCCCATGGAAATAAAGCCAGACTGCTCACTTGAGGGAATGGTATTAAAGGCAGAACTGAAGTACTTTGGCCACATAATGAGAAGACAGGATACCCTGGCGAAGAGGCTGATGCTAGGGAAAGTGGAAGGCAAAAGGAAGAGGGGCCGACCAAGGGCAAGATGGATGGATGATATTCTGGAGGTGATAGACTTGACCTTGGGGGAGCTAGGGGTGGTGACAGCCGACAGAAAGCTCTGGTGTGGGCTGGTCCATGAAGTCATGAAGAGTCGGAAATGACTGAACGAATAAACAACAAACATTTGAACAGGTGTTGGACAGCTCCAGTCACCTTCAGATTAAACTGATCTTCTAGATAGAATTGCATGCCTGAAACCTGATTGGAATGAATGGAAACTGTCTTGGTCCTCCAGGGGATGACTTTTGCTAGAACGGAACAGGGGGACTGTGATCCTACTTTTTCTCTTGGACCACTCAGCAGCTTTCAGTACCGATATCTGTCTGGTTAGGCTGTCTGAGGTTTTGGAGGTACTGGTAATTTCCTTGTGCAAATGGAAGTGCTTTCCACTTATGCAGGGGTAAGTTTAGATCCAAGCCCATCATTCACCTTCCCTCACAGTTTGTAATGGTTTACTGTAAAGAGAATTTCTGATATGTGTATGAAGTTGCAGTAAAAATCAACAAACATTTGTTTGTTTTTACAGGTTATTAAATTACATTCAAATATCAGAACAGAACTAAGTGTCCTTAATACGGTAAGATTTTTTTAAGTGTCTGTTTTGTATTGGTTATAATGAGTGCTATTTTACCCTGCCATTTTCTTGGAGTTTCAGGAATTAGCAGAATGCCTGTTTGAAAATACCCCCCCCCCCCAAAAAAAAAGGCCTGCCCACAAGCCACAGAAAATTATTGCCACAACCCTGGACCCAAGAGTCTGACACTGGGAGCAGACTGAAGAGCCCATCCCCTAAGGGTGTGTGTATCTGCTGTAGTTCTCTTGTGTTGAAGGGTGGCAGTGGGTGTCTTCCTTTTCCTCAAGTTTGGGTTTGCCACTCTAATCTCACTACTTCCCATTGTGCCAGTCTGAGCTTTCTCTTCCCATGATGCTTTTGTCAAGCCACCCCTTATGTTCAGATAGGAGGTCCACCCTACTCTACCTATGCTTCCTTTGTATGTTGCCTTTGTCTAGTGTCTCTGTAGAGCAGCCTTCCACAACCTGGTGCCCTCCAGGTGTTCTGGACTCCCCTCAGCCACTATAGCCAATGGTCAGGGATGGTGAGAGTTGTAGTCCAAAGCATCTGGAGGGGCACCAGGTTGGGGAAGGCTGCTCAAGGAAATGGGCCAATGTTTAAGTGTTCCCATAACAACCTGTATTACTGGCATCATGACAACACTGGGAGAGAAGGGCCAGGAATTGGCAACAATTATTGGCCTACTCATTCATTTACTCATGCAGTTGAGAATCCATGAGGGGGAAGAGCGAGGACATAGGGTTCCGTGCAAGGGTCTGAATTTTGCAAAGAGCCTACTTGAGTATAGCAGACTCCCCACTGCAGAAATGTATGGAGAGCAGCAGAGCAGAAAACGGTGACAGTCATGCATTCTCAATTGTATCAGTTTGAACACCTGAGTAAGGCTTCTAACTTGGCACTTCAGGCCTAAACTGTATGGTGGCACTTTAATTACTTCACTATAAACTTTATCAAGTCTTACTCTTGCTGAACAACTTTTTCATTCATATATTTGTATTTTTATAGCCCCCAAAGACCTTGGAACAAAGCTCAGATTGTTCCAAAAAAGAAACGAGAGAGAGCTATGGATCAGTGGATGGCATTTCAGGAGCAGGAACATCATCTAGCAGCAGCACAGCCATTGGCAGCCTTGCAGACAGTCTTAAGATGCATATCACAGTCATCAACTTGCTCACATGGATTGTGCTGCTCAGTTGTCCATCTTTAATTTATTGGCTAAAAAATCTCAGGTAACCATCCTGCATTTGCATGCTTTACACAATGGGGCTCTTCACATGACACAATTGTTTCTGCATTGTCTTCTACTTGGCTTGTTTTAAATATTTTATCATGCCTCTTTGAAGCTCAGGATAGTTCACAATAAATCAAAGTTTGTGTAGATAATAAAACACCAGTTTCTGTAAGTAGTTCTTTATTCTGAAAGATATTTCACTGTGGAATTAGGGTGGCATCTCGACCATTAACGTTTATTGCACTGTGTAGTATTCCCTATTCTTATTCCTGCTCTTGCCCCCAAATCTTCTTTCGTTTGCATGATCAGATACTGGTGTATTCTCAGCCGCCTATTTTAATTTACCTACAGTAATCTATGGTTGCTATAAGATATTAAAAGTAACTTTCCAAGTGAGCATAGTTGATTACAAAACCCCTGTACGCTTCTCTCTTTTTCAATAGGTACCATATCAGACTTGATCCTGATCCATGTAGATTTGTTGCTCTTTTCCTCATAGCCATTTTGGGGATACTCATGAATACATGTACCACAAAAGTTAAATCAAGGTACTTTAGTACATTATCTTCTTTGTACAGTTGTAGTGTCTGAAGGCCGTTTCATGTTGTGCTATTTTTCTTAATCTGTATTATTCAGTGAGTTACATCCAACAGTGTTCTCCCACAAATTGAGATCCTTCAGGTGCTTGGATCCAGCAAAAACATCCAGAAATAGAAATGGAGGGAGATGATTTTCTCTGATTTCCCCCTGAAGTCAATAAACTTCTGCACTGTTCTGGAGGTGCAACCCTCTAGAGTAGATTTTCGAGACTGGGCTCACTCCAGCCTCCTGGAGCTTTGGTTCCGATCCAGTAGTTTTGGCTTAAATGTGATTTATGATGCAAGTGTGGTCTAGTGTAGTTCAGTTGTAGAGTGAGCTTTAGGTCATGACCTGGATGCTGGATGAACTGGATGCAAATTTCATCTCTCCCAAGGACGCATTACGCAGAAGTTTCAGAACACTTAGAATACCGTGTACAATTCTGGTCATCACACCTAAAAAAAGATATTCTAGAGCTGGAAAAAATGCAGAAAAGGGCAACTAAAATGATCAAGGGACTGGAGTATCTCCCCTGTGAGGGAAGGTTACAACAGCTGGGATTGTTTAGCTTGGGGGGAAAAGGAGGCTAAGGGGAGAACTGATAGAAGTGTACAGAATTATGCCTGGTGTGGAGAATGTGGATACGAAGACATTTTCCTCTCTCATAATACTAGAACCCAGGGTCATGCCATGAAGCTGATTGGTGGGAGATTCATGACAGATAAAAGGAAGTACTTCTTCACACAGTGCATAGTTAAACTATGGAATTCACTACCACAAGATGTGGTGATGGCCACCAATTTGGATGGCTTTAAAAGGGGGGTGGATAAATTCCTGGAGGGGAAGACTATCAATGGCTACTAGTCTTGATGGCTATGTGCTACCTCCAGTATCCGAGGCAGTTAGCCTATATACACTAGATGCTGGAGAACATGGGTGGGAGGGTGCTCTTGCACCGTGTTGTTTGTGGGTCCCTGGTTGACCACTGTGTAAACAGAGTGCTGGACTACATGACCCTTGGTCTGATCCAGCATGGCTCTTTTTATGTTCTTATGTTCAGACTCAAGTTTCATCTCCTAAAGTGCATTGTTTTTGAAGCTGAACACTATAGTATTGTATAACGCTGTGGCTGATTAAAAACACCATACGTTGTAGAAATAGGTAATTCAGTTCACTCTTACTACTGGAGCAATTGTGTGGCTTTTCAACTACATCTTGCAATGTAAACTTCCATTGTATCAAATGTGCTTTCCCACTGCCAGCAAAAACATTGTTTTGGTGTGAAAAACCAGTTCCATAATTCAGATCAAGGGCAGCGTGCCATTTGTATTTAACATTGTGTTGGTGCCTGAATTCTTCAAATCTCTTGTAATCATGTTGGAATACTGTTACCTGACAACTCTCATATAAACATTTGTATGAATGCTGTGAATGCTTCATCTCCAGGCCTACATGACATGTATAGATTGAGGCGTCCATGCATAGAGCCTAACATATGTAAGACCAATTGTCAGGCAAAGGTTTGGGTGATGACTGCCAAAAGTTGAGGAAGTGCAATTCCAGTTTCCCACAATTAGTCTATTCAAGAATATTGTTCTTTTTTCTTTATTTTTATTATTTTCACAACAAACTAACAAACACACAATACAAAAGAAGACTAAAAACACACAAAGAAAACACACAAAATATTGAATATTGTTCTACAGAGTAAGTCGCTTATGCAAAATATTCAGTAGTGGGTTGTATGCAACATTAGCCCTATGTAGAGTAGACCCATTGAAATAAATGTGACTTAATTTAGTTGTGATTAACTTTAGTCTCGTTCATTTCACTGAGCCTACTCTATGTAGGGCTAACATTGGATATTACCCAGTGTCCTCCCAAGAATATCTGTAGTGTGTATGCCATACATCTTAAGGCTTTAGTAATAGCAGAACTATGTTGTCTTTTTTTCTTCTCCCCATAGTAAACTCTTGAAGATCGCAGTGCTTCTTCCACTTCCTTGTTCTGTTGCTGTTGTGGCTTTTGCACCAATGCATTTATACCGAATACCATACTTCATAATTGCTCCTTTTTTCCTTCATGCATTATGCTGCATTGTGTAAAACAATTGATTATCAAAATATTCAGCCCGCCATCAAGAGGTGTGGAAGTTTGAACAAAGGATGACCTAGACCAACATGGTAATTACATGAAATTCATTTGGTGTCAGTGGCAGAAGTGAGAACAATGTTGGGTAAACAAAATGAGAAATGTGTGGTAGTGATGGAAAAAATGGAAAATGTAGTGTTTTGTACCTTACTATGCTTTTTTAAATAGTTGTAGACATTTCTAATTCAGTAGGCACACAGTTCTTATCAAACAGACACTACTGCTTGATTTCCTTGGTTATTAAAGCAGTTTTTTAAAAACAATTTTGAATTGATATATCCCATATGCTCTTCGTGTTCTAAAGCACAGTGAGTGCAGTTAACAAATGACTGAAAGCAAACTGTTATAAAATTGAATAGCCAATAATAAGACAATCTAAAATTCTTACCCTATTTATAGGCGGCTCTCATAACTTTGACTGTCTTTGGGTCTATTCTAAGCTATTAATGCAGTTGCTGCTAAAGTATTGGTGATAAATCCAAAGCTGTATCACAACCTGCAAATTGTTGAAATAATTGAAGGTGTCTCAGTACATCAGTATATATTCAATGTGACATAATTTAGTAAGTATACCAGCAACAGTCCTGTATGCTTTTTGTACTGTTAAACTGCAAAATCTGAAACTCAGGGCAGATTCTCTGGTTACTGTTTCTATATAGAGATATTCAAACTAGTATACACTGAAACATGTAGCAATTCACATTAAATAGCTGCCCAAGTTTACTTTGGCAATAACTGTGTTTAGGAATAAAATACTGACACAAGCTTTCCAATATCTGCATATGTTCAAGACCAAAATATACATTTGCACAACTATTGAAGGTAAAGATTTCAGTAAGGCACGCCTAGCTGCAGAAGACATTTAAATATCCAGGGGGTCCCTCAGAAATCAGGTAAGGGCAGGACTATGCCCTTCCACATGAATTGTTAATGTTTCAGCAGTATATGGATTGATTTAAAAAAGTATACATTAAGAAATCAAGTACTTATCTCTGTGTACAAAGATGTTTCAAAAGAATCTGCCATCAGATAATCTGAGTGGCAAATACTGATCATATATAAACATCTATAAAGCAGCAACACATTCTCTGGTACCCGAAATGGATTGTACAGGGAGTTATATCCAAAGGCAAATGTTGCTCCTCTTGTGTTCCACCATCACCTTAAAAATAGGCCATCATTTTGTAAATGTAGCCAATCAAATCCAAGTATAGCTGGTTGACCTACCTATGTATATATGTCTTACTAATTTCTACTGCTTTCATTGCCTTGATACCTAAGCTCTGATCTTACACGATGGCTCACTTCCTCCTCCTATTGCAATCTGGTAAGAGAGCCATTTCTCTGAACCAAGTTACAGTACGTATTTTGTCCTGCCTTTGTGAAGTTTGTATCATTCCTGCCTGAAGTGCCTCAGTTGTTTCTGGCTTCTGTGTATTAGGTCATTCAATTTTCTCCAATTTACTTGAAAGGTTTTCTTAAGTATAAAACACTTACTGCAAGCTTGCTAACAAGCTTAGTTGTTAAAGCTGAGTCTGAACCATTATTATAACTAGAATCAGTATTTTAAATTAAACACTCAAGAGAAGGATGGGTAGAACGCAGCACATGGGCCACCAGCGTCCCCACCCCCATCTCTTCTGTGCTCCCCTCTGCAGCTGCCAGGGGGGAAAAGGATAGCAGTTTGTTGCCAAAATTAAGTGGCAAACCACCATGGAGCCTTAGAAAAACTAAATTTAGCTTGTTTCCTTCAATCAGCACACAGTGGCAGGAGTACGTCCTGCGGGAGGGAGGTCCGAGGGTTGAAAATTTGTCCCTAGACCACCCAAATTTGCTCACTCCTACTTTACAGTTAAGCTAGTTGAATGGTCTCAGTATCTTTGCATATTTTTTATCCTATAAATGTAAAGCCAGGTATAATTCAGACACAAATTGAGCAGCTTCTGGTCATGACATCCTACTAAGAATATGTCCTTGCTTCTCGTAGTATGCCCAAAGGACTTACCTATCTACTCTCAATTCTGAGATCTAATTTTCAACCAGTTATATGGTACTAAAACTGTGTATAGGATAACAACTGAGCTCTGTGTATGCCCGTGTACTGCTAGCTGGATTATTTACAGCTTTTGCAAGGAGTTCCTCCTGATTGCTGTGCTGGGATCCTCCCCAGTAGCTGGCAATGTAAGGAGATGCCACAAACCATGCAGAGGTCTTATTTAATACAGTCTGACCTTGAAGAATGTTCCTGTACCTCTTAATAACTGTATGCTAGGGAGAAATTTGGCAGAGATGTTTTTTGTCCTGTCAGAATGCCACATCACCAGAAATGGCACTTGCCAAATGTGTCATTGTCAAGCAGTTACTAAGGGTGTACTTCAAGGTCATGCCTTGCCACAGCTACTTGGAAGTGTGCTGCTTCTGATCACGATGCGGATGACAGCTTCTCCTTTTAAAGGATGCTGGCGAGCCCAAGAGCTGCTTGATTCTGAATTATACCTGGTTTCGTTTCACGACTTTTAACTGTTCTGCAATTGGGGAAGGTGTGAAGCTTCTTCTGCTCCAGTCTGATTGAGCCAAGTCAGGGAGCCGCACATGCTCTTCATAACTAAGTCATAAAGGGGAATTGTTTAGCTTATGCCAGTGGCAGCCTCTTGCTTTCTGCCCCCCCCCTCCCCACCACTCAATTGCTATTCAGACTGAGGATTGGAATTGTGGATCCAATTTGAAAAGCCTCTAATACAGTACTTTGTTTAATTACTAACAGATTACTAGGAAGTCAACACCCTTTCTGTATTAATTGTCACATGGTATGAAACATTATGCTATATCTACACTCACAAATAAGTTCATGTGTGAAACGGGTAAATTAATTGGACTCGCATCAAGTTCTCATTGAGTTAACATCATCATACATGCTGTGTGAATTGTACATAGTTGTGATATAGTACTTTTATTATCTTTTCTATGTATTTTTGTACCTGGTTATGCATTTATAGTTCTAGCTCCTGTATGTATTTTGGAGGGTGCTTTTATACTTTGGATCTCCAAAGCCTTTGCTTTTTTGCACTTTTGATCCCCTTCCCTCCTTTTGTGTTTTTATCTAAAATTACAGTCCTTCATAAATTGAAAACAAACAGTTAACAGTGCAATCCTACCCAAGTATACTCAGAAGTAGCTCCAATTCTATCCTATCAGTGTCTGCTTGGGAAGGGGGGTAATGGGGCTTCGTCTCAGGCAAGTGTGCCTAAGGCTAAATTCAATAGAGCAGAGTTCCCCAATACAGTGCCATGGCACCTACAGATTCCTCCAGCCATGCTTATGAAGTTTTCTACTCCCTATACGCTTCAAAATAAAAAAAATAAAAAAAAAATCTTGGAAAATGTGGGGGCAGCCTTTTTTTCGCTCCCTAGCCTCGCTCTTTTGCTACCTTCTATCCCTTTGCCTTGCTATGTCCCCCTCCCTCTTATTCTCTAGCCTTACTATCTCTCCCCAACACACACTCCATAAGCTCACATTTGACTAGCCAGGCCTGAGTAGACTCGTATAGGATTGCGCTGCAAGTTAAGCATTTCTGTAAAGTAGAATATAAAGGTTTTGTTACAGGATATTCTATGTAAATGAAAACATTAATTTTGAGCTGAATCCAAAGCAGCATGCGTACACCCAATTTCACCTTAATTCACCTTAGAAAAAATGCTTTTTCCAAAACGTTCAAACTGATCTTTATACATCTCTAGGTTCAAAAAGAACTTTCGAGATTAAGAATAAGAACTACTTAAAGAAGAAATGGTGCCAATGCACCATTTCCCTTTATTTCCCCTTTGAACTGTTAAAAGTGGTTGGAGCCCTTGGAAAGGTTAACTGGGGAGCATAGGACTGTGATCCATAGAATTGTACACCTAGTCCCATGTGTCAAAGTGTTTCCCTGACAGCAGCCTCCATCCACCATACTGCATGGCAAACTACTCTTGATACTGAGAGGACTTTGGAAAGCAACTTTTGGAGGCTTGCTGTGCAAAGGAGACATGCCCACGTCCTTCACTATGCCCAAAGTAGCTCTTTGGATCTTGGCCTAGGTATACATGTGAAACCTAACCTTGATTCTTGGATCAGGCAAGATTTGGAACATTGCTTTGCCAGCAGACTAGTTTAATTTATTACCCCCTACTAAGAAATGCTAGATGTATCCTTAATGTTTTGATCAAATTCTGATCTAGTGCCTGTGAACAAATTTCAAAATGTATAGAAAGCTTTATCTGGTGATGAAATAACTTTCAGTAAAAGGATGACTTGTTTGTACACTTGAACCTCAGTCTCATTTATGAAAGAGGTGATAAAAGTAACCATTTCATAAACCTCAGCTCTTAATAAAAATGTTAAGTATGTGCTTTGTACTGTTTGTGCAATAATGCTGCTGTTTCTTGCACCAATATATTATGAACAAACTGAGAACTGTTAGCCACTAAGTAGCCTAAAGCCCTTAAGGTTCATTTTGTAATTCATGTTTAATGTGAGATACACTTGTTCTATTTTAGTATTAGACTTTTGCATCCCTTTTTAGAAAACAAACAGTATAGCTAGATCTTACACCATGTAGTGCTCTCTATTAGAATGATTAAATTTTTTATTATCTTGGAAATCCATGCAATTTGATGAAGCTATTTGCAACTGTTAATTTACCTCTGGATAAATTCTTGGTGCCAATGAACTATCTTTGAACAACAAATCTATGCTTTGGAAGTGGTGGGGGAAATGAAGCCTTAATTTCTTGGCACTCAATACAATCTACATAAGAAAGATGGTCCCTGTCTTATTCGAGGCTATAGAAAATCTTATGAATTTCCTTGTTTAAACAGTGGTGGAATGTTAGTTCAGCCAATTTGCAAAACAGTTAAATTGTAGTACTTCCTATTTATGTAATTTATGTAATTCACATAAAAGCAAATGCTGAAGTTTTCCCTTAGAGCCCCAGGACAATAAGTTACTATGAGTCGCAATCCTGTGCATCCGGTGCCGCTCTTGGCACGGCACACTGGTTCCAAAATCTTGGAACGTTTGCAGACCAGGGAGGTTACTGAAAGGGCAAGGAAGTCAAAACGGTGACAGCAATGTGTGTGTAAGACCTTGGGCACACCTAAAGAAGCTCCCTTGCTGGGTGCCATGGTTCCTGCAAACTGAGTTGGAAATTTTTATATTTAAGCAAATCACAAGGCTAAATATCAATATTTAGGCCCAATTCTGCAAATTCCCTCTATATAATAAAAGTAAGCTATAGTCCTTCATATCCTGTAATCACATAGATCAGGGTAAAGAGCCTGTAGCCCTCCAGATGCTGTTGGACCTCAATTCTCATCAGACCCCGCTGGTCAGGGATGATAGGAGCTGTAGTTCAGTGTCTGAAGGGCCACAAATTGCCCACTCCTAACATAAATGGTTTAATTGCTTGCTTATGTGGCTTTTTGTTGGACTGAGTCAAGTCAAACCTGGCTCACCAGCCACCTGTGGTGGTCTGCCAAGAGCAGAAGTAGATTTCGTGTTCTTGGGACTCAAAGTCCCTGGGACTTTGAGAAATAGGGGAGGGTGCAACAAGGGTAACAGCTTTATTCAGAACACTTCCTTTAATGTTCTATATTTTCCCCAAATGACCAGGAAAGTCTCCTGTGTTTGTTTCAAATTGGGAATACTCATGAAGCTGCTTAATCTTACTGTATGAAGAAATCGTTTACTTTTTGGGGTGGGTGGGTGGAACCTAGCTCCACTCAAGTCACTTCAGTGTGGAGTTTCAGAAATGAAATGTATATGAGTACTGTATAACATTCTAAACTTAAGGGTGACATACATATTAGAGTGCAAGTCTAAATATGAAAATAGCTGAAATCCCCTCTGTGACATGACCACTTTTTCAGTCATGAAGGGAAAAGTGTGTGCCTTAAACTAATATATTCTGCATTTGCAACTTGTAAATGGCTATATAGTGTTAGACTGTATTGTGCAAGTTCATTTTAAAACTTAAGGTATGAATTATGCAGTAGTTTGGCAACAAGAAAGGACTTCAAATTTTTAAAAATTTACAGTGGATTTTTAACCAACAGGATATTTAAGATTCTAGTTTGTGACCATTTCTAAACAAAATATGGAATATCAGCTTCTAAATATACACCCCTTCACCCTGATTCATCGCAGTTGTGTGTACAGGTGTTTCAGTGCACATATGGAATTAACATACCATCCTCCAGTAATTTCAGTGGAGGAATCCAATCTACACCCATAGTTCTCAGCATGTACTATTTTACTTATTTATTTCTATATGTATTTTCATTTATATCTTGCCCTTAATTTTTTAAAAAAATCCCAGGGCAAATTTTCCCTCCTACCAAATGAGATATGCAGGAGATCTGTGTACATATCTAAAAATGCACAGGTCTCTGGATTAAAACACACAACTTTCTGAACCATTATTGCACAAACTGTGGCACATAATTAACAGAATCATTGTCAAATACTGCATTTAATTATTATTAATTAACGGATAAAAATAAATCTTGTTTACAGTCGTTTTTTTTAGTAAGCATTGAGGTGTATTTTTCAAACCTCTTATTGCAATTGTTCCTGAACTTTTACATGTATTTGTGTTGACATCTATTAGTTGCCAATGGTTATTTAAAATATCGGGCTTACTGTTTTTGTATAAAGAGAACTAATGTGTTTTTTAAAAAATCACTTAAAATGTTTCAAGGGCATCACTTCCTAAAAATAATTTCTACTAATGGGTTCTCACTGAAGCTGTGTCCGATCTAAGGAGAATAAATTGGAAGTGGAATAAATTCGTTCTTTTGCCAAATTGTACATTATTCCACTTGATTCTCCTATTTCAGATATCTGAATGAATAAAGATGTATAGCTATTTAGTGGAATATCCAGTAAAACTGGGAAAAACTTCTGGAAGGGATGTTCTCAAAGCACTGAGGTATTATTTAGGGTTGAGTGTTTTTTTTTAAATCTTCTGATGTTATTTTTCTAGTAAATCAAGATAATCTTTGGTTTGGATGCAAAGGTGGTCATGTACAAGCAGAGGTACCTTGTACAAGATCCAAGGTGGCCTCCCATTTTTGCTTATTCTTTCTACTGTAACCCCTCACACCATATCCTAAAGGATTCCGGGGAATCCCTCAACCCCCCAGGAACAGCCTTTGGAGGGTATTGGAGGTGGGGGAGAGGAAAGCCCTGTTGATAATAAAGACACGAGTTGATCTTTTCCTTTTTAAAATGTTGGCTTCTTCCACTTAACATGGTAGAAGTGAAATGGGTTGTGTGGGGGAGAGAACTTCAGTTGATCTTGCTGTGCAACATGGCATTTGAAATTTAGGACATCTTGGTTTTCTTTAAGTTTCATTACTTTTACATTACAAAATGAACTAAGAGTGAATCTAACTTTTCGTGTGTTTCATAAAGGGATATATGTTGAGAGTACATTTTTAAACTATCAACTTAAGATGTGATGAAATTTCCAGTATTTTGTACAACATATTAAGTTACAAATTTTAGTGTATTATTTGTTCTGTATCTTCATACATTTCAAATCAAATTAGCATAATTTCTGAAAAGTGCCACTTCAACTGATCATACGTTGTTGCCTATGAATATTGTTACCTGTATTTCTACTTTGCTCAAATGCTTCTGGGTGTAATGGTAAACATTTTTGCCTTCAGTCTTTGCTCAGGTATTTTATGTTGGAGCATTTTTCTGTACTTCTATTTTCAATTCTAATATGTGTTATTTTGTGTATTGAAATAAAACCAATGAAAAGGAAAGAAGTGTGTTCACGGTGTTCCTGTTTGCACTCCTCAAAGTTATATGCTTCTTAGATTTGGTCTCAAATCAGGTGGCTTATAAACATTAATAAGACGTACCTAGCTCTGAAAACATCACACCGATGGGTTGTTTGATGCTTTTGTGTTACTTCAACATAAATGTGCTCCATCAAAGTACTATTTAAAAAATAGGAAAGATGAATGAGCATTGTTAGCTTGGAAAATTAAACATGTGCTGCCAGGTCTTTCTGGGATCTTGCCCTTTTATGTGGACAAATGCTTGACCAAAGGCAATCCAGAGGGAAAATGGCACAACTAGCAATGGAGAAAGGAGACCAAAAACCTTTACTTCCTTTTGTCTCCCACACACCACCTCAAATGGGAGGGCAACTGGGATGATCAGGGGTCTGGAAACAAAGCCCTATGAAGAGAGACTGAAACAACTGGGTATGTTTAGCCCGGAGAAGAGAAGATTGATGGGAAACATGATAGCACTCTTCAAATACTTGAAAGGTGTTCACACAGAGGAGGGCCAGGATCTCTTCTCAATCATCCCAGAGTGCAGGACATGGAATAATGGGCTCAAGTTACAGGAAGCCAGATTCCAGCTGGACATCAGGAAAAACTTCCTGTTAGAGCAGTACGACAATGGAACCAGTTACCTAGGGAGGTTGTGGGCTCTCCCACACTAGAGACATTCAAGAGGCAACTGGATAACCATCTGTCAGGTATGCTTTAGGGTGGATTCCTGCACTGAACAGGGGGTTGTACTTGATGGCCTTATAGGCCCCTTCCAACTCTACTATTCTATGATTCTATGACTTGATGATTTATTTATTTTTTGTTAGGTTCTGTCATTTGAATTTTTCTATGAGGTGTCCTACTTAGTTCTGTTGGTTGACTAGGTTTTCTTTTTTTTAAAAAGGGTACAGTTTCCTTGTGTAGAAAATTACTGGCCATTAAAATTAATTTTGTTTTTTGAAATGACATTCTACATCTAAATTTAGTAGAAGCACCACTTCTGATATATAGCTAGAAAAGCATTTGGTAAATTAGCACTCTCCAACAAAGCATGTACTTCTGGTTTAATTAAGTATAATTGTACTATTATGTGTTTCATTCTATATTTATATTTGTTACACTGTAAGGGTGGGTCCTTTTTTTAACCATTTAAATAATTCTAGTTTTTGAGCCCAAATGTAAGGCTGCTCATACATAGTTCAATAACCATGATGATGATTTAATAGTTGTAAAAGTGGCTAAACTATATTAGCTGCTGTGCATAATATGAGCCTTTATTCATGGTCCAATCTACTTAAAAAAAAAAAAAAGGAAAAGGGACTCTGGACTAACTTTAAGTTTGTTTATAAATATTCTTAAGATCAGGGTTTGAAAAACCCCAAATGTTTTGGAGATCAAGTCAATACATCTTAAAACGATAAAACAATAATTGTAGCAGGCAGGCAACATGCTCAGATCATTAGATCAGGAATTGTATGCTTTTAAGATGTATTTATAAATAGAATCCTGTGATCAGTTTCCTTATGAGAGGATTACAAGATGAGGGATACTTGGCTCAGCAATACTACAAGCGAGAAGGAACTTGGAATTGTTGTAGATCACAAGCTGAATATGAGCCCACAGTGTGATGTGGCTGAAAAAAAAGCAATGCTATTTTGGGCTGCATTAATATAAGCGTAGCTTCCAAATTGCAAAAGGTACTAATTCCTCTCTATTCCACACTGGTTAGGCCTCATCTTGAGTGTTGCATCCAGTTCTGCGCACCACACTTCAAGAAAGATGCAGAAAAGCTGGAGCTTGTTCAGAGGAGGAAAACGAAGATGATCAGGGGTCTGGAAACAAAGCCCTATGAGGAGAGACTGAACAAACTGGGCATGTTTAGCCTGGACGAGAGAAGATTGAGGGGAGACATGCTAATACCCTTCAAATACTTGAAAGATTGTCACACAGAGGAGGACCAGGATCTCTTCTTGATCATCCCAGAGTGCAGGACATGGAATAACAGGCTCAAGTTACAGGAAGCCAGATTCCGGCTGGACATCAGGAAAAACTTCCTGACTGTTAGAGCAGTAATGACAATGGAACCAATTACCTAGGGAGATAGTGGGCTCTCCCACCCTAGAGGCCTTCAAAATGGAGCTGGACAGCCATCTATCAGAGATGCTTTAAGGTGGATTCCTGTATTAAGCAGGTGGCCGGGCTCGATGGCCTTATAGGCCCCTTCCAACTCTACTATTCTATGATTCTATGATGAGAGTTAGGGCCCACCCAGCTAGAATAGATAGCAGCTGGGACTAGGACCTTCTTTTTGTCTAACCCTAAGGCTAAGCATAAGGCTTCACCATAGTCTGCTCATGATCAAGTCATAGTGCCCAAGAGAAGATTGTGGCATGGAAACCACACCACTTCCTCAAGTAGAATCAAATAAATAGAAAAATTACACTACCACCCTACACTCATTCTCACCCCCAGCTGATGTTTAATGAATGTAATCAAAAACCAAGGATGGGTGCCCGCCATTTTCTTGTCAACCACAAGCAGGTCACATCTTGCTGTGCCTCAGCACTTTCAATCAGATCTCTGAATAAAACTTGCAATTATATACTTTCCCGGTATCATTACCATATTTTGAAATGGTTCAACTAGAAATGCAGACAGTCCTCAAAATCTTGTATCCAAACACTGGGCATGATCCAGCCAAAGTAAAGAGCTTTTAATTCTCTAATTTCACTGCAGAGTGTAAGATATGAGCTGTTTGTTACGGCCATGGACAGTATCACCATTCCTATGGCAAGTGTCCTCCCACCCCAGTCATATTTAGCTGTAACTACAGAGGCCATTACATAGGGGTCCCCAACCTTTATGGGTCTGTGGGCACATTTGTAATTTTGAGTGTGACATGGGCATTCTCACAAAAAGGTTGTGATGGAGGCTTGCCCATTCATAAAACAGCTGCCATGGTGGACATGGTCAGTTATGAAAAACTCATTTCTCAGAAGGCACTAAAAGAAAAATAACTTGCCCAAGTAGTATCTAACACACAGTGGGGGTCTTTTGAACCCAAACTGAGATGACACTGGAGAGCACCACTTTGTTTTGCAACATGCCAGCCTCCTAGTTTTAATAAAATAAAAATTGTTTAAATATTTTTTTTTTAAAAAAACTTAAAAATCAGGAAAGACTATGTTGGAGATCCCAGCATTACAGAACAAAAGACATGGAAGGAAAGCTCACTTCTTAATTGGTTTGGTCACTCATTGACCTGTTCAGATGGCACACGAAGCCAGTGGTTAAGAATTTCAAACTAAACATTATGGCTTAATGTGTTGTGTGAACCATTCCTATCCATGGTGACTACATAACGTGGTTTAAAACATGTTCACTATTTGCTGCAAAAGGATTAGCAGCCTAACCATGGCTTAGAGCCGTGGACTTCAACTGGTCTAGATCCGAGACCCACCTTGGACTCCCAACTTGCAACATGGGATCCACTTTCACAATTGTCCAACATGGCAGCAACTCACCATTGAGGACTGCTAAACATTATGGCTACAAGTAGAAACATTATGGGGGTGCCAGTCACTCCAGTGACGGGAACATGCAGCCCTAGCTTTCAGTGGGTGCTTCATTTTCCCATTTGAAACCAATGGGATTTTAATGTGCTCAAATTTATGCTCCTATATTTAGCATGATATTTTATTTCAACCTCTACCTTTCTCAAGGGTAAAAAACCGAAAATGTCCCACTCCATTCTGTAAGAGATTTTTGATTTGGTGGTAATGGTTGATGAGGAGTAAGTGTTGCATTACATTGGACCGGTTGCTGCTAAAAAAGCACCTTGGATGAGAAGGAAAGGTGGTTAAAGACAGAAATGGAGTTATTACTGCCTTTTGAAATCACCAGCTAACGTCACTGTCAATCACTGACTGTTAGTTCTCACTAGAGCTCTATAAGTAGAGTGATCCGTGTCATTGCAGATTACTAGGCAGCTAAGCGGTGAGAAGCCAAAGCCAAAATTACTGGTAAGCTTTGTTTTTGTATGATAGCATTTGTGCTTGTAGAGTGTTGGAAAGTATTTTTAGTTTTCTTTCTGAAGGAAAATATTATTGGGGTATTTATTTATTTTGGAAGACTAACACTAAGAACTCCTGAACATAGGAGTAGGGTTGTTTTGTTTAAATATTAACTCTACCGTTGAAGCAGCCTCTGGGATTTATGATAGTTTGAAAACAATTAAAGTGATTCATGCACCTGTTTTGTGTAATTAATTAAAGTTTATTCTGATCCTTTAAGAAGAGGGAGTTCTGGTCCATTGCTCCATATACAGCCTGCCAGCCTTTCTACCATGTGGAAGCTGTTGATCTTGGTTCAATGCACTGCACTGATTGTAAGCACTTTGGGGCAGGGATCTCCATTAAGGCCTGAGGAGACATGGAAACCTCTGGACAACCCCAGAAACAGGGATCTGGTAAGGAAAACTTTGAAACTTTCTGTGCTGCTCATGTGCATAAGCACCAAATCAAAATTAACACTTACCTAAGTGTCGGACCATTTTTCAGTTCATCTGCACCAGTGTAGCATCTCAAAGCATAACTACATCAATGTTGCAGACAGATATGTCTAGAAATGTTTAGGATCTGGTAGGTTCATATTTCAGTTGATAAACTATGACAGGTGTCCTATTTGCAATCAGTTGCTAAAGTCTGGAAGGTGAATTCAAATTATCTCACAGCATATTAAGTGCTAGTAGTTATTTCCTTAAGTAGTTCTCCATTCTGAAGTAAGCATGGGAGTGGCCATTTTGAGTAAGATGCCATTTGAAGCATTATTATTTCTGTATTGATTGGAACTAAGATTTTACTGTTGGCTTCACTATTAATATCAAAAAGTGGCTTCAAAAAGTTACACCTCCAGTTGATGCCTGGCTATCTAATATTTGAGAAGTATTGAAATCCATATTTTTGCCAGTGTTTGCTTGCTTTTATTTGCTTTGTTCAGCATAGAGTAAAGGTGCTTGATTTCTCTGAAGGAATGGGTCAAATTTCTGAATGTTTATAAACATTACAGGACTATTGATAGGATGTTGGGGTGTTGAATCTGAACCCAGCTTATTAAGATTGTGTTATAGTGTTATGACTGAAGTCCTTTTCTGCATGTGTGTATACTTTACAAAAATTGAACAATAAAAGTTAAAGAGTAATAGGCCTTTGTGATCAAGAAGTATTTGAAATGAGGATTTACCTATAGTTAGGATTGTACGATTACTTACATTGTCAGAAATGTGGTAGTTCCATTATAGCGAGAAGTGAGTGGGAAAGTTAGCATGTTTGGGCAGCTCCAGTTGATGATTGCTGCTGGAAACATCCGTGTTTGCTTCAGCAAATGTATGAAATATTGAAGCAAGGTATGTGCACATGCTTCTTTAAATACTCATGTAAATATGTCTGGGAAACGTGACTGGCTCAGATCTCCTAGAGGATGTGTTCATTGGTGTTTATATATGGATATACACATATTTCTTAACCCCACAAACTTTATACTTTTATGACACCAACATTTACTGCAACATTTGTAATTTGTGAAACTGCCCCTTAGGTTGTGAGCCCCTGAAGTACGGAAACATTACTGTCAAACTACATTGAGCCTTCAAAATTAGGTGGGAACTACATCTTTCAAAATATGTGTTGGAGATTCTTGCTTTGTCCTTCTGAAATGTGAATTTTCATCCAGTTTTTCAGAACCCTCAAGGCTTATTTTTCTGGGAGAAGGTTTGATCTCAAAAAGTTTCCAAATACTTTCTCAGTGAACAATGATAAACTACAACCAATCACTTTCTACTCGGATCCTGTCGCTTCTGCATTTGTAGATAATGAAGAGAAGAAAAACTCTTTTACAAATTATCTTAAAGGATGAAAATGTTGATCAAGGTAAATGAGAGAGACCCTCTTCCTGACTCTTTCCCCATAGTCCCCCACATAACAGGCTATTAAAATTAATGAAATTCTTCATTTGAATTTAGATAATTCTCAGATCCATGATAGATTAATTTACCTATGTGGTGCATTTAAAATAACTCTCTCTCTCTCGATATATATGCAAACAAGTAATAGAATTTGTTTAACCAATTTTTTTTTGCACTAGTAATTTTTGTATTAGTATTGATGCTTGATATTACTAGTAGTGGGTGGACCTTCACCTTTATTTGATTTGAAACAAATTAATCTGGAAGGAATTCCATGGGTGTACTAAGTCAAATCAGTTTAAAACCTGGCAAATGCTGAATCCACACTATTGCACTTGTAATGTTGTCATTGGGTGCATGTCATCGTCTGCTTCACTTTCCCAACCTTGCTGAGGTGAGGGTCCATGGTAGTGGGGCCTCTGGATTTATGTCCAAGAACAGAGGCACCCAATGCAGTGTCTGCAGGGGCTTCCAGTGATACCCACAAAACCTTCCACTCCCTGCCCTTTCCAAAAGATGTTTTAAAATAAAAATCTTGGGAAATGTCAGGGCCGTCTTTTCCCCACCTCCTTTTCTATCTTTGTTCTTTCTCTCCCCTCTACCCTTTTACCTTGCTATTTCTCCCTCCCTCCCAGCCTCTGGCCTCAATATATTTCTCTCTCAACCCCCCCCCCACCTCTTTAGCTCACTTTTGTACTAACCAGGCCCCCATAACAGCCTTTATATGACCAGCCATATCCTCCGTGGGAGCCATTTTGTAATGGTGCTCACAGCATTTTCTCAAATTCCCAAATGGTTGTGGTCGAAAACAGTTGTGGACTTCTGTCCTAGATTTTGCCATAAGCATGCACAGTAGCATCCTGGGGCACTGGGGCCATGGTAAATATAGTTACATTGTAACTTCCCATGTTTCCCAGTGGCCCTGGACATTGCTACACATCCTGCCAACAACATATAGGGTCTAATCTCCATGCCCTGTCCTATTACTAATGGCCCCACCCGCTGCCATTCTTTGCCTCTGTACATTTGGAAAGGGGATGGCTGGAAGGGCTACAGGTGAAAACAGATCCATTGAAGACAAGCCAGGCCCACTGAGGAACATAATTCTGGATGGGGGAGTTATCATGAAATACAACTCCACCTCACCAATTATAGACTCCACCCACTGGAGATTTGAATTATAATAAGATATTGGGCAGTATCCAATGGGGGCACTGAACCCCTGCACATTCCATTTCAACATTCATTTCTGTGTCAGGAAAGGTCAGTGGAGCTCCCTTTTGTTCTGAAAACAAGCATTTCTTCTCATTTGGGGCTGCTTTTAGAACCACCAACACCCCATTGCGCTAATGATAGGCCCTTCTGGTGCACAAGGCAGCATTGGATAACGCCTATTGTGTTCGAAATGTAGTATTTTCATTCTTGATCTATAGGAAGCTGTAACATACTCAGCAGTTATGCCTACACTACAGTTTATTTTTATTTCCCCCCAGAAAATAATCTAGAAACACACATTTAGAGTTCAAAGAAAACTGAAACAAAATGTTATGTTTATTCTGAACAACATTATAAGAGACTGTAAGGAGCAAACCTATCTAAAGGCCAAAGCAGAGATTAGTTTAAATCTATATTTTTACTTTAGAGTAGATGTGGATCTTATAAGTCCCCTTAACTCTATGGTAGGGTCCTGAACTGGATCAGCCTCCCCTCCCCCCGTGCCTACTCTAGAGTAAAAATGAGGAAAACCCTATAGCTTTTAGATATGGATTTAATCTGAAGTTATGGCCCTAATATACACGTGCAAGTGATTTGTTGGTAATTTCAGTTAGAACCTAGCATAATAGCAAAACTGTAGTTCTCAGTTCTATAATAGGGCAGTCATGTTGCCCTACTGTACAAAGTTCAGTGCTCTGTTTGTAAGGCTGTCTAGTCCCTGCCCAGTTTAAAGATTAAAAAGCCCACAAGGATGGAGAGCAAAGATCTTGAAGTTTCCCATCAACAGTCAACTTGACTGAGCAGGTTCACATGTCACCTGGTGGAATTTACTATTTAAATTATAATAACTTTCTGAATTTGCTTCTATCCATAAAAATTAGCATATGCAAACTTTATGCAAACCTGTACCTTTTTTGGAAATGCGTAAGTGGCCACCCTATCCTACTCTGAATTACAGGTACTTTTTCTTGAAGATATAGGGTAAAATCAAATGTAAGTCTTAATTAGAGTAGATCCACTGAATGGGATTTAAGTTAATCTTCTGAGGAAATATGTAGAAATATTTTCATACGTCATCGTAACTATCCACAGTCTGTCTTAAGCACTAAAGCAGGGATGGGGAACATATGGCCTTCCAGATGTTTTGTCCTACAACTTCCATTATCCCTCTCCATTACCTATGCTGGCTGGTTCGAATGGGAGTTGTAAGCCAAAACATCTGGCGGGCCACAATTGCCCACCCCTGCTCTAAAGCATGAGCAGAAATAAACTATTGCGATTGGCCAAGTATGAATTCTAAAGTGGTCAAAGCATGGCCAACAGAGATCCCAGGAGTTAAACACGCAGTAACCGGTCTCTGTGAGTACATGTTGCCATCCAGCAAAATAAGTTATTTGAACTTCTAGTGCATTTGACAAACAAAAGGTCCTCGAAGTCGAAGTGGGGTGGGAGAACAAAGCACAAAATACTATTGATACAGTGCAGACTTCTCTCCTTTAATCTGCTTTCCCCCTTGATTTTACAGGTGGCTGCTTATGGATGCCAGATTATTTGGAAGCATCTATGAAGAAGTGTGTCTAAATTATTATTATCTGACATGGTACCATTTTTCTTAAAGGTCAGATACTGCAGATCAAAATCTGAAGCCCATGTTTTGCTTATTATTTTTATTTGCTTAAATGTAAATATATGAGACATTCAAACTACCCCATCCCGTCCCCAGCCTCTCTGGAGAAGAGTAAATAAATATAATTTATTACACCTAAAATTCAGAGATTGTTAACTGAATTTTTTTATTTTTTAGTAGAGATAATATTCTCCATAATTATTTGTCCTTTTTGCAGTTCTAGTTCCTTCTAAAAATAAAGTTGAATATCAGTCAAACATGATTTGTGACCAGATTGTACAGTTAGAAATCGCACAAAATAATAAACTAAGTCAACCCTATTAAACACAACTTGTGGTGTTTCAGTGAGCAAAGAGTGTATGCCATTTCCACAAACAGTCAATGAGATTGCAGGTTATATTATTTTTATTGGTTGATTCATTCTCACATTATTAATGAAATACACGGCAAATGTTAGCATTAAAAACTGGTTCAAGTACATACATTTGAGCTTGACAATCATGGCCTGCAGGAGATGATACTCCTCACTAATTAAGGGTACAATCCTATGCCTGTTTAGTCAGAACACAAAAGTCCTACAATGCCCAGAATCCCCCAGCCAGCATAGCATAGTTGGCTGGGCTATGCTGGGAGTCATCTCCTTTTTTGTGTGTCTAAATATACATAGAATTGTACACTAAAAGAATCAGAGCTTCAGAATGACTTGTTCGTAAAGTATACACTGGTGTATTGTCCAGATCAAGCCTTTAAGAGGTAAGGGACAAATGAAGGAGCGCAATAATTTATGCAAATACAGTTTGTACTATTAGAACAGGAATGGAGAATGTTTGACCATCCAGGTATTTGTGGACTGCAGTCCCTATCAGCCATAGCCAATGGTGAAGAATGATGGGAGTTGCAGTCTAAGAACATCTGTAAGGACATGTTCCTCCATTAAACTAATTTATTAAGATAGCTTACAAAGATCCCTTTCAATGCAGCTGGAGTGCCTTCCAGAGATGATCTCCATAGGCCAAGTGAAGGGAACAACTCCAAGGTTATTCACTGATTCATGTTGCTTTCAAAAGCTTGTATTAATGTAACATTCTGCTGGCTTCATACCCTATATTTATACCCATTGAGTCATTTCTCCTCCCCTACCAGCAGCAATTGTTACCAGTCATGTTCATCACTGTTCTTGATAGGTTTATAAACAGGACATTTCTCAAAGTAGCTGCAACTAGTTTCCATTTGCCATCATGATCCCAACATGCACCAGTAATTTATAGCAGAATGGCTCCACCATAATGTTCTCAACAACATCCTATTATTTCTGGCATTTAGTTGCAGTGTTTGGCAAAAGCGGTACCATCTTTGAGAAAGATCGAGTTGATTTCCTGAAAAAGCTCTTTTAATAGGAAGGCTGACTAACATGCTACCCCTCTGGAAGAGCGAAGATGGGTTTCAAAGAGGATTGTTTTGGACGCAAGATGTCTTTGATATCTGTTGACCCTTTCAATGCATCATTGGTAGAGTCTTGAGAGTCAAGCACCCTTTGGGGCCACTGAGACCAATGGGGCATGCAGTATGATCCCTTACACATTTTTTCTTCGGAAGTGTCACCAAGTCCAATGGGACTTATCTGGAATTGCCGTCCTTTATTCAGTCACATTTTACAGTTCCCGATGACACTGAGAAATTGTTGCATTCCATTTTTCCGTGTTGTGGTTTTTTTTTTTTAGATTTGATCATTGGTGATTTTTTTTAACATAATAAAGCAATTGTAGCACTAGCCTGTCAATGTGGACAATCACTGTGGTTTTTGAGGGGACTTGAGCCTTTATATTACACCTCACAGTCACTGTTTGCAGGTTCATCTTGTTTTATGGTTACTATTGATCCTGGCTGGGGGATTAGCGATCAGTAGACTCTGAATTGTCTCCATTTCAGTTTTGGTTCTCATAAGACAGTTGAGGCTTTAATAACAGATTTCCTATCAAAATTTTATATTTGTATTTTTGATATTCAAGAAAAAATGAGAATAATTGCCCCCACCCTAAGGAACAGAAACTGATATTGGGGCAATTCAAAAAAGCTACTTAAGTGGTAATTAAAGGGGTATTTATCAAGCCACCAGCGAAGATTGACATGAAGCAATAAAACTGACTGCACCTGCAGGCAAAACTTGCCAGGGAACTTTTGCTAAATGGGGCTTACTTGTGAGTAAACTTAAGATTTTTTTACTATGCAGAAGGATGTAATAGTACTATCAAGTTTTTAAGCAAGGCAAGACATTTGGGTGCACTTCTGACAAAAGTGATAACGTCAGCTACTTCACTCAAAAAGTTTCTACACACGGCAACATTTCCTGATACATCCTGCACCACTAAGTTCACAGCATGGGCCACCCAGTGCACGTAGAGTGCTCTTGGTTCCTCTTCCTTCACAAGAGCCTGCAGTCCACTAATCTGTCCAGCTACAACTGTTGCTCTATCATAGCATTGGCCACAGCATCTATCAAGAGGAAGATTAAAGCGGGAGAGTACATCTTTAAAAAAAAAAAGTTTTATAGAAGTTATAGCATCAGTCTCATAAAAACCAAAAGAGGATTCCTCCACAGACATTTCCTCTGTGGCAATGCGAAAGGAAAATGAAACCTGCTCCTTTGTGGTGATATCTGTCGTCTCATCTATAATTCTACTGTAGTAAACAGATGCTTTAATCCCTCTCACTAATGTATATAGAACATAATCTTATAAAACTCATTTACAATAGCTGGTTGAATCCATTTGCAATTTGTACATCCAGCCATGATCAAGAATTGACTAAGGTTTGATACTTCCTCAACATGGCCAAGAACTGCAAGGCCTTGACAGGTAAAATGTCTTACAGGGGATAAAATTTCCAGCAGTGCCTTTTTAGCTTCTTGCATTTGCTTCTGTTTTTCTTTTGTGCATAACATGAACATTTACCCCACTTTCAACAGCAGCCATAACTTGAACAGCTGCACGGTGAAAATTGTTTTGATGGCTATAGAATCTTTCTAGAGCTTTCTTCCCATTTGAGAAGCAAGACAGGTTTCATATGCACCCTCCGTCTCTTGAGCTTTCGGGGAGAGGAGCACTCATTTCACTTGCTGTGCGACAGAGGTTGCAATACGCTTTGCCTAAGAAAAGGGATGATGGCTATAGAATCTTTCTAGAGCTTTCTTCCCATTTGAGAAGCAAGACAGGTTTCATATGCACCCTCCGTCTCTTGAGCTTTCGGGGAGAGGAGCACTCATTTCACTTGCTGTGCGACAGAGGTTGCAATACGCTTTGCCTAAGAAAAGGGAATTTCAGCAGATATCATTTGTATATATGGAGAACCTGGTGAAATTCCCTCTTCATCACAGCAGTTAAAGCTGCAGGAGCTGTACTAGAGTGACCAGATACAAAAGGGGCAGGGCTCCTGCAGGTTTAACTGTTGTGATGAAGAGGGAATTTCACCAGGTTCCCCATATATAAAAATGACACCTGCTGAAATTTCCTTTTCAATACAACTGTTAAAGATACAGGAGCCCTGTCTTCCTTTTCATATGATCACCCTAGATTTGCCCATTTCATAAACGAGCCAATCAAAGGTTCTCTTCCAAGTATTCTTGTACTGGCATCCTGCTGGCTTTCTTTTCATATCAGGAACACCAATATCTGAGGTTTAAACCCCTGCTGAGGAGGAAGTTGCAGTTTGACAATATCTGGAGGATTACAAGTTCCCTCTGCTTCCCCCCTACCATAGCACTAACCTACAGGCTGAGTTCGGACGACAGGCTAATCAAGGAGGGCGGGGGGGGGGGGGGAGAGAGAATAGGAACAGAATGGGAAACAACTGTTGATTAACGTGTCGTCCGAACTCAGGCACACTCTAACATTACATGCAAATGAACCAGAGTTGCAGATATAAAGGATTGGCTCCCGAGTTGCCCAAGCGCTAAGTCCACTTACAGCCCAACCCCATGCAAGTTTACTCAGAAGTAATTCTGAGTTCGATGGGACTTAGTACCAGGTAAGCGTGTACAAGGTTGCACCCGCAAGCCACCGGAGCTGCCCGGCCATTCTTCTAAACCCCATTATATATAGTACAAAAACGTTTATCGTGATACAATATTGACGCCTCTTTCATCTAAAGATCTCCGTACCTCTATCAAATGTTTGGACCAGAAGGACAGCCCAGTACTCCCGGAGCGGCCGATTGGGCGCACGCGCAGATAAACGCTCCGCGCCGCCCTGGTCCTTTCCCGGTCAGTCGGATTCTTATAAGTGTAGAACCGTTGGTCCGTCGCAAAAAGAAGCCCCCCATTTCCCGCCTCCAGAAGCAGCCTTTAAAATAAATCTTGGATTCCTTGCTCAACTGAACGCAAGATGTCGGGGTTTAGTCCCGAGCTAATCGAGTATCTGGAGGGGAAAATCTCCTTCGAGGAGTTCGAGCGACGCCGGGAAGAGCGCAAAAGCCGCGAAAAGGTGAGGCCTTCTCCGCCTCTAGCTCCGGGGTCTATTTCTGGCCTTAAATCCCCACCCCCGCAAGATATATTGTGTTCTATGTTTGAGATGTCCGCGAGGAGCCTCGTCGTTTCCTCTCCGCGTTCTCAAAGTGACATTATTTAAAGATGGAACAAAAACAGGCGTCATTTACGAGGAACGGCAATAAAATCCTGAAAAGGATGGCAATGTGAACACCGAGGGAAGGAGGAGAATAGGACACGCTTTAGAGCAACGTTTTTGTGTAGCCCGACCTTGTGCATGTTTTCTCTGGAGTAAGTTCACGGAGTTCAAGTGGGGCGTACGCCCCATTAAGTGTGCAAAATATTGGAGACTTAGACTGCAATCCTATTCATGTCTACTGTGATGTAAGCCCCACGGAGTTCAATAGGACTTACTCTCGTGTATAGGAGTGCAGCCTTAATGTTATATTTTTACCCGTTACTCAGACACCATGGAAATTCTGTGCAGAGGCTATGGATTCTCCATACCTTTGTAAATCTATGCTGCTCATAAACAGAGTTTTTCAGAGGAGTCATTACTGTTAAACCAGATTAAAACAAGCATTCTTTACAGTGTGTCTGAAAAGTGTTGAGCAGCCATGCTGGCTGAGGGTTGGTGGGAGTGTGGGCCAACACATCTGGCAAGTTGGGCAACGCTGGCAAGGTTGCACACTTGTTCTCTGGGATAATGAACCCTTAGCTTGTGAACTCACAGTCACAAAGGTGTTTCAAATGCCACTTCATCCGCTACAAGTATTCATTGAAATGGATAGAACAGTGTACCCACTCACAGCTATGATAGTGCAGAGTGATTTGATCATAACCTCCTGCTTGTCTACCTTTCCACCCCAATCTTGTGTTTTAATTTGTATTTCTATATTAAGGATAATGATGCCTGTATTTTTACAGCTGCAAGCAGTTTTTCGAAGCACTTTCTCACGCGCATGAGCATACACGCACTCGGGCTTTTTGGGGGGAAATAATTGAATAGTGGGCCTTCTCATTAATGAGAGCAGATACACTAAAGCAGTTGAGCTAAAGGCTTAGAGAGATGAAGATAAGCTCTCTGAGAAGCCATTGAGCAACATTGACTAACTGCCATTGTTCTGTTTGAATTGCAGCTTCTGCTCCTCCCCCCTCCTTTTCAGGTACTTCAAGCCTCCAGTCTGCTGCAGTTTGCAGTTTGCAACTTGAAGAGGAGAAGCAACTTAGCTCTCTGAGAAGCCATTGAGCAACATTGACTAACTGCCATTGTTCTGTTTGAATTGCAGCTTCTGCTCCTCCCCCCTCCTTTTCAGGTACTTCAAGCCTCCAGTTTGCTGCAGTTTGCAGTTTGCAACTTGAAGAGGAGAAGCAACTTAGCTCTCTGAGAAGCCATTGAGCAACATTGACTAACTGCCATTGTTCTGTTTGAATTGCAGCTTCTGCTCCTCCCCCCTCCTTTTCAGGTACTTCAAGCCTCCAGTCTGCTGCAGTTTGCAGTTTGCAACTTGAAGAGGAGAAGCAACTTAGCTCTCTGAGAAGCCATTGAGCAACATTGACTAACTGCCATTGTTCTGTTTGAATTGCAGCTTCTGCTCCTCCCCCCTCCTTTTCAGGTACTTCAAGCCTCCAGTCTGCTGCAGTTTGCAGTTTGCAACTTGAAGAGGAGAAGCAACTTAGCTCTCTGAGAAGCCATTGAGCAACATTGACTAACTGCCATTGTTCTGTTTGAATTGCAGCTTCTGCTCCTCCCCCCTCCTTTTCAGGTACTTCAAGCCTCCAGTCTGCTGCAGTTTGCAGTTTGCAACTTGAAGAGGAGAAGCAACTTAGCTCTCTGAGAAGCCATTGAGCAACATTGACTAACTGCCATTGTTCTGTTTGAATTGCAGCTTCTGCTCCTCCCCCCTCCTTTTCAGGTACTTCAAGCCTCCAGTCTGCTGCAGTTTGCAGTTTGCAACTTGAAGAGGAGAAGCAACTTAGCTCTCTGAGAAGCCATTGAGCAACATTGACTAACTGCCATTGTTCTGTTTGAATTGCAGCTTCTGCTCCTCCCCCCTCCTTTTCAGGTACTTCAAGCCTCCAGTCTGCTGCAGTTTGCAGTTTGCAACTTGAAGAGGAGAAGCAACTTAGCTCTCTGAGAAGCCATTGAGCAACATTGACTAACTGCCATTGTTCTGTTTGAATTGCAGCTTCTGCTCCTCCCCCCTCCTTTTCAGGTACTTCAAGCCTCCAGTCTGCTGGAGGCGCGAGCCTTCGGCGCGAGCCGAAGGGCGAGAGCACAAGGGCTCTCGGCCTGTGGCTCTCAGCCGTGGGGCGAAGCCGGTCAAGCGGATCCTCTACTCTGGAGGAAAAACCCCAGCCACGGTCCGGTCGCTGCCACTCTCTGATTCAGGTCACGATCTTCTCATTGTCTCCTCTCAGTTCTTTTCTCCTCATATCTGTTCCTTATGGCTCGTTCCAATCTCGTCTCTCCTAACTTAGTTCCTATCCGGTGTCTCCCCTCTTCTCAGCTGCCTTTTTCGTGTTCCTTATGGAACTGTCGCTCTCTTGCTTCTAAGGCCCCTGTCATCCAGGACTTGTTTATCTCTAGGTCCCTCCACCTCCTTGCTCTTACTGAAACCTGGCTTCCTGCCCATGATACCGCCATCTCTGCTGCCCTCTCTCTTGGAGGACTCTCTTTCTCTCACGCTAGTCGCCCAGAGGGTCGGGGTGGTGGTGTGGGTCTTTTATTATCTAGTTTGTGCCAGTTCCAGCCTCTTTCCATTCCACCTTCACATTGCTTCTCCTCCTTTGAGGTACATGTGGTGAGGCTCTTCGCTCCACTGCGACTGCGGGTTGCAGTTCTGTACCGCCCCCCAGGCTCGTCCTCAAAATTTATCTCTGATTTTGATTCGTGGCTGTCCTTTTTCCTCTCTGACAACTGTCCTACTCTTATCCTGGGTGATTTCAATATTCATGTGGATGACCCTCAAGATGCTGCAGCTCTACGATTTCGCTCATTATCTTCCTCTTATGATCTTAAGCTTTGGTCTGATGCCCCCACACATTCCCTTGGACACTGTCTGGATCTTGTTCTCACTCGGAATTGCTCTGTGTTGGACTTTTCTACTGCTCACTTTCCGCTGTCAGATCATCACCTAGTTTCTTTCAATATTACTCATAATCCTCCTCCTTCACGTCCCGCTTCTCGCTCTTGTCGTGACTTGCAATCTATCAATTACGAGGCTTTTTCCCAGTCTCTAGCCTCCTCCCTTCCTTCTGTCTGTTCGGCTGTCTCCTTGGACTCAGCTGTCTCCTTCTTTAATTCCTCCTTATCTTCAACTCTTGATAATCTTGCTCCATCTACAACTCGGATAGTTCGCCCTTCTCAACCCCAACCGTGGCTCACCTCTTCCCTCCGCTACCTTCGCTCTTGTTCCCGGGCAGCTGAACGCCTTTGGCGTAAGACCAGGGACCGGGCAGACTTTGTCCATTACAAATTTGTACTCTCCTCTTTCTCTTCTGCCATCTCACTGGCCAAACAGCAGTACTACTCAACGCTGATCCAGTCAAATGCTAGGCATCCTCAGCGGCTCTTTGCGTCCTTCAATTCTCTTCTGAAGCCTAATCCGCCATCTCTTCCCGCCTCTCTGTCTGCTAATAACTTTGCCTCTTTTTTCAATGCTAAAATCCAAACTATCCGCTCTGATCTGGCCAGCTCTGCTCCTCCTCCAGTTCCTGTTCCTCATCTGTCAGCTCCTCCTACAAATTTCTCTGCGTTTCCTTCGGTCTCTGCGGATGAACTGTCTACAATACTGCGCTCTTCGAAGCCTTCCACTTGTTCTCGTGATCCGATTCCTTCTCGCGTCTTTATTAATCTTATTCCTGCAATCCTCCCTTCCTTGCTACATATTATTAATCTTTCTCTGTCCTCTGGTTCATTTCCTTCTGCTTTTAAACATGCTACAGTCTCTCCCATTCTCAAGAAACCTACTCTTGATAGGCTATCTCTGTCTAACTACCGACCTGTCTCTTTGTTGCCGTTTGTTTCAAAGATCCTGGAGCGTGCGGTCTACTCTCGCTGTCTTGACTTTCTTTCTAGTAACTCTCCTTTGGATCCATTTCAATCTGGATTCCGTCCTCTGCATTCCACCGAAACAGCCCTTACTAAGATCACCAATGATCTCCTTACTGCCAAGTCTAAAGGCCATTATTCCGTTCTTATTCTCCTTGATCTAACTGCAGCCTTTGACACGGTTGATCATGATCTTCTCTTAGATTCCCTTCATGACCTTGGATTTTGTGGCTCTGTCTATAACTGGTTTGCCTCCTATCTAGCGGGTCGCTCTTTCAGCGTGTTGACTAATGGCAGCTCGTCTCCCTCCTTTCCCCTTTCAGTAGGGGTTCCGCAAGGCTCGGTGCTTGGCCCGTTGTTGTTTTCCTTATACATGTTGCCCTTGGGCAAGCTTATTCAATCTCATGGCCTCCAATATCATCTGTACGCCGATGATACACAACTATATCTGTCATCTCCGGAACTTTCTCCTGATGTTCACGATCGTATCTCGGCATGTCTTTCAGATATCTCAGCTTGGCTGCTTCATCGTCGCTTGAAGCTTAACATGGCAAAGACTGAATTGCTTGTTTTTCCTCCTAAACCTTCTCCTCATCTCTCATTCTCTCTTACTGTCAATGATGTTACGCTTACTCCGGTCAAGGAAGCTCGTAGCCTTGGCTTTATCCTCGACTCCTCGCTCTCCTTTATTCCTCATATTGAGGCAGTAGCTAAATCTTGTCGATTTTTCCTGTATAATATTGCCAGGATTCGATCATTTTTGTCTGTCTCTTCTGCCAAGACGCTTGTTCATGCACTGGTTATTTCACGGTTGGACTACTGCAACCTTCTTCTCTCTGGCCTTCCTTCTTCTCACATCAGTCCGTTGGTTTCTGTTCACCACTCTGCCGCAAAGATCATCTTCTTGGCTCGCCGCTCCGACCATGTTACTCCGCTTCTGAAATCTCTTCATTGGCTTCCAATTCACTTCAGAATCCAATATAAACTTCTCCTGTTAACCTTCAAAGCTTTTCACGGTCTAGCTCCTTCCTATCTCTCCTCTCTCATCTCACACTATTGCCCTGCTCGTGCTCTTCGCTCCTCTGATGCCATGTTTCTCGCCTGCCCAAGGGCCTCTACTTCCCTTGCTCGGCTTCGTCCATTTTCGTCTGCTGCCCCTTACGCCTGGAACGCTCTTCCAGAACATTTGAGAACTACAAGTTCAACCGCAGCTTTTAAAGCTCAGCTAAAAACTTTTCTTTTTCCTAAAGCTTTTAAAACTTGATGTTGTGCAGACTTCTACTGTTACTTTCTACTGTTAGTTTTTCCCTACCCTGTGCCTGCTTACCCTTCCCTGTACCTGTTTGCATTCTCTTCCCCTCCTTATTGTTTTACTATGATTTTATTAGATTGTAAGCCTATGCGGCAGGGTCTTGCTATTTACTGTTTTACTCTGTACAGCACCATGTACATTGATGGTGCTATATAAATAAATAATAATAATAATAATAAGGCTAACTAGAATTGTTACTTTTCTCTGTGATCCCCCTTCTTTCCCTGGATCTTCCCTTGCCTCCCTATAACATCAGATCCCTTTTGGTAGTTGTTTCAGAGCAGTAGCATGACTTGCAGCCAGTGCACTATCATATTAAGAATGCTGTATTTAGATGTGAGAAACCCAGGTTTGACTTACCTTTAGGGCAAAGTATACTTTGCACACAAGCACATGAAACAGGAGCTGGACAGCTGTTTTAGAACAGGGGTAAACTAGGAATTTAATCCAGACTTAGTCCTTCTTAGACTCAGTCCATTGAAATGAATAGAAACTTACAGCAGTCCTAGGTCATTTGTTCCATTGATTTCAATGGCTGGGGAATGTTGGGAGTCATAGGACTTCCCCCCCCTGTTTAAACATGCATAGGATTGCACCTTTAGTCTGAATCCAACCCTAAAGAGTTGAGTGTGCTCTTAGTTTTCTGCCTCTTTCTTTACCCCGCTCCATGTCTTTTCCCTACACATTTATTTATTGCATTTCTTCTATACCGTCCAATAGCTGAAGCTCTCTGGGTGGTTCACAAAAATTAAAACCACAAAGTATAACCTAAAGTATAGAATTTAAACCACAATATAAAAGTACAACCAGAATAAAACCAAGCAGCAATGCAGAGATTTAAAATACAAATTTAAAACACAGATTTAAAACAGCAAAGTTAAAAGATTAAGATGATAAAATTTTAAAATACAGGGGAAATAAACTGGAATTGGATTCTTGGAGAACCTGAGGTAGGGTTCAGTGTTAAATGGTGGCACTGGTGCTGGGCTGGTTGTTGTGCGACCAAATAGAGTGGGTGAGTCGCAGAATCAGTGAGCAGCATTCTGAAGAAACACTCCTTGGTTGGGATCCTTTGATTTATAGAGGAAATAAAGGAAGGATCAATAAGGGGTCGTCACAGAGGCAGGTAACCTGGACTCAAGCCATTTAGGGCTTTGAAAGTTAATGCCAGCACTTCGAATTGGACTGGCAGTCAGTGAAGCTGGAAACATACTGGCGTAATGTGGTCTCGTTGACCAGCCCGTGTTAACAATCTTGCTGCCCTGTTTTGTACCAGCTGAAGTTTCTGGGCTGTTTTTAGAGGCAGCCCCATGTATAGTGCATTGCAGTAATCCAGAATAGAGATTACCAGAGCCTGGATAACTGTAGCTGGGCTATCTCTGTCCAGATAAGGGCACAGTTGGTATATCAGCCTAAGCTAATAAAAGGTGCTCCTTGCCACTGAGTCCACCTGTGCCTCAAGTGACAGTTCTGGATCCAAGAACACTCCCAGACTACAAACCCGATCCTTTAGGGGCAGTGCAACCTCTTCCAGAACACGTTGAACATCACCTAGCCAGCCAGACAAACCACCCGCTTATAATACCTCCATCTTTTCTGGATTGAGTCTCAATTTGTTTTTGTTATGAAACTCATAGGGTAGTCTTTGCTCTGGCTCAGCCTGGTGCAGCCTTCCCCAACCTGGTGCTCTACAGATGCTCCCAGCCATCCTGGGAGTTGTAGTCCAACACATCTGGAGGGCATCAAGTTGGGGAAAGCTTTCACAGGAAGGATATGAGGCTGAAATTCAAGTCCGAGGAAGAGTACAAATAAATGAGGAGCTATACCAAGACGGAGCTGGGAAAGGGTGTGTGTGTCTGTCCTATGTATATCTTCCATGGAGGTATTCAGTGCAAATTCCTGTTCATAAGTGTAATAGAGCCATTTATTCTAGTGTGAATAGTTTAAACCTTAGATAAACAAGTTTTAATTTAATTTGAAATAACAGATCTGATGAAGTAATTAAACAAAGGATCCAAGTTTAACATTAGCCAGGAATCAGTTCTGAAGCTTAAGCAGATGAGTGTTTTCGGAATTACATTCTATATTATCAACATCTTCATGAAGTTTTTCGGATCTTTGCAGGATGGAGAAAATGTACTTGCTGAGGAAAACGCAGAAGACCCAGATGGTCCCTCTACATCTGGACAAGGATCATCTGCTGGGCTTCAGGGTCACAGTGAAGCTGAAGGTATGTACTACACTGGCTGTTTCACTGAAGGAATCTCCTGAAATATGCCATGCTCACCAATTAAAAACTAAGGGGTTATTTGCCATCTTGCTTGGAGAGGAAACATGATCTCCATTTTCCTGATCTCAAAGATAACTTTTGCTTAGTTAAGAATTCTCTTTGCCATTTTAAATCAGACCACATGGTTCCAGTGATCAAGCTGTGTGAAATTCACAATGTCAGAAACCATGATCCCAGGAATTGTCTCCTGTTCACTTATGCCATATCTAACAGATCTGTTACCGAGCTAAGCTAAGAACTAAGCTACTTTTCTACTACATTCAGTTTTGTTTTGCTGCTGGTGCCCACGGTGGATCCCACTCATTGAACCCAGGGCTGTGAATATGTGGATTTTATGGGTTGACAATGATTCTTAATGTGGCTCAAGATGGGCATATTTGTTCAGATTCTAATGAGAATTAAAATTGAGCAATGATGATCACAGGCACTGCTTTGCCCTAAAGCTTTATGATCTGATACTTGGCAGTCCCCCACTTTATAGGACCAATATAGGAACATACCTTAGAAGGCTTTTATGTTTTATTTATTTCTTGCATTTATAGCTTACCTTTTTTCCCTCCAAGGAACCCAAGATGGTGTACATAATCCTCCTCTCCATTTTTATCTTCACAATAACAACCCTGTGAGATAGGTTGGGCTGAGAGTCTGTGACTGGCCCAAAGTCACCCAGTGGGTTTCCATGGCCGAGTGGGTACTAGAACCCAGATCTCCCAACTCCCAGTCCAGCACTCTAACCACTATACTTCACACTGGCTCTTAGTGAGGTTCTCGATGAGGTTCAGATGAATGCTAGAAATAAAGTAACAAAATGGCAGGCTTTGCTTATTTGACCGTAGTCCTGGTGTATGACTCAAGGAAGCTGGACTAGTGGAGAGGCAGAGACATTCCCTTGCTAGTTCTGGTAACTGAACCTAAAAACAACTATTTGGGTAGAAAATAAATCACCTTGATTTCAGAGACTTTCATTACTTCTGTTTATTTATTTATTTATTACATTTCTATACCGCCCAATAGCCAGAGCTTTCTGGGTGGTTCACAAAATGTTGATCTGATACACATTTATTTAAAATTAATTCTTAATATTATCTACTAGGCTTGCTCATGTGCTCATAAGATTCCAACCATACTCCTTTCGTCGCCAGCTGAAGACCTTTTTATTCACTCAGTATTTTTAACACTTAATTTTAACTTAAATTTAAATTATACTGTTTTAACTCTGTATTTAACCTTATATCAATTTTGCTGCATGGTTTTATCCTGGTTGTGCTTTTGATACTGTATTTTGTATTTGTGTTTTTAACCTGTTGGTTGTTTTATGATGGTTTTAATTTTTGTGAACCGCCCAGAGAGCTTCGGCTATTGGGCAGTATAAAAATGTAATAAATAAATAAATAAATAAAATGTTTATGATTCCAGCCATAGTATTTTAAACTCAGAAGAATACATGAATGCAAATAGTGATGTAAATTCATATAGTTGCCTTTCTGACTTGTAGTAAAACCTTTCTATGTTTTCAGAAACCTTTCTGATTCATCCATTCTTTCTAACCCTGATTAATTAGAATTGTAAATCTTTCTCTCCCCGACCAGAAGAGACATCTGATGGGGTGAGTAAATCTGTCCATCGTGTTTTTGCTTCCATGATGGGAGAGAATGAAGAAGAGGAGGAAGAAGATGAAGATGAAGAGATCTCTGAACAACCTACCGCAGGAGATGTGTTCGCGTTGGAGATGGTACTTAACAGAGAGACAAAAAAAATGATGAAGGTGAGTATTTTAAGAGTTAAAAACCTCCAGTGACCTTTGCTATGGCTAAAGACATTGAAGAAATGTGTCCTTGCAGCACCACATTGAGAAAGTGATGCCAACCCAGAGAGAGACATCTGCACACATGTTGCAGATACTGAGGTTCACCTGGACACACATCTTGATGCTCATTTCATCCCCATTGAATTGGTTGATGGTAACTTTTGAAGGGATTCTTGTCCTTCTCTTGAGCCACTAGTCATTGTACTTGGTTGAGACCACAGTACCTAGTATTAATTTCCCACTGGAAATTATATGATGTTTCCTAAACTCTTCTGAGCGTAATTTGTTCATGTTTTTAAAACCTACTTGCTTGATTGTAGACTTCCATGAGGACATCTGATTTAAAGGTGGGGAACCCTAATTCTCCTCACCCTAAACAGTTCATAGAGCAGTGCATGTGTGGGTTGCTCTGACTAAAATGACAAGATGTATTCAAGAGTTCAGCAAATACCCTCAGTTTACCCTTAGTAGGAAAAGAAAAATGCCTATCAGTTAATGTAGCTTGAATTTGGGTGTAAATTAACCTTACTGAAGTGAACTGCTGTTCATCTGTTTAATAGGAAAAACGACCCCGCAGTAAACTGCCTCGTGCCTTGAGAGGCCTCATGGGCGAAGCTAATATTAGGTTTGCTCGAGGTGAACATGAAGAAGCCATTCTGATGTGCATGGAAATCATTAGGCAAGGTATCTGTTGGTGTGTGTGTGTTGAATGAGATTTAAATTGGCAACAGAAATTGTATTGGAATATCCCTGCTTGTATATTATGGATCTGCTATAAGTTTTGACTTTGTGACAGCTGCTGCAGCTGCTTTACTTCATAGAATCATAGAATAGTAGAGTTGGAAGGGGCCTACAAGGCCATCAAGTCCAACCCCCTGCTCACTGCATTGCATACTTGATTCCATTGGCTGGGTCTAAGTTGCTCCTTAGCGGCATCTGCAGATTTGCTGGAGCCTTCGCATTTATTTTCTGACCACAGCTTCTCTTTCATTGGCGGCCTTTCCCCAAATGCCTCAGAGATGCCTTTAGAAGGGATGTGGCTTAAAAGCTTTGAGTTGTATCCAGTGTTAGTGTAACTTAAGTCCCATTCCTCCCAATGGGTCTACTCTAAGTAGACTAACCTTGGATACCACCCATTGTTGTGTGTTTCCTATACAGTTCTTTGGATTTTGGTCATTGATCATACATAGACCTCTTCCTTTTTTATGTTGGTCCTGCATTATAGGATGAGCAACAAGAACTGGCCTGGCTGTTCTTAAATTCAACTGCTGCTATAGGATTGGGCACAGAAAAACTTTTCACCTGTTGCAAAAAAGATGATGATGTAGACAAGGGGTGCAGAACCTTGGACCCAGGGGCTGCATGCAGCCTGTCTAGGGTCTCAATTTGGCTCTCCAGAGTTCCCACTCTCCAGGCTTAGATACTGGCAGCAGGAGGTTTAAGATACAATATGCTGGTATTTTTGGTAATTGAGCCCCGCCCCTTTTACCTCTGGCTCCGCCTACACTTAAGAGCTTCTCTAAAATGGAATTGGGGCCTCAGGCTGAAAGGGGTTCTATACTTCCTGGTATAGGCAAAGAGATCTGAAGAAGGCCCTAATTTTTGTGGCTACCCACCTCCTGTCTCAAGACGAGGGCATCTTCAGCACCTCCTCAAGATGCTAACAATCAGGGCAGGTATATAAGGGAGCAAACATTCCTTTCTTATGCCTTCCAGGTTGCACACCATTTGGGGGCTTTATAGGTCGAAGCCAGCATTTTGGATTGCATTTGGAAACAAGCTGGTGGTCACTGGAACTTTAAGCACTGGCAAAAAAAAAAAAAATCTTCTGTATGTGCTCAAGTATCAACGAAGTTGATTAAAATGCTAACACCATGTTTGCTTTTCTTTTTAATAGCTCCTCTTGCTTACGAGCCATTCTCAACTCTTGCCATGATTTATGAAGACCAAGGAGATATGGAGAAATCTTTGCAGTTTGAACTGATTGCCGCTCACTTAAACCCCAGTGACACCGAGGAGTGGGTGAGGTTAGCGGAAATGTCCCTTGAGCAGGACAATATTAAACAGGCTATCTTCTGCTATGCAAAAGGTAATCTAATCCACTTAGCATAGTTTAATGGTATTCGCTTATCCGATATCTATGGATTGTTTTGCATAAAGTATCGCTATAGTTTTTATTTCTTGCTATCATTTTGTTGCTAGCACTGTCATTACTTAATGTCCAGTTCAGATTATTAAATCTCATCTTAATAAACTGAGTGTTTTAATAACATAATAATATAATATTTCTTACCCGCCTCTCCATTTTGATCGAGGCGGGGACCAACAGTAAATATAAAATACATAAAAATGAATTAAAACATAATATAAATTGTTAAAACATTCTAAAAACATCCTAAAATTCCACTGGATTTACCTGCAATGCAGTCCCTCTGCTTCTCCCTTTGCAGCATGCCTTGATAAGCCAGGCAGTCTATAATAAAGAGGGAAGCAATGATTACCAGCTCCAGGAAAACCTAGGATTGTATTAACCCAGTTTAAGATCCTGGCTTGTACTAAAGCTGTAACCACAGTTTCCTGATTTGGATGAAATGGGAAACTATGGTTAATTAGAGCTATGCTAGTTTATTGAGGCATACTGTGATGGGAGGAACACAAGGGCTACATGCATGGGGGAAAGCCTTTTTTCATATCTCAGCTTATTAAGGCAAGATATGATCATCCGAATGTGGCCATTGTATGTTTAAAGAGTTTGTGTTACTTAATAAATAACAGGCTTATCATGTCCACCACTTGGTGATAGTTATGACATGATAACATGATCTATGGGAAACTGATCCAGAATAGCAATATCATACTGTATATTCAGTGATAACTACATGATAGTATGAAAAACATAATGTATAGATTGGACCTTTTTCCACTAGGCCATTACCAGCATCTTACTATAAAGTTTTCTCACCACGTTCTCTAAATGAATTTCTGTGTGTGAAAGATGATTATAGTGATGTAAAGACATACAATAGTGGAGGAAAATATGACCTGACATAATAGGCATTGGAGCATTTGAATTGCTTTTTTTGATCAGACCATTCTATCTGTCTGGTCTAGCATTCTGTTTCCAATGGAGGCCAGCCAAGTACCTCTCTGACATGAAAGTAATGGCCTTTTCCTGGTTTTGTCCCCAGCATTTGATACTCAAACATATATTGCTTCTGAAAATGAGTGTTCCACTTACTATGCTATGAGAGCAATTTCCCAGGCTCCGAATGCCTGATTTCATCCTGTTTTTCTTTGCCCAGAGTTCAGTCTTGGCAGAATTCAAGCCATTTTTCTGTTGTTGTTAAGATGATGATGATGGATAATACTATTAATTATTAATATTATTTTTCTCAAACATTCCAATCCTTCTTTTATTTTTTTATAGCTCTGAAATATGATCCCACTAATGTGCGTTACTTGTGGGAGAGATCAAGTCTCTACGAACAGTTGGGGGAACATAAACTGGCAATGGATGGCTACAGGCGCATCTTAAATCTTCTGACCCCTTTTGATGGCGATCGTTTTATGCACTTGGCTAGAGATATGGCAAAGTAAGCATTGAGTGGAACACTTGCAATGAGCTAAACTGAAATGTAGCATCACCACTACTGTTCCAAAATGTGTATGTTTTTCTCACCACCAGTGTTGCATCAAGTGCAATACAGAACACAATGGCATGTTGTCAATGCTTAAATGCTTTGGAAGAAACAGAATGACAGCCACTGTGACTACAATGGGATATGGCAGGTGACTTTGATGTTACACTGACATTAGATCAGCAGTGGAGGCAAAAAGTATGGTACCAATGAATGGGACTGAGATAAAAACATAAGAAAAGCCATGGTAGTCTAGCATTCTGTTCCCACAGTCTCCAGCTGGCTGCCTTATGGCAGGGATGGGGAACCCCAGCTGACAGACTGGTTGCAGCCCCCAGCGTTTCCCATCTGGCCCACAAGTTTCTTTTGCTGTCATCTCCAATCACTGATCAGAAATAAGAGGGCATTTAAATGCAATTAACCTTTAAATACTCTGCAATGAATCGAGCTGTTGTAAAGATTTTGCAGGCAGCAGATCTAGGAAGACCACAACCAGGACATGAGTGCAATAGCACCCTCCATCTTGTGTTCCCAAGCAAGTGGTACTGAGAGGCATACTGTCTCTGATACTGGGGATAACATATAGTTACCATGACTAGTGTCCATTGAAGGAACAGAGGTAGGATGGAGGTGAACAGGAAAGGGAGTGTTTGATAGTGGAGAAATGAAAAGAAGGTGCAAGGGTGTTAGCAGGCAGAACAGAATGACTTCTTTAATTTTGTACATTTATATCTTGCCTTTCTTGCGTCATGGAACTCAAGTCAGCTTAGTTAGGTGGTCTCCCATCCTGGCACTGAACGGACCCAGACCTGCTTAGCTTCAGCACCTAGGCTGTATCACATAGCTTCCCACCGTGCCCTGATCATATAGGTCAGGAAACATTTGCAGGAATGGGCTTTCAGGAGGCATGTAAGGGAGATGGCTAAGAATAGAAGGCTATTCCAGGATAGGAAGAAGTCATAACACTTGAGGTCTTGACCAAAAGTAGGTGAAATCCAAGATACTGATGTTAGTGGAGACATTTTCAGTCTCTGACAATAGCTACATTCATCCATCATGCTAATAGTTTAGCAAGGCATGAGTGAGACTAACCTTACCCTGGGCTCTCATGCTCCACCCTCTGGTCTCCTCCTCCAGTACGGGTGTGAGGAGGAGTTCAAAATCATTCACTTCCATTTTTGATTGATTACAGTTTGCCGTGTTGTCCGAACCCGAATCTTAACTATGGTTAGTTTCAATCAAGCCAGGTTCAAACTCCGGCTTATGAATCTGGCTTGTTTAAAGTAAGCATAGTTAGCATCAACCACCTTTCTAGGTTCGGATGACCAGGCAGGTTGTGGTTAATCAGAAGCTGAAGTAAAGCTTCAAAACTCCTCCTGTGGGTGGAGGATGGTGAGCACATGAATCTAGGATGAGACGAGGTTCTTTTACAACCTGCTAAACTCCAGTTTTGTATGAAGTCCAAACTCAGCCTATATATTATGATGTGTAGAGCCACTCCCTGCTGCCATGTGTAGTCACACAAAAGTAACATGACCTACAAGTCCTTCACGTTAACACATGATCGATGCCCTTCATTTGGGGTATTTTGTTTTACTGCTTTTCCAGAACCTCTGTAATGCTTTATGCCTTTCTCTAATTTTGAAAATGGGTTATGTATTTACTATTGTCCCACTCCTGCCATTTTCCACAGGAGTTACTACGAAGCCAACGATATCACTGCTGCTATTGAGATAATGGAGGAAGCCTTTAGTAAACACCAGAGCCTTGTATCCATGGAAGATGTTAATATAGCTGCAGAGCTGTATATTTCTAACAAGCAGTATGATAAAGCATTGGCAGTAAGCATATTAATCTCCTATAATGGCTAGCTACTTTAGACGTGAAAAGGCAGAGTTCATCTTCTTTGTTGAAAATGCGTATATCTATATCTGTATATATAGATAAGGATAAAGATCTTACATTCCCTATCCAGGTTCCTCAGTAGCAAGAAGTTAAACACTTAATACATATCCAAATAAAACGTATTTACTATTGAAACTGCATCTCCTATATTGGCTTGACACTTGACCACTAAAAACAGGCTAAAATCACCCTTTCCCAACCCTGGGTCCCCAGGTGTTGGTGATTACAACTCCCATCCTTGACCATTGGCCCAGCTGGCTGGGGATGAATGGGGTTTATAATCTGTCAATATTTGGGACTCCAAGACTGGGCTGAGTAAACAGTTTTTACTATGTTTGAAGATTCGTCTTGAGTTTTAACAGTTTTCTGGCTTGGGAGAGTTGCACCAACTGTACAATTGCTTAACTTTGTGCCCTTGCTGTCAAAACCTCTGGTATACTGAGTACTGGTAATGAAGCAGAACCTCTGGTATATTGGCCCCGTTCAGACAACACGCTAAACCATGCTGCTTAACCACAAAATGGTTAATGGAATGCATGCATTCCATTAACCAGTTTGTGGTTAAGCAGCATGGTTTAGTGTGTTGTCTGAACGGGGCCATTGAGTACTGGTAATGAATTAGGGTAGGTAGCTGTACTTTAAAGTATATTGAGCCTGAGCAGCCACCTAAGAGCCAAATGGAATGATCAAATGAGTACGTGTTGCTATGTTGCTCCTCGAATTTTGGAGAGGGGAAGGAGTGATGGGATTGCATAATTCTAAGCTTCTCCTTGAATTCGTCTTGATACGTGGCAGCACTTAAAAAAAAAAAAAGATCCCCCACATGAACTCTTGAGTTGCTACAGTTCTGTAATAAGACTGTATCATTTGCTCTCTAGAATAAAGTACCTCAGTTTTAGCTAAAAATATTTTAATGTACCATGAGGCTAGTTTCATTGTCTTATGTTAAGAGTTGTTTCTATTTTTAGGTTATTACGGATTTTTCAGGAATTGTACTTGAAAAGAAAGAAACAGAAACAGATTCTTCTGCAGAGAATAAAGGTATTAGGGTTACTGGATACCATTGCATTAAGCTTTCTCTGTCAATGGTGCATAATCTTCTGAAGGAATTCAGGTCTTCTGGTGCTACTTAAATATATATTCTTATATCCTCCATGGTTGTGTGTCTCTTCACATTTGCCTTTTTCTAAAAGAAATAGTTTTTTCCTTGAAAAAACTAAAACACATGGCAACACCATTGTGTTCTGGTGCATGATGTAAGAGACCAATTAAATAGCTAAAATTCTAAAGATGATTCTGGCTGCTATTCACTTCTGTGCATAAAACAATATTTGGGGTTGGGGTGGGGAGAGACATGGTATTTTGATTTAAAGCCTAATTGTGTTCTGGGTGGTTTGTTAATCACATGACATCATGACAAGCTGCACCCGCCGAGGGTAATTAGATAAAAAAGGAGGCATGTACAGGATTGGTTAATGAGCTTATTCAACCGCCTTGTGTCATGAAAAACAGTCCATTGTATAGAACAGTGTCATCTTCAGGAAAGGAACTGTGTTTTGTTTGTGAACTCTACTTGGCAAGTTTCTAGAATGAACTCTACCTTTGCAGAACAGGCTTCACAATTTAACAGTTCATATAAGATCTTATCCTGCACTAACCCCATGAGAATTGAGAATGCTGTCCTAGTGCTGCTAATAGCGGTGCTGGAACAGCAGTCTTTCCCTGCCAACCAGCTGGGCAGCAGGGAAAAGTGAGTGAGGTTCCCCGGTTTCGTGGGCAGTAACAAGAAGCTGCTGAGTGCTGCATGTGGCAGTGGGCTGCCCACCCATGCCTTGGGGTGTCATTGGGATGCAGACTTTCATCTGTATCAAGTGGTTTGTACTATTTCCCTCCCACTCATTTTCCTTAATGGATACTACTCTCTGTCATGCATTATGGGAGCAAAATCCTAGAATGGGTATTGACATTAGTGTGTCATGTTAGGTTTTCTGGCAGCCTTTTTTATACCCATTGGGCTAGGAGTGTTTCTGGCGTGATGACGTTCCGGTGCTGTGGTTGGCCAGAATAAAGCTACGAAACAAAGAAAGCCGTGGAATTAGTAACTGGGTTTGCTGAAGTATGTTTATAATGTATCTCTTTTCCTGCTCCCCACTACCCCAAATAAAAGAGGCAACGGAAAATCAGGAGGATCAAGAATCAACAACTGATCAGCAAGATCTTGCACCTGAAACCAGTGCTGCGGGTGAGCAAGTTATTTTCTCAAAAGTAGTTTTTATCTTCAGTCTAAATTTCTTACCAGGTAACAAAAAATAAATACCTGGGGGTAAAAGTAATAGTGATGGAGTATAGGCATTATAAAAGAATATGAAAATTTTCACAGCAAAAGCCCCATGGTTCATAAAAAAAAAAAAAAGGAATCTCATAGGTGTTTGTTTTCAAGGATCATAAACTAGATCTACTCTTTAAAATTTCCAATTTCTTTTTTTAAAAAATTGGAGAAAGACAAACTTTCCCATCACAGAGTTGAGTATCAAGAGGTTTTCCTCTCATACACACACCCCTCAGTAATATGGGGTATGTTTTATTTTGTGTTGTTGTTGTTGTTATCCTGCCTTTATTCCTCCAAGGAACAAAAGGCAGCGTACATAATAATCCTCCTCCATTTTATCCTCGCAACAACAACCCTGTGAGGTAGTTTGGGCTGAGTGTTTGTGACTGGCCCAATGTCACCCAGTGAGTTTCCATGGCTGAGTGGGGACTACAGCTTGGATCTCCCGACTTCCAGACCAACACTCTAGCCGCTAAAACCACAGTGTTACTGTTAATTTTTTGGTCATGTTTCTCCTGGTAGACAGTAAAGTGATACCACTAAAATAAGGGGGAGGAACATTTTTTTCCTGTTGAGGTCTGTATGGGCATGATAAAAACCATTGGAGTCTGCATTCCAGGAACGGGTGGGGGCAGCCAAAAGTGGGTGGAGCCACCAGCCAAATTTGGCCATATTTGCAAAGTGGACCAAAGGCCATATGTGGCCTTGGACCGCAAGTTCCCCACCTCTGTATTAAAGGAATAAGGCGCCCCTGAAGGGCAGAATTTGTGTCATTAAGAGAGGTTGGGATTCCTGACTGTTGGCCATTGTGGCAGGATCTCATGGGAGTTGATCCAAACCACATGGAGGGGAGGGTTCCTAAAGAGGAACTTTTAAGTACTGTTGGTAGCAATAAAAATGAGGGGATCTAGCTTTTATTATCTGGGAAGTTCAATGGAGACAAAAGGTAGCAAGGACATTGGGGTGGTGTGTAGTGGTATACAAACCGCCATAGAGATCGTGATATATACTAAGCCTATGCGGCAGAGTCTTGCTATTTACTGTTTTACTTTGTACAGCACCATGTACATTGATGGTGCTATATAAATAATAATAATAATAATAATAATAATAATAATAATAATAATAATAATAAGGGCTTCCTTCTGTGAGTGCCTAATCTTATGGAGCCAAAATGGCAGCACTCATGAACAAAAGAGAGGCATCAGCATGCTGGGGGAAACCTCAAGGGTTGAAGAACTACAACAAATCTGTAGGAAAATAAACTTGGGCGGGGGGGAACCCTGTAACCAGCCAGCCCTCTGAGACTGATCTTGCCTAGTGGGCACAGAATGTTGACTGTGGATTGGAGAAATGAAAAACCAAGGGGGAGAAATGAAATGGAGTCTACCGGAAAGGGGCATGGCTGGCTGGCTGGCTGGAACCCCGAACAGAAGCACTGCACACCGCACCATTTTGTTACGCATTCCTTCCCCCCCCCCCACTAGTAAAAGGTGTAATGGTGGTTGGAATAACTTAACACCACTCTCATTTTCTAGCTTCAGAAAAAGTTACCTGCTCTATACCTGATGGTGTTCCCATAGACATCACTGTGAAACTCATGGTCTGCTTGGTTCACCTGAATATCTTGGAACCTCTCAATGTAAGTACAAAACAGAACAAAGAAAAACATGGATAGAGAATGTGGTTCCATAATAGACCAAGAAGGAAACAGTAAAGGCAGATGTCGTTTTGGCAGCAGCATGGTGACGGTGGCCCTATATAAACATCTGGTCTGGGGTCCAAAGAGAGCTTGAGCCTGTGTACAAACCCTGTGGGGAAATTGCCTTTTTTTAAAAAACGCTGGTCCTCTTGCCCAATCGTGAAGTGCTTTTGAAATGCTCCTCATTTGCATCAGCAGTTTGCCATGTGGCATCAAGGGGCTGTTGTTTAAGAGAAGGAGATCTGAAGCCCCCTTGGGATCATGAAACTAATTTGGGGTTGTGGGAGGGTTGGATTCTGGCCATAAGCAATAACTGTACATAGCAGGGATGCGCAACATGTTGGCCCCCAATGGCCGCATGCAGCAGTGGTTGGACGTTCAGTGGCCACATGCCAATGAGTGTGCCTTGGGCTTGGCCCGAGCACACACACTCCTATTCTGTCTCCAGACGCGTACAAAAACACACACATTCAGAAATCACACGCACACTGATTATCCCAGAGCGGCAGATGGGGAAAGGATACACTAAGCATCTAGAATACTCATTATGCAAGTCTAAGCCATAGAAATGGGGTCAATTCCTATCCCTCAGCCTGCCTCCCTCTTCCACTCTCTCTACTCTGGTGTTGTGGAAAGATTGCCATGGAGGATATATTTGAAAATATTACATTTAGTTTTGTTATTCACTTGGACTTTTTAGAGGGGGGGGGCTATGGGGGGAGAGTCAATGGAGTGAGAAGGATCCAACGAGAATCCAGGATCCTGCCTATGGGATCTGTTTGGGGGTGGAACCCATTCAGCAGATGCAACCCAACATAATGTAACCCCACTGTAATCCATTTGATATTTCTTTCCCAATATCTTTTATAAGAAAAGGTGCATGCAAAACTAGCAGAGTAGAGTATAATAGAAGCAAATCCTAAAAATTCAGGTAGGAATGAGTGAATAGGAGAGTCTAGCTCTCCTCCTTCTAAACCCTCTGTAGATCAGGGCATCTGTGCTTCTGAGGCATAGTAAGAATCATTTTCATGTTGTACATTTCACGATACCTTAAAATTGGAATCCTTTCTGGATAATGGTTTGGAATGAGGTGGTTTGCATTAGGGGAACAGGCTGCGACAGTGTGCAATTGAGATATCAGTCTTCTGGTATTTATATACTTTTAATAAAGTTTTCAGAGAGATGTATTAATTGTTACATGCAAAGTTCCTATTTTTAAATGTACTGGAATTTCTGTTAACTGGTTTTGCGTGTGTTCAGGATGAGATTTTTAATTTTGGTGTGTTGTTGTTCTGTGCTTGATTTCTTGTTGTTGCTTGGCAAGCTTCTGTTGACCACGTTAGTGGAGCAAAACCCCGAGGACATGGGGGACTTGTACCTCGACGTCGCCGAAGCGTTCCTTGACGTTGGAGAATACAATTCTGCACTCCCTCTCCTGAGTTCCCTGGTGTGTTCTGAAAGATACAACTTAGCTGTTGTTTGGCTGCGTCATGCAGGTAACGGCTCTGTTCAAACGAGGGCAACCTCTCCTGGCTCAGTGGGATGTGTTGCGTTTAGTAATTTAAGGCTGCGGTCCTTTGCACAACTCAATGGGGCTTACTACATAGGCAATTTTGTTTTATTTTATTATTTTTATTACTTTTTTATCTTGCCTTTTCCCCTCTTGTAAGGAACCAAAGGCAGCTTATATGGTCCTCCTCCTCGCCATATTATCCCCACCACAACCCTGTGATGTAGGTTAGGCTGAGAGTCTGTGACTGGCCCAAAGTCACAGTGAGCTTCCATGGCTGAGTGGGGAGCAGAACTCGGATCTCCCAAGTCTCAGTCCAACACTCTGACTGTTACACCACCCTGGCTCTCAGTTAAAGGCAGCACTGAAGAGGAGCATCTTCACAGCACTCCTAAGTACCCGTACTGAAGGGTCAAGATCCAAGTCAGTTGGATAGGAGTTCCACAGTTTTGGGGCCACCACTATGTAGGCCCTATCTCTTGTGCACACCAGCCTAACCAGTCTTCAGGGCAGTTGCTCAAGAAGGACTCCAGAAACAGATCTTACTGAAAAGCCATTACTATGTGTATTTGCCGTGTCTGCCTCAGTTCATCTCTCCTGAACATGCACGGTTTTCATTGCTTGACTAGTGAGGAACTGTTTGGCACTGGCTGTCCCCACTCCAGAAGAGAGTTGGTGCCATTAGCTACTGCTTAGGTGGGCAGGATCTACACTACTGCTCATAATGGCTTATAAGGGTTACGACAACTGTTCAGGCCCAGGACACATTGCATATACTGTTTTCATACCGTTTTAAATGTGTTGTATCCTGCTTGGTGTAGATTGGGCCGTGGAGAAGGGGAGTTGAGTGTGCTTGCAGGGGGAGAATTTGATTTGATTTATAATTCACTTTTCCATTTTAGAAATGATGCTCAACGTAGCTAACGATAATAAAACCAACATTAAAATAAAACTTCGTTAAAACAGTCATAAAAAGAAATAGGCTAAAAACGCAATTGAAAAACGCAACAGTAAAAGAACTACAAATGTATAAATCAACCTTTAAAAACCTGGGTCTGAGCTGTGGGCACTTTGCGTTTTCCTTTCTTTCCAGAGTGCTTGAAAGCCTTGGGCTGCATTGAGCGTGCTGCCGAGAGCTATGGCAAAGTCGTCGACCTTGCGCCTTTACACCTGGATGCCAGGATCTCACTTTCCACCCTTCAGCAGCAATTGGGCCGGCCCGAGAAAGCCCTGGAAGCCCTTGAACCCATGTATGACCCAGATACGCTGGCCCAGGATGCGAATGCCGCTCAGCAAGTAAGGGATTCTCTTCTAGCCTGTGTCGTCTTCTGGGTGCTGACTGGATGGGAGGGGGGGGGGAATGTGAAGGGGGGGGCTGAGGGGCAGGGAGTCTCCTGGAGGGCAGAGTGGTGGGTTGCATGCTTCCCCAATTCCTCCTTCCTGTGTCAGCACTCAGATTTTGATGTGAAGACTCTTTTCTATTAGGAGCAGGACAAAGTAGCAGCTATTTCATACCGTGTTCCTAAATCATCAGGCAGTATGAGCTTTGTTGTTTACATTGCTCGTTTTGTAAGTGTTTGGACTATTTGGAAGCTGCTGAACTGTTCATCAGCAATTTTCTGATGATATGGACAAATGCAATTTACTCTCAGAGGTTTTTAGGTCAAAGGGTCTTCTCCCTTGCCCCACGCTCTCATGGTGGGCTTGTTTCTAGGATTTGTTCTCCAGTAATCTGTTAATGTTTGTGAAGTACCACTAAGTGCAAGAGATGAGTTTGTGTGATCCAGCTTTCTCCCTTCAACATTCAGGAACTGAAATTGCTGCTTCATCGTTCGACGCTGTTGTACTCCCAAGGCAACATGTACGGTTACGTAGATTCCTTGCTCACCATGCTAGCCATGCTCTTAAAGGTAAGCTAATTCTCATACCTCCTTTTATCATGTAGCATAAATGTGCAATATCTAGTACGTGCTGATGAAATGACAAGTGGAAAATGCCTATAAATTAAAAAAAAAGCATGTATGCTGTTTAATAACAACTTCTTTATAGACATGACCACCTTGGCTGTGTTGAGCTACTGACACTTTGCCCTATATGGCGTCTCAGGCAATGGAATCACATGAATACGACTCAATTTTGTCAGTGCTGTCTGATTTGATTTTTATTTATTATATCCAAACCTTATTCGCCGTGAGCAGAAATGCTGGCACTTTTCATCTGGGTCACTCACTTGTGCAGAGGTTGAAGTTTTTTTTCATAAATTGAAAAAGTGACCGGCTGTATTGGACCATGGAATGGACTGTGGCTTGATGTTCCCAGCTTCAGATGTACTCAGAATCTACAGCCTTGGTCCCCTTTGTGACTGTCTTCCAGGTTGCCATGAACCGAGCTCAGGTGTGTTTAATATCCAGTTCCAAGTCTGGAGAAAGGCATCTCTACCTTATGAAAGTATCAAGGGATAAAATCTCTGGCAACGATGACCAAGAAACAACAAACTGTGATGCAAAAGGTAGTAGGGAGTTGGAGTGTGTGTTCCGGGGGTGGGGTGGGGGGCATGGCTAGTCTCTCCCTGAAAACCACATTTTGTATGAGAAAATCCACTCTTGCCTGCTTCCTCCTTTGCGGTGTAGGATTGTAAGTAGGGGATCCAACCTCTAGTATACAAGAGTGGAGGATTTCACCCTTTAATGTTATCATTCAGTGTACAATATTATGACTCTCTTCTTGTCTTGGAGTCTTGCAAAGGCGTGCAGCTCCTTAGATTACATCTCTAAAATTTTGGATCTTTGTCATATTCCTGCTTTTTAAGATCCAGCACAGAAAACCTTCTAATAATTCCATTTTATGGGGTTGGTGAGCTTTCTTGGTAGCAGTCCTCCAGTCATGGAAACAATTGCCTATTGAGTCCCACCGGATTTGGAATCTTGGCCTTTCGTTTTGACTGATGATGCTTTTTAACATGTCTGTTTGGTTTTATGGGTTGGCTCCTCCCTGCTGCCCCCAACATTTTCTCCTTCAGGCGGTTTTATTTAGGGTCCTTACTGTGCTTTGGTTTTTTTATTTGTTGAGATTTGTTCTGTCTTGAGAACTGATACAGTAAAAGGTGGGCTGTAGGTAAATCAATAAGTAGGCTTATGGTGACATTCCAGCAATATTCGTGGTGCTGACAAGCGTGCTGACAAAAGAGGATTGGTGGAACCTCTTGCTGAAGGCCATCTATGCTTTGTGCGACCTTTCGCGATACAAGGAAGCAGAACTCCTCGTGGACTCCTCATTGGAATACTATTCGTTCTACGACGACAGGCAGAAGCGCAAAGAACTGGAGTACTTTGGTCTCTCCGCTGCAATTCTGGACAAGAATTTTAGGAAAGCTTACAACTACATCAGGTGAGCCACCCGGAAAGGCTACATTGGGTTGAAGGTTGGCCAAAGCAAACTCATTGCATCCCCTCGCTATTGATCAGATGTAATTTGAAACAATGCTGCTGCTGTTACTTCTTCCCCCAACCCATTTTGGGGTACGGAGATATGTGAGTCATTGATAAGCTGTAACTGCAAAGTATGTACATTAAAATACAACAACAACATGCAAACTGTAAACATAGTTTAAAAAGAAGTCCAGGCAGAAGGCAGCTTAACTGGTGACATCATTATTATTATTATTATTATTATTATTATTATTATTATTATTATTATTATTATTACAAAGGTTTCCTATATCAGATTGATCTTTTCTGGCAATTGCATGTGCAACACAATAAGCATTTATGCCGTTCTTTTGGGGTTTTTCAAAGCAACTACTGGTCCATGCAGCAGCCTGTCTGTCTGCTGAATATTCTTATTATCCTTGTTACAGATGGGTGTGTGCAGGGGTGTGTACCATTAGGCCAACTAGGCAGCCGCCTAGAGCGCAGACCTCAGAGGGGTGCAGTACTGAACTTTAAGGGTCACGGTTTTATACAAATTAGCTTTTTAAAGAAAAAACATAAGTTCAAGTGTTGTGCTTTTTATTTTTTCTACAAAACATCTGTTCTTAAAAATTGAAGTTGGCAATTTTTGGTGTGTGTGTGTGTGTGTGTGTGTGTGCAAGTAGCCTGCCTTGCCTAGGGCGCAAAATAGTCTGGCACTGGCCCTGTGTGTGTGTGTTGAGGTGGCAGAATAAGTGTGCTAAAGGCCATGTACTTGGTTCATAACCTAGGCAAGATTTCAACTAGGGACTTCCTGTCTCACAACTTGCATCCTTGCACCTTCTTTTTTTACCTTACCTCTTCATGGTTTCCCCCACCCCATTGCACAAATATTCAGATTGTTATTACAAAATTCAAACATCGTTAACTTGAGTCAGAGCTCTGCCTACTCTGGGCCAATAAAATAAATTGTCACGGAAATTCAAATTTGGCACTCAGATGAAATTGCATGTGTTTCCTCTGTGCAATTTATTCTGTAAGGTTGAGAGTTTGTCTGTTTTTTGCAAGGGCTACACTGGAAGAGGAATAGAATGACAAGGAAGAGTGAAGAATAGTTGGGCAGGTCTGAAGACAACCAGCCTGTGAGATGGTTGTGCTGAGTCTCAGAGGGGAAGGCACCGTTTTCGAAGTTTTGCATAACTTTGGGCAGAAACAAACAAACCTTGATCTAATAAACCTTGTAATATTATCCTAGAAGCCCGGGTTCACTGCTTCTATCATGGTTTATTAAACCAGTTTCCCAGTGTAATCAAATCAATAAACAGTAGTTTAGGTTGCAATCTTGCATTCATTTACCTGAGTACAGGATGGGGCTTGCTTCTGAATATACATGTAAAGGATTGCTTTGTAGAACTCCATTTACAAACCAGGATTAGGTCGTGGCAACTAGGGCCAATGGTGTGGACGCAGCCATAGAATGATTAGACTCCATGTTTGTATGGTGAATCCATAATCTTAGTCCAGTTCAAGGGAATAAGGTCTGTGATTTGTGTGTTGGAGGACCGGGCGTAAGACTCTCCCCTTCCCTCCTGTAAGGAACATGTGATGATGGGTGATTTACAATTCCCCTATTTGAGGGACAGTACTCCTGTAAGTTGAGCCTCCATGCATCACAGGTTACTTCAGGTGCATGGCGGAAGGGGCAGGCACAGATCCTGCTCCTCCATCACCATCACCCGTTGCATCACCTATCTGGCATGTGTCTAAAACACTGCACTTTTGTTTACTGCACTGATGGGCACATACTTTTTCCATAGGATAATGGTCATGGAACACGTCAACAAGCCTCAGCTTTGGAATATCTTCAACCAAATCACCATGCACTCACAAGACGTCCGGCATCATCGTTTCTGCCTTCGTTTAATGCTGAAGAACCCTGACAATCATGCACTCTGTGTCTTAAATGGCCACAATGCTTTTGTGTCTGGTAGTTTCAAGCATGCTCTCGGTAAGATCAGGAGTATTGTTCGCTCAACGTCACAAGCGCAACCTCTGAAAATGTGTGATGTTGACGTTCTCTCATCGTACTGTGTGTTTCCCACTCTATGCTGGATATGTTTCAGTAGATAATGACCCTAATGTAGAACACTGGAAGCTCTTCAAAAGGCTGTGTGCCTGCTGATGCATTTGTAAAGCTCTTACCTGCTGAGAGGGGATACGCATTATCAGAACAAATTGCCTATTAGGCAGACATCTGATGAAGTGGACTCTAAACCACAGTAAACATGTTTGGCTCTTAAGATGCCACAAGTCTCTTTCCTTTTGTTGCAGTGGACTAACACGGCTATCCCTCTGGACATGGTTAGGAAGACAGAAGATGTTCATGGTCAGAGTGACCCTATGAAAAGGAGGACAGGGCTCCTGTATCTTTAACAGTTGTATAGAAGAGGGAATTTCAGCAGGGGTCATTTGTATGCATGCAGCAGCTGGTGAAATCCCCTCTTCATTACCACAGTTAAAAGCTGCAGGAGCTGTGCTAGAATAACCAGATACAAAAGAGGGCAGGGCTCCTGCAGCTTTAACTGATGTGATGAAGAGGGAATTTCACCAGGTGCTGCATGCAAATGACCCCTGCTGAAATCCCCTTTCCCATACAACTGTTACGGATAAAGGAGCCCTGTCCTCCTTTCCATATGGTCAGCCTAGCAGTGGTGAATTGGCCTTTGCGATTTAGATAATGCAAACCATGTGAAGCAGATTGTTGATGTAATATTCCTAGGTGGTAGGATCTGCAGAACGTTTTTTTTTTAATAGTGGGAAAAGCCACCGCACAACAATTGGTGATCATAAAGACAAAGGAGGATGCTCTGATTTACTTTTCAAAACACAAAGCTGTGCAAACAGATCAGCTGCAGCTATCATGTAGAAGAATATTGTGATCCACAGACATAAGAAATTGCTGGAAACTTGGTCATACTGGTATTTACTCATGACTAACTTAAATCCCATTGAATTTAATGGGGTTACTCTGCCCAAGACCTGGGTCACATGTAATGACAACTTATGGGTTGTCAGGGTTGCATTAGAAAATAATTCATGAACCATGATTACAACTGATTCCCCCTCATCAACCCAGAGCATTCCTGGGTTGTTTTCTGAAACAGAAGCAAAATAGAAGAAGGAAGCAGCAAGTGAGCAGGAGGCCGCACGCTAACTTCCTGGATGGTTAATCATAACATGCAAACGGGGTCCAAGTTTGGATCCAGCCCCACTGTGTTTATGATTGTTTCTTGTTTCAAATACGTTTGAAAGCTTTTTCAGTAAGAGAAATGTTTTAATTAATAAAATTCCAAAGCCATTCATGATTTGTTTCCTTCTAGGGCAATATGTACAGGCCTTTCGTACTAACCCAAACGAACCCCTGTACAGCCTCTGCATAGGTTTGACTTTTATCCACATGGCAACTCAGAAGTACGTGTTAAAAAGGCACGCCCTTATAGTGCAGGTGAGTTCACACACACACACACTCACATATCACGTATCCAGCAGTTGGAATTTGTGCTTTTTGAGTTATAGGGACCAGGGTAGGCCTCCCTATGGTTTTCCCAAGTGATATTTCATAAGCATTATTTTGTGGGCTTTAAAGTCATTGGCAGTGATGGCTTTCGTTGTGGCTTTAACGGTGATTTAAATATATACCTTGTTTGTATATTTATTATATTAAGCGTGTGTAGCAGGGGCAGGGACTATCTTAGGATGGCTATTCTCTGTGTTAAATAATTGGCTTACTGTGGAAAATATGGGATGAGTACTTTAGATTGCACAAGGCATTCAGTCACACAGGGGGCAAATAGCCCGTGACTATTTTTAAAATTAGTAAACCACCCTTCACCCTCAAGATAAAGGGTGGTTTATGTACTGTTATGGAAAAAAACACAAATACAATATTAAGAATAAAATTTTAAGTGGGCTAAACAATTATTCAACTATTCAATTATTCAGTGGGCAAATGAACACACCTTTGTTTTTGTTTTTCTATTAGAAGCAACTATTGATCTATTTTCTCCTGGGTTTTAACAAGTAGGCTTTAGCAATCATAACTCTCTTGTTAATTCAGAAATTATAATATTTGAAATGCTAGTAATACACTGACAAAGACTTTTTTTATCTTCATAATTGAGTTTATTCTGCCTTTCTTCCAGTTAAAATGAAAACAGCTTTTTCTTTCCTTTTGATGTATGTGCAGGGGAACTTTATAGGCCCTAAATGCCATAAGACCTGGGCGATTTTGTCCTCGCTTTCTTGGGAATAAGCCTCAATGAACTCAGCGGGACTCATTTCTGAGTAAACATGTCTAGGCTTGATATCTTCCTTTCTCGGATATGGCAACAGTAACCCAGCAGAATTTTCTTACTGGCCTGGTTCAGACAACGCGCTAAACCATGCTGCTTTCCCTTAACCATTTTGTGGTTAAGCAGCATGGTTTCGCGTGTTGTCTGAACCAGGCCTCTATTTAGATTTCTAGTTTATGGGCTGAAGACTAAGATTCAGATCTATTTAAAATAAATAAATAATCTAATAGAATAAATATTGAACTACAGCTGCCCTGTACAGCCTTAACTCTGGCACTAAAAATCAGCTCAAAGAAAAAACGGATTTGCCGGTAAGAGCAAAGAACTCTAAATACGGCTGTGTGAGTCTAGTCTGCTGCTTGTCACCTTGGCCCAGTGGTGTCTGTCTTTTTCCCTTTTTCATAATTGCTCTAGCTTAATCCATTTCTGTTTCTTCCATTCGTCTTTACATTTGGGACATAAACAGCCTGCCGAAATTGCAGTCTTGAATTCCATTCTGGCTGGACTTCTTTTATTCTCCTAGCAGAATGAGCACCGTTCACAGCGCTGTGATGGTGGCGGTGGAGGGGGGGAGGGGGGATGAGATAGTTAGGCCCTATTAGCCTCGTTTCGTTACAGTAGAATGCTGAGATTTACAGAGAAAAATGGCATGTGAAAAGAAAGAGGGGCCACTTGAGAGCTGTCAAGTCATCTTCACCTCGCAATCATTTTGATGTTTTTAAATGGCCCGCCGGCCATTAAACATATTCTTCTATGTCAGAAGAAATAGGACATGACTACTTGTCCTGTTCTTTTGCTTCACTTTCCCAAATAAATTTGGATGCAGGTACAAATAGAGATTATGGAGAGAGGGGGAAAGATATCCTATTGATGCTGCAGCTGTGTAGTACTGCCAAAAGGATATACTAAGGAAGCAAAATGATCAAAGTACCATGTAATATGTACTGTAGGTAGGTAGCCTCAGGCAGGGTTGATTTCTTTCTTCCTAGATAGGGCCTTGGTCATTTATTCTTCTCTGAGCCCCTGCCTCCCTTCACACAGTTGCCGTTCACCCTGACCAGGTCTTAGCATCTGACCCGGTCCTAATGTTGAGAGTGGGCACAGTGGTGACTGAAAACAGCCTAGTCTTGGATAGGTAAGCGTGTTACCTGATTTGCTGGAGAAGCTGTCCCTTGGAATCCTTTCCCCCATCACTGCAATCTACTCTGGAGTCTTTTAACTTCAAAACATGATCCCATCATCAAACCATTGAGCTAGAAATTGCCGATTTTTAATTCAGCTGTTCATTCTCCTGTTGCCCTTAAAGGTACAATCCTGTGTGTGTTCAGACAGAAAAAAAGCCCAGCAGCTCTTATCTTTCCCAGTATACTGGGAGTGGTTGGGCTTTTTTGTGGGAGCTGCTGGCTGGGGAATACCGGGAGTTGTAGGACTTCTTTCTTTCTAAACGTGTATAGGATTGTACCCCAAACTATTCAAAGCAGATGCAAGAGATCTCATTGGATTTCACAGGGGCAAAGGTGGCTCAACATCTGATAGTGTCACCTCTGGATTTTCAGTTCGTTAAAATTTATGGTTTTTATAAGAGAGCTCCCTTTCCTCCCTTTTGTACACAGGGCTTCTCATTCCTCCAACGGTACCTGAGCCTCCGTGGTTCTTGTCAAGAATCTTTCTACAACTTAGGCCGTGGCCTTCATCAGCTGGGATTGGTCCATCTCGCCATTCACTACTACCAAAAGGCACTGGAGCTTCCCCCACTGGTCCTAGAGGTATTGTATGGAAAATCCCACACCCAGGCACTTGAACCATACTTGGAAGGTGCCAGAACCCCCATTAATGTTTAACACCCACACATGAATGTTGCTCCCCTTTTCCTATGCTGTGCACCCAGGAAATAATTTTCAGGATATACATATTGTGCACTGACACTCTAGAATGGTAGTCCAAAGTGGCACCACTCTAGAAGTTTAAAATTAATAAGATTTAAAGTGCATTTTTAGGATAACAATGTTAAAAACATAGATAATAAACCTATTTCATTCTCTGCGCTGCCTGTGACTCCACCACACCAATATTACAAGACCTAATTTTGCCACTGGGCTTTAAGAAAATTATCTCTGTGGCCATATTTATACATAACACTTTATTTTAGAGCCATCCCAGGGGGAGTGGGGGTGCCTATTCTGCTGTTTACTAGCTTCTAAATGAAGTAGAATAAACCTTTTTTTTTTGTTTCTGTGAAATTTCCTCTGTCTAAAAAAAAAAGAAAAAGGCATGCCCACTCATTGTGACTTCAGGAGTCCATTTTGGAGGAAATAGTCCCTGAAAACCCAGTGAGCATGTCAGGTTCCACTGTTCAGGATTTGAACATTTGTGTTAAAAAAAAAAGAGAGAGAGAGAGAGAAAGCTGCCAGCTGAAGTTTGCATTCTGAAAGAAGTTACATCCTATTTTTTTACAAGCAAGAATGTCAGGTATAAAACGACTGGCTAGACTTATTTGTAGCGCATGATATGTTCCCTTAGCCCAGCACTTGCTGAAGCAAATGAATTGTTTCTCTCCCCTAAATCAGGGAATAGAAGCTGACCAGACAGACTTGCGCAGAGATATTGCCTTCAATTTGTCACTCATCTACCAGAGCAGTGGGAATATTAGAATGGCCCGGAAGATGCTGTATACACATGGAACTGTGTGATGAGAAGGCCAGCACTGCCGAAGAAGAAGAGGACGGATTGCTTTCCTTGCTTTCAAGGGCAGGGTAGCCTGGTAAGGGTGCAGCTGCCTCTCCCTTTCAGTGGGGCACAGACCTGGGAGAGACGGATGAAGGAAATGTCAACATTGAGGCCTGCCAGCTCTAAGCAGCTGGGAACTTGCCAGCTCTAAAAATGTTCCTGCTTCTCTGAGACCCAGAATTCAAGGTGGATAAAAGGATGTTCCTTGGCCAGATTCTGCCCATGTACTCTTGATTGCCAGCAGGAAGTGAGGTGCACTGCAAAGGAGAGCACTCGATTGGGCTTAACCCAAGTACCCTTCAAAATTTCCTCCTATAAGGAAAATGCACACCAGAGACATCTACAGGTACTCCTGTGCACATTTAACTACATTTCACTGATTTTAGAAGCAGAGTATGTATGCCTTGGATTATGTCATGTCAAAACATTCCTTCACATACATTGCTCATATGTTGTAAAAGGAGTAATTTGATTGCAGGAGTTTAGTTATTTCTAATTTGTGTTACTTTACACACAAAAAGTATCTCAGACTACAGCTGACCCCACAATATATTCATGCGTTATGGGTTAAGCAAAGGAAATAATTGGGCTCATATTTGTAGAACAGTAACTGAAAGACACAAACAAGTTATAGAAAAGTAGAAGTATACTTTAGTTCTTAGTTAAATACACACACAAATATACATTACATTTACACAGCACACTGTAGTAGTCTAAAACAGGGGTCAGACGTACAACACATTTTCTCATTCATGATTTATGGTGAAATGCAGCAAGTGAGACTAGTTCTTTTGGTGCTCTTGGATCACTCCACTAAGACTTTTTTTGGAAGACCAAGCAAACGTTATCTAGTTGTGCGAATTTATCTGCTACTGTACTAATTTAAATGATTCTAGAATTAAGAATTCCATTTTTATTATTGTTTGATATATATAAAAATTTAAATCGCCAATGATATGGTGGCTTGCTTTCTGGCTTTGTTTTCTTACCTGATAATGAACAGTTAGGCACCTATATAGATAATGTCCTGGGAGAATGAGGGAGGAGGCAGGAAAGAGAAGGCTATAGACCAGGTCCCCCCAAGCTGGGGCCTTCCAGATGTGTTGGGAAGGGTTGTCCCTCAGCCAATGGCTATGCCAACTTGGATGGTGGTGGATGCACATCTGGAAGACCCAAGCTGGGTAAAGACTGCAATAGAGCAATTCAGGTTAAAGATGATTCATTCATCAATATAGGGTCTGGCTACTATACTTGCAATGGTTGTATAGAAGGAAGTCTTTTCAGCAGATACCTTAACTTTTTCTATCACTGAAATTGTATAACAGGAGATGTTCTTGCCCAAACTGTGCGTCGCCCCAGGATTCTTGGATACACCAACCCTCTGTGCAAAGTAGTCAGTGTTGGAAGAGGGACGTTTTGGAAACCAGGACTAGTAGACTGCATTCCCTTATTATGTACAAGATGATCCCTTTGAAGGTTTCAATGCTGTCATTTCTAAAAGTCCCCAATGCCTTGGCTCTCTGTGCATTGCAAAGAACGCTTTTCCTTTGGTCGTCAAACCCAACACAGACCAGATGGTGGGACTGGCACAGTCCTGTGTCTCCCTGCCCTCACCCACGTGTCAGCGCCATCCTAGTCGGAGGGGTCTTAAAGACTCCTACTCAGGAAGTTGCATTTAGCACTAGCAGTTACATTTTAGTAAAACTTGAGGCATTTTAAGAATTAGCAGTTGAGCCTGGTACTTAATAAGAATTTAGAGGTTGCCCAGTCAGTTGGTGTGTGTGTGTTTATATTTAAAGGACCTTCCTTTATTAATATAGAGCACAACTGGTTCACGCAGGATCTTATCTGCTACCACCGGTACGCATCCGGGTGCTCCCACTTTGAAGAGGCCCACCCGTCAGCTCCCCCTCGGTATCAATACCACTGGCAACACAGGGTGGTGATCTTGACCTGAGAAGTGGTGCTCCCGGGGGCATCTCACCCAGCCTGGAACCTCCCGCTCACGCAGCTCATCGCTTATTTAGCTCATTTAGATATTTTCTGGAGATGAACTTCAGATGGTTTTTGGTCTCCCAGCGCTTCAAGCATGCCTGGCTAGGGTGGTTCACTGGGCTTTCCTGTTGATAGATAAAATGTTTGGTCAGAACTACAAGTTCTTAGAGAAGACTTCTCAAAAAATGTGAATGTATAGTGAGCTGCTCAGGGTTTTATTTTGACCTGGCCAAAACTGTAACCATTCACAAACTTCAGATGATTCACAAAGCTGGTAAGTGGATAATTGCTTGTATCGTATAGCGAAAAGGCATGGGACAGTCCTGTGAAAAAGCTCACGCAAGGCCACCCGAGGTGTTTTTTTCCCCCAAGAAACCATCTCTTCTATACAGCTCTACCTTAATTCCTGAAATGCAACTGGGTTTGGTTTGGTTTTAAGAAGTTGGGAGAGCAATGGGTTGGATCCAAAAGGCATGAAGAGTAGACATTTCAGATAGCACAAGGATCTGGTCTGCAATTTCTTCCAACTCTCCCCCTCCAGTGGCAACACCCTGTGCCACATCCCATGCCAATTTTGAGGCTCCCAGTTTTCAGATGCAACGTATGTGGGCAGGGTGGGTTGTAGTCCATGGGGATAAACTTCACTTACGCTTGTTAAAATAAACCCAGTGCCCTCAATATTCTTCTCTTGCTCCCTGAAGGGTGTGCATGAGGGGTTAAAGTTAATACAAACCCCCAACACTGAAGAAATTGTGTGCAATCCAAGAAATAACGCTCATTTTTGTCTTGCCCTTACATTGTCACACGCGTTGTCTTAGTAATCCTTACAGCCACCCACCAACAGAAGACGAATCAGTTTTATTATTCTCACACAGCAGTTACAAGGCCGAGAAATAGCAGATGACTTTTGGCAGAGGTGATATTAGAATGAGGAACTGTCTGGCTCTCAAGCCCCCAAACTCTAAAAATCTTCTTTCTTTTTTTGCAAGCAACCATCTTCATAGCAATAGCGCTCAATTTTAACAGGTACGAACAGTGACCTGGTTCACACGTAACAGCAAGTCACCGCAGGTGGATTTCCCTGCAGGGCTTGCCGTTTTGCTTTTTAAAAATTCATGCTGCAGTGGGAACGCACCACAGCTTATTGTCACATGTGAACTCGGTGAGGGTGCATTGTTGGGGTGGTTATCAAGCCACCCAGAACCCATGGGGTGTTATACGGTTGCAAATGGCTTGTTAACCACCCCAACAATCCACATGTAACAACAAGCTGTCCCCCTGCCACAGCCTGCATTTCCAAAATGACAGCCAGTGCCGCAACGAGAGAGTCCATAGGGAAATTCACCCACGATGGCTTCTCATCACGTGCAAACGGGTTCAGTGTGTCTACAATAACCCCTTGGGACCAGTCATGCTTTCAACAGCAGCATTCACAAGGGACCAGCCCACTAGCGATACTGTGCCATGGCAACTATTTTGTTTGTGGAAGACGTTCCCTTACTCACCTCTTCTTCACAGTTATGTTCAGCAGGATTCTTCTGTTTTCTGTTTTTTGCCAGCTCACGCTGCAGGCTATCAAACTTGGACTTAAACCAGTGGTGAGCTTCCTCCAGGTTAGCTGTGATCTGAGGTAGGGCAGGAGAGATCAGAATCAAAGTACTGTTGATGGGTTGCATGTGAACATAGATGCAAGGTCAATCAAATTTCATCTTCAAGCTCCAGGTATTAGATTTTAAGAAAAGGGGTACTGGGGGTGGGGGTGGGAATGAAGCCAACAAGTCTCTCCAAGTCAGCAAATGTGGGAAGGGGCTTCTAACGACTTTGGTCATCACAATGTAGTAAAATGCGTTGACTTGTGTCATCAATTCTGCACACTACCAACATGAATGCCATGTCCTAGTTACAGCCACTTTCCGAATCTGACTATATCACACTGTGTGCCATACATCCCACTCAAACAATAGTATTAAGTTAGTATTATTGCTGTACAAATACTTAGTCATTTGAACATCCCTCTACTTGTATCTGGCCCAGCCTCCAGATCAATCTCTAATTCTATTACTCCCCATTTAATCAGCAAAACTATCATGTTTATTTATAGAAGTAAAGTCATTAAACAGGAATACGTGTGTGTGTGTGTGTGTGTGTGTGGAGGGGAAAAGGGTGTGTGTGTGAGAGAGACGCAAGGGCAGAGATACTTGTAAAAATTAGAGAGTGTGTATATGGCCATACAACGTGAAACTGGCAAAAGACACACACGTTAATAACGGATACTTTATAATGTCAATGTTACACTGAGTAAATTCAATGTAGTAGTATATAGACATTAATTATTGCTTTACTTTGAAAGTGTCTGGCAAGTGAGAAGATCGTGGAGTGCAGCCTTGTCAAACTATTTAGCTCAAAGCCACACAAGAAACAACTCTGCCCCAGGCTGTTTTCTCCTCTGCTTCTGTACTGACCTGTTCCGACTCTTTACCGGCTTCTTTCAGTTTGTGTTCAGTATCGTCTTTGCATTTCTTCAAATGCCTGATTGTATCTTGTAGATCCTAAATGTACAGAAAAGTGCACGACAGAATAAACTTACTTATCCTTCTTCTACAAACAGTTTCCACATCATTCATTCATTCCATTTCTATACCACCCAAAGAACTAAAGCTCTCTGAGTGGTACATCAATTAAGAATCTAGACTAGGAATAATAGAAATTGCCCAGTTTGGCAAATGCGATTCACTTCTAGGGATCTCTTTGTCATTGTTTCTTACACTGTACCAAGCAAGGAGGGGGGGGAGGATTTTTGATGGAGACCTGAAAGGTCACCATCACAGATGAAATGCCAACATGGTCAGCAGCCATAAACCTTCAGCTTGTTGGGGCTGGGGCTCCCATTACCTGGCACGCTTCTTCAAGTTGTTGCCGTCGTTTCTGCTCTACTTTCAGCTGGCTCTCCAGATTTTTGTTCTCTGCTGCCATGGCTTGTTGATTTTTGGCCAGTTGCTGCATCTCACTTTGCAGGTTTGTTAATTCAGTGACAAATTCTTTGATACTAAGGGACTAGACATGAGAATAATCAGATTCCGCGACGACATCCTTACGCTTTAATTTACTCTTAACTCCTAGTGTACTACGGAAAGGAATTCTACCTGCTCGTAGTTTTTCTTTTGGTACTGTTCCTTCAGCTCTTCCATTTGCCTCAACTCCGATTCAATCTCCTGAAAATACATTTCACGAAAGCATCTAGAGAAATTGCTCTTCTGTGTCAAAATACACATACTCACTTCAGCACCTTCTCTTTCCTGACCAATTTTAAATTTCCCAAACCGAATCCTTCATTTAAGGCTATACCAGAGGGACGCAGATAGGCAAACAGTTGAATTCACCAGATTGTGCCACAAAAGATAAGGAGAGGAAGCCTGTAGCAAAAGCCCACAGGACAAAACATTGCTCTGTGACTCTCTTCTTGCCTTGCCTCATCAGTATGTAAACTCAGATATAAAAATGTACTACAAGGCTATGGGGCAGTAAAAAACATCCTATATTATGTCTAGCAGACGGATGAATTGATTTTAGAATATTTGCTCCCCATTATCAAAATCCCGAAATAGTTCACAACATATTATAAATAATACATCATAAAAGTAAAACAACCTTTAGATAAGTTAAGGGTTGGGAAAAGCCAGGGTAAACAAGCAAAGTGTTTAATAATCATCCAAAGCTTGTATCCCATTAATAGCTGTATAGCCAGAGAACTTCAAGAGCATGGCTTCTCCTATTCCAGTCCTGCAAGGGGCACACTAGTAAAAAGGTCCAGGAATTTAAGTGCTAGACAGTGCTAGCATTTATAGGCATAAACATATTCCTTCTTGTGACTCATCCTTATTCCCCACTCCATCAGAACTCTTCCAGACAAGCGGCACTCTGTGAGGGAAGTAGGAAACAATGGTGGTCTCTAGCAATAAGAATAATACAAACCCATTCCTTTAAAACGCAGCGATCTTTAAAATGAGCAGTGATTGGGCTCATTAGACCTACTTCTGTCGATGAGAAAATGCAAGCAATATGCTATTAAATCAAAGCACACAGCTGCAAAAACTAGCACAGTCTTGCTGGCTGACGAATGGATCCAGTTAGAAAGCACCGGCATGCCAGCTTTTCTTCGCGCAAGTGTGAAAGGGGCTGAGTGACTTTATGGCAGAACAATGTAATTTAGAATGTTCAGGCACCTAGCAAGAGCCAGGCATTCACAGCTGCAGTGGAAATGCAGCTCGGTATATCCTACTTTGGACAACCATGTAGTTGCCTTGGAACCCTCCATTCCAATAGTCAATCTGATATCAATGGTAGACACAGGGTGTCTGAAATGTTTTTCTGCAGAAATGACGCACACATTAACTCACCTTTATTCTCTCTGAATTTCGAGCATTGTTAGTCTTGGAGTTGAAGTACTGTGTGATTAATACTCTCTGTTTCTTCACCTTCTCCTTCTGACTCGCCAGGGCAGCCTCCAGCTCCATCACTTTGGCCCGTAGTTCCCTGTTATGGCGGGACATTTCGCCAGATTTAGAGCAGGCTTCTTCAAGGACTTTCTTCAGCTACAGAGTACCAAGAAAGGGTCGGTTTTATGCTCGTTTCAACAAACAGAGCGGTTGAAGGCCACTGCTGGATGGCGGTTCTCTTCCCGTCCCCGGAGGAGCCTTCCAGGCCTTGGTTTCCTATTTTGAAGGCAATTTGCCCAGCTTGTTAGTCTAGGGCAGGAGTGGGAAACCTTTTTCTGCCTGGGGTCCGAATTCCAATTTGGGAAGGGTCTCGGAGGCAGCATTTCAGCAGTGGGTGGGGCCAAGGGAATGGGGCGGGGCCAAGGAGAGAGGAAGCAAAGTGATTAGGGCCAGATGCAAACCTTACTGATTTGCATATTTTTCCCCACCAAGCATACAAAACACCAGGTTCACTTTCATAACTTCAGCACTGTTGTGTATTCCCAAGGATGCTACGGGTGTGACATGGGGACATCAGGCAACACGTTGTGCCAAAGATCATTATTTTCATTAAAGATCAGAGTGACAGCTGTAAAGTAGGGGGTCACTTCTGGAAAACAGACCGAAAAAAGTTCAAACGCTCTCCTCCTTCCCTTCCCTCACCTCAGCTGATTCCTTCTGGGCTGCTTTCTTTGTTACTTCCCGTTCAGTCTGGAACTGTTTCTTCAGAGTCTCAAGGCGATCTGCATACAACTTTGCCTCCATCTTGGTTTCCTCAATTAGCTGGTCCCTTTAGAGAAGGGAGAGGAAAAGACACAGCATAGGAAGTCACTCCCTTCTCCCCTTTTGGCAGGAAGGCACAATCCCAAAATAGGGAACAGCAGTACTTCCAAAATGCATCTTAAATTTTCTGACCTTGGCACAGACACATTTCAAAATTACAGATCCGCTCTGTTCTCTTGAAGCCAAGCTTCTTCTTCAACAAAAGCAAGATCTTTGCCTGCCCAGAGGGGAGATCCAAAATACTGCTGTTCACAAGGGAAAAGTAAGAACTTGTGCCTAATTGGTGGTGATCTTACCTGCATTCCATCAGTTGCTGGTACTCGTCTTCTTTGCTATCCAACTCGTCTTGAACAAGCATTAGCTTGCTTTGCAGAGCCTTATTGGTCTGCAGAGTGTGCTCTAAATTTTGGGCAAGTTTCTTGTTGTCCACTTTAGAGACTTCCAGGGCTTTGCGAAGTGGATCCATCTTTTATGGGAAGGAAAGCACATGGTGGCAATGATTTTATGAAATATATCCTATTTCGACAACTGCATATTTTATTCAGATGATCAAATAGCTGATCTTGCTGTCCCTAGGAACCTTTCATTGACAATGTGGATGAAAAACGCGACAGACATTTGGCCAAAAATCCACTATGCCCCAAGTTAATTACATCGTATGTAAACAGCACTATCTATGATGCAGAATTTCCAGGCTGGCTGCCAACACTGAATATACTGACCATTTTGATCTATTGCTGTCCCTGGAAGGCGTTGGTTTTTACCTTGACACTGTGCTGAGGTTCCAAGACAAGTTTGCCATGCCAGTGCTCCAACTCTGCCTCTAACTTCTGAATCCTTTGCTGGCTCTGAGCCCTGCGTATGTGAACAGAGAGAGGAGAGAGATGGTGTGTGGCAAAGGAATTTCCTCCACGCTTTTAACCATTAAAACAGAGCCTCAGCTGCAACTGAGCCCATTCTACTCCACATACAATGAAAACATTAGGTTGCAGCGCAGTTGGAATATTCTCAGATAATACATAAAGCTAGATAATCATTCACACGTACTGTTTTCCCCTCTCCAAAAGCAATTCTGATTTTTTTTTAGTTGGGGAAAACATTTATTTTATTTTATTGTGAATATCAACAAACAAAACAGAAAATACATCATGAAAACAGAAAAAAAACCATAGATTGTGTATATAGAATTATCATCATTTCCATCATATAAACTGTTAAAAAAAAAGGGGGGGGGGAGAGTTATACAAAGGTTTCAAGAAAAGCAGATCAAATATCCGTATATTTATCCTCTTGCAACACTCGTTCAAAAGTTGATGATATTAGGTCCTCAATCCGATGCATTATAGGAGGTGTAGATTTGTCCTTCCAATGTGATAAGTCTTTTGGCTGTCATAAGGGCTCTGAAGATCCATGCGTTAAATTCCAAGAAACCGGTAAATAATTTAGAAGGACCTGCACGTTCTTCCTTATTATAGATTGTTTCAGTACAAAGTTCATCCTTATTATAACCTCCTTCCAAAAGGGTACAACTACTGGGCATTGCCAAAACATGTGACTTAAAGCATTAGACGCATTTCATCTCCAACAATTATGCAAGCTAGACAAACCCTTATTGAAAAGGCATTGTGGAGTCCAATAAACCCGAAACAAAACTTTTTGCTGAATAAGACGTAGCCTAAGATCCATAGAAGCTTCAGAAACAGACGTTAGAGCAACCGTCCACTGGTTAGGCAAGATAGGACACTCCAATTCCCTATTCCAATCCAGTCTCAAACTATGGGTTTCATATTTACTTGCTGCTATTAAATACTTATATATATGGGTAGTGGATCGACATGTCAGTTCAGCTGTTGAAAGTGTTTCTAACAATGCTGGAGGCTCTGAAGCTGTAAAAGCAGCTGGGCCGAACCTAGATTCCAGCAAGTTTTGCAATTGCAAGTATTGCCATTGAGCCGTAGCAGGTAAATTGCATTTAACACACAAATCTGAAAAGGACAAAAACTCGTCATCTGGGCCTCTTAATTGATCCAAAGTAAAAATCATCTTATCTGTCCATGTCCAACACAGAAATGTTTTCTTTCCAATTTTTAAATCTGGCTTTCCCCATATAGTCAATTTAGTGTGAGAGAATGGATCAAACTGTAATTGACGTGATATTATATGCCATGACTCTCTAGCAGCCAGAATTGTAAGGGGAGGTTTACTTATTCTGATATAACGAGAACCGAGTGCTATCCATTTGGGAAGAGGGTCTAACCATAAGGCTTCCAGAACTGACCATGGTGGCAGTTCTGAAGGAGCAGAAGGAGGCCAAACATTATACAAGCCAATAGGTAAGCCTGATGATACAAAGGTAGGTCTGGAAAACCAGGCCCACTTTCCTTCATTGGAAGCTGCATCCATTTCAAAGATATTCGAGGTGGGGAAGAATAAGTTGCCATCTGGGGCTCCTCCATGCCCCGTCACATCAGACTCTTAGGAAAGCTTTGAAAACCTGTGCCTGGAACCTAATGGCACCCGTTTAGAGAGAGGAACCAGGCAAGAAGACTCCCAAACTGACCAAGGTGGAAGATCAAACCATCCAAATGAGTTAGTCTCCATTTTCCAATGACATCAGTGCAATTCAAATTAGTTGTTCCATCCTCTAAGGATTTTCAAAAATCCTACCAGAGCCACGTGTTTCTCTTCCACGCCTTCCCAATCCATGCTCATCTTAATTCCTTATCTGAACACAATTTAGCCAAAGTGCTACAAAATTCTATTGCTTTCATTGGGAGAGCACCATGCATGAGCTGACGTTTCTCCTGTTGAAACTAAGTGTTTGACATTGGCTGGACTGTGCTTCATCCTGCCTTCCTCTACCAACCCCGTATCTGGCTTCTTGTTTTTTTAAAATCAAGACACCATATAAATTAAATATAGTTTTTCAGACCAGATTTGTAAAGAAATATCCAAGATCTACAGTTAGGTGATACCTTTATTTTTACGTTCAGAGCTATTCAATTTAAACGAAAACAGTCCTTACAGGAAAAAAACACCTGAATTTTTCTGTACAAGCCTTGACATCTCTAGATGTGACATGGGGGTTTCTGTATCTGAATCACTAATCTCCCCCCCCCCTATCAGTAGTTGGTGCAGTCCATGCACAGTTTATTATTTATTCTATTTCCGGTGTGAACAGATAGGGCATCAGAGCTGGCTATGTGTGGGTGTTGCTATGTTATCAGGAATTTCAGGTGTTTTGAATGATTACCCCCAAGTCCTAAAACTGGGATGCAGTCCTGCAACTGCAGGAGCACACTGAAGCTTCTCTTTTGTGGGTGGAGGCGTTTGCAATGAAAATGAGGTCAGGATTGCTAAGTATTTAAGATTAAGAATGACTTGCAGTGAATGGGCATACTGGTGCCAGCGGTAGATTCCCTTGGCTCATCCCCCATTCAGATAAGCTAATTGCCTCCATCTGGTGTTTAAAACTGAGAATGCCGTCGTTTGAACTCCTGTAAATGTTTATGTTCCCTTCTTACTCGGGGCAAACATCATTTATTTATTCATAATACTTGTCTATCACTGGTTATAACAAAAACTCTAGAGGTTTACCTGCTAAAATATGAGGAAATTCTTCTTTTTTTATGTAGGATTGTCTTTTTTTTCCTTTTTATTTCTTACACCGGCGGCCAACCAGCCATCGGCCAGGGATGAACAAGCAGGACATGGTGCAACAGCACCCTCCCACCCATGTTCCCCAGCAGCTGGTGCACACAGGCTTACTGCCTTGAATTCTGGAGATACATTGTTACATTAAATACATTGAACTCAAAAATCAAGAATAAAAATAAAACTATACACATCAATACTTATTCTATATCCCTCTTTATTATAATACATAATAAAGGTGATACCTTAATTACGCATTTTGTAAAATTTTGGTTCGTCCTAATAAAGGAATCCCCCCAGCTGTAGATCTTGGGTTATTTTTTCCTCATGGACTAGCATGAGTAACTCGGATTTTTGGTAAATGAACAGACGTTCTGCAAACGAATGGGAGTGTATTGGACAATATATATATATTTCTCCTGATACTAGATAATTTGCTGAAGGGATTCTGCTTTAAGATAAAACACATGCCAGTTAAAACTTCACAGCTTGGATCCACTAAATACCTGGAACGCCATACAAAGTGGACAGATGCAAGCCCAGTTACCTATCCTTCTTCAGGCCAGCAATCTCGGAATCCTTGTGCCCCAATTCAGTCTGCACCTCCTCCAGAGCGATCTGCATTTTGTTATGAGAAGCCAACACGTTTTCTAGCATCGTTGTCATTTTGACATTATCGTCCTTCGATTCTTCAAGCTTGCGTCGTAAATTTGCCAACTCAAGGACAAAACAGCAACATGAAAGAGGAAAGAAAATAGGAAAAAAGTTACAGACAGCAAAAGTTTATATGCAATAGTATAATTTCTGTAGTTTTGATATGGAACCAGTGAGTCCACGTAATTATTCATTTTAGTTGAAGTGCCTAGAACACGCAAAGCCCCCATTTCCCTCCCCAGGATCACCACTTGGCACACAAAGTAGGCCAAAAAGAAACCCCAACCTGCAAACCTTTGGAGACCAGTTTGCTGCTGGATGTATTAGACCAGGGTAGATGGATCAATGTTTTGGCTTGGTATAAAGCAGATGTTTGTGTTAAAATGACATCTTTATTTCAGGCACTGAGAAAGCTATCTTGGTCTCCTTCAGCCCTGAGCCACAACAAAAACTGGTATTGATAATGTATGCAGTACTTTCCCTAAGGTTTCAAAGTACCTCATATGAATTCTCTGAGTGAACCAGTCTTTTAAAGGAGATTGCTATCATTGTCCCCATATTAGCACCGAGCGAGCTCAGACTAGAAACCAGAAGTTACCTTATACTGAATCAGACTATTGGTCCATTTAGCTCAGTACTGTCGACACTGACTGGGCAGCAATGGCTCTCCCAGGGTTTCAGGCAGAAGTTGTGCTGTGTAAATCCAACCATGGTTTGTTAACCATGAACAACCCAGAAAAAGAATCCCTGTTGGGTTGTAATCTCTGGGTGGTTTAAACCATGGGTTGTCCTTACATGTGAACCCAGAAGCTTGGGTTGTTGAAGGGGTGTTTTGCCAGGCTATAGACATCAGGCAAGAGTGATAAAAACAAGCAAACACACCAGCTGCTTTACATGCTAGTGCTACGGTACCACAAACAGATTTGGGATACAGGGAGGGAATGGGCAAAGGAGGGAAACTAACCCAGGGATTGAGAAAACAAACTTCAGTTTGTTTGATTATTTGCCAAACTATGGCTTAACCATGGTTGGCATTACATATGAACCCTGTCTATAATCATCTTAATTCAGAAATATAATTTTACAAAGCACCTTCATGTTTGACATAAATCCCTGTCTTGGGATGCAAACATTTCAAACAAAGGTTGTGGCAGTTTTACTCCAGAGAAGATTAAAATGTACCCCTGCCATAAAAGCAAAGCGTCATTTGTGTTACCTTGTGCTTCTCTCTTTCTTGAGTGGCGCTTATTTGCCCTTTGAGCTTCTGGTTTTCTCTTAATGCTTTGTCACGAGCTTTGACTGTTACAGAATAATCTTCCTCTTTGCAGACAAGGGCTGACTGTGACTTTTATGAAACAGAGAGAGGGAAATTATTTTTCTAAGTGCCTGGAACTGGTTCAAAATATAGAGGAAAGAAAAGAGATTTTACCATTTAGATCACTGAGACATCCTCATACACATTAGCTAAGCAAAGTACAATATAGACGGAAAGACCAGCCCATAAAAAGGGACATGTTTCCACACTGAAAAGCAAAAGGAAGTCAATAACCAAAAACATTTGGTGACAGGAAATGGAAAGAGGGGAAGGATGCACAACTTCCTGAACTGTTATCAATTCCAGATTATGCAAACAAACAAGAAAATCCAATCCTGGCATGGCATTCAAAAGAATTGGAAAGGGTGGGTGTGAATACAGACAATAAATGAACAGGCAAACGATAGAAAAAAAATGGGAAAAAACAAGACTGTGTCAGAAGAATGCAGAGAGGCAGATACACGACCCCTTCAGCAAGGCAAAATTGCAAATCTGAATTATTAAGGTGGGAAGGACCTTTCAAAGCTTTAATTGGAGCAGTGATTTTGCCTTGACCACTAGGTGGCGCCTAAGACCCACCTGATGGACTGTTTACATGCACAAGAGAACAAGCTATGCTGGTTCTCATTCAAACATACATGCCATTTTGTTTAGGAATAGAAATTAGTTGGTAGTGCTCCTCTCATTAATATATGTATGTGTGTGTGTATAATACACACACGTAGAATAGAAAGTTTATAACGCATGACCTCTTCATTCCAGAAATTTAAACAATACCTTTGTAACAGTAAACCAAATTTTGAAATGGGGGAGTTTCTGAAATGAACAGAAGAATTTAAGAAGAGCCACAATGGATCAGATCAAGCGTTGACGTAGTCCACACCGTGGCCAACCAGCTGTTAACCAGGAACTCACAAGCAGGACACAAGTGCAAAAGCACCCTCCCACCCATGTGCCCCAGCAACTGGTGTACACAGGCTTAATGCCTCTGAAACGTGAGTGAATGAATGAGACAGACAGACAGACAGACATGGGATAATTGAAACCTTTTTCTTATACCTAAAAAGCATGCTGGGTTTTTTTAACCCCCTTATTTGGATACATTTTACATACACTTTTTCAATTTTTGTGAACCTCCCAGGGAGCTTCGGCTTTTCCCTGTCAGCATGGTTTCGCACTCACCCTCTGGAGATCTGTTCCCTCACTAGCTACATCCCACTCGGTGTCTAACAGCTCAAAGCTAAGACTCTCCCTTTTACTCTCCAGCTCTTCCTCCATGGCCTTCATAGACCGGAAGAGAGTCCTTGGAGAGGCTCTGAGACTATCACCACAGTCAGAGGCAGACTCCCTTCCAGGCAGATCCGTCGCGAAACGAACTCTACGCGTCGGGAAATACATATTAGAGGCACGTTCACCAAGTCCCAGGTTGCTCTTTACATCACAGGCAAGGCACGATCTAAAACGGTCATTGGGCTTCTGCTGCCAACAACTTTCAGAGGATTTTCTTTTTTTAAGAGGCATTGTTGCAACAGCATTTGCTGCCTAAGGAGAAGTGAAAGACCCAGAGAGGACACAGCAAAAGAAAAAGGAATAACCCCAAATGTCTGTTAACTAGAGGGGTGGAAAGGGCTCCATTTGCAAACACTCTCTTTTTCCCACCCATGTGTTAATTTTAAAAGCTGTTATGTCACTGACAAAGTTCAAAGGAAGCCATTTTAAATCTGATTTGCCCTTTCCTCCAGATGGCTGTTCAAAGGCTAAACGCTCATCAGCCCCTCTTATTCAGAGATAACATGTGTTCTCCCAGATATCATAGAAAAGTGGAGACATCCTTGTACTCCATTGTGATGTCATGAGGCCCCTCCCCTTAGGTCACAACGTAGCCTAAACAGAGTGGAACAGCTCACCAATCCAGGCCCTAGATTAGAATTTTCACTCCTGGTTCTGCTGCCAGCCTTCTAAATGACCTTTGTGACTAACATTACTTTGTATGTATGCTTGAGCAGAGCATTTTTTCCCTCCCCTGATTTTGTATCAGCGTTGGCCTACCTTACATTCTCTCTGTAATCCTCACTTTGAACAATTAATATTTACAGTGGTTTCCCTACTACTTTCTCTCACTATGTAGGTGTATATAAATATGAAAATGAACCTAATGTTTAGGGCAGGATCCAACAGGACCACTCTGCTGGTTCCCTTGTGCTCGAGGGACCCATTTAAGTTGTAAACATGAAAGTGTAAAGTGAACAGGAAGTCAATCTCGTCATTTTGGTACCTGTTTTAGCTGTGCTTCCATCCTCTGCATGTTAATTCTGATAGAGCCAAGGTCTACATTCATCTGAAATGTACAATAAAAAGCTAAAACCCAAGTCCGTACATTTTTTGTTTTCCAAGACAGAGCTAGAGCTTTGTATTCCACGCATCCATTAGCACCACATGGAATCAAGACTTCTCACATGTTTTCATTTTTAGCTCTACTTTCAAATTCAATGAAAATACTGTAATTTCATGCAGGTGAGCTTTATATAATTATGTATAATGTATTCTGAATGCAGAATCAGAGGTTTTGTGGTACAGAATTAGAGTCTTTAAAAACAACGACACATCTCTCGGCCCTGTTTACATTGCCGCTGGGCCTGGAACCCCTGGTACATTAGAAACATGACACGTGAGTGATGGGCTGGCTGTGAATTTGCACTCAGCCATTTGGGGCCTGACATGCAACCTTCCTCAGAGAATCGAGCTCAGGTGCAACCAATTCTTCCTGTTTCCAGCAGCCCTGCTCCCTGGCTGGCCCTCGAGACAGTCACAAAGTTCCTTCCACCTCTTTGCCCAAAGCAGTGTTCCAAGTTTAAAAAGTGTGGAACATACATTTAACCAGATGGATATGTCATCTGCCCGATACTCTTTAAAGCAAAAAAGCCTCCTCTGAAGCGTGACAGGAAAGAGGAAAGCAACACAGGACTTGGAAACAAGTAGAGAGGAAAAAGTGGGGAGAAAAGAAGAGCTCACTTTGCAGCAGAAACAAAGAGACAAAACACACGAGTTCCTGTAGGGAGGGAGGTTGATTTGGACCCTGTATGGTCTGATCGTTTCTGGAGTACCTGATTATATTTAGTCTCCAAGGCAGTATTCAGCTTGCGAAGCTGACTATTTTCTGAACGTACATCCACATGGGACTGGAGCTCTTCTTCCAGCTGCTGTACTCTAGTCTAAGGTAAATGAAAGGAGACAGCTTTCTGAAATGTATGGCGGTGATCTGGAAACAGCATTGGCATTTGCCAAATTAACTGAAAATTATGGATACTCAACTGTACAAATGCAAAATGCTAAGACACAAGATTATAACTGAAAGAACTGGGCATGTTTAGCCTGGAGAAGAGAAGACTGAGGGGAGACATGATAGCACTCTTCAAATACTTGAAAGTTGTCACACAGAGGAGGAAGGATCTCTTCTCGATCATCCCAGAGTGCAGGACACGGAATAATGGGCTCAAGTTACAGGAAGCCAGATTCTGGCCGGACACCAGGAAAAACTTCCTGACTGTTAGAGCAGTATGACAATGGAACCAATGACCTAGGGAGGTCGTGGACTCTCCCACACTAGAAGCCTTCAAGAGGCAGCTGGACAACCATCTGTCAGGGATGCTTTAAGGTGGATTCCTGCATTGAGCAGGGGGTTGGATGGCCTTATAGGCCCCTTCCAATTCTACGATTCTAGGATTCTATGACTCCCACTTATTCTAATCCATAGTCTAGGTGGCATGATCACGCAGAACTCAGAATACTTGTGTTTCTTAAATGGCCTAATTTCTCAATTCTTATTAAGTGCACATCTTGTTTTCCATCAAGCAACTTGTCTACTCTAACTGCAGTCCCAAATACACTTTCATGTACATATGGTCCATTTAAATTTGTGGGACATTTTCCAGTAAACATGGGATTGCCAGTTTTGCAGTCACAATTTAGTGCTAGTAGTTTTACTCTTCTTAGCTAGGTTTATCCTCCCTTATCACCTGTCTCCCATCCTGGTTTTCCTCGCAAAATAATCATCACCTCCAAGACAAATAACCAAAGCTATCCTTTAAGGTAGTTATCCCACCACCACCACCTCATACTTTTACTATGAAGCCTATCCTGATATTTCTGATTGGTTTGCTGTTTCCAGGCATACAGTTGCTTACTAGAAACTTACCGGGGTGGGTGGGATAAGCCAATCTAGTTTCTGTCCTGAATCAAAAACAAATTTCAGGCAACCTTCAGAAGCCACAGCAGTGCCATGGAAGCTACTTTTTCCATGGGTTCATCTGCTGCTGCTGCTGCTATAATGTTTAAAGGCCAGCAAACACATTGGAATGGCTGTGGGCAATGATTTTGCAGCAATTCCTATCCCCTTCCCAACATTGCTGCAAGCCTTTAAACGTTACAACAGTGCCATGGGATGAACCCCTGGGAAAGTGGCATACATGATGATACTTTAAAAGTCCCACCAAAACGTTTGCTTTGAAAATACCAAGCTCAAAATGACAGAACATTATGAAGCTGCCTTGCTTTCTCATAAAATGCTTTTTTAAAAAAAATCATACTGTAACAATACTAAGTCATACAATCTGCCATTCAGCTGCATGAAGAACTTCACTTACGAGCTGCAAGGTACACACTAAGATAGAAGAACTCTGAAAAAGCAATATTAAAACAGTAAAATGGCCCTCAGCAATAAAACAGCAGCTGGTTTCATGACTCTGTGTGGTTCAGTTCGGACAACACATCAGTCAACACAGTGTGAAAACTCCATTCAACGGTTGAGTTTTTAGGGGGTATTCACCACACAATGTGTTCTAACTCCGCCGTTGTGTGACTATGAGCAAAATCCATCACAACGTTTGATTGACAGTTCCTCCACCCTCTCTCCTCCTCTGGTCCTCCCTATGGTATCCCATCAGCCATTGCTGCAAAAAAACAATCCTGGCGGCTCTCCTAGAGCGGCATTCGCTCTTGCCAGGCAAGCTAGTGGAAAAAGTCAACACAACTCTGTGGAGAACTCCATGGAGCCCGCCACACCACACACAACACAATGGTTGTGCAGGATCTCTCCTCTGCACAGCCTGGATATTCTGCATGAAGTGTTTCCCCAAAAAACTCCACCGTTGCATGGAGTTTTCCCACCAGACAACACATTTCTCAACAGTGGTGTAACAACTCCACCATGGAGTTCTAGAACCACCCTTGACTAACGTGTTGTCCAAACAGAGCCTGTCCCTCCACTTCCCTCCAGCAGCCTTTCAAGAAACGAAAAGAGGAGTGCACAGTAACTGCGATGGCTTCTCAGGCCAATCCTATGGTATTCTGCCTTGTGCCATCCCAGCTTCTTCTCTAAGTCCTTGTAAGCTTGGAAGAGAGTGCTCAGTTAGCCCAATATTGCTCTTTCCAGCCAAGAATACTAGGCTGAAAAGAACTAAGGCCTAAAAGTGGAGAAGAAACAGAAGGGGGGAGACAGGCAGTTCAAGGAATAGCCTTTCTTGACAAGGTTTAGATACCTGAAGTTTTCCTTTGTCATACGCCATTTTGTTTTTGTTGTCGGACAGCTCTTCTAGAACCTGCTTTACTTGTTGCTGGGCATGCTGGGAAAACAAGAGCCGAGCTCATACCATTTTATATACACACACAAGCAAGCCAAATGAAACGAGTCTATCAAACTCTCCATTGCCAATTAAAAATACACTGAACACAGACATTAAAGATTATTTCCCCCATGGAACTACAAAACTCTTAGCTTTATTATTTTTGTTGCTTGTTGTTCCTTTCTACACATTACTTTTCTTTTTTTGTAATTTTCAATTTTCTATTGTGAAAAATCAACAAAATAGAACAGAAAATGCATCGTGAAAACGAAAAACAGCAACCCCACATACATTATGTATACAAGATTGTCATTTTTCATCATGTGTACCGTTCATTAAAAAAGGGGGGAAAGGGAAAAAAAAGAAAGGGAGTTATACAAAGGTTTTAAGAAAAGCACACCAGGTATCCTTGTATTTATCCACTTGCAAGTTGCGTATATTTAACACCCATTCAAAAGTTGATAATGTTATTAGGTCCTCGATCAATTGCATTATGGGAAGTCTGGATTAGTCCTTCCAATGTGATAAGTCTTTTGGCTGTCATAAGGGCTCTGAAGATCCATCTGCACTGACCATGTGTTAACTTCCAAGTAGCCGACAGGTAATTTAGGAGGACCTGCACATAGTTCCGTATTATAGATTGTTTCAGTACAAAGTTCATCCTTATTATGACCTCCTCCCCAAAAGGGGCAACTATGGGGCACTGCCAAAACGTATGAGTTAAAGAAGCATTAGAGGCATTGCTTTCCTTTTAAATGTGAAGGGGCAACCTTGTCATAATATTAAGGGAGTACGTCAAGATATGTTTTGACAAAGAACTGTCTACCTGTTGGTGTTCCGAGGCAGCTTCCCGCTCCATTAATTTCTTGTTTTCTTCTTCTAGCATCTTCAGTGTGTCTTTCAGAGGACCAATTTCCAACTTTTTAAAAAAGAAAGAAAATACAACTTCATGCGCTGTTGAACAACACAGTCAGTTATCCACACTTTGGATCACCTGGTCAAAGATACCCAAATCTATGCCTGGCAACAGAGGGAGCTGGACAACTGGCAGTTACCTACGATGCAGTTCACCAACACTTAAAATGACTGGTTAAGCTGCATCAATGACAAATTATTAGGTATGCCATTTACTAATAAAAAATACAGCTCTTTAATCTAATCTAATACTGTTGCTGCATTTTGGCCCTCATGCATGTACATGGAATATTTATTTTTTTTAAATGATGCTAACATTGGAATCATAGAATCATAGAATAGCAGAGTTGGAAGGGGCCTACAAGGCCATCGAGTCTAACCCCTGCTCAATGCAGGAATCCACCCTAAAGCATCCCTGTGTTTTAGTGTTAGTGTTCAACATCTCTTTAAATAGCTATAGACCTTCCTAATATAAAAAGCTTCATAGTTGAGAATTTTATATTCATTTAATACATTTATATCCCGCCTTTTTTCCTCCAAGGAGGCGTACATAATCCTCCTCCTCTCCATTTTATCCTCACAACAACAACCCTGTGAGGTAGGTTGGGCTGAGAGTCTGTGACTGGCCCAAAGTCACCCAGTGGGTTTCCATGGCCGAGTGGGGACTAGAACCCGGATCTCCCGACTCCCAGTCCGACACTTAATTAACTACATAATTTCACTGGATAACTGCTGGATTCCCCTGAAATAACAGCTCCTGGTCATGTCCATAACTGAAGCCCTCGGTAGGCTGGACTAGGTGGTGGTGCATCAATATAGGCTGATGATGTCCCAAACCAAGTGTCAGGTATAGGTACAAGGCCAGAGGCCTTGTACAATTTAAGTAGATTTATTAGGAATAGTTCCAGAATGTTAAATGTCTCTGCAAGCTTATTTCTGTCAGAAGTTCTCACAGAAGTGGCTTGTTCACTCTCTGTCTCGGCCTTGAAGCTGCTGGTTCTCTAGGAACTTGGGAGTGTTTTTGAATGGTGGGGGGCCACTGTTTGGGAGTGTTACTCAGATTGTAGCGTCACCTTAATGGGTTGTGCTATGCTGCCCTATTGGCACATGGTCAGAGGACTTGTCTGTCAAGCTGCTTTGAATAGGCTTTAAATGCTGGTGCAAAGCTGAAAAAGCTTTACTAGGTTTTATCTCTCGACACAAGGCTTGACACCTCTCTTGCTTTGGATTCCACCTCTGCTTGGGACTTTGAAAGCACTCTGCACATAGACGCTTTGCTAGTTGGACTTTAGATATCTAAGAACTGTGCCACGAAAAGTACTGTGAGGCTTTTCATAGACTTGGACTCGCATTTGCTGTGGATTGTGTGTTTGTGGCCGGGCCTAGGTGGCAGGGAGTTGCCAGTCTTTAGCAGAAAGATGAGACTCCTGTGCCTGAGGTTTTACTTTCCCTGTGATCACGCTTACCTTGTCAGCTCAGCATTCGGCAAGCTGTGCGTGATCTTTCTTCTCTGCCCGGCTCTGGTGGCTCAGAGCATAAGTGTTTCCCCCACCCTGAGATCTTGTTTAGGCTTTAGCCATCTCCCCCGAGGTGGCAGCGTATGCAGTGTCAGGAGATGCTCAAATAAGACAGAAGCTGACCCTAACCACCCCCCTCCCCGAGTGATTGCCTAAGAGATCGTATCAGGAAAGAAGACTAAAGCTTTCTGACCAATATTCAGCTTTAAGTAGTGTTGTCTGGAGAATGTAACCATTACGCTTGTTACCATGGGATTTCCTCAATAAAAAGAAGTCTCACTGATGTGTCTCGTGTCAGTTTGCCAGCACATGTGCACGCCAGAGGGAACGGGCAGGAACACGACACCAAGTGAGGACTACTATGGCTTTCTGAATTCATTCCATTTTTCTCTGGAATTTACAAAGCTACCCAAGATTCCTGAAGAAGCCCATTGTATCTGGAGTCCACAACTCTCCACTGCAATCCAGTTAATTCTGAGGGCATTCCAAATACTAACCGAGTGCAAGTGACAGGGAAGAAAAGATCTTGTCCGCACCTGTGCGTAAAATGCCATACCTTGTTTTCTGTGAGTTCTGCATCTAATCTTTTGTTCTCTTGCATTACTTCATGTATTGTTTTCTGCATCTGCCAGTAAGTGTTAAAAATAGCGTTATCATCAATCTCATCAAAGGAAGACGCAAGCTGTTCTGCATTATCTCCCAAGGTGTATGAGGAAAACACACCAAACCACAGACTGGCAAGTTGGAAGTCCAGCTGTGCGTGCGCCAGTGCTCCTAAACATATTTCATTTCAGTATTTTTACATTTAGCCCTCCTTGTCCTAGTGCTGATCTTCACATGTTCCCCCAGGCAGATGCACTTCCTCCCTTGAGGATTGCGGGTTTCCCTTTTATTTTTCTAAAATAATCCTAAATTGATGAAATCATGCATCCCTCAACTACCAGTGATAGCAATGTGAATTTGTACAAAACCCAGTTTTTCAGAAAGCCAAACTCTCTCTCTCTCTCTCTCTCTCTCTCTCTCTCTGTATAAAAGAAAGCAAAATGGAGCGAGGGGAATCCCTCCGACCCTTCAAAATAGGAAATTAGCTAGGTATGTTTTTGGCAAAAGCCAACTTTGTAGGAAGAAAGGAACCAACGAGAGAAGAGATCTTAGTGACCAAGAAATGGGACATTTGTACAAACCAAACGCAAGGTTTATATACCTTTAATGACCTACTAACTTTCATACATTGCACCCCCTGGGAAAATGACGACTGAATCTGCGATGATCAGCAACAGTTCATCAGCTGCAGTGCCAGAGTGCACCAGTTTCTTGTGCTATTTTCAGTGACAGATTAGATAAAAATGAACGGGTACAGAAATATCCCTCTCCACCCAAAGGAAACCATGTACATAGTGTTATAACCATACCATTCTGTGACACCCAGTGAAGAGATTTCTATTCCCTTCTTGGTTTGTACACTCTGCTAGGTGGTGCCCAGTAGGAATTATTCTAATGAGCATTGATTGTCCCACCAGGGATTCAGGAAAAGGTTTTAAAAATAAGGACACAGGAAATATCCATTCTACCTCTTCCTCTAATTTCGCTTTCTCCTTCAGCAGTGTCTCTCTCTCCTGCACAGCTGTCTCCATGTCCTTTTGTATCCTGGCCACCGTAGACCCCAGGAGCTCTGTTTGTGTAGTTGTGGTCCCCTTCACTTTACAAGATTTCTGCTTGCAGTCAGTGTGCTCAGCACGCAAAGCTTCCCTGTGTAACAAACACAAACGCATTGCAGTTTTGTTATCCTTTGCCATCTCCAAAATCAGCAGAAGGCCTCCTATGCTGAACAGCAGGTATGTGCCAGAGAATGAGCCATCTTGCTTTTAAAGACCAATCTACAGCTTGTATTAAGGTAAGAAAAGATAGGAGGGAGACGAACAGAGAAGGAAGCCAGGCCATATGTGGGGAAGAACAACACGAATGCCAACTGCCTCTCTCACATCTCTCTTTGGAGCTGTGCTTTCTCATTCTGCACAATCTGCAGCTCTCCGGTAATGCTGGCCCGGGCTGCATCCAAAATTGAGTCTTGTTCTTGCAGTTTCTGATTAATTTTATCCTGCTCCACCTAAGAGGGAAAGGAAAGATTTATGAGAGTGCATTTCAGACCCTAACATTCTCACCAAACAGAAGAGCCTGCTGCTCTTCTTCCTCTGTTACTGGAGGTACTGTGCTACCCCAGAGGCAGTAAATCTATACACACCAGTTGCTGGGGAACATGGGTGGGAGGATGCTGTTGTACCATGTCCTTCTTGTGGGTCCCTGGTCGACAGTTGGTTGGCCACTGTGTGAATAGAGTGCTGGACTAGATGGACCCTTGGTCTGATCCAGCAGGGCTCTGCATATGTTCTTACCTTTCTTGTGGCTACCTTATTAGGGGATGTACAGTCGTCTGCTTCAAACCTAGTATGTCCTTATAGCCAGTTGTTTGTTTGTTTGTAAATGAGTGCCAGGCGTCAGTAGGGCACTCAATAATTTCTCCCCCCATTCTCCTACCACAGAATCTGGCTTCATGCATACAACAAAGCAGCTCTGACCGAGACTGAGTGGAGGACCACTCTTCCACCCAGCGCCTTGGCTATGGCCATTGCTTTGGTGCATCCTCCATACTATGCATAATTTTGTACACCTCTAACCCTTAGCCTCCTTTTTTCCAAGCTAAACAATCCCAGTTGATGTAACCTTCCCTCATAGGGAAGAAGCTCACCTGCTCTGTGCCTTCCCCCGTTAAAGAGGATGCATGGAGGACAGCACAGTAAAGGAATGCCTGCTGTTACCTCTGATCGTAAGAGATAACGATGGGAATTCTCCACTCCAGCCCTGAAGAGGGGAGACGCCTTGGCCGAGATCTCTTGGGCCAGCCTGGTGGGCCAAATTAGCCAATGGGCTACAGGTTTCCCATCCCTACCATACACCTAGTGCACAAACTAGACAGGCAGGTTACATAAAAGAACATTAAAATGGCTCCACACCTTAAGAGCAGCCTGATGATCCGAGATAAGTTGAGCATTCTCCATGGTAGCACTTCGAACGGTGCCACCTAATTCTGCACACTGTTGCGTCAACTGCTCATTAAGCACCTGAGGAAAAAACCGCAACAGCACCTTTCCACAGCAATAGCAACAACTTCCTCTGTAAAATTGCTATTCCCAGCTTTCTTCCCTTAGGAAAAAAAATATTTCTAGGCCTTAGATCTCTAAAGAAGACCAAGAATTCCTGGACTGTGTCTGGTGTTTTCTTAATAGCTGGGGAATGGGAGGTTAGGCAAGGGAAGTTAGTGGTGATGGAGATGCAGTTCCACGCCCAGCTCTGTGGCAATCATCCCTGGGGACTATTCCCCTAGCTCCACCCCTCCCACATCTGCAGTCTTCCATTACTCTTCCTAAAAAAAAGTATCCCCCTTTACTTGAAAACTTGGTTCTCAGCAACAAAAGTGGCACAAACAGCCTTTGCAGGGTCATTTATCTTTTTCCACCCTACATCATTTTGAACCAAGACCTTAAAACAACTATTTCCATTACTTGCACTTTTTCTGCCACCTCTCGCAAAGCGTTTATTTCTGATCGCAGCTGCACATTCTCCTCCTTTGCTCTGCTCAATGACAGCTGTGCAGCCTAGAGGGGAGGAAAAGAAAATTTCTCCCTGGGAAAAGCAAGTTTTAAAACAGGCAAAGCAGTTGGTGCTGACAAATGTAATAACTAACTAACTAAATAATAAAGCAGGAGTATCAATACATCCTACTTTCCTATCCTGTTTTTTATATCATAGGGTAATTCAATTAAAATTAGCTCAGCTATTGAATATTTAGCCAAAAGCCCACAACTATAGATATGGGTAGAATCAGACACTTTCAAAATCGTAATGAAAAAATGTCTACCCAACATAAGGTTCCCTTCTTAAACTTACTTTCCCTTCTTCACCGAGCCTGGAAATGGTACTCTCTCGGGATTCTAGAAAAGAATCCAGCAAAAACAATCATCACATTTTGTAGATATTTGTTAAAAGATTAAACACTTACATTTAGAAAGGTTTCTTAAAATAAAAATTCTAGATAAAGAACCCTACTGAGGAAAGTGCCTTAACATGCCGCTTTTTCCTAAAATACCCTTTTGGATGGGGAGGGGACAACCTTTTAAAAGCAGGATGCCTTTTCTTACAGTAAAGCAGGATTAGCAGTTATTTGTGAGTACGTACAACTGAATTGTTTCTGAGTAACACACAGAAAGAATTGGACTATAGAATCCTCATACTTTTACACAAGCTAAAGCAGCATCTACCTGATGTGAACGCTCCGTGAGACCTACAGTGCATTCCCCATGATGGCTGCAGTTGATCCTGTGAAAGGTTACCCTCTCCACTGAGACATTAAGAGAAGTTCTACAATGGAACCGATTGGAGCTTTTGAGCAGAAGGTGGAGAGCCATCTATTGGGAATGCTCTAGCTCTGGAACTGGCTGACAACCAATTTACAGTTCCTCTCGCCTCCATACAGGAGTTTCTGAATACAATTATGTAAATTCAGCTGTGCCCAATCCTCTGCTCCCTCCAGAAAGTAGTCATCAGTCTCAGAGACATCTCATCATTGCAACTCATCCCTGTAGCACTGTTTCTCTCATGTCTACCCAGCAGCTGGCAAAGAATCTCAATTAAACCTCTTTTCAACAGCTCCAACTATGAGTTGCATGGCTACTTTGCTCTGTGTTGTATCATCTCCCAAAAGACTTATGTGATTCAATCTACTGAGGCATTTATCCCACTGTTATTGCAGTCACTTCACTTAACATTTACCTTTGTTTAGATTTATAGGCCATCCTATGTTAAGACCAGGCCTGGTAAAAAAAAAAAACTTTCCCCACCTCATTAAATAGGGACAAAGGGCATCTAGACAGTCCATTCTTGAGCTTGGAACGGAACTTGTCTCACAATCCAGAACTCAATCTGTTGGCCCACACTGGTCCCTCTTTAGCTTGAAAAATGGCCACAGATTAAGAGTCGTCATGGAAGAATTAAGCATCTACAGACCCATTAATACCATCCTTTCCAGAAGTACATGCCTGCCCTTCACAGATATCAAATCATTCAAGTCTGTGTTTCTGAGGTGTGTTTTATACAGCCACATTCATCACGACAACTGTAACATCGAGCAATAACTTCCACATGTGAATGGGCCAGCACAGATTTAAGAGCACAGTTAGAACTTCCGCATCACCTCAGGCACCACGGTTTTCAGTGGACTCACTTCACACATTAAGCTGTCAAGCATTAAGGATAGAATAAGCAGGTCATGTAGAAGGTTGCTTTAAGGCAGGGGTTGGCAGAAGGTAGATCTCCAGATATTTTGGACTTCAACTCACAGATATCACTGCCAACATGGCTAATAGTCAGGAATGTAAGGACTTGAAGTCCAAAATATTTGGAGATTTACGCTCTGCTCAACCCTGCCTTAAGACTCTCAAAAGATCCAAGAGTTACTTCAATACCTAGATCACTTTTAAGCTGTATACATTCCTGCTCCAACCGGACCGTCCTCTCTTCTTCCTTTTGCAGCCTCTCTCGAGACGTCTGAATATCCTGGTGCAGGCTGTTACAGTCCTGCTGCAGAATGTGAACCTGTAATGACATCAAAAGTGCCTTATTTTGGAGACAGGGATTTCTTAAAACATTTCTTAAAGGCCTTGCATCATACTGGAAATCTGAAGGATCCAAAAAGCTAAGTTGGACTGTTTGCAGCCATAAAGCTTTAAATTTTTTAATCTGGATTTATACCACCCTTCCAATCCTTAAGGCTCAGGCTAAGACCATCAAGCTCAGTGTTAGAGCACTTGCTTTGCATGCAAAAGGTTCCAGGTTCAATCCATGGCATTTCTAGATATTCCTGGGAAAGACTCATATCAGAAATCCTGGAGAGCCACTTCTGCCAATCATTGTAGACAACAGACCAACGGTCTGACCCAATATGGCAGCTTCCTATGTTCCCATAGGTACACCAAGAAGAGAAACAAGTTCTCAGGATGGGCCCTAGGCATGGATGCACCTGGTAAAACACCGGGTAAACTTTTGTTATGCTCCTTAAATTCATTCTTTATCAGAAAACTTCTAATATTGCTGGTTCTTTTAAAAGAAACCAAAGTTTTTCTTGGCATGTGTTGTATTATATGCCAATGTCTTTTTATGCTTCCTTGCAAAATGTTGGTGATATAGTCAAATGTCAAAGAGCAGTTGATCGAGTCTGAAGATGTTCTTTTGTTACCTCCTAGCAGCTCAGTCCATGGTTTTTTCTGCTTTTTTAAAGAGTTGCGTTATTACAAACTGGGGGGGGTATCCTCTTTCCCTTATTATTATTATTATTATTATTTATTTATATAGCACCATCAATGTACATGGTGCTGTACAGAGTAAAACAGTAAATAGCAAGGCCCTGCCGCATAGACTTACAATCTAAAAAAGTCATAGTAAAACAATAAGGAGGGGAAGAGAATGCCAACAGGCACAGGGTAGGGTAAGCAGGCACAGGGTAGGGTAAAACTAACCCTTAGATGCATAGACAAAGTGCAATGATTCCTATCTGATGTATTGTAACAGTTTTGTTTAATCCACAGAAAATGGTTGCCAAGAAAAACTGTTGGATACCTCAAAAGATATGACAGGGCATTGCATTCACAGGCATGACCAAGTATATTGTCGTGTGGCTGGCCCAACATTCACCAGGGCAGCAGTAAAGGCAGAGGGTGTGCTACCAGCCTTCCTCAACCTGGGGCGCGCCAGATGTGTTGGACTGCATCTCCCAGAATGCCCCAGCCAGCAGAGCTGGCTGGGGCATTCTGGGAATTGTAGTCCAACACATCTGGAGCGCCCCAGGTTGAGGAAGGCTGTGCTAAACAGAGGTCCTATGAGGATGTCTTCACTGGTATGTAATGAAGCACAGATTCAGAGCTTCCCACACAGCAGAGGGTGATCATTCTGTAGGATTGGGGCAAAGTGCTGAACTATATATATATGGCTTATCCAGTGGAATTTTAGGATGTTTTTAGAATGTTTTTAGGATGTTTTTAGAATGTATATTATGTTTTAATTCAGTTTTATGTATTTTATATTTACCATTCTTCCCTGCCTCAATCAAAATGGAGAGGCGGGTAAGAAATAAATTTATTATATCTATCTATCTCAAGATTTATATCTTTGAATTGTAGCAGTAGTAATAGTAGTGATATGGAACATTTAGCATCAATAGTATGCAGCAATAATTTTTGCATCAATAGTTGTCCGTGAGTAGTCTGCAGATTGCACTGTCCGGTCAAATCCTAAAAGGCAGATGAATAGTGATGGGCTTCACCAACCTGCTGCCGTTCTTTTTCCACTGTCACTTCCATATCCTGCATCTGATAAAGTAAGACAGTTTGGGATTGTTCCAAAGACTTCCGCATACCAGACTCCTTGGACAGCTGCTCCGTTAGCTGCAAGCGATAAATTGGAGTGGAAAGCCCGTTCAATTTTAGACCTAGACAAGGGCTATGATGGTGTGTGACTCTCAACTCTTGTTCTCTCTCTCGGATAAGCAATTCATTCAGCACTGAGGGCAACACTGGAAATACGAGCCTGAAGGCCACCACCACTTTGCACGCAGTTTTCTTAATTTGCATATCACAATGTGGGGGAGTGCCAGAACAAAGTTAGCACAACCTTCCCCAACCAGGTGACCTCCATAATCTTTGGGCTCCCAGCACTCCGAGTTCCCATCCTGGCTGGGGCTAATGGGAACTGAAATCCATAAAATCTGGAGGGCATCAGGCTGGAAAAGGCTGTGCTACACACATACTTAACCTGAAATTTTATTATGCAAAACATGTACTTGCTCATGAAAGAGAAACTACCTTCCCAGCATCAGTGATACATCACGATACATAACATACATCATGGAGAATGCTCTGATCATTGCCAGAAGATTTATTTTCTAGCCTCGGCAGTCATGTATTCTTGATTAGTGGGAAGCTCAACGTCTTCCCTTCTCTCCCACTCTCCCATGTCTGCCAGACATCCTTCTGCCCTTTACCTCTTGCAGTTCATGATTCAGCTTCTTTTTCGTTGCCCTCAGCTCATCTGCAGCAATGGCCACATCTCTCTGCAAAGACCAAAAAACCATCACAGCGCTATTTAAACCACTGTGGCAGATTGTGCAAATGCTTTTTTCAAAGCTAGACTCCTTATCTCTTCTAGACTTGTCAGTTGTTCCAGCAAACACTTGGAATTATGCGGTGGATAAAAAGGCAGAGCTTTCCTCAGGCTCCAACAGTGGGGCAGGGGAAAGGCGGGCACTGCATTTTAATTCCTACCGTTAAAAGTTGGGCATAACATGATCAAAGAACACCTACACTCCCCTGCCTACTCCAACACCACAATTTAAAATACACAAAGTCTGCAAATTTCACATACGTTTTCTTTAATACACATGATACCAGCAAGGCGTGTGTGTGTGTGTGTGTGTGTGTGTGCAGAATTGGAGGCTTTGACAGGAACTAAAACAACACCTGTAGAAATTAGGATAAGTGGGGGAGGGAATAGAATATGCATAGAGGGATATACCAAGAATTGTACTGAACAAAATTAAAGAGTATATTTTGGAGGTCATCTAGTCCAGCCTCCTACTCAATGCAGGATCTGTAATGTAGGATGCAATTACAGCATTCCCCGACAGTTGGCTAATGTCCAGCCTCTGCTTAAATACTTCAAGCAGAGAAAATGCCACCCACCCTGCGATCCACGACTACTGGAAGTGCAACCCAACACCACTTAATAAGTGCTAGTAAGCACTGACAAAGTCTTTTCAGGTGTGTTTTGTCTCATCACGAAGGCTGAAATATTCTCCCCATTAGCACCTGGAGTCTACCATAGAGTCAGATATGTATTCCACTCTCCAGTGCAACTGCAGCCATAAGATTACTAGCCCAGAAATATGGCTGGCCGGCTTGTGGCAACGCTCAGCCATTCCCAGTTTTAGCAAGACACACCTAAGGCTTTGAACACACCAACATTTCAGTCACAATTCTATGCACATTTAGATGGAAAAAGTCCAACAATTCCCATCATTCCTCAGCCAGTATGGCTCGTTGGGGAATTTTTCCATCTAAACTGGCATAAGATTACACCCTTAGTGATCCTTTTAAGGTTAACAGCATAATTCTAGCAATCTAGCAAACGTGGGGCAAAGAACGTGGGAAAAACAGGTCATCACGAGCATGGAAAGCTTCCGGACCTTTGTCGCAGTTGCAATCTCCAGGGCAGCGCTCAGCCTTTGCGCTTGATCTCTGGCTTTTTCCTCCTCTTCCCGTGACTCCCTCAACTGCTGGCATAACATTCGCCCCTCCATTTGCAACACCTTTAATTCTTCCATATGTTCCTTCTGTATTGTGTTCAAGCGCTGTTCTAAGTTGGCTGTAAAAAAACAAGGAAGGAACCAAGGCACATCAGTAGAGAGCTGAGCTTCCAAAACTTCTGATAGCTAAGGCGTGGTTTTTTTGGTTTTTTTGGCTTTTTTCTGAATTAAGATGTGAAGCGCACTTCAATCTCATACTCGAAATGGTTTAGAGCAAAAGAGTAAATGATCTGCAGTCCAAGGAACCTGTACTCTGGTTCAGCATAAGCCAGTCCAGAAAGCATGTCCTAATGGGAGCACAGGCAACCGTGCTGTGTTGCTGATGTTGGATAGCCAATCATACCTGATGGAGATACATGGCAGAACTACCCTCCCCAGACAAAGGCAGATTAGAAGAAGGTGGAATTCAGAGAAGAGAATCATACAGAGATGCAACTGTTATAATGTGCGGCTGCTTTGGGCTCACACCGGCCTATCAGTCAATTAACTCATTACTCGTGGCACACGAGCATCTCAATTGTGGCACACTTGTTGGGAACCGCTGCCAGAAACTTAAACAGATGCACACTGGAGGGAAGGGATGAAAGCATCTAGTGCCAATGCAGCCTTCCCTTCCCTTCCTGCAGTACCTGTATGCTTTGGATTCAGCTCTTTTTCCGTTTGCAACCGGAACATGTTCAATTTCAGGGTCTGCATGACACTCTCCAGCCGGCACATCCGATTCACAAGAGTTTCACAGGTTCGCCACAGTGTGTCATTCCCTCCAATGAACGCCACACGGGCATGGACAGGGCTGATGGACTGGTGATCGTTGGAGTTCTCCAATGGTTTTGAAGGGAAGAGTTCCATACTGGAAGAAACAAAAAGGAGTAAATGCCCATTTGTTTAGAATATATATATATATATATATATATATATATGTGTGTGTGTGTGTGTGTGTGTGTAGCCCTTGATACTAACAGCACATCCATATGGCTGCAAACTAGAACATAGCTAAGAAGAGACAAAACCTATTTCTCATCCCAGATTGATCGGGACAAGACAAATACAACGTTTTCCTTTCTCCCATATGAGAGAACACCTGCCATTTATTCTAGCTGCTCACCACATGTGATAGTACGTGACCTTCCCCCACCAAAAGGGGACCCACAAAGAATGCATATACACAGAAATGGAGCTGCCCTATTCACTAGACTATGTTTCAGTGTTATGTGCACAAGACTCAGGTTTGTCTGCTCACCCCTGTCCTCTCCTCCAGCACAGGCATGAGATCAGAAGCTTCTGCTTCTATTTTCAAGCAAACTGCAGTTTGTTGTTACGTCTGAACCCAGATAAACTGTGGGTAGTGTTAACTATTGTTTTTTTAAAAAACAAACTAACATCACTGTACACCATCATTTTTGTTTACACTATAGGTAGCAACATAAACCTCCTTTACAAAACAGCATAGTTTTTAGGGCTTTCCCCACTGTCCACATATTATTTAATGTTTGATATAAGATTAGATATGTTATCTTATATGGCCACACAGAAAACCACTTCAATTCAAAGTGTTACACTGCTTAGTCTGACGTTTGATTAAATCAGAAAAGGGCAACGTCTTAATAACTTGGATACTGGAAAAAGAATCCATGTTAGAAGCTCAGAGACAGAAGAGAAAGCAAAGCAAGGAAAATGTGGAATGAAGGCTGCAATCCTATGTACACTTTCCTGGAAATAAACTTCATTAATCATGGCAGAACTTACTTTATTTAATTTCGTCATTACATTTTCTATACCTAAAATTCCCTAGGCAGTTCACAAAAAATTAAATCCATGAAATACAACATGAGTAATGAGGCATAGGAATATGCTGCAAAGCATCTATTTGAACAATACCTGTGTCCGTTCACGCCCAGTGTCCGTAGATCCCTCAATAGTGCATTTGTCTGCTCTTCAACTACTCTCATCCTCTGGTTCAGTACTATGAAGGTTTCAGGAGCTGTTGGATTGATACTCACTGGGGAAATAATTGGCCTTGCCATCATGGATTCAGCATTCACTAATTAACTGCAAATAAAATAAACCCATAGATATAAGGAAACTTAAAATCTGTTGATGGAGAGAGAAAAAAGCAGTACAACCAAAGAAACTGAATCAATGAGAAAACTATGTCTCTGACAGGATCCAGTGGGAAATCTTTCATTGGTTTTAATATTCAGCTTAAAACATGAGCCGCGATGGCCCTTCAGAACAAAACAATCAAACATTTTGGAGCCCCGGACTCAGTGCATTTAGTGGAGCCTGTAGAAGACAACCTTTGCTTGGTGGAAGGCAGGCAGTTCCTTCTGTAGCCATATGGGCTTCACTCCCCATATCCAGCAAAGCTCCATTATGGATCAGTAGAGAACACGAAAATAGCAACTACACCTGCAATCCTGAATACACCTCCCTGGGAATAACCCAACAGAACTGAATAAACACACTTTGGATTCAGCTGAAAAAATTATCAGAGGGTTACAAATGCCTTTCCTATGAAGAAAAACTCAAAGAGGTTGGGCCTTTTTAGTTGTGGTGGGGAGACAACCAAGGGGCATTGCAGAAGTTGGCAAAAATTATTAATGGCATGAAGCAAGTGAGCAGAGAGAATTTGTGGTCTCTTGAAACACTAGAACCCAGGGCCATCTGACATTGCTGATGGGCAGTAGATCTGAGGCAAATCAAGGGAAGCACTTCTTCATATAACATGGGATGAACTTAAATCAAGGACTGTGATAATAGGGGTTATCTGCGTTCAGGAGCAATATACCTCCAATTACCCGAGGAGATGCCAACAGCTCAGTGGTGAAAGCACATATGTTTTGCATGGCTGAAAGTCCCAGGTCCCCTAATCTCCAGCTAACAGCTGATAGGATTGGAAAGACCTTTCTGGGGAGTCACAAGCAGTCAGAATAGGCAACACTGGACTAGATGGACAAACAGTGGCTGAGTTCCTACGGGGACGGGCGGGCAGGGATAGGAACAGAATGGGAAACAACCATTGATTAGCGTGTAGTCTGAACTCAGCCAGTTTGACCGCACAGAAGGCAGCTTCTCACATTCCTTATCAGCCGAGGCGGGTGGCTCTGATGTCAGTAGGGCTATGAATCCATTCTGGATTTCAGTCAGAACCAATTAGAACTCTAAACCAGCTACCCAAGGGGCTGAAACCCATTTTAGGGATAGGATTCAACACTTTGGACAGCTCCTTTAGAATTCTGGCTGAAACACAGCGAAGAATCACCACCCCACTGACGAAGGAGCCACCAGCCTCCACTGTTCCCAACCAGATCATAGGGACAAACAAACACCGTGTGAAGTCGGTCTCTCCCCACCCCCCACCCTTCCCCACCCCCATGCCCAATTGCCTTGCTGCTTTTAAGTGTCCCAGACCCATCTGGTTGGTCCTTGATGCAAGAAAACGGTAACCTTCACCTGGTCCAGCCAGGTAAGTGTTTACATTTTCCCTCATCTGTGACCCCCGACACGCCTCCCTCCAGTGACCCTCTCTCGCACTCCTTGGGCTGCATCCAATCCTACCCCTACTTAGAGTAGCCTCATTGAAATGAATGGGACTTAAGTTAACCGAACCTTGGATACCACCCCTTTTCTCCCCATACGCCACGGAAGGCACTTCAGGCCGACTCTGTAACCTACCTCCTCACTAGAAATGCAAAGCCCCCCGCAGGAGCTCTGCTCTCCCACCTACCCCCAGAGCGCAGCAGCAGCTCCGCCAACGCTACGCGGCCTTGTTTCCATGGAGCTCCTCCACAGTTTCAAACCGACCCGCTTCCTGAGTCCCACGCACGCGCCCCCTAATTCTCGCTGCATTGTGGGATTCGTAGTCCAGTCCAGTCTTTACCTTCACTAACATACAAATCTGCGGCTCCCGCTAAGGGAGGCGTTGGAAAAGTCACGCATGCTCAAGGAAAACTACCCAGCATGCTGGGACGTGTAGTTTCTGGATCTTCTGTTGTGGCTACTGTTTGTGCTGGGTGTTCTAAGAAGCTAGTACTGGAGATTGTGGTTAGTTCTCAGCCTTGGTTTCTGACTAAGGGAACAATCCTACTCATGTTGAGGCAGGAAATACCCTATTTCCTGCTTTAACGTGCATAATATCGCATGCTAACAGAGTTTTCGGTCACTGTCGATGCAAGATTGTAGTCCTTATAGTTAAAATGAGATTGTATCTCCAAACTTTGAAAGGAGAAGACTGTGTGTGATTTGTTTCACATGATGCTCTCGATAATGACTTGTTTAGGATTTGCAAGCTCTGTTGCCCATCATCCGTTTGCTCTTCTGACCAAGTCAGAATTCCACCATAGATTCGCCCTAACTCTTTAAATGTCTCTACATTAGGGAAATTGAATTATTTATCCGGGGCTTCTATGCTTCCTGATTCATTGGTACCATAGTTATGAGCTGCATTACAAGGGAGGAGAGGGGCAACAAGGGGATTGAATTGAATACTTCTCCTCCATTTTGTTCCATTGAGTTCTATTGGGACAGCACGATCTAGTGGCAGAAGATCCTTCTGTTTGCTGGCTATTAACACTTTAAAAGTGATTCTTTTTATCTGGGATTTCTGGAGGATTCTGCAGGAGACATTCTGGTTATTGACAATGTCATGAAATTCACCCAAACTTTTCCGTGAGTGGCCAATCATGAACGTGCAATAAATTGCTTGTTTAGAGGAGCCCTATCTTCACTGCACCCCACTGCCATATGTGTATGTTTCTCACCACTGCATCACTGGACTGCATGAGAAGCTGACTTTTCCTGCAGTCGTTAAATGCGCAGGACCCCATAAGAAAGAAAAGAAAAAGGTGGCAACCCTACATGAAACATGCACCACACTGCACTGCACTAGGATTCTAAGAGATGCTGGTCTTATGTAGCAGGTGCATTGTTTTAGATAAAGGACTGCAACAGCATGTAACTCGCTGTTGCGCAATGCCTGTCTGAAAACATATTTGAAAGGTTAATGGTTTTGTAAAGTGGCTGGTGGCTAAAGTGAGTTGCAGCTTGCTCCTTTGCATGTTTATTTAGAAGTAAATCTTACTGAATTCAAGTGAACCTACTTTCAAGTCTGCATTGGATGGTAGGAGCAGACAAGAAATATTTGCATTAATCAATAACCTCATTTCTTGTTTAGCTTCCCATTCCACTTAATTGAGAAATTCTACAACATGATAACTACTGAGCCCAAATAAGCTCGAATAACGGAAGCTAAGCGCCGTAAAACAATTTCTATCTGGCCTTACCCATTTTATATCAATTATAATTACTGGATGTATTACAGGTAGGGTGGCTTTATGCTAGAAAAGTGATAGGTTTTCGGTTCCTTCAGGTCCTAAAGGGGAGGTGTACCAACAGTGCGTCGGGGTCACCCATTTTCTCTTTCTGCCACCCTTGCTTGCAGAGGGCTTTTGAGATTAGGCTGAGGGCTGAAAGTTGCTCGCCGCTGTTGCCACCTTTTAATGACACTGCAACACCATTGTGGTCAAGAGGCGTGCCTATATGACTTCTTCCTCATGAGAAAACGGCAGAAGCCCTCCCCTTCCTGGAATATAGTCAGTCACTGTCCTTGTAGGTGGAACTGAGGTATGTATCCCAGCCTGAGTGAATATAACATGCTTCTCGTACATTAATTAGTTTTTTGAAGAAATGTGTGATGAAAATGATTCTTAGTGTGTAACTTTTACACATGTTCTCTAGATGGCAGGAGAGAGCAGCCAGGAGTGAAAGGAGAAATTGCTGTTGGGTAAGGTCTAAATATTTACCTTGTATGATAGTTTAAGATTACTCTTGGGGGTGGGGTGGAGGTTAATAACACTTTTAAAGTGATATTTGGAACTTGGAAAGTTCATTCTCTTAAAAATGCAATCTGACAGCGTAACAGAGGGCTGGTTCACATGGTCAGAAATGTAGGTGCGTTGCGTGCCTCATGGGGTGTAGCAGTTCATCCTTACCTACCATTCTACATATTTTATTTATTAAATATATAAATTGCTCCCTCTGCTAAAACAAGAAACAGAGGAGAAAGAAACACAAATGCAATGAAATATGAGAGTGGCGTTAAAATTAAAGAGTTACAGAACATTACACATTAAAAGTCTGATAGAACAGAACAGCCTTTATTGCACGGAGGTTCCATTATCCACACAGAAAGTAACTTTTTATGTACCCTGCTAGACAGTTGGACATGTTGGTTATGTTTTCATTAGCAGCAAAGAGTGCTTGCTATCAGCATCGGCTGGTATGGCAGCTATTGCTATTCCTGGATAGAGATAGCCTGGCCACAGTGATCACTGTTAACCACAAGACTGAAGTACTGCAATGCACTTTATTTGGGGTTGGCTTTGAGATTAGTAAGGGTTCCTGTTGTGCATAAATGACTCCTGTGCTGAAATCTCTGCACTGCCTGCTAATTAGCTACTGAGCCATGTTCAAGGTGTTGTTTGTTTATAAGTCCCTCAACACCTCAGGACCAGGTTATCTAAGAAATTATCCTCCAGAGGCTCTGTAACACCCTCCAGAAGAAGGTTTGGCCTAGTCACCTTGGTCTTTACTTTCAGAGGGGTAGGCCTTGCTTACTGGTAGGCCTTGCTATTGGCTTTCTGATGCTTGCTTGGTCATGGTTTGGAGGAGGGCCTTCTCCACTGTGGCACCAACCATGTGGAATTATTTCTCCATTAGATCAGGCAGGCTCCTAGTGTGGAGTGCTTCTGCTGTGAACTGACACACGCTTGTTTACCCGGACGTTTCCCTGGCAATTGCCAGCTACCCCTGGTGATTTTAAGGACATCTGTTATTGTTCTACCATTGTTTTATCTATTTATTTTATTGTATGTTTTGTTTATTTTTGTGAACCGCTTTGGGATTTTTTTTTTAATTTAAAGTGGTATTAACAGATGCTGAAATAAAGCAAAAACAAAACTGTTCCATACATGTTATACATATTTTGCACCATCTATTCTGAATCTTTTCCACAATGCTTTCATATATTAGTTCAATACATTATGGATCTCTTCCAGACATTTTGAATAAACTGGGATCCAAGTTGGGCAAAAATATGAAAGTGGTAATTCTTGAATTCTTACTCTGACCAGTACAACATTCTTTAGGGCTGTTCCTTTAAATGTATCTTAGACACACACACACACACACACACACACACACACATCACAATTGCAATAAATGTTGAGGTGAACTTTTAACTTAAGGATTGGTTATTGCCAACAAAAACAAAAATGAGAAATGACATAGTCCCTGGGGGCTTGTCTTGAAGCTCATTTTAAAACACTTTTTCAAGTTTGCTTCATGGACTATAATTAATTGTTTCATTTTCAGTACTGTGGATTGGCAGACTTGTGTCACTAGGGAAGCAATTTTGAAGGGGTGGGGGAAGCCTGTGTATTTATAATCACAACACAGCCTGTCAACCTCTTAAGACTGCAATACTAGGCACACTTCCCTGGGAATCAACCCCACTGAATTTAGTGAGACTTACTTCTGTCTGAACAACCATAAGATCGTGCTGCAGACTTAAAAAGAACCAAAGTTAGGAGTGAAGGCTGCAAGATCTGAGAGGAGAAAATTAACCTCACTATCAGTATGTGTAGCATCTAAGCCTGACAGGCAGAAATGCTTGTTCTAGTTTCAGTTACAATATTTTGTGGCCTGCCTGCTGTACATATTTTAACAAAGCTTTTAGCTCCATCATGTACCACTGAAGATGAGAGAGCGATGGGTATTGCAGCCTTGGTGCTGGACACCCCTAGTGGTGTAGTGGCTAAGGTGTTGGACTGGGAGTCTGGAGATCCGGGTTCTAGTCCCCACTCGGCCATGGAAACCAACTGGGTGACTATGGGCCAGTCACAGAGCCCAACCTACCTCACAGGGTTGTTGTTTCAAGGATAAAATGGAGAGGAGGATTATGTATGCTGCCTTGAAGGAAAAAAGGCAGGATATAAATGTAATCAATAAAATAAAAATAGTAATTTCACTCTGGTTCAGACTTTCTATAATCCAATAACTAATCTGCTATCTTCTGATTAATTAAATTATCTGGTGTTTGCCTTTGAAACAGCTTGGATTTATTCGAGATGCATCTGGACTTTGTGATTTGGGAGAAAGCAGTGAGCCTTTGCATTGGGGGATGGGTGGAAAGGGAAAAAAAATTGATGGCTAGTGAGAGTCTGGATGTATTAATGTTAGGGTACTCTCTACAAGAGCGTTTTGAGAGCTGTATTCAAAGTGGCAATAGAAGCCCAAAGACAAACATTTCCTAAAAAGTGGAAGGACATAATATTTGCTTTGTGTTGCTGTAGTGCTAAAAGAGATGGGAATTATTGTCATCTTTCATGTTCTGGATGAAGTGATAATCCATTCACATAGGGAACATTCTTTATCATAAAAGATACATGGCACGCATGAAGGCTATTTAGGGCAGCCTCCCCCCATTTTATGCCCCCCAGATGTATTGGATGACAACTCTCATAATCCCTATCTGGGAGATTATGGGAGTTGTCCAGCACATCTGCAGGGCACAAGATTGAGGAAGGCTGATATAGGGGATTATAGATAATAATGAGAAATGTGTATTGTATTCAGAAGCTAACATTTATCTAGTGCTGATAGAGGAATATAGGTGTGATGTATTCCCTATATCCCACTTCAACCACTAGGCAGGCTGTCACATTCGGCACCATTTGAAGCTGCTACTAAAGGCACAGGAGCAGGGCCTACTAAAAAAGTTGGCAACCCTAGCTGAAATTTGGCTTCTAAAGGTTGTGATCCTATACACAATTACTTGGGAGTATATGCATAGGGTTGTTAGCTAAAACGATTTTGGAACAGTTAGAAAATTCTAATGACTGGCCACCCATTTTGTTGATATAAGGAAGAAGAAATGATCTTTTTTTCCTTTATGAAATTTATTTTTTAAAATCAATAAAAATCGAATAATAAAAGTAAGTTGGCAAACCTAACCGTTGCCTGCATATAACAAGAAATGGCACCAACTATTTAAGTGTTTGTTTAGGATTTAATATATTCTTTTTTTTTGTCTGTTCCCCATCAAGTAGTAGGTCTTCAATAGTAGGTAGGTCAAGATCAGGTGGAGTGTGCATGCATTTGTATGTGAGAGAGACAAAGGGAGAAATGATAAGTAAAATATGAGCTTTTAGGGTGACAACTACAGCAGCTTGTTAGAACATAGCAATAGAAATGGTGACAGCGTTTGCAGAAGTATGGATATCAATATTATTTAAAATTTACTATTTGCTTTTCTATTAAAATACTTTGGGTGATGTACAATAAGGAAAAATCTAGAACATATACAGTTTAAACCCAATATTGAAGCGAGAGAGAGGCCCTTTCTACACCTAAGGGTTATCCCAGGAAAATGGAGGGATCATCCCCGCCTACTCCTGGGATCCCCTGTGTGGCATTTGGATGCACAGGAATTATCCCGGGACAATCCCGGGATATAGGGCTGGGGTAGACATGCCCTGAGAGAGAGAGAGAGAGAGAGAGAGAAGTATGGCCCCTTCATTAACTACTTTGAAGTGAACCATAAAAATGTCTTGTTTCACCCTAGTGAACGATTTTCAGGATGGATTTTCAGCTGCTGCTGTTTTTATGTGTTTAACTCTGCTTGCTTTTAATTGTAGTTTAACTACCGTATATGTTATTGTTTTCTTAAAATCTTGCAAGCTGCCTTCGGAGAGTTTTTACCCTGGAAGGCAGGGTAAAATAAATATCAAATAAACAAATAGATATTATGTTTTTGAGATGCTCAAAAGTTAAGATTTGTGAGGCGTGCCGGGCAGCGGCACTGAGTGAACAAGCCAGGTGCCGTTTGAATCTCTCTCCAATGCCACTGAACTGGCACTAATCCAGAGCAAGGCCACATCAGGGGCAGTAGCAAGGGATTAAAAGGACAGCTTGCTCATTCGCTGCAGTTGTGCGGCACGCTCCTCACCAAAAGGCAACAAGTAAACACTTTTCTAAAAAAGAGGCTGACCTGGTCAGTCCAGGGAGGTGTCAGCGGCAGTAAGCCCTGCTGATATCTCTGGGTCTTGGCATTTGCCTGAGGACACAGCATACTGGTCTGCACACTTACTAAACTAAGCACGCTGGGACTGCTTTAAACAGACATAGGATTGCGCTATAAATCTTCTCATTACGTGGCAGCAAATCAAAGTCTGCTACAGTGTGTATGGTGCTTGCTCAATAGAGAGCAAAGAACAATGTTTGGCTCTCTTCTAAGTGTGACCTGTACCATACACACATTTGTTTCATTCAGGCACTATATCTTTATGTGAATATCATCACATTTTAGGTGTATTTTTTTTTTAAAAAAAAATGTAATGTGTGTATTGGGCCAAAGGTTGAATCTCAATTTTTTTAACTGTACACATTTGTTTGTTACACTGGTCTCCTCTACACCATGTGGGGCGTGTGTCCATCTCGCGATGCCAAACAGAAACTGTGGCACAACCCCATATTAGCTTGTGTGTCTCTCTTGAAATAGCCTTCTCCCCGCCCCGAGCACAACCACGTACATACACTTGCAGTCATAGCTCAAGCTGCAGTCTAGATCCCTTGATACAGACTAAATAAGCAGCTGCATTTAAACCAAAAGAGTATAAAAAGAAACTTCTATTTAGGTCGAATTAAAACTTCTGGAGGTGCTTTCATAATTTCAGTTGGGGATTCAGTGACAACATTTGGCAAAGGACTCTCATTTTTAAAAGTCACACTATTAATTTTGCAGTAAATGCTGTCAGATCAAACAAGGTTCCTCATTTGGCTTTTACTGGAGAGAGCGCATTGATTTCCGCTTCTTTTTCACATTCGTTTGAGAAGCCTCTGTTCAGTTAGAAGAGATGGTGCCAACAGTAATACAACACATTAAAGTTGCAGGAGGTTTTGGTTTGTGTGTGGATTTTTTTTTCTTAAGTAGTTCAGCTAAACAGTAGTATATCTGATCAAAGCACCTGATGCTAAGAAAGGAGATGGAATTATTTTGATGTATTTTGTGTAACAGGCCTTTACTGTTATCTCTTAAGAGAAAGAATGTGGGTTCCCCCCACTCTCATTTTAGGTAGGCATGCTGCATTGATTAAAATGGTATCACAAATCTTGAGTTCAGACGTGCTGCCACTCAGATGCGTTTCATGATATGAATTGACATCACTGGGAGTATAACTATTCAGTGGAAGGGGCAGGCAATAGCCCAGGGTCATAAGGCCTGGACTCACCCAGGAACCTGTTTCCACTGAGGTGCAGTGTTTGAACCACCGCACCAGGATTTTGATGGGAATTCTATTTTTCTGATGCTACCAGCAACTTTTCTGGCTATCGCAACAAGGATATTTTTGAACACAGAATATAACATACCTGTCATGCTGATTGTTTTGCCCTCTCCTTTGTCGGGAAACATAAGATGATGTTCAGATAGATTTATGTGACCAGGTTAGGCTAGTTTCATAGCTAAAGCAATAGAAGGGCCACTATAGTGGCCATAGCTTTACCTTGAGCTTTATCTTAGCATAAGCGAAGCCATGTTGGTACTGGAGTTCAACTGTTCATTAAAAAAATATCTTGCGCCTGGTGCAGAAATAACATTCACTCTGAGTGAATTTTGAAACAGCTGACTTTTAAGTAAGTTCCTCTTACAGGACAGACAGGAAGGAGCTAGTTTAACCACAGAAACTACAGGAGTCAGTGGTCAGCTAACTTTCCTACTGCGTCAACAACGTACTTTGCACATGCTCAGTTGTTTTATATCTACGTGACCAGAACTTGCTATAAAACAGCTGGCACACCCAGCAAGAGTCAAAGAGGTGCACCTTTCTCCATTGCAACGTTTCCCTTCTATCAATAAACATGTGTTGAAACTTGGAAAGCGTCTTCGTAATGTTTGGGCCACGACACTATCTTGACTTCATCTCCTACTAAAAATATATTTGCTTCTCTTGTTGAGTTTATTAATGAAATCTGATGGCTTTATTTGCAGCAAGGTCAGGCTGTATTCGCCTGTGGCACTAGCAACACATTTGAAACCTTTGTGCCACATTTGTATGTTGCTAATGTGGAATAGGGTGCAAAAGATAAATGAAATGTACGCTCTCTCCACTGTAGTTTTAATATTTGTGTTACAGACCAGTTTAAGCACAAACCCGGAGTTAAGCGTCCTGTGTGAAAATACCTTGGGACTGCCCTTCCTAAGCGAAGCGTACAGAAGGTAGCCTCCTCTCTGGTTAAAGACCTGTTTTCCAAATATTTATTGTCCCTCAATTGAATCAACTGATCTATAGTTTCAGGATTCAAGGAACTAGACAAAATGTTATTAACTGAAATCAATACCCTGCTCACACGGTTATTTTATTGGATGCCTTCCTGGGGTGACTGAATGAATCATTGCATGAAATGAGAGCCCCATTTAAATTTCTTCTTGCTGTAAAGGTACCCTTTTTGCATCCAGACACAATTGTGCTATTTTCAAGGAAATGGCTTAATCTGAGCATTTTATAAATCAAAGCTATTGACAATGTTGTTTCATAGGGCCTGTTCAGAAGACACCTGAAACCATGGCTTTAATCACAGTGGTTAAGCTTAACCACTGTGGTTAAGGCCATGGTTTAAGGTGTCTTCTGAATGGGGTCAATGTCTCCCTCAAATTGTTAGTTAGTGCTTAGAGCTGTGCTTCCCAAACCCATTGGCTGAGAATGACAGAAGTTGGAGTCTGATGCAACTGGAGAGAATGAGGTTGGCGAAAATTGTACCATAACTTGATTTTCCACCCTGTTCTCCTATTATACGCCTTTACCTTTCTGCTTAGGATGAGATAAAGGCAGGATCTCCACTACTGCTTTAAGACGGTTTATAACAGTAGTGACAACTGTTGGGGCCCAGGACACAGTTTTTAAACCATTTTCAAAGTGTCATATCCTGCTTGGTGTAGATCTGGTCAATGCTGCATTGTTGAGGTGCCCTTTTCTGTTTTGGCTTATGCCTACTTGAGGATGGGGGACTAAGCAAGATTTTCTTGTCTTGTGACTGTTGAACTCCTGACAGCATAGTTTTCGAAAACTGCTGGTCTAGACATTGAGTCAATATTTGCTAGAATGTCAAAGATCGTCCAAGTGTTTCCCATAGATATTCTCTTGGTTTTTAAATGTGGGATGTAGAAGACATCTGTGAACTGGTGTCTTAGCTGGGAAAGAAAATCAAAGCAAACTTTGTTGGTATGTTGGAGGATCCTGAGGCCTAGGGTCCACACTGAGTATGGCATGTATGTTTCTCTCCTTTATTTTTTATTTTCTAGTTTTTTGTTTCTTTGGGATGCTATTTCCTTTGTCCAGGCCTTTGAAACATACAATATGTATCTGATTAATAGGCCTCACCCCAGAGGCAATCCCAGTGGCAGGAAATAGGCATGCAAGAGCATTTGAGATTTCCTTTTGTGAGACAGACTTGAACCTTCTTTACTTCAGTCTTGCCTCAGACCACTGTGACAATTAGTCAGGAGAAGCATCAGAGAAATCCACTTAGAGGTAAATCTGGAGGCAGCCCTCACAAACTCCGTGCATCAAGAGCCGCTATGCGAGAAAGACCCAGAATCATGTGTGGGCAATCTGGGGCCCTCCAGATGATGTTGGACTTCAACTCCCATCATCCCTCACCATTGGCTATGCTAGTTTGGGATGATGAGAGTTGCAGTCCCACACATTCTCCTCCCCTGCCATAGATCACCATGTACTGAGCAATAAAGCTTTATCTCTTGGTGTCTCTCTGTCAGGGATGAACACAGACAATGCAGAAGAGCTCTGGAGCAGAGAGTACCAGAACAAACAGAACCTGCTCTCTTATGTAAACATCATGAGAGTTGGAGAGGTAAGAATGCCCATCTGTGTCAACCTTGGGTGCCAGAAGGTTCCCCTGCCTCCGTAACGAGGATATTGTTATTTTTTACTTAGTATTACCAATGTACATGGCCCTTTATAGAGTAACGTCAGCAGAAGAGACAGGTTGGGACTTAGAATTTAAATTTAAATTGTGAGTTTGAAAGAAATTATTGAGAGAGAGAAAGGAAAGGGGAAAGCAGGAATTATGGGGTGAATATATGCAAGTCCATTTCTTTTGACTTCATTTTAGCAGGGGAAGAAGACAAAGGGACATTGTCTACATAGATCTTCAGTGAACAGCAATGAAGTTCTATCCTTAATTTGGCTTTGCTTGCTGTTTACCATCCCTTGCTAAGGGTATGCAAAGCTGGGCTCCTCCTCGTATACTCCCTTCCAGGCAGTGGAGAAGAGCTAATGGGGAACAAGGTGAGCTGCAGGGTTTGGCTTGCTCAGGCAGGGAGGGGGTATGCCTCAAAGCAGGGCTCCCCAACCCTTTTGCATCACTGGGCACATCTGGGATTTTGAAAGTGTTGTGGGTACTGTTACAAAATGGCTACCATGGTCTTGTTTTCTAATCATAAAGTGGCTAAAATGGTGGGTGGGGTTGGTTACAAAATACTCATTACCCAGAAGGCAAAGTGGTGAGACTCAAAGAAAAGTGCCCCAGAACCTAAGGACAGGTCAGAGGTGGGGTCTGAGGTTTAAAACACCAAAACATTTAAACCCAATTAAAGGAGATGCTGGAGAGAAGCACCAGTGTCCCTGTTTTTTTAAAAAATTAAAGGCCGTAAGAAATAAAACAAAAATCAGGAGGGCCAGGGAGCCTGGAGGGCCCATAGAGAGATGCCCATGAGTAAATCTGTGCCCCTGGGCTCCTTGTTGGAGACACCATCTTTAAATGCCAGCCCTTTTCTGGGATAAACAATGGTTTCTGATGTTGGGGGATTTTTCTTCCACCTCTCCAGACAAAGGAAGTGAAGGAAAAGATCCGTCACTAGCTCCAGAAAAGCCAGGTCTGTGGAGAGTTGCCTGTAGCCATCCAAAGCCTCCTTGTGTGCTATGGTAACATCTATTTCCAGAGACACAGAAGCGCTTCTGCTGCTCACGCTCCATTCCAAAGGTCATCACTGTAGCCTTAACCAGTCTCTTAGGTGCATGGGGTGGGCAGATGTCAGGCTTGCAGGATCTACCTTTTAGAAACTGGAATCCACCAACTGGATCCTGGTGCAGAAGACAAACACTTAGAATTACAGCATTCTGAGGCCAGGAATCTGAGTGCCAGAACTGAAGAGAGCTCACTTTGTGTGTCATTTCCCACACAAAATCCACTCCAGGTTACCAAAAGCGTTCTTCATTTCAGCAGGATTAATTTAGGGTCAAGGGGAGACATTACAAGAAATTCTTGCCAGTCAAGAATTGCAGATTGCCCAGAAATCTACTAGTAAATACAGATCTACCTTCTTCCCACCTCTGCTGTGGTGTGTGTGAGCCAGACTATTCTAGCGGTCATGTCTAGATGGATCAGAAGCATTTTATGCATCAGGTCAGTCCTTTCTTGATCTCAGGCGCATGTGCAGCACATCCAGGAACACTGGGAACTATGGCAGATCAGTTCCCATGGTTCTGAGCTGTTTCAGGTATACCAGCTTGGATCCTAATGTATCTATCCCAACCCTCTTCTTCTCCTCCTCCTTCAAGGGCCTAGACTTAAAATCTGGACAGTCTTGTTTGAATGAACTTTCTGGGTGCCCATCCAGAAAACGAATCCACCAATAATGTGGGATTGTCTCTACAAAAGAGTTTGGGTGGATACCCATCCCTAATTACCTCCTGGGCCAGTTACTCTCCTCTTGCTACACTTTTTGTATTCTATAGCTGATTACTGTCCCAGGACTAGAATAAATGAAACACTGTCCATGCCATATGGAAAACATGGTTCTCTCTGAGAAAGCTCCTTTAACTAAACTCCAGGTTTGGAAACAATAGTTCCCACCTATTTTGGGAGCTCTAATGCTAGCCCCAACCCACTTTTTCATGCATCTCATCTATTGTACTGGTTAGAGTGTTAGACTAGGAAGAAGACACCTTAAACCATGGCTTTAACCATGGTGGTTAAGCCAGAAAGCCAGGCAGTGTTCAGAAGGCACTTTAAACCACAGCGTTAACTACAGTGAATAAGGCTTTTTGCTTTATTCACCATGGTTAAAGCTGTGGTTTAAACTGTCTTCTGAACACAGCCTGGCTTTCTGGCTGAAAGCCATGGTTTAAGCTGTTTTCTGAACTGGGCCATTGTATATAATACTTATAGTGTTTACAGTATTTGAAGTGTTAAGTGCTCAGTAACATTGCCTTAAAGTAAAGCTGTATTCCACTGATGTTTCCTTAGCACAAATGACATCAAAGTGGAAACTGAAAAAGAAGCATACTTCAAAGTATCTGAAGGAGGATCATTTTGTAGTTAGTACCAAAACATCCTGTAGAACCTTGAATGAAATGTTAGACTCCTGCTTTTTGCCACCCTAGTTTACTGCAGACCCACTGTGTGGCTGCAATGGAGAAAATGGTGGGTGGGTTTCAGTCCCCTTTGAAATCAACGGGGAGGAAATTTGCAGTTTGGTCCTGAGTACCTTGACTGCATGAAGGGGTTTGTGCCCCAGGAGTTTGTGCAAATATCTTCTTTTTCTTTTGCAGTTGGGCAAGTGCGCACTTATGACTGTCAAATATATACGCTAGCCTTCCCTTATCAATGCCCTTGTATGTTTCAGCTGTTAAAGAGAACAAAGTGCAGTATAAAACATACAAGGAAATTGACAAGACAAGCCAGTATATATGCTAATTTGACAGCCATTGGCAGTGACAGGAAAGGGGGACAGGCTTGCCCACTTAGCAAGGTGATCCCCAGGTTTTTAAGTATTGAACTGACACTTGTGGGTCACCTGCTTCCATTCCACACTTCCCCTGAGTCTCCAGCAAGTCCTTTTAAGGGAGATCTGGGGTCCACCTCCTTTTTGTGGCTCCCATCCAGAATATTTACTTCTGCAGTTATGGCGAAGGCTAGATATTCCCGATCCCTCTGCTACGTGATGCAAAAACCAGGGGGTGGGGGATTTTTAAGATGGATTGAAATTGATGGGGCTTAAACACAGCTAACCTTAGCATGTAAATTTCCTTGTATTGACTTGTCAATGTTCAAGGCACCAAGATTGTTGTGTGGTGTGAACCCAGTCCAGTTGTGTGCATTCCCAACCAGGAAAAAAACATTTTGGCTGCAATTCTATACCCACTTACCTGGGAGTAAATCCCATTGAACTCGATGGGGGATACTTCTGAGTAGAGGTGTATAGGATTTCACTGTTAATCCCTAATCCTGAACCAACTTACTCATTAAAAGCTGAACATGCCAAGTTGCTTCCATCTTCTTTTTATAGAACTCCTTCTGTGACAGCCAGCTGGGCCCCTCATCATCTGTTCAGAAGCCATCAAAGTTATAAGCGCTGATGAAAGGAATTGGGGGACTGAGTCCTCGCTGATCAGTCACCTAGTTGCACTTTTTTTCTTTTGACCAATAGAATTCATGCCTTGGATTGTGCTGCAGTTGCACTGTCAAAAGAACTTGGCCTGCATCCTACAGGTCCCAATGTACAGTTACTGATTTTATATTACAAAAACACACACAAATGTGGCCATGTTGGCTATAAGAAAAATTCAAAAACCCATATTCATGTAATACCTTTATTAGCTCAACCAAAAGATCACACAAAATATTGGGCATGCTTTCGAGATCTCCAATTCTCTTCATCAATCATAGTTAAAATATAACAGCTGGATTTTATCGTTCCAAAATGAGGAATCCAATTCTGGTTCCCAGCAATCCTAGAGACAACTGAAGGTCAAACCATCATGTGACCTGTAGAGAATAATTTTAATCTCATCAGAGCCCTCCCCCACCCCCACTTCATTTTTATACTGTCAACACGCAGACACTTCACAATCAAATCAGATTCCCTCCTCCCCTATTTCCCCTCACCCACCCCACCCCAAAACTAGGGCTGTGCACCCCCTCCCCAAACCGCTTCAAATCCCAATCCGAACCTTTCGAATCAGGCCCGAACCAGTTTGGGTCGATCTGGACCTTTGCCGATCCGCTCCGGAACCGGATCCGGAATGAGATCCAGAGGTCCAGATTGATATTCAGGCCCCATTTTGCCTCCCCTTCCCCACTTACTTGTCTCCGCAGAGGGCAGCGGAGGCAGGTAAGTGGGGAAGAGAGGACAAAATGGGGGCCAAATAAGTCCCCCTCCCCCATTCACCTGGCGCCGGTGCCGCACAGACTGTGGCGATGGCAGGTAAGCCCCCTCCCCCCTTACCTGCGTCCGTAGCGGTCCAGGCGGCGGCTTCAACTGCGGCCCAGGCCTCAAGCTGGAAGCAGGTCTGCTTCCGGTTTGAGGCCTGGGCCGCAGTTGAAGCCATCGCCCGGACCACTACGGACACAGGTAAGTCCCCTCCCCCCTGCCCCCTTACTTGGCTCTGTCACCGTCGCTGCATGGACTGCAGTGGCGGCACCAGGTAAGCCCCCTCCCCCCCACTTACTTGCGTCCGTAGTGGTTTGGGTGGCGGCTTCAACTGCCGCCCAGGCCTCAAGCCGGAAGCAGGCTGCGGCCTGCTTCCAGCTTGAGGCCTGGGCCGCAGTTGAAGCCGCCGCCCGGACCGCTACGGATGCAGGTAAGCCCCCCTGCCCCCTTACCCCCTGTGTCTGTAGTGGTCTGGGCGGCGGCTTTAACTGCGGCCCAGGCCTCAAGCTGGAAGCAGGTCTGCTTCCGGCTTGAGGCCTGGGCCACAGTTGAAGCCGTCGCCCGGACCACTACAGACGCAGGTAAGCCCCCCTGCCCCCTTACCTGTGTCTGTAGCGGTCCAGGTGGTGGTGGCTTCAACTGCGGCCCAGGCCTCAAGCCAGACAGTCTTGAGAAGGCAGTCGTCTATTTGAAAGCAGTCCTTTGTCTGAAGCGCTGTCTGGTTGAAGTAGGGCTGGGCGCAGGGTGTGAAATTAGATCCTAACTCCACATAAAACCTGCACTAAAAGAACTGCACTGGCTAATGAGTGAGCTAATGAGCCATATACGAGGTTATGTTATTATCCTATAAAGCCCTAAACACCATGAGACCAGGATGCCTAGCAGACCTTCCATTTTAAGTTAATCATAAGATTCTTACCCCATTGAATGCAATAGATCTTAAGTGTGGTTAGTGTTAATCTGCACTGTATTGCTATCTCTGCAATATTTTTTATAGTTAACTGGGGTTTTGAATTCACTGTTTTTAATTTATATTTTATTACATTTATATCCCGCTTTCCTTCAAAAAGCTCCAGGAAATGTTCATAGTTCTCCTTCCCCATTTTATCCTCATAGCTGTTGGGAACATTGCAACCTTGTCTGCAAGTTATAGAAAGGGGCAGTGTTGCAGTGAGTTCATTAGGATTTGGGCATAACTAACCTTAGGATCTCTGTAGCCTATATTGTAGTTTCCTGCTCCTCCCCGTCTTCCACCTCTCTCTCTTTCTCTCTGACCTCTTCCATTGCTGAGAGCACATGTGTTTGTGCTTTTGCGCCTACCAGTGTTATAGAACACAAAGAAATGGACTGAACAAACTCTGTCTGAAACTATACGCTGTACCTGCATTTTTATGCAAAAAATTGTGAGTAAACCATTTTGCCTTTTCATCACTAAGGGTGTGATTTCTCTTTTTTAGCCTTTCTGTGCATGTGGGACTGGTAAATGCTTATTCTGTTTTGCCTTTTGTTTTTCTCTGCTAACTGGCATTTTAACAGGAGGCAGCAATACCAGATAATTCCCATCAACAGCAATCCTGTGAGGTAGGCTAAGCTAGCTAGTCCAAGGTTATCCAATGAGCTTAACAGATGAGTCAGGATTTGAACCTGGATCTCCCCAGTCGGAATCTGACACTTACCCCACACTGGTTCTTGTAGCAGGTATCATTGGTTTATGTCCAACATGCTGTCCATTCTTGGTTGCAAGAGAATTGTTTATAATGGTAAATCAAGCATAATTTGCCAGGGAATGATCCACACTGAACATAAGGCTACCTTTCTGACCCAGGCCAGCATTCCACCTCCAACAATAGCTAGGCAGGTCCCTTGAGAAGCTCACTTCCAGATAACAGTTGTCACCCCACTGGTTAGTCACTTGGCATATCATATTTCCTAAAGATACCACACCAAGGCTAGCAGTAGCAGCAGATGGAAGAAGAATCACGCTTGGTTACAGATTGCTACATGTTGCTTTGAAGACATAACTAGCAGCGATGTCTTTTTTTCTTACTTATGTAAGTGCAGGTGTTCTGTTCCAGGTTGGGATTCTAGTGTGCGAAGTAGAGGGCTTTAACCCTTTGCCTTGGCTGTGGGGATTGGGGGCATGTCTGTAACTTTAATTGCCATTAAATCAAATGGATCACTTTTGGGCAATGAAAATTACAGGTATAGGCACCCCCCATGGATTGGGGCCACAGCAAGGGGCAAAGGGTTAAAGCTCCTCTCTACCCCTCCTCCACGGTAGGATCCCAATCTAAATTGGGAGCCCTGCACTCGCTTTAGAGTAAAAATAAAGACATGTGTAGCGGCTAGCTACATCCCCCAAAAGTAACCTTTGCACCAATCATCTTCTTTCCAGAGAAATGGGAGGGAAAGCTTTCTTGAGATTACGCCTCCTTGTTCCAGTCATTTCTGGATGTTCATGCATCCTGATTGCAGCACAAGAATTACTTGGCAGTAGGCTCTACTGCCTGCCATTTGAAACAGCAGAATGGGGAGCTTATTCATGATCAGCCGGTCAAGAGGTTCCACCCTGTTGCTTAAAATAGCAGTTTGGAAGGAATACTTTCTTGTAAGCTGATCCTCACTCCAGGTTCACTCCTAAAGTGGAGGAGGGGGCAGGGAAATACTGAGTCCCTCTCTCCCTTACGGCCTGGTCAAACTTTGGAGAAAGGTTCTGTGTCTGATTTCAAAAGGTGGACTGGAGCCTCTTCCTCACAAGCAGAAGACTTGGAGGGGAAGGGTTCAGTCAATTTCCTGCTTAAAACATGGTTATCTGAGGATAGGCTCCCTAGCACACCAGCTCATGGCTAGTTTATGGGAAGAAATGTTTCTTGCAATGTTCATTCAGATATGTTTTTATTAATGTTTTTATTTAACCCATTTAATGGGATTCTTCACTAATATCTCCACCCAAGATGTGTTATGGATGTCAAAATCCTTCAGAGTTATGTAATGTGTGAGAAGTGCACTTATTGGCCATGTTGCCTGTTTTATTATTTTCATAATAATATACTCTTTGTCCATTATCCTAACTTGGGACCCGTGTGTGTGTGTTTGTGTGTGTTGATTCATTTTTTGAGTTAAGATAGCATTCTTTTTGTGTGTTCCTTATAGCACAGTTGCACCGGCTGGTCCCACGACATATCCTGGCAAAAACAGCTAGTGCAGACACTCTTTATCATTACACAGACAATGACACATCGGCATGGTTGAAACATTATCGCTAAACTATTTTGTCTCAGAGCATGGATCCACTGAATGTCAGTTGTGTGATATTCAACCATAGGATCCACATGGCAGGCTTGGAAGTCATGTCTGCAGTGAGTGGGTCTGAATCAACATTTGATGCTCCATACTGTGGAACTATACATCCAACTATATCAATTCTCTTACAGAACAGATGGTAGTATCTTATTTGAATGTATTTGAGTAATCGTATTTGGTTCATTGAAAACACACACACACACACACACACACACACACACACACACCAGCTTAAAGGGATTTAATCCTAAAAGCTTAACTTCTGGGCATCAGCCATTTTCATATGGTGATGGATCCCATTGCAGCAGGAGGGGAGACCCACTCTAACACAAATAGATTAATCTTTTGCAATTGTTTTATATATATTCATTCCCTTTTTCATGTATTGTTTTGAAATTCACTGTTGCTGTACTCTTGCCTGTTCTTATCCCTGTACTGAGGTCGCATTCTAGATGGTGAATTCTTCCCTGACCTCTTCTTGAATTGGATAAATGTTCTTGAAAGCATCACATGCTCCAGTTTTTGTCAGAAGAAGCTAAGTAATGTTTGTTTATACACTATTGTTTATTCCAGAAATTCCTCGTAGTGAACTGAGTAGCGGAATGGATTGGTGCCTAGCCTACCCTAATAACTTTTTATTTATTTATTTATTTATTTAAGGATTTTTATGCCGCCATTCAGTCAAAAAAGGCTCTCATGGCGGCTTACAAAAGTATTTCTTGACATTTTTGCAACCTTAGCTTCAAATCCCTTAGCAGCAAACATTTATCACCATCTAAAAACATGTATTGCATGGTGTGAGTGTGTGTGTGTGTGCGTGCGCACACAGGACCAGCCCTACCATGAGACAGAGTGAGGCAGTCACCTTAGGAAGCAGATTTGGGGTGTCCTAAAAGGGCAGCCAATTGTTATTTATTTTATGATTGTATTTCCAGGGATTGGGAGAGGTGCTTATGGGATGTTCTGTCTCATGTACCAATATCTTGGCTGGTTTTGGATACTGTGAACCTTAGATAGGTGGGTGGGGGTGCCATTTGCTGCTCTGACTCAGGCAGCAAAATGTCTTGGGCTGGCCATGTGTGTCTGTACACACCCACACACCCCTACCTATCTTCAGTGAATCATATAAATATAACATGTAAATTCTAGTGTGGTGTAGTGTCTAAAGTGTTGGACTGTGAGTCAGGAGATCCAGGTTCTAGTCCCCACTCAGCCATGGAAACCCACTGGGTGCCTTCGGGCCAGTCACAGACTCTCAGCCCAGCCTACCTCACAGGGTTGTTGTGAGGCTAAAATGAGGAGGATTATGGATGCCGCCTTGGGTTCCTTGGAGGAAAAAAGGCTGGGTATAAATGCAATAAATAAATAAATTCAATATTTTTTTCCAGAATTCCATGTAAGAATGAGGTTAGAGTACCCTCCCCCAATCTGTTGGACCTTTGGCTGTGTTGGAGTACAACTCTCATCATCCCCAGCCAATGTTGAATGAGGATGATGAAGTAATAGTCCAGCACATCTGGAGAACACCACATTAGGGAAGGCCATACTAAAGGGTATGTGCTTTGCACAATTTCACCCTCCTTGAACACCTAAACAAGCAGCCGCTACCTCAAGGCTGTGAGATACACATGACATACATGGACACAGCCACTATTTTTGCTATTCACAGTAGAGTCCAATGCATAGCTATTCAGAAGTAAGCTTTACTGAATTCAGTGCAACTTTCCCCCTTTTGATTTTTTTAATTTAAATTATTTTTATTTTTTTACTTTAGTTTTTAAGGAACAAGTATTTTATTGAAGGACTACAAGGTAATATTAAGATAACAACAAAAGCACCATCAATACATAGCCTGTTTTACATTATTCACCATAGGTTCTATACATATTTTCAGATCATTGTCACTGAACATTCAATTGCTTTATACATTTTAATCTCTGTTACAGCCACCAAATGATCATTTTTCAATTATTAGCCTTGCTAGTTATTACACCCTTCCAAAAATAGGACTGCGTATTCAGGGGATGCTGGTCTGAAGACCCTGTGTTAATGTATGTAATGAAGGGGAACCATGTTTCTAAGAATGAGTCCTGCTTGATTATCCCTCTGATCGATTGGCTACGTTGTGTTAGTTTTTCAGCA